>NW_027361714.1:37710000-39082500 GCF_039654945.1 Dendrobates tinctorius
AACTCCTGGAGGGCATTCATATACTGGGTGATGGTCTCCCCCCCCTCCCCCTGCATCTGACTAAACAACCGGGTTCTTAGCTCGCCCACGTCTGTTGGATCCCCGTGGGTCTCTTCCAGGATCTGCAAGACCCTGGTGAAGGTGTTACAGCGCCTCAGGGGTCTCCACATTACCGACTTCCGAGCTTCTCCATCTAGCGCCATAAGGGCTACCTCAGCCTCTAAATCGGGGGTCATGGGGTGCATACAGAAAAGGCCCCGCATCTGCTCTGTCCAGCTCCACAACAGCGTATCAGAGCCAGAAAACCGGGGCAAGTTACTTAGCATAACCCCCAGGAAGATGCTGGAGCGGGGACCCCCATCATCAGCAGCGCCCGCAATCCCACTCCGATCAGGCGCACCGCCGTCTGCGCTTGGAGACTGCATCCTGCCGACTATGCCAAATGTGGTACTCGCAGGTATGCAGTATGCAATGTCGAGTCACGAGACAACTACGGTGCTTTTTAAGAATACGTTTATGGGACTTGAGGTGACTTTCCTCAGTCACGGCCTGATCACCGAAACAGGAGTAACACAGGTTGCCCACGCAGGGGCTCTAAACAAGCAAACACAGTAACGCAGCACACGACTACTCCCGGCAACGGCCGGTCACTATAGGGCCACGGTTTGGCCAACTACGGGTCCTTAAGACTAGAGTCTACTTAGCCGTCCAGATGTCCCTCGCTGTTCGGGCTGGTGGTCTTTCGGCGAAATAGTTGCTGGGCCCAGTTGTTGAGGTGTTGACGCAGTCTTCGCGCTCTCCGGCGTACTGAGGACACTGGAGCCCCACAGGCCCCGGCAAAGTCCTTGGACGAATGGGTCGCAGCGCCCGGACGTGGGCAGGCGGCAGCGATGTATAGTGGCGAGTGACAGGCCACCTACGCAGCTAACGGCTGCGACGGGGAGTCCGCAATCAAGAGAGGCCCGGCTCCTGCTTTGGACCGGATTGGGACAGTCGTGGCCACCGATGGCGCGGTGCTGGCCGCGGCCACTGGTGAAAGCTGGGCGGCTGCGGGTGGCAGGGAACAGGCTGCGGGGAGGCGACAGCGGCCGCAGGCTGTGCTGGGGCCACAGTGGCTGCAGTCTGGAGAGGGGCAACAAGTCTCAGATGGCTCTTTCGATACCATCCCTCTGGTGTCCTCAGTCGGCATCCTCCCTGGTGCTGGTGAGTCGCTCTAGCTGGCAGTCGCTCTCATGCTCTCCTGCTGTGTTTGCCCCGGTCTGCTGACTGGGGAATTCCCCGCCTCCTTTATACCGGTCCCTCCCCCAGCCCACCTGTCAGTCACAACGGTCCGTCCTCAAATCCTGTCCCCCAGGAACAGTTTCCCCCCCGGAACCCAGATGCCAGCTCCTCTGGTTCCGGCCCGGACACTCGACGGGGGGCCGTTCCTCCCACATATGCATGTGTGTATCAGCCACGCCCAATCCACATAGCCCCACCCAATCACTAAGCATCTTTCATTTCCTCAGAGCTGTTTAGTAGATGAAAGCTGAGCTGTGATTGGTTGCTATGAGCAACAGTTTTCCCACTCCACAACACCTCAGCAGACACTGACCGGGTGGGAGAAATCTAGCATCCCCAGGAACATACGCTCCCAGCCATTGTCTGCTCCCCAGAAAGGATCAGAGAGCACATGACAGAAATGAATCACCCCCTCTCTCCTCCATCCCATAGTCCAGTGCCCATATACCTATCACACATCCTCCATCCTATATTCCCATAGGCACATCTTCTTGACCACACCAGGTACACTGCCTGTGTTCCCCATAGGAGCAGAGAGCACATGACAGAAATGAATCACCCCCTCTCTCCTCCATCCCATAGTCTAGTGCCCATATACCAATCACACATCCTTCATCCTATATTCCCATAGGCACATCTTCTTGACCACACCAGGTACACTTCCTGTGTTGCCCATAGCAACCAATCACTAAGCATCTTTCATTTCACCACAGATGAAAGCTGAGCTGTGATTGGTTGCTATTAGTGTTGAGCGATACCATCCGATACCCTAAAATATCGGATCGGATGGTGTCGGCCCAATACGAAAAAAGTATCGGGTATCGCCGATTCCGATACCGGAAGTCCCATTCAAGTCTATGGGACTTCCGGTATCGGAATAAGAAAAACCCTTTTCTGTCCTTGTTCAGCCTCTCGGGGATGTGTACGTACCTTCCGGGGGTCTGTGCCGACTGCCCGGGGGTCTGTGCCGACTGCCCGGGGGTCTGTGCCGACTGCCCGGGGTCTGTACCGGCCTGCCTGGGGGCTGTGCCGGCCAGCCGGTGGTCTGTACCGACTGTCCGGGGGTCTGTGCAGGCTGTGGGGGTCTGTGCAGGATCGTCCGATGGGACTACAAGTCCCATCGGGCGATGCCTGCTACCATGACGGTGATTGACACATTAGCCAATAATGGGACAGTAGTAGTCCCATCATCTGGCTAATGTGTTGAATGTAAAAAAAAAAAAAAAAAAAAATACATGCTACATATATACTACATGCATGCAACATGCATATATACTACATGCATACTACATATATACCACATGCATATATACAACATATATACTACATGCATGCAACATACATGCATACTACATATACCACATGCATACTACATATATACCACATATATACTACATGCATGCAACATACATATATACAACATGCATACTACATATATACTACATGCATGCAACATGCATACTACATATATACCACATATATACTACATGCATGCAACATGCATATATACTACATGCAACATACATACTGCATATATACCACATGCATGCAACATGCATACTACATATATACTACATGTATGCAACATACATACATACTACATATACCACATGCTTGCAACATGCATACTACATATACAGTGGGGCAAAAAAGTATTTAGTCAGTCAGCAATAGTGCAAGTTCCACCACTTAAAAAGATGAGAGGCGTCTGTAATTTACATCATAGGTAGACCTCAACTATGGGAGACAAACTGAGAAAAAAAAATCCAGAAAATCACATTGTCTGTTTTTTTTTCATTTTATTTGCATATTATGGTGGAAAATAAGTATTTGGTCAGAAACAAAATTTCATCTCAATACTTTGTGATATATCCTTTGTTGGCAATGACAGAGGTCAAATGTTTTCTGTAAGTCTTCACAAGGCTGCCACACACTGTTGTTGGTATGTTGGCCCATTCCTCCATGCAGATCTCCTCTAGAGCAGTGATGTTTTTGGCTTTTCGCTTGGCAACACGGACTTTCAACTCCCTCCAAAGGTTTTCTATAGGGTTGAGATCTGGAGACTGGCTAGGCCACTCCAGGACCTTGAAATGCTTCTTACGAAGCCACTCCTTCGTTGCCCTGGCGGTGTGCTTTGGATCATTGTCATGTTGAAAGACCCAGCCACGTTTCATATTCAATGCCCTTGCTGATGGAAGGAGGTTTGCACTCAAAGTCTCACGATACATGGCCCCATTCATTCTTTCATGTACCCGGATCAGTCGTCCTGGCCCCTTTGCAGAGAAACAGCCCCAAAGCATGATGTTTCCACCACCATGCTTTACAGTAGGTATGGTGTTTGATGGATGCAACTCAGTATTTTTCCTCCAAACACGACAAGTTGTGTTTCTACCAAACAGTTCCAGTTTGGTTTCATCAGACCATAGGACATTCTCCCAAAACTCCTCTGGATCATCCAAATGCTCTCTAGCAAACTTCAGACGGGCCCGGACATGTACAGGCTTAAGCAGTGGGACACGTCTGGCACTGCAGGATCTGAGTCCATGGTGGCGTAGTGTGTTACTTATGGTAGGCCTTGTTACATTGGTCCCAGCTCTCTGCAGTTCATTCACTAGGTCCCCCCGCGTGGTTCTGGGATTTTTGCTCACCGTTCTTGTGATCATTCTGACCCCACGGGGTGGGATTTTGCGTGGAGCACCAGATCGAGGGAGATTATCAGTGGTCTTGTATGTCTTCCATTTTCTAATTATTGCTCCCACAGTTGATTTCTTCACTCCAAGCTGGTTGGCTATTGCAGATTCAGTCTTCCCAGCCTGGTGCAGGGCTACAATTTTGTTTCTGGTGTCCTTTGACAGCTCTTTGGTCTTCACCATAGTGGAGTTTGGAGTCAGACTGTTTGAGGGTGTGCACAGGTGTCTTTTTATACTGATAACAAGTTTAAACAGGTGCCATTACTACAGGTAATGAGTGGAGGAAAGAGGAGACTCTTAAAGAAGAAGTTACAGGTCTGTGAGAGCCAGAAACCTTGATTGCTTGTTTCTGACCAAATACTTATTTTCCACCATAATATGCAAATAAAATGAAAAAAAACAGACAATGTGATTTTCTGGATTTTTTTTTCTCAGTTTGTCTCCCATAGTTGAGGTCTACCTATGATGTAAATTACAGACGCCTCTCATCTTTTTAAGTGGTGGAACTTGCACTATTGCTGACTGACTAAATACTTTTTTGCCCCACTGTATACTACATGCATGCAACATACATATAGACTACATACAATACATTCATACAATACATACATATAGACATACAGTACATATAACATAGAGTACATACTCACCATCACTTGTCACTTTGATCCCCAAAGCCATTGTCATCTGTGGAATAAATATTAAAATAACAAACCACCAATATACTTACCCCTGATCCGCAGAAGTCCATGAGTGTCCCACGACGATCTTGCGTGGAGAACAGCAGCATCAGCTGATGCAACCGTTCTCTACGGGCTCCTGGAAACCAATGACGGGAGGTAGGTATCCTTCCGCACTGTATTCCTACGCCACTGTAAAAAAAAAAGTCCCTAGTCTCATTTTATGGCATTGCTGTGTGAGAAATTTCCCACGCAGCTTTTGCCATAAAGTGAGACTAGGGACTTTTTTTTCCTTTTACAGTGGCGGAGGAATACAGTGCGGAAGGATACCTACCTCCCGTCATTGGATTCCTGGAGCCCATAGAGAGCGGTAGCATCAGCTGATGCTGCTGTTCTCCACGCAAGATCGTCGTGGGACACTCGTGGACTTCTGCGGATCAGGGGTAAGTATATTGGTGGTTTGTTATTTTAATATGTATTCCACAGATGATAATGGCTTCGGGGATCAAAGTGACAAGTGATGGTGAGTATGTACTCTGTTATATGTACTGTATGTATGTATTGTATGTAGTATATATGTATGTTGCATGCATGTAGTATGTATGTAGCATGTATGTAGTATGTATTTTTTTTTTTTTTACATTCAACACATTAGCCGGATGATGGGACTACTACTGTCCCATCATTGGCTAATGTGTCAATCACTGTCATGGTAGCAGGCATCGCCCGATGGGACTTGTAGTCCCATCGGACGATGGCTGCACAGACCCCGGCAGGCCAGCACAGACCCCCGGGCAGTCGGCACAGACCCCCGGGCAGGCCGGTACAGACTCCCGGGCAGTCGGCACAGACCCCCCGGAAGGCCTGAACTGATGGCGCATCATGATGCGCACAGACCGCGCATCATGATGACGTCATTTTGGCAGCCAATCAGAGCCACAACAGTGGCTCATTGCATTATGGGAACTTCCGATTCCGATATTGAAAAAATATCGGTACTCTGTATCGGAATTCCGATACAGCGAATATCGGCCGATGCCCGATATTTGCAGTATCGGAATGCTCAACACTAGTTGCTATGATCAACAGTTTTCCTTGCAGACAGTTGTGGTAACTGAGGCCTATTATTCTTATTATTTCTATGGTGTTATCATCCTGTAAAGCTGGAAATAACACAATTTATTACCGTGGCGACACAGACCACCCTCTGACAGGGTGCAGGGGGTGCTCAGTATCTCACAGGATAGGGTTAGATACACTGTTAATGTTAATGATTATGGCTTACAGCCAATGAAAACCCAAAAGTCAATATCTCAATAAATTAGAATAATTAAAAACACCAGCAAAGGTTTTCTAAGCGTTTATAAAGGTCTTTTTAGGCTCCACAATCATGGGGAAGACTGGTGACTTGACAAATGTCCAGAAGGCAGTCATTGACACACTCTACAAAAAGGGTAAGCCATAAAAGGTCATTGCTAAAGAAGCTGGCTGTTTACAGAGTGTTGTACCAAAACATATTAATGGAAAGCTGTGTGGATGGAAAAAGTGTGGTAGAAAGAGGTGCACAAGCAACCAGGATAAGCACAGCATTGAAAGGATTGTTAAGAAAGGCCATTCAAAAATTTGGGGAAGTTTCACAAGGAGTAGACTGCTGCTGGAGTCATTGCTTCAAGAGCCACCACAAAGACATATCTAGAACATGGGCTACAAGTGTCACATTCCTTGTGTCAAGCCACTAATAACCAATAGACAACGCCAGAAGCGTCTGACCTGGGCCAAGGAGAAAAAGAACTGGACTGATGCTCAGTGGTTCAAGGTGTTGCTTTCAGATGAAAGTAAATTTTGCATTTCATTTGGGAATCAAGGTCCCAGAGTCTGGAGGAAGAGTGCAGAGGCACACAATCCAAGGTGCTTGAGGTCTAGTGTGAAGTTTCCACAATCAATGATGGTTTGGGGAGTCATGTCATCTGCTGGTGTAGGTCCACTGTATTTTATCAAGCCCAAAATCAGTGCAGTTATCTACCAGGAAATTTTAGAACACTTCATGCTTCCCTCAGCCGACAAGCTATTTGGAGATAAAAATGTAATTGTTCAGCAGGACTTGGCACCAGTCCACACTGCCAAAAGTACCAATACCTGGTTTAAAAACAACAGTATCACTGTGCTTGATTGGCCAGCAAACTCGCCTGACCTTACCCCCATAGAGAATCTATGGGTTATTGTCAAGAGGAAGATGAGTGACACCAGACCCAACAATGCAGACGAGCTGAAGGCTGCTATCAAAGCAACCTGGGCTTCCATAACACTTCAGCAGTGCCACAGGTTGATCACCTCCATGCCAAGCTGCATAGATGCAGTAATTGATGCAAAAGGAGCCCGGGCCAAGTAATGAGTGCAAATGCATACTTAACATACATTTCAGTAGGCCAATATTTCGGATTTTAAAATCATTTTACAAGCTCGTGTTTGAAAGTATTCTAATTTACTGAGATAATGACTTTTGGGTTTTCATTGGCTGTAAGCTATAATTATAATCAACAACATAAAAAGAAATAAGCCAAACAACTCCTTGCCTGCCCTGTCCTAACGATCTTCTATGATGCTCCTGTCACAGCCTGTGCACACTAACCACAAATCTCTTGGCTGCCCACTTTTTTTTAATGCTATACTACTGATGCTGAGAAAAGCAATTTCATACTTGTGTACCCTCAAAAACAGTGGCTGGATGGCAAATTTTGGCCCTTTGGGGCAATCACAAAGCAGTGACTCTCGTGTTACAGCAACCCATATTTAGCCTGCTTATCTCTAGAAGCTGCATTAAAGCAACAAAGGTAACAGGCTTTAAACATAATTGCAGATGGTACATACTGTAAATTTGAGATCAGAATGTAGCTTACTACATTTATACAGGAATAGTGATGGGCAAACCTGTGGATATTCAGGTCTGGCAGGTTAGGCCAAACATCTAAAAAAAAAAAAGTTTGATTCGGTACCTGAACCCGAACCTCATTTGGATAAATGGGGGGCCCGAACATCCTCTGCTTGCATTGCTGTCATCTGCATGGCAGCGCGGCAAACACAGGCTCTGATCGGTGGTAAGATTATTATCGCCGGTCAGAGCGCTGTGGTTCACATGTTGGCAGATGACAACGGGAGAAAGCAGCTGTGACTTGCAGTAAAAACTTTACCTCCCATCACAGTCGTCAACTGATGAGAGAGTACTACTCCAATCAGTTAATGCCTGCTGTCCCTGAAAACAGGGAGAGTAGGCGCTGCTGATGGGAGTAGTCATCAACCAGTGCCTGCGCTATAAATAAATAAATAATAAAAAAACAACGTGCGGCCTCTTCTATTTTTGATAACCAATGCAGGCTGAAACCCTCAGCTGTATCATGATTGGAAACCCAAACAAAGGGGAAGTACACGACAAAATAAAATGTAGAATTTTTATTGATCACAATTAAAATGTATCACACGTAAAGAGTTTAAGTAGAACAAGGCAAAGTGTACCAAATGTCACCACACAGCCAAGTGAACAGGTAAAGTAATCGAAACACTACATTAATAGCGGACCAAAATCATAACCACTGATTTCACAATAATAAATCCATGTGGATACATGAGTGGTGGACTAGGATCCGTGTAGGACACTTCATGGAATCAAAGTATATCATGCAAAGTGCATAGTGCCAGAATATAAAGTGTCATGTTTCATAAATTCATGCCAAAGTGCATTGTGCTGAAAGAAATTACAGTACTGAGATAAATCTGTGGACCCGGGGGTTAACCCAAATAATTAAGCCTCATCATCAAATAAAAGAAGTGCTATAAAAAGAATAGTAAGGGCCGCTAATCACAGATCAGCCAAAAGGCTGCAAATAGCAAAGTACAGCAAACACCTGTCAAATGGTGACACAGGGATGAGGACACCGACGCGCATTTCTCTACTGTCGCTTCTTCCAAGGGGATGTCAATATATGTAGCGATAGTGTCAGCTATATATAGGGTGTAAAAACCCTGCGTTCAACGTGGCGCTGATGGTGGCGATTCAGAAACCGGAAGCGGCGGGTCCGGCGTCATACGTCATCAATCCCCGCCCCCTCTGACGCGCCAGAGGAAGGGAAGGAGAGGCAACGCTGAGAGATGCCTTGCCATGGCATCCGGACACTGTAGGCCTGCACAAGCGCACAACGCAGGATGTGAAAGACACACCATGATGGAAAAGGGCTAAACAACCATACGTGTAAAGAACTACAAGGGACATGTTAATGTGCAAAACTAGAACAAAAACTATGCATGAATGACATTGTAACATAAAAGTAGATAAGGCTCGGGAGAGAGGAAAGTGTCAGTGCCCACATATATAAATAATGTGCATAAATGACACAATCAAATATATAAAATATATAAACCTAACCTATATAATGTTATATACATAGGAAAACAAATATAAAATATGAACATACAAATATAAATAGTATTACTTTACTTGATAATATTCAATTTAATAATGTGCAAAATATATTATATTGTGTGTGATAATAGATCATATGAGCTTGACACGAAGGACACTTGGAGCCAAGAGACACATGCCAGTCCGGATAGAAGATAAGATTATCGACATCAATTCCCATCAAAGGCTGGAAAAATACGAGAAAAGAATGATATAAGTATTAAAATCAGTAAAAATTAAAAATAAATAAAAACTAAAAATACCAACAGCATAATAATGTTTTTATTTAGAGAAAGGGAGCAAAACTAATCACTTCATTAAGACCACAAGGCTGTACCGAGCCTATTTTAGAGATCCAGCGGGTTTCCAGTTGGGCCAATTTTGTTTTCATGTCACCACCCCGTGAGTCAACCAAGATACGGTATATTCCAATCACATGAAGCAAATTAAAATTGCAACCATGTACCTTCTTGAAATGACGAGGTATTGGTTTTAGCACTGTCAAGTCATTGACCTCACACGCATGGATGATAACACGTATATGCTCACGAATACGTATCTTGAGTGGGCGAGTGGTCATGCCCACGTACACCAAAGGACATGAGCAGGCCGCATAATAAATAAGATGATCAGTGGCACATGTGATATTATGGGTGATATGGAAAATGTTATCACCCTGGGCACTCTTAAATTGTGTGGCTTTATCCATATTGGTGCAAGACAAGCAATTCTTACATGGGGGAGAGAAAACCATTTTGGTCCCTTTGTGCCAAAGTGAATTCCCGTAGTCATACCTTTGTGGTGACTGTGGACCAATTCATCTCTCAGGTTCTTGGCTCTCCTGTACATAATGGACGGTGAGACACTAAGGTTCTTGGCTAAGACTGGGTCACTTCTAATAATTGGCCAAAATTTGGAAAAGGCCTGTCTCATGAGACTCCACTTTTTATTGTATGTGGAAAAAAATCTGACCTCAGTCGATCCTAGTTTGGGTTTCCTTTTTTGTAGTAAGTCTGTTCTTGTATTTCTTCGTGCCTTAGACCAACCATGATTAATCACCCGATTTGAATACTCTCTTTGGGAAAATCGTTGTGCCAACTCGGAGGCCTGAATCTCAAAGGAGGATTCACTGGAGCAAATTCTCCTTGTTCCTAGGAACTGACTGTATGGAATACTGTCCTTGAGTGGTTTTGGATGGGAAGACGTGGCATGTAGAACCGAATTAACGGCTGTAGATTTTCTAAAGACTTCTGTATGTAGAAATCCATCTTCCCCCTTGAAAATACGTGTATCCAAAAAATCTATACTCACCTGACTATACGTGCAGGTCAGCTTAATGTTCAAATTATTCTCATTTAGATGTTGGGTGAAGAGTAGAGTTGAGCGAAACGGGTCGAAAAATTTCAAAAGTCGCCGACTTTTGGCAAAGTCGGGTTTCATGAAACGAAACCCGACCCTAGGATGAGGTCGGCCACGAGGTCGGCGACTTACGTGCCAAAGTCGCATTTCAAAAGTTTGTTTTGCGCTCTTTTTCAGCAAATCAGGATCCACGGACACTGTGGGCAACGTGATGACATAGGCAGGGGTCACCACCATCTTTCAGAAGGGCATGCAAGTGATTGGCTTGCTTTGGTAGGCGTCACAGGGTTATAAAAGGGCATGCACGCCGACCGCCATCTTACTTCTGCCGATCTTAGCATAGGGAGAGGTTGCAGATTCTGTAGGGAGAGCGTTAGGCAGGGAAGAAGAAAAAAAAACTGCTTGTGCTGCTAGCGATTTTGCCTGTGCAACACACCAGTCACTGTGTGTGCAGTGCAAGGGGAGGCTATATTGTGGTGGATCAGCGGTGTTGGTTGTTAGGCTGCCTTCTAAGGCTTCCTGACAGCTGCATTGCTGTTTCCCCACTGCTCTGCAAACTGCTTTTTTAAAAGCAATCCCAATTTTTTTTTTGTCCTGCTGAGGTACTGAGCGTGCATTTTTTCACACCATACAGCGGTGTACGCTCCTCACACAGTACCGTGTAACGGCTGTTATCACAGCCACAGTGAAGCTATCTGTGTGTCACTGTGGAAGGATAAGTGGAGGACTTGTTCCGTTCTTACAGACCTACACTATAGGGAGATTCCTATTCTGCCCAATTCTACATACATCTTGTAGTTTGTGATACACTAGCCAATTTCTGCCTGTGACATAGCGCTCTGATATTCAGTGGGCCTCACACAATCCAAAAGTGTCCAGTGTCCACAAGTGTCTGCAGAAATTCAAAATCTCCCTTATCCTGTAGTCACTTTTTTCACACCTGTGCCATCGAGCCTGTGACATAGCGCTCTGATATTCAGTGGGCCTCACACAATCCAAAAGTGTCCAGTGTCCACAAGTGTCTGCAGAAATTCAAAATCTTCCTTATCCTGTAGTCACTTTTTTCACACCTGTTGCATCGAGCCTGTGACATAGCGCTCTGATATTCAGTGGGCCTCACACAATCCAAGTGTCCACAAGTGTCTGCAGAAATTCAAAATCTCCCTTATCCTGTAGTCACTTTTTTCACACCTGTGCCATCGAGCCTGTGACATAGCGCTCTGATATTCAGTGGGCCTCACACAATCCAAAAGTGTCCAGTGTCCACTAGTGTGTGCAGAAAATCTAAATCTCCCCTGTCCTATAGACACCTTGTACCTTGTTTTACATTACTATATAGTTTGTTGGATTTTGTCTACATTTCTACCAAAAATGAGGAAGGCTGGTGGAAGAGGCCGTGGAATTGGGCGGGGGTTGGCAGCTGGTAATGATGGTGTTGGTGGTGGATCTGATGGTAGTGGCAAAAGCAAAATAGGACCGAATGCAGGAGGTGTTGAGCCTGCGTCATCGTCTGGCTCCATAAGGCTTCGAAGGCTTAGTTTTCTAGGAGTTGGCAAACCGCTTTTAAAGCCAGAGCATCAGGAAAAAGTTTTGTCTTACATTGCTGACTCAGCCTCCAGCTCTATTGTTTTGAGGAATGCACACGGCTGGTAAGCGCAGACGACGCCATCCTAAGCATTAGCATCCCACTTATACGTCTGCTCATGCAAACTTTGACGCACCTTAAGGAGCAGGCGTCTGCAGCCAATGTTGACGAGGAGGAAGAGGTGGAGGGAATCCTTGATGACATTCAGCCATTGTCTGCTCAGGGACCTCTCCTGGACGAGTTGGAGGAAGAAGAGGAGGAGGAGGATGATGATGGGGATGATTACTTAGGGGAGGAGGATGCATCTCGTGGGGCAAGTGAAAATGTTGGCGTGGCAAGGTCTGGTACAGGGTTTGTGCGTGACTGGAGGGATGTGGATTTGCCAGAAAGTGCTCCTCCACCCAGCACTCGCAGTGCATCATTGACACCGGGAACATTGGCCCACATGTCAGATTATGCCTTGCGGATCCTAAAAAGGGACCCCCACATTGCCAAAATGATGAACGATGACGACTACAGGTTGGCCAGCATCCTGGATCCACGCTAGAAAGGCAAATTACAAAACATCATGCCACAGGAGAACCTTGACCTAATATTGGCTAATAAACAAGCAACTCTGGTAAATCGGTTGCTTGAGGTATTCCCAGCACACAGCAGCGGTGATGGTTTCATGACAATGTTGTGGACTGATTTTTCAAGTACCGCTCACACAACTGGTAATACAGCATCGATGGAAAGTGACAGGAGACAGCAGTTGTTAACTATGGTTACAAACTACTTTTCCTCCCATATCGATGTTCTCCCACACAGGTCATTCCCCTTTGACTATTGGGCCGCTAAACTGGACACCTGGTCTGAACTGGCACAATATGCCTTACAGGAGCTCGCTTGCCCAGCAGCAAGTGTGCTATCGGAAAGAGTCTTCAGTGCAGCTGGATCAATCCTGACAGAAAAAAGGACCCGTCTGTCATCCCAAAATGTGGATGATCTAACCTTCATTAAAATGAACCATGCATGGGTTTCCAAGGATTTTGTCCCACCTTCCCCTGATGACACATAGGGTGACAGAAAAATGGCTTGCTTTGGTCCACCTCTTCCTGGGACTTGACCTATTTCGCCTTTTGCATCAGCTGAATGTCCAACATCAACATATGCCACTTTCTAAAACTCCCTAACTGTGCTGCCTCCCCCCCCATGGCCAGGGTCACCACCTAGCGCACGACACCGTGCGAGTGCCGTTGCCCTGGACAGGTGGGTAGGCCGACTCTTGGGCACGGGCACTGGCACAGGGTCCCTCATAGTGCAACCAAGTGTCTCTGACGGTGGTGGTGCACACCCGCCGTCAGACACACCGCCGTACTATGAGGGGCCCAGTGCCAGTACCGACGCCCACGAGTGGGCCCCCCTTGCTTGGGCAGGGCACCAGCATTTGCAATCTTTACCTCTCCCTGCTCCTCCGCTGTGTAGTCTGGGCCGTCAAATCCATACTGTGCCTGACACCATCCTAGCCTGCCTCCTGATGTATAGACATATATTTTGAATGTGTACGCTATCCATACATGTTATCCGGGGATACGGTACCCTTTCTCACCTTTGTGCAATCGCGTGCAAGCCATACTGGGCCTAACACCATCTGAGCCTGCCTCATGATGTATAGACATATCTTTTGAATGTGTACGCTATCCATACATGTTATCCGGGGATACGGTACCCTTTCTCACCTTTGTGCAAGCCATACTGGGCCTAACACCGTCTGAGCCTGCCTCCTGATGTATAGACATATCTTTTGAATGTGTACGCTATCCATACATGTTATCCGGGGATACGGTACCCTTTCTCACCTTTGTGCAATCCATACTGGGCCTGACACCGTCTGAGCCTGCCTCCTGATGTATAGACATATATTTTGAATGTGTACGCTATCCATACATGTTATCCGGGGATACGGTACCCTTTCTCACCTTTGTGCAATCACGTGTAATCCATACTGGACGTGAGAACGGCTGGCGAGCTGTTAAGCAAGCTACAGCACCTGTGGTTTGCACACGTAAGTTTTTCATTTTTTCAGGAATGACGGTTAGGCCTAATTCCGGAACTGCGGTTGACCTGCACTTACTGGGAAATCATCGTTCGCGGCTAATAATTGTTATCAGTGATCCCCATCACTAACGTTGATCAGCGGGTTATCTGCACCTGTAAGCGACAAACGCTGGCCTTTTCAGTGTAGCGCACATGCAGCCATGGACATGTAAGGGCATGACACACCAGTTATTGGCCAACCTCATGTGCCAGAGCCTCACGTGTCCCTCTAGTAAGCCGGACTCGGACCGTGGGGCATGACGGAGTCTCGTTCGTTAACGGAATTAAGCTTGCAATGTGTGCATCTGTTCTGTAGCTGGCATGGTTGAGGTTTCCCAGGTGGAGTCGAATTTAACTGTAGGCTCCACTCCTGGTGGTGCCCTTCTGGACATTCCTTTAAGGTTCAGCTTTGCAACCATACTGCCCACGTAAAACAAACACTTTGCCTTCATGAACGCTGTTTGGAGGGTCATGACTCATGGGAATAACGCCGCCCAATCAGTTAACCTGCTAGAGAGATCCTTCGTTGCTCCCAAGCATGACATCACACTCCCTAGGAGGAAGGTAATGCCACTGTGGCGACCATACTCCTGGGGGCGACACAAGTGCACTGATGCCCAGCCACTGCTCGATGAATCTGCTGGTACATTGACCCAGACCACTACATTCCCCTCGCAGCCCACCCGCCATCAGACACACCACTGTACTATCAGGGGCCCTGTGCCAGTGCCGTCACCAACGAGTGGGCCCCCCCTGCTTCCTCAGGATCACAGCACTTTCAAGGTTGAAATACTGTGCAGTGAGATGGAAGATGGGGACGACGAGGAGTCCAGACTAGCACAGGGATTCCCTAGCGAGGAGACTTATTTGATTGTTTTCAATGTTGGGACAGCAATTTTTGGGGAGCACTATACTCTGGAGAATGATAGATGGGGCCCACCATACACTGGAACATTCCAAAGGTGGACATCAGACACTGGAGCAGCATTTACAGGGCCCATTATACACTAGAGCATTAGAAATGGGGCCCATTATGTTTGGAGCATTATTTGGGCCCATAAGACAGTGGAGCTTCATCCATGGGGACCAACATATACTGTAGCATTATGTGGAGCTCATCATATACTGTTTCAAACATTATATGGGACCAATGATTCTGTATGGAGAAATAGATGGGCCTCGTCATGAGATGTAAAAAGTGAGGTATTTTTCATTGTACTATACAGCTATTTCTCTGCCGTATCGGAGCATGATGAGTTGTGGTATGTGTTAAAGGGGCGCTCTTTCGCCCAGGGCACATGAAAACCTGGAGCCAGCCCTACCCCCCCACAACTTTAGCCAAATAACCCCCATTTTTCAGTGCGTAACTTGTATTATGAAGTTAATTAAGGTTGACAAGCTTAAGTAAGAAGAATTGATGCTTTTGGCATTCAAATGAGCACTGTAGGTGTGTTTCCTGTCCTCCTCTCACTGCCGACTTTTATTCCCCATTGACTTACATTGGGTTTCGTGTTTCGGGACGACCCCGACTTTTCCCTATAATCGGCCGATCTTGCTCGACCCAACTTTTGGAAAAGTCGGGTTTCACGAAACGAAACTCGACCCTAAAAGACCAAAAGTCGCTCAACTCTAGTGAAGAGTAGTAAATCAGTTTAAGGGCCCTGCCAAATGACCAGAATGTCGTCGATGAAGTGCATCCAGGTAGAAACTTGTTCAATCAAAGGGACACAATTAGTTTGAAAGATGTTACGTTCCCAGGACCCTAAGAATAAATTTGCATATGAGGGCGCAAAAGCCGACTCCATCGCAGATCCTTGTAATTGGAGGTACAAAGTTTCTTTAAAAATAAAGAAGTTATGAGTTAAGGCAAATTTAAGTAAGGTGAGAAGAAATTCACTCAATCCATTCTCAATGTTGGACATCTGTAAGAATTGTCTTACAGCCTTAATACTGTCATCATGTCGAATTGACGTATACAACGATTCGACGTCATAAGTCACCAACCACATGTTATTTTCAAGAGGAACACCTTCCAATTTCCTTAACACGTCATTGGTGTCCTTGATGTACGAAGGCAGGGATTCAACCATAGGCTTGAGGTGAAAATCAAGGAACTTTATTGATAGTTTCACATAGTCCCCCATTACCAGAAACAATTGGATGTCCTGGGGGATTGGTGACAGATTTGTGCACCTTAGGTAGTAAATATAGGCAAGGAGTTCGTGGTTTCTCCGGGATCAATCCTATACTCACCTCCTTTGAAATTATACCCTCAAGAAAGGCCTGTTCAGTTAAATCATATAATTCTTTTTGAAAAATGGTGGTTGCATTGAAAGATAATCGCCTGTAGCAGTCCGAATCCCTTAGCTGCCTGAAAGCCTCTTTCTCATACATCTGGGATGGCCACAATACGATATTGCCCCCTTTGTCTGCAGGCTTCATTATCACATTTAGGAGAAGTTTTAGTTCTTTCAATGCCAACCTCTGTTTTTTTGCGAGATTATCGTTACGTACCCCAGTAGAGATGTTGCAAAACTCATCCGTGACCAATCTGACAAACAAATCAATCTCAGAATAGAGATTTAAAGGTGGAAATTTCTTTGGCCTAGGAATAGGAAACTTACTGGTAGTGGGAGATGTGGATGTTGGATCACTCAATTCTTCCAATATCGCAATCGACTCTTGTTCCTCTGGAGTCCATACGCCACTTGTAGGTGATTTGTAATGTAGTTTTTTCAACACCAATTTCCTTGCAAAAAGATGTAAGTCTTTTATCGCTGTGAAATAATCGGAAGATGCCACAGGAGAGAAGGTTAGGCCCAATCCAAGAACGTCAATTTGATCTGGGGATAGTTCAATATTAGTTAAATTAATTACCTGCATTTTATAGGTGCATTAGAAGATCTCAAGTTGTGGTGCTGATAGGGGCTATATCTCCGGTTACCACCACGTCGCCCTCTATTGACAAATCCTTCTCTCTCAGGTCGTGATCCAGAAGTGGTCTCCATTGATGATATGGAAGACATGGATGCAGTCCTATTAGCAATAAAATGCTGTTGCCA
Organism: Dendrobates tinctorius; assembly: GCF_039654945.1. Classification (NCBI taxonomy): domain Eukaryota; kingdom Metazoa; phylum Chordata; class Amphibia; order Anura; family Dendrobatidae; genus Dendrobates; species Dendrobates tinctorius. The sequence goes on from NW_027361714.1 coordinate 37,727,190, forward strand.
TTCATATACATTGTCATTCTGGTAATCAGTAAGATTGCGTTGAAACTTTTTAGTCTTAGTATCTTGTATTTCTTTTGCCCAATTAGTAAGGAGTTTATCAACTTCACTTTTAAAGGAATCCTTTCAGCAACCGGAAGAACACTATTCAATTTAGTCTGAAGGGTTTCAATCTCTCCCTCCAAAGACTTCAAAGATTTTTTATTCAGACAAATCAATATCTCCATAAGAGACTTGGAACAATTCATACAAATTTCCTCCCATTTATTACGTACAAGCTGATCACCAACAGGAAAGGAGGGAAGAATCCTAACCCTAAGGCCTCTTGGAATTACATTTTTGCTCAGATAATTTTCCAGTGAAACCTTATTCCACCAGATACGAGTTCTTTTTCTGGTGAGTTGCTTGAATGTATTCTTTAGTTCAAGAATGCTCCCATTCTCATTACCCACACTCTGCACATGTTCACCTTTAAAAATGGAATTTATGTTAGAGAGCCAAGCCTGGTCTCTCGCTTTAATGTTCATGGTCAAATACAACTGTGAAGACACAGAAAGTTCAATCAGAAACCCAAAAAAAGGAGACCAGTTATTAATTTGTCAACTTCCAAAAGGAAATATGGAAACTCAAACAAAGGGGAAGTACATGACAAAATAAAATATAGAATTTTATATATTTGATTGTGTCATTTATGCACATTATTTATATATGTGGGCACTTTCCTCTCTCCCAAGTCTTATCTACTTTTATGTCACAATGTCATATATGCATAGTTTTTGCTCTAGTTTTGCACATTAACATGTCCCTTGTAGTTCTTTACACGTATGGTTGTTTAGCCCTTTTCCATCATGGCGTGTCTTTCACATCCTGCGTTGTGCGCTTGTGCAGGCCTACAGTGTCCGTGTTACGCCCACAGGGCGTGAAGATGTATAGTGGACCCACTAGACCACTGATGGTGCAGTGGTAGCTGTATACCCGATACACAAGAGACAGGAGAATGAGCTTCCAAAAGCTAAGGATGTTTATTAATGAAAGCAAACAAATGGAAAAGGTGCCTGAGGGAAGAACCCTCTGGACCATGACACAGAACCACGTAGTGGAGCACCGGGCAAGGTGTACCCCTATAAAGGGGCTTCCCCCGTCACAATACCAGATGACCTTAATGCCGCGATACCAAGACCAGAGGGATGAACCATACAGACCATATAGAGGAGGTGGCGAGAATCCCGGAAGGTCTGTGTAAACACAGAAAGGCTGATCTAGCCTGCAATGGAAACTGGATGATTCCAAGAGGAGAGCCTTGGTCAGTCTGGGGTAGAAACCGAAGTGTCCAGAAGGATCCAGTAGAGGGAACTGCCAGCAAAGGATTCTGAGGAGACAGAGATATTAGTATATTGCAACAGCCTTCAGAACGCAGAGCAAAGCAGAATATGGCCTTTGTGGGAGGCAGAGATCCCACAGAATGAACACGTTGTTCAGGCACCTCCCTCAAGAGGAGGATGCCATTTATGCACAGAACATCACAGCACAGACAGCCCTAATAGAGAACAGGTGCCCTGCTGTTTTAAGTATGTGCAGGAAGCAGGGCGCACCTCCCAAGAGCATTACCAGGAGACCTGCCAAGAGGATGCAGGTTCTTAGCAGAGAAAGGAGCCGCTGATTGTCTGGAACCATGGACAGGGTGAGTAGTAGCAGTGGAGCTGCGAGATAGGTGCCGGTCTCCCTGTGCAGCGGAGACTGGGCCTGCGACTGAACGCATGACAGTCCGGTTGCCATGGCAAGGTGTCTCTCAGCGTTGTCTCTCCTTCCCTTCCTCTGATGCGTCAGAGGGGGGATGGGATTGATGACGTGAGACGCCGGACCCGCCGCTTCTGGTTTCTGAATCGCCACCATCAGTGCCACGTTTAACACAGGGTTTTTACACCCTATTTATAGCTGACACTATCGCTACATATATTGTGAAAAATGAGGATGAATGAACTCATGGATATCAACATCCAACACTGCGGAGACACCATCACATGTTTCTCAACGCAGTGATTCTAGAGCAATGCCCCCATCCCTTATTGGAAATATGTAAAAACATACAAAACACAAGCCGTGGAGACACCATCACATGTTTCTCAACGCAACTATCGCTACATATATCGACGCCCCCTTGGAAGAAGCGACAGTAGCGTAACGTGCGTCGGGGTCCTCATTCCTGTGCCACCATTTGACAGATATTTGCTGTACTTTACTATTTGTAGCCTTTTGGCTGATCTGTGATTAGCAGCCCTTACTATTCTTCTTATAGCACTTCTTTTATTTGATGATGAGGCTTAATTATTTGGGTTAACCCCCGGGTCCACAGATTTATCTCAGTACTGTAATTTCTTTCAGCACAATGCACTTTGGCATGAATTTATGAAACATGACACTTTATATTCTGGCACTATGCACTTTGCATGATATACTTTGATTCCATGAAGTGTCCTACACGGATCCTAGTCCACCACTCATGTATCCACATGAATTTATTATTGTGAAATCAGTGGTTATGATTTTGGTCCGCTATTAATGTAGTGTTTCTATTACTTTATTTGCCTGTTCACTTGGCTTCATTTGTATGGTGACATTGGGTACACTCTGCCTCGCTCTACATAAACTCTTTACGTGTGATACATTTTAATTGTAATCAATAATAATTCTATATTTTATTTTATGTCGTCTACTTCCCCTTTGTTTGGGTTTCCATATTTCCTTTTGGAAGTTAACAAATTAATAACTGGTCTCCTTTTTTTGGGGTTTCTGCATCATGATTGGTTATCAAGAATAGAGAGGTCCCTACGCCATTTTTTAAAATTATTTAGATAAATAATTTAAAAAAAAAGGTATGGGGTCCCCCACATTTTTTTGCAACCAGCCAAGTTAAAGCAGACAGCTGCTACTCTGCATTCTCAGTCTGATAAGGAGCCATAGATATTGCCCTCCAAATTGTATATTATTTTCTGCTTTTTAAAGGTTTCAGGTGTTTTAACCCCTTTCTGAAATCTGATGTATTATTCCATGTGCACTGGGCCTATTTGACCATTGACGGAAAATTACGATTCTGACAGCTGACACCTGGCACTAAATGCCATGAGTGGTCACAGACCACTCCCGACACTTTAACCCCTGAAATACTGTGATCGAACACGATTGCAGCATTCCAGAAGCCGGCAGAGGGCTGACAGCCCCTCTGCCTTTGGATCGGAGACTCCGCGGCGTGACGTGAGGTCCCGATCGTTGCCATTATGACCCGATGTTTTGTCGTCATCCGGGTCACCAGACCTAGCAAACTTGCTGATCATGCGCAGTGCATGATGAGCAAGTTTGTCTGTCAGTGCAGAGCTGACAGTATCTGCAGCATGCTGGTGATGCTACTTCATCCCCATGCTGCAGAAGCAATCAGCCTGCAAAAAATAAATGTAGTGGGACAAAGTAAAAGAGTTAGAAAAAAGTAAAATAAAATTTTGAAATAATTGTAAAAATATTTTTTTTAAAAAAAGCAAAAAGAATAATAAAAAAATCAAAAGATATTGTATCTCTAAAAAAATATTTGAATGAAGAAAAAAAACAATAAAAGTAAACATATTTGGTATCACCGCATCTGCAATGACCCAACCTATAAAATTGTCCCACTAGTTAGCCCCTTTAGTGAACACCATAAACAAATTAAAAAGCAAGGCAAAACAAAAAAGCAATGCTTTATCAACATACCGCCAATTAAAAAGTGGAATAAAACGCGATCAAAAAGACGGATATAAATAAACATGGTACCGCTGAAAACGCCATTTTGTCCCGCAAAAAGCAAGCTGCCATATCGCTTCATCAGTGAAAAAATATAAAAGTTATAGCTCAAAGAATAAATAAATAATTATTTTTTCTATAAAATAGTTTTTATTGTATAAAAGCGGCAAAACATAAAAAACGATATAAATGAGCTATCGCTAGCGTTGAGCGACTTTTGGTTTTTTAGGGTCGCGTTTCGTTTCGTGAAACCCGACTTTTCTAAAAGTCGGGTCGAGCAAGATCGTCCGATTATAGGGAAAAGTCGGGGTCGTCCCGAAACACGAAACCCAATGTAAGTCAATGGGGAATAAAAGTCGGCAGTGAGAGGAGGACAGGAAACACACCTACAGTGCCCATTTGAATGCCAAAAGCATCAATTCTTCTTACTTAAGCTTGTCAACCTTAATTAACTTCATAATACAAGTTACGCACTGAAAAATGGGGGTTATTTGGCTAAAGTTGTGGGGGGGGGGGCTGGCTGCAGGTTTTCATGTGCCCTGGGCAAAAGAGCGCCCCTTTAACACATACCACAACTCATCATGCTCCGATACGGCAGAGAAATAGCGGTATAGTACAATGAAAAATACCTCACTTTTTACATCTCATGACGAGGCCCATCTATTTCTCCATACAGAATCATTGGTCCCATATAATGTTTGAAACAGTATATGATGAGCTCCACATAATGCTACAGTATATTTTGGTCCCCATGGATGAAGCTCCACTGTCTTATGGGCCCAAATAATGCTCCAAACATAATGGGCCCCATTTCTAATGCTCTAGTGTATAATGGGCCCTGTAAATGCTGCACCAGTGTCTGATGTCCACCTTTGGAATGTTCCAGTGTATGGTGGGCCCCATCTATCATTCTCCAGAGTATAGTGCTCCCCAAAAATTGCTGTCCCAACATTGAAAACAATCAAATAAGTCTCCTCGCTAGGGAATCCCTGTACTTCTCTGGATTCCTCGTCGTCCCCATCTTCCATCTCACTGCACAGTATTTCAACTTTGCAAGTGCTGTGATCCTGGGCAAGCAGGGGGGGCCCACTCGTTGGCGACGGCACTGGCACAGGGCCCATGATAGTACGGTGGTGTGTCTGATGGCGGGTGGGCCGAACCTGCACTTTCATCTGCAGCTTCCTCTTTGTCACCGTGTAAGATGGAACTGTATATGGGAAGGGTAACCTGAGTTTCATCAGGGTCAGATTCAGGTCGTGTAGCGTGCGAGGGGAATGTAGTGGTCTGGGTCAATGTACCAGCAGATTCATCGAGCAGTGGCTGGGCATCAGTGCACTTGTGTCGCCCCCAGGAGTACGGTCGCCACAGTGGCATTAACTTCTTCCTAGGGAGTGTGATGTCATGCTTGGGAGCAACGAAGGATCTCTCTAGCAGGTTAACTGATTGGGCGGCGTTATTCCCACGAGTCATGACCCTCCAAACAGCGTTCATGAAGGCAAAGTGTTTGTTTTACGTGGGGAGTATGGTTGCAAAGCTGAACCTTAAAGGAATGTCCAGAAGGGCACCACCAGGAGTGGAGCCTACGGTTAAATTCGACTCCACCTGGGAAACCTCAACCATGCCAGCTACAGAACAGATGCACACTTAATTCCGTTAACGAACGAGACTCCGTCATGCCACGCGATCCGAGTCCGGCTTACTAGAGGGACACGTGAGGCTCTGGCACATGAGATTGGCCAATAACTGGTGTGTCATGCCCTTACATGTCCGTGGCTGCATGTGCGCTACACTGAAAAGGCCAGCGTTTGTCGCTTACGGGTGCAGATAACCCGCTGAACAACGTTAGTGATGGGGATCACTGATTACAATTATTACCCGCGAACGATGATTTCCCAGTAAGTGCAGGTCAACCGCAGTTCCGGAATTAGGCCTAACCGTCATTCCTGAAAAAATTAAAAACTTACGTGTGCAAACCACAGGTGCTGTAGCTTGCTTAACAGCTCGCCAGCCGTTCTCACGCCCAGTATGGATTACACGTGATTGCACAAAGGTGAGAAAGGGTACCGTATCCCCAGATAACATGTATGGATAGCGTACACATTCAAAATATATGTCTATACATCAGGAGGCAGGCTCAGACGGTGTTAGGCCCAGTATGGATTGCACGTGATTGCACAAAGGTTAGAAAGGGTACCGTATCCCCAGATAACATGTATGGATAGCGTACACATTCAAAATATATGACTCAGGAGGCAGGCTCAGACGGTGTTAGGCCCAGTATGGATTGCACGTGATTGCACAAAGGTTCGAAAGGGTACCGTATCCCCGGATAACATGTATGGATAGCGTACACATTCAAAATCTATGTCTATACATCAGGAGGCAGGCTCAGACGGTGTTAGGCCCAGTATGGATTGCACGTGATTGCACAAAGGTTAGAAAGGGTACCGTATCCCCAGATAACATGTATGGATAGCGTACACATTCAAAATATATGTCTCAGGAGGCAGGCTCAGACGGTGTTAGGCCCAGTATGGATTGCACGTGATTGCACAAAGGTTAGAAAGGGTACCGTATCCCCAGATAACATGTATGGATAGCGTACACATTCAAAATATATGTCTCAGGAGGCAGGCTCAGACAGTGTCAGGCCCAGTATGGATTGCACGCGATTGCACAAAGTTTTGAAAGGGTACCGTTTCCCCGGATAACATGTATGGATAGCGTACACATTCAAAATATATGTCTCAGGAGGCAGGCTCAGACGGTGTCAGGCACAGTATGGATTTGACGGCCCAGATTACACAGCGGAGGAGCAGGGAGAGGTAAAGATTGCAAATGCTGGGGCCCTGCCCAAGCAAGGGGGGCCCACTCGTGGGCGTCGGTACTGGCACTGGGCCCCTCATAGTACAGCGGTGTGTCTGACGGCGGGTGTGCACCACCACCGTCAGAGACACTTGATTGCACTATGAGGGACCCTGTGCCAGTGCCCGCGCCCAAGAGTCGGCCTACCCACCTGTCCAGGGCAACGGCACTCGCACGGTGTCGTGCGCTAGGTGGTGACCCCGGCCATGGGGGGGGGGGAGGCAGCACAGTTAGGGAGTTTTAGAAAGTGGCATATGTTGATGTTGGACATTCAGCTGATGCAAAAGGCGAAATAGGTCAAGTCCCAGGAAGAGGTGGACCAAAGCAAGCCATTTTTCTGTCACCCTATGTGTCATCAGGGGAAGGTGGGACAAAATCCTTGGAAACCCATGCATGGTTCATTTTAATGAAGGTTAGATCATCCACATTTTGGGTTGACAGACGGGTCCTTTTTTCTGTCAGGATTGATCCAGCTGCACTGAAGACTCTTTCCGATAGCACACTTGCAGCTGGGCAAGCGAGCTCCTGTAAGGCATATTGGGCCAATTCAGGCCAGGTGTCCAGTTTAGCGGCCCAATAGTCAAAGAGGAATGACCTGTGTGGGAGAACATCGATATGGGAGGAAAAGTAGTTTGTAACCATAGTTGACAACTGCTGTCTCCTGTCACTTTCCATCGATGCAGTATTACCAGTTGTGTGAGCGGTATTTGAAAAATCAGTCCACAACATTGTCATGAAACCCCTGTCTCCAACGCCACTTCTGCTGTGTGCACCACGAACACCTCTGCCAAGCTGCCCCCGGCCCGTACGGCTCGTGTGAGAACCATCACCGCTGCTGTGTGCTGGGAATGCCTCAAGCAACCGATTTACCAGAGTTGCTTGTTTATTAGCCAATATTAGGTCAAGGTTCTCCTGTGGCATGATGTTTTGTAATTTGCCTTTATAGCGTGGATCCAGGATGCTGGCCAACCAGTAGTCGTCATCGTTCATCATTTTGGCAATGCGGGGGTCCCTTTTTAGGATCTGCAAGGCATAATCTGACATGTGGGCCAATGTTCCCGGTGTCAATGATGCACTGCGAGTGCTGGGTGGAGGAGCACTTTCTGGCAAATCCACATCCCTCCAGTCACGCACAAACCCTGTACCAGACCTTGCCACACCAACATTTTCACTTGCCCCACGAGATGCATCCTCCTCCCCTAAGTAATCATCCCCATCATCATCCTCCTCCTCCTCTTCTTCCTCCACCTCGTCCAGGAGAGGTCCCTGAGCAGACAATGGCTGAATGTCATCAAGGATTCCCTCCTCCTCTTCCTCCTCATCAACATTGGCTGCAGACGCCTGCTCCTTAAGGTGCGTCAAAGTTTGCATGAGCAGACGCATAAGTGGGATGCTCATGCTTAGGATGGCGTCGTCTGCGCTTACCAGCCGTGTGCATTCCTCAAAACACTGAAGGACTTTACAGAGGTCTTTCAGCTTCGACCACTGCACACCTGTCAACTCCATGTCTGCTCTCAAAGTGCCTGGCCGTGTATCCTCCCACAAATGCATTATGGCCTGCCTCTGCTCGCACAGCCGCTCCACCATGTGCAGGGTGGAGTTCCACCTTGTTGCAATGTCGATAATGAGGCGGTGGTTGGGAAGGTGGAGCAATCGCTGCAGCTTCTGCATACGAACGGAGTGTACAGGCGACCGGCGGATGTGCGCGCACAGTCTTCGCACCTTCTGGAGCAGGGCTGTTAACTCTGGATAATTTTTGAGGAAGCACTGCACCACCAGGTTCAAGGTGTGAGCCAAGCAAGGTATGTGGCTGAGTTTTGAAAGGGCTATAGTTGCCACAAAATTACGGCCGTTATCACTAACTACCTTGCCTGCCTCAAGATGTACACTGCCCAGCCATGACTCAGTTTGTCGCTTCAAGTACTCGGCCAGCACCTCGGCGGTGTGTCTGTCGCCCAAACACATCATCTGCAACACAGCCTGCTGACGCTTTCCACTAGCTGCTCGATAGGGGGACACATCGTGTGCAACAGTGACAGCTGCAGATGGAGTGCTCGTATGACTGCGCTCTGTGGACGAGCTTTCTCTTCTGGAGGAGGAGGAGGAGGAGGAGGGTCGAACGCCTACAGCCAACTGTTTCCTATACCGTGGGCTAGGCAGCACTGTCCCACCACCGCTGTCCCCTGTGGACCCTGCATCCACTACATTAACCCAGTGCGCAGTGATGGACACGTAACGGCCCTGGCCATGCCGACTGGACCATGCATCAGTTGTGAGGTGCACCTTTCCGCTCACTGACTGCTTGAGTGCATGGACAATGCGGTCTTTCACATGATGGTGGAGGGCTGGGATGGCTTTGCGAGAGAAGAAGTGGCGACTGGGTAGGTCATAGCGTGGTACTGCATAGGCCATGAGTTCGCGGAAAGCTGTGCTTTCCACCAACCGAAAGGGCATCATCTCAAACGAGATTAGTTTGGCAATATGGGCGTTCAAACCCAGTGTACGCGGATGAGAGACTGAGTACTTTCTTGACCTACTCATAGTGTCTGGGAGGGTGAGCTGGACTTGAGAGCTGCATATGGTGGAAGTAGCGGTGGACAGGGTGGACTGAGAGAGGGTTGATGATGGTGATGGAGTTGGTGTTCTTTCTGATGGCCTAGAATCAGTCTTTCGTTGATATAACAGTGGGATTCCCTGACTGCTGTGGCCTTGCAACGACACCTCAACATTTGCTGCTGTGCTAACCGGTGGGCTTACAGTGGGGGAAACAATGTAGCGTTGCTGACTACCTTCGTTGTGATCAGTTGCACATGTGGCACTTGAGGTTTGGTGTTGTGTCCACGCTTGCAAGTGCATGCTGGTTAAATGTCTAAGCATGCAACTGGTATTCAAATTTTTCAGATTTTTCCCTCAGCTAAAGGTCTTTGCGCACTTCTTACAGATAACCTTGGCCTGATCATGAGGATTTTGTTCAAAAAACTGCCACACTGCACTCTTCCTACTTTGGCAGACATTTTGCGGCCTAGCACGCTGTGATCTTTTGACCCTCTGGACAAGCTGTCCAGCAACTCTTTTGATGTTTGGAACCTGTCTTTGGAGTGCTACGGGCCTGCCAGATAACAGCTGTTGCGATGTCGATGTCTGCTGTGGTATAGTGTGCGGGAAGGAGCACCTGAGTCTTATCAGGGTCAGAATCTGGCTCTGTACACTGCGAGGACAATGTAGTGCTCTGAGTGAATGTACCAGCAGAATCATCCATCAGCGGATGTGCATCAGTGCACTCCATATCAGATTCATCTTGGCCTGGGTAATTCACCATTTGACTTGATAATCCAGGTATGGTATGTGAAAACAGCTCCATGGAGTAATCAGTAGTATGGCCTGCGTCATCCTTCAATCTTGGTTGGGGTGAAGGACACAAGGAAAGGTGTGGTTCATGAACATGAGCCTCCAATGACGACTCAGTGCTTTTACTTTTTACAACTTCAGAAGAGGAGGCGATAGAGCTGGAGGCTGAGTCAGCAATGTAAGACAAAACTTTTTCCTGATGCTCTGGCGTTAAAAGCGGTTTGCCAACTCCTAGAAAACTAAGCGTTCGAGGCCTTATGTAGCCAGACGATGACGCAGGCTCAACACCTCCTGCATTCGGTCCTATTTTGCTCTTGCCACTACCATCAGATCCACCACCAACACCATCATTACCAGCTGCCAACCCCCGCCCAATTCCACGGCCTCTTCCACCAGCCTTCCTCATTTTTGGTACAAATGTAGACAAAATCCAACAAACTATATAGTAATGTAAAACAAGGTACAAGGTGTCTATAGGACAGGGGAGATTTTGAATTTCTGCAGACACTTGTGGACACTGGACACTTGTGGATTGTGTGAGGCCCAATGAATATCTGAGCGCTATGTGACAGGCTCGATGGCACAGCTGTGACCAAAGTGACTAGAGGATAAGGGAGATTTTGAATCTCTGCACACACTTTTGGACACTGGACACTTGTGGATTGTGTGAGGCCCAATGAATATCTGAGCGCTATGTGACAGGCTCGATGGCACAGCTGTGACCAAAGTGACGAGAGGATAAGGGAGATTTCAGATATTTCAAACTGTGTTTTGTCTGTCAAACAGATCACATAGTGCGTTCAAAATTGTGCCATTTCAGGCGCACCATGCCATTTGTACGTCCCAGCTAGAGAATATCACTTTTCTAAATTGTTTTATGTCATTGCATACCCCTGTTTACACTTTCCTAACACTTCATTCCTTGCCTGTAAATAAATTAACCCTTTGCTGTTTGCACCTCATCTTGTGTACTGTAGTCTCCCTGCAATGTGGTGGTCCCCCGGCCATCGCTTCAAGTGGCGCTGCGATCAGGGTGACAATCACCAAGATGCAGGCAGAAGGCAGCAACGGTGAGAATGCTAGTGTTAGTGGGGATGCTGTGGGCATTGGTGGAACCCCTGCATTGACACTCCCTATGGGCCCCATATTTAGTGTGCTTCCAAAATTTGACAGCAATAATATGCCCCTGTCTGATTGGGTGTCCCAGCTGCATAGCACCCTGAAGAGTTATAACATCAGCACAGACCTTGAAGTGGACATTGCTTTGACTGCCTTGGAGAGGCCCATAAAAACATCTGTCTACAGCCGAAACTCACCCGTAGTACCCTGAAGGAGTTAATGAAATTCCTGGAAGAGATCTACAGCGAGACTGCTAGCACAGGACACATTCGCGCCAAATTTTTCTCCAGACTGCAGCAGGAAGAAGAAGGGATCTCCAAGTATGCGACAGCTCTGCAAGAAGTGTTGGCAGAAGTGCAAAGAGACGGATGGGCTCAGTAGCATGGGCTCCAAGACCAGATACTCTGGGATCAATTCATTCTGGGACAGCATAGCACATCCTTGAAGAGAGCAATGTCAGAACGGGTCCATGCAGATCCGGCTCTTTCATTCCGTCAAATCCTGGCAGAAGCAGTGGCCCGAAGCAAGGAAGACAGATACGCATCTGGTGTGATGCGTGTCCAGTATGCCAATACCAGAGGGGACCCAAATCATCAGGAGGTGCTGGTCCAGGTAGTGCATGACTTGCAGAGGTCTCTTGTCAGTATGCAAGATAAATTAACCCGGATGGAGCAAAGAATGGGAGAACAACTGTCTGACTCAACGCACTCATATAACCATCCTTCGGCCTGACCTTTAAGGGGTCAGTGGGTACAAGTTCCCCCCTACCAGGCATCAGAAGCACGAAGACAGGCTTGGGGTGCCCCTCGGTGAAGAGGAGGCATCCAGTGCTGGGAATGTGGAAGACAAGGGCACCTTACCAGGGACTGCCAGAATTATGCTCAAAGCCAGCAACAGCCGCCGTTAAACTACCAACCCCGGCAGTTACACGGCACTCTGTGGGGGAAGCAAGAAGAGAGGCCGCTCCTTATCATAATGAACACTTGATTGCTGGGAGTCCCATCCTGCGTGCTGAATTTGAGGGCGATCCAGTGGATTGCTTGATAGATACCGGTTCACAAGTGATAGCAATGCCAGAATCATATTTCAAACAGCATTTTCAGGCCCTGGCTAAGCAAGAGAAGGAGACATTGATCTGGTTGTTTGCTGCCAATCAACAGCCGATCCCGGTCACAGGAGTTGTGTGGATGAATATTCGAATCTGTGGGCAAGAAGTAGGAAAGAAAGGGATCCTGCTAGTCCCTGAGCCCATCAAAGAAGATGTGCCTGTAGTACTGGGAATGAATATCCTACGAGAACTCAATCACATAATGTTCACAAAACGGGGACCCAGTTATTGGAAGAAGGCTGCCAAACACAAGCCTACTCAAGAAGCCCTTCAGCGACTGATCCGCGTCTGTGGGTCGCAGAGGAATGTGCCATCTTATCAGGTGGTAGGGGTCATCAGGGCCCCTGGGAAGGAGTCTGTAACCCTGCCTCCCGAGCGAGAAAGTATATTACACCTTCTAGTGGGGACTCATTACAACCTTGACAGGCTGGAGGTGATAGTTTCTCCAGTGGTAAGCAGAGGAGCGGACCAAGAAGTTATGATAGCTTGTATGATATCTGTGGTCCAGCGAGGACACGTCCCCATAAGAGCTTTGAACGTTGGCCCCAGGGAAGTCACCTTGCCACGGGCGACAGATCTGGCCCGGGTGTACCTACACAAGTGTGAAGTGGTGAGTCAGAAAGAGATGTCTTTATTGCTGATCGAAGGTGCGGGGTGGACCCTGGCAGTTGCTGCGGGGGCCAAAGAGAAGCCAACCCCGGAGTGGAATGGGAGAATCATCCTTGACCAAATGTAAGTGGATGTGAAAATTCTTGGCCCTGAGCGTGTGCAGGCGATAGAAGCTATGCTGTGGGAAAATCAGGCCGCATTCGCCCGTCACGCCGAAGATTTTGGCTGTACCAAAGCGATCACACACGAGATACCGACCGGGGACACTCGCCCAGTTCGAGAACAATACCGACAAATCCCACCCAAGATATACCAAGAGGTGAAAACATTACTGAGGCACATGCTGGATTCAGGAGTAGTGCAGAGTAGTCAGAGCCCTTGGGCGGCACCGGTGGTGCTCGTCAAGAAGAAGAATGGGACCATCCGGTTCTGTGTAGATTACAGGAAACTCAATGCCTGCACTGTGCGAGACTCATATCCATTACCCCGCATCGAGGAATCCAAAGCCAAAGAAGTGCCACCTCTTCAAAAGAGAGATCGAGTACCTGGACCACATAGTGTCACAAGACTGAGTTCTGCCTTCACCAGAAAAAGTGGCTGCTATCCAGAAGTGGCCAGCTCCTCGAACCGTGCGGGAACTCCAGGCCTTCCATGGACTCGCTGGGTACTACCGACGATTTGTCAAAGATTTTGCAAAGGTGGCAGGTCCTCTGAATGAACTGCTGAGGGGGGCCGCCAGAGTGCCAAAGACCCAGTGCATCCCCTGGGACCAGAGGCGAGATGAGGCCTTCCAGGCTATAAAGAATGCTCTTACTTCAGCCCCGATTTTGACATACGCAGATTTCGATCAACCGTTCCTGTTGTACACAAATGGTAGCCTTCATGGACTCGGTGCAGTACTTTCCCAAATACAGGATGGACATGAGAGAGTTGTTGGGTATGCCAGTTGGTCCCTGCAAGACAGTTAAAGAAACCCCCATAATTACAGCTCTTTAGAGCTCCTGGCCCTCGTGTGGGCCATGGCAGAAAAGTTTGCGGGCTTCCTGGCAGGGACCAAGATTCAAGTTCGAACGGACAATAATCCCCAGGCCCACCTCGAGAATGCTAAATTGAGGGCCTTAGAACAACGGTGGGTGGCTCGCCTGGCCAAGTTTGACTTTACCATCCGTTATCGCTCTGCTACTGAAAATGCAAATGCTGATGGCCTGTCACGAGTGACGGTGGAAACTCCAGTGGGGGATCTCAATGAACAACTCAAAGAGGAAGAAACCCTAGACTTCCGTAAGTTCAAGACCCCAGTGGTTGCAGTCCAGTCGAGTAGGGAGGCCTGAGCACTACCCCAATCTCTGGGGAGAACCAATGAAGAGTGGGGAAATGTTCAAGATGAAGACGGAGGGTTGAGACAGATGAAATGCTGGGTAGCGCAGAAGCGGAAGCCAGGCAAACAAGAGAGAGATAGTTTGGACGCTGAGATGAAAAGTGCCTTACACCAATGGGATAGGCTGGAGGTGCGAGAATCAGTGCTATATCGCAAGAGGCAACAGCCGAAAGATACTGAAGTAAGGTGGCAGGTGGTCATCCCAGGAGGAATGGCCCAAGAAGTGGCTACAGATGCCCACAAATTCGGATCCCACTTCGGGTCCACAAAGACCTACTGTGATGGTCAACGTGTGACTGGACACACCACCTCCAGCAGGGAGAATTTATATGACAAACGTGACCCTGGATACACCGCCTCCAGCAGGGCGAATTTAAATAATAGAACGAGAAACTGGATACACCGCCTCCAGCAGGGAGAATTTAAATTATAAGGGGAAACACCAGGGAAACTGATACAATGGAGGGCTCTGCGATAGGGAACGGGGACGTGGAGACCTCTTGCACTCCCCTGAGCCAGTCTCTACACTCCTAACAGTCCCTATACAGGCTCCGCACCTGTCGCCGAGCTGGAACCTAAGAACCCTAGCTCGCCCTGCACCTAGCCCTTTCTAATGAAATGGACGGTGCAGAAACTAATCCCACCACTGCACTGAAACACACATAAGGGAAGTCACAAACCGAGAAACACCACTTAGCTTTGCTCTTTTGCTCTTGCTCCCAGCAACAGAGTCTACCACCAGAATGCAGCTTTCCTCCTGAATAGCTGCCACCAAGCTCTGTCAGAGCTGCAAGGAAATCACCTCTGTGACTCCTTCCACACCAGGACTCTGACTGAGCTGCCAGGAACTCTCTCTCTAGCTCCTTCCTCCACCAAGGATGGTTGGAAATGACCACTATCACCCACAGTGATTGCAACACCTGACACTCTTTTATACCAGAGCCAAAGCAATCACACCTGCTTTATCATCACGTGCACTAAACTAAAGTAACAAGTGCAATGACCCTAACGGCCACAGGGGGCAAAACTAGAACTGAAACCACCACAGTGCAATGACCCTAATGGCCACCGGGGGCAAAACTATCTTTAAGCACACAGCTTAAGGAAAAAAAAAGGTTGCTAGTGCATTTATCTGTCATAATCCAACCTGGATCATGACACCTACAAGTGGTTACAGCGGCACGTGTACTGCCCCCGGTTTGAGTCCATGGTAGAAGAGGTTTGCCGGCAATGTCAGGTATGCGACCTCACTAAGAGTACTGAACAAAGGGCTCCCATCCAGACCATGCATACTAAGGAACCGCTAGAAGTCCTGATGATTGACTATCTCCTCGTGGGACACTCTGCCCGGGGACCACAGTACTGTTTGGTGATGACCGACCATTTCTCCAAGTTGGCGGTAGTCACCCCGACTAGAGATCAGACTGCCGAGTCGGGGGCATGGGCCATCTGTTAAGACTTCATCCGAGTGTATGGGTGCCCAAAGCGCATCCACTCTGACCAAGGTGCATGTTTCCAAGGCAAGGTGATGGAAGAACTGTACCGTTTGTATGGCATCGAGCAGTCCCAGACCACCCCTTACCATGGGTTAAACCCCCTATCTGCTGCTGTTTGGAAGAGCTGGACGAGAGATCATTGAATTGAAGTTGGAACAGCCAGAGGAGCTGATGGAGCGAAACATCACTTTATGGGTGAAAGAACATCGGAAACGACTGCAAACAATGGTTGGTGGGTCAGCAGCTACAGGAGAAAGAACATACGGGCCGTAAACCAATTCAAGAGATACCGCTCCAGCCCAAGGACCGAGTATTAGTCAGAGAGAAACGCCCAAGGGTAAACTAAGCGAGAGATGGGATGTACAGCCTTACAAAGTCATCGAGCGAGTGTATGCTGACGGTCCAGTCTACAAGATGCAGGTTGAGAATGGGGCGTCCGCCCCTAGAGTGCTCCACAGGAATATGCTACGGCCATGCCGGTCCACATCCTGTACCAGTGCCGCTTGAGGGTGATTCTCCACCTCCTGAACCTGTCTTGCCTGCTGGTGAAATCAATGATGAATGGTGGATCGGCCCTGACACTGTAGGGGGCCCTCACCTGGACAGAGATGGTAATCTTCTGGACGTAACACAGCCGCCACGTGACGATGAGTCCAGACAAGAGCCTACTACAACTCCTGCAGCAAGTATTCCTCTGGAGGATAATCAAGACATTCAGAGATCCTAGAGGTCTACTGCAGGAGTTCCACCAGCCCGATACATAGAACAGTGTTCTCTGTCTGTTTCTCTGCTTCTGTTTTCTCCCCTATAGGTGCTGTTCTGCATTGCAAGTGTCTCTATTCCACGACAATCTTGATACTGTGATGGTCGAGGACAACCATCTTTAAGTAGGGAGGCATGTAAGGGGGTGGCAGTGCTATGGACAGTAGAGACAAGCTGCCCCTTTAAGAGACAGCACCCTCTTGGTTAGAGCAGTGGGACATTCTGCGCTTCCTTGCTGTAAAGGCTGTTTGGTTTCATCTGCCAGACTACAGAGGGGAGGGGCTGCTTTTCTGTGTGTAGAAGAGACCTGAGATTTCTGCAGGAAGCAGGTGTGTCTGCATGAGCTGTGAGGAAAATAACGTTTAGTCTGCGACTGTGACTTTGTAAACTATTGTGGGGATTAAAAGGTGGCTTTCCTGTCTTGCCGTGAGAAGCCACGAAGAAAGAACAAGAAGGGAACCCAGAGGAGGAATCCATCATTCCTTGGAGCATCATGGAACTTGCACACAAAGAAAACAGAGCTTCCAGGAAGAAGTGCGCACCATCTTGCAAAGCTTCAGGGGCCCCCGGGAATGGACTGAGATACCAACTACTGTGAGTGTTATCCCTGTGTGTGCACATGTTTAGGGCTTAGGATAAGCTGCAATAGACAGAGCACAGTAGCCGTGCGGCTGGAGTAGCAGCGGCCAGATAGATTATAGTTAGAGTAGCAGCATGCTGTACTTAATTGTACTCTTTTGCCTTTTGCAAAATACACTGATCTGTAATAGTTGGAGCACCGTGCCATTTGTACAGCCCAGCCAGAGAATATCACTTTTGTAAATTGTTTTATGTCATTGCATACCCCTGTTTACACTTTCGAAACACTGCATTCCTTGCCTGTAAATAAATTAACCCTTTGTTGTTTGCACCTCATCTTGTGTACCGTAGTCTCCCTGCATTGTGGTGGTCCCCCGGCCATTGTTTCAAATCCACGTATGACCTTTTTCAGAAGTGGGGGAGCAAAGCACTCACACGTGAGCAGGAGTAGTGGGTGACAGTCCCAGCAGGGAAGATCTGGAGCGGGGAGGTATCTGTGACAATGGCCACCAAACCGAGATGGAAAGAAATCCAGCAGCACATGCCATTTGCAAGAATTTCATTCAAGTGTACGGCTGCCCGAAGAGAATCCTCTCCGATCAAGGCGCCTGTTTCGTAGGGCGAGTGATGGAAGAACTGCATCGCCAGTGTCTGATTGAAAAATCTCGAGCGACGCCTAATCATCCTCAGGGAAATGGAGCCTGTGAATGGTTCAATCAAACTCTAATCCAGATGCTAGGGAGACCGAAAAGTCCGGTGGCCGGAATTCGTAGCTGAGTTAGTTTGGGTGTACAAGAACCAAGTAAATCGCCCCACTGGTAGTGTTGAGCATTCCGATAACGCAAGTATCGGGTATCGGCCGATATTAGCTGTATCGGAATTCCGATACTTAGTTCCGATACTTTTTTCATATCGAATACCGGAATCGGAAGTTCCCATAATGCTAGGAGCCCGCTCGATTTGATTCAGCCAATGGGGATCCTCAGAAGTGTGGGCACATCCTGTTAGGCATGTTAACTACTGGCATGGCTGTGATTGGCTGCTGAAATGATGTCATGATGCACTATAAAAACCGCTGCAGCCGCCATTTCTGGTCACTCTGCTGTGAGTTCAGTTAGGGACAGGCTGCTGTTGAAGACTGTGAGGGACAGTTAGAAATAGCGATCATCAAAAATATCTATTGCTCTACCCAGGCTACATAATCCACCAATGTAGCATTTTTGTAGCCCAGAGGTGCTGTTTTAATAGCTGTCTGCAAGGGCTGTGTGAGTGCAGACCCACGCTGTGTAGTGTGTCCTGCAGGCACGTCTGCTTGTAGGCCGCCCAGCGTGTGTCTCTGCCTCATACACATTTTTCTTTTATTGCTGCTTTTTTTTTCTCCTGAGAAACTGGGTCTGAGCAGAAAAAGTAAATTAATGTGCATGCAAAATGTAATTGCATATGAACACATGACCTTTACACAGAGAAAACCAAAAGCAAAACACAAAACAAATATCCTGGAATAAAAAAGTAAAAAAATATATTGCAAAAATTGCATGAAGGTAGTAATAATAGTAATAATAAGGGTATTTAGTTAACATAATTTTGATCAAAATAATGTAGAAGCCATCCCGCCACGTCACGGCAACCCTTGTGGGACAGTCCTAACTCTTGTATTTAAAACCTTTCCACTTGTCAAGTGACGTGAATGTGAACAAGGACAGAGGGACTGAACCACCAGTAATAGTATAGGCCAGACAGGATGGATTTTCCAACTCAGAAACAGGGCGGTCACACCCTTATATGCACAGAATGCACAATGAAACAAATGAGAAACTGGGTCTGAGCAGAAAAAGTAAATTAATGTGCATGCAAAATGTAATTGCATATGAACACATGACCTTTACACAGTGGTTCAGTCCCTCTGTCCTTGTTCACATTCACGTCACTTGACAAGTGGAAAGGTTTTAAATACAAGAGTTAGGACTGTCCCACAAGGGTTGCCGTGACGTGGCGGGATGGCTTCTACATTATTTTGATCAAAATTATGTTAACTAAATACCCTTATTATTACTATTATTACTACCTTCATGCAATTTTTGCAATATATTTTTTTACTTTTTTATTCCAGGATATTTGTTTTGTGTTTTGCTTTTGGTTTTCTCTGTGTAAAGGTCATGTGTTCATATGCAATTACATTTTGCATGCACATTAATTTACTTTTTCTGCTCAGACCCAGTTTCTCATTTGTTTCATTGTGCATTCTGTGCATATAAGGGTGTGACCGCCCTGTTTCTGAGTTGGAAAATCCATCCTGTCTGGCCTATACTATTACTGGTGGTTCAGTCCCTCTGTCCTTGTTCACATTCACGTCACTTGACAAGTGGAAAGGTTTTAAATACAAGAGTTAGGACTGTCCCACAAAGGTTGCCGTGACGTGGCGGGATGGCTTCTACATTATTTTGATCAAAATTATGTTAACTAAATACTCTTATTATTACTATTATTACTACCTTCATGCAATTTTTGCAATATATTTTTTTACTTTTTTATTCCAGGATATTTGTTTTGTGTTTTGCTTTTGGTTTTTTTTTCTCCTGTATAGTGTGCTTCCATACGTATCCATATACGTTGGTTGCAAACACTAAAGGAGTGGACAGCGGAGCCTTTCAGCAGCCTTTAAGTGCTATAGCCCATTTCTCTGCACTGTTTTTGGCTGTCTGATAGGTCTCTCTGTGTGTGAGTGCAGCTCACGTTGCAGTGTGTTCTACAGCCACCGCTGGTTGTAGTCTGCTCAGCGTGCATCACTGCCTCATACACAGTCCTTTTTTTTATTTATAGCAGCAAATTTGTCCAGATTTTTGCACCTATATTAGTGTGCTTCCATCCGCATCCATTGTCATTGGTTGGTTGCAAACACTATATAGGATTAGATAGAGGAGCCTTTTTGCTGGCTTGTGCCCTTCAGGGCCAGCCAGACTAGTATCACCCTATTTTTTGGAGCCTCATCGATTGCATTGTAGGTTAGCTTCCTGCATTGTAATCGCTCCAAAAAGTTTGTGATACTATAGCTTTCAAACTTTGGTCACATCCTTTTATTTTTCCCAAAAAAAAAAAAAAGGAAGTAAAGTTCACCCAACACTCCACTTTAGAGTTGTGTAGGCCACATTAGATCATATTAAAGTGTAGTACACACACTCTTGTCAAAATTAGTGTTTCTTATACTGGTTAGCAAGTGTTCAGGAATAAGAACACTAAGCCCCCCTTTTTTACTTTTCTGCCTATCTTTATCAGTCTATTAAGATGAAGAAGGCAGGGAGTAAGGCATGTGGTCGTGGCTGTGGAGTTTCAGCAGGGAGAGGACGTGGGGATTCAGCAGGGAGAGGACGTGGGGATTCGGTGCCTGCTGCGGCCACCAGTGACCCGGCATCCCCCACTTTTACCAGGCAACAGTCCTTCATGGGCAGCTTTGTAGGACCTCGCCGTACCCCACTGCTGCGTGACGAACAAATTGAAGCCGTTGTCGGATGAATGGCAGCTAACGCATCCACTTCAATGACTTCCGCATCCTCTCAGGGCCAGAGCAGTGAAGAGCAACCATCTGTTTCTTCACCACCTGCCAAATTGCCCAGGCAGTCTGAGAGCCCTGGACAGGAGCCATCTCAATCTTTACTTCTGTTCTCAGAATCTGTTGGCTTGGAAAGAGGTGGCCAGCTAAGCAGCATTCTAGAGCGTGAAGAAGAGGGAGTATGCAGTGATGCACAACTGCTTTGTCCCTCTGAATCTGAAGAGGCGGGTGGGCCAGTGCCTATTGTCAGCACACCTCAGTGCTCATCTGATGATGATGAGACTCGGTTGCCAATTTCTGGTGCGTACGGTGCTAGCGAGACAACCCAGGACCAGCCGGTGCTTGAAGAGGGGAGTGTAGATGATGAGGTCCTTGACCCATCATGGCGTCAGCCACAGGAAGGTGGTGGGAGCAGCTCTGAGGAAGAGATTCCCCGAACGGCCAAAACAGGAGGGAGAGGGTGGGGCAGACTTGGTTGCCTGTAGCCTCCACTTTGGCAACCGTGAGGAGCAATCCTCTTCCAAAACACAAAACGGGTGCTCCCAGGACTTGCAGTGTGTGGTCTTTTTTTGACACAGTTGCAGATGAAATTTGCTTTGTCAAATGCAAGCTGTGTCATCAGAAAGTTAAATGAGGGAAAAATGTGAGCAACCTCAATACCACAAACATGTGCGTACCAAGCATGAGGTGGAGTTACACAGACACACTGAAGATGTAGGCCAACCTTCAGCAGCACCTACCACCTCTTCAGCTTGTGTTGGGGCCTCTTCCTCCAGCTCACACACAGCTGGTTCGGCTTCCTCACTGGAACGCCATGGAAGAACCTGTGCCACTGTTGTCCAGACACCCAGTGAAATTCCACCCACTGAACCACGTTCTCAGTCATCATCGCACTCCCAGGCCACTCACCAGCAATCGGTAGCACAGGCATGGGAGAAAAAGCGGCCATACTCGGCAAACCATCCCCGAGCACTGGCTCTGAATGCCGGCATTGCCAAACTACTGGCCCTTGAGATGCTGTCATTCAGGCTGGTGGAGACTGACACCTTCTGGAACTTGATGTCATTGGCAGTTCCACAATACAATGTGCCCAGCCGCTTTTATTTCAGCAGGCAAGCTGTCCCTGCCCTGCAAAAGCATGGGGAGGGAAAAATTAAAAATGCGCTACTAAACGCCGTCAGTAGCAAGGTCCACCTGACCACCGATGCGTGGACCAGTAGCCATGGACAGGGATGATACCTTTCCCTCACTGCCCATTGGGTCAATGTTGTGGAGCCGGGTACAGATCTGGAGAGTGGCTCTGTATGTATTGTGCCAACTCCAAAGATTGCGGGAATGCAGTCTGTACATATTGAGTCCTCCTCCTACTCTAGTTCCTCGGAATCAGCACTGCATGAGCCTGTTAGGACAGATATGAGCACAGGTGTGGCCAAACGTCAACAGGCCGTACTTAAATTAATTTTTTTGGGGAATCGGAGCCACACCGAACAGGAGCTCTGGAATGCCATCAAGCAGGAGAGCGATGTGTGGTTTGTGCCTGCGAATCTCCAGCCAGGTTTGGTAGTGAGTGACAATGGCCAAAATCTAGTGGCAGCTCTGGGCCTAGGCAAACTCACTCGCATACCATGTCTGGCACACGTGCTCAATTTGGTTGTGCAGAGCTTTCTGAGGGACTATCCGGATCTTGATGCACTGCTGCACAAGGTTCGCCTAGAGTGTGCTCACTTGCGGCGTTCCAGCATGGCAAGATCGCGCATTGCATCTCTGCAACGCCGATTCCGCCTGCCAGAACATCACATCATATGTGACCTCCCCACCAGGTGGAATTCAACGTTACATATGTTGGAGCGTTTGTGTGAGCAGCAGGCAGCAGTAATGGAGTACCAGCTGTATCAGGCGCAAACAAGTCGCACTGTGCGCAGGTCACACTTCACCACCACTGAGTGGGCCACTATGAGGGTCATCTGCCAAGTTTTGCGTGCCTTCGATGACTCCATGCGGATGGCCAGTGCAGATGATGCACTAGTCAGCATGACTGTCCCCCTTATCTGTCTGCTTCAAAAAACCTTACAAGCACTAAGTGAGGAGGTTTTTGAAGAGGTCGAGGATGAGGAGTCAGAAATGCCATCTGCTTCTGGCAAGTCTGCGCAACATGGTTCCACACAAAGGCCTAGGCAGGGGACACTTAGTGAGGAGGATGACAAGGAGTCAATGGAGGAGGAGGAACACATCTCTCCAGAGGAGGGAGGTACACAAGGCTCTAGTAGTCAGTGTGTACAGCAAGGGTGGGGTGATGCTGAGCAGGCTGAGATGCTGCCTCAAGCTGGGGACAGCGTTTCCGGTCCAGTTGGCAGTCTGCAGCACATGGTTGATTTCATACTGCAATGCTTGTTAAATGACCACCGCATCGCCAACATTCTCCACACGGCTGATTATTGGGTGTACACCCTCCTAGATCCTCGCTACTGGGACAACTTACAAAGCCTCATACCACAGTTGAACCGGGAGCGTAAAATGCGGGAGTACTAAGAAACACTTGTGCAGGCCATCATGTTCTCCATTCCCCCCGTGAGTGTTGCTGGTAGTGCTTTTCAAAGCAGCCATGTGGGTAGAGGCAGTGGAGGAAGCTCTGCACAAAGAGGTAGCAGAGGCAGTGCCGCAGGACAAGGCAAGGCCAGTATGGCCCAAATGTGGAAAAGTTTTGTGGGACCGCCACAAACGGCTACACCATCACAGACGGTTCCAGTCAGCAGGAGGCAACGTTTCTGTCAGATGGTGACAGACTACTTGTCTTGCCCTGTTAGTGTACTCCCAGACGGCTCTTCCCCGTTCAAGTTTCGGGTCTCTAAGCTGGATACATGGCCAGAGCTTAGCCAGTGTGCATTGGAGGTGCTGGCTTGCCCTGCTGCCAGTGTATTATCAGAACGTGTCTTTAGTGCTGCAGGTGGCTTGGTAACAGACCGTCGCACGCGACTATCCACCGATAATGTTGACCGGCTTACTTTTGTCAAAATGAACAAGGCCTGGATCTCACCTGAATTTGCCAGTCCTCTTCCAGAATAAAAAATTGGCTGGCAACAGGATCTAGGTCTCCTGTTGTGTTCATGTTTCTATGACCTGAACTGTAATTCCTGGGCTACAACAACGCCCGTTGCTGCTCAGAAGTGCTGTCCACACAGACAAAACACTCGCTCATGTGTAAGTGGGGTTTGGTAATGTCAGCTGATCCCCTGCTGTGTGTAAGGCAAAGTGTCCTGCTTCCTCCAAACTCTAAGTACCTCAGATTTACACCTGGCTCCAAGGAGGCCTCGGCCTACTACCTGATTTTCCCTGGGCTCCGACAACGCCAGTTGGTGTTCAGAAGTGCTGTACACACAGAAAAAACGCTCGCTCATGTGTAAGTGGGGTTCGGTAACGTCAGCTGATCCCCTGCTGTGTGTATGGCAAAGTGTCCTGCTCCCTCCAAACTCTATATACCTCAGATTTACACCTGGCTCCAAGTAGGCCTCAACCTACTACCTGATTTTTCCTGGGCTCCGACAACGCCAGTTGGTGCTCAGAAGTGATGTACGCACAGAAAAAATACTCGCTCATGTGTAAGTGGGGTTCGGTAACGTCAGCTGATCCCCTGCTGTGTGGACATCAAACTCTCCTGCTGCCTACAACTTCTGACTACCTCTGATTTCATATGTTCTCTGATTTGCCCTCTGTCTCCACTCTGTTTTGAGTATTTTCTCAGGCCTCCAACACCGCCTGTATCTGCTCTCAATTGCTGTCTGCACAATCAACACTTGTTCCTGTGTTACCATGGTCCTGTTACATCAGCTGATCTCCAGAGGTGAGTCCGGCTATGTCTCCTGCTTTGTCTACATTCCCCCTACTTGTAGTGGAAAAGTGGACAGAGCAGGAGACATTGCCTGACTCACCTCTAGGGATAAGCTGCTGTTACAGAACCCCAGTAACACAGGAACAAGTGTTGGCTGTGCAGATGGCATTTCAGAGCAGCAACTGTCGTGTTTGGAAATACTTGAAACAGAGTGAAGACAGAGGCCTAATTGGAGTACGTTGACAGTTACTAGTAGTCTAGAAACAATCTAAAACTGCCACCAAGTAGGCCTCAGCCTACTACCTGATTTTTCCTGGGCTCCGACACCGCTAGTTGGTGCTCAGAAGTGCTGTACGCACAGAAAAAATACTCGCTCATGTGTAAGTGGGGTTCGGTAACGTCAGCTGATCCCCTGCTGTGTGGATGGCAAAGTGTCCTGCTCTCTCCAAAGTCAAACTACGTCCAATTTACACCTGGCTCCTAGTAGGCCTCAGCCTACTCCATGATAGTCCCTGGGCTCCAACAACGCCAGTTGGTGCTTGGAAGTGCTGTCCGCACAGAAAAAACACTTGTTCATGTGTAAGTGGGGTTCGGTAACGACAGCTGATCCCCTGCTGTGTGGACAGCAAACTGCTGCTGCCTCCAAATTCTAACTACTTCTGATTTAAACATTCTCTGGTTTGGCCTCTGTCTCCACTCTGTCTCGAGTATTTCCCCTGACCTCCTACACTGCCAGTTCCTGCTCACAGTTGCCGTCCACACATTCCACACTTCTTCCTGTGTTCCTGGTGTTCTGTAAAGTGAGCTGATCCCCCAATGTGTGTCCGGCACTGTCTCCTGCGCTGTCCACCTTCCAACTACAAGTAGTGGGAATGTGGACACAGCAGGAGACATTGCCATACACACATCAGGGGATCTGCTGACATTACAGAACCCCAGTAAGACAGGAACACGTGTGGATTGGGCTGACGGCTACTGTGCGCATAAACTGGCGGTGTTAGTGGTCAGGTTAAATCCTGGAAACAGAGTGGAGACAGTTGCCTAATTGGAGCACGTTGTCAGTCAGCTGTAGTCCATAACTGATATAAAACTACCACCAAGTAGGCCTCGGCCTACACCATGATTGTCCCTGGGCTCCAACAACGCCAGCTGGTGCTCGGCAGTGTCTTTGGCACGGGTACTCCCTGTTGCCCAGCCTGGTTCCAGCACGCCAGCTGTTTCCAGGTAGTGTCAATTTCACTTTGCCACCAATCCGTTGTCCTGTCGTCTTGCGGCCGGGTTAGCCGACTCTACGGTGCCTGCAGTTTAGGTGACTCCTATGTGGGCTGCGGGAACTGGCACTGAAGGCTGGATCTGTAGTGCCAATCGGACATGGACCCCCTGTAGGACTGTGGGTTTCAGTAACTGCGGCCGGCTTGCGGCCTGGCTACTTTGCTTTGGATGGGTACCTTCTGCTACCCACCCAGGTTCCAGCACTGTCAGCTGGTTCTCGCCAGAGCCTTTGGCCTAGGTGCCTCCATCTCGGTATCCGAAGGTCCAGCACCGTCAGCTGGTCCTTGGTAGTGCTTTCTAGCACAGGTACCTCCTGCCTAGTAACCGTCGTCCAGCACCGTCAGCTGTTCCTCGGTAGTGCCATTGGCTCTTGTAGCTTTTGCTACCCATCTGGGTTCCAGCACCGTCAGCTGGTTCTCGGCAGTGTCTTTAGCACAGGTACTTGCTGTTGCCGAGCCTGTTTTCAGCACGTCTGCTGTTTCCGGGTAATGTCAAGGTCACTATGCCACCAATCCGTTGTCCTGTCGTCTTGCGGCCGGGTTAGCCGACTCTACGGTGCCTGCAGTTTAGGTGACTCCTATGTGGGCTGCGGGAACTGGCACTGAAGGCTGGATCCGTAGTGCCAATTGGACATGGACCCCCTGTAGGACTGTGGGTTTCGGTAACTGTGGCCAGCTTGTGGCCTGGCTACTTTGCTTTGGATTGGGTACCTTCTGCTACCCACCCGGGTTCCAGCACTGTCAGCTGGTTCTCGCCAGAGCCTTTGGCCTAGGTGCCTCCATCTCGGTATCCGAGGTCCAGCAACGTCAGCTGGTCCTTGGTAGTGCTTTTTAGCACAGGTACCTTCTCCTTAGTAACCGTGGTCCAGCACCGTCAGTGGGTCCTCAGTAGTGCCATTGGCTCTTGTTCCTTCTGCTACCCATCCAGGTTCCAATACTGTCAGCTGGTTCTCGCCAGTTTCTCAGCCTTCTTGTACCTTCTGCTACATTTCCAAGATCAAGCTTTTTGAAATTGTCTTTGGTAATCCTTATTGATCTCCAAGACGACGACCCTGATGACGACGACCCTAAAGACCACACCAAAGAAGACCAGAAATATGACCCAAAATAATATGACGAACAGGACAAAGAACATGAAGACAACCACCAAGATACAGAACAAAAGACAGAATAACAAGAAGCAGAAGAAGCAAAAGCAGAAGAACAGAAAGCAGAAGAACATTAAGCATAAGACTAAAAATTAGCATAGAAGATATCAAGAATTATAAGCAGAAGACTAAGCAGTAAATGGGGGTGAGTCCGTTCCTCCTCGTGGTGCCCCTGGATAATGCCTGCTGCTGCAGGCCAAACTGAACGCGGACAAATCCTGTTGTAAATCTTTTGTGACAGGCAGAACGTAAGGTGTAATCTTATAACTTTTATAGATAAGTACTACAGGAATGCCTGTCACCATAAGAAATTGAAGAAGAATAGGAAGAAGATGAAGAAATAGCGTATGAAAATTAATAATAGCTGAATAAGAAGAATATGAAGAATGGAAAAAAAAAAAATTATGGGAAGAAGGTGAAGAAGAAGAAGATGAATAAGGTGAAGAAAAAGTTGATGAAAAAAATGCTACTGCTGCGGATCATGAAGGAGAAAGTGTGGGAAAAGTACAAAAGAAGGTGAAGAGCATAGAAGTTGTGAAACATACATATCTGACAAAATATAAAAAAGGTTAACATAGTCAATATCTTTTTAACTCCGAACGTCTTGAAAAAAAAAAATTGGAATTAATGCTATGCCATGTGATTTGAATAAACCTCTATGCCTTTAATGTCTCCTCCACCTCCCACAATACATTCGACATGATTCTTATTTGTTTTCAATTATGTAGAATTAGCCAACAAGGAAATAAAGGGCTTTTTTTAATTCCGATACCGGAAGTCCCATTGACTTGAATGGGACTTCCGGTATCGGAATCGGCGATACCCGATATTTTTTTCTTATCGGGCGATACCATCCGATACGATATTTTTGGGTATCGAATGGTATCGCTCAACACTACCCACTGGTTACACTCCATATACCTTGCTGTTTGGCCGGCCAGAATGAGAGATTACTGAGCTGGAGTTCGATCTAGAGGAGGACTACCCATGGACGGGGATGTCCACATTGGGTCTGAGAAGGTCGGCATCATCTGCAGACACTACATCGCCTGGTGCAGACTAAGTTTTGGGAACTTGAGCATCCAGAGACAGCGCCTCTGCGAGGGACAGCTCTCCAAACCGGGGACCGTGTGTTGGTCCGAGATAAGCGTCCTCGGGACAAACTGGAGTACTGGTGGGAAAAATTCCCGTATTGGGTAAAACGGAGAATCATCAACTCCAAAGGACCCATCTATGAAGTTCAACCTGAAGAGGACAAAAATGCCCCCACTTGAGTAGTTCACCGGAATAGGCTATGTCCCTGATTTTTGAGAGATCCTGATTAAGTAGAAGAGATTAGTGTTGAGCATTCCGATACCGCAAGTATCGGGTATCGGCCGATACTTGCTGTATCGGAATTCCGATACCGACTTCCGATATTTTTTCAATATCGGAATTCGGCATCGGAATCGGAAGTTCAAAGTTGATTGACAGCCTGACGTCATCATGATGCGCGGTGTGTGCGCATCATGATGCGCCGTCATTTCGGGCCTTCCGGGGGTCTCTGCCGGCCTGCCGGGGGCTGTGTGGACTGCCCGGGGTCTGTACCGGCCTGCCGGGGGGCTGTGCCGGCCTGCCGGTGGTCTGTGCACCCTGTGGGGGTCTGTACCGGCCTGCTGGGGGGCTGTGCCGGCCTGCCGGTGGTCTGTGCACCCTGTGGGGGTCTGCACCGGCCTGCCGGGGGGGCTGTGCCGGCCTGCCGGTGGTCTGTGCACCCTGTGGGGGTCTGTACCGGCCTGCCGGGGGGCTGTGCCGGCCTGCCGGGGGGCTGTGCTGATGTCCGGGGGTCTGTGCAAGCATCGTCCGATGGGACTACAAGTCCCATCTGGCGATGCCTGCTACCATGACAGTGATTGACACATTAGCCAATGATGGGACAGTAGTAGTCCCATCATCCGGCTAATGTGTTAAATGTTAAAAAAAAATACTACATACATACTACATACATACTACATGCATGCTACATACATACTACATGCTACATACATACTACATATATACTACATGCATGCTACATACATACTACATGCTACATACATACGACATATATACTACATGCATGCTACATACATACATACTACATGCTACATACATACTACATGCTACATACATACTACATATATACTACATACATACTACATACATGCTACATACATGCTACATACTGCATGCTACATACATACTACATACATACTACATGCATGCTACATACATGCTACATACATACTACATGCTACATACATACTACATGCTACATACATACTGCATGCTACATGCATGCTACATACATACTACATACATACTACATGCTACATACATACCACATATATACTACATACATACAATACATTCATACAATACATACATAGACATACAGTACATATAACATAGAGTAACATACTTACCAATACTTGTCACATTGTTCCCCGAAGCCATTGTCTTTTCCGGAATAAATATTAACATAACAAACCACAAAAATACTCACCCACGATCCGAAGCAGTCCACGAGTGTGTCCCACGACGATCTTGGGTAGAGAACTGCAGCATCAGCTGATGCTGCCGTTCTCTACGGGCTGCAGGAATCAAATGACGGAAGGTAGGTATCCTTCCGCACTGTATTCCTCCGCCACTTAAAAAAAAAAAAAGTCCCTAGTCTCACTTTATGCCATTGCTGCGTGGGAAATTCCCACACAGCAATGGCATAAAGTGAGACTAGGGACTTTTTTTTTTTTTAAGTGGCGGAGGAATACAGTGCGGAAGGATACCTACCTTCCGTCATTTGATTCCTGCAGCCCGTAGAGAACGGCAGCATCAGCTGATGCTGCAGTTCTCTACCCAAGATCGTCGTGGGACACACTCGTGGACTGCTTCGGATCGTGGGTGAGTATTTTTGTGGTTTGTTATGTTAATATTTATTCTGGAAAAGACAATGGCTTCGGGGAACAATGTGACAAGTATTGGTAAGTATGTTACTCTATGTTATATGTACTGTATGTCTATGTATGTATTGTATGAATGTATTGTATGTATGTAGTATATATGTGGTATGTATGTAGCATGCAGTATGTATGTAGTATGTATGTAGCATGCATGTAGCATGCAGTATGTATGTAGCATGCATGTAGTATATATGTAGTATGTATGTGGTATGTATGTAGCATGTAGTATGTATGTAGCATGCATGTAGTATGTATGTAGTATGTATGTAGCATGCATGTAGTATATATGTAGTATGTATGTAGCATGTAGTATGTAGCATGCATGTAGTATATATGTAGTATGTATGTAGCATGTAGTATGTATGTAGCATGCATGTAGTATATATGTAGTATGTATGTAGCATGTAGTATGTATGTAGCATGCATGTAGTATATATGTAGTATGTATGTAGCATGTAGTATGTATGTAGCATGCATGTGGTATATATGTAGTATGTATGTAGCATGTAGTATGTATGTAGCATGCATGTAGTATATATGTAGTATGTATGTAGTATGTATGTAGTATATATGTAGTATGTATGTAGCATGTAGTATGTATGTAGCATGCATGTAGTATATATGTAGTATGTATGTAGCATGTAGTATGTATGTAGCATGCATGTAGTATATATGTAGTATGTATGTAGCATGTAGTATGTATGTAGCATGCATGTAGTATGTATGTAGTATGTATGTAGCATGTAGTATGTATGTAGCATGCATGTAGTATATATGTAGTATGTAGCATGTAGTATGTATGTAGCATGCATGTAGTATGTATGTAGCATGCATGTAGTATGTATGTGGTATGTATGTAGCATGTAGCATGCATGTAGTATGTATGTAGTATGTATGTGGTATGTATGTAGCATGCATGTAGTATGTATGTAGTATATATGTGGTATGTATGTAGTATGTATGTAGCATGCAGTATGTATGTAGCATGCATGTAGTATGTATGTAGTATATATGTAGCATGTATGTTGCATGTAGTATTTATGTAGTATGAATGTAGCATGTATGTAGTATGTAGTATGAATGTAGCATGTATGTAGTATGCATGTTGTATGTATGTAGCATGTATGTAGCATGTAATTTTTTTTTTTCTTTTTTTTTTACATTCAACACATTAGCCGGATGATGGGACTACTACTGTCCCATCATTGGCTAATGTGTCAATCACTGTCATGGTAGCAGGCATCGCCCGATGGGACTTGTAGTCCCATCGGACGATGCCTGCACAGACCCCCGAAGCCTGCACAGACCACCGGCAGGCCGGCACAGCCCCCCGGAGCCTGCACAGACCACCGGCAGGCCGGCACAGCCCCCCGGCAGGCCGGCACAGCCCCCCGGAGCCTGCACAGCCCCCCGGCAGGCCGGCACAGCCCCCCGGCAGGCCGGCACAGCCCACCGGAGCCTGCACAGACCACCGGCAGGCCGGCACAGCCCCCCGGCAGGCCGGCACAGACCACCGGAGCCTGCACAGACCCCCTGGCAGGCCGGCACAGCCCCCCGAAAGGCCCGTACAGACCCCAGAGAGGCTGTACAAGGCAAAAACAGGGTTTTTCTTATTCCGATACCGGAAGTCCCATAGACTTGAATGGGACTTCCGGTATCGGAATCGGCGATACCGATACTTTTTTTAAAGATCGGCCGATCCATTCCGATCCGATACTTTGAAGTATCGGACGGTATCGCTCAACTCTAGAAGAGATACAAAGTGCTCCTGAATTACTCCCTCAAGGCAGTTGCTGATTATGAAGAAAAAGAATTTCTTGATCTGTTACCTGTAGACCAATGAGAGAGACAGGTTCCTGAAGTCCCTGAAGTGGTGGCTCTGTTGTAAATATGCATGTCTCTGCCCTCGTCTGTTCAGCCCAACTCGAATACTCATCCTGACTCGACTACTCCTTCTGACTTATGGCGCTCTGAACGGGCAACAGCCAGGATACCCCCCAACAGATACGATTAAGATCAATTTATTTGGCAACAAATCCTCCAAGAAATAGAAGAATGTCAACGCGTACTACAAGAACTCTCGCCCATGGAATGGCAAGCAAAAGGAGAGGGGGAGTGTAAGAAGAAGGACCAGACCAGGGGTGCCTCTCTTGTGCCGGGTCCGAAATAGTCGGGGCTGTCACCTTTGTTGTCCAGTGGAATGTTTAGAAACCCGGACCAACCTTTGCACTCAAGAGCAGGGGGCATGGCTAAGCTAAAAAAAGTCTGAGAGCACGAAAGAGCGGGCAGACTTGGCGGGAACATGCAGCGCGCAGCAGTGGAAGTTTGGTGCTCCATCCTCTGAGAACTGTGACAGCGAAGGCCCGCGCCATAGAGTCCCTGCAACCACGTACAAAGACTGTGACCAGAGACGTGCCATGTTGGCCCCCACAAATGAAAGTGCCAAACGCTCCGGGCCAGTAATTACAGCGCACATGCCAATAAAAAGGACCAGGTGGCTCATCGTGAACTGTGCCCTCTTCTCACCCGCATACATCTGTCAAGCCATGTTAAGCTCCAGCAGTGTTGGAGACTGCACTTAACTCCACATGACAAATCCTGGACCCAGGACCCTGCCCAAGATGTCAAGGATTCACCATCACTGCCGGGAAGCGGATCATCAATGCTTCCAGGATGACACTGGACTCATCACATGCTAACTGCATTGGTGCCATCATTTGAACCTAGGACTCTGCAGTCAGGAAGCCATTGGACTGATAAGTTAACCCTTAATGAATAGTTGCTTTACTTATTACAATTGTTACCTCACCCTACACACCCTTTGTGCTCACATCATCAGCTATACCCTTTAATCTCCCTTCTCCTCCCTGTGTGGGGTATTCCCCTGTTCAAGTAAAATTAAAGTTAACCCTTCCTCTGCCTCCTGCCTGTTACTGCATCCGCAACCATCTCACACCTACAGGCCAGATATTTCACACTGTGGTTTGTCTGTCAAACAGATCACATAGTGGGCTCAAAAATGTACCATTTCAGGGCTCAATTTAATTTTTTGGGCAGTGTTTTATGCAAGTTATTGAGACCAGTTTTCTGAAAAAAAAAATAGTTACCTGCAGGCTAGATATTTCAACCTGTGGTTTGTCTGTCAAACGGATCACGTAGTGCATTCAAAATTGTGCTATTTCAGGCCTCAATTTAATTTTTTTGACAGTGTTTAAGGCAAGTAGTTTTTGATACGCACTAGTTCAGACTAGCTCTTTGTTTGGTCAGTTTTCTAATACTATATACTATTTTTTCTTACTTGGACACCCCGCCTTTCACCATGCTGTGGTTTTAATTACATCTAATCACATTTGTTTCTGAAATTCCCATGAACATAGGCTTTACCAAGTTTTTAGCCAGAGGTAAGTTTTCACATTCGGCAGTTAGGTCAGGCACCCATCCGATCCATGTGGAGCGCCCCGGCCAGGGTTATTGGGGTACTCGGCACCGGACCGGTTGATCTCAATGGGAGTTGTCACGGAGGCTATGAACCGGTCCGTGGCCCTGGGGCTCCATGGCAAAAGGGGGGTGCATGAACAATGAAGTAGAATTGATGAATAGTTCGTGACGCCACCTGTGGTGCTCGGCGAGGGAGATGTTAAGCCGACGCTGCATTCAGATTCTCTGGGACTGGTGGTGTGCTGCAGCGAAGATGGTGAAGCTCCCCACAGGTGGAGCTGTAGTCCCAGGGCAGTGTGGATGTAGGGGTAGCTGAGAGGCGCTGGCAGTGTAGAAGCTGGTACCCAGATGTGTTGGTACCAGGTGTGTTGGCGCAGGAATGAATGGAGGACACCGGGGCTTGTAGTTCCAAAGCTTTACTCACAGTCTGTTCTACACACCGGTGCCTGCCTCCGTGCCGTGTCCTCCGGGTCAGAGGCTCATTCAACCTCCAGGCCAGATGGAATGCTCCCTTCCAACGCTCCACCAATATGTACCTTTCTGAACGTCTCCTCTTAGAGCGCCTTTAAGTGTGAAGATCTCCTAGTACTGAGTTACACTGGAGTTCCTCCTGACAGATATTTCCAAGAACTCTACTTGTATGGCAGACAGCTGTAGCCTGCTTCGGTGATACCTTACTCCTCAATCCCGGCTCACTATCAATGTTGCTGTGCCCCCAAGTCTTAGATGGGAGTAGTACATTTACAGCCCACAACTCTACCGGTGTCTGCTGCAGAACCATTAGTGTCCATACAACCTCGGGGACCGGGCCCTGGCCTTGCGCTTAGAACTTCTAGGCAGGGTTCTTCCTCTAACCCACGTCCTCTGTTCCCTTTTACTCCTACGTTCCGTACTAGTCTTTCCTTCTTATTTTAGATCAGGTTTCTGTTCAACGTCTTTCTCCTTCTTTCCTTTCCTGTGCCAGCTTGCTCAGATCACTGAGGCAGCTGCAGCACTCCTTCCTCCATCCCTCTCTCAGGGATCTTCTTTCCTCACTCCTCTCTGAGTGACTCTCCGACTGACTGACCTGAAATCCTACACCTTCCCACTCTTTTATGTGTTCAAAACTCCACCCGCCTCCCAGCACGTTTCATGTTCCAAGCAGGGAGCCACCAAAGGTGCTCTGCTACACTCCAAGCAGGGAGCCGCAATGTGGCTTTGCTGAACTACCGTCTTGTGTGGGATGCGAGTGTTGGAGCGTGGTTGGGAGCCTCCAACTCACCTGGATGGTGGGGTACTACACCTCATGAGGAGTTGCAGTACCTATGTGGCAATTGAACCCTCAGGGGTGCCACATTCCCCCCGTTAAACACAGCACGTCCGCAGGCTGCAAAGTAAACAAAGTTGACAATACAGGAACATACAAAATTTTGTAATGCTTAATAAACATGTCTTATATTAAACTTCCTAATATAGGAGGCATGGTTTCTTGATCATTACAAACAAATTAGCTATCTAAATTTTAAATTATGCTACCTAATTTAAAGCACTATATAAGCAAACTCAATATCAATTCACATTTGCTAGCAACACATCTCCTTTCCACTATCTTTCACATTTTCCTCTTTCTACTGTCTCTTCTAGACGTAGGATGACAACCGTGGAAACCTGGTTCGTCACCTGTACTTTTCAATTCTATATTCACATCCTCAACATCTTTATTCAAAGTTCTGTAAACATTCACTATGTTTTTTTCTCAAGATACTTCCATAAAATCTGTCATCAGGGTTTTCATCATATACTAATACTTTCTAGTTTCTATTCAGGAAATAACATTAAGCATTATCATTAAGTGCAAAAGTAGACACTGGTCCGGCCATCGTGTCTGGAAATGTCCCTATAACGAGGTAGGTCTTCTTTTATGAAGAAAGTCCTATGTAAAACCAAGAGAGAGCACCTAAAGAGGTGCAAACTATGTACAATGACAGTTCTGGACCATTCAACGTTCATGATCTCCACAGTTCAGATGTGAAGGCTGCCAATACAACTGGGCAACACTGGAAAAAACAGAACTAAAGCATGATAGCCAAAAAAATAGAAACTGGTACAAAAATAGGAAACAAAGCACAACTGTGCAAAAACCCTCCTGGATAACGAGAGTTAAAGTGAAGAATGTTTTAACAAGTGATTGTCCCCTCCTGGGGTTTCTGAACTGGAACTGCTACCGGATGTGAAGCTTTGGGGGTCTTCATCTTGTTGCTGGTTGCTTGCCAAAGGGCATAGTTGTGGCAGAGGGAACCCATGATGCATATCGATACCCATCAACGGTTCCTCATGGGTGGCCTAGCACTGAGGGATGCCGCAGCTTGTTGGCGCTGATAGGCGACTACATAGGGAATCGGCAGCCAAGGGATCCCGAGGTCACTATCCCAAAGCGGCCTAGACTCTTCCAATCCCCAAAGATGCCGAATCGTGCGCGCCTGTTCCAGCCGTACTCTTCTCAGTAAGGACCTCTTCCACTTCCCCATTTCCGACAGTCTAGTGCCCCCAGCTGACTCTTCCAACTGCCCCATTTCGAGTTCCCGCAAGCGAGCCTCTGACAACGTGAATTCAGGGGGCAACCCATTAGGAGGGCCGGGGTATATTCCTGGTGCCTCTCGGCAGTGCGGTCTCTGCTGCGGTGTAGGTGGGAGCTGGCCGGTGGCAGCAGGCCGCGGTGGAGCGGATGGTGGCTCCGGGCCCACGGGGGCCTCTGGTGGGACCGGCGCAGCTGCGTCAGGTCCGGGCGGGAGCTCCCCTTCGGCTCCCGGGGCTTCATACAATTCTTCCTGTGGCAGCAGCGACGAGGCTCCGGATGCTGCTGGTGGTGTGATGGCGGCTGCAGGCTCCGTGGAGTCTGCCTGGGGAAGTTCCGGTGCAGCAGCAGCGGGTACCGCAAGTGTAGGCCCCTCCCAGGCATGCTGCCAGTTCAGCCTCCACAAGGCCTCCTGCCTCAGCCGCAAACATTGGGTCAGCCAGGCAATCTCCTCCTCCAGCTGCCGTCGATCCAGCCTAGAAGCAGGGTCCAAGCCTTCAGTCATGCCGCCGGGGAGATCCAGCTCAACCTCTCCGCGCTCCGCAGGCCTCCTTCCCTCTTCTTCCATCACGGCGTTCTGGCGTTCTTCTTCCTGTCTTGACTCTTTTCCCGCCACTATCTTCTGCTCCTCCTTCTTGGGGTGGTGTCTTCTTCCAGCTCCTCCATACCAAGCCAGTATACAAACCCCTCGGGGGGTGGGCCAAGTTGCTGTCGCATAGAAGTTTAAACAGGGAAGGCCCAGGACAGTTCGCGATCTTTTCTTAGGACGACCCATATGATCACGCCCTTCTTCTCCAGGCTGTCCGTCATTTTAAGTATTCATTTCACAGTCTATCAAATTGAGTCTTCTGCAGAGTCTCAAAAGTTTTAAGTCCAACAAATCTTAGGCACACAGAACCCGATGGCATCGGGTCTCATCATCCTGTTCGTGACGCCAGAATGGAGCGCCCCGGCCAGGGCTATCGGTGTACTCGGCACCGGGTCTGTTGTTCTCAATGGGAGTTGTCACGGAAGCTGTGACCCGGTCTGTGTCCCAGGCGCTCCATGGCAAAAGGGGGGTGCAAGAACAATGAAGTAGAATTGATGAATAGTTCATGACGCCACCTGTGGTGCTCGGCAAGGGAGATGTTAAGCCGATGCTGCATTCAGATCCTCTGGAAGTGGTGGTGTGCTGCAGCCAAGATGGTGAAGCTCCCCACAGGTGGAGCTGTAGTCCCAGGGCAGTGTGGATGTAGGGGTAGCTGAAAGGCACGGGCAGTGTAGAAGCTGCTACCAAGATGTGGTGGTACCAGGTGTGTTGGTGCAGGAATGAATGGAGGACACCGGGGCTTGTAGTTCCAAAGCTTTACTCACAGTCTGTTGTACACACAGGTGCCTGCCTCCGTGCCGTGTCCTCCGGATCAGAGGCTCAATCAACCTCCAGGCCAGATGGAATGCTCCCTCCAACGCTCCGCCAACATGTACCTTTCTGAACGTCTCCTCTTAGAGCGCCTTTAAGTGTGAAGATCTCCTAGTACTGAGTTACACTGGAGTTCCTCCTGACAGATGTTCCCAAGAACTCTACTTGTATGGCAGACAGCTGTAGCCTGCTTCAGGGACTCCTTACTCCTGAATCCCGGCTCACTATCAATGTTGCTGTTGTGCCCCCAAATCTTAGATGTGAGTAGTGCATTTACAGCCCACTACTCCACCGGTGTCTGCTGTAGAACCATTAGTGTCCATACAACCTCGGGGACCGGGCCCCGGCCTTGCGCTTAGAACTTCTAGGTAGGGTTCTTCCTCTAACCCACGTCCTCTGTTCCCTTTTACTCCTACGTTTCGTACTAGTCTTTCCTTCTTATGGAAGATGAGGTTTCTGTTCAACGTCTTTCTCCTTCTTTCCTTTTCTGTGCCAGCTGGCTCAGATCACTGAGGCAGCTGCAGCACTCCTTCCTTCATCCCTCTCTCAGGGATCTTCTTTCATCACTTCTTTCATCTTTCATCAGATGGAAGCACTGCCTCAGCCAAGCTGCCTCAGCCAACAGGCTGTA
The DNA here is from genome assembly GCF_039654945.1 of Dendrobates tinctorius. NCBI lineage: Eukaryota > Metazoa > Chordata > Amphibia > Anura > Dendrobatidae > Dendrobates > Dendrobates tinctorius. Next base: position 37,765,014 of record NW_027361714.1, read on the forward strand.
CTGAAGCTAATATGCTTAGATGACAAACCACACAATGCTGAAGAGTTGTGGATAGCTCGGAAAGAGCAGGCAAATCTTTGGCTGATACCGCTAAACCTACAGTCAGGCATGGTCATGTGTGACAATGGATGGAACCTGGTGGCAGCTCTGAGGCATGGCGAGCTCACACACGCACCATGATAGGCCCATGTGCTTAACCTTGTGATTCAGCGGTTTTTCAAAACCTACTCGGGCTGCTGGATCTGCTTGTCAAAGTATGTCACCTGTGTGTCCATTTTAGAAAGTCAGCTATAGCTTCCGCCGATCTTGCTGTGCTTTAGCAGCATTTGCAGCTTCCAGCTCACTGACTGGTCTGTGATGTCCCCACACATTGGAACTCTACACTGCAGATGTTGGGAAGGATTTGTGAGCAGTAGAGGGCAGTTGTTGACTAAACTAAATCGCAAAGCCACTAAGGTAGACTCAAGGTCTCCAAAGATTCAGTTTTAAACAGCACACCCTCAATGCATCACAGTGTGAACACCCCTCATACGAGACCAAACGTGTTTAGTGTAGGGACCCGTAAGCGTGAGGAACTTTGGCGCAGTTTACGGGCTCAAGTATTTTGGCCAAAATATCAGCTAATACCTCACTAATTGTGTACTTTTTGCACTATATTAATTTTCAGGGTGCAGCCGAGCCCAAACAAGTTTGGTCTCGTATGAGGGGTGTTCACACTGGGATGCATTGAGGGTGTGCTGGCCAGCCCTCCTAGTCGAATAGTAGGGGCATGACTAATAGGCCGTGAGCCAGACACTGTGTAGTTCCCTTGTGTGAACAGCGCCCTATGTGGGCCTTTATTGTGCAATTTTATACTGGGCAGTCACCCCCTTCAGGAATGGGTATGTGGAGAGTGGCTGTTAATCTGGTATTTTGCACCTGTGTTGCTAACATCTTGCTTTATGGGCTGGCTGCACCCTGCAGTGCATTTGTTCTTAGACCTGGGCAGGTAAGTGTTGTTGCCTTTTTTCTGCAGTTGTTGACTACCAGCCATCAGTATACAGTTCAGATTCCACACTTTAGACCTCAGGAGTGGACATGGATGTCAGACATACTGTATGTACCATCCTCCAAAACTTTGAGGACTCCACCAAGATGGGGAGCAGCGATGACATCTTAATTAGTGTCACCAACCCACTTCTCTGTCTTCTGAAATGCTCTCTGCTCACAATCAAAGAGGTTGCGTTGCAGGCAGAGCACGATGAGATGGAGCAAGGAACTATACAGGGTGATTACACACAGCCCAGCCTCATCTCATCCAAACGTGGATTGGGTGACAATGAGGAAGAGGAGGAGGAGAAAGAACAGGAGCTACTATTATGCGCTACAGACAGTACTACCTGCACAACTGTCATACCATCTGTTCAGTGTGGATGGCCTAAAGAAAGGGAGGAGGAGAGCATGGTCAGTTGTCCTCTTGGTGAGGACACGGAAGTCTTGCCTATTAGCAGTCTCGCACGCATGGCTGACTTTGTTACGCTTCCTTGATCGTGACCCTCGCGTTCTCAAAATTTTGGGTGACAGTCAGTACTAGTTGGTTACACTTCTAGACCCACACTACAAGGAGAACCTTCTATCACTTATTCCCGAGGCAGACAGGTCTACTAAAAAGGGGCAGTACCAGAAGGCCCTTTTTGCAGAATCATTAAAAAAATTCCCATCTGCAAAATGCTTGCGGCAGAGGTCACAGTATTTTGGACAACCAAGGAGTACAGGCGAGAGAGACACATTTCCAATCCAGCAGAGGCAGGGGAGCTCTGTCTAAGTTCTGGGAGAGTTTTCTCAGACCCTCCCATCACACAGGCCCTGAGGCGTGGGGTACACCCAGAAGGAGTGCAAAGTTTGGGAAGATGCTAAGGGAGTACCTTGCTGACCGTACCAACGGCCTCCGTGATTCCTCTGTGCCTTATAATTATAGGGTATCCAAGCTAGACACATGGCATGAACTGGCTCTCTATGCCTTGGAAGTCCTGGCCTGCCCTTCCACTAGCATTTTGTCAGCGGGTTTTTAGTGCCGCTGGTGGAATTATAACTGATAAGCGCATCCGCCTGTCAACTGTAAATGCTGACAGGCTGACTTATAAAAATGAATAAGGGCTGGATTTGGAGAGACTTCTCTACACCACTGAAAGATAGCAGCGTAATATAAACTCAAATCCAGTGTCTTTTTTTGGGAGGTATATTCCCATGCACCTCATCACACCCACACATGGGTATGCGGTTCCTGTTTTTGGCTATTTGCTGTTGTTCTCCTCCTCCTCTTCCACCACCACTATATCACCAGGGTGACCATGGTCCGTGATGCAACACCCACATAATTTTTTTAAAGGGTGTTTATGATGCCCGAACAAAAATATTTATACAGTATGTTCATGTATACCCCGCAGGGGTAAATGTTTGTCAGCCCATACACTCAGTGTATGGGCATTACAAGTATAGGAGACCTGCTCTTTTCTAATGGGAACATTTTTAATGAGGCTCTCCTCCATGTCTCTACCAGGGGCATTGTAGTTCCTCCACATTTTTGCATTCACTGCATAGGCAAACATTATGGGAGATCCGCTCCTTTCTAATCAGAACATTTTGTTACGAGGCCCTCCTTCACGTCTCTACTAAGGGGCATTGTAGTGCCTCCAACCTTTTGGCAGCCCATGCTCTCACTGCATAGGCAAACACTATGGGAGACCCGCTCCTTTCTAATGGGAACATTTTGTTATGAGGCACTCCTTCACGTCTCTACCAAGGTGCATTGAAGTGCCTACAAATTTTTGGCAGCTCTTGCATTCCCTACATAGAAAAACAGTATTGGGGGACCAACTTCCTAATAATGGGAACATTTCTTTCAGGTGATCCTCCTGTACGTCTCTTCAAAGGAGTATTGGGGTGCGTCTATATTTGGTGCAGGGCAGGCCTTGGATTCAAGGCATAGGCAAACAGTATGGGAATAACAACTTCCTAATAATGAGAACATTGCTTAAAGGTGGCTCTCCTGAACGTCTCTTCAAAGGGTTATTGGGGTGCGTCCAAATTTGTGGCAAGTGTTGCATTTACTGCATAGGCAAACAGTATGGGAGGACCAACTTCCTAATAATTCTATTGGTCTAGCTAGTTAACTATTTCTTATCTCAATCAATATCTCCCTAACATCTTATTTCCTAGATCTATAGTGCAATCTAGTGTCCCAAGCACTATATAACCCCAGTCTATACTAAATACTAGAATACTAACTGTCCCTATCTCAATCAGGAATATTTATGTAAGCAAAACATAAAACATTAAGACTTAAAGACATGACATTAATCAATACACTAAAATAACACACACAAACATACCCAATTTCACGAGGTAGGCACAACACACACAAATGTACCCGGTTTCACTAGGTAGGCACAAGCAGTAATGCAGGGCCCAAATTAGCCGCCTGCACACCCCCTAGACAGGTTCCCTTTAAAACAGCGAGCAGCTACCAAGTAAAGCCACCTGAAGATTGGTCAGATCACTTATTTTAGCTGCTTCACTTCTTCCACGCAACTCAAAAGACTGAGCATATACATAGTAAGTAATTTTTACATTGCCATGCATAGGTTCATTGTTTATTGTTTTTAACTTAGCACTTTTTCAGGGAGGTTATGCAGCATACCCACCAGAAAAACAAGTTGTGTACATGTAAGGAGGAAGACCGGGCTGCGGATACCTGTATTGAGCTGGGTCCGGAACTGTTGAGGCTGCCTCCCATGTTGCCTGGGGGAAGCAATGAGGGACCGGACCCAACCTCATGACCTGGGTAGGAAGAGCGAGATACAAGAAAAAGCACGCTCGGTGGCGAGCAGTTTGGTGCGAACCAGCAGCTTGCAGCAGGGTGAGCAGTGTGCTCTGTCCCCTGAGCACTGGCGCTGCAACAGGCTGTGTTTGTCTTCTCCTGCCATCTTCTGCAGGACCATTGGAAAGATAGGTGCTGTGCGCCCAGTGACTGTAAGAGAGAGAGGTACCATGCGCTTAGTGACTGTGAGTACTGTGCTCGTGCAGAAGGGAGAAAAGCCAGGTGCAGGAAATACACTTTTGGCATTCCCTGCCAGTTGCTGTACGCCAGTCCACGTTTGACTCTGGGAGTGCTGCAGCCCTGTTTGCTTTGGCCGTACTGGCTATTGGACTAGGGGCTCAGCAGAAGGAACCAGAGACTGACCGCTGCCACCAGAAGACGGATCATTGTTTAAAGGACCCCATCTGTGGACCTCTTCCCGGTCGTTGCCAGCACTACAACTCCTGCGGGATCATCTGTTGAGGAGGAACCTAAAGGACAATTTGACAATTGGACTGCTGCTATTCTGCATTTTGTGCCCTTGTTTTTGCTTCTTGCATTAACTCTTCAACCATTTATCTCCCTGAGAAGGAGCTTGTACTCTGTTAAATTAAATTGTTAACTTTGTTAACCCTTGCTCTGTCTCCTGTCCATCACTGCATCCCTCAACCTGCTTACATACACATACCCTGAAGTCCTTGTTTGCATTAAAGAATAGCATCTAGTATATGCTGTACTAAACATGCTTAATTGCACGTGAATCTCTTGTTAGTACTTGGACAATTCAGGAGCGCTAACATCAAGGAATTAAACTGGACACAGGCTAATTATCAACAAAACATTATAAACTGTGATGTCCAAGTCTTGCATCTTAGGTAGTAATGAGACCCATAGGTGTCAATTTACCATAAAACATTTTATGCCGTGAAATAAACTGTGAAAGTTTTCTCTATGGATTACTATTGAGAGTTACCAGGTCAAAATTCTACCTGTTGTTTAAATATTGGTGTAAAGTGCCATCTCTGTAAAACATCTCATTAGTGTAATGAATATTCTCCACAGATGGTAGCGTAATATGTCTTTATCTCATTTTCATTTAGTACACATGAAATAAAAAAGTGGCGTATTGCTCACAATGTTGTAGCCATAATAAATACATTTCTCTCATTGTAGCCTTTACAGAAACTTTAAAGCTATCAATCATTTTTTCCCCTAAATGTAAAAGATATCCATGAATTCAAATATAGAATACATATGAGAGAAAAATGCAATTTGTACATATCTGTTCTTTAATATATATAAAAAATAGTAACATAGTTATTAACCCCTTCACCCCAAAGAGTGGTTTGCATGTTCATGACAGGGACAATTTTTACAATTCTGACCACTGTCCCTTTATGAGGTCATAACTCTGAAACGCTTCCATGGATCCTGGTGATTCTGACGATGTTTTCTCGAGACATATTGTCTTTCATGCTAGTGGTAAAATTTCATTCAAATAACTTACGTTTATTTGTGAAAAAAATGGAAATTTGGCGAAAATTCTGAAAATTTTGCAATTTTCCAACTTTGAATTTTTATGCCCTTAAATCACAGAGATACGGCACACAAAAAACTTAATAAGTAACATTTCCCACATGTTTACTTTACATCAGCACAATTTTGGAACCAAAACTTTTTTTGGGAGGAAGTTATAAGGGTTAAAAGTTGACCAGCAATTTCTCATTTTTACAACACCATTTTATTTTTACGGACCATATCACATTTGAAGCCACTTTGAGGGGTCTATATGATAGAAAATACCCAAATGTGACACCATTCTAAAAACTGCACCCCTCAAGGTGCTCAAAACCACATTCAAGAAGTTTATTAACCCTTCAGGTGCTTCACAGGAATTTTTTGAATATTTAATAAAAATGAACATTTAACTTTTCTTCACAAAAAAAAATTCAGGTTCATTTTTTTTTTATTTCACCAAGGGTAAAAGGAGAAATTGGACTGGAAAAGTTATTGTGCAATTTGTCCTGAGTATGCTGATACCTGATAAGTGGGGGGAACCACTGTTTCGGCACATGGAAGAGCTCAGAAGGGAAGGAGCGCTGTTTGACTTTTTAAATGCAAAATTGGCTGGAATTCTGATGGGACGCCATGTCACGTTTGGAGAGCCCCTGATGTACCTAAACAGTGGAAACCCCCCACAAGTGACCCCATTTTGGAAACTAGACAACCCAAGGAACTTATCTAGATATGTGGTGAGAACTGTAAACCCACAAGGGCTTCACAGAAGTTTATAACGTACAGCGGTACAATTAAAAAATCATATTTTTTCCACAAAAATGATCTTTTCACCCCCAATTTTTAATTTCCCAAGGGTAACAGGACCCTAAAAGTTATTGTGCAATTGGTCCTGAGTACGCTGATACCCCATATGTGGGTGTAAACGAATATTTGGGCTCATGGCAGAGCTCGGAAGGGAAGCAGCGCCATTTGACTTTTTTGGCTGGAATTGAGATCGGACACCATGTCACGTTTGGAAAGCCCCTAATGTACCAAAACAGTGGAAACCCCCCACAAATGACACCATTTTTGAAACTAGACCCCCCCAAGGAACTTATCTAGATGTTTGGTGAGAACTTTGAACCCCCAAGGGCTTCACAGAAGTTTATAACGTACAGCCGTACAATTATAAAATCATATTTTTTCCACAAAAATGATCTTTTCACCCTCAATTCTTACTTTCCCTAGGGTAACAGGACCCTAAAAATTATTGTGCAATTTGTCCTGAGTACGCTGATACTCTACATGTGGGGGTAAACCACTATTTGGGCGCATGGCAGAGCTCGGAAGGGAAGCAGCTCCATTTGGTTTTTTTGGCTGGAATTGAGATCGGACACATGTCACGTTTGGAAAGCCCCTGATGTACCTAAACAGTGGAATCCCCCACAAGTGACCCCATTTTGGAAACTAAACTCCCTAAGGAACTTATCTAGATGTGTGGTGAGCACTTTGAACTCCCCCAGTGCTTCACAGAAGTCTATAACCCCCGGGCATGAAAATAAAAAAATCGTATTTTTTCCACAAATATAATCATTTAGTCCCCATTTTTTTTATTTTCCCAAGGGTACCAGGAGAAAATGGACCCCAAAAGTTGTTGTCCAATTTGTCCTGAGTACACTGATACCCCATATGTGGGAGAAAACTACTGTATGGGCCCACGTCGGGACTCGGAATGGAAGTAGTGACGTTTTGGAATGCAGACTTTGATGGAATGGTCGGCGGGTGTCATGTTGCCTTTGGAGAACCCCTGATGTACCTAAACAGTGGAAACCCCCCACAAATGACACCATTTTGGAAACTAGACCCCCTAAGGAACTTATCTAGGTGTGTGGTGAGCACTTTGAACTCCCCCAGTGCTTCACAGAAGTTTATAACGCCCGGGCGTAAAAATAAAAAAATCTTATTTTTTCCACAAACATGATCATTTAGTCCCCATTTTTTTTATTTTCCCAAGGGTACCAGGAGAAAATGGACCCCAAAAGTTGTTGTCCAATTTGTCCTGAGTACACTGATACCCCATATGTGGGAGAAAACTACTGTATGGGCCCACGTCGGGACACGGAATGGAAGTAGTGACGTTTTGGAATGCAGACTTTGATGGAAAGGTCTGTGGGTGTCATGTTGCCTTTGGAGAGCCCCTGATGTACCTAAACAGTGGAAACCCCCCACAAATGACACCATTTTGGAAACTAGACCCCCTAAGGAACTTATCTAGGTGTGTGGTGAGCACTTTAAACTCCCCCAGTGCTTCACAGAAGTTTATAACGCCCGAGCGTGAAAATAAAAAAATCTTATTTTTTCCACAAACATGATCATTTAGTCCCCATTTTTTTATTTTCCCAAGGGTACCAGGAGAAAATGGACCCCCAAAAGTTGTTGTCCAATTTGTCCTGAGTACACTGATACCCCACATGTGGGAGAAAACTACTGTATGGGCACACGTCGGGACTCGGAAGGGAAGTAGTGACTAGAGATGAGCGACTTTGCCTTTTTTCGGGTCGAGTTGGGTTTCGTGAAACCCGACTTACGCAAAAGTCGGGTCGAACGAAATCGGCCAACTATAGGGAAAAGTCAGGGGTCCGACTGAGACACAAAACCCAATGTAAGTCAATGGGGAAGAAAAGTCAGCAGTGAGAGGAGGACAGGAAACACACTTACAGGCCCATTTGAATGCCAAAAGCATACTTTCTTATTGCTGAAGCTTGTCACTAGTGTTGAGCATTCCGATACCGCAAGTATCGGGTATCGGCCGATACTTGCTGTATCGGAATTCCGATACCGACTTCCGATATTTTTTCAATATCGGAAGTCGGCATCGGAATCGGAAGTTCAAAGTTGATTGACAGCCTGACGTCCTCATGATGCGCCGTCATTTCGGGCCTTCCGGGGGTCTCTGCCGGCCTGCCGGGGGGCTGTGTGGACTGCCCGGGGTCTGTACCGGCCTGCCGGGGGGCTGTGCCGGCCTGCCGGTGGTCTGTGCACCCTGTGGGGGTCTGTACCGGCCTGCCGGGGGGCTGTGCCGGCCTGCCGGTGGTCTGTGCACCCTGTGGGGGTCTGTACCGGCCTGCCGGGGGGCTGTGTCGGCCTGCCGGGGGGCTGTGCTGATGTCCGGGGGTCTGTGCAAGCATCGTCCGATGGGACTACAAGTCCCATCTGGCGATGCCTGCTACCATGACAGTGATTGACACATTAGCCAATGATGGGACAGTAGCAGTCCCATCATCCGGCTAATGTGTTAAATGTTAAAAAAAAAAAAAAAAAATACTACATACATACTACATGCATGCTACATACATACTACATGCTACATACATACTACATACATACCACATACATACTACATACATACTACATACATACTACATACATACCACATACATACCACATATATACCACATACATACTACATACATACTACATGCTACATACATACTACATATATGCTACATGCATGCTACATACATACTACATGCTACATACATACTACATATATACTACATGCATGCTACATACATACTACATGCTACATACATACTACATATATACTACATGCATGCTACATACATACTACAGGCTACATATATACTACATACATACTACATACATACATACTACGTATATACTACATGCATGCTACATACATACTACATACATACTACATGCTACATACATACTACATATATACTACATGCATGCTACATACATACTGCATGCTACATGCATGCTACATACATACTACATACATACTACATGCTACATACATACCACATATATACTACATACATACTACATACAATACATTCATACAATACATACATAGACATACAGTACATATAACATAGAGTAACATACTTACCAATACTTGTCACATTGTTCCCCGAAGCCATTGTCTTTTACGGAATAAATATTAACATAACAAACCACAAAAATACTCACCCACGATCCGAAGCAGTCCACGAGTGTGTCCCACGACGATCTTGGGTAGAGAACTGCAGCATCAGCTGTTGCTGCCGTTCTCTACGGGCTGCAGGAATCCAATGACGGAAGGTAGGTATCCTTCCGCACTGTATTCCTCCGCCACTTAAAAAAAAAAAAGTCCCTAGTCTCACTTTATGCCATTGCTGTGTGGGAAATTCCCACGCAGCAATGGCATAAAGTGAGACTAGGGACTTTTTTTTTTTTTAAGTGGCGGATGAATACAGTGCGGAAGGATACCTACCTTCCGTCATTGGATTCCTGCAGCCCGTAGAGAACGGCAGCAACAGCTGATGCTGCAGTTCTCTACCCAAGATCGTCGTGGGACACACTCGTGGACTGCTTCGGATCGTGGGTGAGTATTTTTGTGGTTTGTTATGTTAATATTTATTCCGTAAAAGACAATGGCTTCGGGGAACAATGTGACAAGTATTGGTAAGTATGTTACTCTATGTTATATGTACTGTATGTCTATGTATGTATTGTATGAATGTATTGTATGTAGTATGTATGTAGTATATATGTGGTATGTATGTAGCATGTAGTATGTATGTAGTATGTATGTAGCATGCATGTAGCATGCAGTATGTATGTAGCATGCATGTAGTATATATGCAGTATGTATGTAGCATGCATGTAGTATATATGCAGTATGCATGTAGTATGTATGTAGTATATATGTGGTATGTATGTAGCATGTAGTATGTATGTAGTATGTATGTGGTATGTATGTAGCATGTAGTATGTATGTAGCATGCAGTATGTATGTAGTATATATGTAGTATGTATGTAGCATGTAGTATATATGTAGTATGCATGTTGCATGCATGTAGTATATATGTAGTATGTATGTTGCATGTAGTATATATGTAGTATGTATGTAGCATGTAGTATATATGTAGTATGCATGTTGCATGCATGTAGTATATATGTAGTATGTATGTTGCATGTAGTATATATGTAGTATGTATGTTGCATGTAGTATATATGTAGTATGCATGTTGTATGTATGTAGCATGTATGTAGCATGTAATTTTTTTTTTTTTTTTTTACATTCAACACATTAGCCGGATGATGGGACTACTACTGTCCCATCATTGGCTAATGTGTCAATCACTGTCATGGTAGCAGGCATCGCCCGATGGGACTTGTAGTCCCATCGGACGATGCCTGCACAGACCCCCGAAGCCTGCACAGCCCCCCGGAGCCTGCACAGCCCCCCGGCAGGCCGGCACAGCCCCCCGGCAGGCCGGCACAGCCCACCGGAGCCTGCACAGCCCCCCCGGCAGGCCGGCACAGACCACCGGAGCCTGCACAGACCCCCTGGCAGGCCGGCACATCCCCCCGAAAGGCCCGTACAGACCCCAGAGAGGCTGTACAAGGGAAAAACAGGATTTTTCTTATTCCGATACCGGAAGTCCCATAGACTTGAATGGGACTTCCGGTATCGGAATCGGCGATACCGATACTTTTTTTTAAGATCGGCCGATCCATTCCGATCCGATACTTTGAAGTATCGGACGGTATCGCTCAACTCTACTTGTCACCCTTTATTTACTTCATAATACTAGTTACGCACTGAAAAATGGGGGTTATTTGGCTAAAGTTGTGGGGGGGTAGGGCTGGCTACAGGTTTTCATGTGCCCTGGGCGAAAGAGCGCCCCTTTAACACATACCACAACTCATGCTGCTCCGATACGGCAGAGAAATAGTGGTATACTACAAAGAAAAATACTTCACTTTTTACATCTCATGTCGAGGCCCATCTATTTCTCCATACAGAATCATTGGTCCCATATAATGTTTGAAACAGTATATGATGAGCTCCACATAATCCTACAGTATATGTTGGTCCCCATGGATGAAGCTCCACTGTCTTATGGGCCCAAATAATGCTCCATACATAATGGGCCCCATTTCTAATGCTCTAGTGTATAATGGGCCCTGTAAATGCTGCTCCAGTGTCTGATGTCCACCTTTGGAATGTTCCAGTGTATGGTGGGCCCCATCTACCATTCTCCAGAGTATAGTGCTCCCCAAAAATTGCTGTCCCAACATTGAAAACAATGAAATAAGTCTCCTCCCTAGGGAATCCCTGTACTAGTCTGGACTCCTCGTCGTCCCCATCTTCCATCTCACTGCACAGTATTTCAACCTTTGCAAGTGCTGTGATCCTGAGCAAGCAGGGGGGGCCCACTCGTTGGGGCGATGGCACTGACACAGGGCCCCTGATAGTACGGTGGTGTGTCTGACGGCGGGTGGGCCGAACCTGCACTTTCATCTGCAGCTTCCTCTTTGTCACTGTGTAAGATGGAACAGTATATGGGAAGGGTAACCTGAGTTTCATCAGGGTCAGATTCAGGCCGTGTAGAGTGCGAGGGGAATGTAGTGTTCTGGGTCAATGTACCAGCAGATTCATCGAGCAGTGGCTGGGCATCAGTGCACTTGTGTGGCCCCCAGGAGTACGGTCGCCACAGTGGCATTACCTTCCTCCTAGAGAGTGTGATGTCATGCTTGGGAGCAACGAAGGATCTCTCTAGCAGGTTAACTGATTGGGCGGCGTTATTCCCACGAGTCACGACCCTCCAAACAGCGTTCATGAAGGCAAAGTGTTTGTTTTACGTGGGCAGTATGGTTGCAAAGCTGAACCTTAAAGGAATGTCCAGAAGGGCACCACCAGGAGTGGAGCCTGCGGCGTAATTTGACTCAACACGGGCAACCTCAACCATCAGCAACAAAAAAGATGCACACATTGCAAGCTGTCAGGGAATCACAATGTTATATCAATATATATATATTGGCCAATAACTGGTGTGTCATGCCCTTACATGTCCGTGGCTGCATGTGCGCTACACTGAAAGGGCCAGCGTTTGTCGCTTACAGGTGCAGATAACCCGCTGAACACCATTAGTGATGGGGATCTGGGATTGCAATTATTACCCGCGAACGATGATTTCCCAGTAAGTGCAGGTCAACCGCAGTTCCGGAATTAGGCCTAACCGTCATTCCTGAAAAAATGAAAAACTTACGTGTGCAAACCATAGGTGCTGTAGCTTGCTTAACAGCTCGCCAGCCGTTCTCAGGCCCAGTATGGATTACACGTGATTGCACAAAGGTGAGAAAGGGTACCGTATCACCGGAAAACATGTATGGATAGCATAGTGTACACATTCAAAATATATGTCTATAGATCAGGAGGCAGGCTCAGATGGTGTCAGGCCCAGTATGGATTACACGTGATTGCACAAAGGTGAGAAAGGGTACCGTATCACCGGATAACATGTATGGATAGCATAGTGTACACATTCAAAATATATGTCTATAGATCAGGAGGCAGGCTCAGACTGTGTCAGGCCCAGTATGGATTACACGTGATAGCACAAAGGTGAGAAAGGGTACCGTATCACCGGATAACATGTATGGATAGCATAGTGTACACATTCAAAATATATGTCTATAGATCAGGAGGCAGGCTCAGACGGTGTCAGGCCCAGTATGGATTACACGTGATTGCACAAAGGTGAGAAAGGGTACCGTATCACCAGATAACATGTATGGATAGCATAGTGTACACATTCAAAATATATGTCTATAGATCAGGAGGCAGGCTCAGACTGTGTCAGGCCCAGTATGGATTTGATGGCCCAGACTACACAGCGGAGGAGCAGGGAGAGGTAAAGATTGCAAATGCTGGGGCCCTGCCCAAGCAAGGGGGGCCCTCTCGTGGGCGTCGGTACTGGCACTGGGCCCCTCATAGTACGGCGGTGTGTCTGACGGCGGGTGTGCGCCACCACCACCAGAGACACTTGATTGCACTATGAGGGACCCTGTGCCAGTGCCCGCGCCCAATAGTCGGCCTACCCACCTGTCCAGGGCAACGGCACTCGCATGGTTTCGTGCGCTAGGTGGTGACCCCGGCCATGGGGGGGAGGCAGCACAGTTAGGGAGTTTTAGAAAGTGGCATATGTTGATGTTGGACATTCAGCTGATGCAAAAGGCGAAATTGTTCAAGTCCAAGGAAGAGGAGGACCAAAGCAAGCCATTTTTCTGTCAACCTATGTGTCATCAGGGGAAGGTGGGACAAAATCCTTGGAAACCCATGCATGGTTCATTTTAATGAAGGTTAGATCATCCACATTTTGGGTTGACAGACGGGTCCTTTTTCAAGTCAGGATTGATCCAGCAGCACTGAAGGATCTTTCCGATAGCACACTTGCAGCTGGGAAAGCGAACTCCTGTAGCGCATATTGTGCCAATTCAGGCCAGGTGTCCAGTTTAGCGGCCCAATAGTCAAAGGGGAATGACCTGTGAGGGAGAACATCGACATAGGAGGAAAAGTAGTTTGTAACCATGGTTGACACGTGCTGTCTCTTGTCACTTTCCATCAATGCAGTATTACAAGTCGTGTGAGCGGGACTTGAAAAATCAGTCCACAACATGGTCATGAAACCCCTGTCTCCAACGCCACTTCTGATGTGTGCACCACGAGCACCTCTTCCAAGCTGCCCCTGGCCCCTACGGCTCGTGTGAGAACCATCACCGCTGCTGTGTGCTGGGAATGCCTCAACCAACCGGTTTACCAGAGTGGCTTGTTTGTTAGCCAATATTAGGTCAAGGTTCTTCTGTGGCATGATGTTTTGGAAATTGCCTTTATAGCGTGGATCCAGGATGCTGGCCAACCAGTAGTCGTCATCGTTCATCATTTTGGCAATGCGGGGGTCCCTTTTTAGGATCTGCAAGGCATAATCTGACATGTGGGCCAATGTTCCCGGTGTCAATGATGCAGTGCGACTGCTTGGTGGAGGAGCACTTTCTGGCAAATCCACATCCCTCCAGTCACGCACAAACCCTGTACCAGACCTTGCCACGCCAACATTTTCTCTGGACACACGAGAAGCATCCACCTCCCCTAAATAATCATCCCCATCATCACCCTCCTCCTCCTCTTCCTCTTCTTCCTCCACCTCGTCCAGGAGAGGTCCTGGAGCAGACAATAGCTGACTGTCATCAAGGATTTCCTCCTCCTCTTCCTCTTCGTCAACCTCGGCTGCAGATGCCTGCTCCTTAATGTGCGTCAAAGTTTGCATGAGCAGACGCATAAGTGGGATGCTCATGCTTATGATGGCGTCGTCTGCGCTTACCAGCCGTGTGCATTCCTCAAAACACTGAGGGACTTTACAGAGGTCTTTCAGCTTTGACCACTGCACACCTGTCAACTCCATGTCTGCCCTCAAAGTGCCTGTCCGGGTATCCTCCCACAAATGCATTACGGCCTGCCTCTGTTTGCACAGCCGCTCAACCATGTGCAGGGTGGAGTTCCACCTTGTTGCAACGTCGATAATTAGCCGGTGCTTGGGAAGGTGTAGCAATCGCTACAGCTTCTGCATACGACTGGAGTGTACGGGCGACCGGCAGATGTGCGGGCACAGTTTTTGAACCTTCTGGAGCAGGCCTGTTAACTCTGGTTAATTATTGAGGAAGCACTGCACCACCAGGTTCAAGGTGTGAGCCAAGCAAGGTATGTGTCTGAGTTTTGAAAGGGCTATGGCAGCCACAAAATTATGGCCGTTATCGCCGACTACCTTGCCTGCCTCAAGATGTAGACTGCCCAGCCATGACTCAGTTTGTTCCTGAAAGTAGTCAGCCAGTACCTCCGCGGTTTGTCTGTCGCCCAAACACATCATCTTCAACACAGCCTGCTGATGCTTTCCACTAGCTGATCGATAGGGGGACACCTCGTGTACAACACTGGCAGCTGCGGATGGAGTGCTGCTGCGACTGCGCTCTGGGGACGAGCTTTCACTTCTAGAGGAGTAGGAGGAGGAGGGTCGAACGCCTACAGCCAACTGTTTCCTATACCATTGGCTAGGCAGCTCAGTCCCACCACCGCTGTTCCCTGTGGACCCTGCATCCACCACATTAACCCAGTGTGCAGTGATGGACACGTAACGGCCCTGGCCATGCCTACTGGACCATGCATCAGTTGTGAGGTGCACCTTTCCACTCACTGACTGCTTGAGTGCATGGACAATGCGGTCCTTCACATGAAGGTGGAGGGCTGGGATGGCTTTGCGAGAAAAGAAGTGGCGACTGGGTAGTTCATAGCGTGGTACTGCGTAGGCCATGAGTTCAAGGAAAGCTGCGCTTTCCACCAACCGATAGGGCATCATCTCTAACGAGATTAGTTTGGCAATGTGGGCGTTCAAACCCAGTGTACGCGGATGAGAGGATGAGTACTTTCTTGTCCTACTCATACTCTCTGGCAGGGTGAGCTGGACTTGAGAGATGCCTATGGTGGAACTAGCAGTGGACAGGGCGGACTGAGAGAGGGTTGATGATGGTGATGGAGTTGGTGTTCTTTCTGATGGCCTAGATTCAGTCTTTTGTTGATATAACATTGTGATTCCCTGACAGCTTTGGCCTTGCAACGACACCTCAACATTTGCTGCTGTGCTAACCGGTGGGCTTACAGTGGGGGAAACAAAGTAGCGTTGCTGACTACCTTCTTTGGGAGCATTTGCATATGTGGTACTTGAGGTTTGGTGTTCCGTCCATGCTTGCAAGTGTATGGTGGTTAAATGTCTAAGCATGCAACTGGTATTCACGTTTTTCAGATTTATCCCTGGGCTAAAGGTCTTTGCGCACTTCTTACAGATAACCTTGGCCTGATCATTAGGATTTTATTCAAAAAAGTGCCACATTGCACTCTTCCTACTATGGAAGACATTTTGCATCCTTGCACGCTGTGCTATTTTGACCATCTGGCCAAGCAGTCCAGCAACTTTTTGGCTTTTTGTAACCCGTTTTTGGACTGCTCCATGCCTGCCAGATAACAGCTGTTGCGATGTCGATGCCTGCTGCGGATGCTCCTCCTCCTCTTCGGAGCTATTGGCAGCGGCACCCTCTTCCCCCAATGGATGCCAATCTGGGTCAACAACTGGGTCATCCATCACCTCCTCTTCAATGTCATGTGCACCTTCCTCTGTGTCACCGTGTACGGTGGTATAGTATGCGGGAAGGGGCACCTGAGTTTCATCAGGGTCAGAATCTGGCTCAGTACACTGTGAGGACAATGTCGTGCTCTGAGTGAAGGTACCAGCAGAATCATCTATCAGTGGCTGTGCATCAGTGCACTCCATTTCAGATTCATCTTGGCCTGGGTAATTCACCATTTCACTTGATAACCCAGGCATGGTATGTGAAAACAGCTCCATGGAGTAATCTGTTGTGTGGCCTGCCGCAACCTTCAATTTTGGTTGGGGTGAAGGACACAAAGAAAGGTGTGGTTCATGGCCATGAGCCTCCAAAGACGACTCAGTGCTTTTATTTTTTAGAGCTGGAGGCCGAGTCAGCAATGTAGGCCAAAACTTGTTCCTGAAGCTCCGGCTTTAAAAGCGGTTTACCTACTCCCAGAAAAGGGAGCCTTCGAGGCCTTGTGGAGCCAGACGATGATGCAGGCTTAACACCTCCTGCATTAGGTGTTATTTTGCTTTTGCTTTTGCCACTACCAGCAGATCCAACACCAACACCATCATTAACAGCTGGCAACCCCCGCCCACTAACACGGCCTCTTACACCACACTTCCTCATTTTTTTGAAAAATGTACCCACAATTCCACCAACGATATGGAACTGTAAAACAAGGTACAAGGTGTGTATAGGACAGGGGAGAATTTAATTCTCCTACCACTTTTGGACACTGATGTATTGTGTCAGGCCAGTGTATATCACACCGCTGTATGACAGGCTGAATTTGGCTGGTGTGTAAAATGTGATATATGATGGGAGAAATGGAATGTCCTTACACACTTCTGGACACTGATGTATTGTGTGAGGCCCAATGTATATCACACCGCTGTATGACAGACTGAATTAGGCTGGTGTGAAAAATGTGACATAGGACGGCAGAAATGGATTGTCCTTACACACTTCTGGACACTGATGTATTGTGTGAGGCCCAATGTATATCACACCACTGTATGACAGGCTGAATTTGGCTGGTGTGAAAAATGTGACATAGGATGGCAGAAATGGATTGTCCTTACACACTTCCGGACACTGATGTATTGTGTGAGGCCCAATTTATATTACACCGCTGTATGACAGGCTGAATTTGGCTGGTGTGAAAAATGTGACATAGGACGGCAGAAATGGAATGTCCTTACACACTTCTGGACACTGATGTATTGTGTCAGGCCAGTGTATATCACACCGCTGTATGACAGGCTGAATTTGGCTGGTGTGTAAAATGTGATATATGACGGGAGAAATGGAATGTCCTTACACACTTCTTGACACTGATGTATTGTGTGAGGCCAAATGTATATCACACCGCTGTATGACAGACTGAATTAGGCTGGTGTGAAAAATATGACATAGGACAGCAGAAAGGGATTGTCCTTACACACTTCTGGACACTGATGTATTGTGTGAGGCCCAATGTATATCACACCGCTGTATGACAGGCTGAATTTGGCTGGTGTGAAAAATGTGACATAGGACGGCAGAAATGGATTGTCCTTACATACTTCTGGACACTGATGTATTGTGTGAGGCCCAATGTATATCACACCGCTGTATGACAGGCTGAATTTGGCTGGTGTGAAAAATGTGACATAGGACGGCAGAAATGGATTGTCCTTTACACACTTCTGGACACTGATGTATTGTGTCAGGCCAGTGTATATCACACCGCTGTATGACAGGCTGAATTTGGTTGGTGTGAAAAATGTGACATAGGACAGCAGAAATGGATTGTCCTTAAACACTTCTGGACACTAATGTATTGTGTCAGGCCAGTGTATATCACACCGCTGTATGACAGGCTGAATTTGGCTGGTGTGAAAAATGTGACATAGGACGGGAGAAATGGAATGTCCTTACACACTTCTGGACACTGATGTATTGTGTCAGGCCCAGTGAATATCACACCGCTGTATGACAGGATGAATTTGGCAGGTGTGAAAAATGTTATATAGGACGGGAGAAATGGAATGTCCTTACACACTTCTGGACACTGATGTATTGTGTCAGGCCCAGTGTATATCACACCGCTGTATGACAGGATGAATTTGGCAGGTGTGAAAAATGTTATATAGCACAGGGCAGGATTGGAATCTCCCTAGAGTGTAGGTCTGTAAGAACGGAACAACTCCTCGACTTATCCTTACAGAGTCACACCCTTAGCTTCACTGTGGCCGTGATAACAGCCGTTACATGGTACTGAGAGAGCAGCGTGCACGTACACCGCTGTCCGGTGCATGTTAAATTGTCAAGCTCCATTTTTTTAGTATACGGACTGACACACGCTGTCTCTCTATAGTTTTGAATGTAGTCAAATAGCAAATAGACTAGACTGTTTGAAAAACAGACAAAACTATAAGGTGGAGGTCTGTAAGAACGGAACAACTCCTCGACTTATCCTTACAGAGTCACACCCTTAGCTTCGCTGTGGCCATGATAACAGCCGTTACACGGTACTGAGAGAGCAGCGTGCACGTACACCGCTGTCCGGTGCATGTTAAATTGTCAAGCTCTGTGTTTTTTTAGTATACGGACTGACACACGCTGTCTCTCTATAGTTTTGAATGTAATCAAACAGCAAATAGACTAGACTGTTTGAAAAACAGACAAAACTATAAGGTGGAGGTCTGTAAGAACGGAACAACTCCTCGACTTATCCTTACAGAGTCACACCCTTAGCTTCACTGTGGCCGTGATAACAGCCGTTACACGGTACTGAGAGAGCAGCGTACACCGCTGTACGGTGTGAAAAAATGCATGCTCAGTATCTCACCAGGACAAAAAAAAAGGATTGCTTTTAAAAAAGCAGTTTGCAAAGCAGTGTGAAACCAGCAATGCAGCTATCAGGTAGCCTTATAAGGCAGCCTAACAACCAACAGCGCTGATCCACCAAAATATAGCTTCCCCTTGCACTGCACAGTGACTGGTGTGTTGTACAGGCAAAATAGCTAGCAGCAGCAGCTGATTTTTTTTCTTCTTCCCTGCCTAACGCTCTCCCTACAGAATCTGCAGCAGCAGCATCTCTCCCTATACTGAGATCAGCAGAAGTAAGATGGCGGTCGGCGTGCACGCCCTTTTATACCCCCTGTGACGCCCCCCAAAGCAAGCCAATCACTTACATGCCCTTCTCAAAGATGGTGGGGACCGCTGCCTATGTCATCACGTTGCCCACAGTGTCCGTTCTTCCTCATTGGCTGAAAAAGGGCGCTGAAGCATGTTTTGAAACGTGACTTTGGCGCTAAAGTCGCCGACCTCGTGGCCGACCTCACGCTGAGGTCGGGTTTCGTTTCATGAAACCCGACTTTGGCGAAAGTCGGCGACTTTTGAATTTTTTCGACCCGTTTCGCTCAACTCTTGTAGTGACATTTTGGAATGCAGACTTTGATGGAATGGTCTGCGGGTGTCATGTTGCCTTTGGAGAGCCCCTGATGTATCTAAACAGTGGAAACCCCCCACAAATGACACCATTTTGGAAAATAGACCCCCTAAGGAACTTATCTAGATGTGTGGTGAGCACTTTGAACCCCCAAGGGCTTCACAGAAGTTTATAACGCCCGGGCGTGAAAATAAAAAAATTATATTTTTTCCCACAAAAATGATATTTTTGCCCCCAATTTTTTATTTTCCTAAGGGCAACAGGAGAAATATGACCCCAAAAGTTGTTTTTCAATTTGTCCGGAGTAGGCTGATACCCCATATGTCGGGGTAAAACACTGTTTGGGCGCATGGCAGAGCTTGGAAGGGAAGGAGCACCATTTGACTTTTTCAATGCAGAATTAGCTGGAATTGAGATCAGACGCCATGTTGCGTTTGGAGAGCACCTAATGTGCCCAAACAGTGGAAACCCCCCAATTCTAACTCCAACCCTAACCCCAACACACCCCTAACCCTAATCTCAGCCCTAACCCTAGCCCTAACCCTAGCCCTAATGGGAAAATGGAAATAAATACATTTTTTAAATTTTATTATTTTTCCCTAACTAAGGGGGTGATAACGGGGGGTTTGATTTACTATTTATGGCAGTTTTTATATTTGGCCGCTGTCACACGCTAAAAGATGCTTTTTATTGTAAAAATAGTTTTTGCATCACCACATATTGAGAGCTATAATTTTTCCTATTATGACCCACTGAGTCAAGTGAGGACTTATTTTTTGCGGGACGAGTTGATGTTTTTATTGGTATCATGTTCGGGCACGTGACATTTTTTGATCGCTTTATATTCCGATTTTTGGGACGCAGAATGAACATAAACCAGCGTTTCATGAATTTCTTTTGGGGAGTGCGTTTACACCGTTCCGCGTGCGGTAAAATTGATAAATCGGTTTTATTCTTCGGGTCAGTACGGTTACAGCAATACCTCATTTATGCCATTTTTTTATGTTTTGGCGCTTTTTTGCAATAAAAACTATTTTATATAAAAAACTAGCTGAAGAGCCCGGCGCTGCCCGGGCATAGTAACTAACTGTGGTTAGTTATAACAAATTATAATTATCCTCCATCCCATAGTCCCGTGCACATATACCAATCATGCATATCCACCATCCCATAGGCCCATGCCCATATACACATCATACATATCCTCCATCCCATAGGCCTGTGCCCATTTACCCATCATACATATCCTCCATCCCATAGGCCTGTGCCCATATGCCCATCATACATATCCTCCATCCCATAGTCGAGTGCCCATATACCCATCACACATCCTCCATCCCATAGTCCCATGCCCATATACCCATCATACATATTCGCCATCCCATAGTCGAGTGCCCATATACCCATGACACATCCTCCATCCCATAGGCCCAAGCCCATATACCCATCATACATATCCTCCATCCCATAGTCGAGTGCCCATATACCCATCACACATACTCCATCCCATAGTCCCATGCCCATATACCCATCACACATCCTCCATCCCATAGTCCCATGCCCATATACCCATCACACATCCTCCATCCAATAGTCAACCATTATGACATCATAATGAGCAGCGGCAGGGCTTGCAACACATGATGACATCAGCGTCGCCATGGCAACCATTGTGACATCATAATGAGGGGCGGGGCTTGATACGCACACACTGTTTCCCCAGTATGCAAATAAGGGCATTATGACATCGTAATGAGGGCGGGGCTTGACGCACACACACTTTTTCCCCCAGTATGTAGATAGGGGCAAAATTGTTTGGTGAATTGTAACACGCGGGGTTAAAATTTCGCCTCATAACATAGCTTAGGACGTTCTCGGGGTCCAGACGTATGACTGTGACAAATTTTGTGGCTGTAGCTGTGATGGTGCGGATGCCTATCCCGGACATACACACATACATGCACACATACATACATACACACTTTGAGCTTTATATATTAGATAATTATTTTTGCATCGCTTTATTCTGCGAGCTATAGCTTTTATACTTTTTCTCTGATGATGCTGTGTGGCAGCTCGTTTTTTGCGGGACAAGATGACGTTTTCAGCGGTGCCATGGATATTTATATGCGTTTTTTTGATCGCGCGTTATTGCACTTTTTGTTCGGCAGTATGATAATAAATCATTATTTTTTGCTTCGTTTTTTATTTTTAATTTTTAACGGGTTCGCTAAAGGGGTTAACTAATGGGACAGTTTTATAGGGCAGGTCGTTACGGACGCAGCGATAACAAATATGTGTACTTTTATTGTTTTGGGTTTTTTTTATTTCCAAAAAATGAATTTATTAGGGAATTTTTTTTTTTTTTTAATTTATTTAGCGATTTTTTTAAAAATTATTTTTACACTTTTATTTTTTTTACTTTATTAGGTTGTCACAGGGGGGACATCACTGTCCTGTGACAGATCGCTGACCTGTCACATCACAGATCACTGTGACAGATCAGCAATCTGTCACAGGCAGTGCTGCAGGCTTCCTCCTTGCCTGCGCTTTTCAGGCACTGAAAAAGCCAGCTCCCTGCAGGCCCCCGAAGGTCCCCGTCGCCATCTTGGATCCGGGGACCTGCAGGGAAAGAGCCCCCCGCAGCAGCGCTGCACATTGCGCTGCTGTGGGGGGCTCAGGGAAGCACGAAGGGAACCCCCTCCCTGCCAATGCTTCCCTTTAACCCCCAGTACACCGCGATCATGTTTAATCGCGGTGTGCAAGGGGTGAACGTGTCGGGGGCGGTCCGTGACTGCCCCTGACACATAGTGCCGGGTGTCAGCTATGATAATCAGCTGACACCCGGCTGCGATCAGCGGCGCTCACCACGTGTGCTCCGCTGATCACGCTATACATACTATCCCATCCATGGGCATAGGGGCCCGGGTCTCATGGACGGTATAGTACGTCTGATGTCAGAAAGAGGTTAAGGTTGAAGGAAGACTTTAAGTCCATCTAGTTCAACCCATATCCTATCCTAACCGGCCCTAATATGTTGATCCAGAGTAAGGCAAAAAAACGCATGTGGCAAACAGTAAGCTTCACATTGGGGAAAAAAATTCCTTCCCGACTCCACATACGGCAATCAGACTAGCTCCCTGGATCAACGCAATATTAAGGAAACTAGTGTATATACCCTGTAATATTGTACTTTTCAAGAAAGGCATCCAGACCCTTCTTAAATTTTAGTAAGGAATCACTCATTACAACATCATATGGCAGAGAGTTCCATAGTCTCACTGCTCTTACAGTAAAGAATCCGCATCTGTGAGTATGTTTAAACCTTCTTTCCTCCAAACGTAGAGGGTGCCACCTTGTCCCCGTCACAGGTCTAAGTGTAAAAAGATCATTAGAAAGGTCTTTGTACTGTCCCCGCATATATTTATACATTGCAATAAGATCACCCCTAAGCCATCGATTTTCCAAACTAAATAACCCCAAGTGTAATAACCAATCTTGGTATTGCAGACCCCCCAGTTCCCTAATAACCTTGGTCGCTCTTCTCTGCACCTGCTCCAGTTCAGTTCAGCTATGTCTTTCTTATACACCGGAGACCATAACTGTACACAGTATTCTAAGTGTGGTCGCACTAGTGACTTATATAGAGGTAAAATTATGTTCTCCTCATGAGCATCTATGCCTCTTTTAATGCATCCCAATATTTTATTTGACTTTGCAGCAGCTGCCTGACACTGGCCACTAAATGTGAGTTTGTCGTCCAACCAAACACCCAGGTCTTTTTCAGTGACAGTTTTGCCCAGTGTTTTACAATTAAGCACATAATTATACATCTTATTTGTTCTACCCAAGTGCATGACCTTACATTTATCCCCATTAAAGCTCATTTGCCATTTTTCAGCCCAAGCTTCTAGTTTACATAAATCCTCCTGTAATATAAAATTGTCCTCCTCTGTATTGATTACCCTGCAGAGTTAAGTGTCATCTGCAAATATGGAAATTCTACTCTCTATGCCCCCTACAAGATCATTAATAAATATGTTAAAAAGAAGCGGGCCCAAAACTGACCCCTGTGGTACCCCACTGCTAACCATGACCCAGTCCGAGTGTGCTCCATTAATAACCACCCTTTGTTTCCTATCCCTGAGCCACTCTTAACACACTTTCACATATTTTCCCCTATCCCCATTGTTTTCATTTTATGTATCAACCTTTTGTGTGGCACCGTATCAAAAGGTTGGAAAAGTCCATGTACACCACGTCCACTGCATTCCCTTGGTCCAGTCCGTAACTTACCTCTCCATAAAAGCTTATCAGATTAGTCTGACAGGAACGGTCATACAATGATGGATGGTGCGATCTGACACTGATGTTATTTGAGCTTGAAGTTCACCTTTAATCTGTTTAAAAAAGCCTACAAGAAGCAAAATAAACAAAACACCTGCTATAACTAAATAAGTAAAAAGCAAGTGTGTTTAAATAACACAGGGTTCTTAGTAATATGATTTTTGATCAAAAAAAGCGTGAATGCCATCTCACCATCACCAAAGTGACCCTGATCGAGACGGTCCTACACTGTTTGATATTAAAACCCTACCATGTGTCGAAGTCTACCTCAGTGTGTGAATAAGGGCAGACAAAAGAACCAGGTGCCAACCTAAGGACACTAGCCAGCAGAAGCTTTTAAATGTGATTTACAGCTCAAGAGGGTGAGCTTAGTTGAAGTTGGTATACATGCAGCATATAAACTCATGTTCACTTTCGCCATAAAACATTGAAAAAACCTACAAATGTCTAAAAATTCCTTTCTAATCTCCTGAGACAACTCTTTCCTTCGCTTCCTCTGGTCCATGTTGAGTGTGATACACATCATGTCACCAAAAAGCACAGTGTGTATGTGTAGCCCTCTATACCGGCCCACTCACTGATTCCAAGTTTGTAGACATCTGTGATGCTAATTAGTGGACACACCTTGATTTAACATGTCCCTTTTGTCACATTATTTTCAGGAGTACCATCATTTCTGTCCAGGTACAAATGTTTAAAAATGCTTTATTTTTTTTTAAATTCTGTGGAAGCATCGTTGAAAAGCAGTGTCTGACTTTCATTTGTTCATTTTCATAGATTGATGTCACCTGACAATACAAAGGTGACATCAAGCCCATGGTTTAGTAGTGGAGAAGCGTCTATTAGACACCTATCCATTGCTAATCCTATAGTTGTATGGTATTTTAAGACACAGCCAGAATAAAGTCTTTATTAGAAATAAGACTAAACACAGTTTTGAATTTTATTTAAAAATAACAAATACAGTTATACTCATCTAGCGCCTATTCAAACAAAGCCCTTATTCTTCTGTAATAAAACTAAAATAAAAAAGCAACAATATGCCATACCTGTCTGTCATTCTGTCTCACGCCATAATCCATGTCTGGGGGATTAATTGTTTTCATCCTGTGCCAAGATGCGACCGTCCAGGCTGAGAACCACTGGTGAGTGAGCTGCTGCGAGTGCTGCCTCAGTGACTAGCGGTGACATCATCGATGCTACCTCTGATCACTGAGGCTGCGTTCCCTGCAGTGTGACCTCAGCACCATGGGAAAAAGTCAGTGATGAGGTCACCACACTACAAACTCTGTGACTTCACCGCAGATCACAGAGAGAAATTCTCACAGTGATCTTATTTGAAGCCACTGAGCTTGAACTGCGGTGAACTCAGTGACTTTTTCCAAAGGTGCTAGCAGGGATCTCACCAAGGTCACTGCAGTTCAGCCCGGCTGGGAACGCAACCTAAGTGACTAGACGTAACCTTGATAACATCACCACCTGTCACTGAGGCTGAACTTGCAGAAGTTCATTCCCCAGTGGTTTTTAACCTGGACGATCACCTCTTGGCACCGTCCAGGTTAAACACTATTAATCCCCCAGACATAGATTACAGCATGGGACAGAATTGCAGACAGGTATAGTATATTGTTGTTTTTTTATTTTAGTTTTATTACAGGAGAAGGAGGGCTTTGGTGAAATAGGCGTTAGGTGAGTATAACTGTTTGTTATTGTTAAATAAAATGGAAAACTGTGTTTAGTCTAATTTCTAATAAAGGACTTTATTCTGGCTGCGTCTTTATTTACCACATAACTATAGGATTAGTAATGGAGAGGTATCGTACAGAGGCCTCTCCATTACTAATCCATGGGCTTGATGTCACCTGACAATACAAAGGTGACATCAACCACACAAATATGAATTCCACTTCCCACCGCTACAGGGCAAGTGGGAAGAGCTGGGCAAAGTGCCAGAATTGGCGCATCTAATAGATGGGCAATTGCGAGCTGCTATTTTTAGGCTGTGGGAAATATTCATGGCCCCTTACCAGCCTGAGAATACCAGACCCCAGCTGTCTGCTTTAGCAAGGCTGTCAAAATGGGGGGCACCATGCCGTTTTTTTAAATTATTTATTTCAATAATTAAAAATACAGCGTGGGAACCCCTCTATTATTGATAACCAACCTTGCTGAATCTGACATCTGAGGGTTGCAGCCCCCAGCTGTGAGTTTTGCCTGGCTGGTTATCAAAAATACAAGTGAACCCTTAAAACTTCTGGAACAAGGTCATTTGGAGTGATGAGACCAAAATTTAACTTTTTAGCCACAACCATAAACATTACATTTGGAGAGAGGTCAACAAGGCCTATGATGAAAGGAACACCATTCCTACTGTAAAGCATGGAGATGGATCGCTGATGTTTTGGGGATATGTGAGCTACAAAGGCACAGGAAACTTGGTCAAAGTTGAAGGAAAGATGAATGCAGCACGTTATCAGCAAATACTGGAGGCAAATTTGCAATCATCAGCCCAGAAGCTGACCAAGGAATGTACTTTGATATTCCAACATGATAACGATCCCAAAAGCAAGGCCAAGTCAACCTGTCATTGGTTACAGCAGAACAAAGTGGAAGTTCTGGAGTGGCTATCTCAGTCTCCTGACCTCAATATCTTTGAGCCACTCTGGGGAGATCTCAAGCTTGCAGTTCATGCTAGACAGCCAAGGAATTTAAAGGAACTGGAGGCTTTTTGCCAAGAAGAGTGGGCAGCTTTACCGTCTGAGAAAATAAAGAACCTCATCCACAAATACCACAAAAGACTTAATGCTGTCATAGATTTTAGAGGGGGGGGGGCAATACAAGGTATTAAGAAATGGGGTATGTGATCTTTTGATCAGTGTCATTTGGATGTTTTGTGTTGTCATTGTGATTTAAAGGAGAAAACACAGTAGTTTGACAATAAATTGCTTCACCCAACCACTAACCATGAGTGTAGAAAGTTTTGGTGTTATCATTCATATTCTCTGAAAGAAGGCCAACAAAGCAAAAATTCTCCTGGGATATGTAAACTTTTGAGCACAACTGTATCTCCCATTGTGTTCATCACATAATACAATATTTCATCTCTGGCCCCAGTGCAGTAATAATGTATCCAAATCTGATCCCTATACAATATATTGTTCTCCCCATTTTGGCCCCCATACATAAATAATGGTCCACATTTTGGCCTCATACATCACTACTATCTCCTTTTCTGGCTCCCATATAGTAATAATGTCCCTCATTCTGGCTCACAAACAGTAAAACTATCTACCTTTAAGACCCCATATAATATACTGTCCCTCATTCTGGTCCCTATACAGCCATAAGGTCCCTCGTTATGACTCCTACACAATATAATGTTCTCCATTCTGGACTCAGTATCGTTATGTCCCCTCTTCTGGCCTTCAAACAGCTATAATGTCTCTTATTGTATGCCCCATATAACAGAATGTCTCCTCTTCTGGCCCAAGTGCTGTAAGAATGTGCCCAATTGTGGCCACTACACTGCATATTGTTCCCATTTGTGTGCTCCTTTACAGAAATAACGCCCCCCAATTTGTCCCCCATACATCAATACTGTCCCATATTCTGTTTCCCATATAATTATTATAATGTGCCTCATTCTGTCCCCAATACAACAAAAACAGCCCCCATTCCAACCCTAATAAAGCAATAAGAGCCTTGGTCTGACCCCAGTATAGTTATAATGTCCCCCATTCTGGCCCCAACACAGCAATAACGTTCATCATTATGGGCCCCATACTGCAAAAATATACTCCATTTTAGCTCCCATACATCAATAATGTCCCCCATTCTGGCTAAATACTGTATAATTTTCCTTATTGTGACCACTATAAAATTATAATATGCCCCCACAAAGTAATATTGTCCCCCATACTAACCTCCATACAGTATAATTTTTCCCTCTATGGCACTTTTTTACATGACAATTAAAGACACCTTATATCTCTTGTTGTTGGCCTCTAATGGACTGATGGCTGCCCCATTGTGAAATGATCTGACTGGTCGCTGCCGGCTAACCAATGTGCAGTGTCTCCATCTGACATGCAAGCAACAGCATTTTGCTGCCACACGCCAGGCAGTTCAGACTGCCGCCTGATGCACTATGCTTTTTTCGGAAGCCCCATAGAGAATGAAAGGAATAGATGGTGGGTGTCCGACCTACAGCTCCATTTTGCCACTATATTACGGGATAAAAGATGCTTGTCATGGATAAAAATCCCCTGACCTGCTGATCAGTGTGGGTCACTGTGATGGGACACTCATCGATCAGCAAGTTATCATCTATCTGACTACCCCTCTAAGGATGCTTTCACACTGTGTATTGGCACCCAGTTGTTAATTCCATGGGAAAGAGGCAAAACTGGATTTGGGCATATATGTGGATGAGGACATAGACTATTATGGTCCTCACAGAGTGCATGTCTGCTCTGTTGTGCACATTTTCGGGTGTTGAACACCTACTCCATATGCATAGGATATTGAGCATTGCCATGAGACATCATTACAAATGGCATTTAGCATGAAAGATCTGCCTATCCTCTTGAGATACTTCTCGTGGGAGACTACCTGACATAATAAAAGAGAAGTTGGATCAATACTCATATGTCTTATGTGACTCTTCTAAGGTTTCGAAGAGTAGCGAATGGTAAGTATGAAACAGAATGTATATTATGTCTTTATCATTTTGCATTTATAGATGGCATACGTTACTATACCCACTGACGTAAGTATGGTCGTATTCATCAAAGAGATTAATACATTTACAAATAATCAATCAATGACTTAACATTCATTTATTCCCCTTGCATTAGTGTGAAATATGTGTCGGAAATGAGCATAAATTCATGTAAAGCAGAAATTAAAATACTTTCTTGTGCAACATTCTAATTTTGATTTTAAAGAACATTTTAAATGATGATAAGGGATAGCCAAAAAAGCCCTACACAATTTGGGCAAATAGAGTTTTTAGATACTTCTATAGACTCTGAATTACAAAAGGTTGGGGACATGGGACATGAGCCATGTTATATAGTACAAATAGAAATTATTAACGTGACACTTATGTTGCATATTGAACCATGGTGAAGCTAAATACCAATGTACAGCAAACCTTACCTTGACATTTAACATCACAGGCCATTGAGAATGCAACATTAAGGTTGCTGCCCCATGGAACGATAGCTTGTAAAGTGTTAAGGTAAGGTTTGCTGCAATCACTGTCATGAACCATTAGAAAAATTTGCGAAAGGGTAAGGTTTTCGTTAGTAGTTGGAAACTTTTTTTTTTCAATTAATCTTCTCTATGTTTCCCTATCAATTTCTTCTGATAACATGATGCTTGAAACTAAGAAATTAGTATTCTATTCACTTTCTGGCACAACTCTATTGTACAGTAGTTTGATTTTCCTGGTAGTTGATTGAACCTTCTTTCTACAAAACTACAATGTCTACAGAGAATACAAATAGCAGGAACCGCTATACTCCAAAGGTAAAATAGACTTGTCTTGTTGATTAGAAGAATTTTGCCAATTATGCATATACAAAGCAGACTGGTCATTTCTTCAGGTCACTTGAAGGAAGGGACCCATCCTAAAATGCATAATAAATCTTATAACCAAGACAAGTCCTTTGTCCCTAGTCCTATCTACTATGCTGTTGTTTACACAGATATGCTCACCTTCTATTTCTGAAAATGTTGCTTAAATCTCATTTTTTACAAAATACAAGATCAATAACTGTAACATTCTAGCAAAGCCAAGGACTGTCTCCAACTCACTGCTTAACGAATGGGTGGTCATGTGGCAATAACATAGCACATGTGTAAGGGATTGAGCAGAATATCCCTTTAATGCTAACTCCGCTTTAAGGAGATCTAATAGTAATGTGCATTGTAAATAATGTACAGTTCTTATGATGTTTTGGTACTGCTACACTGCGGTGTATTACCTCCTTCCTGTTCATTGATACTGCCACATTATGTGTTACCATGATGTATTATGTTGTGTTGTATGTCATATTATGCCTCTGTATTTCTGTATAGATTAGGTAAAGTTAGTGCATCTTTTGGGAACATTAGAGGAGGGGACTTGTAGTATATAGTATTCATAGGCTGGGTAAGTGTAGTTTTGCAAAGGGCCACTAGATAGGGGTACGTTAATGGGCCTTGTTAGGTACAGTTGATAGTTCATATAAGAGTTAACTGTAGGAGGAGCTACTGTGGGTTAAGATAGTGTAAGTTATAGGAATAAGTCAGAATGGTGAGCACACTTGACAAGTTCACAAGGGCTCTAGGCCCAGGACACCACAGCAGCTGCGTAACTTTGTGGAGAAGCAGAAAAGCATGGGCATAGTCAGACGGGTGCTTTATAAGATCGGCGCACCTGTGGAACTTACAGTTTGTGACAGCAGTATGGGCGGAAAGGAAAGAGTTGTCCTAGAGTCATGCAGGGCGCAGAGGATTCACCATGTGGCAGATCTTAAATAGGGCTGAAGCCTGCAAGTCAAGCGGATGAATGGGATTCCCTATGTATTGAGGTCCCACTGGAGTGATGCTGCGGTATCGCCTAGGGCGCTACTACCCCGGACTGTGCGTGAGGACGTACAAACTAAGCAAGGGGAAGTGCAGGAGGAAGGCTGTGTGAACTGTAATGTAACTGATGTGTCCAGGACCGTTGAAGAAGAGATTAAAATCATTGGTTTGGCATCATAATTGGTATCTGTGTCCGTTATTTCAACCCTGAGCACTGGAACTAAGAGTACATGAGCTTTGCAACACCGCTGTGGAATCCCTGATGGTGGATCAGCATCTCGAACATGTACGCTGGTAGAAACTGATGGTTTTTCTGTGGGAGGAGGTCAGGACACCAGACCCCCATTGCCTCAGCTATGACTACCATCCTGGCCCCCTCTTACATATGCAACACATAGCATAAACAACTCATGACAGAATAATGTAAAAACAATTTTTTTCAAAGCTGATCAACTTACATCACTCAAATTGAGACATGTCAAGGTAAGGTAAGGAGGGACTACTGCATTTTGTAACATATTGAAAGTCAATGCTGGAGCCATTTTTTAACTAAAAACAACACCAGGCCATATGTTGCTCATGCCACTATGAGCAGCCTGTGTACCCAAAAGGGGCTATCATGGCCTGCAGTATCTCCAGATTTAGCTACCATTGAGCACATCGGAGACGTCATTGTCCAACTATTTCTATGGAAGCTGCCAGCAGTGGATCTTGATGATTTGCATGCTCACATGCAACCATCATGGCAGAACACTCCTCAGATAACCATTAATAGTCTCATTGATAGCATGCCATGGAATGTGCTAAATAAATTGAGAAGTTTTGAAAATTTCAATTGCAGTTTCAATGTGTGTGTGTATAGTTTTATTTTTTATTTCACTTTTATATATTTCCTTTAACCAAAGTGCACTGTTCTTTTAGCTTCTCTATTATTTTTCACTTTTATAGATGATCAATCACATGGATAAATCCATTATTAATCCTCTGTGTTTGCAATATTCAAATTCATCGCTTTTTTGCCCCAATGACAGGCCTTTTGTTTTACGCCTTGGAATGTACATTTTTCTTTTTATCTCAATAACTATCACTATCTTTGGTAATCTGGGTATCATCACTTCCATCAGTCATTTTAAAGAGCTTCATTCCCCAACCAATCTCCTCATTCTTTCAATGGCTGTTACCGATTGCTCACTTGGCCTGATAGTAATGCCATACAGTATGGTAAGATCCGTGGAAAGATGTTGGCTTTTTGGAAAGTTATTTTGCAAAATCCATTATAGTTTTGATTTGATGCTAAGTGTAATCTCTATTTTCCATCTCTGTTGCATTGCCATTGATAGGTTTTATGCTGTCTGTGATCCTCTCCGTTACCCCAATAAAATAACAATCTCTGTCATAAGGAATATGGTAATCGTTTGCTGGTCTCTACCAGCTATGTTTGCATTTGGAGTTGTCATAACAAACTCCCATGTATCTGGAGTTACTGGATATGAGCTGCTAGTGGAATGTTTTAATTCATGTCCAATTACATTTAATAAATTGTGGTCATTGGTTATGTTTTTCACATGTTTTTTTGCTCCTGGTTCAGTTATGGTTGGCATTTATATTAAGATATTTATAGTGTCTCGAAGGCATGCAAAAATTATGAAATGCGCGTCCGCAACTATGACAGAAATCTCATCTCAAGTTTCCAAGCAAAAAGACCGAAAGGCTGCAAAGACATTGAGCATTGTAATGGGGGTCTTTATTTTGTGTTGGCTACCTGTCTTTATTACTATCCTGGCAGACCCATTTCTTAATTTTTCTACTCCAGAAGTGTTGTTTGATGCCTTAAATTGGCTTGGGTATATTAATTCCACATTAAATCCATTAATATATGGATTCTTCTACCCTTGGTTTCGAAAATCTTTAAAATATATTGTTATTGGCAAAATATTTGAAACTGATTCTTGTTTAGCCAAATTATCTTAAGATAACAGAATGTCTTTAAACATTAGCATTTTGGTAAGCATTCATTACTTTGGAGGTCTATTACCATTTCACTTTAAAAGCTGTCCAGATTAAAAATTCTAAATAAAATCCAACCTAAGAAATTGTATGTGTTATAAAATGTCACATTATCAGAACCAGACTGTACAGTGGTGATGAGTCTGCTGTTTCACCCTACATATACACTCTTTCTATTGATTTGCTGTATATGAGACAGGAGCAGTATACAACCTCTGTCATAGAAGATAATTTCTAGAGCAAGCCACTTAGATAAAACTGGATAAAATTTACCATTTTGTAATTATTAGTTACTGGATCTGGTACCCTGTTATCCATCCATGAGATGATTTCACTTTGTGGACTCTTCTTGTTCCCTATCAGACATATATATTGCAATGAAGCAAAACTGAATGGAAGCATA
The DNA here is from genome assembly GCF_039654945.1 of Dendrobates tinctorius. Taxonomy (NCBI): domain Eukaryota; kingdom Metazoa; phylum Chordata; class Amphibia; order Anura; family Dendrobatidae; genus Dendrobates; species Dendrobates tinctorius. The sequence continues at coordinate 37,798,113 of NW_027361714.1, forward strand.
TACAGTATGAACATTATAAACACTTTGACCCTATTCATGAAAGTGTTTACACCAGAGTTAACTTTGTATACTCATTGAGAGACTGTAACCACTGTAGTATCTCCTTGAATTTGAGTAAATGACATTTGCAATTAAAAACCTGGAGTGTTTGTCATTACACTGTGCTCAAGTGGGACATAGGGCACATTTCCAAAAATGACCGTTATAAACATATATACATGTTTTGTGCTTTTAGAAATGATAAAATCTGTCACACATTTATATTGATGCTCTTGCAGAGCCAGACTGGCCATTCAGAAATTCTGACAAAAGCCAGTTGAGCTGTCCCGGATGTGGGCCACATCAATTGCAACTCTATTAATGCTACCAGCAGTGGTGGAGCAAAGGAGCCTCCATTCTGGGCTCCGTTATTTACTCCAGACGGCAGCAGGATTCTTTAAGTCTGTGGCCGCTGAAGGCCGGCACCATTTAGTTGACATCGCCATCGCGTTGACATCACTGCATTGCGCTGTTGGCATCGACTGAAAGACATAAAAGAACAGGAAGCAGCAGCTGTGATGGATGCAGAGGCTGGATTAGGTGAGTATAAAGGGGTTCTTTAGTGAGCTTTTTTTATTTAAATATGTTTATGGTCTGGATTGTATTATTATACTCACCTCCTGCCCCTTTCTCCACAATCCAATGCCATTCTACTCCGCTTCTCAATGACATTAGCACAACTCCGACTAGCCGACTCTCCGGAGTGGCTTTTATAATGTAAGACAATGGAGCCTCGTTTTGAACCTCCTTAGAATAACATTTGTAAAAGCCACATCCGGGTCTCACATAAAGTGAGCCAGTTAGTTGGAATTGCAGTAACGTCACTGAGAAGCGGAGCAGAATGACGTTAGATCCCAGGGATGGTGGCGGACTTACACAGCTAATTTGGTAAAATGATCATCATCACCAGACAGTGTTCATATATAGGGTGAGCTGGATGCATTGTCAAGTAGACAATCATCAATACCTCTAGGGGAGCAGATGTCTGCGTAGGGGCCCTCTTTTCTGGAAGCTTAGCTAGCTCGGAATTCCTGCATCTATGACAAGCTTCATCTACTGCAGTCTTTTGCCGAGAATAGTAGACCAACTTCTGCAGCCACTGAAACATCTTCTAAACTACAATGTCTACAGAGAATACAAATAGCAGGAACAGCTATATTCCAAAGGTAAAATAGACTTGTCTTGTTGATTAGAAGAATTTTGCTAATTATGCATTTACAAAGCAGACTGGTCATTTCTTCAGGTCACTTGAAGGAAGGGACCCATCCTAAAATGCATAATAAATCTTATAACCAAGACAAGCCCTTTGTCCCTAGTTCTATCTACTATGCTAATGTTTATACAGATATGCTCACCTTCTATTTCTGAAAATGTTGCTTAAATCTCATTTTTTACAAAATACAAGATCAATAAATAACTGTAACATTCTAGCAAAGCCAAGGACTGTCTCCAAATCAGTGCTTAACGAATGGGTGGTCATGTGGCAATAACATAGCACATGTGTAAGGGATTGAGCAGAATATCCCTTTAATGCTAACTCTGCTTTAAGGAGATCTAATAGTAATGTGCATTGTAAATAATGTACAGTTCTTATGATGTTTTGGTACTGCTACACTGCGGTGTATTACCTCCTTCCTGTTCATTGATACTGCCACATTATGTGCTACCATGATGTATTATGTTGTGTTGTATGTCATATTATGCCTCTGTATTTCTGTATAGATTGGGTAAAGTTAGTGCATCTTTTGGGAACACTAGAGGAGGGGACTTGTAGTATATAGTATTCATAGGCTGGGTAAGTGTAGTTTTGTAAAGGGCCACTAGATCGGGGTACGTTAATGGGCCTTGTTAGGTACAGTTGATAGTTCATATAAGAGTTAACTGTAGGAGGAGCTGCTGTGGGTTAAGATAGTGTAAGTTATAGGAATAAGTCAGAAGGGTGAGCACACTTGACAAGTTCACAAGGGCTCTAGGCCCAGGACACCATAGCAGCTGCGTAACTTTGTGGAGAAGCAGAAAAGCATGGGCACAGTCAGACGGGTGCTTTATAAGATCAGAGCACCTGTGGAAATTACAGTTTGTGACAGCAGTATGGGCGGAAAGGAAAGAGTTGTCCAAGAGTCATGCAGGGCGCAGAGGATTCACCATGTGGCAGATCTTAAATAGGGCTGAAGCCTGCAAGTCTGAGGCGAAGCGGATGAATGGGATCCCCTATGTATTGAGGTCCCACTGGAGTGATGCTGCGGTACCGCCTAGGGTGCTACTACCCCGGACTGTGCGTGAGGACGTAGAAACTAAGCAAGGGGAAGTGCAGGAGGAAGGCTGTGTGAACTGTAATGTAACTGATGTGTCCAGGACCGTTGAAGAAGAGAGTAAAATCATTGGTTTGGCATCATAATTGGTATCTGTGTCCGTTATTTCAACCCTGAGCACTGGAACTAAGATTGCAGGAGCTTTGCAACACCGCTGTGGAATCCCTGATGGTGGATCAGCATCTCGAACATGTACGCTGGTAGAAACTGATGGTTTTTCTGTGGGAGGAGGTCAGGACACCAGACCCCCATTGCCTCAGCTATGACTACCATCCTGGCCCCCTCTTACATATGCAACACATAGCATAAATAACACATGACAGAATAATGTAAAAACAATTTTTTTCAAAGCTGATCAACTTACATCACTCAAATTGAGACATGTCAAGGTAAGGTAAGGAGGGACTGCTGCATTTTGTAACATATTGAAAGTCAATGCTGGAGCCATTTTTTAACAAAAAACAACACCAGGCCATATGTTGCTCATGCCACTATGAGCAGCCTGTGTACCCAAAAGGTGCTATCATGGCCTGCAGTATCTCCAGATTTAGCTACCATTGAGCACATTGGAGACGTCATTGTCCAACTATTTCTATGGGAGCTGCCAGCAGTGGATCTTGATGATTTGCATGCTCACGTGCAACCAGCATGGCAGAACACTCCTCAGATAACCATTAATAGTCTCATTGATAGGATACCATGGAATGTGCTAAATAAATTGAGATGTTTTGAAAATTTCAATTGGAGTTTCAATGTGTATGTGTATAGTTTTATTTTTTATTTCACTTTTATATATTTCCTTTAACCAAAGTGCGCTGTTCTTTTAGCTTCATCTACTGCAGTCTTTAGCCGAGAATGGTAGACCAACTTCTGCAGCCACTGAAACATCTTCTTCGGGCCAAAGTGGACCCCTCTCTCATTAGCTTCGGTGACCACCTCACTGATCAGCTTTTCAGGGAGCACCCATGGCCACCATCAGGGCATTACTGCTCTGACTGGCGTATGGGGCCCAATCAGCATAAGGGACCTGCATCGGGCCCCATCACTTTGGCCCATCGGTCAGGACTCTGCCAATCAAGTAACTGAACCTGCGTCTGAGATGCAGGTTCAATTACTCTATTGCCTTGCGGGCCCACACGACAGTAGATAAAGCCGCCAGATAATTGGAGGCTGGCAGCTGACGTCAGTGCGCATGTAGCCAAGTGTCTGACGTCATTGTCATTCGCCAACAGGTGCGAGTTTTCAGCCTGGAGGGAAGATCACTCGCCGCAGGAGGGCACCAAGGTAAGGAGAAAGGTTTTGTTTATTAGTATTATTTTTATTGAAAGCAGCAAGTCGGCAGGATGGAGACATGTCCATCCTGCCCAGGGCAGAATGGAGACACAGGGGCAGAATGGATAATGGGAGCAGGGTGGGAGACACAGTGGCAGGATGAAATACATGGGGGCAGGATGGGAGACACAGGGGGCAGGATTGGAGACACAGGGGGTAGAATTGGAGACACGAGGGCAGGATGGGAGACATGGGGCAGGTTGGAAGACATAGGGGGCAGGATGGGAGACACAAAGGGCAGGATTGGAGACACGGGGCAGGATGGGAGACACGGAGGCAGGAATGGAGACATGGGGCAGGATTGGAGACACAGGATTGGAGACACAGGGGGCAGTATTGGAGACACAGGGGCAGGATGGAGACAGATGGGGCAGGATGGAGACAGATGGGGCAGGATCATGGGGCAGGATGGAGAAAGATTGTGCAGGATCCTGGGGCAGGATGGAGACAGATGGTGCAGGATCATGGGGCAGGATGGAGACAGATGGTGCAGGATCCTGGGACAGATGGGGCAGGATGGGGAGAACATATGGGGTCAGAATGGGAGAACAAATGGCTGGAGCCACAATTGAGACACACAGGGGCCCGGATGGGGGATATTATTACCATAGGGGCTAATTAAGGGATATTATTACTGCAGTGATGTATTTATTTTATTTTTTGAGGATATTGTTTTAAATGGGGGGGCAGTCCTGTTACTGAACAGAGTGACACTATGTCACCTTTTTTCTTCATGTGGTGTAGTGTTGAAGTTGGGAAAAAAATAAGCAATGTGTTCTGCAAGCGGTGCTCAATATAACTGTGGTTTCCTGCAGAGACAAGCCCTGGCTGGAAGAAGTGATGGTGGTCTGTGCTGGATGAAGATGAAAGACTTCACTTGGAGACGTCACTGGTGAGTCAGTGAGTTACCTATACACTGACACTATACACTGCATACTATATACAGCAGTCCTGTGTATAATGTCACCGGTGATCACTGTATTACCTGTACACAGACACTGCATACTAAGTACAGATGTCCTGTGCATAATGGCACATATGGTGATATTAGTATTGTGGGTTTTTTATTACTGATCAGTATTGTAGTATTCAGTCACTATGTGGTCTGGTCATGGTGCGCTAGTATTTGTTCCTTGTGTATGATATTATTCGATCACTGTGATGGTAATATGTGGTCTAGACATGGTGCGGTGGTATTTGTCCCTTGTATGTGATGTTATTTGGTCACTGTGGTGATAATATGTGGTCTGGACATGATGTGGCACTATTTGTTCCTTGTATGTGGTATTATAGGTCACTATGTGGTGGTAATATGATGTCTGGTCATGGTGTGATTGTATTTGTCCCTTGTATGTGATACTATTGGTCATTTTAAAAATTGAAAAATAATTAAAAATATTCCAAAATTGTATTGGATATTTTAACAAATGTTTAATAGGATAGAGTATGGCCCAGCCAAAAGAGTCTACCTTGTCGTGTTGGCAGATTAAAAAAATCTTTTGGCCAAATCAAAAGCTGATGGCTATATGTGTGATCTGGTGATGGTAACTGTTAATGTGTTATTGGTGAGAAGTGGAGTTTTTCCAAGAGAGAGTAGTGGGATTGTGGACAGTTCGAGGGGTGCAGGCGGGGCTGGGGTGAAGCCTCGGCAGAGTCTCAAGGGGCCCCAAAAAATGTTGCCAGTATGGGGCCCTGAAATTCCTAGTGGCAGCCCTGGGAGCACTGCGTGCCAGGTGATACCCCACTCTCGTGCAGGCTGCACTTTCCAATACAACAAGCCATCTTTCAATTGGAGTCTTTCCCACTGCAGGAGGATCTGCAGTGTTCCCGGGGACAGAACCTCTCTCTCTTTTCAGCTGGGAAGATGCTTCAAAGCCATCCATTGCCTTAGCTGAGCGAGTTCCCTATCCTATTGCTGAAGTCATACCCAGTCATCACAGGGTCGTCCCAGGGTGTGTTCTCCGGACGCCTCCCCGATCTGTTATTGCATCATCGCCAATGTCCTGGCAGGGTTCCAAAACCCAGGGATCTCTTTGGGTATGTGCACACGCTGCGGATTCTGCTGCGTTTCCGCAGCGTTTTTGGCTCTGCAGAAACGCTGCAGATTCTGCTGCGTTGTACAGTACCTTTATTTCCTATGGAAATAAAAAAAAGCTGTGCACATGCTGCGGATTTTTCCGCGCGGTTTTGCTGCGGTTTACAATCCGCAGCATGTCAATTGTTTGGTGCAGAAACGCTGCGGTTTTACACCTCATCCATTATGAGGTGTAAAACCGCAGGGCAAAACCGTGGAAAAAACGCAGATAATCCGCAGATAAACCGCAGAAAACCCGCAGCACTTTGTCCTGCGGATTTCCTGCGGTTTTCTCTACAAAATCCGCAGAGACTAAAAACTACGTGTGCACATAGCCTTTGGCCTCCAGATCTTTGTCCTGTTTATGCCCAGGTTGCTCGTGAGTCACTATGGATAGAGCATCAGTATGTGTATTCTCAGATCCTCTCTGATATGCGATCTTGTATCAGTACTTTGCCATACGGGCCACCCATCTCTGCTCTAGGGCCCCCAGTTTCGCATTTTCTAGGTGGGCCAAAGCATTGTTATCCGTGTGTACCAAGACTTCAGACCCGGACAGGTACTCAGAGGATTTCTTGGTCATTGCCCACACTAATGCCAGCAGTTCCAGCTTGACAGAGCTGTAATTATCTGGATTTCATTCGGAGTCATGGAGAGACCGGCTCGCATAAGCAATCACTCGCTCTTTTCCGTCCTGCATTTACAACAATACAGCTAGTCCATGAAGACTTCCATTGGTGTGAAGGATGAAACTTTGAGAGAAGTCTGCATAGGCCAGTAGGAGTGCTTCAGTCAGGACCATTTTCAGAGCTTGGAAAGCTTCTTCCTGGCTATCTCCCCACTGGATGGTCTGATTCTTTGCACTGTACTACCTTCAACAATTCCAGCAGCGGATTAGCAATACAAGTGAAGTTTTTCACGAACCGTCAATAGTATCCGGTAAGTCCCAGAGAGGCCCGGACATCCTTCACGGTCTTCGGAGTGGGCCAGTCCTGCACTGCTGCTATCTTCTCACATGCCAGTCTCACCCCTTTGGCAGATACAACATGCCCCAGATATTCAATCCGCTTGCGGAAGAGTTGACACTTCCGAGGTTTCACTTTCAGGCCATGCTTCTGCAGCAGACTCAACACCTATTCCAACTGTTGCAGATGCACCTCAAAAGTGGCGATATAGACAATGATGTCATCCAAATAGATGAGGGTAGCTTCAAAATTCAGGTCTCCTAAACATCTCGTTATCAATCGTTCAAAGGTCCCGGGTGCGTTGGTAAGGCCGAAAGGCATCCGATTGAATTCTAACAATCCCATGGGCAGTATGAATGCTGTCTTCACCCATTCTTGCTCAGACATGGGCACTTTTCAATATCCACTGGCCAGATCCTACAACGAGAAGTACTTTGCATTTCCCAGGGCAGACAAAGACTCCTCAATTCTTGGTAGTGGGTACGAGTTTTGCACAGTGCAGGCGTTCACCTACTGGTAATCTAAACAGAAACTCAGGGTCCCGTTCCTCTTTTGTACTAGAACAATGGGAGAAGCCCACAGGCTTTGGCTCTCACGGATGACCCCACTCTGCAGCACATGTGCCAACCTCTCTTTCACCTCCTGGTACATCTGTGGTGGCATTTGTCAATATCGTTCCCAAATGGGAGCGGTGTTTCCCATTGCAATCTCATGGGTGATGGCTGTGGTACAGCCGAAATCATTGTCATGATGAGCAAAGATGTCCTGGTATCACTCTAGCACCACTTGTTGTACCTGTTGTGGTGAGAGTTTCGTTAGTTCAGCCCGCATCTGCTCCAGGATTCGGCATCCCTCCTTAAGGTGATTAGACGGTGGCTCCGAAGAAACCATTGCAGCCACTGTCCAGGGATCCCCCTGTTTCACCGGCACATTACTGTCGTGAACAGTGGCTAACGTCCATGCAATGAGGAGCCCTGGAGGTAGTAGTTCTATTAAATCTGGCTCTATCTGGACTTCTGCTCCTTCAAGAGGGGTACAGACTCGGATGAGCAGAGTGAGCACAGTCTGACCTTGTGGTAAAATGAGGTTGGTGGTGGCCGGAATGACCACCTTCCCCAATATTTTTCCTTCACTCGATGTCTCTTGGGCCTGGGCCACCCGTATCAACTGTTGAAACACTTTTCCCTGGGGGGTGTAAGGGCTCCATTGATTCAGAAACACATCTGCTGACTCATTGACCAGGATACTCTCGATTTCTTTCAACACGTTCATTCCTAAAGTCATAGTGGGACCATTGCCAAGGTCCCCGGCAGTTAACACGACTCCTTTCCGGCCCACATCTTTGCCGCACACAGTGATTTGCATCCAGACCACTCCTGTGACCGGGATAGGCAATTGGTTGGCCATCGTCAATTTGATTACTGGGCCCATTCAGACCGCATCGCCTCGGAAAAATGACATCTGAAATAAGTCTCGGGCATAGTGGTTATTTGAGAGTCAGTATCAACTAAACAGCAGGCAGCCCGACCATCCATTTCAGCCCATACAAGAGGGCTCAGAGAAACCAAACTTGTGGGACTTCGTTTTCTCCTTCTTGGCTGCTCAGTCTCTGGGCAATGTCCCCCAGCCATGGAGCCCGCTAGTTTAACAGACGGCGGTTGGAGCGCACAGCCTTGGGCATAATGTCCAAAGTCTCCACATTCGAAACAGATTGGCTGTCTTTTCCTGGCGAGGCTCAGGATAAGTTCTGCCTCCGGAGGGGTCCAGAGTTATGAGTGGTATCTTCCTTAAGTCGGACCATTCTTCTTGCATGTCCTGGATTTCCTTCTGGATTTCTCTCACCCAACTTGGTTCAGTTGCAAGCAGAACGGATACCTCCCAAGTCCGGACCTTCCCTGCCGGGGCTGTCACCCCCTGCTCTTGCTCGCACACGCCTCTGCCCCAATCTCCAGAAAAGACATACGTGGAATAACCCACAAGCGCTCCCGCTGAGCCTGTTTAAGCAGCGCATCTCTAAAGCCTGCCCCTAGCTGGTCTCTCAGAATTGTATCAGGAGGTCCTACCCTTATGTCATCCTGCTTAGCAATCGCAGTGTGGAACTCCTGCAGCGCATTCATGTATTTGGTCACTGACTCCCCCCTCCCTTTGGACACGACTAAACAAGTACATACTCAACTCCCTGACGTCCGTTAGGTCCCCATGCATTTCCTATAAAATTTGTAACACCTTGGTGAAGGTGTTTCGCTCATGAGAGTGCCGGAACATGAATGAGCACCTCACTTCTCCATCTAGGGCTATCATTGCAATCTCTGCCTGCATCGTGGGGGTCATGGGGTGCATCCTCATCATGCCATTGACCTGCCCATTCCAGTTCCTTAGTAAAGTGCTGCTCCCTGTGAACTTTGTGAGGTTGCTCAGCATGGCCCCCAGTAGTCGCTTGGTCTGTCTCTTTCGAGCCTGTGGACTGCATCCCGACGACTACGCCAAGTGTGAGCAGGGTCGGGATGCAGTGACAGACAGCAGGCAGAGCAAGGGTTAACAATTTTAAATGTTTTAATTAAACAGGGGGTTATAACTCCTTGCAGGGAGATGAATGGTTAAAGGAGGGGATAAACAGTTCATTTGCAAAGGATATGCAGTTAATGAACAAGGTAACGGCAGTTCTTTTGTACACTTATCATGTCAGAAGATCCTCAAGCTGCAGATACTACTTGGGAGTGGGTAGCGCCAACAATGGCTAGCACAGTGCTTGTCCAAGAAGGTACTGCTAGTAACGGTGGTCCGTCTTCTGGCGGCAGCGGTTGGTCTCTGGCACCTTCCGCTGAACCCCTAGTCCATAAGCATGCGTGGCCGGAACAAAAAAGGCCGCAGCACTATCAGGGTCCAATGTGAGCTGGCAAGTATAAACTGGCAAGGTAGGATGCAAATGTCTGTCCAGTACTCAGTTTTCTCTATGCGGCATGTGCGCTGTACTCACGGTCACGAAGCACATGGCACCTTACTCTCTGGAGGTTACCGGGCACACTGCACTTTCTATGGAATCCCCGCTGGTGACGGCGGAAGTACACGGATGCAGGCCGGAGCAGTCCCAGTGCTCGAGGGCTGGAGCACACCTCTTTCTCTGCTGCGCTCCCCCTGTTCCCGCCAAGACTGACTGCTTCCGCGTGCGTTGTGGCTGCTGCCACTTAGCCACACCCCCACTTCCTAGTGCAAAAGTCTGTCCGGTCTCTTACTTTTTCCCTCGGACAATAGAGAAGACAGCCCTAATAGTTCCCGACCCGGCACAAGACAGGTACCCACAGTTCTCCTCCTTACACTATAATAATTTGTTCTCCAAGAGTCAAATAGTGCTCCAACCCTCCTGAGTCTCGCTGTGTGGGTAAACAGTACTGTACAGTCACATATGGGGTATTGCCACATTCAGCAGAAATTGTGTGACACATTTTGACACCATCATTTACCCATTTCCTAGTGTGAACATGTAAAATCTGGGGCTAAAACAATTTTTTTGTGGTAAAAATATAATTATCTTCACTGCCAAATGGTATAGAATTCTGTGACCCACTTGTGGTGTCAGTGTAAGGTGTAAAGGGATACAAGGGCAGTACCATTTCTTTCCCTTTGCTTGTCCTGGTATGATTTATATATGTTATATGTGGATTGCTACTATATATATTTTTTGCTATAAAGTGTATATACAACATGTTAGTCATAGGGAGAGTGTAGTACCCATTTGTGGCCACTAGATAGCATTATAGTGTACATAGTATAAGCAAGGCGCTCAGTATAGTTAATGGTTAAATGTAGGAGGGGTTCACTGTGGGTAAGTTAGGAACATTTCCTGAAGTGAGTCAGAAGACGAGGGGTGCCCAAACAGCTCGGGTGGGCTTAGAGCCCGGGCTACACAGGGACCACGCACGCAACATTTGAAGGAGAGTAACCTAGCCATGCAGGGCCAGTGGGCAAGAAGAGCAACAAAGACAACAGTGACAGCAGTGGAGGGAACTGAGGCTGCAGGAGAAGTCACAGCTGTAAAGACGGGCAGGTCACTCATCATGTGGCAGATCATCGCATGAGCTGATGCCCTCAGATCCGGGGAAAAACAGCTGAGGGAACCCCCAAGGGCAGAGAGTCTGGACAGGGAGGATGCTGAAGTCTTATGATACAGTCTGACCCGGTAATGTGCTGTCTGACAATGAGAGGAGAACAGGGAAGGAGGAAGAGATGCACTGTGTGAAACCTGATGTTGATGCTGAGATGAACATGGATGTGCTGTGTTTAAAGACTAGTAAAAGTGTGTGTTTAAAAGTTGAATTGGACTGTGTCTCATTTTGTGCGAAACCAGACAGAGGGAGTCTCCAGCAATGTAGGTGCAGAAAGTGAAGCCACAGGTATGCTCAGTAATGGACATTCTTTATATATGATGGGAACCCAGGGCATGAATACACAGCTAGCCTCGGTCATAGCTACAGGCCTGGCTGTCCCTCACACTAATATGATCATTGCTCCCCTAGATAAACTCATTGAGAAGCGTAGTTTGTGAAATGGGGTCACTTATGGGGGTTTCTGCAGGGGCTCTGCCAATGTGACATGGCCCCCTCAAACAAGTGAAGCAAAATTTCCACTGTAAAATGGCGTGCCTTTCCTTTTGAGCTTTGCACTTTGCTTCAAAGTGGTTTTCTACCACTTATGGAGTATTGATAAAATCAGGAGAAATTGCATAATAAATTGTATTGTTCGCTTTCTCCTGTTACCTCTTTTGAAAATTTTAAACTTGGGGTCAAAGCAACATTTTAGTGGAAAAAATAGTTATATTTCATTTACTCAGCCCAATTTTAAACAAGCTTGTGAATCGCCTGAGGATTAAACATACTCCCTACTCCCCTAGATGAATTCGTTGAGAGGTGTAATTTGCAAAATGGGATCACCTGTGGGGGTTTCTGCTGTTTTGGCATGTCAGGGGCTTTTCAAACGCGACATGGTGACAGCTAAGCAACGGGCAGCATATGTAGGTGGAACGCTGCATGCGTTCCAACAGACCCGGGTTCTTCTTTATACTATTGATTTCAATTTCCGGAACGCAATGTTCACTCCAGCAATCATGTGATCGGTGGATGCTTCCGTATCCGGAAGTGATGTGTGTCAGTTTCTGGGACGCAGTATGGGCTCCATCAAGCATGTGACCAGTAAGTACTTCCGGAACCGGAGATTATGCATATCCAGGGTATGGCATATGTGATATGGCTGAGCACTTAAACGCTTTGTGCGCTCCATTAGTCTCTGACCAATAAGAGGCAGGGCCTTCATATCACCAAACATAATGTCCCTGGTTGAGCTCATATGTATTTTACCATCCAACATAGATAGAGTAAATCAACAAGATGTATGTTGTAGAAAGCATAATGTTCATGGTCTGTAGGGACCAATATAACTTGGCAGAAGTTTTAGATTGTGCGTGTGGAACTCAACGCATATTCACATAGCTAGCAAAACCAAGTTGTTCGTTTAAGACCCCTCCCCTGGACTTATGTACTCTTGCCAGAAAATCCATCTGGTTTCTCTCTGGATGAGTATTTTGTCCTAATCCCTTAAACTCTTGGACTGTGGAATAGTTTCAATGACCCTGGAAGAAAAAGACTTAAGATCCACCTAATGTTTACAGACTATTTGCCGTGCTAGAGGAGTATCCCTTCTGTGAATAATATCACTAATATGTTCACTTAGGCCGGGATCACACATGTGATAAACTCAGACGAGTCTTGCATCTTAATACCCAGCACTACCACAGGCACTCGAGAGCGGAGCGTGCAGCTGCATGTCTTTCTATGCAGCCGTAAAGTAATAAAAATAAACTAGGCACTCAACTTAAAGATGTATTTTTTTGTATTTTAATGTAGTCAAGGCAAAACCTTTCGGCCGCATTTGGCCTTTATCAATTACTACAGAACAGAAAAAAATAATAAATAATCATTATTACGAGTAAATTCATAATGAGAACAACAAAAATAAAGTATATACAAAGATGGGTAATATTGGTCCAAGTCAGATAAATATAATAGTACCAACATATAGAGGTCCAAAATACAATGCTCAACTTTATATCTCATTATATCAGTTAAAGGAGGAAAGAGGAAGAAACATACCAAACTATACAGGCGTGTCAGGGATTCGTGGGAATCCTGTGGATATTTAGTGAGCCACGTCTATATGGTGGAAAACAAATATAATTTCTATTATATGGTGAATAAGGGACAAAGTCCCTATAGTGGGAGAGTAATATGTAAGAATGCCTACCAGTTTGGTCACTTTCACAAGAGTATGGGGCGTTAAAAGAGGAAAATCCCCAATAGTAAATAAGCCTGGTGGGTGAAAAAAAAACAAAAAAACAGTAAAGCAATGTGTCATTAGGGTTATCACTTAAAGATTAGCGCTAACAGGGCAGGTGGTGCGCTGTGAGCTGTATTCCTTTATCCAGCACACAACCCTTTTTTTCTATGGGCATTTTTTACATATGTATCTATGTCTAATATAGATTTACTGTGTTTCTAGGGTCATGAATCATGAATACATGTACCACTCCATTTGTGTTTATTGCATGACTTGACTGCCAAACAAAATGAGCAAAAAACCTGCTGTAACTAAATAAATAAAAAGCAAAAGTGCATTTAAATAACAGAGTTCTTAGTAACACTGTTTTGTAATCAAAATTAGCATAAAAGCCATCCAACCGTCGACAAGGTGACTCTGATCGGGACGGTCCTACACTGTCTAATATTAAAAACCTTACCATGTGTCAGAGTTGACCTCAATGTGTGAATAAAGGCAGAAAAAAGGACTGGGTCTGTAATAATTATACTGGAGGACTCAGGAATCTTTTTGTGTGGAGCAAGACACTACAGAACACAGTTTGTAGGTAAAAAAGTCTATATTATAAACACACGGTGCTTCAAACAAGTGCAGAGAAAACTCAAGTCCATAACACTTAGAATAACTGCTTAGGCTACTTTCACACATCAGGTTTTCGGCGTCAGGCGCGATCCGGCGTCGTGCCGGAACGCCGGATCCGGCAAATGTTTAGTAAAACCGGATGTGACGGATCCGGTTTTCTGCCGGATCCGTCTTTTTCTTGACAGACAAAACCGGATCCGTCTCATCCGGTTCATCCGTTTTTCTATCCGTTTTTCGACGGATTACGCCGGATCCGGTTTTTAAAATTGACCCTTGTGGCCTTCCGAACGGGATTGGTTACTGGAAAACTATATATAGCATGTTCCTACAGCCCTTCTTTGACAGGTTGTAGAGGAGAAAGTGCAGGTTGGAGAGAAGAGCAAGTTTACTGGCGAAGATGGATGTTGTCATTGGAAATATTTTGAAGAATTTGGTGGATTTTACAGCGGAGGCAAATCGTTTGAGGGTGATTGTTCTGGAGAAGGAGAGAGCGAGACAGCAGCGCATCAGGCATCGTAGACGACGTTTGTGGATCCACCCCATCACAGCCAAGAGAATGACGCGTGGGGTCTATTCTACACTATGCATGGACCTTCGACGAAACCCGGATAAATTTTTTGGATATGTTAGGATGAAAATGGAGAATTTTGATTACTTGGTGGAGCGCATTGCACACCTCATAAGAAAAGCGGACACCTATTGCCGCTTCTCCGTTTCACCCGCAGAGCGTCTGATGGTGACTTTAAGGTAAGCCACATTTATTGGATATGATCGCATCAGAGCACACTTTCACTGCAATCTTGTTGGTGGTAATTTGTATCTCCAAGTGTTAGGTCAGTTTTGGTATAATGCTGTGATTTAAAACTAATTTATTGTTTGTTAATTCCCCACAGATTTCTTGCAACTGGAGAATCCCTTTCGTCACTGCATTTCCAGTACAGACTCGGGATTTCCACCATATCTGGAATAGTGAAGCACACATGCCGTGCACTGTGGGACTCCTTAGCTGAAGAGTTTTTACCAGAGCCCACAACAGAGAGGTGGATTGAAATTGCTGACAAGTTTCAACAGATATGTCAGTTTCCAAACTGCTTGGGCACTGTGGACGGGAAACATATCCGCATTGTAAAGCCAGCTGGATCTGGATCGGAATATTTCAATTACAAGAAATATTTTTCAATTGTCCTCATGGCCATCGCTGACGCGGAATACAAATTTATTGCGGTTGATATTGGGGCCTATGGCCGCTCCAATGACTCTCAAGTTTTCAAACTGTCTGCCATGGGGCGTAAACTGTATGGAAACACCTTCCAGTTCCCACCACCTAGACCGCTGCCGCAAACATCTGGTCCACCTATGCCATTTGTCTGTGTAGGGGATGAAGCCTTCCAGCTGTCAGAACACCTTTTGAAACCGTACTCTAGCAGAGGATTGACAAGACCAAAACGCATTTTTAATTACCGCCTCACAAGAGCAAGAAGAATGGTTGAATGTACCTTTGGTATTCTGACAGCCAAATGGCGGGTCCTATTGACTGCGATCAACCTCAAGACAGAAACTGTGGACGAGGTGATCAAAGCATGCGTGGTACTCCACAATTTTGTTATATGCAAGGAACCCATTTCCATTGAGGACACCTCTGAAGAAACCACCTTGCAAGATTACCATGACATTACCACTAGAAGTTCTGTGACGGTTTCAGTAATGAGGGACAATTTTGCACTATACTTTATGTCACCTCAAGGCAGAGTACACTGGCAGGATGACAGAGTGTGAAAGATTTGTGCCCCAAACTTGTGTACCTTCTGTACCAACAGTATATACCTTTGCCAACCAAAGTTGGCTATCTTGTCATGGTCTCTATTTTTAGCTTTAGGCCACAGGTGTGTACCTGGTTGTGTTTTATGCAAAGTATTTCACCTTTTAACAAAAGTTGTGTACATTGCTAGGAAATCACCAACAATAAACACAACTTTTTAGGTGAAATACTTTGCTTCAAACACAACCAGGAACACAACTGTGGCAAAAAGCTAAAATTTACCCACAGTTATATACCTAGTTTTGAATACCATTTCACCTTTTAAATACCCTGTATTTAACCTTTTTCACCGCAGAAAGAAATGACAGACAACCAGTGTAAAATAATTTAACTTTTATTGAAAAATGTTTTTTTTAGTAAACTTTTTAAAAATTTTAATAAACATGTTTAATAAAAATTTGAAACTATAAAACTGAAACCATAAAACTGGTCATTTTTATTTAAAAACACACATTATAATTCTGTGTAGTGTGTGGTGGAAATACTGCTGTAGGGGCTGCGGGACACTTCGACACTGGGAGTGTGGAGAGAGGACTGGGATCGTTGTGGGGAAGGAACAGTTAGAGGTGAAGGTGTGGAAAAAAATACAGAATGGGTGGACATGTGGGAAGCAGAAGAGGTGGTGGGTGGTGGAGTGGAGGGTTGGGCAGGGACTGTAGGAGCAGATGATGTTGATGGCAAGTTGTATGGGGAAGGAGTTTGGTACGGGGCAGGTTGCTGGAAGTGGGGAGATGTCTGGTACGGGGCAGGTTGCTGGAAGTGGGGAGATGTCTGGTACGAGGCAGGTTGCTGGAAGTGGGGAGATGTCTGGTACGGGGCAGGTTGCTGGAAGTGGGGAGATGTCTGGTACGGGGCAGGTTGCTGGAAGTGGGGAGATGTCTGGTACTGGGGAGGTTGCTGGTACTGGGGAGTTTGCAGGTACTGTGGAGGTTGCTGGTACTGGTGAGGTTGCTGGTGCTGGGGAGGTGGCTGGTGCTGGGGAGGTGGCTGGTGCTGGGGAGGTGGCTGGTGCTGGGGAGGTGGATGGTGCTGGGGAGGTGGATGGTATGTAATAGGAGGGGGAGGATGGAAAGTGGCTGGAGGTGGATGGTATGTAATAGGAGGGGGAGGATGGAAAGTGGCTGGAGGGGGTGTAGATGTAATAGGAGGGGGAGGATGGAAAGTGGCTGGAGGGGGTGTAGATGTAATAGGAGGGGGAGGATGGAAAGTGGCTGGAGGGGGTGCAGGTGGAGGAACTACTGTGGTGGGAGGAGGAGGTTGGGAGGTAACTTGCTGGAGAGCAGCGTGGCATGAATGCATTACATGCATCTGCTGGGCAGGAGAGAGCGTTTCCATGCACTCCACAACAGACCTGAAAAAGGTGTGGTTTGGCGAAGATCTTGCTTCTGAATGCATGGTTTGCAGAAGTGTCTTCACCTCCAGAATGCTGGAGTTGATCTGCTGATAGCCTGCGGAGATTTGCTCTGACAAGACTTTTAGACAGTTCTGGAAAGATGCATTCAGATGCAAGAACTCTGGCGCATAAGTCTTTTCCTGAACCCTCTGCCGCTGCCGCCCAGTACCCGCAGGTGTACTAGAGGTGGCAGGGGCAGAAGGGTGGGGTAAAGGGAAAGCGATCTCCTCACCAGCAGCTTCATGTAATGTAGGCGGCCACGATGCTCCTGTGCTGGTGGATGGGACAGATGGGTCGAATGTGTGGGAAGGCTGGGAAGGTGCAGATGTACCGGGGCGGTCAAAGTGTCCCTCGGTGCCGGTCTCCTCAGGGATCGCCTCAGAAGGGTCCAATCGTGCAGGCTCCCGAGTGCTGCTCACCGTGCTGTGGAATAAAGAGAAAAAAAAACAATTAAAATACTGACATGGTATGGCCCTGGCTGAAAAAAAAATTTATATCTAACATTTTTTTTCACATGTGGTGTGTAATATTTACCTTCTGGTGACCATTGTTTCACGGAGGAACGACAGGGCTTCTGCGTACTTGTACTTGCTCCTGCGTCCTCCAGATCCACTCGGGGCCCGCATCTCTTTATTGAACTCCTTCTTGAAACGATCCCTCACAGACCGCCACCGATTCACAATTCTGTTCCCTGAAACGAGAAAGGAGTGGTTAGTATACAACATCAGTGTTTCCCAAACTCCAGTCCTCATGGTCCCCAGGGGTCATGTTTTCAGGATTTCCATAGTAAATAGAAATCCTGAACACATGATCCGTGGGGACCACGAGGACTGGAGTTCGGGAAACACTGGTTTACATCAAGCAACCGGTACTGTATATACTTACGCTCTGTAATCTGGGCCCGAACATCGAGGTCCTCCCAGCGGCCCACAAGGAGCGAACAGATTTCCTCCCAGAGTCGTCGGGTAACGATCAGGTCAGCGTGGCGGCGGTCAGCCATATTCCAGAGCGGCTCCCTTTCTCTGACAAGATCGATGAGGCGGTCCATATCAATCCCTCCATCCTCAACGTCAGAGTCGGGAGCACGCTGTGAAGGCTGTTAAAGAAAAAGACAAAAATAACATAATTAGCCTCCACAAAAGAAATGAAATAAAAAGTGCAAAAAAACAAAGCAAAAATATTTATACTTACACGCTGGTGACCGCCGCGTTGCTGTCGCCGACGACCCTGGGAGGCACTGCGAGCACCTCTTGGCCAAGCACCAGATTGGGAAGACTAGAGAAGAAAACAAAAAAAGTTATGTCTTTGGATGTAGGCATTTGTTTGCTGTGTGTGGTCTGCAGAACATTGTTTTCTATGTGTTGTGTGTAGTGTGATGTTGTGTTTCTGCGTTTGATGCAAAAAACTTACCAATTGTGAGCCCACTCCAGGTGTCTGTCCACCCCTTCCTTCTTCTTCTGGGAGCTCCTCTTCATCTTGTGATTCCTGTTTTGAAATAAAAGGCCATGAATAGACATATATTACAGAGAAGATGGATTTTGGAAATAAAAACTTACCGTCAAACGCTGACGATGCGAGGGAGGGCTCCCAGAAGATGATGTGCTGTCTTCCTGGTGGCCATACTCCATGCCTGTGAGTGGTGTTGAAGCTGCTGCCATTGCTGCTGCTGCTGCATCTATTGGGCGGCTGTTGAATAAAGAGAAACAAAGGGCCAATGAATATCTTGATATTCAATAGCCCTAGTTTGGAGGAATGGGTTATTTGATAATTACCGTCTCTCCTCTGCTGCTGGCCTCCCCTCCTCAGCATGTTCTATTTGCTGCTCCATTTGGGGTGGTGGTGGTGCGGATGGTGCTGCAGTGGTCTCCTGCCTTCTCCTGCGCCTGGTTGCTGTCTTGGGTGGCATGTTGGGTGTGGCTGTGGGTCCCACTGTCTTGCTTTTATATATGTCTTGTGGGCAGAGCTACTGAGCATGCTCAGACCAAAAAAACGGATCCGGCCGCCGGATCAGGCTTTCGCCGGATCCGGCGCATTGCGGCGCTCATAGGCTTTCATTGTGTGAAAAAGCCGGACGCGCCGGATCCGGCGTGTCCGGCTTTTTCGCCGGAGACAAAAAACGTTACAGTAGACGTTTTTTCCAGACGCCGGATCGCGACACATTGCGACACATTGCCGGATCCGGCGATAACCGGATGAAACGCATGGCCAACCGGATGAAACGCATGGCCATCCGGCGCGATCCGGCGCAAATGCAAGTCAATGGGGGGGAAACCGGATCCGGCATTGCATTTCGCCGGATCCGGTTTCTGTCAAAAGCGCCGGATCGCGCCTGACGGCGAAAACCTGATGTGTGAAAGAGGCCTTAACAAGTCAGTGGGAAACCTCAGAGAAAAATGCAATCAGTAAAACAGTCTGTGAAGTGCAGTTTTCACTTGAGAATGCTGGAAACAAGTAGGTCCATGTCTAGTCCATGCAAGTGTAGGGTCGGTAGGCCGGGCTGGGGGGTGGTCCCTCTTATACAGTCATAAGATGGAGGCAAGTTTCGAGTGCAACAGGTCCAAGTTTATTCTCTCGCCGTCCACACGACGGCATCACAGCACACTACAATTCTCTTCAAGGCTCTCCGTTACAGAACACAATGACGTATCGTACTTTTCACCTGGGACGTATATATACGCACCATCTCTTTGCACGTAGTGACGCTCTGACAGCTCCATCACTGTGGCTGCCTTAGGCCTGAACACCAACAGTAATTTTACTGGTCAAACGTCGTTCCCTATACGATATCCTTCGCCCGGAGCCTTGTCTATACTGCGGTACTTCGTGTCAGGACCACCCCCCTGACTTCCTTTCTCCTCAGTCCCCTGGTTAGGTTCTCCTCACAGTGCACTGTCACAGTCTCCTTGTCATTTGAGCTCCCCCTGGGGACTGGAACTTTCTGGAACCCTCCTGTCAAATTTATAGCTTTCCCGGTTCCCTGTGACTCCGCCCCCCATGACCAACAGTTTCTAAAGCCCTAAGCTGATGTCAAGTCCTGAACCTACACTCCTCCCTGCCATCTAGTGGTCAACCCAAGGTATTGCATGTCACCTACATTTTCCTAGCTGTTTTCCTTTCTGAAATCTGACCAGTCAGTCCATCCGTCAGGTCACCTTCCCTACACTCCCTCTTCCTTTGTCTATTGTCATCCCCGACAATCATAATCCCCTACCAGATCATTGCCAGCGCCCACCTTCCTCTTTCTGGGGTGTCCGTGGTGTCGGGACCTGACCTGGGACTACTGTCTGCTTCACATCTTCCATCTCTTCGTCTCTCTTTTGTTTACCAGTCATGGTTGGCGTCTTGGTCTCCCAGACCTTCTCAACTCATAGACCCCTTCAGTCTCACGTTCCCTTCGGTCACACAGACCTTCTCTTACCCGGACCTGTTGCATTTTCTCATGTCTAGTATACTTCAAAACAACTTTATAACAGCACGAGTACCCCTTTTTTTTATATTTTTTTTTGTTTGTTTTACTATTGCTTTAAAACCATCACACTCAAAACAGTAAAACAGAAAAGATTTTCTCCCCCTTTCCTTGGACATGGACACTCCCTCCCCTTTGATTCTATTGCATCCCCACCATATCAGGCAAAACCAAGAAAGACCCCCCCTTTTTTGGAAAATCAGAAGAACACAAAACATTAACAACATTCTCACTTAACTAGGGCGCAAACTGTCCCCATAATCTGCATAACGTTGCAGCGAATGCCTGACAGTCCACGCCATCTTCTGGTGGTCGGTAGCAAGGGACCCCACAGCTGTGGAGCTCCCGGGATGCGGGGAGTGTCCTTAGAGTCCTTTATATGGGGGCTTGTGATCTTTGGGTTCCACGAGCACGGCTACCGCATAGTAGCCGCGGAGGCAGTATTCCTTATAATAGGACACCAAGTCCCCATCTTGCAAGGCTCGGCCATGGCGAATAGAGGCCACATTGATATAAACTTTCTGGCCGATAGCAAGATCCCGAATAAACCTGTATCATTTTGGTATATTGGTGTACACGAGTCGTCTCAAGGATCGTGTAGCCGCCATGCCAGCCTCCCCCTTTGCATGGAGCAGGTTCCATACTTCCTGCTCCCTGGTCTTCTTCTTTTTCACAACTTCTGCGACCCAAACCGAGGGTCCGGTGTAAGCCCGGGAGTCCGGTGGGCGGGATTTTGCCGGGGGTGAAAACAGAGCAGAGGCAGCGGATGATGTCAGCGGCCCAGCAGCCGCTGGGGCCGGGTGGCAGATAGGGGCAGTCAGGTTTTCCAAAGGTTGGGTCACAGGGCCTTAAAAATAGGCCTCAGCCAGTTCCAATGCCGGCATAACCGCGGCCGCAGGGTGAACTGCATCTGGAGCTTCAGCCGGAGCCGGCATAACCGGAGTAACGGCCGGTTTCGGAGAGGATATCGCCACTTGCAGGGGGAACGCAACAGCGTCTTCTGGAGACAGGCTCCGCACCGGCTGTGGTGTCACCGGGCGGGGTGGCTGGGGGCTGGGAGTGGAGACCCAACTCAGCTCCGCATAGACAGTGAGGTTTTCCTTGGCCAGACTTTCGGGATCACAGGAGGCCGCATGCTGCGGCTGAGTGGTGAGGGCCGCTTGCGGAGCCGCTGGTAGAGCCGGGGGAACTCTCACCTTCCCCGACGCCGCGGTCTCTGTCACATCTTTCTGCGGCTGCTCCTGCAGTCTCCGCTCTTCACTCTACCGTCCGGTGGGGCTGGCCTCCAGGCTCAGAGGTTCTGCGGGGAGGCTCTTGGCTGGTATCTTTGACGGCCGCTCCCATGGGATCCGCCATGGCTCCGCTCCTCCACCCGAGATCAGACTGGCTGCTCGTGACTCCGAGGTATTGATCTTCTGGCGAAGCTCGACCTCCCACCGCCATCGCCACTCCAGGCGGCCGATGCCTCGACAACCGCAGCGTCGCATCACATCCGGTGGGCAGCGATGGAATGGAGCCAAACAGCCGCAGCCAATCTTTTCCTCGGTGCCACTCCCTCTGCTGGGTGGGGCGACGGCAGGCCTTTCCACCCACCTGTCAGGGTCCTGTATGTGGGAGCGTCGGCCTCCTGGTACATATCGCTGTCCCCAGAGGTACGTAGGAGGGGGTCCCAGTCCATCCAGAACGACTGCAAACACCCAGACCTCTCCTCTGCGCTGAAGCAGCCCCGCCATCTTGCTCTGAACCTGGTACCACCCCGGATCCTCTGCTGGCAATGCAGATACGCCACAGCGCTCCCAATTTGTAATCCACAGGTTGGTAATTTGTAATCCACAGGTGTTTATAATCCAAACAGTGCAGTCCAAGTCCGTTTCCATTCCTCAGAGGCAGGTCTGCCGCAGAAGATATTGTATTAGCGGCGGCGATCCTGCCGACTACGCCAAGTGTAGGGTCGGTAGGCCGGGCTGGGGGGTGGTCCCTCTGTATACCACGTAGTGATGTACAGACATAAGATGGAGGCAAGTTTCGGGTGCAATAGTTCCAAGTTTATTCTCTCGCCGTCCACACGACGGCATCACAGCACACCACAATTCTGTTCAAGGCTCTCCGGTTACAGAATACATTGACGTATCATACTTTTCACCTGGGACGTATATATACACACCGTCTCTTCGCACTTAGTGACGCTCTGACAGGTCCGTCACTGTGGCTGCCTTAGGCCTGAACACCAACAGTAATTTTACTGGTCAAATGTCGTTCCCTATACGATATCCTTCACCCGGAGCCTCGTCTATACTGCGGTACTTCGTGTCAGGACCACCCCCCTGACTTCCCTTCTCCTCAGTCCCCTGGTTAGGTTCTCCTCACAGAGCACCAACTGTCACAGTCTCCTCATCACTTGAGCTCCCCCTGGGGACTAGAACTTTCTGGAACCCTCCTGTCAAATTTATAGCTTTCCCGGTTCCCTGTGACTCCACCCCCCATGACCAACGGTTTCTAAAGCACTAAGCTGATGTCAAGTCCCGAACTTACACTCCTCCCTGCCATCTAGTGGTCAACCCAAGGTACTGCATGTCACCTACACTTTCCTAGCTGTTTTCCTTTCTGAAATCTGACCAGTCAGTCCGTCCGTCAGGTCACCTTCCCTACACAAGGATAAGCAAGTCCAAACAAGGTGTTAGACTATCCAAGGATGTCTGGGTAGGAAGTCTCAGCTAAGCAGAGCCATCCCGAGATTTATAGCTTAAACGAAGGAAGACCAGAGCAGCAGCCAGCTTACGTGTTGCAGTTGAAGGTCAGCGGCAACAAGGAAGCAGCACGAGTAGTCAGGAGCAGGAGGAACACTGGCACAGATGAATACAGCAGAACTCAGAAAACGAGGAGCAGGATATTCACACAGGTTTGCAGGAGCAGCTGGAAAGCCAGGAAACCACCAGGAGCAGAACACAGGCAGAATACTCTAGCACAGACTAGAGTATGGGGTGGAGTTATAAGATAGGAAGACAAGGGGCACATGAAACAAAAGATGCCATCTTGAAAAAGGGCAGCTATGCCCAAAAGGTAAACAAAAATATTCTGTCCTGACAGTATCCAAACCAGTAAACACCAGTCTGGGGAAGCCTTTAAATGCAATTTCCAGCTCAGGAGAGGGAGGCCACACCCCAGCTTGCACAGAATGCAAAAATACAAAGAAAAACACAGAAGTTGAGCTTGGTTTGAGTTGGTATACATGCAGCATATAACGCTTGTTCAAATTGGCCATAAAACATACAAAACCTACAAGAAACAAAATGAGCATAAGCCCTGCTGTAACTAAATAAATAAAAAGCAAAAGTGCATTTAGCCCCTTAATGTCCATTGATGGGCATAGCCTGTCCTGGCAGGATGTAAGTTCCCGCACCATGACGGACTATGCCCGTCATGCATTTAAACTGTGACTGCATGTAAATGCGCAGTTGCAGTTCAGTGACAGATACAGCAAGAGGTGCAGGGACCCATGCCCTCAGTCCCTGCAACCAGAACGCTGCGATTGGTCAGTCAATCTGACTGACCGATCACAGCATGATCGGGCAAGAGATGCTGAAATTTGAGCATCTCCCTCTCGGTAAGTGCAGGAGCTCAGCGCTGCCGGTGGCTGAGCTTCCTCCACTAACAGTCAGGAGCGGCATCCGCGCAATCCCTGGCTGTTAACCCCCTGGATGCTCCGATCGAACACAATCGCAGCATTCAGGGGGGAGGCAGAGGGTTGGGGGGGCTCCCTTTGCCTTCAGATCGGCATCCCCGATCTGTGCCATGATGACCCAGGGTTGTCATGACAACCCCCGGGTCATCCAGCTACGGATAGCCTCTGAGACCATGCTCACAGCATGGTCTCAGCAACTTTCAGCATAGGGTATAATACATTGCAATGTGGGAGCATTGCAAAGTATTATACCTGAAAATCAAAGTAAATAAGTGAAAGTCCCATAAAGGGACTAGGTAAAAACGATAAAAAAGAACATTTAAAAAAAATTTTAAAAAAATAATAAAATAATAAAAAATTTCCCCTAAAAAGTACACATTTTTTTGTAAAAAAATTAAATAAACAAAAAAATGCCATGTTTGGTGTCGCCGCATCCGTAAAAATCCCATCTAAAAGGCCGGAGTCACACTAGCGATTAAATCGGACGAATGCAATGCGATAAAAAATCGCATTGCATTCGTCCCAATGTTATTCTATGGGGCAGCTCCCATCATCCGATTTTTTTTCTGAACGTTTCCAAGGACCGAGACAATCGCAGCATGCTGCGATTGTCACCGATTTTCGGATCGGACTCACCAATGCAAGTCTATGGGGGCGATAAAAAATCGGATTACAAACGGACCAGATATGTGAGTTGCGATAAAATCGCACCCGGTGTCCTTTACAAAAAGCCGGCAATTCATTTAGCAATACAGTAAAATCACACTGACCGGTTAAATAAAGAAACGAAAGAATAGATATTGACACATATAATACAATATATATATATATATATATATATATATATATATATATATATATATATATATAATTCATGCAGTTCTTCATAGCAGAATAGCCACTGTAACATTTGTCGGCTTCTGTAAATTCATTCCCCTACCCGACATGAAATGACACATGGTTTACATATAGTTAACCATTTCATTTCATGTTTTTTTTTATGTCTATCACTAGTAATTAGATGAGGGATTTTGTGTAAAATTTTGGAGTTGTAGGTGTTAATTTAAGGGGTTAATTCGTTGTAAAAAATTGCAGGGAATTCCGCTGACGTCTGAGGCTGCAGGGAGTCCTCGCAATTTTTTGTCCCAAAAAAAACAAGCCCTCACATGACTCTGTCGGCTGAAATATGGAAAAATTATAGCTCTCAAAATACGGCAATGCAAAAATTTCTTACAAAAAATTCTTACAAAAAAAGCATCTCTTAGTGTGTGACAGAAGCTAAACGAAAAAAAGATATATATCTGGTATCGCTTTAATGGCACCGACCTGAAAAATAAAGTCGCCTAATCACTAATACCACACGAGGTACGGCGTAAAAAATAAAACCAATTCTTCACCTTTTGTGGATTTGTTCATTCTGCTTCCCAAAGATCGCAGTAAGGCGATCACAGTGGTTTACCCCCACATATGGGGTATCAGTAAACTAAAGACAAATTGCACAACAACTTTGGGTGTCCAATTTCTCCTGTTACCCTTGTGAAAATAAAGATTTTGGGGGCAAAAAGATAATTTTTGTTGGAAAAAAATATATTTTTTTATTTTCACGGCTCTACATTATAAACTTCTGTGAAGCTCTTGGGGGTTCAAAGTGCTCACCACACATCTAGATAAGTTCCTTGGGGGGTCTAGTTTCCAAAATGCGGTCACTTGTGAGGGGTTTCTACTGTCTAGGCACATCAGGGGCTCTGCAAACGCAACATGATGCCCACAGACCATTCCATCAAAGTCTGCATTCCAAAACGGCACTCCTTCCCTTCCAAGCTCTGCCATGCGCCCAAACAGTAGTTTCACCCCACATATGGGGTATCAACATACTCAGAACAAATTGCACAACAACTTTTGGGGTCCTATTTCTCCTGTTACCCTTGTGAAAATAAAAATTTGGGGGCAAAAAGATCATTTTTGTGGAAAAAAAATATGATTTTTTTTATTTTCACGGCTATAGGTAATAAACTTCTGTGACGCACTTGGGGGTAGTGTTGAGCGAAACGGGTCAGTCAAATTCATTTGTCGCCGACTTTCGCTGAAGTCGGGTTTCATGAAACGAAACCCGACCACAGCGTGAGGTCGGCCATGAGGTCGGCGACCAGAGCGCCAAAGTCGCGTTTCAAATGATGCTTCCAGCGCCCTTTTTCAGCTAATGATGGAGGACGCACACTGTGGGCAACGTGATGACATGGGCAGTGGTCACCACTATCTTTGAGAAGGGCATGCAAGTGATTGGCTTGCTTTGTGTGGCGTCACAGGGGCTATAAAAGGGCATGCACGCCGACCGCCATCTTACTTCTGCCGATCTTAGCATTAGGGAGAGCTGCTGCTGCTGCTGATTCTGTAGGGAGAGCGTTAGGCAGGGAAGAAGAACCAAAAAACTGCTTCTGCTGTTAGCGATTTCCACTGTACAACACAACAGTTTGTGTGCAGTGACAGGGTAGGATATATTTTTTGTGCATCAGCTCTGTTGGTTATTAGGCTGCCTTATAAGGCTCCCTGATAGCTGCATTGCTTTTTGCACACTGCTGTGCAAACTGCTTTTTTAAAAGCAAAAATACTTTTCTTCCTCTTTTCTGCACAGTTACCAAACGTTCATTTTTCCACCCTTTTGTGTGCAGCAGTCCTGCTTATTAGGCTGCCTGCTGCCATACCTGGACTGAGAGCATCATTGTCAGCCTCCTAAAATCTCTAGGGAGCTTCCAATTCTCCCCAATACTATATACACACCTTGTGCATGGTCATACACCTGCCTATTTCAGCCTGTTAAATTGAAGTGTAATCTATAGTGGGCCTGAGATAATAGTTCAGCCTCCTAAAATCTCTAGGGAGCTTCCAATTCTCCCCAATACTATATACATACCTTGTACTTTGTCATACACCAGCCAATTTCAGCCTGTTAAATTGAGGTGTAATCTATAGTGGACCTGAGATAATAGTTCAGCCTCCTAAAATCTCTAGGGAGATTCAAATTCTCCACAATACTATATACACCTTGCACCTTGTTTTACAGTACCATATAGCTGGTGGTATTTTGGGTACATTTTTCCAAAAATGAGGAAGTATGGTGGAAGAGGCCGTGGAAGTGGGCGGGGGTTGCCAGTTGGTACTGATGGTGGTGGGGGTGGTGGTGCATCTGCTGGTAGTGGCAAAAGCACAATAGCACCTAAGGCAGGAGGTGTTGAGCCTGCATCATCGTCTGGCTCCACAAGGCCTCGCAAGCTCCCTTTTCTGGAAGTAGGTAAACCGCTTTTAAAGCTGGAGCTTCAGGAACAAGTTTTGGCTTACATTGCTGACACAGCCTCCAGCTCTATCGCCCCCTCTTCTGAAGTTTCAAAAAATAAGAGCACTGAGTTGACAGTGGAGGCTCCTGGTCAGGAACAACACCTTTCCTTGTGTCCTTCACCCCCACCAAAAGTGAATGATGCAGCAGGCCACACTTCACATTAGTCCATGTAGCTCTTTCCCGCATACCATGCCTGGGTTATCAAGTCAAATCGTGAATTCCCCAGTCCAAGATGAATCTGACATCGAGTGTGGGTGGCCAGCCAGGGCAATGGGGTTAATCGGTACCGGGCCAGTGTCTCAGAGGGATGTGTCACGGTGGTGGTGACGCGGTCCGTGGGCATGGGCGTCCATGCAAAGGGGTGAATAACGTTTATAGGTGAATGATACGTGACGCCACCTGTGGTTTCTGATCAGATTGACCAGTGCTGCTGTGTCGCTTCTCTGGGACAGATGTTGTGGTCCAGCTAAGATGTAGAAGCCCTGCACAGGTAGGGCCGTAGTCGCAGGGCCGATGAAAGAGTTGGTAGATGGTGTGCAGTGCAGGATGTAGCAGAGCCGTGCGCCAGGCGCAGGAGAAAGATGACAGACACAGTCGTGCAGTTCCTTTACCTGTACTTGGTAAGTGCCATCCAGGACCCAGAGTACATATGGAGAAGGAGTTGGTCAGCCTGGAAGCAAATTAGGAATTCTCTCTCTGCAGATAGGTAGTGTGGCCTCCGTTCTAGCGCTTATCTGAGGTACTCGCAGTAAAGAGTTCACTGAAGTTCCCCCTGTTGACTCTCTTTTGAAACTTTCTCGTATGGCAGGTAGCCGTAGCCTTTTCCTTCTGGCTCACACAAGTCGCTGCTGGGGCTTCCGAGCCTTAGTTGGGAAGAGAGCATTTACAGCTGCTACTTCCTCCGGTTTCTGCTGCAGGACTGTCAGTGTCCCTACAAACTCGGAGACCGGAATCCGGACCATGCGCTCCAGCTAGGAGTGAGCCTTAACTCTGCTCATCCTCCAGCTCCCCTTCTCACATCCACACACTTACCCTTCCCTTCACAGACTGCCCTAACTTCCTTCCTCCCGACCACAGAGAGCAGCTCCTCAGCAGTCAGGTTCAGAGGTCTCCCTGCTGGCCTGGAGTGGGAACTGTGTTGTGTGTTGGTTTAACTGCTAGAGAAATCCTTTGTTGCTCCCAAGCATGACATCCACTCCCACACTCCGTCAGACACACCGCCGTACTATGAGGAGCCCTTTGCCAGTGCCGTCACCAACAAGTGGGCCCCCCCGCTTGCTCAGGATCACAGCACTTGCAAAGTTGAAATACTTACCTCTCCCTGCTCCACCACCGTGACGTCTTCCGCGTTTCCTGACAGTGACATTCTGGTCAGAGAGCACGATGACATCACGTCTGTATGCCCTCTGCCTAAACAGTCCAAGTGCAGAGAGATGGAAGATGGGGACGACGAGGAGTCCAGACTAGTACAGGGATTCCCTAGCGAGGAGACTTATGTAATTGTTTTAAAGGTTGGGAGCAATTTTTGGGGAGCACTATACTCTGGAGAATGATATATGGGGCCCACCATACACTGGAGCATTCCAAAGGTGGACATCAGACACTGGAGCAGCATTTACAGGGCCCATTATACACTGGAGCATTAGAAATAGGGCCCATTATATATGGAGCATTATTTGGGCCCATAAGACAGTGGAGCTTCATCCATGGGGACCAACATATACTGTAGCATTATGTGGAGCTCATCATATACTGTATGGAACATTATATGGGACCAATGATTCTGTATGGAGAAATATATGGGGCTCATTACTCTATATAGCGCACTATGCGGTGGCCATAATACTGTATGGAGTAATATACTGTCCGTTTTTGGAGCTATTGGAGAATTTAAAATGGATATCAGTCATGTGATGTAAGAAGTGAAGTATTTTTAATTGTACTATACCGCTATTTCTCTGCCATATCAGAGGATCATGAATTGTGGCATGTGTTAAAGAAGCCCATTGACACTCTTTGGCCCTGGGCCCACGAAAATCTGGAGCCAGCCCTACCCCCCCCACAACTTTAGCCAAATAACCCCCAGTTTTCAATGCCTAACTATTGTTATAAAGTAAATTAAGGTTTACAAGCATAAGTAATAAGAATAGATGTTTTTGGCATTATAATGGGCACTGTAGGTGTGTTTCCTGTCCTCCACTCACTGCCGACTTTTCTTCCCCATTGACTTGCATTGAGTTTCGTGTTTCAGTCGGCCTTCAACTTTTCACGATAATCGGCCGATTTCGTACGACCCGATTCTTGCGAAAGTCGGGTTTCATGAAACCCGACTCGACCCGAAAAAAGGCAAAGTCGCTCATCTCTACTTGGGGGTTCAAAGTGCTCACCACACATCTAGATAAGCTGCTTGGGTGTCTACTTTCCAAAATGGTGTCACTTGTGGGGGGTTTCCACTGTTAAGGCACATCAGGGGCTCTCCAAACGTGACATGGCGTCCGATCTGAATTCCAGACAATTTTGCGTAGAAAAAGTCAAACTGCGCTCCTTCCCTTCCGAGCTCTGCCATGCACCCACACAGTGGTTCCAACCCGCATATGGGGTATCAGCGTACTCAGGACAAATTGCACAATAACTTTTGGGGTCCTGTTACCCTTGGGAAAATAAAACTTGGGGATGAAAAGATTATTTTTGTGGAAAAAATATGATTTTTTAATTTTATGGCTCTATGTTGTAAACTAATGTGAAGCCCTTGGGGGTTCAAAGTACTCACCACAGATTTAGATAAGTTCCTTAGGGGGGGGGTCTAGTTTCCAAAATTGGGTCACTTGTGGGGGTTTCCACTGTTTAGGTAAATCAGGAGCTCTCCAAACGCGACATGGAGTCAACTCTTGATTTCAGCCATTCAAAACCTCAAATGATGCTCCTTCCCTTCTGAGCACTGCCACGCACCTAAAGATTGGTCTTCCTCCACACATGGGGTATCGGTGTACTCAGAAGAAATTTCACATCAAATATTGTGATTCAATTTCTCCTGAAACCCTTGATAAAATAAAAAAAATTGTGTCCGAAGTAAAATTTTGGGGAAAAAAGTTAAATGTTTGTTTTTTCCTTCCACATTGCTTCAATTCTTGTGAAGTACCTAAAGGGTTAATAAACTTCTTGAATGTGGTTTTGAACACTTTGAGGGATGCAGTTTGTTTAATGGTTTCACTTTTGGGTATTTTCTGTTATATTGACCCCCCAAACTCACTTCAGATGTGAGGTGGTCCTTAAAAAAAATGGTTTTGTAAATTTTGTTGGAAAAATGAGAAATCGGTGGTCAACATTTAACCCTTATAACTTCCTAACAAAAAAATTATGTTTCCAAAATTGTGCTGATACAAAGCTGACATGTTGGAAATGTTATTTATTAACTATTTTGTGTGACATAACTCTCTGATTTAAGGGTACAAAAATTAAAAGTTTGGAAATTGGTACATTTTCTAAATTTTTGATTAATTTCCATTATTTTCATAAATAAACACAAGTCATATCGAAGAAATTGTACCACTAACGTGAAGTACAATATGTCATGAAAAAACAATCTCAGAATCAGCAGGATCCATTCAGGAGTTCCAGAGTTATAACTACATAAAGTGACAGTGGTCCTATTTCAAAATTAAGGCCTGGTCATTAACCTACAAAGTGGCTTGGTCCTTAAGAGATTAAACAATACAGAGTTCTTAGTAATAGTCTGTGTGCACACGTTGCGGACTCTACCGCGGATCAGCAGCGGATTTGGCCCTCCGGATCCGCAGCAGAATCTCCTGCGTTGTACAGTAGCATTAAAGTCAATGTAATTTGAAAAATGCTGTGCACATGCTGCAGAAAAATCAGTACGGATTAGCTGCGGGTTCATTTCCACAGCATGTCACTTCTTTGTGCGGATCTGCAACGTTTCTGCACCCAATGACTTGCATTGATCCACAGCAAAATCGCAGGTCTCAAAAAGATCTGTGGTTTTGCTGTGGATAAAACACTGCAGATCGGGAGGGGGGAAGACTGTGGGCGGTGAGTGTGTGCATGTATGGTGTGTGGGCGGTGAGTGTGTGCGTGTATGGTGTGTGGGCGGTGAATGGGCGTGTATGTGTGTGCAGGCTTTGTGTGTGTGCGGGGGTCTGTGGGGCTCTCTGGGGGTTACCGGGCCTGTGCTGGGCTCGGGGTGTCTGTGCAGGGGGTTACAGGGCCTGTGTGGGGCTCGGGAGGTCTGTGGGGGTCGTTACCGAGCCTGTGCGTGTGTATGTATGTGTGTATGTGTGTGTGTATGTATACAGGCATCGTCAGATGGGACTTCAAGTCCCATTGGGCGATGCCTGCTACACTGACAGTGAGTGACACATTAGCCAATGATGGGACAGTAGTAGTCCCATCATCCAGCTAATGTGTTGCATGTAAAAAAAACCATACAGAACATACAACATACAGAACATGCAACAAACAGAACATACAACGTACAGAACATACAACATACAGAACATACATATAACATGGAACACACCATAGAGTACATACTTAACAATCACTTAATTCCCCGAAGCCATCGATCTCCTGTTATAAAGATAAAATAATAAACCAACCTATACTTAACTTTCCGCCGTAGTCCAATTAATAACGAGTGTCCCACGACGCTCTCCCGTGGAGAGCTGCCACATCAGCTGATGTGACCACTCTCCAGGGGCTCCAGCACTGAAATGACAGGTGGAGGTAACCCTCCGCGGTGCATCCCTCTGCCGCCGGGAAATAGTCCCATAACCCTAGCCTTAACCTTAGCCCTAACCCTAATCCTAGCCCTAACCCTAACTGTAGCCCTAATCATAGCCATAAACCTAACCCTAATTCTCATGCAGCAGTGCTGAAAAGTGAGAATTTGAACTCAGGTAACCTCAGTGATGGACTGCAGGAGCCATTGTCTCCTGTCAGTTCATCACTTGGCGGCCCTATAGAGCAGTGACATCACCTGATGTCACTGTTCTATAGGGGAGATCATCGTGTCACCCTCGTTATTAATTGGACTGCATCGAACAGAGAGTATACGGTTTGGTTTATTATTTTACGTTTTATTCTAGGAGACTGAGGGCATCGCTTGGATCTGAGAGAACAATAAAAATATGAAAACCGTGTTGTGTTTTATTTCATTAAAATACTTTATTCTTATGTGTGTGTCTTTTTTTAACCCTTTATTAATAAAAGATTAATAATGGATCGGTGTCTTATTGATGCCTCTCCATTATTAACCAGGCTTAATGTGTTAGGTGTCGGGTTCCTGTCGCTGCACAACAGGAATCCCATTCCTCTCCGGCCACAGAGGAGGCTGCTCAGCAGACTCGTTGATCCCGATGCTCTGCTCAGACCAGCACTGTGGGTTTGGTTGCTGCTGCCACCTCTGGTCAAGCTATAGCAACGCATGCTGGTCAGCAGCGAGCTACTCCAGGGACTAAGTCCTCCTTTCGGTCCACTGAGCATGCCCATGGGACGATCTCTCATTGGAGATTGGAGGTCACATGCTCAGGTCCTTCTCCAGCTTGGCTTGGACCATCAGGAAGGTCCCAGAAGTATGCTGCTATAAAAGGTTTGCATGGCCGCTCGTCCATGCGCTAGTATACACAGTATTTGGTAGAGATGTGTGTGATGATAGATGTTTGTGAACCGCTGAATGACTCATTATGAAACTCCTTCCCTTTGATACGCATGTTGTTAGGGTTTAGAGTCTGGTCTCAGCACCTAGTTGTGGCACTGCCTATCGCCGCAGTACTTCCAACACCTCTCGCATGCTAGCGCCAGAGTGCGTCACTCTACCTTAGGCACTCCGCTACTGCAGGTACTGCAGCATCGGTTAGAGCAGTGCCATGCGCATCCTCTGTGCTTTCCAGTCCTGAGCTTAGGCTGGTTAGTGGAGTCTGCCAGAGCTGTTCTGTACACATATAATGTGGTAATAAGCTAAGTGCAGCTGCACTCTGTGACTGCTAACAGGGCACAGTATTCTATTAGTGTCTGTCCATGCATCCCTGCTGTGATGCTGAGCACTAGTGGAACTAGAGGGGCTCTAACCCTTTGTCCTTTGGGCAAAATCCTGTGTCTTAACACTAGCGCTCTCCTGCCGAGTCCTGTGATGATAAACAGGCTCTCGCACTAGTCCCAGCGGCTCAGTGAGGTAACTGAGTTCTCTCCTGCACACACCGGGTCAGCAGTTATCCCGCCGGTGTCTAGTTAGTGCTCCGCCATTACTAAGCAGCAGTTAACATCACTGCACAGTGGACCCCGGGCTGCGAACGCACCTCTATACCATCTTATTTGGTGCCATCCACCAGCCCATAACATTATACTAGCGCCAGGGTCTGGCTAGTAATGGTGGTTGAACAGCGACTTCTCAGGTGCATCCAGCAGCTGGAGGACAGGTTGGTGGCTCTCGAGCGATCAGCCTCAGTTGTGGATGTAACCACGGTCGCTGTTCAGGCAGCTACGAGGCTGCCTCCCGTGTGACCACTGTCATCCCTGCCCTGACTTTGTCCCATCTTCCACTGCCCGAAAGGTTCTCGGGCGATGCTGTTTCTTGTAGGGGTTTCCCCAGCCAGTGTGCTATTCAGCTTGAGCTGCTGGCTGCCCGATTCCCCTCCGAGCGGGCTAAGGTGGGATTTGTAGTTTCCCTCTTGGCGGGCAGGGCTTTGGAGTGGGCCACACCGCTGTGGGAGAGTGGTGATCAGGTGGTGCAGAGTGCCTTGCAGTTCTTGGCTACTCTGAAGCAGGTCTTCCTGGGACCGCGAGTCACCCACGATACCACACTCCAGCTGCTGGCACTCTCACAGGGCTCGTCTTTGGTCAGCCATTATGTCATCCGATTCCGGACCTTGATCTCTGAGCTGGAGGGGCCAGACAAGGTCCTCATCTCAGTGTTCTGGAGAGGCCTGGCTGACCATATGAAGGACGCCCTGTCCACCAGGGAGATTCCCGCTACACTGAAGGAGCTTATTACAGTCTCTACCCGTATTGACCTTTGCTTCGTCGAGCGAGGGTGGGAGCGGGCCCTGTTATGAATGGGTCACCGAGGAGGAAAAAACCTAAACATGCTAAGCCCATAAAAACCAGAGAGGTTGGTAGCTATGCAGATTACAGATCCCTGATCCTACCACACAACTAGCAGCAGCTGTGGAGCGTGCCTACAATGAACCTAGATGCCTCATCATGGCTGGAGGACTAAATAACCTAAAGCAAGAAAAGGGAAAACTAACTGCCCCAGAGCAGACCCCAAAGGAATAGACAGCCCCCAAACATGTATTGACGGTGAAACAAGATGAAAACACAAACACAGGTAGGAAAATAGGCTGAGCAAACGATGGGGCCCAAATTAACTAGAAAGGAGACGAAAGGACAGACACTGTCTGCAATCTGCCCAAAACCCTGCAAAATAATGTCCAACCCTTCTGATAACAAAATTAACCCTGAAGTCACTAGACTTCTCCCACTATATCAGCACTCTGAAATATTCTGAGACAGAGAAAAAAGAGGTCAATCTAATAAGGGACAAAAAGCAAATTGGCAAACACAGATAAATAAGAGTGGAAATTCAGCACAGCCCAAGCCGGGGCTGGTTGACCACACAAAAAACTGAATAGAACAACAAAATCAAGTGTGAACATTAACAGAGAAACTTAGCTTGAGCTGACTGGAACAGAGCTAAGAACCAAGAGCTGACAAGCAGAAGGAATCACCAGCAACAGAATAGGGCGTCGGCTGTCTTAAATCCAATCTGAGACTCCTGAGATTCAATCGTCATCCTCATTCTCAGGTGGCAGATCTCCACCGATCAAATCAGCCTCACTACCTCCCGTTACCACCAGAGGGAGTCTGGAAGGAGGACTCATAACTGGTGAACCAGAGAATGAACTCACAACAGTACCCCCCCCTTTAGGAGGGGTCACCGAACCCTCATCCATGCCACCAGGCCGATCAGGATGGGTCCGGTGAAAAGCACGAACCAATCTATTGGCATGAATATCAGAGGCAGAGACCCAAGAATTATCCTCCTGACCATAACCCTTCCATTTGACCAAATACTGGAGTCTCCGTCTAACCAAACGAGAATCCAATATTTTCTCTACCTCATATTCCACATTGCCTTCAACCAACACAGGGTCAGGAGGTGCTGCAATAGGAACCACTGGCTCAACAAACCTCTTCAACAGAGATTTGTGAAATACGTTATGGATCTTGAACGTAACTGGAAGAGCCAATCGAAATGAAACAGGATTAAGAATTTCCAAAATCTTATAAGGATCAATAAATCTTGGCTTAAATTTAGGAGATGCAACCTTCATAGGAATATTCTTAGACGACAACCAAACCATATCACCCACTTTAAACCAGGGACCAATGGTCCTATGACGGTTGGAAAATCGCTGGGCCTTTTCCTGAGAGAGTGACAACTTATCCACCACTTGGTCCCATATCTGCTGCATTCTCTTAACCACAGTGTCCACACCTGGGCAGGACGAAGATTCCACTTGCACTGAAGAGAATCGAGGATGAAACCCAAAATTACAGAAAAAGGGTGACATCAAAGTGGCAGAACTAGCTCTATTGTTCAGTGCGAATTCGGCCAAGGGCAAAAATGAGACCCAATCATCCTGATCAGCAGATATAAAACATGTCAAATGAGACTCCAAGGTCTGGTTTGTTCTCTCAGTCTGTCCATTGGTCTGGGGATGAAACGTGGAGGAGAAGGATAACTGAATTCCCAGATTGGAACAAAAGGCTTTCCAGAATCTGGAAACAAACTGGACTCCTCTGTCGGACACAATGTTCTCAGGAATCTCATGTAACCAAACCACCTGTTGTAAAAACAAGGGCACCAACTCAGCGGAAGATGGCAACTTTGGGAGTGGTACAAGACGGACCATCTTCGAAAATCTATCACAAATCACCCAGATAACAGTTATTCTCTGAGAGACAGGAAGATCAGAAATAAAATCCATTGAGATATGGGTCCATGGCCTCTTGGGCACCGGCAAGGGCATCAGCAACCCACTAGAACGAGAACAGGGTTTAGACCGAGAACAAGTCCCACAGGACTGTACAAAATTCCTGACATCACGAGATAAGGCAGGCCACCAAAAGGACCGACTCACCCAAAAATACCTGGATGAGCAGCCAATGCGGGGCAATGAATTTCAGACATCACTCTCTTTCTCCACTGGTCAGGAACATACAATTTTCCCATAGGGCAACGCTCAGGTTTATCCTCCTGAAATTCCTCCAGGGCGAAATGGCAGAAAGAACTACCCCCTCACCTAGGATGGTAGTAGGCTCGGTCACACTAAGAGAATCGGCAAAGAAACTCCTAGAAAGGACGTCTGCCTTAACATTCTTAGTGCCCGGAAGAAAAGAGACCACAAAATTAAAACGCGTGAAAAACAAGGCCCATCTAGCCTGTCTAGGATTCAAGCATTTGGCCGACTCCATATAAATCAAATTCTTGTGATCGGTGAGGACCACAACTTGATGTCTAGCTCCCTCCAACCCATGTCTCCACTCCTCAAATGCCCATTTCATGGCCAACAATTCCTGATTCCCCACGTCATAGTTGCGTTCAGATGGGGAGAACTTTCGAGAAAAGAAGGCACAGGGATTCATCTTAGAAGTCACAGGGTCTTTTTGGGACAAAATAGCTCCTGCACCAATCTCTGAAGCATCTACCTCCACCTGAAATGGAAGTGAGACATCAGGTTGCCGTAAAACTGGAGCTGAGGTAAATCTCTGCTTAAGCTCCTGAAATGCTGAGATAGCCTCAGGAGACCAATTCAGCACATCAGCGCCCTTCTTGGTCAGATCAGTCAGTGGTTTGACAATACCAGAAAAATTACCTATAAATTTACGATAAAAATTAGCAAAACCCAAAAACTTCTGGAGGGCCTTCAAAGAAGTAGGCTGAACCCAATCATAAATGGCCTGTACCTTGGCCGGGTCCATTTCAATAGTCGATGGAGATAAGATAAATCCCAAAAATGAAATCCTCTGTACACCAAAGAGGCATTTCGATCCCTTAACAAACAGGGAATTCTCCCTCAAAATCCGGAACACAGTCCGGACGTGTTCCACATGAGAATCCCAATCACTAGAAAAGATCAAAATATCATCCAGATAGATGATCAAAAACTTATCCACAAAGTCACGGAAAATATCATTCATAAAGGACTGGAAGACAGAAGGGGCATTAGTGAGCCCAAAAGGCATCACCAGGTACTCAAAATGTCCTTCCAGAGTATTAAACGCCGCCTTACATTCATCCCCGTGCTTGATGCGAATAAGATTATACACCCCCCTGAGGTCAAGCTTAGTAAACCAGCAGGCACTCTTAACTCTGGAGAATAAATCAAACATCAGAGGTAATGGGTACTGATATTTAACCGTCATCTTGTTAAGGGAACGATAATCAATACACGGTCTTAATGAACCATCTTTCTTGGCCACAAAAAAAAACCAGCACCTAAAGGTGACGAGGATGGTCTAATATGACCCTTCTCCAATGACTCCTTAATATAGGATCGCATAGCATCATGTTCGGGTACTGATAAGTTGAAAAGCCGACCCTTGGGAAATTTACACCCAGGCATCAACTCAATTGCACAGTCATAACTATGAGGAGGCAAAGACGCAGACTTGCTCTCACTAAATACATCAGAAAAATCGGCTATATAATCAGGAATATCATGAGACCGAGGAGAGGTGGAGAAAACAGGAGCGTCCCTAAGAACACACTGAGAACCCCAACTCACCACAGACCCAGATTTCCAATCCAAAACTGGATTATGAGTTTGCAACCAAGGAAAACCCAGAACAATAGTATCATGCAAATTATGCAGCACTAAAAATTTACAATTTTCTTGGTGGTCTGGGGCAACTCGCATTATCACCTGGGTCCAAAACTGAGGTTTATTCTCCGCCAAAGGAGTAGCATCAATACCCCTCAAAGGAATAGGCGTCCGCAGAGGCGTCATGAAAAAAATCACAACGTTTAGCAAAGTCCAAATCCATCAGATTCAACGCTGCTCCTGAATCCACAAAAGCCTTAGTGGAAAACGTGGATAAGGAGCAGATCAGAGTAATTGCCAAAAGGAACTTAGGTTGTACACTGCCCACAGCAAATGTGTGTGCAAAACGTTTCTCTCGTTTAGGGCAGACAGAAATAGTATGAGAGGCATCTCCACAGAAAAAACACAGCTTATTACGCCTTCTAAACTCCTGACATTGCGCCCTAGACAAAACCCCATCACATTGCATAGGTTCAGACGCTTGTTCAAAAGGTGGCAGCACCTCCCGTGTAGTTTTACGTTCACGTAAACGCCGATCAACTTTAATGGCTAATGACATAGAATCATCCAGACCAGAGGGAACAGGAAATCCCACCATAACATCTTTTACGGTCTCTGATAAACCCTTCCAAAAGAGAGCTGCCAATGCATCATTCCATGTAGTAAGGACCGCCCACTTTTTGCAGAATCCTGACCCTGGTTTAATGCCAACAGGGTTCTCTGAGCTTGATCAACAGCATTAGGTTCATCATACAACAACCCCAAGGCTTGAAAAAATGCTTCCACATCAGTCAGAATAGGATTTTCAGGTGTCAGAAAAAAAGCCCAATCCTGGGGATCGCCGCGCAGCAAGGAGATGACAATTTTAACCTGCTGCACAGAGCTCCCCGATGAGTTAGGCTTCAAGGCCAGAAATAATTTACAATTATTCTTAAAATTCAGAAATTTAGACCAATCCCCAGAAAACACATCAGGAGTAGGGATCTTAGGTTCAGCAGCATGTGACTGAATGAGGGAGGTGGAAATTCCCTGTACTTCAGCAGTCAGCTGCTCCACACGGAGGCCTTGGAGAGACTGAGCCGGCAGCGCGCCCAGGAGGGGCCAGCACCTGCGGTACCCACGACACCGGTACCCGCCACTGCTGCACCGGATCTTTTCCTGGCAGACCTTGCGGAGCTTGGAGCCGCTGCTATGCCGCCAGCAGCGTACTCTGTTCCTTCTTTGCCGCTAATACCGGAGGAGTTGTACACAGCCCATGGAGCTGAAGTGGAGGAAGAGAAGCTCCTACCCGGACCTGGCGTGGCTGCGCAGAACCGGAGCTGCTATTGGCTCCACCGCCAGCCCCGACGTTTCACCGGGCAGCGCCTATCGCCACCATGCCTGAACCGGAGCAGAAGCCGCACCGTCGGGAACTTCCAGGTATATACACCGGACTTCCTAATGGGTTGATGGGGAGGAGGAGGAGGACCATGCTGGTGGGGGTACGGTTGGAGCCGGCGAGCCCGATTCGACATCTACAGGCCAGAAGGGGGTTTGGATCGTTTTGGGACGGTGATTTTGGGATTCCTTCACTGCCAAGTCCCCATGTCGTGACCTGTCAGAGCCGGCAAGCTGCAGAAGCCCAAGGAGCTAGACCTCGTACCAGAACAGTGGAACCACCTATTGAGGAAGAACAGGTGATGGGCATTGAGATACATCATGGGTTCCATTTGCCACAGCTTCAAGACCCTTTGGCAAGAAGCCAGAATCACGATGATACCACCTCCGAGAACAGTTCCAGAACCCCAGGAGGGGACCACAATTAAGAAATACTTTTCAAATCTCGTTACCCAGGAGGGTTTTGTTTGCACCAGTTGTGCCTCGTTTTGCTATCATGTTTTTGTTTTTCTGGTAGCACTGTTGTTGCCCTGCTTTTGATTGGCAGCGTTTTTCTACATTTGGAACTGAGGAGATCATGAACGATGTATGATCCAAAACTTTTATTGTAAATAATTTGCACCTCTTTAGGTGCCCTTTCTTGGTTTTACATATAGAGACACTTTGCGAAGATAATGTTTCTGCATGGACACTTTTTGAAGATGATGTCTACCTCAAAGGACACTGCAAGAAATCCCAGCTGGGAGCGGTGTCCAGCACCTTACAAGAATAACTGTTGAATGTTTTACTGTGAAGTATTTGATAATGTGTTTTATGAGTATTATTAACTGAGAAATGGCTTTTATAGAAGAATTAGGAATGTCTGATCTAGAGATGAGAGATGTGAATAAAGAATTGAAAGTAGACAGGTGACGGACCAGGTACTTTCGGTCAGCGTCTTGCGTCTAGAAGAGACAGTGAAAGTAGGAAAATGAGAGAAAATGTGTTACAGAGAATAGCACTTTGAATTGAGAATTGCACTTAGAATTAAAAATTTTAGATAGGATTTAAGATAGAATTGTTTGTAACGTTCAAGATGAGTACCTCCTATACTAGGAAGATTAGCATAAGAAAAGTTATTATGCATTACAAAATTATTGTATGTTTCTTTGCTGTCTACTTTGTTATCTTGCAGCCTGCGGATGTGCTGTGTTTAACGGGGGGGGTATGTGGCGCCCCTGAGGCTCAGTCGCCACAGAGGTACTGCACCTTCTCCTAAGGTGCAGTGCCCCACCAACTAGGTAAGTTGGGAACTCCTTTCCACACTCCAACACCTGCATCCCACACACAGGATAGTTCAGTAGGTTTGCCTAGCAGCTTCAGGCTGGGGGTAGCAGAGCACCCTTCATGGAACCCTGCTTCGTAACACGAGATGTGCTGGGAGGTGGGTGGAGTTAGTATAAAAGAGGGGGAAAGTGAAGAAGTGTAGGTCAGTCTGACAGAAGGTCGGTCTGACAGAAGGTCGGTCTGGGGTGAGTCCCAGAGAAGTTCAGTTCTGAAGTTAGTTTTGAGTTCAGTTTGAGTTCAGTAGAGAAAGAGTGCTGCAGCTGCCTCAGTGATCTGAGCCAGCTGGCACGGGAAAGAGAAGAGAAGGAGAAAGACGTAGACCTGCAACCTAAGCTTCCATAAGAGAGAGAAGGACCAGCGCGGAACGAAGGAGTAGGAGAACAGAGAGGAGTTGTGGGTTGGAAGAGGAACCCTGCCTATAGGTTCTCAGCACAAGGCAGGGGCCCGGTCCCTGAGGTTGTATGGACACTTATGGTTCTGCAGCAGACACCGGTGGAGTAGTTGGCTGTAAATGCACTGCTCCCAAAGACTCGGGACACAACAGCAACTGGATAGAGAGCCAGGACTTCTGAGAAGGAAGTCCCCGATAGAGGCTACAGCTGTCTGTCATACAAGTAAGGTTCTAGGAACATCTGACAGGAGGAATTCCAGAGAACTACAGTACTGGAGTTCTTCACACTAAAAGGCGCAATAGAGGAGCCGTTCAGGAAAGGCACATGTTGGCGGTGTGTTGGAGAGGAGAACCCTGACTTGCCCAGGAAGGTTGATTGAGTCTCTACCCCGGAGGACACGGCATGGAGGCAGGCACCAGTGGGTACCACGAACTGTGAGTAAAGCTTTGAAACTGCAAGCCCTGGTGTCCCCCATTCATTCGCCGTTAACACCTTCAGCACCACTACATCTGGGTACCAGCATCTATACCATTCTGTGCCTCTCCTCATCCATTGCACCTACACTGCCCTGGGACTACAGCTCCACCTGTGGGGAGCTATACCATCCTTGCTGCACCACACCATCAGTCCCAGTGGATCTGCATGCAGCATTGGCTTACCATCTCCCTTGCCAAACACCACGGGTGGCGTCACAAACTATTCAAATAAACTTTAACACCATTAACATCACCGCCATTGATATTGGGCACCCAGGGCCACGGACCGGGTCACTGCTGCTGTGACACATCCCCCCTGACACCAGCCCGGTACCGGATACTCCGCTGCCCTGGGTGTGAGGGCGACCCACAAGTATCGCAGGAGCATTGTCAGGGTTCAGGTACCGTGGGTGAGGCTTCAGGGTTCAGATCTCGCAAGAGCAGTGTCAAGGTTCACGGTTCAGGTACGGGGGGTGTGGTTGCAAGTATATGGTACCGCCAGAGTGGTGTCAGGGTCAAAAACTACTGGTGTGGCTTTAGAGATCAGGTACCATAGGAGTGGTGTCAGTGTTCGGGTACCACTGGTGAGGCTTCTGGGTTCAGGTACTGCAGGAGCATTAACAGGGTTCAGGTATGCAGGTACAGCTTCAGGGTTCAGGTGCCTACGGACAGGTGAAAGGCTCAAGAACTGCCGATGTGGCTTCAGAGTACAGGTACCGCTGGAGCGGTGTCAGGGTTCAAGTACCACAGGTGCAACTTCATGGTTCAAGTAGCACTGGACCTATATGAGGCTCAAGTATTGCAGGTGCAACTTCAGGGTTCAAGTACTGCAGTGTCAGGAATCAAGACTTCCGGATTCAGGCACCACTGATGCGGCCATAGGGTTCAGGTACCACCAGAACGGTAAACACCAAGTCCTTACTTACAATAAAGTGGACCAAAAATGAAGAGATCCATTAAAATAATTTTTATTTAAATATAGATAATAAAAACATACATAAAAAACAAGCAGAATGTCTCATAAACAGGACGGGATAGCATAAACTAAATGGGCATTTCCTGAAGGAAATACAGCGCTGCCAGCTTTACAGCAGTGTATCAGGTGTCGACTGTAAGAAAGTAAAGTTAGAATATGAATGTTGTGTATAGCGATGGCACAACCTGGGATGGGTTGTATATGAAGCCAATGGGGGTGATGTAGTGATGTCACCATCATATAATATTGGGTGCATGCTAAAGGACCTGTGTGATGTCACCACCATTTGCCTCATTTTACCTCAGCAGTTTCAAATATGAAAGCTGACCTCTGGTTGCTATGGACAACCAAAATGGTTTTACTCTGAGGCAATTTTCATTAATCAGGCAACTAACATTTGTTATAGAATTCAGGGAACCTTGTCACATACATTTCTTATAGCAGTGCAGTGGTCCCTATTTACTCAATAAAATTGTACAATTAGTGGACTAGTAAGTCCTTAAGGTCCCTTCACACTGAATGATACCGCTGACGATTGTGACACTGCAACATCGCAAACCCGACATCGCAGCGTTGCAAGCTTAGCGGTCACAATTAACAATTTTCTTCGCTGGGAGCAGCGTCGGACTGGCCCACCGGAGAACCGGTGGATTCTC
Organism: Dendrobates tinctorius; assembly: GCF_039654945.1. Taxonomy (NCBI): domain Eukaryota; kingdom Metazoa; phylum Chordata; class Amphibia; order Anura; family Dendrobatidae; genus Dendrobates; species Dendrobates tinctorius. The sequence continues at coordinate 37,841,524 of NW_027361714.1, forward strand.
CGGTGGGCCCTGGCATCTGGTGGGCCCTGGCACCTGCAGGCATACAGGGCCAGCAGTTGCCTAGGGCCCCCGCTGCTCCAGGGGCCCCCAGCCAGTGGTGTGTCGCACACCATGCAGCTGCTATGGGGGCCCCTGCCAGCGGAGCAGCAGCGGGTGTCAGGAGGCAGGAGCCCCTGTCCCCGCTGCTAAAGAGAAATGAATATTCACTGCGAAGCAGTGAATATCATTTCACAGTCTCCACCCCCAGAGGCCCCGCCCCCAGCCCAGTAAGCTGCTCTGCAGACTACAGCTGTAAATCAGGGCCGGCGCCGCCCTCAGTCCTCTCTGCTCCTGACTCACAGCCAGTGCGCGATGACGTCACTACATCGCGCACCCGCTGTGTGTCTGGCAGAGGGGGCAGCTCCTGATACTGAAGCCGGGATCAGCGTGGAAGCAGGAGGAGAGGTGAGTATTGTGTTTTGTTTTTTATATCTCTCTCGCTCTCTCTATCTATCTCTATATATATATCTCTCTCTATCTCTCTTATATCTATCTTTCTATCTCTATCTATTATCTATATCTATCTATTTCTATATCTATCTATCTATCGCTCTATCTTTATATCTATCTTTCTATCTCTACATCTATCTCTATATCTATCTATCTCTATATCTTTCTATATATATCTCTATATCTATCTATTATGTCTATCTATCTATCTATCTATCTTACTCTATCTATCTCTATATTTATTATCTATCTAGCTACCATCTATATCTATCTATCTTTATCTATATATCTCTATCTAATATCTATATCTATCTCTATACCTATCTATTTATCTATCCGTTATCTATCTCTATATCTTTTCTCTGTATCTATCTATCTCTATATCTATATCTCTCGCTATCTATCGCTCTATCTCTATATCTATCTCTATATCTATATATATCTATCTCTATCTATCTCTATATCTATATCTATCTCTATATCTATTTCTCTCTATATCTATCTCTATATCTCTCTCTATAGCTATCTATCTATATATCTCTATCTATCTCTATATCTATCTCTCTGTATATCTATCTATCGCTCTATCTCTATATCTATCTATCTTTCTCTATCTATTTATCTCTATATCTTTTCTCTGTATCTATCTCTCTCTATATCTATATCTATCTATCTCTATATATATCTATTATCTCTATATCTATTTCTCTCTATATCTCTCTCTATAACTATCTTTCTATCTCTATATCTATCTCTATATCTATCTATTTATCTCTATCTATTATCTATATCTATCTCTATCGCTCTATCTCTATATCTATCTTTCTATCTCTACATCTATCTCTATATCTATCTATATCTATATCTATCTTTTATGTCTATCTAGCTATCTCTATATCTTTCTATCTTACTCTATCTCTATATCTATCTGTTATCTCTATATTTATTATCTATCTTTATCTATCTATCTCTATCTATTATCTATATCTATCTCTCTATCTATTTATCGATCTCTGTATCTATCTCTCTCTATATCTATCTCTCTACCGCTCTCTCTATCTCTATCTATCTTTATATCTATATCTATCTATCTCTATATCTATCTATTATCTCTATATCTATCTACCTATCTATCTCTATATCTATCTCTATATCTACATCTGTTTCTCTCTATATCTATCTCTATATCTCTATAGCTATCTATATATTATCTCTATATCTATCTATCTCTATATCTATATCTATCTGTTATCTCTATATCTATCTATATCTATATCTATCTATCTCTATATCTATCTTTCTATCTAACACTATATCTCTATATCTATCTCTATATCTCATTATCTATCTATCTCTTTATCTATCTATCTATTGATCTATCCATCTATCTCTATATCTATCTATTATATCTATCTATTATCTCTATTATCTATATCTATCTATCCATCTATCTATCTATCTATCTCTATCTATCTCTATATCTCTCTCTATATCTATCTATCTTTCTAACTCTATATCTGTCGATCTCTATACATATCTCTATATCTAGCTATTATCTCTATATCTATCTCTATATCTATCTTTCTATATCTATCTGTCTCTATGTCTATCTATCTATCTCTACTGTGCCACTTTAGCACATTCTGCACCTCGATAGCTACTTCGGCCTCTTGGTAGTCACTTTGGCACATTCGGCACCTCGGTAGCCACTTTGGCCACTTGGTAGCCACTTTGGCACATTCGGCTCCTCGGTAGCCACTTTGGCCACTTGGTAGCCACTTTGGCACATTCGGCACCTCAGTAGCCGCTTTGGCCACTTGGTAGCCACTTTGGCAACTTGTAAATATCGATTCATCCACAATATAAGAGTATCACCTCCTAATACAATATAGTATAACTAAATCTTCCACTAAAATAATGCAAGAAAAAGAAGGCATAGACCAGAATTACATATAAAATCTCAATTTATTATTCAAAAATTAAAATAATAGCAAGACAAGGAAATTTCAAAAAATATGCCATATCCATCTATCTCTATATCTATCTATTATATCTATCTATTATCTCTATTATCTATATCTATCTATCCATCTATCTATCTAGCTATCTCTATCTATCTCTATATCTCTCTCTATATCTATCTATCTTTCTAACTCTATATCTGTCGATCTCTATACATATCTCTATATCTAGCTATTATCTCTATATCTATCTCTATATCTATCTTTCTATATCTATCTGTCTCTATGTCTATCTATCTATCTCTATATCTATTATCTCTATATCTATCTATCTCTATATATATCTCTATATCTATTTTTATTTATAGCCATCTATCTATCTATATATATATATTTATCTCTATATCTATCTATATATGTCTATATTATTATTATTATTATTATTATTATTATTATTATATCTGTATATCTCTATCTATTATCTATCTCTATCTATATATCTATCTATCTCTATATCTTTCTATCTATAGCTATCGCTCTATATCTATCTATCTATCTATCTATCCATTATCTATTTTCTATCTATCTCTATATCTATCTACCTATCGATCTATCTATCTATCTATATTTCTTTCTATATCTATCTCTATCTATCTCTATGAATCTTTCTATCTATATATATCCATTATCTACTTTCTATCCATTATCTACTATCTATCTCTATATCTATCTATTTCTACATCTATCTTTCTATCTATATCTATCTAACTCTATATCTATATATCTATATAGCATTATACCCTATGAGGGGGGCATTATTCCCTATGAGGGGGGCAGTATTATACCCTATGAGGGGGCAGCATTATACCCTATGAGGAGGCAGCATTATACCCTATGAGGGAGTGCATTATACCCCTATGGGGGGCAGCATTATACCCTATGAGGGGGGCAGTATTATACCCTATGAGGGAGTGCATTATACCCCTATGGGGGGCAGCATTATACCCTATGAGGGGGGCAGCATTATACCCTATGAGGGGGGCAGCATTATACCCTATGAGGGGGGGGCAGCATTATACCCTATGAGGGGGGCAGCATTATACCCTATGAGGGGGGGGCAGCATTATTCCCTATGAGGGGGGGGCAGCATTATTCCCTATGAGGGGGTGCATTATACCCTATGAGGGGGTGCATTATACCCTATGAGGGGGTGCATTATACCCTATGAGGGGGGCAGTATTATATTCTATGAGCTGGCTGCATTATATTCTATGAGATGGCTGCATTATACTATGTGAGGGGGCTGCTTTATATTCTATGAGGGGGCTACCCCAACTCCTGCTACATAATTAAGACATGTACAACCTTATATTATACCCGGATATTAGCGTGTTTTACCGCATAATTGGTGGTCTGGTATTTAACTCTATGCAGCTACATAGTGGGCCCCAAGAATGATTTTCTCTGGTGGGCCCAAGGTGTTCCAGTCCGACGCTGGCTGGGAGTGTATGATGCATGACACCCCAGCGATGAAAACGGCCGGGACTGGGATCTGCCATGCTCAGGAATGCCCCCTGCGATGTTGTATCCCACTGTCACACGCAGCAATTGCCGCCGTCACAGCGGGTTATTGCTGAAACGTCATGGATCGGATGCTGGTACAGTGTGATGGGGACCTTAGTAATGATAGCAACCATTTAATTGCAGCTGTACCCCTGAAAAATAAAAATGGACAAAAGCGCAAATCGCTTCATCATGGAAATATTTTGTGGACATTCTTCAGGTGCAAATGATCTTAGGTTGGTAAAAGCCAGAGCGACTGGCATAGTACAGCCCCACACAAGCCACTTTGGCATGGTGTGGCCCCTCAACAGCCACTATGATGTCGGGGCCTTTCAGGAGCCAGTCTAGCATGCAAGGCCTCTCAGAGGCCACTTTACTATGTGATGCCCAAGACCCACTTTGTTGTGTGGGGCCCCTCAGGAGCCAGTCTGGTTTCCAGGGCCCCTCAGAAACCATTTTGGCACCAATGAACCTCAGGAGAAAGTCTGGCATGCAGGGCCCTGCCCCTGGGTAGCCATTTTGGCCCTTTGTTAGCCACTTTGATGTGCGGGGCCCCTTGTTATTGACTTTGGTGCACACAACCCCTCGGTAGCCACTTTGGCCACTTGGTAGCCACTTTGGCACATTCGGCACCTTGGTAGCCACTTTGGCCACTTGGTAGCCACTTTGGCACATCCGGAACCTCGGTTGCCACTTTGGCACATTCGGCACCTCGTTAGCCACTTTGGCCACTTGGTAGCCACTTTGGCACATTCGGCACCTCTGTAGCCATTTTGGCCACATGGAGCCACTTTAGCACATTTGGCACCTTGGTAGCCACTTTGGCACATTCAGCACCTCTGTAGCCACTTTGGCACATCGGTAGCCACTTTGGCATATTCGGCACCCCTGTAGCCATTTTGGCCACATGGTAGCCACTTTGGCCACTTGGTAGCCACTTTAGCACATTTGGCACCTTGGTAGCCACTTTGGCACATTCGGCACCTCTGTAGCCACTTTGGCCACTTTGGCAGCCACTTTGGCACATTCAGCCCCTCGGTAGCCACTTTAGCCACTTGGTAGCCACTTTAGCACATTCTGCACCTCGATAGCTACTTCGGCCTCTTGGTAGTCACTTTGGCACATTCGGCACCTCGGTAGCCACTTTGGCCACTTGGTAGCCACTTTGGCACATTCGGCTCCTCGGTAGCCACTTTGGCCACTTGGTAGCCACTTTGGCACATTCGGCACCTCAGTAGCCGCTTTGGCCACTTGGTAGCCACTTTGGCAACTTGTACATATCGATTCATCCACAATATAAGAGTATCACCTCCTAATACAATATAGTATAACTAAATCTTCCACTAAAATAATGCAAGAAAAAGAAGGCATAGACCAGAATTACATATAAAATCTCAATTTATTATTCAAAAATTAAAATAATAGCAAGACAAGGAAATTTCAAAAAATATGCCAAGGTAAGTATTCACACTAGAGAAGTAAAAAACTGCGTATTATAATCTCCAAGGAGCAAAAATTAAGCGCTAAAAAATCTCTCCTTTTGTTGGAAATAAATAATGCGCTTAGTTCCTATCAGGCTGTGTGCACACGCTGCGGATTTTGCTGCGGTTCCGCAGCGGTTTTGGCCGCTGCGGACCCGCAGCAGTTTTTGCTGCGGTGTACAGTACAATGATTCCCTATGGGAATCAAAAACCGCAGTGCAGACGGTGAGGAATTTTCCGCGCGGATTATCTGCGGTTTTCAATCCGCAGAAAGAATTGACATGTCAATTCTTTCTGCGGATTCCCCTGCGGTTTGCCATCTCCTCCATTGAGGAGATGAAAAACCGCAGGGCCAAACCGCAGGGCCAAACCGCAGAGCAATCCGCAGGTAAAACCGCAGGTCTTTTGACCTGCGGTTTCACCTGCGGATTTTACAAATTCCGCGCGGATGAATCCGCACCTAATCCGCAGCGTGTGCACACAGCCTCAGAGAAGCTAAATGACAGCTCATAAGATATACATTGAAAATTATATTAATATATTGATTACATGAAAAATGTGCACATTGTACATATAATAATATATAACATGTAGTTACAAAGGGATATAAATATATAGAATGCTCAGTGATAATCCCTGTCCACAGACAGCATATTTAATGAACACTGCAACTGCTAGTATATAGTTATAAAGGTGTATTTTTGTATTGAGAGAATATGCATATCAAACATAAAAATGCAATCTGACAATAATGATGTAATGGTACGTAGGGGATATCATTACAATAGTCTGCTCAGTGCTCAGTAACCATCCCAGAACTACATCTTCAATGAACGCCGATACTCTCAATATACACCTGCAGAGGCCAGCTAAATTGCATAAAACAGGATTGCATGGTACAATGCGATTGTGCCTGTCAAAAAACTTACATGTAAGTAAACGCTGGTATTATTGGTTAACAGGTACCCCGGCTACCCCGACAGCGCCGTTTCGCCGTATGGCTTCCTCAATAGGGGGCAACATGTGTGTGAAGTGAGTGCACTCCTAAATAAGTATCCCTGCAATCAGGTGTAAGTGATGTTGACATTACTGGTGACTCATTGCGCATGCGCCGCTCCTTGAACTTTCTCCCATAAAGACTGACTTAACATTCACCGCGCCTGCAACGCTAGCGTGAAACGCTACAACGTCACTACATTGAGCAGGACGTGAAGTCAGGGGATTGTCCTGAGTGCCGCATGCGCTAACCAGACGCCGAGATATATAAAGAGAATGTAGCACTCAAGAAAAAAAATGGTGTTGGTTTGTATCAGAACACTATAGTAGATAAACAATCCCCAAAGCAATTCATAGGGAATAATAAATAAGTAATTGCATGTAAAAAAATAATAGTAGACATGGACAAAAATATAATATAAATTACTTAGTAAACTCAATATATTAATATAAATCATATTAATATGAATCTCTTATAACAAAATACATCAATAAGGATTTTACAATAATAACTATATTGTGAATTATCAAAAAATATGTAAATTAATTAAAGTGAAAAAATGAAAAAATAAATAAAAAATAAAAGTAAAATAAATATATAAATGCACAAAAAATCTTCAATTATTTCATATATGGGAACTGAAGAATCCTCTTGATGGTCTGTATATACATCCAAATACCACATCACATCAGGCCAAGAAAATTCCATCTAGATATTCAATACTACAAAAATAAAATAAAACAATTAAAACCAACATAAAAAGACACACACTTAAAAAGCAAGAATAACGGTGGAAATATTACTAAACAGGGAGTATTATAAAAATGCATTGAAACCTAAAGTTTCATTGAGTCCTTGAGGAGTCATACTCCCAAGCAGATAGATCCATTTGCTTTCTCTCTGCGCAAGCACCTAAGCAAGATCCCCTCCTCTGAAACCCAGATTGACTTGATCAATAGCCAAAATTCTGAGACCAGAGGGATCACTGTTATGGAACTGCTTAAAGTGCCTCTGCAGAGTTTTTAAGTTACTATAATCTTCAATTTCTGCTGACTTCTCTATATCCCTTACATGTTCCCTGGTTCTCACTCTAAACTCACGCATCGTTAAACCCACATAAACCTTATTACAAGGGCATCTAGCATGGTATATGACTCCTTTAGAAATACAAGTAAGTCTTTTGCGTATCTGAAAAGTCCTGTAGCCACTTTGGCCACTTGGTAGCCACTTTGGCACATTCGGCTCCTCGGTAGCCACTTTGGCCACTTGGTAGCCACATTGGCACATTCGGCACCTTAGTAGCCACTTTGGCCACTTGATAGCCACTTTGGCACATTCGGCACCTCGGTAGCCATCTTGGCCACTTGGTAGCCACTTTAGCCATGTTGACACATGCTGCCACTTTGCCTCGGGGGCCACTTTGGCACACTGGGCTTCTAAAGCCACTTTGGCGTCCGACTGCAGTGATGGCGAACCTTGGCACTCCAGCTGTTGGAGAACTTCAACTCCCAGCATGCCTCAACTGCTGCAGGTTGCAAGGGCATGCTGTGAGTTGTAGTTTTACAACAGCTGGAGTGCCAAGGTTAGCCATCACTGGGTGGGGCTTTTCAGAAGCCATTGGCGCGCTGTGCCTTTAAGACCTTGAATCAGCGATCTGTCAGCTTCTATTAGCTAATACGGGTCATGTGTGGAAGCTGCATTTGCATAGCTGCCATCTTTGTAAGGTCATTGCACCTGCTCTGTGGCTTCAATCCATGTCAGTTGGGGGTCATGGAAAGGTCGCCATTAATTCCTATGGGAAAATTTTTGCTTCAAATGCGATTTTTTAAAAAACTACAAATCGGATCAACTCCAAAAATGCATAGCACACCTGTCCCCACCGAGGGCTTAGAAACGCCGCATGAACGGGGTCTCTGCGCCGAGCGGTTCAGGCCGCATTAATTGCAGAAAATGTGGAGAAGATGAAGTAGAATAACAACTAGATAGGCATTTCCTAAAGGAAATACATGGTGCTTGAACAGCGCTGCCAGCTTTACAGCAGTGTATCAGGTGTCGACTGTAAGAAAGTAAAGTTGGTAGCCACTTTGGCACATTCAGCACCTCGGTAGCCACTTTAGCCACTTGGTAGCCCCTTTGGCACATTCGGCACTTCTGTAGCCACTTTGGCCACTTGGTAGCCACTTTTGCACATTCAGCCCCTCGGTAGCCACTTTGGCCCCTTGGTAGCCACTTTGGCACATTTGGCACCTCAGTAGCCACTTTGGCCACTTGGTAGCCACTTTGGCTACTTGGCAGCCACTTTGGCACATCAGCACCTCGGTAGCCACTTTGGCCACTTGGTAGCCACTTTAGCACATTTGGCACCTCGGTAGCCACTTTGTCCACTTGGTAGCCACTTTGGCACATTCGTCACCTCTGTAGCCACTTTGGCCACTTGGTAGCCACTTTGGCACATTCGGCACCTCGGTAGCCACTTTGGCCACTTGGTAGCAACTTTGGCACATTCGGCACCTCGGTAGATGTAGAATAATAATAATAAAATATAAGAAATCGGATTACAATATGTTGCTTGAACCTAGAGGTTCAAGCACCATAATAAGTCCACAAATAAGCCAATATGTAACTATGGTTTACAATAAGTAATGCCTTCTATAAATATATTACCATCTATTTCATAGTTAATATATATCCCAATAGTGGGTATAAAGAGCATAGTGCAAGGCTACCATTAGGGAATATACATATGAGCAAACACATAAGGAAGGTATCATATGGCTCAATAGATAGGGACAACAAATGGAGTGCCAATAGCTGCATTAAAGAACATACATAGTGATTGCATGCCACCACCAAATAAGTATATATATATTTCACAGGTATAAAGCCTAGAACTTAACCTATAAATGAGGAGGGCGATTCACCTTGTGTGCTGCAGAAAATTACCTAGGAAGAAGCCAAGCGGTGAAACGCGCATGGGGGTATCAGGACGGTAATTTTCTGCTGCACACAAGGTGAATCGCCCTCCTCATTTATAGGTTAAGTTCTAGGCTTTATACCTGAGAGATATATATATACTTATTTGGTGGTGGCATGCAATCACTATGTATGTTCTTTAATGAAGCTATTGGCACTCCATTTGTTGTCCTTACCTTTTGAGCCATATGATACCTTCCTTATGTGTTTGCTCATATGTATATTCCCTAATGGTAGCCTTGCACTATGCACTTTATACCCACTATTGGGATATACGAGACATTCTGCTTGTTTTTTATGTATGTTTTTATTATCTATATTTAAATAAAAATGATTTTAATGGATCTCTTCATTTTTGGTCCACTTTATTGTAAGTAAGGACTTGGTGTTTATCTTGAGTTGAAGTGCCATTTAGTATATTTAATTTTGGACACTTGATTGATGGTACCACCAGAACGGTGTCAGGCTCAAGTAAGTTGGGGTGGCTTTAGTTTAAGTACTGCAGAAACAGTGTCAGGGTTCAGGTACCACAAGTGAGGCTTCAGGGTAAAGGTACTGCAGGAGCAATGTCAGTGTTCAAGTACCTCAGGTGGGGCTTCAGGGTTCAAGAACCACAGGAGTGATGTCATGTTTCAGGTACCAGGGATGAGAGTTCAAGTACCGCAGGAGTAGTGTCAGGGTTTAGGTACCGTGAGTGCTGCTTCAGGATTCCAGTACCTCAGAAGTGGTGTTAGTGTTCATTTACCACAGATGCTGCTCCAGGGTTCAGGTACCGCTGATGCAGCATCATGGCTCAGGTACCGCAGCTTTGGCTTTAGGGTTCAGGGAGTGGTGTCAGGCACAAGTACCAGTGGTGCATCTTCAAGGTTCAAGTACCACAGGTGCGATGTCAGGTTTCAGGTTTCAGGCACCGCTGATGTGTTTTCAGGGTTCATGTATGACAGGTACGGCTACAGGGTCATGTACTGCCAGAGCAGTGTCAGAGTTCAGGTACAGCAGGTGCGGCTTTAGGGATCAGGTACTGCAGGAAATATGTAAGGCTCAGGTACTTCAGGTGTGGCAGCAGGGTTCAGGTACTGCTGATGCGGTTTCAAAGATCAGGTACCACTGCAGCGGCATCAGGCTCAGGTAGAGCCAGTGCAGCTTCATGGTTCCTGTACCGCTGGAGTGGTGTCAGGGTTTACATACTGCAGGTCCGGCTTCAGGGTGCAGGTACTGCCAGAGCGGTGTCAGGCTCAGGTCTTGCCGGTGTGGCTTCAGGGTTCTGGTACTGCAGGAGTGGTTCAGGAGCCATGGTTTCAACTTCAGGGTTCAGTTACCAATGAAGCTGCTTCAGGGTTCAGGTACTACCTGAATGGTGTCAGGCTTAAATACTGCCGATGCGGCTTCAGGCTTTAGACACTGTAGGAGCTGTGTCTGGTTTCCCGTACTGTGGGTGCGGCTTAAGAGTTTAGGTATCACCGGAGCGGTATCAGGGATCAATTACCATTGGTGCAGCTTCAGGGTTCAGGTGCCACAGGAATGGTGTCAGGCTCAGGTCTTCCCTCCCCCTCTTTTCTCTGCACCTTATTCATGATCTGGCTTTGGATTAAGTGATAAAGTGATAAAGGCTCTGGTAGAGCTGAAACATCAAGTGTTTATATCGCTTCTACTGTATATTCTTGTTTGCTCCCATAAATTTGTATATAATAAAAATTTGTACTAATCAGCATTAAATCCGTATGAGTGTGCGGTGAATTTAAATTATATTGCTATTGGGACCAATTGGTCCATTGCACCGGCACCTCGTAATCCAGACAGAGTGCACGCTAACTTTACTTCTAGGCTCAGGTAGTGTCGGTGTGGCTTCAGGATTCAGGTACAGCAGGAGCAGTGTCAGGGTTTAAGTACTGCCGGTGCAGCATCATAGTTCAGGTACCACATGAGCAGTGTCAGGATTCAGGTATCATAGGTGTGACTTCAGGGTTCAGTTTCTGTTGGAGTGGTTTAAGACTCAAGTACGATTGGGGAAGCTACTGAGCTCAGGTACCGCAGGAGCGGTGTCTAGGCTCAGGTACCGGTGCTACGAGGTCTCAATCCCCTCTTTCCCACAATTGGTTGAGCCACACTAGGGCATGTCCTGCTAGGTAGCATTAGTAATGCCACCTCAATGATATCATAGGGAAACTGATGAGCTATTAATTTATAGTGCTGCATGTAAAGACCTAGGAACTAGTGATGAGCAAGTATACTCGTTGTTTAGATTTTCCTGAGCATGCTGGAGTGTCCTCTGAGTATTTTGGCGTGCTCGGAGATTTAGTTTGTGTCGAAGCAGCTGCATGATTTACGGCTGCTGGACAGGCTGAGTACATGTGGGGATTCCCTGGCAAACAGGCATTCCTCACATGTATTCAGCCTGTCCAGCAGCCGCAAATCATGCAGCTGCGTTTACACAAATTATATCTCTGAGCATGCCAAAATACTCGGAGGACACCCGAGTATGCTCGCCCATCACTACTAGGAACCCAACGGCACTGTTTAGGATCCCCATCATAACTTGACGGAGCAGGAAGGACAGGTTCATCTCCATGAGCATAAGATGCAGGCTGAATAGTGAAGACCACAGATGCTGCAATTTGGGCTGTAGTGAATGACGCAGCCGGCATCAGGGCATCTAAGCGGGTATTCACAGTCCACAAATTATTTTCCTGCTAGTTTTGCTGACAGATCAACTCCTGGTACAGTTCCGGGGCTTGAGAGATCTTGGGATTAGCAGGGTCCATGGCCTGAGCAAACTGGAACACACATGTGCCACAGGGCCAGGCTAACCTAGGAGGGGCATAGGAATGCAGCTACCTGATTTTGGATAGAGCTCCTTATGGTGGAGTTAGGCTTGAGAAGCAGGTAGCTGCCTGGTACCACTCCTGGGCAGTCACTGGTACTGCAGCTGCTGACCAAAGGAGTCTAAAAGAACACTGGCATGAAGTCACAGACAGGACTGGAAACAAATACTGCAGCAGGCTCCAACAGTACAGACTCTGGAACGCTAATCAGGATAGACAATGGGGCTGGTACAAGTACCGCCTGAAGGATTTCAAGTTAGGGTACCGTGAGAGTGGCTTCAGGCTCAGATACCATTGGAGTGGTGTCAGGCTCAGTTTCCACTGGTGCGACTTCAGGGTTTAGTTAGCACTGATGCACCTTCAGGGCTTCAAATTTCAGGTACTGCAGATGTGGCTTCAGGTACCGTAGATGCGGCTCCAGGGTTTCAGTTAACACTGCTGCGGTGTAAGGCTTAAGTACCCCCTTTGTGGCTTTAGGGTTCAGGTACCGCAGGAGCAATGTCAGGGTTCAGGTACAGCAGGTGCGGCTTCAGGGTTCAGGTAACGCAGTTACGATGTCAGGGCTCTGGTACCACATGAGAGATGTCATGGTTCAGGTACTGTGGGTGTGGTTTTAGAGTTCAGATACCACAGGTGCTGGTTCAGGATTCCGGTACCGTTGGTGCGGCTTCAGGGTTTAGGTACCACGCAATGGGTTTAAGCTTCAGGTACAACACGTCTCTCTGGAAACAGGTACAAGATCAAAAATGGGTGCATGCCTGTCGTGGCACTGTTGCAGGATATCCCAGGGTTAGGGGCTCCTAGCTATCCCTGCTCTTCTGATAACTTCCTTTGGTAATAACGTTGGGGCCACATATCTTCCTGAGCCCCTAAATCAGCCTTTATCTGTTCCTCCACCCACCCAGGAAAGTAGGGAGTTGTAGTGTATAAGGATACACAAACCTGACTAACAAGGGAAGATGTACAGCATGAAAATATCAATCATACAAATATGCAATCACCGAGAAGCAAAGGAAGGATAGTTAATTAGTTAGACATACATTTATGTACTGACCTGCATGTGTAAATAAATATAGATCTGTATCTTTATTATATCATTTTTTGATTATGGAGTGCAAATGTCAGTGGCTTCTAGTATCTGCTGTACTAAACATACTTAATTGCACGTGAATCTCTTGTTAGCCTTGGACAATTCAGGAGCGCTAACATCATGGAATTAAACTGGACACAGGCTAATTATCACCAAAACATTATAAACTGTCATGTCCAAGTCTTGCATCTTAGGTAATAATTAGACCCATAGGTGTCAATTTACCTTAAAACGTTTTATGCTGTGAAATAAACTGAGAACGTTTTCTCTGTGGATTACTATTGAGAGTTACCAGGTCAAAATTCTACCTGTTTACATTTTAAACTGAAGTGTTAATCGTCGCTTTGGGGTAAAGTGCCCTCTCTCTGTAAAACAGCTCATTAGTGTAATGAATATTCTCCACAGATGGTAGCGTAATATGTCTTTATCTCATTTTCATCTAGCATACATGAAATAAAAAGAATGTGGTGAATTGCTCTCAAAGTTGTAGCCAAAATAAATTTCTATTATTTTATCCTCTACAGAAACTTTTACTCTATCAAATGAAATGGCACTCACCCCATCCAACAAAAGCATTCAGCAATGAATAAACTGTAATACACACAACTATACGGTGCTAAGCAAAACTGAGTACACCCTTCTTTGAAAAGTAACATTTTTATCAATATCCAGAGGCGCAGCTCATGGGGGGGGGGCGCAAACATCTGAGTGGGCCCCTAACAGGAGGACATATCATTGGTGCAACCTGTGCGGCTGCACATGGGCGCAAGGGGTAAGTGGGCCCATTTCTACCTCCAAAAAAAGTGCAATTTTGCATTTTTAGGAGCTCTTGGGCTGCAAGAGATAATATATTGTTCTTGCACAGGGGCCTTTTCTGTCTGTGTCTCCTTGTGGCCCCTAACGAGGTAATCATGATTATAACTATGGTGGTGTAGGGGAACCTCAAGAGATAACCACACTGTTATTGAAAATAAAAGTCTATACAAAGACCAGCACTGATATTACCGCCTTATGGTGACATATAGTGGTAGATACCAGTCCTCCAGGACATATAGAGATTACTGCATAGTTATAGATGGCAACTTACAGAGGACGTTATTTCTGGTGGAGCCATTCACTTTTCCTGTCTTTTCCATCTGGCCCAGACCGACATGTCGACTTCTCCAGCCAGGACTCATCTGCAGAGATTATAACAAAGACACATATGTCTTCTCACATTTCTAGCACCTTTCACATGTAGAATCATGAAATCCTAGAATGTTGGAGTTGGAAGGGACTCATGGGTCATCGTGTCCATCCCCCTGCTCAATGCAGGATTAACTAAACCATCTTAGACAGATGTCTGTCCAGCCTCTGTTTGAAGACCTCCATTGAAGTAGAACTCGCCACCTCTCGTGGCCACTTGTTCCACTCATTGATCACCCTAACTGTCAAAAAGTTTTTTCTAATATCTAATGTGTATCTTCTCACTTTCAGTTTCATCCCATTGCTTCTCGTGTTTTCATGTGCAAATGTATTCCCTACCTGCACAAACTCCTCATCCTGCCAATACCCCAATAGTGAGCCGCTGCTGCCGTATGTGTCCCTATTACTGCACCTGCTGTGTGGTACAAAAACTGAGCTCCTCTTAATGCCCCACATAGTAATGCCACCACTATGCCCCTTACACTTTAATAATGCTTCCTTTGTGCTCTCTATATGGTAAAATTGCCGCTTAGAAAATATTAATTTCCTGTGCATGGGCCCTCCAAATTTTGTCCCTAGAAAGTAATAATACTCCATGTGCAACTTTGATGGTCACAATATGAGAGCCCCTATAACAATAATGTTTAAGTGCCCACTTAACATTTAATAATGTCCCCTGAGTTCCCCATGTATAATTCCTCTTTATACAGTATGCAGGGCCCACAGCTCCCCTCTACATCGTATGATGATCCCACAGTTCCCCTTTACACAATATAATGATTCCACAGCTCCCCTATACACCGTATGATGATCCCACAGCTCCCCTATACAGAGTATGATGATCCCACAGCTCCCCTATACACCTTATGATGATCCCACAGCTCCCCTATACACTGTATGATGATCCCACAGCTCCCCTACACACAGTATGGTAGGCACACAGCTCCCTTCTATACAGTATGATGGGCCTGCAGCTCCCGTACATAGAGTATGATGCCCCCCCCCAGAGTTCCCTATACATAGAATGATGTCCCCACTGGTCCTCCAATACACAGTATAATCGTTAATAGCGTTCTGACACCTTTTGACTAGAGTTGAGCGACTTTTTGTTTTTTAGGGTCGAGTTTCGTTTCGTGAAACCCGACTTTTCCAAAAGTCGGGTCGAGCAAGATCGTCCGATTATAGGGAAAAGTCGGGGTCGTCCCGAAACACGAAACCCAATGTAAGTCAATGGGGAATAAAAGTCGGCAGTGAGAGGAGGACAGGAAACACACCTACAGTGCCCATTTGAATGCCAAAAGCATCAATTCTTCTTACTTAAGCTTGTCAACCTTAATTAACTTCATAATACAAGTTACGCACTGAAAAATGGGGGTTATTTGGCTAAAGTTGTGGGGAGGTAGGGCTGGCTCCAGATTTTCATGTGCCCTGGGCGAAAGAGCGCCCCTTTAACACATACCACAACTCATCATGCTCCGATACGGCAGAGAAATAGCGGTATAGTACAATGAAAAATACTTCACTTTTTACATCTCATGACGAGGCCCATCTATTTCTCCATACAGAATCATTGGTCCCATATAATGTTTGAAACAGTATATGATGAGCTCCACATAATGCTACAGTATATTTTGGTCCCCATGGATGAAGCTCCACTGTCTTATGGGCCCAAATAATGCTCCAAACATAATGGGCCCCATTTCTAATGCTCTAGTGTATAATGGGCCCTGTAAATGCTGCTCCAGTGTCTGATGTCCACCTTTGGAATGTTCCAGTGTATGGTGGGCCCCATCTATCATTCTCCAGAGTATAGTGCTCCCCAAAAATTGCTGTCCCAACATTGAAAACAATCAAATAAGTCTCCTCGCTAGGGAATCCCTGTACTAGTCTGGACTCCTCGTCGTCCCCATCTTCCATCTCACTGCACAGTATTTCAACCTTGCAAGTGCTGTGATCCTGAGCAAGCAGGGGGGGCCCACTCGTTGGCGACGGCACTGGCACAGGGCCCCTGATAGTACGGTGGTGTGTCTGATGGCGGGTGGGCCGAACCTGCACTTTCATCTGCAGCTTCCTCTTTGTCACCGTGTAAGATGGAACTGTATATGGGAAGGGTAACCTGAGTTTCATCAGGGTCAGATTCAGGCCGTGTAGCGTGCGAGGGGAATGTAGTGGTCTGGGTCAATGTACCAGCAGATTCATCGAGCAGTGGCTGGGCGTCAGTGCACTTGTGTCGCCCCCAGGAGTACGGTCGCCACAGTGGCATTACCTTCCTCCTAGGGAGTGTGATGTCATGCATGGGAGCAACGAAGGATCTCTCTAGCGGGTTAACTGATTGGGCGGCGTTATTCCCACGAGTCATGACCCTCCAAACAGCGTTCATGAAGGCAAAGTGTTTGTTTTACGTGGGCAATATGGTTGCAAAGCTGAACCTTAAAGGAATGTCCAGAAGGGCACCACAAGGAGTGGAGCCTACGGTTAAATTCGACTCCACCTGGGAAACCTCAACCATGCCAGCTACAGAACAGATGCACACATTGCAAGCTTAATTCCGTTAACGAACGAGACTCCGTCATGCCCCGCGGTCCGAGTCCGGCTTACTAGAGGGACACGTGAGGCTCTGACACATGAGATTGGCCAATAACTGGTGTGTCATGCCCTTACATGTCCGTGGCTGCATGTGCGCTACACTGAAAAGGCCAGCGTTTGTCGCTTACAGGTGCAGATAACCCGCTGAACAACGTTAGTGATGGGGATCACTGATTACAATTATTACCCACGAACGATGATTTCCCAGTAAGTGCAGGTCAACTGCAGTTCCGGAATTAGGCCTAACCGTCATTCCTGAAAAAAGTAAAAACTTACGTGTGCAAACCACAGGTGCTGTAGCTTGCTTAACAGCTCGCCAGCCGTTCTCACGCCCAGTATGGATTACACGTGATTGCACAAAGGTGAGAAAGGGTACCGTATCCCCAGATAACATGTATGGATAGCGTACACATTCAAAATATATGTCTATACATCAGGAGGCAGGCTCAGACGGTGTTAGGCCCAGTATGGATTGCACGTGATTGCACAAAGGTTAGAAAGGGTACCGTATCCCCAGATAACATGTATGGATAGCGTACACATTCAAAATATATGTCTATACATCAGGAGGCAGGCTCAGACGGTGTTAGGCCCAGTATGGATTGCACGTGATTGCACAAAGGTTAGAAAGGGTACCGTATCCCCGGATAACATGTATGGATAGCGTACACATTCAAAATATATGTCTATACATCAGGAGGCAGGCTCAGACGGTGTTAGGCCCAGTATGGATTGCACGTGATTGCACAAAGGTTAGAAAGGGTACCGTATCCCCAGATAACATGTATGGATAGCGTACACATTCAAAATATATGTCTATACATCAGGAGGCAGGCTCAGACGGTGTTAGGCCCAGTATGGATTGCACGTGATTGCACAAAGGTTAGAAAGGGTACCGTATCCCCAGATAACATGTATGGATAGCGTACACATTCAAAATATATGTCTATACATCAGGAGGCAGGCTCAGATGGTGTTAGGCCCAGTATGGATTGCACGTGATTGCACAAAGGTTAGAAAGGGTACCGTATCCCCAGATAACATGTATGGATAGCGTACACATTCAAAATATATGTCTATACATCAGGAGGAAGGCTCAGACGGTGTTAGGCCCAGTATGGATTGCACGTGATTGCACAAAGGTTAGAAAGGGTACCGTATCCCCGGATAACATGTATGGATAGTGTACACATTCAAAATATATGTCTATACATCAGGAGGCAGGCTCAGACGGAGTTAGGCCCAGTATGGATTGCACGTGATTGCACAAAGGTTAGAAAGGGTACCGTATCCCCGGATAACATGTATGGATAGCGTACACATTCAAAATATATGTCTATACATCAGGAGGCAGGCTCAGACGGTGTCAGGCACAGTATGGATTTGACGGCCCAGATTACACAGCGGAGGAGCAGGGAGAGGTAAAGATTGCAAATGCTGGGGCCCTGCCCAAGCAAGGGGGGCCCACTCATGGGCGTCGGTACTGGCACTGGGCCCCTCATAGTACAGCGGTGTGTCTGACGGCGGGTGTGCACCACCACCGTCAGAGACACTTGATTGCACTATGAGGGACCCTGTGCCAGTGCCCGTGCCCAAGAGTCGGCCTACCCACCTGTCCAGGGCAACGGCACTCGCACGGTGTCGTGCGCTAGGTGGTGACCCCGGCCATGGGGGGGGAGGCAGCACAGTTAGGGAGTTTTAGAAAGTGGCATATGTTGATGTTGGACATTCAGCTGATGCAAAAGGCGAAATAGGTTAAGTTCCAGGAAGAGGTGGACCAAAGCAAGCCATTTTTCTGTCACCCTATGTGTCATCAGGGGAAGGTGGGACAAAATCCTTGGAAACCCATGCATGGTTCATTGTAATGAAGGTTAGATCATCCACATTTTGGGTTGACAGACGGGTCCTTTTTTCTGTCAGGATTGATCCAGCTGCACTGAAGACTCTTTCCGATAGCACACTTGCAGCTGGGCAAGCGAGCTCCCGTAAGGCATATTGGGCCAATTCAGGCCAGGTGTCCAGTTTAGCGGCCCAATAGTCAAAGGGGAATGACCTGTGTGGGAGAACATCGATATGGGAGGAAAAGTAGTTTGTAACCATAGTTGACAACTGCTGTCTCCTGTCACTTTCCATCGATGCAGTATTACCAGTTGTGTGAGCGGTATTTGAAAAATCAGTCCACAACATTGTCATGAAACCCCTGTCTCCAACGCCACTTCTGCTGTGTGCACCACGAACACCTCTGCCAAGCTGCCCCCGGCCCGTACGGCTCGTGTGAGAACCATCACCGCTGCTGTGTGCTGGGAATGTCTCAAGCAACCGATTTACCAGAGTTGCTTGTTTATTAGCCAATATTAGGTCAAGGTTCTCCTGTGGCATGATGTTTTGTAATTTGCCTTTATAGCGTGGATCCAGGATGCTGGCCAACCAGTAGTCGTCATCGTTCATCATTTTGGCAATGCGGGGGTCCATTTTTAGGATCTGCAAGGCATAATCTGACATGTGGGCCAATGTTCCCGGTGTCAATGATGCACTGCGAGTGCTGGTTGGAGGAGCACTTTCTGGCAAATCCACATCCCTCCAGTCACGCACAAACCCTGTACCAGACCTTGCCACGCCAACATTTTCACTTGCCCCACGAGATGCATCCTCCTCCCCTAAGTAATCATCCCCATCATCATCCTCCTCCTCCTCTTCTTCCTCCAACTCGTCCAGGAGAGGTCCCTGAGCAGACAATGGCTGAATGTCATCAAGGATTCCCTCCTCCTCTTCCTCCTCATCAACATTGGCTGCAGACGCCTGCTCCTTAAGGTGCGTCAAAGTTTGCATGAGCAGACGCATAAGTGGGATGCTCATGCTTAGGATGGCGTCGTCTGCGCTTACCAGCCGTGTGCATTCCTCAAAACACTGAAGGACTTTACAGAGGTCTTTCAGCTTCGACCACTGCACACCTGTCAACTCCATGTCTGCTCTCAAAGTGCCTGGCCGTGTATCCTCCCACAAATGCATTATGGCCTGCCTCTGCTCGCACAGCCGCTCCACCATGTGCAGGGTGGAGTTCCACCTTGTTGCAATGTCGATAATGAGGCGGTGGTTGGGAAGGTGGAGCAATCGCTGCAGCTTCTGCATACGAACGGAGTGTACAGGCGACCGGGCGGATGTGCGCGCACAGTCTTCACACCTTCTGGAGCAGGGCTGTTAACTCCGGATAATTTTTGAGGAAGCACTGCACCACCAGGTTCAAGGTGTGAGCCAAGCAAGGTATGTGGCTGAGATTTGAAAGGGCTATGGCTGCCACAAAATTACGGCCGTTATCACTAACTACCTTGCCTGCCTCAAGATGTACACTGCCCAGCCATGACTCAGTTTGTCGCTTCAAGTACTCGGCCAGTACCTTGGCGGTGTGTCTGTTGCCCAAACACATCATCTGCAACACAGCCTGCTGACGCTTTCCACTAGCTGCTCGATAGGGGGACACATCGTGTGCAACAGTGGCAGCTGCAGATGGAGTGCTCGTACGACTGCGCTCTGTGGACGAGCTTTCGCTTCTGGAGGAGGAGGAGGAGGGTCGAACGCCTACAGCCAACTGTTTCCTATACCGTGGGCTAGGCAGCACTGTCCCACCACCGCTGTCCCCTGTGGACCCTGCATCCACCACATTAACCCAGTGCGCAGTGATGGACACGTAACGGCCCTGGCCATGCCGACTGGACCATGCATCAGTTGTGAGGTGCACCTTTCCGCTCACTGACTGCTTGAGTGCATGGACAATGCGGTCTTTCACATGATGGTGGAGGGCTGGGATGGCTTTGCGAGAGAAGAAGCGGCGACTGGGTAGGTCATAGCCTGGTACTGCATAGGCCATGAGTTCGCAGAAAGCTGCGCTTTCCACCAACCGAAAGGGCATCATCTCAAACGAGATTAGTTTGGCAATGTGGGCGTTCAAACCCAGTGTACGCGGATGAGAGACTGAGTACTTTCTTGACCTACTCATAGTGTCTGGGAGGGTGAGCTGGACTTGAGAGCTGCATATGGTGGAAGTAGCGGTGGACAGGGCAGACTGAGAGAGGGTTGATGATGGTGATGGAGTTGTTGTTCTTTCTGATGGCCTAGAATCAGTCTTTCGTTGATATAACAGTGGGATTCCCTGACTGCTGTGGCATTGCACCGACACCTCAACATTTGCTGCTGTGCTAACCGGTGGGCTTACAGTGGGGGAAACAATGTAGCGTTGCTGACTACCTTCGTTGTGATCAGTTGCACATGTGGCACTTGAGGTTTGGTGTTGTGTCCACGCTTGCAAGTGCATGCTGGTTAAATGTCTAAGCATGCAACTGGTATTCAAATTTTTCAGATTTTTCCCTCGGCTAAAGGTCTTTGTGCACTTCTTACAGATAACCTTGGCCTGATCATGAGGATTTTGTTCAAAAAAGTGCCACACTGCACTCTTCCTACTTTGGCAGACATTTTGCGGCCTAGCACGCTGTGATCTTTTGACCCTCTCGACAAGCTGTCCAGCAACTCTTTTGATGTTTGGAACCTGTCTTTGGAGTGCTCCGGGCCTGCCAGATAACAGCTGTTGCGATGTCGATGTCTGCTGTGGATGCTCCTCATCTGAGCTAATGGAAGCAGCACCCTCTTCCCCCAATGGATGCCAATCTGGGTCAACAACTGGGTCATCCATCACCTCCTCTTCTATGTCATGTGCACCTTCCTCTGTGTCACCGTGTATGGTGGTATAGTGTGCGGGAAGGGGCACCTGAGTCTCATCAGGGTCAGAATCTGGCTCTGTACACTGCGAGGACAATGTAGTGCTCTGAGTGAATGTACCAGCAGAATCATCCATCAGCGGCTGTGCATCAGTGTACTCCATGTCAGATTCATCTTGGCCTGGGTAATTCACCATTTCACTTGATAATCCAGGCATGGTATGTGAAAACAGCTCCATGGAGTAATCAGTAGTATGGCCTGCGTCATCCTTCAATCTTGGTTGGGGTGAAGGACACAAGGAAAGGTGTGGTTCATAAAAATGAGCCTCCAATGACGACTCAGTGCTTTTACTTTTTACAACTGAAGAAGAGGAGGCGATAGAGCTGGAGGCTGAGTCAGCAATGTAAGACAAAACTTTTTCCTGATGCTCTGGCTTTAAAAGCGGCTTGCCAACTCCTAGAAAACTAAGCATTCGAGGCCTTATGTAGCCAGACAATGACGCAGGCTCAACACCTCCTGCATTCGGTCCTATTTTGCTCTTGCCACTACCATCAGATCCACCACCAACACCATCATTACCAGCTGCAAACCCCCGCCCAATTCCATGGCCTCGTCCACCAGTCTTCCTCATTTTTGGTAGAAATGTAGACAAAATCCAACAAACTATATAGTAATGTAAAACAAGGTACAAGGTGTCTATAGGACAGGGGAGATTTTGAATTTCTGCAGACACTTGTGGACACTGGACACTTTTGGATTGTGTGAGGCCCACTGACTAGTATCTGAGCGCTCTGTCACAGGCTCGATGGCAGAGCTGTGACCAAAGTGACTAGAGGATAAGGGAGATTTTGAATTTCTGCACACACTTGTGGACACTGGACACTTATGGATTGTGTGAGGCCCACTGACTAGTATCTGAGCGCTCTGTCACACGCTCGATGGCAGAGCTGTGACCAAAGTGACTAGAGGATAAGGGAGAATTTGAATTTCTGCACACACTTGTGGACACTGGACACTTATGGATTGTGTGAGGCCCACTGACTAGTATCTGAGCGCTCTGTCACAGGCTCGATGGCAGAGCTGTGACCAAAGTGACTAGAGGATAAGGGAGATTTTGAATTTCTGCACACACTTGTGGACACTGGACACTTATGGATTGTGTGAGGCCCACTGACTAGTATCTGAGCGCTCTGTCACAGGCTCGATGGCAGAGCTGTGACCAAAGTGACTAGAGGATAAGGGAGATTTTGAATTTCTGCACACACTTGTGGACACTGGACACTTATGGATTGTGTGAGGCCCACTGACTAGTATCTGAGCGCTCTGTCACAGGCTCGATGGCAGAGCTGTGACCAAAGTGACTAGAGGATAAGGGAGATTTTGAATTTCTGCACACACTTGTGGACACTGGACACTTATGGAATGTGTGAGGCCCACTGACTAGTATCTGAGCGCTCTGTCACAGGCTCGATGGCAGAGCTGTGACCAAAGTGACTAGAGGATAAGGGAGATTTTGAATTTCTGCACACACTTGTGGACACTGGACACTTATGGATTGTGTGAGGCCCACTGACTAGTATCTGAGCGCTCTGTCACAGGCTCGATGGCAGAGCTGTGACCAAAGTGACTAGAGGATAAGGGAGATTTTGAATTTCTGCACACACTTGTGGACACTGGACACTTATGGATTGTGTGAGGCCCACTGACTAGTATCTGAGCGCTCTGTCACACGCTCGATGGCAGAGCTGTGACCAAAGTGACTAGAGGATAAGGGAGAATTTGAATTTCTGCACACACTTGTGGACACTGGACACTTATGGATTGTGTGAGGCCCACTGACTAGTATCTGAGCGCTCTGTCACAGGCTCGATGGCAGAGCTGTGACCAAAGTGACCAGAGGATAAGGGAGATTTTGAATTTCTGCACACACTTGTGGACACTGGACACTTATGGATTGTGTGAGGCCCACTGACTAGTATCTGAGCGCTCTGTCACAGGCTCGATGGCAGAGCAGTGACCAAAGTGACTAGAGGATAAGGGAGATTTTGAATTTCTGCACACACTTGTGGACACTGGACACTTATGGATTGTGTGAGGCCCACTGACTAGTATCTGAGCGCTCTGTCACAGGCTCGATGGCAGAGCTGTGACCAAAGTGACTAGAGGATAAGGGAGATTTTGAATTTCTGCACACACTTGTGGACACTGGACACTTATGGATTGTGTGAGGCCCACTGACTAGTATCTGAGCGCTCTGTCACAGGCTCGATGGCAGAGCTGTGACCAAAGTGACTAGAGGATAAGGGAGATTTTGAATTTCTGCACACACTTGTGGACACTGGACACTTATGGATTGTGTGAGGCCCACTGACTAGTATCTGAGCGCTCTGTCACACGCTCGATGGCAGAGCTGTGACCAAAGTGACTAGAGGATAAGGGAGAATTTGAATTTCTGCACACACTTGTGGACACTGGACACTTATGGATTGTGTGAGGCCCACTGACTAGTATCTGAGCGCTCTGTCACAGGCTCGATGGCAGAGCTGTGACCAAAGTGACTAGAGTATAAGGGAGATTTTGAATTTCTGCACACACTTGTGGACACTGGACACTTATGGATTGTGTGAGGCCCACTGACTAGTATCTGAGCGCTCTGTCACAGGCTCGATGGCAGAGCAGTGACCAAAGTGACTAGAGGATAAGGGAGATTTTGAATTTCTGCACACACTTGTGGACACTGGACACTTATGGATTGTGTGAGGCCCACTGACTAGTATCTGAGCGCTCTGTCACAGGCTCGATGGCAGAGCTGTGACCAAAGTGACTAGAGGATAAGGGAGATTTTGAATTTCTGCACACACTTGTGGACACTGGACACTTATGGATTGTGTGAGGCCCACTGAGTATCTGAGCGCTATGTCACAGGCAGAAATTGGCTAGTGTATCACAAACTACAAGGTGTATGTAGAATTGGGCAGAATTGGAATCTCCCTAGAGTGCAGGTCTGTAAGAACGGAACATGTCCTCGACTTATTCTCACAGAGTGACTCACTGATAGCTTCACTGTGGCTGTGATAACAGCAGTTACACGGTACTGTGTGAGGAGCGTACACCGCTGTATGGTGTGAAAAAATGCACGCTCAGTACCTCAGCAGGACAAAAAAAAAAATCGCTAGCAGCAGAAGCATTTTTTTTTTCTTCTTCTCAGCAGGACAAAAAAAAAATTGGGATTGCTTTTAAAAAAGCAGTTTGCGGAGCAGTGGGTAAACAGCAATGCAGGAATGTCAGGAAGCCTTAGAAGGCAGCCCAACAACCAACACCACTGATACACCACTATATAGCCTCCCCTTGCACTGCACAGTGACTGGTGTGTTGTACAGGCAAAATCGCTAGCAGCAGAAGCAGTTTTTGGTGTCTTCTTCCCTGCCTAACGCTCTCCCTACAAAATCAGCAGCAGCAGCAGCTCTCCCTATTCTGAGATCAGCATGAGTAACATGGCGGTCGGCGTGCACGCCCTTTTATACCCCCTGTGATGCCCCCCAAAGCAAGCCAATCACTTGCATGCCCTTCTGAAAGATGGTGGTGACCTGTGCCTATGTCATCACGTTGCCCACAGTGTCTGTGGATCCTGATTGGCTGAAAAAGAGCGCAAAACAAACTTTTGAAACGCGACTTTGGCGCGTAAGTCGCCGACCTCGTGGCCGACCTCATCCTAGGGTCGGGTTTCGTTTCATGAAACCCGACTTTGCCAAAAGTCGGCGACTTTTGAATTTTTTCGACCCGTTTCGCTCAACTCTACTTTTGACCCTCGCACTGAAAGCAGCTTTACCGGGAGGAAATTAACTTTATTCCTCCTGGCAGCCTTGCTCTTCCAGTCATAGGGGTTGCGCTGGCACAGTTTCAGTCACCGCTCTGTGTATAGAGAGTGGCGACTGTAACCTCACCCCGGCACTAACTGAAAGCCGCCTCAACACCGTCTGCCACCCGGTAGTTACCCTACTGGTGCCCCTATAAATAATAATGCTTCTTAAGTGCCCACTTAATATTTTTCGGAGTCCCCCTATGTACAGTAGTAATGGCTCCAGCATCGCTGATGTGAGCAAGGGGTCGTGTGATGACTCTTTCGGCTTCTCCCAATTATCTTCTATTGAGTGAAGTCAAACTTATCTAGTCAAAACATGCAAATAGCAAACGTGGTCGCATGGCCACCTGATCGCACCAGTGGTCTTGGGGTTTTATGATGGCAGGCGCACCCCATCATGATTTTGCAGTCTGTAGTCTCAGAGTGACTACAGACAATTATCCCAAGCCTTTAATAACTTTATAATAATAATAAATTGCTTATTATTACATTATTAAATAGAATGCAGCCTGTGGTTACTGTATGGTTATACTTGTTAGGGGGCAGACAGACGGACATATTTCTCATGTGAAGATAACATCACAATCCTCAGACTGACCGTCGACTCTCCACACCTGAGGATGACAGCTGCAAAGTAATACATCACACTGTCACACTCATGTCAGGAGTGGTACCAGCCAGCCCGAAGATTGCGGTGCGATACTCGCATGAGTTATATAGCCGTCTGTCTGTGCCCTTGTTATAGTAATACTGAAAAATTAAGCTATTATTAAAGAATTAATGAGCTCACAAGTTAAAAAAGCCCACCTCCCCCTGTCCCCCTCCCACACCCCAACAGCCCATCCTCTCATATGCACCCCTCAGTGCTCTGTCCTCCTGACCTCACAATACCCCCAACCTCTCACATTTACCCTCCATGCCCTGTCCCCCTCAGTCACAATACCCCCATCTCTCACATTTACCCCCAGTGCCTTCTTGCCCCTACCCCACTTCAACCCCCACAATATCCCCATCCTCTCACATTAACCCCCCAGTGCCCTAACACCAATATCCCCATCCTCTCACATTCAACCCCATTGCCCTTTCTCCCTGCCTCACAATACCCCCATCCTCTCACATTCACCCCCTGTACCCCCTGTCTCACAATACCCCATCTTCTCCACATTCTCCATCAGTGCTCTGTCCCCCCTGCCTCACAATACCCCCATCCTCTCACATTCACCCCCTGTGCCCTGTCCCCCCTGCCTCACAATACTCCATCCTCTCACTTTCACTCCCAGTGCCCTGTCCACCTGCCTCACAATACTCCATCCTCTCACATTCACCCTCTGTGCCATTTCCCCCATCACTCACAATACCCCACCCTCACATTCACCCCTAGTGCCCTATCCCTCCTCCCAGACCTCAACACTCACAATACCCCACATTCACCCCCAGTGCCCTCTTGCCCCTCTCCCACTTCAGCCCCCACAATACCCTCATCCTCTAACATTAACCTGCCAGTGCCCTAGCCCACACAATATCTCCATCCTTTCACATTCACCCCAGTGCCCTGTACTCCCTCCTCCACAATACCCCATCCTCTCACATTCATCCCCAGTGCTCTGTCCCCCTGCCTCACAATACCCCCATCTTCTCACATTCACCCCCAGTGCTCTGTCCCCCCTGTCACACAATACCCCCATCCTCTCACATTCATCCCACAGTGACCATAACATGCCTAAGCTGAATGAATTTAATAAATTCCATCCCAACTTACCGATGAAGCTTGCCGTGTTATGATTGAGTCACCGTAGGAGGCAAAAATAGAAATGCTAGCTAAGTCCAGAAAACCAGAGAAGTTGGCAGCTATCAGATTGCAGACCCCTGAACCTATCAACACAACTAGCAGTAGCCGTGGGGGGCTCCTACGATGCCCTAGGCCCCTCGATCACAGCCGGAGGACTACATAGCTTAAAGACAGAAAGGGAAATCTAAACTGCCCCAGAGCAGACCCCAAAGCAAAAGGCAGCCCCCCACATATAATGACGGTGAAGCAAGAAGAAAGAACAAAACACAGACAGAAAGATAGACTGAGCAAAGATGGGGCCCAAGCTAGCTTAGATAGGAAAGGACAGGAAGGCTGCTGTCTGCAATCCGTGAAAAAACCCTATGAAAATAAGAGCCAACAAACTGACAGTAAAAAAGGCCCTGAAGACGCTAGGCTTCAAAAAGGCTATGTCAGTACTCAGGAATATTCTGAAGACAGAGCAACAGGCAAAAGGAGATTCAGCTCACCCCAGCAGGGAATGGCAGAATCCAGAAAAGCAAGGAAAACAAAACACTAATGCAAAAAGGCAAAGCAGAAATCTTAGCTTTAGATGAGCAGGAATCAGACTGGTTTCCTAGAAGTCCACAGAGAAATCACCCGCAGGCCAGAAGGGCGTGGGCAGCCTTATATCCAGTCATTAACTCCACTCAGCCAGTCATCATCATCAGCCCCAGGTGTTTGACAATCAGGATCACTACCTTTCTTCACCAGAAGAGGGAGTTCCTCGGGCCTCAGTAGTGAAGGGGAAAATTAACTCACAACAGTACCTCCCCCTTGAGGAGGGGTCACCGAACCCTCAACCACGCCACCAGGGCGATCAGGGTGAGCCCGATGAAAGGCACGCACCAATCTTTTGGCATGAATATCAGAGGCAGAGACCCAGGAATTATCCTCCTGACCATAACCCTTCCACTTAACCAAATACTGGAGTCTCCGTCTAGGCAGACGGGAATCCAGTACTTTCTCTACCTCATATTCCATGTTACCTTCAACCAATACAGGGTCTGGAGGTGCAACCCCCGGAACAACAGGTTCAATAAACCTCTTCAACAAAGATTTATGGAACACATTATGGATTTTAAATGTGACAGGAAGAACCAAACAAAAAGAGACCGGATTAATAATCTCCAAAATCTTATAAGGTCCAATAAATCTAGGCTTAAACTTAGGAGAAGCCACCTTCATAGCAATATTTTTTGATGATAACCACACCATATCACCAACCTTAAACTGGGGACCAATGGTCCTATGTCGGTTGGAAAACCGCTGGGCCTTTTCCTGGGAGAGAGATAACTTATCCACCACTTGGTCCCAGATCTGGTGCATTCTCTCCACCACAGTGTCAACACCTGGGCAGGCAGAGGGCTCCATCTGCCCTGAAGAAAATCGAGGATGAAACCCAAAGTTACAAAAAAAAGTGACATCAAAGTGGCAGAACTAGCTCTATTATTTAAAGCAAATTCGGCCAAGGGCAAAAATGAAACCCAATCATCCTGATCAGCAGAAATAAAACATCTCAAATATGACTCCAAGGTCTGGTTTGTTCTCTCTGTCTGCCCATTGGTCTGAGGGTGAAAAGCAGAGGAGAAGGACAACTGAATTCCCAGCTTGGAACAGAAAGTTCTCCAAAATCTAGACACAAACTGGACTCCTCTGTCAGATACAATGTTTTCAGGAATCCGGTGCAAGCGAACCACCTGTTGTAAAAACAAGGGCACCAATTCAGAGGAAGACAGCAACTTAGGGAGTGGTACAAGAAGAACCATCTTAGAGAACCTATCACAAATCACCCAAATAACAGTCATCCTTTGAGAGACAGGCATATCAGAGATGAAATCCATTGAAATATGGGTCCATGGCCTCTTGGGGACAGGCAAAGGCATCAACAACCCACTAGAGCGAGAACACGATTTAGACCGGGAGCACGTCCCACAGGACTGCACAAAATTCCTGACATCACGAGACAAACAGGGCCACCAAAAAGACCGACTCACCAGATCTCTAGTACCAAAAATACCTGGATGACCAGCCAAAGCAGAGCAATGAACTTCAGACATCACTCTCTTCTTCCACTGGTCAGGAATATACAACTTTCCACTGGGACAACGCTCAGGTTTGTCCTCCTGGAACTCTTCCAGAGCACATCTCAAATCGGGCAAGATGGCAGAAAGAACTACCCCTTCGCCTAAGATGGTAGCAGGCTTGGTCACCACAGGAGAATCAGCAAAGAAGCTCCTAGAGAGGGCGTCAGCCTTGACATTCTTAGTTCCAGGAAGAAAAGAAACCACAAAATCAAAACGTGTAAAAAACAAGGCCCATCTAGCCTGTCTAGGGTTCAAGCGCTTAGCCGACTCTAGGTAAATCAAATTCTTGTGGTCAGTGAGGACCACGACTTGATGCTTAGCTCCCTCCAACCAATGTCTCCACTCCTCAAATGCCCATTTCATGGCTAACAGTTCCCGATTCCCCACATCATAGTTACGTTCAGATGGAGAGAACTTTCGGGAAAAGAAAGCACAGGGATTCATTTTAGATGTTACAGGATCCTTTTGGGACAAAACAGCTCCTGCACCAATCTCAGAAGCATCCACCTCTACCTGGAACGGAAGTGAGACATCAGGTTGCCGCAAAACCGGGGCGGAGGTGAATCTTCCCTTCAGCTCCTGAAAGGAAGAAACAGCCTCCGGAGACCAATTTAACACATCAGCACCCTTCTTAGTCAAATCAGTCAATGGCTTGGCAATACTAGAAAATTTTGCCATAAATTTCCTATAAAAATTAGCAAAACCCAAAAACTTCTGGAGGGCCTTCAAAGAAGTGGGCTGAACCCAATCGTAAATGGCCTGTACCTTGGCCAGGTCCATTTCAATAGTTGACGGGGACAAAATAAATCCCAAAAAAGAAATCCTCTGTACTCCAAAAAGGCATTTAGAGCCTTTGACATACAGGGAATTCTCCCTCAAGATCCGGAACACAGTCCGAATATGTTCCACATGAGAATCCCAATCCTTGGAGAAGATCAAAAAATCATCCAGATAGATAATCACAAATTTATCGACAAAATCTTGGATAATATCGTTCATGAAGCACTGGAGGACAGAAGGGGCATTAGTGAGCCCAAAAGGCATCACCAGGTACTCAAAATGTCCCTCCGGAGTATTAAACGCCGTCTTCCATTCATCCCCATGCTTAATGCGAATAAGATTATACGCCCCCCTAAGGTCAAGCTTGGTAAACCAGCAAGCACCTTTAACTCTGGAGAATAGATCAGAAATAAGGGGTAACGGATACTGATATTTAACAGTAATTTTGTTGAGAGCACGATAATCAATACAAGGTCTTAATGATCCATCCTTTTTGGCTACAAAAAAAAAAACCGGCACCTAAGAGTGACGAGGATGGTCTAATATGACCCTTCTCCAACGCCTCCTTATTATAGGATCGCATAGCCTCGTGCTCGGGTACAGATAATTTGAAGAGCCGACCCTTGGGAAATTTACACCCCGGGCTCCGTTCCATTGCACAGTCATAACTCCTATGAGGAGGCAAAGACGCAGACTCATTCTCACTAAATACATCATAAAAGTCCGCCAAATAATCAGGAACATCATGCGACTGAGGAGAGGTGGAAAACACCGGAGCCTAACTAAAGGCACACCGACAACCCCAACTCACCACAGACACAGATTTCCAATCCAAAACTGGATTATGAATTTGTAAGCAGGGAAACCCCAGAACAATAGTATCATGCAGATTATGTAACACCAAAAACCTGCAATTTTCTTGATGGTCTGGGGCGACCCGCATTACCACCTGGGTCCAAAACTGAGGTTAATTTTTAGCCAAAGGAGTAGCATCAATCCCCCTCAAAGGGATAGGCGTCTGCAGAGGTGTCATCGGAAATCCACAACGTTTAGCAAAATCCAAGTCCATTAGGTTTAGAGCTGCTCCCGAATCCACAAAAGCCTTGGCAGAAAATGTGGACAGGGAGCAGATCAGAGTAATAGCCAGAAGAAACTTAGGTTTATCACCACCAACAGAAAACGTGTGTGCAAGGCGTTTCTCGCATTTAGGACAGACAGAAATAATATGTGAGGCATCTCCACAGAAAAAACACAACTTATTACGCCTTCTGAACTCCTGACGCTGCTCTCTGGAAAAAACTCTATCACATTTCATAGGTTCAGACACTTGTTCAACAGGTGGCAACACCTCTCGTGCAGCTCTGCGTTCGCACAAACGCCGATCAACCTGAATGGCTAAAGACATAGAATCGTCAAGACCAGAGGGAACAGGAAATCCCACCATAGTATCTTTTACGGCTCCTGACAACCCCTTCCGAAAGAGAGTAGCCAAGGCATTGTCATTCCAGGTAGTAAGTACTGCCCACTTTCGGAATTTTTGACAGTACAATTCTGCAGAATCACGACCCTGGTTCAATGCCAGCAGGGTCTTTTCAGCCTGATCAATGGCATTAGGTTCATCATACAACAACCCCAAGGCCTGAAAAAATGCGTTCACATTAGTCAGAATAGGATCATCTGGTTTCAAAGAAAACGCCCAATCCTGGGGATCGCCACGCAGCAAAGAGATGACAATTTTAACCTGCTGAGCGGAGCTCCCTGACGAGTTAGGCTTCAAGGCAAAAAATAATTTACAATTATTTTTGAAATTCAAATATTTAGACCGATCCCCAAAAAATACATTAGGTGTAGGAATCTTTGGTTCAGCAGCATGTGAATGAGCAAGGTAGGCGGAAATTCCTCACACTTCCGCAGCGAGCTGTTCCACACGATCAGACAATTGCTTTATCTCCATTGAGAGAAAAAAAAATTCCCCCTACGGCCTCAGAGATATAGAGGAAAAAATATACACACCTTTTTTTTTTTTTTTATACAATTCTTTCCTGCAATTGAGCACCCTAGGATCTGCGGTATGGCGGGTGATTCTGTTATGATTGAGTCACCGTAGGAGGCAAAAATAGAAATGCTATCTAAGTCCAGAAAACCAGAGAAGTTGGCAGCTATCGGATTGCAGACCCCTGAACCTATCAACACAACTAGCAGTAGCCGTGGGGGGCTCCTATGATGCCCTAGGCCCCTCGATCACAGCCGGAGGACTACATAGCTTAAAGACAGAAAGGGAAATCTAAACTGCCCCAGAGCAGACCCCAAAGCAAAAGGCAGCCCCCCACATATAATGACGGTGAAGCAAGAAGAAAGAACAAAACACAGACAGAAAGATAGACTGAGCAAAGATGGGGCCCAAGCTAGCTTAGATAGGAAAGGACAGGAAGGCTGCTGTCTGCAATCCATGAAAAAACCCTATGAAAATAAGAGCCAACAAACTGACAGTAAAAAAGGCCCTGAAGATGCTAGGCTTCAAAAAGGCTATGTCAGTACTCAGGAATATTCTGAAGACAGAGCAACAGGCAAAAGGAGATTCAGCTCACCCCAGCAGGGAATGGCAGAATCCAGAAAAGCAAGGAAAACAAAACACTAATGCAAAAAGGCAAAGCAGAAATCTTAGCTTTAGATGAGCAGGAATCAGACTGGTTTCCTAGAAGTCCACAGAGAAATCACCCGCAGGCCAGAAGGGCGTCGGCAGCCTTATATCCAGTCATTAACTCCACTCAGCCAGTCATCATCATCAGCCCCAGGTGTTTGACAAACAGGCTCACTACCTTTCTTCACCAGAAGAGGGAGTTCCTCGGGCCTCAGTAGTGAAGGGGAAAATGAACTCACAACATTGCAGGCAGTGACTGAGGGAGGACCAGGAGGAAGTGTCCAGTGTATGCACACAGAGGGCACTAGGACCCAGTGTGGCTGAGACAAACAGAGCCTGCATGGTAGAAACTGCAGCTGCTGCCGGCCAGGAAACAGCTCCTCCGGTGAAACAGCTCGGACAGGCTCTGCAACCCGCCATTGTGCAGTCTGCCAGACAGGGGAGCTGGCATTGTGCTGCTCCCTCCCTGACACCTCAGATACTGGCCATGTCTCCCAGTGGGCCCCTGCATGTGACTGGGCCTGGGGCAATGGCCCTCTCTGCCCCCCCCCAATAGCTACTCTACTGTCAATATCTCACTGAACACAAGAAAAATGTACAAAACTTAGACAAGATTGAGTTTCGCAGAATATTTTTAACCCATAACATGAAAGTAAAGTTAATAGTATAACTTTCATTACAAAATATTCATTTTTACTCAAACTAGTTGTTGAAAATAATGAATACATCCCACATTGGATTGAGATCAAGAGCCATACTTGGCCACTGAATCACTTTCACTATGTTTTTCTTCAGAAATGCAATGCCTGTCCATCATTCTGTCCCACACCGTAATCCATGTCTGGGGCTTAATAGTTTTCAGTCTGGATGGTGCCAAGAGAACCAGCCTGAGAGCCACTGGTGAATGAGGTAACCGCTGGTCACTGAGGCTGCATTCCCAGCTGAGCTGAACTGTGGTGACCTCAGCACTGTGAGAAAAAGTCATTGAGTTCATCGCAGTTCAGCTCAGTGAGTTCATCACAGATCCTCTAACATGGATTATGACATGGGACAGAACGATGGACAGATGAGGAGTAATGTTGTTTTTTTAATTTTTGGCTTCAATGGAATGAGCGTTAGATGAGCATAACTATGTTTGTTATTTTTAAATAAAATTGGAAAAGTGTGTTTTGTTTTGATTTCAAATAAAAGACTTTATTCTGGCTGTGTCTTTATTTACCATGTAATTATTGGATTACTAATAAATCTTATTGGCATATCTAATAGGTGTGCCTTTTCTGGGCACCTGCAGGCTGTTATTTTTCGGATGGGGATGTCAATATTCATGGCCCCTTGCCAGTCTGAGAATGCCAGCCCCCAGCTGTCTGCTTTAGCAAGTCAGGTTGTCAAAAATGGGGGACTACCATGCCAGTTTTTTTTTATTTATTAATTAAAATAAACTGCATGGGGACCTCTCTATTCTTGATAACCAGCCTTGCTAACCCTGACATCTGAGGGTTGCAACCCGCAGCTGTCGGTTTTGCCTGGCTGGTTATCAAAAATACACGGGAACCCACAACTTTTTTTTTATTTATTTATAGCACAAGCACTGGCTGATGTATACTTTCATCAGTCGCTGCCTGCTCTCACTGTTATTAGCAGCAGCAGGTGTAGGCTGATGGGAGTAATAGACCCATCAGCTACCGCCTACTGTCGGTGTTATCGGTTGAATATAACTATCATCATTCTCCCCAGCTTGTGCTGATTGCCGGCAGAGCAGGAGAGAACGATGATAGCTGTTTTGAGCACCCCGCACAGGGGAACAGCGCTAACTGAACCTCTGCTTTTCAGGCACCGTTACCTGTCACATGGATTACATCCCTGTGTATCATCCATGTGCACGTGTGTGGGACATTTTGCGACTTATGCTGCTGTTAAAATATGGACATGTCAGCTTGTTTTGCCCACGGAAACAAGGTCCGTGGAAACAGACTGACATGTGCAGAGTCCCATTAACTTGAATAGGTCTACGTGTGTAAGTGTCTCCAGTATGTGTGAAAACATTGATGTCTGAAAGAGGTTTTTGATTTGTTTAGGAACATTTTCATGTTGTATAAGTGCATGTCTACCAAGTTCACGGAGTAATAGTAGTATATTCTCTTTTAATATGGACAAGTATGTCTGTGAATTTATAATACCATCAATGAAATGTAGCTCCCCCGATACCCGCATCACTCATGTAGCCTTAATAAGGATATCGCCTCCTCTATGTTTCACTGTGAACACCTTCATTGTTTTTTGCACTCCTCAACTACGCGCTGCCATAAGTTTTGAAGCCATCAGTTTCAAAAACATTTATCTTTGTTACATCACCATAGATTATAGAGTCCCAGTGGTCTTCAAATTTTTCAGCATGGTCCCTGGCAAATTGTAGGCAAACTCTTTTTGTGCATGGGCTTTAGGAGAGGCTTCCTTCCTGGACAACATCAATGTCTGCCATTACTCTGCAGTGTACACCATTTTGTGAGAAGGGGAACACTCACCCCACTTTGGCTTTCTACTTCTTTTGTTAACAGCCGTAAACTTGCATGATGAAACTATTCAACCCTTCTCATTAGAAAATGTTCCAGTTCATGTGTTAAAGATGTTCTTAACTCTGTGATTGCACACTTGTGAACCCTGAGAGCGCGCCCAGTGTGTGCTGTCAAGATCTCCCATGCCAATGCCGAGAGCATGCGGACGTGAGACTGCAAGTACAGTATGCAGGAAGTTAGTGTCTCCACAACTATTACAAAAATTTCAGAAAATATTGACAGGTCTATCCATACAACATTAACAAATGGTGAGGATTTATATAAATGTTGTGTTGTGGCCCTGTGTTGCAGTGTTTCTTTTTCTTTATGCCTGCGCTTAATCTACAACTGTACAGTGCTCAATGGGAAATCACATGGCCCTAACTGTCCCCAACCACTACTATAGCGCCTAGTACTAAGGATGCTGATTCCTTAAGCTGATAAGGTCTGTTAGGTTGCATACTAATGCCACAATCTTTCAATAATGTCTCATGTGCTAATGAGGCAGAATTAGTTCATATCTCTTTCCTCAGGCTAATGTTATCTGGGAACTTCTATTCACAATTCTCTTGACATATGTGCCAGTCTGCATAACAACCATATTTTATCAGGGTAATTATACTGGCTGTCAATCATACCCAGGTAGGCATGATTGAAAGCTCTAAAGCAGGATTAGTTCAGAGGAAGAGATGCCCCACCAGATAAGCCCTGGCCCATTAGAATATGCAAGGTTGCAGAATAAAGAACATTGTTCTGTTCAATGATTGCAGTAATAGTATAACACATATGTGGCGCCCCTGAGAGTTCAGTCACCACAGAGGTACTGCACCTCCTCCTGAGGTGTGGTACCCCACTATCCAGGTAAGGTGGAGACACCTGACCACACTCCAACACTCGCATCCCACACGCACACCAGTAGTGTAGCAGAGCAATCTTGGTGGCTCCCTGCTTGGAACACGAAGAGTGCTGGGAGGTGGGTGGAGCTTAGACTGCACAAGAGAGTGGGAGAATATTAGGAAAAGGTCAGTCTGTGAGAGAAGATCCCCTGAGAGGGATGGAGTGAAGGAAGTGCTGCAGCAGACTCCTGTGACCAGGAGCTGCTGGCACAGGAAAGAGCCATAGAAAGCCTGATTCTTCAGAAGGAAGATAGTTTAGTATGGAACGTAAGGAGAAGAAGAGAACTAAGGACTAGGGTCAGAGTAGAGCCCTTTCTCAAGTTTGAAGCACATGGCCAGGGTCCGGTCCCCGAGGTTGTATGGATACTGATGTTCCTGCAGCAGAAACCAGAGGAACAGAAGTCGTCACCACTTTATTCCCATCTAAGACTTGGGGGCACAACAAGAACGTGGGTGAGCCCGGACATGATAGCAAGGAGTCCCCGAAGCAGGCTACAGCTGTCTGCCGTACAAGTAGAGTACTAAATAACATCAAGAAGGAGGAACTTGAGTTTAATACACAACTACAAGTACTTCAGATTAGGCGCTAGTGTGGAGACGTTCAGAGAAGGCACATGTTGGAGGAGTGCTGGAAAGGTGTACTTTACCTTGCCTGGGAGTTGGCTGAGCCCCTGACCTGGAGGACACAGTACCGAAGCGGGCATCTGTGTGCACCAGACTGAGTAAAGCCTTGGAACTACATGCCCTTGTGTCCTTCACTTATTCTTGCACCTTACACCCGGCTCTGCTATATCTACTTCTTTACACCATCTCCCCACTTGCCAGCCTCATCTACTCTGCCCTGGGATTACAGCTCCACCTGTGGGGAGCTTCAACATCATTGCTACACCACACCATCTGTCCCAGAGAAGCAACCTTACAGCGCTGGTCAAACTGACCAGAAACCACAGGTGGCGTCATGAATCATCTCAACAACTTTATCCCCATCTTTTACATTGCCGCCTGAGGCCACGGACCGGGTCACCGCCACTATGACATCTCCCATTGTAATCAACGGGCCCGGCACCGAGTACCCCACGGCCTCGGGGGGCGAGACACATAGAACACCTTATCATATTAAAAAAATGACATTATACGCCGCTATAGCAGCAGTTGGGGACAGTCAGTGGACCTGGCAGATTTATTTTAACATTTTTTTATCTAATTAATAGGCAGTGTTACACAAGACTTTCCAAGTATCCTACAGTTACCTTGTTTTGTTTACCAGGAATGCTCTCTGTTAGGCTGGAGTCACACTTAACGTATAAAAAAATTGGTCCGATTTTGACGGTCGAGAATTGCACATATGGTCCCTAAACAGTGATCTGTATGTAATTCGTTTGCAATGCGAGGATGCGATTTCCTCGCATCTAAGTATCCGTATGGCGAGATTTTATCGCAGCCTTGCAAAATGGACATATAACGGTTTTTAGGCCTGAAATTAATAAAATTCTAAGTCAGCAACCCTATTTATTGCCTGAACAACAGGTGAGAGCCTACAATCTTTACATTAGCACCCATGCTTGTGTTGGGGTATTTCTGCTTTGTGGCAAACATGTCAGACAGGCTTACTTTCAACACTACTGAGTGGGTTCTTTTACACTGGGTTATGTCTCGACATTTTGGGGAGCCATACCCAGTGATTGTTGATCCCAGGAGGCGGTGACGAATGTGGGTACATCCACTTTTGAGGCAACAGCTGACTAAAGGCCATTTCCACTGTCTGTATGCTTCTCTACGTAGCCATCCTGACAAGTTCTTCCAGTATTGTCGGATGAGCATGCCCACACTTGGAGATTGTGCACCCTGGGATCACCTTTAACCCCTTTACCCCCAAGGGTGGTTTGCACGTTAATGACCGGGCCAATTTTAACAATTCTGACCACTGTCCCTTTATGAGGTAATAACTGTGGAATGCTTCCCTGGATCCCAGTGTTTCTGACACTGTTTTCTTGTGACATTGTACTTCATGTTAGTGGTAAAATTTCATTCATATAACTTGTGTTTATTTGTGAAAAAAAAACAGAAATTTGGCGAAAATTTTGAAAATTTGGCAATTTTCCAACTTTGAATATTTATGCCCTTAAATCACAGAGATATGGCACACAAAAAAGTAATAATTTCCCACATGTTTCCTTTACATCAGCACAATTTTGGAACTAAATTTTTTTTTCTTAGGAAGTTATAAGGGTTAAAAGTTGACCAGCGATTTCTCATTTTTGCAACACCATTTTTTTAGGGACCACATCACGTTTGAAGTCACTTTGAGGGACCTATATGATAGAAAATACCCAAAAGTGACACAATTCTAAAAACTGCACCCCTCAAGGTGCTCAAAACCACATTCAAGAAGTTTATTAACCCTTCAGGTGCTTCACAGGAATTTTTTGAATGTATAAAAAAATGAACATTTAGCTTTTTTCCCAAAAATTACTTCAGGTCCAATTTTTTTTATTTTACCAAGGGTAACAGGAGAAATTGAATGGCAAAAGTTATTGTGCAATTTGTCCTGAGTACGCCAATACCTGATATGTGGGAGGGAACCACTGTTTCGGCACATGGCAGAGCTCAGAAGGGAAGGAGCACCGTTTGACTTTTTCAACTCAAAATTGGCTGGAATTAAGATCAGACGCCATGTCACGATCGGAGCCCTTGATGTGCCTAAACAATGGAAACCCCCCCCACAAGTGACCCCATTTTGGAAACTAGACCCCCAAATGAACTTATCTAGATATGTGGAGAGAACTTTGAACCCCGATGGGCTTCACAGAAGTTTATAACGTACAGCCGTACAATTAAAAAATCATATTTTTTCCAAAAAATGTTCTTTTCACCACCAATTTTTATTTTCCCAAGTGTAACAGGACCCCAAAAGTTATTGTACAATTTGTCCTGAGTGCGCTGATACCCCACATGTGGCGGTAAACCACTATTTGGGCGCATGGCTGAGCTCGGAAGGGAAGCAGCACTATTTGACTTTTTTGACTGGAATTGAGATCAAATAAGAAAATGGTTGCACTCAATTGCATTAAGGCATATCAAATATTAAATATGTGAAATACGAACATTTGTATGTTAGCTTTCTGACTGTGCACTCCGCCCTTCATCAGGCTGTGATTTTAATTACATCCAATCACATTTTGGTTCCTATCTTCCTATAAATGCAGGCTTTACCATGTTATTAGCCAGAGGATAGTTCACACTAGGCAGTTAGTATAGGGACCCGTTCAATGAAATCACCTTGACGTTGGTGAATGGGCTCACATCTTTTGGCCAAATTTTGTGCTAAGTATCTCATATGTTTTTCTAGATTACAAAAGCCATTATGCTATTCGCATTTCACATATTTCATATTTGATATGCCTTAATGCAATTGAGTGCAAACATTTTCTTATTTGATTTGTTAGCTGTTTTTTGGTATGCACCTATTCAGACTAGTTCTAGATGTGCCATCAGTTTTTTCTGTCATTTGTATGTTAGCTTTCTGACTGTGCACTCCGCCCTTCATCAGGCTGTGATTTTAATTACATCCAATCACATTTTGGTTCCTATCTTCCTATAAATGCAGGCTTTACCATGTTATTAGCCAGAGGATAGTTCACACTAGGCAGTTAGTATAGGGACCCGTTCAATGAGATCACCTTGACGTTGGTGAATGGGCTCACATCTTTTGGCCAAATTTTGTGCTAAGTATCTCATATGTTTTTCTAGATTACAAAAGCCATTATGCTATTCGTATTTCACATATTTCATATTTGATATGCCTTAGTGCAATTGAGTGCAACCATTTTCTTATTTGATATGTAAGCTGTTTTTTGGTATGCACCTATTCAGACTAGTTCTAGATGTGCCGTCAGTTTTTTCTGTCACTTGGAATTGAGATCAGGTGCCATGCTGCGCTTGGAAAGCCCATGATGTGCCTAAACAGTGGAAACCCCCCACAAATGACACCATTTTGGAAACTAGACCCCTCAAGGAACTTATCTAGAAGTGTGGTGAGCACTTTGAACCCCCAATGGTTTCACAGAACTTTATAACGCCTGGGCGTGAAAATAAAAAAATCATATTTTATCCACAAACATGACCTTTTAGTCCCCAATTTTTTTATTTTCCCAAGGGTAACAAGATAAATTAGACCCCAAAAGTTGTTGTCCAATTTGTCCTGAGTATGCTGATATCCCAAAAGTGGGAGAAAACTACTGTATAGGCACACGTCGGGGCTCGGAACGGAAGTAGTGACGTTTTGGAATGCAGACTTTGATGGAATGGTCTGCGGGTGTCATGTTGCTTTTGGAGAGCCCCTGATGTGCCTAAACAGTGGAAACAACCCACAAGTGACCCCGTTTTGGAAAATATTCCCCCCAAGGAACTTATCTAGATATGTGGTGAGCACTTTGAACTCCCAAGTGCTTCACAGAAGTTTATAACGCCTGGGAATGAAAATAAAAAAATCATTTTTTTTCACCACACACATGATCTTTTAGTTCCCAATATTTTTATTTTCCCAAGGGTAGCAGGAGAAATTGGACCCCAAAAGTTGTTGTCCAATTTGTCCTGAATATGCTGATATCCCAAAAGTGGGAGAAAACTACTGTATAGGCACACGTCGGGGCTCGGAACAGAAGTAGTGACGTTTTGGAATGCAGACTTTGATGGAATGGTCTGCGGGTGTCATGTTGCTTTTAGAGAGTCCCTGATGTGCCTAAACAGTGGAAACACCCCACAAGTGACCCCGTTTTGGAAAATATTCCCCCCAAGGAACTTATCTAGATATGTGGTGAGCACTTTGAACCCCCAAGTGCTTCACAGAAGTTTATAACGCCTGGGAAGTGAAAATAAAAAAATATTTTTTTTTCGCCACATACATGATCTTTTAGTCCCCAATATCTTTATTTTCCCAAAGGTAACAGGAGAAATTGGACCCCAAAAGTCGTTGTGCAATTTGTCCTGAGTAGGCTGATACCCCATATGTGGGGGTAAACCGTTTGGGCGCATGGCAGAGCTTGGAAGGAAAGGAGCACCGTTTTACATTTTCAACACAGAATTGGCTGGAATTGAGATCAGATGCCATGTTGCGTTTGGAGAGCCCCTGATGTGTCTAAACGGTGGAAACCCCCCCAATTCTAACTCCAACCCTATCGCCAACACACCCCTAAGCCTAATCTCAGCCCTCACCCTAGTTCTAGCCCTAACCCTAAGCCTAGCCCTAACCTTAACCCTAACCCTAGCCCTAACCCTAATCGGAAAATGGAAATAAATACTTTTTTTAATTTTATTATTTTCCCCTAACTAAGGGGGTGATAAAGGAGGGTTTGATTTACAATTTTTAGCAGGTTTTTATGTGTGGCAGCTGTCATATGCTAAAAGACACTTTTTATTGTAAAAATAGATTTTGCATCACCACATTTTCAGAGCTATAATTTTTCCATATTTTGACCCATCGAGTCTTGTGAGGTCTTATTTTTTGTGGGACTAGTTGACGTTTTTATTTGTACAATTTTTGGCCATGTGACATTTTTGATCGCTTTTCATTCAGATTTTTGGGACGCAGAATGAACAAAAACCAGCATTTTATGAATTTCTTTCGGGGGGTGATTTTACACCATTCCACATGTGGTAAAATTGATAAAGCGGTTTTATTCTTCGGGTCAGTATGATTACAGCGATACCTCATTTATGTCTTTTTATATGTTTTGGCGCTTTTATGCAATGAAAACAATTTTATATAAAAAATAATTATTTTTGCATTGCTTTATTCTGCGAGCTATAGCTTTTTTATTTTTTCACTGATGACGCTGTATGGCAGCTCATTTTTTGCAGGACAAGATGATGTTTTCAGTGGTACCATGTTTTTTCATATCCGTCTTTTTTGTTGCTCGTTATTGCATTTTTTGTTCGGCGGTATGATGATAAAGCATTGTTTTTTGCTTTGTTTTTTATTTTTATTTTTAAGGGGTTCACTAAAGGGGTTAACTAGTGGGTCAGTTTTTTAGGGCGGGTCATTGCGGGCGCAGCAATACTAACTATGTGTACTTTTATTTATTTATTTTTTTATTTCCAAAAAATGAATTTATTATGAAATTTTTTTTTTTAATTTATTTAGGGATTTTTTTTATAAATTATTTTTTCACTTTTTTTTTATTTATTTTATTGTCCCAGAGGGTACATCACTGTCTTGTGTCAGGTCACTGATCTGACACTTTGCACAGCGCTGTGTCAGATCAGCGATCTGACAGGCGCTGCTGTAGGCTTTCTCAGAGCCTGCTCTCAGCAGGCACTGAGAAAGACACCTCCCTGCATGCCCCCGAAGGCCCCCGCAGCCATCTTGGTACGGGGGCCTGCAGGGAAGGAGACCCTTGGAGCAGCGCAGCACATCGCGCTGCTTCGGGGGTCTCAGGGAAGCACACAGGGAGCCTGCGTGTGGTAAAATTGACAAAGCAGTTTTATTCTTCGGGTGAGTACGATTACAGCGATACCTCATTTATGTTGTTTTTTTATGTTTTGTTGCTTTTATTCTCTCCTATGACTCGGTACACTGCAATCATGTTTGATCGCAGTGTGCCAGGCGTTAGTGTGTCAAGGGCGGTCCGTGACCGCCCCTGACATATAGTGTCGGGTGTCAGCTGTGATAATCAGCTGACACCCGGCCGCGATCAGCGGCGCTCCCACCCGAGGGTGCCGCTGATCGCTCTGACGTACTATCCCATCCCCAGTCATACAGGCCCGGGTACCGTGGACAGGATTGTATGTCTGATGTCAGAAAGGGGTTAAGGACACAAAGATGTGCAACTGTGTTTCTGCAGAGGAGCGCCTTTTACTTATGTTATGGTATATATTCATCCTCTCTGTTGATGATGTATTCTTATTTTTTTTAAACTAATGCTCACATCCATTCCATGTTTGGGCCCATGTTGTTTCATTATTTTTACTCCCACATTTGTCCTTAGACATTATATGCAGCTTTTAATATGAGCAAAGGCCATGCATGTTTTTTTTTTCTAGGCAGGGCTTCTTAGCTATTGCCATAACTTTTATAAAGGACTAAACTGCTTTATGGCGGCATGGGTATTAATTATCTTTAATGTTGTATCTTCCCTTATAGATTCCTTTCCACTGGCCTTTCCTATGTGGCACTGCATCTTGAAATCTTAATTGGTAAATCGACAACC
Organism: Dendrobates tinctorius; assembly: GCF_039654945.1. NCBI lineage: Eukaryota > Metazoa > Chordata > Amphibia > Anura > Dendrobatidae > Dendrobates > Dendrobates tinctorius. The sequence continues at coordinate 37,885,214 of NW_027361714.1, forward strand.
TCAGGCCTTGTTCGTTCTACGTGCTCGGCAATATGGTCCCGACTACATCAATTGGTCATGCCTGAGCCCAAAATGAAAGACTGGCTGTGGATATCCCATGGGTTTGAGGCAATGTGCCAGTTTCTCAACTGTATTGGCTCACTGGATGGAAGGCACATCCGTGTGCATAAGCCGCCAAACTTAGGGTCCAAATATTATAATTATAAACAGTATTTTTCTGTAGTGCTGTTGGCCCTGGTCGACAGTGCCTACAGGTTTATAAATGTAGATATTGGGGTCTATGGAAGAACTGGAGACTCCAGAGTCTTCAATTCTTCCATTATGAGTTTGCGGCTGCGCAATAAGGATTTGGACTTCCCACCCCTACATCAACTACCTGGGTCCACTATGGAAGCAGTGCCTATGTAATGGTTGCAGATGAGGTCTTTCAACTAACACACAACCTCATGAGGCCTTATCCATGTAGAGGCCGGGACCATGGCGCAGAATATTTAATTTACACCTATCCCGCGCATGACGACTGGTGGAGTGTGCCTTTTGCATTCTTTGTGCCAAATGGTGGGTCCTGCAGTCAGCCATTCAACTTATTGAAGGAAATGTGAATGTGGTGATTAAAGCCTGTGTGATACTTCACAACTTCACCAGAGTCCATGACTGTTCCTCATATGATAGTGATGAAGTTGTGTTGGCAAATATTGTCAGGCCTATTACACATGTAATTCCTCCCCGTCATCAGCCCTCTGGACTAAAATATGTGATGTGTGATGTGTACAAATTATTTTGTTTCACCAGAGGAATCTACTCCATGGCAAGACAATGCAGTTTCTATGTCGTGATTTATGGTTTTTGGATTGTTAAAAGTAAAGTAATGTAAGTGTTTGCTGTGTGTCTTGTGTTTGTATACTAATGTATGACAAAGTTAAAGCATCACATCACCTAGCACGTCATAACATCACCAAAGATTCATATTGAATTAACATTTTTAATTCTCAGAAAATGTTCTTTTCTATCAGAAATACCATATTTTTGCCATATGGCATATTGACCTATAGGCCATATCAAAATTTGATAATATTATATGTCATAAAAAAAATTATAAAACCAAAATACAAAAAAACTATACGAAACCAAGCGAAAAACCTACAAGTTTTGGTAGGTTGAGGGTGGTGATGGCAGGAGGCCTGTTTGGGTGGTTTGCCTTGCTGGTAGGCCAACATCATTGTCACCCTGTGTGATGCCAGATGCAGAGGCAGGATGTTGCTCCCTGGCAGGCTCCTGTTGGGGATGATAGTAGGGAGCTGCTGAAGCTACTAGGTGTGTAATAAAGTTTCACACACGTGTGATAAGTAGGATAAGTACAGTACTTACTGTTATGGACGTTGGTGGTACAGTGTACTGTAGGTCCAGAGAGTAAGAAGAAATGATGACCCGCTGTCAGATGGCGCTGTATATACTGTGCAGAGTGCTGATGATTGCCAGTATAAGCTCTGAGTAGCAGTGCTGCTGAATATTACTAGCAGGGCCGGGAGAGAGACGTCAGCACCTCGCGTGAAGTTCAAAGAAGATATCCGGATTTCAGCTGTTACTGCGGTTACTGAACCAGAGTGCCAATGAATGTGGGGTCTTTTCGGATGGTGCTCCCAGGCTTCCCTGCCATGCAGGGAGGAAGAGAAACGCTGACAACTCGTGTTCTCCGGCTGAAAGCAGAGCAGAGGCTGTGGCGTGAATGGTGGGGGGCAGAGCTAAGCGTGACGTCACGGGATTGCAAAGACGGGCGTGCGAGGAGAGCAACTACCAACGCATTTCAAGGGATACGATCCCTCACCATCAGGCTTGTGCCTCCAGCATGTGGACCGTCCTTTCATGCTTGCGCTCCCCCTTATTTGGTTTCACCTGCTTGTAAATGACTGCCAAGTTGAACAGCTGTGCCCCAGGTAGGATGTACAGTAACTGGATTGTGCAATATAAAATATGAGGACAGAGTCCTGTAATGATGCCTGTGTACTGTGCTCATACATACTCTAAGTATGTCAATATGGATGACTTAGTGTTATACTTGGACTAAAAATTAGTATGTGACTACCGTATTCATGGTAAAACAATTAACAAATATCACTAGTCTAAAAAATATAAACTTTATTAGTTTAGATACTAAGATTATGTAAGTTTGCTAAAACATATATGCGTGTAAAATAAAATTAAAATGAGTTTACGAATTACTCAATTAATTTGTATATGTTATCACTATTATTTCATGTATTGCATACTTGCTATTAGGTGCAATTAGAAGTAAAAGTGTATAAAACGTACATAGAGTATGTATATAAAAAAGGGGTATAAAAAAAGGGTATAAAAAACATATGTCTTAAAAGGCCTATTGGAATGCGAATAGTTCAATCTCTTGGTTTAGTCCTTTTTGGGCTAAACTATCAAGAGTAAAGATCCAACTAGATTCCAGTCTTGACATGGTTTTCAAGAAATCACCCCCCCCCCTAGAGTTTTAGTGGACTGTTTGGATGCGCAAAAGGAAACTCCACTGCAGGAATGATTGTGTTTTTCAAAGAGATGGCGTGATAAGGGATGACCTTTGAAGCCTTTATTAATATTTTCAAGGTGCTCCTTTTTTTCTATGTATAAATATATTTCCTCTTTGAGGGTTATGCATCCCCACTCCTGGCCCGATGCTGTCTGTCCCGCCTGTACTGGTCTGTACAGCTGCGCCACTGTCTTGTGACATCACTCACTGCAACGTAACACAAAACAAGTTTTAACATTAAAACAATGTGTTTGCATTGCACAATGTATTGGACATTGTAATGTGGCCTGCTACTTGGCAAGTGTTAAATGTAAAATAAGCCACAATTTCTGCAAAAAAAATACCATATGATGATGTTGCGTTAATTTGGTAACACGTGTTCCTTTTAGCAATAATACTTTTTAATGATTGGACTTACTAACTTGCTGCTGGGCCTCATGAGATCTTTCCTCATAGTTGGGAAACATATGCCTTCAGATTCTCCTCCATGCAACCCGGTCTGCGTAGTGTGCGTCCCATTAATCCCATAGTTCTGGCCTCTCTTGCACCAGAACTAGGAACATCTCCACATTTATGTGCGTGGCCATGATGCTGGACTCCATGGAGGCGTGCTTCCTGGATTTTTCTAGAGGTTGCCAGGGAAATTTGCATGCCAAAGCTTCCTGACAATGCTTGATTCAATTTACTGTCACCTTGAGAATGCTTCAGTATTTCTCGCAAGTCAAACGCATGGTGCATGTGATATCTGTTTATGTTTCGCACCCACAGACTTGCACTGGCGAGTCTCAGCCGATATATGGTGCAAATCGCAGCATGCTGCAATTTCACTCGCACATATAATACGGCCGAGAAAATCACGGATGATGGGAGCTGCCCCATAGATTAACATTGGTACCAGTGCTATGCAATTTTTTGTCGCAAAGCACTCGTCCGCATTCCTCTCTAGTGTGACTTCGGTCTTAGGGATGAAAGAACGTGTGAATGTTAGGGTTCCCCAGGTTCGGCAGGACTTTTTTAAAAGTCTTGTTGGGGTTCTAAACTTGACCCAGGTCCAAGAACACCATATACAGTGGGTACGGAAACTATTTAGACCCCTTTACATTTTTTACTCTTTGTTTCATTGCAGCCATTTGGTAAATTCAAAAAAGTTCACTTTTTTCTCATTAATGTACACTCTGCACCCCATCTTGATGGAAAAAAAACAGAAATGTAGAAATTTTTGCAAATTTGTTAAAAAAGAAAAAACAAAATATCACATGGTCATAAGTATTCAGACCCTTTGCAAAGACACTCATATTTAAGTCACATGCTGTCCCTTTCCTTGTGATCCTCCATGAGATGGTTCTACTCCTTCAATGGAGTCCAGCTGTGTTTAATTACACTAATAGGACTTGATTTGCAAAAGCACACACCTGTCTATATAAGACCTCACAGCTCACAGTGCATGTCAGACAAAATGAGAATCATAAGGTCAAAGGAACTGGCCAAAGAGCTCAGAGACAGAATTGAGGCAAGGTTAAGATCTGGCCAAGGTTACAAAAGAATTTCTGCAGTACTAAGAGCACAGTGACCTCCATAATCCTTAAATGGAAGAAGTTTGGGACCACCAGAAGTCTTCCTAGAACTGGCCGTCCAGCCAAACTGAGCAATCGTGGGAGAAGAGCCTTGGTGAGAGAGGTAAAGAACCTCAAGATCACTGTGGTTGAGCTCCACAGATGCAGTAGGGAGATAGGAGAAAGTTCCACAAAGTGAACTATCACTGCATCCCTCCACCAGTCGGGCCTTTATAGCAGAGTGGCCAGACGGAAGCCTCTCCTCAGTGCAAGACATATGAAAGCCCACACAGAGTTTGCTAAAAAATCACATGAAGGACTCCAAGACTATGAGAAATAAGATTCTCTGGTCTGATGAGATGAAGATAGACCTTTTAGTGATAATTCTAAGTGGTCTGTGTGGAGAAAATCAGGCACTGCTCATCACCTGCCCTATACAATCCCAACAGTGAAACATAGTGGTGACAGCTTGAATTTATATTTATGAAAAAAGGAAATTTGCCAAAAATGTAGAAAATTTTGCAATTTTCAAACTTTTAGTTTTTGTGCCCTTAAATTAGAGAGTCATGACACACAAAAAAGTTAAAAAAAAATAACATTTCCCACATGTCAACTTTGCGTCAGCACAATTTTGGAAGCATATTCTTTTATTAGGACGTTATAAGTGTTAAAAGTTGACCAGCAATTTCTAATTTTTCCAGCAAAATTGGCAAAACCATTTTTTTAGGGATTGCCTCACATTTGAAGTGAGTTTGGTGGTCAATATGACAGCAAATATGCAAAAGTGACAGCATTCTAAAAACTGCACCCCTCAAGGTGCACAAAACCACATTCAAGAAGTTTATTAACCCTTCAAGTGCATCACAAGAACTAAAGCAATGTGAAAGGATAAAATGAACAATTTTCTTTTTTCACAAAAAAATTGCTCTTATACCCAAATTTATTTTTAATTTCACAAGGGTATCAGTAAAAAATGGACCAGACAAAATTTGTTGTGCAATTTCTACTGAGGATGCCGATGCCCCGCATGTGGGGGAAAGCCACTGTTTTGGCGCATGGCAGGGCTCCAAAGTGAGGGAGCACTGTTCGACTTTTTGAACGCAAAATTGGATGGATTCGAAGGCGGGCTCCATGTCATGTTTGGAGAACCCCTGATGGGCCTAAACAGTGGAAACCACTCAATTCTAACTCCAACCCTAACACAACCCTAACCGTAATCCCAACCCTAACCGTAATCCCAAAGCTAACCACAACCATAACTCTAACCACAACCCTATCCCCAACACCATCCTAACCTCAACACCACAACACAACCCTAGCCCAAACACTAACTCTAGCTACAACCCTAACTCTAGCCCTAACCCAACTATAACCCTAACTGCAAAGAATGAAAAATAATACATTATTAATTTTATTAATTTTACTTAAATAAAGAGATGACAAAGGGGGTTTGATTTACTGTTTTTTTATTTTGATCACTGTGATAGGGTCTATCCCAGTGATCAAAATGAACCAATAGGAAAAATCTCATCTTGTTGCCGAGTACCAGCTGGCAGATCTTGGCGGGCGCACTGAGCATGCACCCGCCATTTTCTTCCAGGAAGAAGATGCAGAGGGCTGGGGGATGGAGCAGGAGGGTCCAGGGATGGCGGAGGTACCGGGGGGGCTCGGGGCACCCCATTTCTCGCTCCACTGGTATGCTAGATCACATCATAGGAGAGAGAAATAAATGGGAAATATGACTTTTTTTTGCAATCACCATTATTTGGTGAATAACAGTTATTGCAAGACTGGGGACAGTAAAAGCAGACCCGAATCATGTTCTCTGGGGTTTCAGCTATCCCCGGTAGCCGAGACCATGGAGATTTTCCAACGCTGGGGGAGCTATACCCTTATTTCTCACCGCCATTAAAAAACAGTATTAAGGAATAAGGCCCCTTAGCTACTGCTGTTAAAAGGCATTTCGGCGGTCGTTAAGGGATTAAACATAGAACACGTGTTAGGCTAGTTTCACACTTGCTTTTTTTTGCAGCGCGTTTTTCCCGCAAAAAAACGCATTAAAAAAACGCATACAAATGCATACAAACGCTGCGTTTTTTTCAAGCATTTTTGTGCGCATGCAGGAAAAAAACGCAGCGTTTTTGCGCGTTTGTATGCGTTTTTAGCGCGTTTTTACCGCGTTTGCGTTTTTTTCCAACATTTTTAGGTGGCCCCTCACACTACCCAAACCATGACTTTACTAACCCTAACCCTGACCCTAACCCTAACCCTAACCCTGACCCTAACCCTAACCCTAACCCTGACCCTAACCCTTAACCAAATCATACTTAACCCTAACCCAAACCCTAAACCCTAACTAACCCTAACCCTAACCCTAACCCTGACCCTAACCCTAACCCTAACCCTGACCCTAACCCTAACCCTGACCCTAACCCTTAACAAAACCATACTTAACCCTAACCCTGACCCTAACCCTGACCCTAATCCTTAACAAAACCATACTTAACCCTAACCCTGACCCTAACCCTAACCCTGACCCTAACCCTAACCCTAACCCTGACCCTAACCCTAACCCTAACCCTAACCCTGACCCTAACCCTTAACAAAACCATACTTAACCCTAATCCTGACCCTAACCCTGACCCTAATCCTTAACAAAACCATACTTAACCCTAATCCTGACCCTAACCCTGACCCTAACCCTAACCCTAACCCTAACCCTGACCCTAACCCTAACCCTAACCCTAACCCTGACCCTAACCCTTAACAAAACCATACTTAACCCTAATCCTGACCCTAACCATGACCCTAATCCTTAACAAAACCATACTTAACCCTAACCCTGACCCAAACCCCAACCCTAACCCTGACCCTGACCATAACCCTAACCCTAAACCCCCTTAACTAACCCTAACTCTAACCCAAACCCCTAAATTCCATGGTTTAAAAAAAAAAACGCATATGCAAAAAAACGCATACATGAGCATGCCAGTGCGCACATATGCGCATCCATAGGCTATAATGGCCATTTTTAGCGCAAAACGTGCGCATATGTGCGCATGCGCTTTTTTGCAGGGCCAAAAAATGCAACATGCTGCATCTGGAAAATCCCAACGCACACCCCAAAAAAACGCAGCGCATGAAAATCGCATACATGCGCTTACCAGCGCGCAGGTATGCGCACCCATGTTAAATATAGGGGAAAAAACGCATGCGCAGGTGTGCGTTTTTTTCCAGCGCTAAAAAACGCAAATGTGAAACCAGCCTTAAATATGGGTCGCATGGATTTATCATGCAAAATGTGTATCATAGACACAAACTTAACACAATTAAGAAATCTTTCTGATGCAATTATTTGTACACTGATAAATCCCCCCCCCCAAAAAAAAAACAATTGGAACTAGCATAATTATCACATAATGAAAAGTTTTGAAAAACTCTATATAAATTCAAGCAGCACAAGGCTATATACTGTAGATGTTATACATGTTACACTAGCTCAATGCGAATCAATTTATATGCAAGAATTATATATGCATAAGTGCTACTGACTATTTAGCAGAGAAAACCTCACAGTTTGAATATAGATTGATCAAGTAAATATTTACTTGCATATGAATTGACCTTGAGCTGGTGCAACATGTATAACATCAATATAGCCTTGTATTGCTTGAATTTATATGGAATTTTTCAAAACTTTTCATTGTGTGATAAAATTGGCATCTTCTAGTTTATAAAATTTATGATAGTTCCAGTTTTTTGGGGATGATTTATCAGTGTATTGCAGCATTTTAAAATTATATAGTTGCAAACAATTGTATCAGATTTCTTAATTGTTTTTCGCTTCTGTCTATGACACACATTATGTTTGTAAATTAGTCTCATTTGCATGATAAATCCTTGGGACCCGTAGTTAACAACTGTGTTCTGTGTTTAATAATGATTGTCTACCTATGGTAATTGACTGAGAGCTACATATATAGTATAGTCAGTATACCCTGCCATATTCTGCCATGCCGTATGACTAAAGGCGCTTGGATGTGAGAAACGTGTCTGGTTTTTATATACTCTTTGGATTCCATGTTTTTAATGAATCCTTAATAAAGCATGAACTATGTTTACATATTTGTTTCATGGATTATAGTGGTATAGTGGCCTGCTAGAGGTGATTTTGCTGGGCTCTGACACTGCTACTCCTGTTCCTTCTCGCACAAAGGAGAAGATAGCTGTCCTGCTGCTGGGTTGTTGCCCTATGGCCCCCTCCATGTCTCCTGGTATCTGCTCCATGCTCTGGACACTGTGCTGACAGAGACAGCTGCCCTTCTTGCCACAGCTTGCATTGATGTGCCATCCTGGATGAGCTGCACTACTTGAGCAACTTCTGTGGGTTGTAGACATCACCTCATGCTAATGTACAGTTCCTCTAGGGGGGAGAGCAATGACAAAATGCAAAAGTACCCAAAACAAGAGCCAAAAAGGATCAAAGCAGAGAAGTGGTCTGTGTTCACCCCCTGTAGAACCACTCCATTATATGGGTTGTCTTGTTAATTACCTTTTATTTCTACCTGTTGCCTGTACCATTTGCCCAACAAAAGGAGAAATTGATTCACAATCAGTTGCTTCATAACTGGATAGGTTGATTTCACTGAAGGGTGATTGACTTGGAGATACATTGTGCTGTTTAAGTATTCCCTTTATCTTTTGAGCAGTATATATATATATATACCAGTGGCGTATCCAGGGGGGCAGCCGGGGCAGTTGCCCCGGGCGCAGGCAGCAGGGGGGTGCAGTCGGGCCGCCCGGCCGCCTAATGCAGCGGTCGGCAGTGTCTCTCCCCCTGCGGCTGCGTTCTGCCGCCCCCCCCGTCCTGTGTGTCGGCGGTTCTCTGTGTCGGCTGTCAAGCTGACAGCCGACACAGAGAAGGAGGCCGCGCCGACTCCCAGGCAGCAATTGTACTGGCGTCTATACAGACGCCAGTACAATTGAAGCTCTGACCACCGGGCCAGAGCGACGTCAGCAGCGTGATCAGGTCATGTGATCACGCTGCTGACGTCACTCCCCGGCGCCCAGAGCGAACGCTGGTGGTAAGTGTGCTCCTCTGTGGAGCTGAAGATCCACCGAAGATGGGAGATGGGGGTTAATGAGTGGAGATGGGGGTTAATGAGTGGGGGTTAATGGGTGGAGATGGGGGTGTTCATGAGTGGAGATGGGGCTTAATGTGGGGATGGGGGTTAATGAGTGGATATGGGGCTTAATGTGGGGAAGGGGGTTAATGAGTGGAGATGGGGGTTAATGAGTGGGGGGTTAATGGGTGGAGATGGGGCTTAATGTGGGGATGGGGGTTAATGAGTGGATATGGGGCTTAATGTGGGGAAGGGGGTTAATGTGGGGATGGGGGTTAATGAGTGGAGATGGGGTTAATGTGTGGGGGTTAATGAGTGGAGATGGGATTAATGTGGGGATGGGGGTTAATGAGTGGGGGTTAATGAGTGGAGATGGGGGTTAATGTGTGGGGGTTAATGAGTGGAGATGGGATTAATGTGGGGATGGGGGTTAATGTGTGGAGATGGGATTAATGTGGGGATGGGGGTTAATGAGTGGAGATGGGATTAATGTGGGGATGGGGGTTAATGTGTGGAGATGGGATTAATGTGGGGATGGGGGTTAATGAGTGGAGATGGGATTAATGTGGGGATGGGGGTTAATGTGTGGAGATGGGATTAATGTGGGGATGGGGGTTAATGAGTGGAGATGGGATTAATGTGGTGATGGGGGTTAATGTGGGGGGTTAATGAGTGGAGATGGGGGTTAATGTGGGGATGGGGTTAATGATTGAGGGGTTAATGAGTGGAGATGGGGTTAATGACTGTGGGGGTTAATGAGTGGAGATGGGGGTTAATGAGTGGGGGGATTAATGAGTGGGGATGGGGGTTAATGAGTGGGGATGGGGGTTAATGTGTGGGGGGATTTGGAGTGGGGGTACATAATGTGTGGGGAGATTTGGAGTGGGGGTACATAATGTGTGGGGGGATTTGGGAGTAGGGATGAGGGGTTATTGAGTGGGGATGGGGGGTACTTAATGTGTGTGGGGGATTAGTGATGGGGGATTTGGAGTGGGGATGGTATTTAATGTGTGTGGGGAGATTTGAGGACACAAAATGAAGAGTATGAGGAAACAGTATGGGGGTTGGGTGCAGACAGTAAGGGGTGCGAACGGGTGAATGTATGTGGACACAGTATGGGGAGTCGGGGATATGTGTGAGCAGACAGTATAGAGAGTGAGGGGGTAAATATATGAGACAGTATGAGGAGGGAGGGGAATAGTGTGAGGAGACAGTATATTGCAGATATTTTTATTCAGGAGCATTATAATGACACTTCTATCTTTAAGGGCGTCGTGTGGAGATTTGCTGCAGAAGACCGGAGAAGATGGAAGTCTACAGAGATGGCTGTGGATGAGAAAACTCATCGTGGGTTCTGGACAAGAAGAAGAACAGGAGAACGACTGCAGAGACGACGTCATCTATAAGGTACCTGGGTGTAAATGTTATTTGTGACACTGACTAATTCTCATGTTTTTATTTGTTAGGAGCATTAAAGGGGTTCTCCAGGTTTGCGCTGAGTCTGCAGTCATTCTATGTGACTGCAGACTTCTGAATTCTCACAGTGCTCACTGAACGCTGTCAGGATTCTCTCATGCCGGTAATTTACATACATGCGGTCACATGCTGATTAGACATGTGTGGCCTCACTCCATGAAAATGAACGGAGCGAGGCCGGACACGTCTAGTCGGAATGTGGCCAGAAGTATATACAGTGGGGAAAAAAAGTATTTAGTCAGTCAGCAATAGTGCAAGTTCCACCACTTAAAAAGATGAGAGGCGTCTGTAATTTACATCATAGGTAGACCTCAACTATGGGAGACAAACTGAGAAAAAAAAATCCAGAAAATCACATTGTCTGTTTTTTTTTCATTTTATTTGCATATTATGGTGGGAAATAAGTATTTGGTCAGAAACAAAATTTCATCTCAGTACTTTGTGATGTATCCTTTGTTGGCAATGACAGAGGTCAAACGTTTTCTGTAAGGCTACTTTCACACATCAGGTTTTCGGCGTCAGGCGCGATCCGGCGTCGTGCCGGAACGCCGGATCCGGCAAATGTTTTGTAAAACCGGATGTGACGGATCCGGTTTTCTGCCGGATCCGTCTTTTTCTTGACAGACAAAACCGGATCCGTCTCATCCGGTTCATCCGTTTTTCGACGGATTACGCCGGATCCGGTTTTTAAAATTGACCCTTGTGGCTACTGAGCATGCTCAGACCAAAAAAACCGGATCCGGCGCATTGCGGCGCTCATAGGCTTCCATTGTGTGAAAAAGCCGGACGCGCCGGATCCGGCGTGTCCGGCTTTTTCGCCGGAGACAAAAAACGTTACAGTAGACGTTTTTTCCAGACGCCGGATCCGGACACATTGCCGGATCCGGCGAAAACCGGATGAAACGCATGGCCATCCAGCGCGATCCGGCGCAAATGCAAGTCAATGGGGGGGAAACCGGATCCGGCATTGCATTTCGCCGGATCCGGTTTCTGTCAAAAGCGCCGGATCGCGCCTGAAGGCGAAAACCTGATGTGTGAAAGAGGCCTAAGTCTTCACAAGGTTGCCACACACTGTTGTTGGTATGTTGGCCCATTCCTCCATGCAGATCTCCTCTAGAGCAGTGATGTTTTTGGCTTTTCACTTGGCAACACAGACTTTCAACTCCCTCCAAAGGTTTTCTATAGGGTTGAGATCTGGAGACTGGCTAGGCCACTCCAGGACCTTGAAATGCTTCTTACGAAGCCACTCCTTCGTTGCCCTGGCGGTGTGCTTTGGATCATTGTCATGTTGAAAGACCCAGCCATGTTTCATCTTCAATGCCCTTGCTGATGGAAGGAGGTTTGCACTCAAAATCTCACGATACATGGCCCCATTCATTCTTTCATGTACCCGGATCAGTCGTCCTGGCCCCTTTGCAGAGAAACAGCCCCAAAGCATGATGTTTCCACCACCATGCTTTACAGTAGGTATGGTGTTTGATGGATGCAACTCAGTATTCTTTTTCCTCCAAACACGACAAGTTGTGTTTCTACCAAACAGTTCCAGTTTGGTTTCATCAGACCATAGAACATTCTCCCAAAACTCCTCTGGATCATCCAAATGCTCTCTAGCAAACTTCAGACGGGCCCGGACATGTACAGGCTTATGCAGTGGGACACGTCTGGCACTGCAGGATCTGAGTCCATGGTGGCGTAGTGTGTTACTTATGGTAGGCCTTGTTACATTGGTCCCAGCTCTCTGCAGTTCATTCACTAGGTCCCCCCGCGTGGTTCTGGGATTTTTGATCACTGTTCTTGTGATCATTCTGACCCCACGGGGTGGGATTTTGCGTGGAGCACCAGATCGAGGGAGATTATCAGTGGTCTTGTATGTCTTCCATTTTCTAATTATTGCTCCCACAGTTGATTTCTTCACTCCAAGCTGGTTGGCTATTGCAGATTCAGTCTTCCCAGCCTGGTGCAGGGCTACAATTTTGTTTCTGGTGTCCTTTGACAGCTCTTTGGTCTTCACCATAGTGGAGTTTGGAGTCAGCCTGTTTGAGGGTGTGCACAGGTGTCTTTTTATACTGATAACAAGTTAAAACAGGTGCCATTACTACAGGTAATGAGTGGAGGAAAGAGGAGACTCTTAAAGAAGAAGTTACAGGTCTGTGAGAGCCAGAAATCTTGATTGCTTGTTTCTGACCAAATACTTATTTTCCACCATAATATGCAAATAAAATGAAAAAAAAACAGACAATGTGATTTTCTGGATTTTTTTTTCTCAGTTTGTCTCCCATAGTTGAGGTCTACCTATGATGTAAATTACAGACGCCTCTCATCTTTTTAAGTTGTGGAACTTGTACTATTGCTGACTGACTAAATACTTTTTTCCCCACTGTAAATCACATACTTGTGCTGACATGACTGTACATCGACAAGGGAGAATCCTAAAAGTGTGCAGTGCATTCGTTGTGAGAATTCAGAAGCTGCAATGTCAGGATTCAGCTCCGCAGGTTCCAGTGCCATCACATGGACACTTCACTCATATGCGATTTTCATACTTATGGTCCTGTGACAACGAGCTTCTCTTCCTGCTTTCAGTTTTTTACTGAACATTGAGAGCATTAGGGAGAGCAGCTCGTGGGTACATGACTAAGTGTGCAAGTCGCATATGTACTTGGGGGGGGGCGCCGAACCAAATCTTGCCCCGGGTGCCAGAAAGCCTAGATATGCCTCTGATATATACTGCATATATATATATACTGCAGTGATCCTTGGTCTACTGAACCACCGCACGACCTGCTCTACCCTCTCCTACTGTATCCTCACCCATCCCTGTAGACTGTGAGCCCTCGCGGGCAGGGTCCCCTCTCCTCATGTACTTGTGTGTCCCTTGTCCCTTGTCTTACACTTGTAAATTACTCTTGTATATATTACACTTGTCTATATTTCCCCTTTTCACATGTATAGTGCCATGGAATAAATGGCGCTTTATAAATGCATAACAATAATAATATATATATATATATATATATATATATATATATATATATCGAGAGAGAGAGAGAGAAAAAAATTGAAAAAACAGCACAAAATAGAAAAAGGATTCAGGTGCAGGCCCTCCAGGTACATACCAAACTTCCAGATAGTCCATCAAAAAAGAAAGCAGCACACCATGTTAGTTTTCAATAAAGTGCTTTTTTAATAGCCCATATGGCATGGATACCAAAAATGATCTGGCTGAAATTAGGAGACAATTGTCTGATGTGGAAGTGTATTAAAAAAATGGACGACGATCTTTTTCTTTGATTCAATTGTTTTTTTCCTTGTCTTGTCTTTGGTGTAATTTTTAGGTATTAAATATTGTCTATTTTATATTTTTCTAGACTCTCCAGCGGCACCGGATAGAATTTAGAAGACATGACTCCCCTTTTATTTGAGATGTTTATCTTGATTAATAGTGATAGTGATAAAAATACTTTTGTCGTCTATACGGCTCAATAAATAAAAATATATGCTCAGTTCTTTTTTTAAAAAAATTTTATGTTTTTGATATGCTAACATTGGGGTTTGAACCTGTGTTGGTTCGGAATAAGTATCCAGTTCTGTAAGAATTTGTGTGTTGTGCTCTTAGCAGGGTGCATCACGCTCTTCTCCATTTGGGTATGGGTTACCTATCCCAGCTAATGGGAGGTGTTCCTATTTTGTGGATATACCCGACCATTCATATGCCCCTTGTTTCGCTTTAAGCGATTTAATAAAAGCACTATATATTTCTTTAGGAATTTTTGTATATAGCATTGTGATGTAGCATGGCAAGCCTATTATTGAAAGGACTCACTATATTATGTGCGCATGCGCATTGGTGCCTTCCCTTATCCAAGATGGGGTCGGTGTGCAAACGGAGCTACTGAGCATGAGCGACAGTTGGTGTCTCCATTTGCTAATTTCAGTCCTGCGCTCTGAGCATCTGGTAACGCCGTTGCACGGCATGTTTTTTGTTTATTCTAATGGGGTGAGTCACATCTATTTTCTATGTCTACAGCTGCCGCTGATTACTAATCACTGTCCAATAACAGGACTTATGCTGAATGTAAATATTTTCATCATGATTTTCATTTTTCGCACATTGCACTATATTTGCACTTTCTAATGATGACACACAGTCCTTGTGATTGTATTTTGTACAGTGAACACTGTCTTATTATTGTAAATTACCATTGTAAATTGTATGCTTTAAAAGGCATTCACCTATCACCATTGTAATGCTTGAAAAAGGTTCACACCTATTTAACCGGAACATTGCTGCATGGGCCCATAGCCATATGGGCTGCTTTCTTTTTTGATGAACTATATATATATATATTTATATATATATATATATATAAACAAAAAAAAAACGACCAGCACCTTCTAGTGTGAACACGTGCAAGCTGCAAAAACTGCACAATATAGAGAAAAGAATACAGCAGCACGTGTACATGAATCTAGCTCATGTGAAAACACAGAAAAACACTAAAACCATTCAATTTAGATAATAAGCCTCAAAAATATTTTTTTTTCTTTTTTTTTCAGAGAGAAAAAAAATATATTTTTGAGAATTATTATCTAAATTGAATGGTTTTAAAGTGTTTCTGTGTTTTCACATGGCCTAGATTCATGTACACGTGCTGCTCTATTCTTTTTCTCTCTCTACATATATATATATATATACTGTACATACATACATATATACATACATACATGTGCATGCATCTCACACAATTAGAATATCATCAAAAGTTAATTTATTTCAGTTATTCAATGCAAAAAGTGAAACTCATATAATATATAGAGTCATTACGTCTGTGTGTATTGGCTCTTGAAGCAATGACTCCAGCAGCAGTCCACTCCTTGTGAATCTCCCCTATATTTTTGCATGTCCTTTTCTTAACAATCCTTTCAAAGCTGCCGTTATCCCGATTGCTTGCGCACCTTTTTCTACCACACTTTTTTCCTTCCACTCAACTTTCCATTAATATTCTTGGATACAGCACTCTATGAACAGCCAGCTTCTTTAGCAATGATCTTTTGTGGCTTACCCTCCTTGTGGAGTGTGTCAATGACTGCCTTCGGGACGTCTGTCAAGTCAGCAGTCTTCCCCATGATTGTGAAGCCTACTGAAACAGACTAAGGGACCTTTTTAAATTCTTAGGAAGCCATTGCAGGTGTTTTTTGTTAATTATTCTAATTTACTGAGATAATGATGTCAACATTAACGGAAATAAACACTTGAAATACATCACTCTGTTTGTAATGACTCTATATAATATATGAGTTTCTCCTTTTGTATTGAAGAACTGAAATTAATTAACTTTTTGATGATATTCTAATTTTGTGAGAAGCACCTGTAAGATATATACAGTTTATATATATACTGCTCAAAAAAATAATGGGAACACTTTTCCATTTGCAACAGGCTGTTTGTGTTCCTTTTTTTCTTTGAGCAGTATATATGTATAAACTTGAAGTTTTTAAGAATTTTCGAGGCTTCTGGAACTTTTGGCAATCTTACATGCTCTGTTACTAAAGATATCAGGAGACTTGTTTTTGATATTTTGTCAGTAGTTTTTATAATTTTGACAAGAAATACTGGACTTTATTCTCTGTGAGTAAAATTTATTAATTTTTAGCTATATGTTAACTTTTCTTTATGTCCGCGTTAGTGTTTTAAAGCTGCAGTCATCACTTGATCCTTTCAGAGTAGGTCCTACAGGTTTTAAGTTCTTTACAAACTATTTAGAATTCTTATTTCTTGTATTTTAATATTTAAATTGTATTTTTTAACTGAATAATTATAATTGTGTATTTTGTTCTATTTTGAGCTCACAATCTCCTGATTTTAATCATGCCAGCAACAAAGATGTCTGATTGGTCTCCAAATATGAGAGTTACAGCTATTGTTTTGAGGAAGGAGGGATACAGTTTCAGAGAAATTGCTACGAAGATGGGTGGTGGAGTCACTGTTTCTGGAGTGCAAAAGCTGTGTTCACGTTTTGCTGATAGTTGCAGCATGAAAACTAAGAGAGGAGAGGAAGAAAAAAGGCAACAACTGCAAAAACAGACAGACTAATTGTTAGTTTAGCCTTGCAAAGCAGAAGAGCATCAGCCAAGGAACTCAACCAGTTCTTGCATGATGGAGGAGTTTCGGTGTCGGATAGAAGAGTATGTTGTCGAATACTTGATGCCGGTCTAAAAGCACGAACACCAAAGAAAAAGCCATTCATAAATCTTAAACAGAGAAGTAAGAGAATTTCCTGGGCCAAAGAACATCTTAGCTGGACAACCGAAGATTGGAAGAAAGTAATCTGGAGTGATGAAACGAGAATATCAATTTTTGCTAGTGACAGAGTGAGTTATGTTCGGAGATGGCCAAAGGAAGACTGTCTTCCAGAGTGTATGACAGCTACAATGAAACATCCTGAGAGTGTTATGATATGGGGCTGTATGTACTGGCATGGAATTGAGAGAATACAGGTCCTTGAGGGAACTGTAAATGCTTTTTAATATATTCATGATGTCCTTGAACCAAAGCTCATCTCATCAATTTGTGAACATGGCAAGGAACAGACCGAAATTATTTTTCAACAGGATGGAGCACCATGTCACACTGCAAGGCAATGTCTAAAATGGTTTGACCTAGCAACAAACAGGACAGGCACTGATTGCAGCTGTTATCAATCCCTGGTACCATGTTATAACCACAGAGAACCTAAGTCTTGAATCAATGCCAAGGAGATGCAAAGCTGTTATCGATGCTAAAGGATACCCTACACACTACTAAAGAAAGAACACATAGGGATAGCATGAAATTAACATATCAGGACATGATATTTTGATTCGGCCTTTCTTCTGTTCTTATAGAAGTAATGAGATACTTTGTATCATGATAACCTTTCTTCTATGTAGAGGTGTTCTAATCTACCTCAGACTACTTGTGGCATTATTGCTATAAACACTTTGTATGACTGCATGCTAAAAACTTTAAAAAATGACAACAATTTGAAGTGTATACACAATTTTGGCCACTAATAAATACATATATATATATATATATATATATATATATATATATCTGTGCTCAAAAGTTTACATACCCCAGCAGAATTTTTGCTTTCTTGGCCTTTTTTACAGAGAATGTGAATGATAACACCAAAACCTTTTCTCCACTCATGGTTAGTGGTTGGGTGAAGCCATTTATTGTCAAACTACTGTGTTTTTTCTTTTTAAATCATAATATGACAACCCTAAACATCCAAATGACACTGATCAAAAGTTTACATACCCCATTTCTTAATACCGTGTATTGCCCCATCTAACATCAATGACAGCTTGAAGTCTTTTGTGGCAGTTGTGGATGAGGTTCTTTATTTTCTCAGATGGTAAATTAAGTGGATCTAGTTATACCTCCAAAACAAGTGCATTGTGATGAGCTATAAAGGGCCCCTCTTCTGTCTCTGTCCAGTCCTGATGCTGACATATGCTAAATTTTATTAAATCTTGCAAATTCATAATGAAATATGTCAAATCACATACAATTTGTTGTTTTATATGTTCTTAATTATCACATTATCAGAACCAGACTGTAGACTGGTGATTGGTCTGCTGTTTCACCCTACATGCATGTTCTGTTTATTGATTTATTGCATTTGAGATAGGAACAGTATCACATGTGAGAGAGATGTGGTCTATCTAGGACAAGCCTTTTTTAACCTTAACTACATGAAGCAGAGGGATGACCAATGAATGGATAAAAATTTGCATTTTGAAATTATTAATTACTGGATCTTTTACCCTTATACCGTTTGTGTACTCTTCCAGCCCCCTTTAGGACTTTTTTTTCCGTGAAACAATATTGAATAGAAACGTATATGAACATTATACAAACTTTGGCCTATTTATGAAAGTGCTTGTATTACAGTGCTATTGGTCAGAAATGTAAATTGTCATTGTCGCTTTAACAAGCTTTCCACAAATGAATAGTAGAGATATGAGAAACGTTGTGATATATCTTTTCAGAAAAATGTGCTTCTTTCTCCACTTATGAGCTACATCTTCCCTTTCCCATTCCTCCTAAACTTATTGTATATTCCACTCATAAACACAGCTACATTTCATCCTGCTCATGACAACTCTGGCTGAAAGCTCAATTAGAATTAGAGCTTTCAATCAAAGTCCTGGATAGGGAAGGAGGAGAGAGGCAAACATGAGTTTTGGATTCACATGCACACTGCGTAGTACTGCTTTTTACTGCCCTCCATGTTGCACTGAGCACTTGCACTCCGTTAGAGAGACAGGAGAGCAAGAATCCTCAATGTCTCTATGTATTCTGCATGTCAAACATCATAGCACCTAGTCAACATCCACTAGCAAACAGACAACTGAAAATTAGAGCTAGAGCCTGCAGAGGAGAAACGTGCCTGAAATAATAATTCAAATCATGTAATTTCCAGAAGTACTGTGTAGTGTGTATGACTTCTTATTCTGATAGTCACATGAAACTACAGGTAAGCTTAAACATCTTCCCAATTTTTCCATTGACGTTGTTTTGCAAGGTCTTCCTTTTGCGGGAAAGTTGTAGTTTTGAAATCCATAATTCATTTTACTATTCAATGTACTGGAAACTGCCAAAAAATCCAGGTGCGGTGAAATTGTAAAAAAAATTTGAGTATTATATTTTTGGGGTTTTGTTTTCAAGGCATTGATTTCTAAAAGAAATATTGTAAATATGACCTGGCAACACACGTTCTCCAGCTCAGTAAAATTACAAAAATGCCAAACTTGTATGGGTTTGTCTTTATTTTTACTTTGATGGAGTCGTGCTTTGTTTATGATTTACGGTAATCATTGCTTGATTTATGTTTTTTCAAATTAGTTTAAAGAGCTGAAAAAAATTCCCTCATGTCATCAATGTGTGGTATACTGGGAAAAAGACTGGTTATATAAACCATTGCTTTTTCAATTCTAACTTGTACCTATAGCAATCTGGCCGGGGATGACTGTGGAATAAGGCTAGTATTTTATTTATTAACATTTATGATAAAAATCATTTTTCTTTTCTCTTTTTTAATCCATATTTCCTGCGCATAACAGTCTACTTTTCACTTTTACATTTAAATTTATGGTAGTTGCACTTTGTTTTCACTCATATTTGTCTTATTTGTTGTTTATATTTGTTGTTTCAAGTCTAAGGCTATATTTATAGATAAAAAAATTCAGAAATTTTGTAACTCAAAATTAGTTTGACTCATTTAGGTCAGGATGTTATTGCAGCAAGCACACATTTTATAGCTGCATACAGAATTTTCTGGTGTCTTTAGTGTATTTTTTATTATATATTTTTTTTAATTAATGGTGGATTCATTAGAGACATTAGAATCAAACACTTTATAAAGTTGAATTGCACAAAATTTTTGCTACTTTTGGCATTTTCATTCCAGTCCCAGCTAGCACTGACAAAGTAGCAAATGGGCGGAGCGTGAGTGAGACAAACAATGGTGGCTTAACTTATGCCAAAAATGTTACTCCAGTGCCTGACTGGAGAAACATTTCTTACAAGGAGCACAGAGGCACACACTGACAAGATGTGCCAAATGAATTAACTGGTGTGCGCATCTTCCTGTATTTGGCACATCTTATTCCTGTCTTATTGAAAAGGGGTCATGATCTTTTGAAAAAACATCATGGAAGTTTTTAATACAAGAATCTATATATATAAAAGTGAGTGTATGTATGTATGTGTGTGTGTGTCAAGCCATGCCCACCCCATATACCCCTGCCCACTCCACATAGCCACACTCACTCCACACGCAGAATGCTCCTTGCAGCCTTTCTGGGATTGATTCAAGAGGGGTTTGTAGCATGCAGATGTAGTCTGTGTGTTTAGGTGCAGGCAGTCCAGCACTGATGTCCTCCCTACCTGGGCAGCAGGCTGGGTATGTCCCCCTGACTAAAACAGGAAGAAGAGTTAAAGAGTATTTGGTCAGTATTTTACCTCAGTATTTGGTCAGTGGTTTACCGCAGTATTTAGTTAGTATTTTACCTCAGTGTTTGGTCAGTATTTTACCTCAGTATTTGGTCAGTATTTTACCTCAGTGTTTGGTCAGAATTTTACATCAGTATTTGGTCAGTATTTTACCTCAGTGTTTTAGTATTTTACCTCAGTGTTTGGTTAGTATTTTACCTCAGTATTTGGTCAGTGGTTTACCTCAGTATTTAGCCAGTATTTACCTCAGTATTTAATCAGTAATTTACCTCAGTGTTTTAGTATTTTACCTCAGTATTTGGTAAGTATTTTACCTCAGTAGTATTTGGTCAGTGTTTTACCTCAGTACTTGGTCAGTGTTTTACCTGTGTTTGGTCGGTGTTTTACCTAATATTTTTTGTTGATTTATTTTATGCTGTGTATTTCTAAAAAAATGCAAGTAACCTATTTAACCTAATAGGTTCAGAAATGACACAGAAAATCTGCAACATCAAAAACTCATTATGGGAACAAAACCTTAAAGGGAGTCTGTCACCCATATTTACTGATATCATGTAAAGATATCACTAAATTGTGCACCCCATAAGAATTCTATTCTGGCTTTTGACTCCCCCCAACCCCGCACCTTTGAAGCATAAATACCTTTTTTAGCTTGTTGTTGATGCATGAAAATTGCCGCGGTCCGGTGCAATGGGCGTGGCTAAGTGGTCTTCTCCCCCCACCTCCTCGGCTTGCTTCACTTAATGTGAATACCACAGATGCCGTTGGTTTCCGCGCTTGCGTAATGTAAAGGCCACAGGCGCATGCGCAGTATGCTTTGCCCAACTGTGGGCGAAGCATAAAATCGCTACTCTGCAAGCGCCGGTATTTTCCAGTGCGGTCTATGCCCCGGAAGTGTGTCCTGCATGTGAAGACTTCCGGGTCATAGACCGCACTGGAAAATATATGAAATATATGATATTTGAATTTTGCTGCTACTTTTATCTATATACCCTTGTGTATCTTGTCCCTTGAGGTGTGTCCATTTTTTCTGGTTATCTGTTCCCTCCCCTACCTCACTTGTCCATGTTGACAATATCAATAATGTTATCATTTGTGTCACACATTTTTGGACTGCAAGTCGTTTTTTTCTTCTTGTTTTCTCAAAATAGCAGTGCATGCTAGATGACCCAGGAATCTTGCAGAGCTGGAAGAAAGGATGAAAATCCCACAATCAAAAATGAAAGACTACTGTCTTGCTATAAAAATGTTTACAAGTGTCATATTTTCAAAAGAGGGTGCTACAAGGTACTAACCATACAGGGTGCCCAACTTTTGCATCAGACCATTTTCCTTTTTGTAATTTTTAAAATGCAAAGATGAAAATATATATATATATAATATATATATATATATTATTTTTTTTTTAAGAAAATACAAAGGAAATGTGTCATCTTTAACCTTTTAGAGATCACTTCAACTTGCTTGACTATTCACAATAACAGTCATTTTTACCAATGGTGCCCAAACTTACATGCCACTGCACATAGAGCAGAGAAAAAAGAATAATTAACTGGGTAGAAGGGTAAAATGAGCAATTGTAAGAACACAGTACTATATAATATAATGATGTCAATATATTTAGAGTATACAAACTTTGATGAGAGTGCTTTAAGCAAAAAAATAGCGTGACCACATCTTTAAGCCAAACATTCATTAGTACTAACCAATTAAGATGCCGTTAATGTAAAATTACACAGTTGCAATTACTAAAGCTCAAACATCATGGCTGATAATTTTCACCTGTTTTTTTTTTCTTTTGTTACAGAGATGTTATTGAGACAATCATAAAATGCCATCATGAGTAGACTGGATTTCCATAACTCACAAAATATTGAAGTATGTTTCTCTGGTGTGAATACATCTTGTCCTAGAACCATCAGACCTATGCTTACTGATATATCCTTGTATTCTGTCATACATGGCGCTATCATCCTTACAATTGTCGGAAACCTCATGGTGATCATTTCTGTTTCTCATTTCAGACAGCTTCACACGCCAACCAACTTTCTCATTTTGTCATTGGCCTCTGCAGATTTCCTGCTTGGGCTCACAGTTATGCCGTACAGTATGGTGAGGTCCCTAACTGCATGCTGGTATTATGGTGACCTGTTTTGTAAAGTGCACAGCTGCATTGATATGACATTGTGCACTACCTCCATATTTCATCTATTCTTCATTGCAGTTGACCGATACTATGCAATATGTCATCCTCTTCATTACAGCAGGAAAATAACCAATTCTGTCATAGAGATTTTTGTATTTCTTATCTGGTCTGTCCCCTGTCTGTATTCATTTGGCCTCGTTTTATCAAATGTAAATACTGAAGGTTTGGAGGGGCAGGAGACACTTGTACCTTGTATGGGGTCTTGTTCTCTTGTGTTTAATAGAATCTGGGCCATAATCACCTCATTCCTATGTTTCTTTATTCCGGGGACCCTCATGATTGGAATTTACATATACATTTTCTTGGTAGCAAACAAACAGGCCAAATTAATTAGCAATATTCCCAAATCTATAAGTCAGAAAAAAAGCAGTAAGAAGAAAACTCTTCTAAATGTTGAAAACAAAGCAGCTAGAACACTGAGTTTGGTGATGGGGGTTTTCATTCTTTGCTGGTTGCCCTTTTTTACTCTTACTGTGGCTGATCCTTATCTCAATTTCTCAATATCTGATGACATATACAATATTGTCCTATGGCTTGGTTATTTCAATTCTGCATTTAATCCTGTTATTTATGGCTTATTTTATCCTTGGTTTAAAAAATCTTTCCTTTTAATTCTCACTGGTAAAATACTACAGTTAGGATCAGCTTCTTACAATATATTTAGTAACAATTAGAACTATAGGAAACTATCATCCTTTGGTCGGGAGACCAGTGGCCAGTCTATGCATTTTGGTCCATGATCAGAACAAGATCCATGGATGTCTGCATGAGCCATAAGAATTTCATTATGAAGCTTTGGAATAGTTAATGATTCTTTGGATTTTGTTATTCATCCTATAACCACAACTAAAGTCCCCTTTACCACTTTTCTTATTTGTCATATCATTGTAATTTATCAAATTTCTTGATTTCACAAAATGTCAAAACTTGGAAAACTGTCTTAGCACGATAAGCTTTTCTACTCAGGTACTTTCATTACCCTCAAAAATCCTCATCCCCTAACTCCACAGCTCTTACTGACTAGAAAATGAAATCTCACACAACAATGATATGCTTTATTACTTTTTCTCCATCAAAATTGAAGTAAATAACTTAGATTATGAGGCAGATCTATTTCTAGAGATGAACGATCTGCCATAATTCAAATACGCAACGTTGCGTAAATTTTACAGGAAAATTTGATTTCCAACAAACTTATTCAATACACAATAAACCATTTTTAATATGCACTTTGGTTCCTCCAAATGTAGAATGTAAAAAAATTTATAATCACCTCACCACTCATCTGTCCCTCCATCCCTGCACCTCTTCTTTTTCCCTACCTCGATCCTCTTCAGCCTCTTTACTACAGGCCATGGCTTCTGCTTCTCTTGCGCCTCAGATGTCACTGTTACAGAACAATGTGTGCCAAGAAGGCAGGGAGTATATTGACATCTAACCTGGAGTGAAGCCACTGCAAGTGACTGCCATTTTACAGAATTCAGTAGGAGCAAATTACAAAAAAATCTGTATTTTGCAGAATGCAAATTTTTGTTAAATTGAATGAGTGTTCAATTTCACTGTAATAAATTAGCTCGTCTCTAGTTATTTCCTATTACATTGTCTTACCTGCAAAATACAATATTTATTAATACATGTACGTTACAAAAACTTTTCACCAAGTTGTGCATGTTAAAATGGACATAATATGAAAAGGTGGCCACAGAGTGGAATAAAACATTCTTTTTTGCCTCTCCTTTGTAGAAATATTAGCAATGAAAGTATTTGGCCCCTAGTTAGTTCAGTCCAATTGGCTATTATCAGAGGATTTTCACTGGGGGCGTGTACTTCTTCCCCCTCTATGATGCCTACCAATAATAAGTAGGCAGCACACACAGCGCAGAGAGGAACACGCCCCAATCATAGCATAAAGCAGTGTGTTAGATGTATTGATACAAATTGATCTAACCATCTGCATGAGACAGTGTGGAAGGAAGGACAGCTGTGTGAAATTACAAATCCTCGTATCAGCGCTATTAATAATAATCTTTTTTTTTTTTTTAAATATAGCACTAACATATTCCGCAGCGCTTTACAGTTTCACTGTCCCAGATGGGGCTCACAATCTAAATTCCCTATCAGTATGACTTTGGAGTGTGGGAGGAAACCCATGCAAACAAGGGGAGAACATACAAACTCCTTCCAGATGTTGTTCTTGATGGGATTTGAACTCATGACTCCAGCGCTGCAAGGCCTCAGTGCTAACCACTGAGCCACCATGCTTCCCCTTCCTTTTATTGCACTGAAACCGTTGCTGTACTTTCTTTCATCTATATCCGAGATGAGATTTCAAAGTATCATTATCACCGAAGAGCAATCCAGAACAGGCAGATAACTTCTATATGAACCATAATGACAGCACTGATCTAACTGCAGAGCGTTTACAAGTAGCCTGAGCACAGCAGACATACAGTATGTGTGATTAATGAAAAAATCTCTGGACAGGCTGTGTTGGGCAGGAGCAGTACAGTACAGGTGACAGTTCTGTGAGTAGGGAAGTGATAAAAAGTTATGTAATGTGACAGAGTTAACCCTTTCACCCCGAAGCCTGTTTTCACCTTCCTGACCAGGCCAATTTTTACAATTCTGACCAATATTAATTTATGAGGTCATAACTCTGGAACGCTTCAATGGATTCCACTGATTCTGGGAATGTTTTCTCATGACATATTGTACTTTATGACAGTAGTAAAATTTATTAGATATGACTTGCATTTATTTGTGAAAAAATGGAAATTTGGTGAAAATGTATAAAATTTGGCCATTTTCAAAATTATATTTTTATGCCCTTAAACCAAAAAGTCATATGGCACAAAATAGTTAATAAATACTATTTCCCACATGTCTACTTTACATAAGCACAATTTTTGAAACATAATTTTTTTGTTAGGAAGATATAAGGGCTAAAAGTTGACCAGCGATTTCTCATTTTTACAACAAAATTTGCAAAACCATTTTTTTAGGGACCACTTCACATTTGAAGTGACTTTGAGGGGTCTATATGACATAAAATACCCAAAAGTGAAACCATTCTAAAAACTGTAAACCCTCAAGGTACTCAAAACCACATTCAAGAAGTTTATTAACCCTTCAGGTGCTTCACAGGAAATTTTGGAATGTGGAAGGAAAAAAATAAACATTTACTTTTCTTTCACTAAAATTTTCCTTTAGACCTCATTTTTTTTTACTTTCACAAGGGTAACAGGAGAAAATGGACCATTAAATTTCTTGTGAAATTTCTCCTGAACATGCCAATACCCCATATGTGGGGGGAAATCTACTGTTTGGCCACAAGGCAGGGCCCAGAAGGAAAGGAGCACCATTTCACTTTTTGAATGTAAAATTTGCTGGCATAATTAGCGAACGCCATGTCATGGAGAGCCCCTGATGTGCCTAAACAATGGAAACCCCCAACAAGTGACACCATTTTGGAAGCTAGACCCCTTAGAGAACTTATTTAGATGTCTATTAAGCACCTTGATATCACAGGTACTTCACAGAAGTTTATAACATTAAGCCGAAAAAATAAAATAGATCACATTTTTCACATATCTTTTTGAGCTCCAAATTTGCATTTTCAGAAGGATATCAGGAGAAATTGCTCCATACAATTTGTTGTTCAATTTCTCCTGAGTGTGCATATACCCAATATGTGGAGGAAAACAACTGTTTGGGTGCACAGCAGGGCTTCGAAGGAAAGGAGTGCCATTTGATTTTTGAATATAAAATTATCTGAAATAATTAGCGGTTGCCATGTCGCATATGGAGAGCCCCTGATGTGCGTAAACAGTGAAAGCCCCCAACAAGTGACACTATTTCAGAAAGTAGACCCCTTAGGGAACTTATCTAGATGTGTATTGAGAACCTTGAACCCATAGGTGCTTCACAGAATTTTATAGCGTAGAGCAGTAGAAAGAAAAAAAATCACATTTTTCCCAAAGAAATCTTTTTTAGCTCCATACTTTGCATTTTCTTAAGGGTAACAGGAGCAATTGCTCCATGCAATTTGTTGTGCAAATTCTCCTTAGTATGCCGATACCCCACATGTGGAAGAATAATACTACTTGGGCACATGACAGGGCTTGGAAGGGAAGGAGCGCATTTGACATGACAGAAGCCATGTCACGTTTGGAGAGCCCCTGATGAGCCTACACAGTAGAAACTCCCCACAAATTACATCATTTTGGAAGCTAGGTCCCTTTGGCACCTCATTTAGATATGTATTGAGTACCTTGAACCCCCAGGTGCTTCGCAGAAGTTTATTACCTTAGAGTCGGGAAAATAAAAAAAATCACATTTTTCCCATAAAAATCTTTTGTAGCTACAAATGTTGTATTTTCAGAAGGCTTAAAGGAGAAAATGGACCCCGAAATTTGTTGTGCAATTTTTTTGGAGTTCACTGATACCACATAACCACAATCACTACTTTTGAAGCACAGTACAAAGCTCAGAAGGGAACTAGTGCCATATTACAGTGCAGATTTTGCTGCATTTGTTTGAGGGTGCCATGCTAGATTGGCAGAGCCTCTGAGGTGCCTGAACAGCAGAATCCCATGTAAGTAACCCATATTACCAATTAAACCTCTCTATGAATTCATCTAGGGGTGCAGTGGGCGTTGCTGCGGGGTGTTAGCTCTCATACAAAGCTCAGTGTGAGACTGTGCAATCTTGCCACCATACATATGTAGGCAGAAGGACCAGACCGGGGGTACCTGCTTTGTGCCTGGTTCGGTACTGCCGGGGCTGTCTCCTCTGTTGTCCGGTGGAAAGCTTAAACAATCTGACCAACCTTTGCACTTAGCTTCAGGGGTGTGGCTGAGCAAGGGATGGAGCAGCGCACGTGGGAACAGGCAGTTCTGTAGGGAAGACCCAGCACGCGGCTGAAAAATGGGAGAGCTCCTGTCTTGGTGCTTGGTAGCAGTGCAGGCCCATGCCTGCCATATCCATCACTCCCCGCAGTGACTGAGCAGAAGCTCGCTGTGTTCAGGCCAGCTACCACACAGTTAGGTTCCAAATGCTCCGTAACAGTCAGCGCTGCGTGCGTGCCGTCTAAAAGAGACTGGCAGTGTGACCGAGGACTGCTCCCTGAATTCCCGGTGTATAACTGTCGGGCCACGCTAGGCTCCAGCAGTCCTTTGAACTGTGCCCGACTCTCCACACTGAACCCCAGACCAATAAACCTGAACAATGGCATCAGAGACTGATCTCTGCCATCAGAACCCGGCTCATCGACTTATTCAGGACTACGCCTTCTACTCACGCTTACCATTGTTGGCGCAATCTTCTTCCCCATGGACATTCCTGGGAGAAGTCTGGACTGGATAAATTACACCTTAAGAAAACTGTTACTACTCTTGTTTACCCTTGTTTTCACCAATTACTCACCTTGCCCCCATTTTACCGGCTACATCCCTGCATGGAGTAAATATCTGTTAAATGTAAATATGTTAACCCTTGATCTGTCTCCTGTCTGTCACTGCATCCCGCAGCCTGCTCACACTTGGCATAGTCAGCATGATGCAGTCTTCCAGCATGCAGGAGTCAGACCAAGTGGTCGGGGGTGCCCCTCGTACCAGCATATACTTAGGGGTGATCCTGAGTAACCTCCTGAAATTTACTGAAAGCAATACTCTGTTATGAGACTGGACTGAACGTGTCCGGGGGATGTTGAGGATGCACCCCATGACCCCGGCACTAGAGGGAGAGGTTGCTGTGATGGCTTTGGATGGGGAAGCAAGGAGTTCCGTTATGCTCCGGCCCCTCCATGAACAGGATACCTTCAACGAGGTGCTACAAATACTGGAGGAAATCCACGAAGACCCCACAGACATTGGAGAATTGCACATGCATCTATTTAGCTGTGTACAAAGGGAGGGGGGAGATCGTGACCCATTATATGAATGTGCTACAAGAGATTCACACTGTAATTGTTAAGTGAGATGGCGTAGGCGTAGGGCCCTCTGATATAGTATTACGAGATCAGTTAGTGGCAGGTTTGAGAGATGTGATTTTGAAGCAGGCCTTGCGAGAGCGCTTGCGGGTAAATCTATGCATGACCTTTTTAGAAGTCGGGGCTGAGGCACGCACGTGAGCTGGAGCAGGGGGGTAACAGTCACGGCAGGGAAGGTCTGGAGCTTGGAGGTATCTCTAGCACTGACAACCGAACCAAGTTTGGTGAGAGAACTACTGAAAGGACTCCAGGACTTTTATGGGAAGAATTGTCTGACTCCAGGAGGAAACCTTCAGCAGCACCGCACCCTTCTAAGGGGAAGATTGGCCCTGAGCCTTAATGGGAAACAAAACCCACTCACAGATAAGAACAAGCCACTTGTTACTGTGGGGAACCTGGACACTTGCCCCGGGGATGTGTCTGGCGGGGGCATCCTCTACAGCGTCGTCCAATAATCTAGGGGGCTCCATGGCTGGGGGATGCTGCTCGTAGCCTGTACAGTCCAGAAGGAGACCAAGAAGTCCCACAAGTTTAGTATCGCTTTGTCCTCTTGTATGAGCCGAAATGGATGATCGGGCTGTTAGTTGTTTAGTAGACACTGGTTCCCAAGTAACCACGATGCTGGAGTCATACTTAAGAAGACATTTCTCTGAGATGATGCAGCCTGAATGGGGCCCAGTGATGAAGTTAACAGCTGCTAACCAGTTGCCCATCCTAGTCGCAGGGGTGGTCTGGATGCAAATCATCGTGTGTGGGAAAATGTGTGCCGGAAAGCAGTAGTGCTGACAGCAGTGCACCCTGGAAATGGTCCCACTGTGACTTTAGGGATAAGCTAAAGGAACTTGGAAGTCTCCTGATCAACGAGCCGACCAACGTGTTTCTGAAGCAGTGGAGCCCCCACACTCCTCAAAGAAGGGTGTTTCAACAATTGAGCTGAGTGGCGCAGGCTCAAGACACTGCGAATAATGAAAAAACCTTGATCATCCTGGCAGCAACCAACCTTGCTTTACCACCAGGTCAAACTGTGCTCACTCTGCCCATCAGAGCCTGTACTCCCCTAGAAGGTGTTGAAGTTCAGATAGAGCCAGCTTGTATGGAGCAGCGTTGGATGTCCCGGATGGCTAAATACCGGTATAAGATTGCCTACAGGAAAGAGCTGAGAACACATGTGAAGACAAGACGTTTGAAACCCCAACTGTGCCAAATCCACATACTCTGCTCTCAAATGTGCCAGCCACAGCAACAGTGTTCACAGTGATCGACCTGGCCAATGCTTTCTTCAGTGTTCCATTTCACCCGGATGACCAGGCCCTGTTTGCCTTCACGCACCAATGGGTGCAGTACACATGGACAGTGATGCCCCAGGGGGCTCAGAATAGCCCTTCACAGTTCACCAAAGCAATGTCCTCCATCCTCGCCAACTGGATCACAGACCATGCAGAAGTCATTCTGCTACAATACGTGGACAACCTTCTCCTTTGTGCAGCTGATGCCAAAACCTGCGCAGCCCATTTCTTGTCTCTCCTACTCTACCTGGTTGAGCAGCAATGCAAGATCTCGAAAACCAAAGTCCAGTAGTGTCAGAAGCGAGTAACATTACTGGGACACTGTATTCCTCACCAAACGAAACACCTGACAGATGACCAACAACCCCAAAGATGCTACAGGCCTTCTTTGGTCTAGTCTCGTATTGCAGAACTTGGATCCCTGATGCCTTGGTCTTAATGCAGCCTCTGTACGATTGCATCAACGCAACCGCGTTCCTCCTGTCGGATGCAGCCTTCATCTCGTTCAGGAAATTGAAAGACTCCATAGTCTCCTCACCAGCACAAGGCCTCCCTGACTACGAGAAGCCATTCCATCTTTACCTGATGGAAAAAGAAGGTCATGCCACTGGTGTCCTGACACAGACTAACGGAGGAAAACAGAGACCTCTAGGCTACTTCTCAACCCGCCTGGATCCAATTACAAGGGGGGCTCCTCTGCATGAGGGCAGTTTTTGCAGCACACACCCTCCTGGACAAGACTGCTGACATCATTCTTGGACTTCCACTGGAGATCCTGGCTTCACACGACATCTCAGCAATTCTCAATCAAACCCAGCCAAAACATCTCTCCACCGCCAGGCATCTTCGCCTCCAGTGCTCTCTGCTTTTGCCTGACAATGTCACCATCTCCAGATGCACGGTCCTCAACCCGGCCACTCTACTCCCACTCCCAAGGGGGGATGCGGACATCAATTCCTCAAAGCAAAATCTGCAGGATACCTTTCACAAGGATCTGGATTTGCTCCATGCTGATGACCATGATTGTTTCAGCATCATTCAACAGGAATCAGCAGGATTACTCAATGTGGAGGATGAGCCACTGACCAACCCAGAGTTGATCCTCTGTGTAGATGGCTCCAGATTTGCAGGTGATGAAGGAAAATTCCACACAGGATGTGCAGTGACCAGCAATCAAGAAATCCTATGGTCCAGAAGTCTGTCGCCTAGCCCAGGAAGCGGAACTGATAGCACTGACAAAGGCCTGCCAGATTGCGAAAGACAAAGCTGCAAACATATACACCAATTCCAGGTACTCGCATGGCATAGCACACAACTTTGGACCCATCTGGGCTGCGAGAGACTTCATCACAGCAAGTGGGACAACAGTGAAGCATCATGGAGCCATCAGGGACCTGCTGGATGCACTCCAACTTACAAAAGTGGTGGCAGCATTAAAAGTCAAGGCACGCGGAAAACTGAACACAGTAGAGGCATGGGGCAATAACTTGGCGGACATGGCAGCCAAAGAAGCAGCAAAAGGAAGACAATATGGAGGGGTGGGGAGGTTGTAGAGCCAGACGGCTACTACACGGCGACTTAAGACAAGAAACCTGACAAAATGACGTCCTGGGATCTGTTCAAGAAATTGCAGGTCCAGGTCCCGAAGGAGGAGAAGGAAAGCTGGATGCGGAACGGAGCAACACATGAAGAAGGAAGGGTATACGCAATGGACTCCAAACCCTGTCTACCTCGAAGCATGTACCCTTTGGTGGTTCAATGGGCACATGGGCCCATGCACAGATCGAAGACACAAATGAATGATATGATCGGTGCTTACTGGTTTGCTCCAGGGATTTCCACCCTAACGGCCAAATTTACCAGCAGCTGTTTGACCTGTGGCAAATGCAACCCTGGATGAGTGGAGAAGGTTCCCCCACATCATCTGGCCAGACCACTAAACCCCTTCCAGAGGATCCAGATCGACCACATCCAGATGCCGTCATGTGGAGGATTTGAATATGCCCTAGTGATCGTGGATGTGTTCTCAGGATAGTCAAAAGCTTTCCCAATGAGGAACCAGTCGGCGAAGACTACTGCAAAGAAGCTATTCTCAGAGATAGTGTGCAGATACAGGGTACCAGGAGTGACAGAGAGTGATCAGGGACCCGCATTCACCGCAAGCCTTACACAGGAAATCTGGTCAGCAGTAGGGTCAGATTTAGGCATACACACTCCCTACCACCCCCAAAGCAGCGGGAAGGCAGAAAGACTAAACGGGACACTTAAAAACAGGATGTTGAAAGTTGCCCCAGAGGCAAATAAACCATGGCATGAGACACTCCCAATTGCACTGTTCAGTGTGAGGCGCACTACCAGAGGCCCAGAAAAGCCATCACCATTTGAGATTCTGTTTGGGTTTAGTCCTAGGTTGGGTGAATTCTTCCTTCAGCAGTTGACTATGCAATATGATACCTTGTTTGCTAATGTAATTGAACTGACGAAAAAGCTTGCTGATGTCCATTCTTGAGTTTTCTCTTCATTGCCAGATCCAGGATCGGTACCGGGTACGCACTCCTTGAAGCCAGGTGACTGGGTGTTGGTGAAGAAGTTTGTGCGGAGAACACTCAATCCCAGATTTGATGGTCCTTTCCAAGTGCTCCTGACAACACCAACCTCTGTGAAACTAGAGGGGAAGCCCACTTGGATTCACGCATTGCACTGCAAAAAGTCTCCTGTACCGGAAGATACACCTAAGCCAGAATGATTCTGTATATTCTCTGTGTGATACAGGTGCTGGGGGTGGGAGCACCACATCTGGGAGACATCACCAAAGATGGGGCTTATATCGTTTTCTGGTTTGACACATCAGCCCACATAATAATAATAATAATTTTATTTCTATAGCGCCGACATACTCGTATTCCACAGCACTTTACATTTCAGAGGGGACTTGCACAGGCGATAGATATTACAGCATAACAATAATCACATAGATCATAACAGATACCAAGAGGAATGAGGGACTTGCTCGCGAGCTTACAATCTATGAGGAAAAAAGGTAGACACGAAAGGTGGGTGGTAACAGTTGCCTTCATTGTTCCGACAAGCCATAATGTTAAGTGTGTAACAGTGCAGACACAGAGGGCTAATAGATGCATAAAGCATGTGGGAACATGACGCGGGGAACCTGATTATGGTAAAACTTTTGACTGAGGGATAGTTAGGTTAATGTGTTGAGGCGGTAGGCCAGTCTGAATAAATGCATTTTTAGGGCACGCTTAAAATTGTAAGGATTGGCGACTAGTTGTATTGACCTGGGAAGTGCATTCCAAAGAATTGGCGCAGCACGTGTATAATAACAAACCATCCAAAGCACAATGTATGATAGAACACCCACTCGACCCATATCAGTGATAGGTAATAGAGTCCAAAGAATATAAAATATATATAATTTTATTAGACATAATTGTCACAAACATGAATACATACAAAAGGATCAGGTAATGAAGGCAAGGTCAGAGATTAAATACCATGTAAAAAATGCCAAAGTGCATTATACCAGGTGGCATGGGGCTTTGGTCTTGATTCATATCGCTTATGGGTAAGCACTTGGGGCATTTATTTATGATGTATATTTAATTGCATTTTGGCCGGTTCCAATAGTGGGGGATTTAGTACATATACCAGCAAGTACTTTTAGAATCTATTCCCATGGTGGTATAATGCACTTTGGCATTTTTTACATGGTATTTAATCTGTGACCTTGCCTTCATTAGCTGATCCTTTTGTATGTATTCATGTTTGTGACAATTATGTCTAATAAAATTATATATATTTTATATTCTTTGGACTTTGCACTCCTTATGGTGTCTTTGGTTATCAAGCACGTGTATAGTCTTGGAGATGGGAGTGGGAGGTGCTGATTATTGAGGATGCTAACCTCAGGTCATCAGCAGAATGGAGGGCACAGGTAGGGTGGTAGACGGAGACGAGGGATGAGATGTAGGGTGGTGCTGAGCCGTGGAGTGCTTTGGGGGTGGAGATAACAAGTTTGTACTGGATTCTGGAGTGGATGGATAACCAGTGTAAGGACTGGCACAAGGTAGAGGCATCGGTGTAACGATTGGTGAGGAATATGATCCTGGCTGCAGCATTCAAGACAGATTGGAGGGAGGAGAGTTTGGTAAGAGGGAGACCGATTAGAAGAGAGTTACAATAGTCCAGACGAGAATGAATAAGAGAAACAGTAAGAGTTTTTGCGGAGACAAAAGTAAGAAAAGGTCAAATTCTAGAAATGTTTTTGAGGTGCAGATAACAAGAGAGATCAAGTGATCGGATGTGGGGGGCGAATGAGAGCTCAGAGTCAAGTATGACCCCAAGACATACATAATCACATACCAATTCAATTACTGTGATATAGTGCACTGCTCACCCACATTGCTGGAGAGGTTGGGAGATGGGAACCAGTATATTTGTTTTGTGGATGACTATTGGGGAGACAACTGTGATTACTGGGGAGCTGCAGCATGGACTACTGTAGAAAGTTGGGGATACAAACTTCAGTCAGCCCTGGAGAGGAAAGATAGCAATGGCAAATCACTAATTGACCGAATGCACCTTACAAAGCAAACTTTTGTGAGAGGGTGCAACACCAAGGGTGCATCATACCAGAGAGAGGGGGGATTGTCCTTGGCTATCGTTCTCCATCTTCCTTGCTTCATGCAAGCTAAGTGCTCTATGGTTACATCCTACTCCTGATGATCCTTGGAAAAGGGGAAACGCATTGAGTTGTAAAACTGGCCTGGAGTATTATCTGCTTCAGTTTCTGTGCTAACTTGTTGTGGAATATGAATGTCATATCGCTTATCTCTGTTACATAACTCTGAATATGGCTTGGAGTGCCATCTGCTTATCATGTTGTTGAACTGTAGGAGGGTTTCTGACTGGTATACTCTATATATGGGTCATTTGACTGTGTAATATCTGTTTTTAATAGTTTGTCTGGTAATGTGTGTCTTCCACTCCTCCATTATAAAAATCTATAGAAATTATTAATCTATCTTAAGCAGATATATTCAGGGTTATTTTGTGAAAAAACCACAATACACGGATATATGAATATAGTGGTCCCTGTAGGCTTCTCTCTTCCTCACAAATATATCAACTGAAAAAACTCTATCTGTATGGTCCCAGGAGGTTATATGAACCCGATAATTTAGGGTATATTGGCAATATTTTTGTTATAGTAAGCAGAAAGAACTATAGTAACATTGTCTATAGTCAGTATATAAGCAGACCTAGAGGAAGGATAGTTAGTATATCCATTCAAGACCAAGTAGGATCTTTTGTATAGAAAGAGTTATGCAAGTGAGCAATATAAATTAAGTATCAAGAAGCCAACAATTTTTTCATTTAGAATTTATTATAACGAAGACATTCAATTCCTTCTTCAACTTTCTCACCTACTTATCCTGCTTTCTTCACATCCCTGCCTATTAGGGCCTTATAGGGATAGCAGGGAGAGCCGCCGTGGACCGGGGGCACCACTGCGCAGGTCATAGGGTGCCAACCTCCGCATGCTAGGCAAGGTCAAGTGGGTCAGTGTAGGAATAGGCACCTCCCTATGGCTATCAATCTGTTGGTGGTGGTGTGATGCAATAGTAATAGTATCTAAGGGTGACTTTTTAAATAAATATGTTTTGTAATAAAGTTTTTAGGATTTTATGATAACTGTAAGGGTTTTTGCTGTGAATTGGTTACTTAAACTGCCCCTACGATAATACTTTAAACCTGTGAAAAAAAAAAAGGGTAAATGTAACCGACTCATACTTAGCATAGAGAATCCCTCCCCAAACAATGCAGGTATATATATATATGCTAAGCAATACCTGGTCAACAGATAAGCTGGCAAACATAGTTCACAAACCCAAGGAGCCCCAACAGACCCCCAGTAACATGAGGGTATTGACAGATCCAAATTATGAGGAGACTCTAGCAGTGGAGACAGGGTTTGCTGAAACTAACTACTGGCTAGAATGGGGGAAGTATACGGCCCAACAACACAACGGGAGTGGCTGTTTTGGATGTGCTGGTGCCAGACCCCATCTAGGCACAGTGCCACTTAACATCCCAGAGTCCCAACAGGCCTGTTTCCTCATTATATACACCAACTCCTCTGATTCCACATCCTGCGAAAACTGGAAGTCTAAGTACCCAATCATGGTTAAAGGTACACCCCCTGGGACAGGGATAACAATCTACCCTGGTAATTACACCTGTTACACATGCACAGGAACTGGCAGAAATGTGAGGAACTTTACCAAGGGGTAATGCTCAGAATTCAGTACCACTACTGTTAACCTAGTCAATCATGTGGTTTCCCTGGGTGACATATATTGGATCTGTGGTGATATGAAAATACGTAGTAGACTAGAAGGTATTTGAGTAGGTCAATGTGCCCTGGCAAAACTCCTGATGCCCTTCCACCTTTTTCCTTACACACATGACTCTTCAGCCAGTACCGGGGGAAAAAGACCAAAAAGGGAAAATGTTCCTAAAGGCAGATATGATCCACATGTATACATAGACACCATAGGTGTACCTAGGGGGGTACCTCATGAATACAAGGCCAGAGAGCAGGTCAAGGCGGGATTTGAGTCACTACTGCTGATGATAACTATAAACAAAAATGTAGATTGGATAAATTACATCTATTATAACCAACATAGATTTGTTAACTACACCTGAGACGCTTTGAAGGGTCTAGCAGACCAGTTCGGCACCACTTTCATCATGGCATTCCAGAATAGGATGGCCTTAGACATTATTTTAGCTGAGAAAGGAGTTGTTTATAAGATGATCAAAGACACATGTTGCACCTTCATTCCAGACAACACTGGTCCAAATGGTAAAGTTACAGTGGCAATACAGAAACTCACTGAGTTAGCAGAGGAATTGAAACAAAACTCAGGAGTTATTGACCCTTGGGACCAATAATTTAGGTGGATGAGTGGGTGACAGAGAATGCTAGCACAGGTTGGGGCAGCCATAGTGGTGATTTTTGTTCTTGTGATAATTTCTGGCTGCCGTGTAATCCCTTGTATCTGCAGGATGATGGAAAAAACAGTTCATGAGACAACAAATCTGATGTCACTCACTGCCATGGATAACTTACCTGTCCAGATAGAGATCCCACCTCACCTGCCTGACAACCTCTCCGAACTGCCCGATGAAGAGTATATACATTTGACCGAGCATGCTGTTGAATACGAGACTATGATTGCAGCGAACCCCCGTTAGGGACAAATCTCCTGACCGCCCATTTGCGAAAGTCTGTAGGGGGGTGTATGCACTAGGCATGCGTCAGCCCACTGGCAGCAAAAAAGAGTTCCAGTGCTTTGGGACAGGAGGTTAGGATTAGGGCAAGTGATATCTAAGGGGGGATTGTGATGGAAATATATACATTTCATTTAGATCTCACTTGCATATATACTCCTATATACTCACAGCTAATATGTACCCTATAATCAATTGCTTAGAATGACCTCATAACCCCATGAACCAGGCCACTGCAAACCAGGCAACTCCTTGGTATGTTCCAGGCATCAAAACAGGGATAAACACCAGAAGTCCAAACTGATTTCTCGATTTTTGCTGAAAAGCAGGAAAAAGGCGATAGTTAATCATGAATTTCTAAATCGGCCTTTTTGTTATGCCTTAACCAGAATCCTCAATATACTCAAACAGCCAATAACATAAAAGCCTTATGACCTTATGTTAATTAACTAACCACCCCTTTCTATATGCATCTATAAATACATGTATGAAAAATAAAGAATCAGTATTGATGGAATGGTATTCTGTCACCTTGGTGTACAGTCTCATTCTTGATTCTTGAGCGGTCAAAATACTCTGTCTGATTGGGATGGGCCACAGCACACACATGGATAGATTTATCATGCACAAATTTCCATAACAAGATCAGATGCCATGTCGTGTTTGGAGAGCCCCTGATGTGCCTGAACAGTGGAACCCCCCAATTCTAACTCCAACCTTAACCCCAACACACCCCTAACCCTAATCCCAACCATAACCCTAACCATAACCCTAACCCTAGCCCTAGCCTTAGCCCTAGTCCTAGCCCTAACCCTAGCCCTAGCCCTAGTCCTAGCCCTAACCCTAATGGGAAAACAGAAATAAATACATCTTTTTAATTTTATTATTTTTCCTTAACTAAGGGGATAATAAAGGGGGGTTTGATTTACTATTTATAGCAGGTTTTTATGTTTGGGAGCTGTAACACGCTAAAAGACGCTTTTTATTGTAAAAATAGTTTTTACATCACCACATTTTGAGAGCTAAAATTTTTCCATATTTTGACCCACAGAGTCATGTGAGGTCTTATTTTTTGCGGGACGAGTTGAGTTTTTTATTGGTACCATTTTTGGGCACATGAAATTTTTTGATCGCTTTTTGGGACGCCGACTGAACAAAAATCAGCATTGCATGAATTTCTTTTTTGGTGGGGCGTTTACATCGT
This sequence comes from Dendrobates tinctorius, assembly GCF_039654945.1. Taxonomy (NCBI): domain Eukaryota; kingdom Metazoa; phylum Chordata; class Amphibia; order Anura; family Dendrobatidae; genus Dendrobates; species Dendrobates tinctorius. The sequence goes on from NW_027361714.1 coordinate 37,923,910, forward strand.
TTTGCGTGTGGTAAAATTGGTAAAGCAGTTTTATTCTTCGGGTTAGTATGATTACAGTGATACCTCATTTCTATTTTTTTACGTTTTGGCGCTTTTATACAATAAAAACAATTTTATATAAAAAATAATTATTTCTGCATCGCTTTATTCTGCGAGCTATAACTTTTTTATTTTTTGCTGATGATGCTATATGGTGGTTCGTTTTTTGCGGGGCAAGATGACATTTTCAGCGGTACCATATTTATTTTTATCCATCTTTTTGATCACGCATTATTCCACTTTTTGCTCAGCGGTATGATGATAAAGCATTGTTTTTTGCCTTGCTTTTTTTTTAAGGGGTTCACTAAAGGGGTTAACTAGTGGGACAGTGTTATAGGGCAGGTTATTACGGATGTGGCGATACTAAATACGTGTACTTTCATTGGTTTTTTTTATTTACAAAAAAAAGAATTTATTAGGGAGTTTTTTTTATTTAGGAATTTTTTAAAAATTATTTTTACATTTTTTTTTTAGTTTATTACATTGTCCCGGGGGGACATTACTATATAGTGTCAGATCACTGATCTGACACTTTGCACTGTACTGTGTCAGATCAGCGATCTGACAGGCAGCGCAGGAGGCTTCTCAGCTTCTGCTCTTAGCAAGCACTGAGAAAGCCTCCTCCCTGCAGGACCCGGAGGGCCCCCGCGGCCATCTTGGATCCGGGGGCCTGCAGGGAGGAGGCCCTTGGAACAACATGATCGTGTTGTTCCGAGGGTCTTAGGGAAGCACGCAGGGAGCCCCCTCCCTGCGCGATTCTTCCCTATGCCCCCGGAACACTGCGATCATGTTTGATCGCAGTGTGCTGGGGGTTGATGTGCCAGGAGCGGTCCGTGACTGCTCTTGGCACATAGTGCCGGGTTTCAGCTGTGATTATCGATGGAGGAAATCATATAAGCTCTAGTGAGAGCCATGATAGACGCTGACACATGCGCAGTTTGACCACAGTTGGTGACCAGAAATACGTCACTGCTTGTTATCATGGATGTGAACTGCCTCCATGCCTGTCATACTGTGTTAGAGTGCTGAGGCCAAGATAGACATCGGCGCATGCACACTTGTGCTGCCAGGGGTGACCAGAGATGAGTCTTTGCCAGTAACCATGGATGTTGTGTGAGTCCATAGTTAGGGTACATTATTCAGTAATTTGCATTATAACAAGGGCCAATGTAGGGCCCCATAGCCGAATAGATGGTTCAGAGAACTCCTCTAATAATATGATGGAATACAGAAACTATAAACAAGCACCCACAACCATGATAGGCTTTTAATATGTGGTCCCTTAGGGGGGTGCTGTTGTGGCACCCCAGGGGCTCAGTTAATGGAGCCCACAATCTATTCAAATGAAATATGCATTCTAAAATCCAAGTAGCGCTCCTTCACATTCCATCCACGCCATGTGCTCCAACAGTAATATACAACCAAACTATTGTGGCGTCCAATTTATCCCATTCCCCCTCATGTAAATAATAAATTTGGTGCTAAAACAATATTTTAGTGAAAGAAATTAAATTTTTTGCTCTCACATCTAAGGCTAGTTTCACACTAGCTTATTTTCCACCAGCGCTCGGCGCCGCTAAGCCGACTCCCTGCCCGCCCATCCGGTCATCGCCGCCTACTATCGCACACGGCTGCATGCGATCTGCGCACCCTATCTTTAGCATAGGGTGCGCAGACCGTGCGCTGGCCGTGCGCTAGTAGGATTTTAGTGTGCGCTGTGCACTTTTGTAGGTGCGCAGAGCACGCCAAAATGCAACATGGTGCATTTGGCGCACACCGGCGCACCTTCAAAAGTGCGCAGCGCACGCTAAAATCCTACTATCGCATGGTCTGCGCATGGTCTGCGCACCCTATGCTAAAGATAGGGTGTGCAGATCGCATGCAGCCGTGTGTGATAGTAGGCGGCGATGACTGGATGGGGCGGGCAGGGAGCCAGCAGGGGGCGGGGCTTTTTAGCGGCGCCGAGCGCTGCGTGGAAAATAAGCTAGTGTGAAACGAGCCTACATGTTATAAAGTTTTGTGAATCACCTGTAGGTTAAAAATGCTCAGTACACCTCTACATGAATTCCATTAGGTGTCTAGTGCCCAAAATGGGGTCACTTGTCAGGGGTTTCTGCTGTTTTCGCATGTCAGGGTCTCTCAACATGTGACATGCCATGCCATGTGCCCAAACAGAAGTTTTTGACCACATATGGGGTATTATCGCATTCAGGAGAAATTGTGTAAGAAATTATGGGGTTATTTTCATCCAATATCCATTGTGAAAATGATAAATTTGGGGTTAAAACAAATTTTTTGTGAAAAAAATGAAAATGTTCCATATGACGACCTAATGTTATCAACTTCTATGTAGTACCTGTGGGTTCAAAATGATCACTATACCCCTGGATAAAATCCTTGAGGGATGTAGTTTCCAAAATGGGGTCACTTGTGGAGTTTTTTCACTGTTTAGGCACATCATGGGCTCTCCAAACCAAAAAGGGGTATTTAGCACACTACATATGCGGTAGACCAAACAGCCCCCCGAGGAAGCTCGCAACGCGAAACGCGCATCAGGGCTTGTGGTGGACACGCACAGCAGGGATCCCGCATGGGTAAGCACCATTAGCAGCACTCTTGTCTGGTATTGTTAGCTTGATCAATTGGGCTATGTGTAATAGATAATTCATAAGGGAACAATGTGGAGTGGTGTGTATTACTTGCTTCGGGTTATATATGACTTAAATGAATACCCCTTTGGATATCAATTGTTGTTCTCCACTCCATAGAGTGTTCTTTGTGAACCCCCTCTTCTTAATGTGGCACTATTAGACTAATTTACACAAGCTTTTTTTTGGTGCAGTTACAATTTAATTTCTGCTGCGCCTGTTCCCCTTTTTTTGTCATTTGGCTGTCCTCATCACATATATGTATGTACAGTTTTTGTGGAATTTTATGATATACAGATTATAAATTTTTATTATATTCATTGTGGTTGTTACTCTTAGTATGAGGCAGCATGCTCTTTCATTTTTTGTAGGATGTTATAAACTTTTGTGCAGCACCTGGGGGTTCAAGATTCTCATCACACATCTAGATACATTCCTTGAATTCTTTGAGGGATCTAGGTACTAAAATGGGATTGCTTTTGGGGGTTTCCACTGTTTAGGAACATCAGGGGTGCTCCAAACATGGCATGGCTCCATCCCTGCCTTGCCATGCACCCAAACAATTGCTTTCCCCCACATGTTGAGTATTTGCGTACTCATAAAAACATTTTCTCCCTTTACCCTTGTGAAAATAAAATATTGGGTGTAAAGTTAATTTTTTTTTAAGTTAAATGCTATTTTTTTCCTTCCGCATTGCTTGAAACTCCTGTGAAGCACCTGAAGGGTAAATAACCTTGGTGAACATGGTTTTGAGGACTTTGAAGGGTGCAGTTTTTAGAATGGTGTTACTTTTGGGTAGTTTATGTCATATAGACCTCTCAAAGTCACTTCAAATGTGAAAGGGTCCCTAAAAAAACAGTTTTGAAATTTTTTTGGAAAAATGAGAAATTGATGGTCAACTTTTAACCCTTCTAACTTCCTGTCAAAAAAATGTTTAAAAAATGATGCAGATGTAAAGTAGACATGTGGAAAATGCTATTAATTAACTATGTTGTGTGACAAAACTCTCTGGTTTCAGGATACAAGAATTAAAAATTGAGAATTGAGAATTTTTTGACAAATTTCTGATATTTTCACAAAGAAACTTGTATCAAACAAATTTTACTACTATTATGAAGTACAATATGTCACAAAAAGCAGTGTCAGAATCTGTAGTTTCTGTTGAAGCATTCCAGAGTCATTACTACTTAAAGAGACATTTGTCAGATTGAAAAAAATGAGCCTGGTCATTAAGGTTAAAATTGGCTTCTGTCACTAAGGGGTTAAAGGACAGTACTCCCACAGACGGAGGGGAAGAGTACTCACAGCAGCTTAAAGGCACAGTACTCCCACAGGTGGAGGTGCAGATCACACACTGCAGCTTTTGGCACAGTACTCTCACAGATGTGGTTTGCAGAGTACACACAGTGGATTCAAGGAGAATAGACCCACAGACAGAGATGCAGGGTACACACAGCAGCTTTAAGGACAGTACTCCAACAGGCAGGGATGCAAAGTACACACAGCAACTTAACCCCTTTCTGACATCAGACATAATAATCTGTCCATGTGATCTGGGCCTATTTGACCATGGAAGGATTATTACATCGCTCGTGCACACGGGTGGTGTGCGGACGATCTCTGCCGGGTGTCAGCTGATTCTGACAGCTGACACCCGGCACTAAGTGCCAGAAGTGGTCACAGACTGCGCCTAGCACTTTAACCCCCAATATGCTGTGATTGAACACGATCGCAGCATTCCGGGTGCTGGCAGAGGGAAGACAGCCCCTCTGCCTTTGGATCGGACATCCAGTGGCATGACGCAGGGTCCCAATCATTGCCATTGTGACGGGATGTCGTCATGACAACATCCGGGTCACCAGAGCTAGGAAACATGCTTATCATGTGGAGCACCTGCCAGGGCCGTGGGGATACTCAGTACTATGCCAGTTCTTAAGAGGATGGGTCACGGCAGCAGTTACCTCGTCTGTGGCCCTTGGCATCCAATGAAAATGATGACAAGGGGATGATAAAAGTTATGAAAAATAGTTTGTGACGCCACCTGTGGTATTCAGCAATTAGATGTTAGCTGACACTGCTTGAGGAGACCGCTGGGGCTGATGGTGATGCAGCAGAGTTGTTACAGCTCTCCACAGGTAGAGCTAAATCCCAGGGCAGTTGTAGTGTGATGTGATGGTGTTGATGGTTGAAGTACAGGGCTGAGATGGCGCAGCAAACAAACAGGAGGACACAGCAGTATACAGTCTTCACAGGTTTTCTCACAGTTCTGATGTTACAATCCCCAGCCGAGGTGCTGTGTCCTCAGGGTCAGAGGTCCAGCCAGCTCTCAGGTAATGGATGCGGGCTCCACAGGTGGATTCCTCACTATCCATGCTCCTAGGACCTCTTCTTTTTCACTTCCACTGAAGCTTATCTTTCTGTTCTTCTGTTTTTCTTTGCTCTCTTTCCACTGTCTGCTGGTCCAGGGCTGAGCTCCTCACGGCTCAAGTCCCCAGCACCTACTGCTCACTTTCCCTCCAACTGTTGCTTCTTTCAGCTCCTCCTTCTGCTTTCTCCACCCACACCCTCTACCTAGCTCCTCCCAAGCTCTGAAAGGTTTGATGTTGGATGCAAGTGTGTGAGTTCTGTGTGGTGCCCCCTTTACCTGAGAGCAAAATATCACACCTCTGGATGAGGTGCAGTACCTCGATGGTGACTGAACCCTCTGGGGCGCCACACATGCGCACTGCATGATCAGCAAGTCGCTCTGTCAGTAAGAGCTGACAGTTTCTGCAGAATGGGGATGCTGCTGCATCTCCATGCTATAGAAGCAATCAGCCTGCAAACAATGAAAGTCCTATAGTGGGACAAAGTAACAAAGTAAAAAAAAAAGTTAAATTTTTTTTAAATAGTTATAAAAATATATATAAAAAATAAAAAATAATAAAAAAATAAAAAGAAATTGTATCTACAAATACCGTACATATTTCAATGAAAAAAAATATAAACAATAAAAGTAAACATATTTGGTATCTCCATGCCCGCAATGATCTGACCTATAAAACTATTTATCCTCTTTAGAGAGCACCATAAAAAAATAAAAAACAAGGCAAAAAACAATGCTTTATCATCATACCCCCAAACAAAAAATGGAATAATACGCGATCAAAAAGATGGATATACTGTAAATAAAAATGGTACCACTGAAAATGTAATTTTATCCCGCAAAAACAAGCCACTATACAGCTCCAATGTCCTAGCAAAAAAAAATTTGGTTACAAAATTGTGCTGATGTAAAGTAGACATGTGTGACATATCTCTGTGATTTAATGGCATTAAGATTCAAAGTTTGAAAATTGCAAAATATTCGCCAAATTTCCATTTTTTTTCACAAACACAAGTCATATCAAAGAAATTTTTCCACTATCATGAAGTACAATATGTCACGAAAAAATATTCTCAGAATCCCTGGTATCCATTGAAGCCTCCCAGAGTTATAACCTCATAAAGTGACAGTGGTCAGAATTGCAAACATTGGCTCAGTCATTAACGTGCAAACCACCCTCGGGGTAAAGGGGTTTAGAGACAGTACTCTTAAAGGTGGTGGGGTACAGAGTGCACACAGCGGTTTCAAGGACAGTACTCCCACAGTCAGAGATGCAGCGTACACACAGCAGCTTAAAGGGAATCTGTCACCCTATTTTTCGCCTATCAGATGCCAGCACTGCCATCAGGGGCTTATCTATAGCATTCTGTAATGCTGTAGATAGCCCCCGATATAACCTGAAAGATAAGAAAAAGGAGTTAGATTATACTCACCAGGGAGGACGGTCCAGTCTTGGTCCGATGGGTGTTGCAGTACGGCGCCTCCCCTCTTCTAACGGTGTTGTCTTCTTCTTCGCTGCCTGTCATGGCTCCTGCGCAAGCGCACTGCTCTGCCCTATTAAGGGCAGAGCAGAATACTGCAGTGCACAGGCGTCGGAACTCGCCCAGAGACTGCGTACTGCAGGACTCTGCTCTGCCCTCAACAGGGCAGAGCAGTGCGCCTGCGCAGGAGCCATGACAGGCAGCAAGGAAGAGGATGTTACCATTAGAAGATGGGAGGCGCCAGATGGGATGTTAACACCCATTGGACTGGATCGAGCGCCAGGGTGAGTATAATCTAAAGGCCCCAGCTCACATAATGAGATCGCTAGCGAGATCGCTGAAACATCACCGATTTTGTGATGCAACAGCAATCTTGCCAGCGATCTCACTATGTGTGACACATAGCAGAGACCGGTCCCCGCGCTGGATATCGCTGATCGTGCTGGAATGTCCTGGGACATATTTTGATCTTTGGAGTCCCGCTGGCCAGCATGCATTGCTGTGTTTGACGCCGACGACCGACGTCGTTGGTGATGCAGAACTCAGGGACGCAGGCGTGAGTCATTCAGAATAGCTGCTGTGTGACAAGGTACCAACGACCGCCGAGGTCGTTATATGGATCGCCGTATTGTTGCTGCGTCGTTGAAGAGATCTGCCTGTTTGACAGCTTACTAGTGACCATGTAGCGACACACCAGCGATCCTTACCAGGTCGTATCGTTGTCGGGATCGCTGGTGCGTCGCTATGTGAAATGGGACCCTAACTCCTTTTTCTTATCTTTCAGGTTACATCGGGGGCTTATCTACAGCATTACAGAATGCTGTAGATAAGCCCCTGATGTCGGTGCCGGCAGCTGATAGGTGAAAAATACGGTGATATTCCCTTTAAAGGACAGTACTCCCACAGGCTGGGGGTTGCAGAGTGTACACAGCAGCTTAAAGAACAGTACTCCCACAGATGGGTTTGCAGAGTACACACAGCTGCTTTTACCACAGAAATAGCACATATAGTGATTGCAGAGTACACACAGCATTGTGTTTGCAGAGTGCACAGTGAGAATCTGTTCCTCATTCTAGAAGCGTCCTATCCCTAAACTAATGAGAGCATGATGGAGGTGACATTTGTGATCCTGCCCTTATAGAGGCCAGGTCACGTGCTTTTCAGGCCAGTCACAGCCATGCCAATGTTTATTTCCTATGGATAGTTCTAAATTATAAGTGTCATTTCAATCCTCTATACACACAGCCAGGCATCTGTGGTCCAGCAGTGCACACTACCACATAAAAATGTGATGTTTTTATTTTCATCCCCACACTACTTAAACAATTTTACTAGTTTCTAGCAGCTTCTCTGTCTCTGCTAAAAGTTTTTTTAACCTCTTGAGGCTCTATGACATAGAATTATGTCATGAAGCATATTTGTGTGTTTAGAGCGGTCTCAGGAGTTGAGCCCGCCCTACAGGCAGCATATGTCAGCTATATTCCATAAATGGCATCTGTGTTTAATAGCAGTGATCAATACTACTGCCCATGCTTTTAACCTCTTAAATGCTGTTGTCAATCACTAACAGTAGCCTTTAAAAGCAGCAATTTTCATTTGGTTCCCATCTGCCCTCCTGTAACTATAGAAAATTGGTTGCTATGACAGTTAGAGGCCTGCTTTCATGTTATTCCTCCTGTGACTCTAACCGCAGTTTGGCATTATAGGAGACCATGATTTTTATTATTAACAGAAATATTGTAGCAATGCTTTATATAGTTCAAGCAATCAAGTTCAAATCCCCCATCAAAATAGTAAAAAATAATTTAAAAATACAAATTTGAATCACCCCCTTTTCTCCAGTTTAATAAATACTTAATATATGAAATTATTTAATACACATGGCAAATGTCATAAAGAAAAAAAATGAAAAGCCAAAATTTCAGATTTTTTTTTGTAGTCTCACTTCCCTCAAAAATGCAATTGAAATCGAAAACATAACATATAATCCAAAATGAAATAAAGAAAAACTCCTGCTTGCCACACAAAAAGCAAGCCCTCACACAGCCATATTAATATAAAATAAAAAGTTATGGGTATATGAAAATATCGACTGAGAACAATTTTTTTTTTGCAAAGTTCAGAATTATTAAAATAGTAAAAAAGTGATAGAAGTTTGGTAACACCATAATCAAACTGATATGGAGAGTCATGTTTTTAGATCATTTTTGTTGCACAATTAACATCATAAAAATAACACCCAAAAAACTATAGGGGAATTGAGCTTTCTTTACCATTTCATCACGCTTGCAATTTTTTTTTTTGCCATATTTCTTTACTCAAAATAAGAAAATCGATGGTGTCATTTAAGACCGCAATCTTGTCCCACTCTAAACCAGCTCTTATACTGTATGTCCATGTCTGTGGAAAAAGAAGTGAAAAAAATGAAAATGCAAAATTGAAAGTTAACTGTGTCAATAGGGGGTTAAAGTAACCTTAAGTATACTGTATTTAAATAATAGAAGTTCTGTAGGATTGTGGGTTCCTTAAATAAAAATGACCAAAAAATAATTATATAAAATTAGTGATGAAACATTATAATAATACAATGTAAAAAAAAATTATGTAAAAAAATTGGGGAAAAAAAGAACAATGTAATGATATGATAAATGAAGTTTGTAACCCTCCCAGAAAATGTTCATTGCCAAGATTAAATAATTTGACACTTCAATAGATATTCATATTTTGGTTGTTTCGCATTTCCAAATACAGATATGGTTTTAGCTTAACTATGGTTTGCCTCAGACAATGTGATTATTGACTGTTCTATTGTGCGCTAAAGCCGGATACGTTGATAATTTCTATATGGAATTTTTTTCAGAAAGATTTTTTCATTTCAGGGGCAACCCTATTCTGATAATCTTTCTTTGAAAGCAGTTTAAGCAGCTGCAGGATGTTCCCCGGTGTCCTCAATGTGTGATCTTCTGGGGAAAGCTGACTATATAAACCATTGTTCATCTTACCAGACCTCAAACAATGGATGATCTGTTCCTGAAAATACTTGTCTGAAGCTGATGAAATAAAACAGGTAATTGTATGCCTGAGATTCAATATTCAGGAAATTTACCATAATTTGGACTCTAAAGCCATCTTCTATTAGAATTGTAATGCTGTCCAAACATGGTAACATTTTCTCCTATTTCCCGTTTTCATCGCTTAAACTATACCTCCAGTTATGTAGTTATTTTTTTAAATTTACTTTTGTTAGTGATTTTGCCAATAGACTGTGAGCACTGAGTGTATTTTAGATGCAAGCAGTGAGTTGTCCCAGGTATAGCCACTTCAGGGCAACTCTAACGGTTGCTTTCCTGAAATGGCTTTGCCGGCTGTTTTGCCTTCATTATTGCGGTGGTTCCACTGCCAGCTTATTTTACTCTATATTGTGAAGAAGCTGAAAAACAGTTTTGGGAAAGGGTTATAAAGAACTCATGAATATACTGGACTACATGGCAGCAGATTAGCCTGTCCTTGGGTGATAAACTACTGCTGAAAAATATTGAGTTTATCAAATCTACCGCAAGCAGCCAGTAGGTGAAACATTCATCAGAGTCTTAATCAGAGTCTATGTCTTTATATTTTGCTGCTCTCAGTATAATTGTCAAAAATCTGTTGACATATTCCCTTTAAAGGAAACCTGTCAGCAGGATTGTGCACAGTAACCTACAGACAGTGTCAAGTTGGCGCCACTATACTGATTAAAGTGATACCTTGAGTAATGAAATCCATCTTGTGGTTGTTGTTTAACCTTTATTTTAATTTTTGAGTTAATGATATGCTCCTGCTCCGGGGCGCCCTGTGGGGGGTCTTTATGTGGTGCTCTGATTAGGTATTCACCAGTATGGCTTCTGATCCCTTAGCGACCTGCCTCCTAGTTTACATAATGATAGAGAGTTCTGTTCATCATTGAGTGTGTGGAGAAACAGACTTGCAAAGGAGCACATTAAAACAAGCAAGCAACAGGTGTCAGCAATTAGTGATGAGCAAGCATACTCCTTACTCAAGATTTCCTGAGCATGCTTGGGTGATTTCTGAGTATCCCCACATGTGATCAGGCTGTCGAGCAGCCACAAGTCACGCAGCTACCATGACAGAAACTAAATCTCCGAGCACATCCAAATACTCGGAAATCACACAAGCATGCTCAGGAAATCTCGAGTATTGAGTATACTTGCTCATCACTATCAGCAATCTTTTTTCATAGCATTAGCAGGCAAGTTGGAGCACTTAATGCAAGAGGCTTTTAAAGCACTCAGTGCTAGCCTGTCCTGGAGTTCTTGTGAAAGAATGTGGGATCAGCCATGGTAGGGCACATCAATAAGGTGGTAGCTAGCGAGTGCTCCCTTACACTGTTCACAAAGTGCAGTTAGGGTGCATGGAACGCATATGGCCCTGTACCGGGAAGGTGGAGGCCCTCAGCACAATCTGTTATGCATGTGCAACGTCCTTCACAAGTAATGTGCCACTTTCATATTTTCCTGGAAGATAAAGTTAAGCATTGTTCCTGCTACCTCTTGTATATACTGTATGTTCAAAACCCAGTAAACAAGGCTATTGCTATTTTTGCAAACCCTGATGTAAGGTGAAAATAAAGGTCTAGGAGGTTGAAGGGAAAATTTGCATCTTTATTTCCAGGGGCATAACTTTGTAACAGAGGGGCACAGAAGAAAAAGAAAAGCTATTCCAGAATCAATGGAGCAGCGCCAGTTGGAGGGGATACTCTGTTTAAATTAAAAAGACAATGAAAGATTCTCCTTAAACAAATGTTTAATAAATGACAACAACAATATGTAAGTACAAAAAATGTGAACACCATTCTATATACTGTATAGAAAAGAGCTAGCAGAACTATTGATAACTACTCTACAATGAACAGAACTGTTCCACCTCCAATGCACTACTGTACCTTTAACCTGCTAGTCATTTGGGGGTGTCAGAAGCTGCACTTGAACATCTCGAATGTTATCATATCCTAAAGGCAGGTCATAATCGTTAGTGTCCTGTAAATTTTTTAAGTTGTTCGAAACTACATAATGTTTAAAAATGACTGACAAAAAAATCATCTTATTGTCCCCATCATAGTTTAAAAGAGTCATACTTTTTTCCTTTACAGGGTTTTCAATGAAATGATAATGGTAGCATTTTATGCCGCCTTGAATTCCAGAAGATGCAAAATACCAAAGTGTGCCTCTATGGTGTGAATACATCTTGTCCTAGAACCATCAGACCTATGCTTGCTGATATATCCTTGTATTCTGTCATACATGGCGCTATCATCCTTACAATTGTCGGAAACCTCATGGTGATCATTTCGGTTTCTCATTTCAGACAGCTTCACACGCCAACCAACTTTCTCATTTTGTCATTGGCCTCTGCAGATTTCCTGCTTGGGCTCACAGTTATGCCGTACAGTATGGTGAGGTCCCTAACTGCATGCTGGTATTATGGTGACCTGTTTTGTAAAGTGCACAGCTGCATTGATATGACATTGTGCACTACCTCCATATTTCATCTACTCTTCATTGCTGTTGACCGATACTATGCAATATGTCATCCTCTTCATTACAGCAGGAAAATAACCAATTCTGTCATAGAGCTCTATATATTTGTCAGCTGGTCTGTCCCCTGTCTGTATTCATTTGGCCTCGTTTTATCAAGTGTAAATACTGAAGGTTTGGAGGGGCAGGAGACACTTGTACCTTGTATGGGGTCTTGTTCGCTTGTGTTTAACAAAATTTGGAGCATATTCTCTGCTATGTTTTCTTTCTTTATTCCAGGGACCCTCATGATTGGAATTTATATATACATTTTCTCTGTTGCAAAGAAACAAGCCAAATTAATTAATATTCCCAGTTCTATAAATCAGAAGAAAAACAATAAAAAGAAAATTCTTATAAATGCCGAAAACAAAGCAGCTAGAACACTGAGTTTGGTGATGGGGATCTTCATCCTTTGCTGGTTGCCCTTTTTCACGCTTACTGTGGTCGATCCGTATCTCAATTTTTTTGTTTCCGATGATATGTACAATATTGTCCTATGGCTCGGTTATTTCAATTCTGCATTTGATCCTATTATTTATGGCTTATTTTACCCGTGGTTTAAAAAATCTTTCCTTTTAATTCTTACTGGTAAAATATTAAAGTTAGGCTCTGCTTCTTTTAATGTAAATAAGGCACAAATTGAATACTTTGTCTGAAGCATTATTCAGTAAAAATACTGGACAGGTTGAGGTTCCACCTCTGGAATTCCCACTCAGACTGCCAGCTTCATTGCTTCAAGTTAAAGGTTTTTATGCTTGTATGCTTATATATGGCTTTCTTCCTGAGTCCATTGGAGACAATAGTAATTAATAATAATTTTATTTATCTAGTGCCAACATATTTGACAGCAGCTTACAATTAAGCGGGGACATGTACAGACAATAAATACAATACAAAGTTACACAGGAAAAGTGGGGGGCCCTGTTGTCAAGCTTACAATCTATAAGGAAGTAAGGGGGACACAATAGGTAAAACATGCTGTTATGTATGGTCAAACCATCATTATAATAAATAAGGGTTTTAATATAAAGCTGCATGAGCCAATAATCAGCCATGGCAATCAACCATTATAAGTGAGTGTGCAAAGGGTCTGAATACTTACCATGACCATGAGATATTTTGGTTTTTATTTTTTAATTTGCAAAAATTTCTACATTTCTGTTTTTTCCGTCAAGATGGGGTGCAGAGTGGACATTAATGAGAAAAAAATGAACTTTTTTGAATTTACCAAATGGCTGCAATGAAACAAAGAGTGAAAAATTTAAAGGGGGTCTCAAAAACTTTCCCTACCCACTGTACATTTATGTGAAATGTTACAATTATAGTCACTTGACGATCCTACCTTTGTTTATATATATGATACCATTGTTCCCGGCAGTATCTCTGGCATTTTTGTGGGACCTTACCCTGAACCAGCAAGTGTGCCTACCTTCTTTATTTTTAATGTAATTCTCAATAAAATGTATACATTTTATATAGTGGCATTGACTCTTGGATCTTCGTTTTTTCAAGGTGAAATTGTTGATGTGCTCCTTTCATCTCAATGTGCTTTCCAGGTTATCCCCACTGTACCATCACTTATGTTTCCTTCCTTTGAAATCCACACTGTTTGACTCTTCAAACCCTTCTCCCAGCGAATGGTGGTTGTATATCGCCCTCGGAGCTCTTCCCATCTGTTTCTGGTTCACTTTGTCACCTGGTTTCCATCCACTTTCTATCCTGTAACATTCATACTCTCATCATGGGGGACTTTAACATCCCCATTGATGATCTGCTCTCCCAATCTGCCACTCATCTTCTTTCTCTAACCTCTTCCTACAGCCTTTCACAGCTTACTAACTCTCCTACACATTAATAAGGGAATACACTGGATCTGGTCTTCTTTCAGCTGTCATGCCTTATCTAACTCCTATCTCCCACTTTCTGACCACAACTTTCTTTCCTGCACTGTCAAGAACTGTCTTCTCACCCAGGTGTCATGCACAGTGTAGGAAAGAATAAATGCAACACAAAGGGATAAGGGGAATGGAACCCAACACTAGGGAAGGGGGGAGTGGAGACCCCTAGGCTGAGCTAACATCACCCTGTCTGCCCTAACGTCCCTATACAGATTCTGCAACTATTGCCGAGAAGGATACCTAATCACTGCCTCACCATTACAGTAAACCCTGCATGGGAAAGGACAGGATCAGCGCTAGTCTATCTCCACTACAACTAAAGACAGATGGAATATGCAAACAAGGGGAACACTTAGCTTGAGTAGACTAAGAGAGAAACACAGACATCCTCCAAACACCAAAGAGGAAGATAGCCAATTTCTATAGCTCCAAGTCTCAACAGGGATATGGAAATGGAAACATTATGGGCAACTCCCAGCAGCAAACTGGGAGTTATAAACACCCCAGTCCAGATGTGTCAACTAGAGCCGAGGGAGGTTGACACTGGGTCCTAAAGTCAGAAGGAGTAGGAAGGAGTCTGCAAATCCAACCGCTGAGACCTTCTGCAGCTAGATGCATTGTGGCTGCAGTCTCTGACATACCCGTGACACCAGGACACACCCACTTATCACACTGTCAGAAATCTGCCATCAATACCCAACAGCTTATGCACAATATATAGTCATTTTTAGCTCCCATCTGCTTCCTCTCCTCTCCAGACTCAGCATTGTCACATTATAATAATGCATTGCAGAGTGTCCTGGATGAATACATACAGAAAGACCCGACACAGACAGTGGCAACCTGGCAAACACTGAAAACATGCTTTCATACCATCTGTTCACACACCTTCTATGCACTTAATTGTCCTCTGTATCTGCACTAAAATGCAGAACTAGTTGAAGAATACCCTATTTTTTATACTGATGGCTGGACTATACAGTACCAGCACTTTTTACGATTTACCTTTCGTGTCTCTCCCATTTCCTCGGATTCAAGCTTGCGAGCAGGACCTTCACTCCTTTTGGTATCTGTTGAGTTATGTGCTATTCTGTAATGTCTTTATTTTCTGTAAAAATCCCCTCTAAAATATAAAATGCTGCAAAATATGTTGATGCTTTAGAAATTAAAATTACAATTTTTAGTGATGAGCGAAGGTGCTCAGATAATATATCAACATATTTTAGTGTCAAAAAATAGAAACAACCAGCAGATGCAACTCTAATACAAATTCTACACTTTTCAAAAATATTCTTGCACAATTGTTTTAATATTTATTTTATAAAAATTTACACAATAGCGATGTTGTGGCCACTTTGCTGACACATGTCACATATTTTTAGGAGTTGAAAATTACAATTAATTTTGGAAAATGACTACAAAAAATGACAAAAAGTGATCAGTAAACTACGAGCTACATATTTATCGATGCCATGGATTGTGATTCCACAAGTTAAGTGTTGCTTCATTTGCAGGCATTGGACTTCAGGAGTTAAAGTGATAATCTGAAGTTTGGAAGTTATCCCTTATCCATGAGAAAGGGGATAACTTTGTGATAGTTGGGTGACTGACCACTAGGATTCCCACTATTCCTGAGAACTGTACATCTGAATAGTGTAAAGTGACTGAAGCTGTGGCTGTTCTGCTGTACCATGTCGCCCTGGCACTTTACAGAAAAATCATGTCTTCAATGTGCTGTCAGGATTGTGTTGCATCACACTGACTTGTTGGCCACAGGCCTCCGATGTCTCAAGACCTCCATCTCCCGAACCGTCACACATAACTCAAGGGACACCTAATTTGTTTCAGCACACAGAAGTTTACTGGACAGTTCAAATTCAACAGATTGTGACACCCATTATCGGAAACAACACCTCTCTTTTAATGTTTCCTTAATACAGCACATTTTCAGCATTACTATTCCTTCCTTCTGGACTATCCCTACTTTTACTGGCTCTGTTAGCCTCAGGAATTTCTGGTCCAGTTCCTCAGTGCACCCAGAATCCATTCTCTTCCCTGTTTCAAGCCTTGATCTCTGCATGTGGAAGGAGTGTTCACAGGGGATCACAATAAGGCCACCCAGGTGAATGGAGTGGTAGACAGTCCAGCAGCCAGAGATAGCAGGGAATAGTTCTCGACTGGCCTTTGGCACTCCCATGAAGAGATGACATTGGGATAGGTGGTGAATCACTCATATTAAGCATTCATACACATGACAGTAAGAGACTTTGTAATATACTGTATATTATTTGAAAAATCCACTTCTTTCTCCCCCTGGTCTGGTCTTTTAATCTCACAATTCTCAATTAGTAAAATCTGTCTCAACTACATATTTTCCCAATCCTGAAATAGGAGACTGTA
This sequence comes from Dendrobates tinctorius, assembly GCF_039654945.1. Taxonomy (NCBI): domain Eukaryota; kingdom Metazoa; phylum Chordata; class Amphibia; order Anura; family Dendrobatidae; genus Dendrobates; species Dendrobates tinctorius. Next base: position 37,940,317 of record NW_027361714.1, read on the forward strand.
AGGTTTAGCCAAGACTGTAGTCGTGGCCAACTACTCCTGGGCAACAGAGTCCTGGCCTCCCCTCACATAGACATGACAGTTTTCTGTCAGCATACCTGTCACTTTCTCCACCTCCCCCTCAGGGCTTTCTGCTATGTGCTGCACATTTTCCTCAGACAATGTGGAACAAGCAGAGTCACAGTCTTGTTCAATACTTGAACAATCAACTTTTACTGTTTCCCTTACACAGCACATACATATTCACTCCAGCATCAGCATCAGGGTTGGCAATAGACATTTTCTCCTCTGCCCCTGTCTTTCCCTCTCTCCCATTAAGCTCACTTCCAAGATGGACGGTGCTCTCCAGTCTTTCAGAATCAACTCTGCTCAGTCGTACTCCAGTAGGGGACCCTCTTAACCATTTTGCCCTGGTCTCAAGAATATCCACAGATGAAATAAGCCATCACATTCTGAGTGACCTGCCCGTACTGCTTAGTCTTCTTCTGGCAACTGCAGACCCACTAATTCTGCACTGTCAGCACTTCTTCTGGTGTTACTCCCTGATTAGAGACTGGCCCGAATTCTTTATGACTGGGCTCTTGACTTTAACGTTACGGAGCCAACAGCTCTGTCAAGGTGCTCCTGCCCAAATGATTGAAATTCCACATGCTCCCTGGCTTAACAGCTGTTAGCCCCTCCTACTTTAACTATTTACAAGCTGAGCATCTCTAACCCCACCTAGTGGGCAAACTAGGGTGCTACACTTTTCCTATCCATATAACAGTGTACAATGTTAAATACATATAACAGATACAATAAATAGATATTTACATGGCATTTACAATAAATACAAATAGCGTTAAAGGGAAAGGGTACATAACATCCGACATTAAATATACATATACAGTCATGGCCAAAAGTATTGACACCCCTGCAATTCTGTCAGATAATATTCAGTTTCTTCCTGAAAATGATTGCAAACACAAATTCTTTGGTATTATTATCTCCATTTAATTTGTCTTAAATGAAAAAACACAAAAAGAATTGTCCTAAAGCCAAATTGGATATAATTCCACAACAAACATAAAAAAGAGGGTGGACAAAAGTATTGGCACTGTTCGAAAAATCATGTGATACTTCTCTAATTTGTGTAATTAACAGCACCTGTAACTTACCTGTGGCACCTAACAGGTGTTGGCAATAACTAAATCACACTTGCAGCCAGTTGACATGGATTAAAGTTGACTCAACCTCTGTCCTGTGTCCTTGTGTGTACCACATTGAGCATGGAGAAAAGAAAGAAGACCAAAGAACTGTCTGAGGACTTGAGAAACCAAATTGTGAGGAAGCATGAGCAATCTCAAGGCTACAAGTCCATCTCCAAAGACCAGAATGTTCCTGTGTCTACCGTGTGCAGTGTCATCAAGAATTTAAAGCCCATGGCACTGTGGCTAACCTCCCTAGATGTGGACGGAAAAGAAAAATTGACAAGAGATTTCAACGCAAGATTGTGCGGATGTTGGATAAAGAACCTCAACTAACATCCAAACAAGTTCAAGCTGCCCTGCAGTCCGAGGGTACAACAGTGTCAACCCGTACTATCCGTCGGTGTCTGAATGAAAAGGGACTGTATGGTAGGAGACCCAGGAAGACCCCACTTCTTACCCCGAGACATAAAAAAGCCAGGCTGGAGTTTGCCAAAACTTACCTGAAAAAGCCTAAAATGTTTTGGAAGAATGTTCTCCGGTCAGATGAGACAAAAGTAGAGCTTTTTGGGCAAAGGCATCAACATAGAGTTTACAGGAGAAAAAAAGAGGCATTCAAAGAAAAGAACACGGTCCCTACAGTCAAACATGGCGGAGGTTCCCTGATGTTTTGGGGTTGCTTTGCTGCCTCTGACACTGGACTGCTTGACCGTGTGCATGGCATTATGAAGTCTGAAGACTACCAACAAATTTTGCAGCTTAATGTAGGGCCCACTGTGAGAAAGCTGGGTCTCCCTCAGAGGTCATGGGTCTTCCAGCAGGACAATGATCCAAAACACACTTCAAAAAGTACTATAAAATGGTTTGAGAGAAAGCACTGGAGACTTCTAAGGTGGCCAGCCATGAGTCCAGACCTGAATCCCTTAGAACACCTGTGGAGAGATCTAAAAATGGCAGTTTGGAGAAGGCACCCTTCAAATATCAGGGACCTGGAGCAGTCTGCCAAAAAAGAATGGTCTAAAATTCCAGCAGAGCATTGTAAGAAACTCATTGATGGTTACCGGAAGCGGTTGGTCGCAGTTATTTTGGCTAAAGGTTGTGCAACCAAGTATTAGGCTGAGGGTGCCAATACTTTTGTCTGGCCCATTTTGGGAGTTTTGTGTGAAATTATCAATGTTTTGCTTTTTGCTTCATTCTCTTTTGTGTTTTTTCATTTAAGACAAATTAAATGAAGATAATAATACCAAAGAATTTGTGTTTGCAATCATTTTCAGGAAGAAACTGAGTATTATCTGACAGAATTGCAGGGGTGTCAATACTTTTGGCCATGACTGTATACAGTATCTGTACACTTACGGACACTCCTTTGTGTCCCTTACAAAATTACTGTTGGTGCTCATAAAGTTAAAAGGACTACTCTGTCATATTAGGAAAACTTGCAGCAGATTGTGTGTATCTGCCCCCAGCTTCTCCCTCCTCCTAAATAGAATCTTATGAGCACCAACTGCATTTTCCTATCTCAGTAATGGGAAAGCCTGAAAAAAAGTGTCTCATAAGATATAAAACTAATTTGCTTATTTTCATTTAAACTGTTGATTTATTAAAAAAGGAAAAACAACAGTGTAAAGAATACTGCCCACTCAATGCACACGTGACATGAATGCAATTGTAAAGGGAATCCATGCTTCTCACACTCTCATGTGAACTCATCTACCACAATAGGGTATCATTGACCTAAGCGCAGTCCACATCCAAGCGCCCGTTCACACATCCACACCCCAGCGCCTGTTCACACATCCACACCCCTGCCATCTATCATGGGTAATGAAGTAGTACACCCACACATCCAGCTTTCCAGCATCAAACAGGTGTGTTACTAGCACTCTAGTACAGTTAAACTGTACTTTTGTGGCACCCCTGAGGGTTCGGTCACCACAGAGGTACTGCACCTCACCCAGAGGTGTGGTGCCCCATTCCCAGGTAAAGAGGGTATATATCACAGGACTCTAACATCTGCACCCAACAGACACCCTATAGCAGCAGGGCACCCTGGATATACCCTACGGGAGGAGTATCTCATCCCTGCCTTGGTAGTAAAGGGTGTTAAGAGGTGGGTGGAGCTTGTAGGTTGAGAGCGGGAGAGTAGGGTTTTCAATCAGAACCGTCTTCTCGAAGGGGAGGCAGTGGAAGGACGTATGTGGAGCAGCTCCTGGTCAGAGGAGCTGCTGGGAAGGGAGGAACAGAAGGAAGCTCCCTGAAGAAGGAGCAGATCCTAGAGGCACAGCAACCATACTGCCCGAGGAGCTCGTTCCACGCCAGCTGATGTTGGGTGGAGGGATAAGGTTGCAGTGGGGTATCGGCCCCCTAGACTAGTGGAGATATCATCAGACTCCACTAGCAAGCCAAAGGTGGAGGCACCTTTAGATACCTTAGCCACAAGCCATAGTTATCTTCTTCGGAAAGGCAGACATAAGGGAGCAAGGGTCCATGGCTGCTGGCCTGGGACACTGACTGTGATGTGTTGGGAAGGAAGAGGAGTAGAAGAGCCAGCACAGTGAGACAGCCGGGAAAGACACATACTGAAGGGAGTCCTGGGAGGGTGGATCCTGACCTACCTGGGAGTTGACTGAGCCCCTCATCAGAAGGATGCAGCTCCAAGCGGGCATCTGTACACACCAGAACTGTGAGTAAAGCTTTGGAACTGCACCCAGCTGTGTCCTCTGAATTGTTTCTGCAAAACCTACTCAGCACTGCTACATCTATCATCATCAAACACAACCTCTTTACTACGACAATTGTCCTGGGACTGGAAGCTCTGCCTGTGGAGAACTATTCCAATTCTGCTGCATCCCACCATCGGTCCCAGAGGATCTGCATTGCAGCGCTGGTCACCTCTGACCAGAAACCACAGGTGGCTTTATTACAAACTCTTATCTCCCTCGTAAATATTTCCCCTGCCATTGGACGCCCAGGGCTACAGACTGGGTCACTGCTGCCACTGTGACACATCCCTTAAAGACACCGGCCCAGTACTGAGTAACCCATGGCCCTAGGGGGCGCTCCACTTTCTCTCTTTGAGGTTGTGGGTATGTTTAGAGCAGCAGGTAACAAACTAATAAAATTTTAGGTTTAACCCCTTTCTGACAGCAGATGTACTATCCCATCCATGTGCCCTGGGCCTTAATGACCATCGATGGGGTAGTATGTCATGGGCGATCAGTCGCACTCAAAGGGGGAGTGTGGCTGATCGCAGCCAGGTGTCAGCTGATTCTCACAGCTGACACCAGGCACTTAGTGCCAGGAGCAGTCACAGACCACTCCCGTTACGTTAAGCCCTGCAACACTGCGATCAAATATGATCGCAGTGTTCCGGAGCTGGCATAGGGGTTGACAGCCCCTCTACCTTTGGATCAGAGACCCTGCGTCATGACGTGGGGTCCCAATCGCTGCCATGGAGACCTAATGTCATCATGACAACATCTGGGTCTCCAGAGCTGAGAGACTTCCTGTCAAGTGCAGTGATGAACAGGAAGTCTCTCAGGTTAGTGTATAGAAGCTGCAGTGCTAACAGCTTCTATAGCATGCAGAACGATAAAACTGTCCCACTAGTTAACTCCTTTAGTGAAAAACATCAACAACAAAAAAGGCCGAACAAAAAGTGGAATAACACGCCATCAAAACGATGGATATAAATAAATGTAGTACAACTGAAAATATCATCTTGCCACGCAAAAAACAAGCCACCATATGGCTTCATCACCGGAAAAATAAAAAAGTTATAGCTCTCAAAATGAAGAGATGCAAAAATAAATATTTTTTTATATAAAATAGTTTTTATTGTATAAAAGCGCCAAAACTGAAAAAAATTATATAAATGAGGTATCACTGTAATTGTAATGACCCGAAGAATAAAACTGCTTTATCAATTTTATCACACGCGGAACGGTATTAAGGCCCCCCAAAAGAAATTCATAAGATGCTGGTTATTGCTCATTCTGCCTCCCAAAAATCAGAATAAAAAGCGATCAAAAAATGGTACCAATAAAAACGTCAACTCATCCTGCAAAAAACAAGACCTCACATGACTGTGTGCCAAAATACAGAAAAATTATAGCTCTCAAAATAGGGTGCTGCAAAAACTAGGACAAATTGCACAACAACTTTTAGGGTCCAATTTCTCTTGTTACCCTTGGGGAAAATAAAAAATTGGGGCAAAAAGATCATTTGGGGGGAAAAATATGATTTTTATTTTTACGGCTCTACATTATAAACTTCTGTGAAGCACTTGGGGGTTCAAAGTGCTCACCACATATCTAGGCAAGTTCCTTAGGGGGTCTGCTTTCAAAAATGGTGTCACTTGTGGGGGTTTTTCACTGTTTAGGCACATCAGGGGCTCTCCAAACACGACATAGCATCCGATCTCAATTTCAGCCAATTCTGCATTGGAATGTCAAACGGCGCTCCTTCCCTTCAGAGATCTGCCATGTGCCTAATCAGTGGTTTACCCTCACACATGGGGTATCAGTGTAATCAGGACAAGTTGTAAAACAACTTTTGGGGTCCAATTTCTTCTTTTATCATTGGTAAAATAAAAAAATTGTATCTGAAGTAAATTTTTTGTTAAAAAAAGTGAAATGTTCATTTTTTTTAAAGCACCTGAAGGGTTAATAAACGTCTTGAATGTGGTTTTGAGCACCTTGAGGGATGCAATTTTTAGAATGGTGTCACTTTTGGGTATTTTCTATCATATAGACCTCGCAAAATTACTTAAAATGTGGTCCCTAAAAAAATGGTGTTGTAAAAATGAGAAATCGCTGTTTAAATTGTAATCCTTATAACTTCCTAACAAAAAAAAATTGGATTCCAAAATTGTGCTGATGTAAAGTAGACATGTGGGAAATGCTATTTTTAATCTATTTTGTGTGACATATTTCTCTGTTTTAAGGACATGAAAATTGCAAAATTTTCCAAATTTTCGCCAAATTTACATTTTTTTAACAAATAAACGCAAGTCATATCAAATAAATTTTACCACTATTATGAAGTGCAATATGTCACAAGACAACAGTGTCAGAATCAACGGGATCCATGCGAGCGTTCCAGAGTTATTACCCTCATAAAGGGACAGTGGTCAGAATTGTAAAAATTAGCCTGAGCATTACTTCAAAGAAAAAATTGACCAGATCTGACAGGAAATTATCTCCCAATCACCTCATACCATGCACTGTCCACCCTCCCCCACTGCATCTAGCTCACTCTGATTTTGAACCAGTCACAGAAGAAGAAGTAAGCAGGCTCCTTGCATCTTCTCGCCCAACCACTTGCACCAGTGACCCATTTCCGTCACATCTACTCCAGTCCCTTTCCCCTGCTGTCACCGCTCACTTAACTAAAATATTTAACCTCTCTCTCTCTCTTCTGGTGTCTTTCCCTCCTCATTTAAGCATGCCATCATACATCCACTACTTAAAAAACCATCCCTCGACCAAAACTGTGCTGCTAACTATAGACCTGTCTCTAATCTTCCCTTCATCTCTAAACTCCTGGAACGCCTTGTCCACTCCCGTCTAATCCGCTATCTCTCAGATAACTCTCTTCTCGACCCTCTCCAATCCGGTTTCCGCTCTTTACACTCTACTGAAACTGCCCTCACTAAAGTTTCTAATGATCTACTAATAGTTAAATCAAATGGTCATTACTCCATGCTAATTCTCTTGGATCTCTCTGCAGCATTCGACACTGTGGATCATCAGCTCCTCCTCACTATGCTTCGTTCCATTGGCCTCAAGGACACCGTTCTCTCCTGGGTCTCGTCATATCTCTCTGACTGCTCCTTTACTGTATCTTTTGCTGGTTCCTCCTCCTCTCATCTTCCCCTTAGTGTTGGGGTTCCTCAAGGATCAGTCCTAGGCCCCCTCCTCTTCTCTTTGTACACTACCCCTGTTGGTCAAACAATCAGTAGATTTGGTTTCCAGTACCATCTCTATGCTGAAGACACCCAATTATATGCTTCTTCTCCTGACATCACGCCTGCCTTTCTAGAACACACCAGCGAATGTCTAAACCCTGTGTCTAACATCATGTCCTCACTATATCTGAAACTGAACCTGTCAAAGACTGAACTCCTTGTGTTTCCTCCCGCTACTAATGTACCTATACCCGACATTGCCATTTCCATGTGTGGTTCCACTATTACTCCCCAGCAAAGTGCCTGCTGTCTTGGGGTCATACTTGACTCCGAGCTTTCCTTTGCCCCCAACATACGATCACTGGCTCGCTCTTGTTAATCGGTCTCCCTCTTACCAAACTCCCCACCCTCCAATCTGTCTTGAATGCTGCAGCCAGGATCATATTCCTCGCCAATCATTACACCGACGCTTCTACCTTGTGCAAGTCATTACACTGGCTACTCATCCACTCCAGAATCCAGTACAAACTTATTACCCTCACCCACAAAGCTCTCCATGGTTCAGCACCACCCTACATCTCCTCCCTTGTTTCAGTATATCACTCTACCTGCACCCTCCGTTCTGCTGATGACCTGAGGTTACATCATCAATAAGAACCTCCCACTCCTGTCTCCAAGACTATACACGTGCTGCACCAATTCTTTGGAATGCACTTCCCAGGTCAATACGATTAGTTCCATATCCCCACAATTTTAAGCGTGCCCTCAAAATGCATTTTTTCAGACTGGCCTACTGCCTCAGCACATTAACTTAATCTATCCCTGTGTGGCACAGCCAAAAGTTTTTACCATAATCAGGTTCCCCGCATCATGTTCCCATATGCTTTATGCATCCATTAGCCCTCTGTGTCTGTACTGTTACACACCTAACATTATGGCTGGTCCATACAATCAGGGCAATTGTTACCACCCACCTTTCGTGTCTACCTTTTTTCCTCCTAGATTGTAAGCTTGTGAGCAGGGCCCTCATTCCTCTTGGTATCTGTTATGATCTATGTGATTACTGTTATGCTGTAATGTCTATTGTCTGTACAAGTCCCCTCTGAAATGTAAAGTGCTGCGGAACATGTCGGCGCTATAGAAATAAAATTTATTATTATTATTATTAACATGCAAACCACCCTTGGGGTAAAGGGGTTAATATACAAAGACGGTTCATTTGATTAGATCTGTGAGCAATTGTTGTAGAGGAGACACTGCAGAAATTTGAACAGATTTACAAATCTTGTCTTTTCTCTTGAGTCTGAAAATAGGTATCTTTGAATGCATATTATCTATACCTCTTACCACTGTTGACATATGCAACAGATCAGGGCTTATTATAAGCGAAGGGAGGACTCTACACTAGCCTGACAGCAGATGGCGATAGTGTGAAGTTATATGTTTGCTGTATTGTGGGGAGGGAAGTTCTCTATTGTTGTTGTTACTTTTACTTGTGCTTTTGAGTGTATTATGCCAGCAGCATGGGCTGTATGCTACTGAATTCTCATATCTCATGTTTACCCATATGAAGTAAATACTGTTTACTGAAGATAACTTGCTCAGTGAAGTTCTCCTGTGTACCAGTGATCATTATCAGAAGATACACTCTGCTAAAGGTTATGGGCCCAGAACACAGAATCCCAGAACACAGAATCCGAGATGCACTGATAAGCCCAGGCAATAGGTCCAAGCAATAACCTCAGACACCGGAGAAGCAGATAAGCTCTGTAAACAGAAGGAGATAAAACCCAGTGAAGGGAGGCTGAAAAAATCCAGATACAGAGGGACAAAGGAATTTATGATCCAGGAACTGGATGACCACACACTGGATATAATTACAGTCGATCACCACACACAGGATATACAGGAACTCTCAAGAAGAAAGAAGAATATCTTCCATACAATTCTAAAACAAGTAATGCTATATAAAAAAATATGTGCAGCACTGAGCTGAAACTCACAGTAGCTAAGCTGAACAGTGAAAATTATCAGTTATGGAAATTCAAAGTAGAGATGTTGTTATCTAAAGATGATTTATGGGAAGTAATCATTATAGATAGACCTGATGAAGATAATCAGACATGGGATAGAAAGAATAGAGAAGCGAGAGCCACCATTAGCTTATTAGTGGATGATGCTCAATTAATACACAAAAGAAATGAAGAAACAGCGAAAGGAATGTGGGACGCATTAACAAAATTACATGAAAGACCCAGTTTAAATCACAAGTTATTTCTGTTAAGAAAGCTTTACAGTATGAGATTGAGTGCAAATGTCGATATTCAGAAGCACATATTCTCAATGATGCAAGTAATATCACAGCTAAGGTCTATTGGTGAAGACAATAAAGAAAGTCATGTAGCAGCAATATTATTGTGCAGTTTACCAGATTCGTATACAGCCTTTATAAATAAGAATTTGTGAAAACAAGACTCATAGATGAATATCAGAGAAGAAAAGAACAAACAAATGATTCTTCTACTGAAAAGGACAGTGGAAACGCTCTTAAAGCTACAGAATTTAAAAAACCCTATAATAAAGAGACAAGAGAATGTTTCAGATGTAAGAAAAAAGGTCATTTAAAGAAAAACTGTACCATATGGAAAGCAGAACAACAAAAATTACAACATAAAAATCATACACAGAAAGTGAAAAACACAATTTCCAATTCATGTGAGAATAATTGGAATGGCACATTTAAAGTAACAGACAAGAAATCATCACTTGGTTGGTTTATTGATTCAGGAGCAAGGAGTCACATGACAATGACAAGAATGTATTCACTGATCTTGATTTAGATAAGAAAGAAGCTATTTATCTTGCAGATGGAAGCAAAATAACTGCAGAAGGTATAGGACAAGGTATGCTAAACTGTTCAAACAAGTTCGGACAAGATTCAAAGATACTTGTACAGGATGTGTTGTATGTTCCAAAATTGGAATGCAGATTGTTATCTGTGAAGCGTTTAACAGCCAATGGACTCACTGCAAAATTCAAAGACAATGAGTGTGCAATTCTAGCAGGAAACAAGGTGATAACCAATGTCATGGCAGATGAACAATTATATCATCTTGACACACCAAAGGAACAGATGAAGGTATGTACACATGATCACAAGAACTGTATTCACATGTGGTATAGACGTCTAGGACACAGACACCCTAACAGTATAAAGGAACTACAAAGAAAAGAATTGACAAAAGATCTAAAGATATCAGATTGCTCAATTACCATAAGATGTGAATGTTGTATAAAATCTAAAGCCACAAGAATATCTATTCCAAAAGAAAGTGAGAAGAAAAGCAAAGGATCACTTGATTTGGTGCATACTGACGTATGTGGACCCATGAAAGTGACTATATCAGGAGGAAATAGATACATGGTGACTTTCATAGATGACTACTCAAGATACACAGTCACATTCTTAATTAAGAACAAAAGTGAAGTTTTTGATAAATTTGTAGACTATGTAACAAGGTCGAGTAACAAATTTCAAAGGAAGCCAATTGTCATCAGAAGTGATAATGGAGGTGAATTTACAGGTCATAAAATAGAAAACTACTTAAGAAAGAATGGAATAGAACACCAGAAAACTGTTCCGTACACACCTGAGCAAAATGGAGTAGCAGAAAGGAAAAACAGAACTCTGACAGAAATGATGAGATGTATGCTGACAGATTCCAAACTACCAGAGAAATATTGGGGTGAGGCAGCAATGACAGCTACATATCTACAGAACAGACTTTTTTCCAGAAAACTAACTTCATATGAACTGTGGCAAGGTATGAAACCAAGTGTCAATCATTTAAAAGTTTTTGGATGTAAAGTTTTTATATTCATTCCAACAGAAAAATGTTCCAAACTTCAAAACAGATCCATGGAGGGAATATTTGTTGGATATAGTGAAAATTGCAAGGGATACAGAATCATAGATCCCAAAACAGACAGAGTCATGGTGAGTAACAGTGTGACATTCATTGAGGATCTAAATGAAGAAACTATGATTTCAATTGACACAAAAAAATGAGAAAAACAGCAGTGACATAGCTGAAGAGGTGTCTGATGAGAAAGTAGTTGAAATTGATGAAGAACAGAATACTGAAAATGATGAAATACAACTACGAACAGACACAGAACCAAGATGTTCAATGAGAGAGAACAAAGGTAAACCACCTAAATGTCTCTCATACAAGACAAGCACAAGCAAAATTTATGAACCTACCACTTGGGAAGACATATATAAACTCCCTAAAGAAGAAACTAATAGATGGATAGAAGCAACAGAAACAGAAATGAAATCCATGCATGACTCAAATACATGGACACTGACAGATTTACCAGAAGGAAGAAAAGCCATAGGATGTAAATGGATTTTTAAAGTAAAATACCAAACAGATGGCACACCTGAAAGATACCGAGCAAGACTCGTAACTAAAGGGTATTCTCAAACATATGGAGAAGACTATGATGAGACATTTGCTCCAGTTGTCAAACATACTACAATAAGAACTTTACTTACAGTTGCAGCAGTGAAACAGATGGAACTGATACATCTGGATGTAAAGACAGCATTTTTGAATGGAGATTTAATAGAAGACATTTACATGGAACAACCTCCAGGATTTAAAGATGAAAGAAACCCAAACAAAGTTTGCAAACTACAGAACAGCATATATGGTTTAAAGCAAGCAGCTAAAGTGTGGAATGACAAAATCACGGAAGTGCTTACAAATGAAAAATTTCAAAGAAGCAAAGCTGATCGATGCTTGTACACAAAAAAGCTGATGAATAGATGGATTTATGTACTCATATATGTAGACAACATTTTGATTTGTTTTGAACAAGAAAGGGATAAAGAAAACATTCTAAAAATCCTGAAGCAACATTTTGAAATCACGTACTTGGGAAATGTGAAGTATTATTTCTTGAAGGATTATCCTACTGAAGAAATGACCGCAGATATCTTCACGAAGATAAACACCAGAGACTAAAAGTTGGGTTTGATTGAATAAGTCCTTACTGTTGAGAAAGGGTGTTGACACATGCAACAGATCAGGACTTATTATAAGTGAAGGGAGGAATTACACTAGCCTGACATCAGATGGTGATAGTGTGAAGTTATATGTTTGCTGTATTGTGGGGAGGGAAGTTATCTATTGTTATTGTTACTTTTACTTTCGCTTTTGAGTGTATTATGCCAGCAGCACAGGCTGTGTGCTACTGAGTTCTCTTATCTCATGTTTACCCATATGAAGTAAATACTATTTACTGAAGATAACTTGCTCAGTGAAGTTCTCCTGTGTACCAGTGATCATTATCAGAAGATACACTTTGCTACAACCACACCCCCTAGTCAAGTGAGAGTGGGATGTGTAATTTTATGCAAGGAAAGACAGGTTGATACCATAATTGTAATTTATGTCATATTTTCCCATATAATCCTCTTACTGGAATAATATGATCACTAAATTTCCGAACATACTTTTACCATTCTAGACATATCAAACATGACTATGAGTTATCAATAACTTCAGTTTATACTATATTTCTGTGGTTTCTCAAGGTAGAAAGTACTGGCACTTAAAACCACAGATGCAGATATGTCTCTTTATCACAGATATATCTGTGGATTGTGCTGACATCAGATAATTAAAGAGAAGGCATAGAAATATTGCATTTCCACTGTTCCATATGATGTCCCTGCTATGGGTTGGAGACAAACAGTCTACATTAGGAGCAATTATCTTCACCCCCATATTACTTGCACCTGTTTGATAATGCAAAAGCACCTATTAAAAACATTAGCTTTTTCTGTAGACTGTCAACTCATTATTAATTTAATTATCTACTCATAGTGGGCAATGCTTCAGGTGTGCTGTGATAACAGAATTTTATTTATCTAATCTATAAGAGACAGTTTTTATTTAAGCTAAAAAGAACTGAAAGAGTGATAGAAGGTAGATGAAATGCATTTGTTCTTGCTGATGGAGATATGTTGATGTCTATTGAGGAGGATATCTAAGAGGTGTAGACAGAGGTGACAAAGTATCACTTGGCTTGGAAACCAGACCTAGTGTAGCACCAAATCCCCCCTGAATCTCATAATGTGTACGCAACACCACTCCCCCCACTCACCAATACTCTCCACTCATGCTGTGCCCTCATCGATTTCCCCCCACACCTCATACTGTGTATGCAGCACCAATCTTCTCCACTCCTCATACTGTATCAGCATCAATCCTCTACACTCCACATATTGTGCATGCAGCACCAATCTTTACTGCTCATCATATTGTGTCTGCAGCACTAATCTTCTATGCTCCTCTTTCTGTGTCTGTAGAATCAATGCCCCATCACTCCTGGGTTTGCAGTACCAATCAACTCTACAACTCATCATACTGTGTCTGCAGATCATTCCAGGCCACTGCTCCTCATGCTGTGAAAACATCAATGCCCCCTGCTCCTCATGCTGTGTCCAAAGCACCAATCCCCCACTACTCATACTATTTTCATAGCACCAATCCGCCCCACTCCTCATACTGTGTCAGCAGGACTAATCTTTCATGCTCTTCATACTATGTCCACAGCACCAATCCCCAAAACTCTTCTTATACTGTTTCCACATCAATCCACCTTGCTCTTTATACTGTGTCTGCTAAAACAATCTTCCCCGCTCCTCATACTGTGCTTGTACCAATTACTCTTTTCCATTCTTCTTACTGTGTCCTCAAAAAAAATCATACTCCTCATACTGTGTTGGCAGTAGCAATACTCGCCGCTCGTTATACTGTGTCCGCAGCACCAATTCTCCCTGTTCTTCATTCCATGTACCCACCAATGCCCTCTGCTCCTCATACTGTGTCCTCAAAAATCTACCACTCCTCATACTGTGTCTGCAACACCAATCCTCCCCACTCCTCATAATGTATCCACAGCACCAATCTGCCCCACTCCTCATAATGTGTTTGCAGCACCAATCATCCCCATTCTAAATACTGTTCTGCAGCACCAATCCTCCTCCTCATAATGTGTCAGCAGCATGAATTTTCCCAACTCCTCATACTGTGCCCCAACATATCCCCGCACTACTCATACTATGTGTCCACAGCACCAATCTCACCTGCTCCTCATACTGTGTCTGCAGCACAAATTTCCTTGATCCTCATACTGTGTCCTCAACATCAATCTTCCCCACTCCTCATACTGTGTCTGCAGCATTAATCCCTCCCACTCCTCATGCTGTATCCACAGCACCAATTTCCCTCACTCAGTGTACTGTTTCTGCAACACTAATCCCTCCACTCCTCACATTGTGCCAACACTAGTCTCCCTGCTCCTCATATTGTGTCCACCGCACTAATCCTTCCCACTTTACATACTACAGTTAGGTCCATATATATTTGGACAGAGACAAAATTTTTCTAATTTTGGTTCTAGACATTACCACAATGAATTTTAAACAAAACAATTCCGATGCAGTTGAAGTTCATACTTTCAGCTTTCATTTGAGGGTATCCACATTAAAATTGGATGAAGGGTTTAGGAGTTTCAGCTCCTTAATATGTGCCATCCTCTGTCCAAATATATATGGACCTAACTGTATGTCTGCAGCATCAATCTTCCCCGCTCCTCATACTGTTTCCACAGCACCAATCTTCCCCGCTCTTCATACTTTGTCTGCAGCATCAATTCTTCCCCACATCTCCTCATGCTCTGTCTGTAACACCAATCCCCCACCGCTCCTCATACTGTGTCCACACCAATCCCCCAGCTTCTCATGCTGTGCCCACAGTGCCAATCTTCCCTGCTCCGCTCCTCAAACTGTATTCACAGTACCAATCCACCCCACTTCTCATATTGTGTCCACACCAACAATTTACTCCACTCCTCATACTGCATACTGTGTCCACAGCACTAATCTTTTACTAATCTTTTATTCAGACTGGCCTATCACCTCAACACATTATCCTAATCTATCCCTGGGTGGCACAGCCAAAAGTTTTACCATAACCAGGTTCCCCGCATCATGTTCCCACATGCTTTATGCATCCATTAGCCCTCTGTGTCTGTACTGTTACACACTTAACATTATGGCTGGTCCATACAATCAGGGCAACTGTTACCACCCACCTTTCATGTCTACCTCTTTCCTCATAGACTGTAAGCTTGCGAGCAGGGCCCTCTTTCCTCTTGGTATTTGTTATAATCTATGTCATTTTATGCTGTATGTGATTATTGTTATGCTGTAATGTCTATTGTCTGTACAAATCCCCTCTGAAATGTAAAGTGCTGCAGAATATGTCGGCGCTATAGAAAGAAAATTTATTATTATTATTATTAAACACTCCTTATACTGTGTCCACAGCAACAATCATCCCAACCACTTCTCATACTTTGTCCACACCAATAGCCCCTGCTGCTCATACTGTATCCACAAAAATAATCTATTCCGCTCCTCTTACTGCATCTGCTCATGACACTGTGTCTGCAGCACCAATTCCCATATCTCATTATACTGTGTCTGCAGCACCCATCCCCCTAATCCTGAAAATGTGTCAGCAGCACCAATCTGCACCACTCACAATACTGTGCCCACACCAATACCCTCCTGTTTCTTATACTGTGTCTGCACCAATCTACCCTTGGTCCTGATACTGTGTCTGCAGAACCAATCCCCCTCGCTTGTTACACTGTGCCTGCAGCACCAATCCCACTACCCCTATACTGTATCTGCAGTACCAATCCTACCCACTCCTCATAATTTATCTGCAGCAACAATCCACTTCACTCCCCATACTGTGTCCACACCAATACCCCCTGCTCTTCATAAGGTGTCTGCAGAACCAATCCCCCTCGCTCATTATACTGGGCTTGCAGCACCAACCCTCCCCGCTCCACATACTATGCCCCCACCATCCCCTCATTCCTCATACTGTGTCTGCAGCACCACTTTTTTCTGCTCTTTATACTGTGTCCGCAGCACCAATCCCCCTAACCACTTCTCATATTGTGTCCACACTAATCCCCCTGCTCTTCATACTGTGTCTGCAGAAACATTCTTCCCCACTCTTCATACTGTGCCGACAACAACCCCCCTACACTTGATACGCTGTCCGCAGCACCAACCCCCTCACTCATTATATTGTGTTGTGGCACCAATCCTCCCCACACCTCATACTGTGCCAACATCAAACTCCCCTACTTCTCATACAGTATCCTCAAAAATTCCCTCTGCTTTTCATACTGTCTGCAGCAGCATTCCCCCACTCCTCATACTTTTTTCTCAGCACCAATCCTCCCCTTTCCTCATACAGTGTAAGCAGGACTAATCTTCCCTGCTCCTCATACTATGTTAGCTGCATTAATCCCCCAACCACTTTTCATGCTATATCCACACCAATCCCCCTGCTTCTCATACTGTGTTCACAGACACAATCTTCCCCGCGCCCCATACTGTGTCTGCACTAATCTCCCTTCTCCTGATACTGTGTCTGCAGCACCCTTTTGCTTGTTATACTGTGTTGAAGCACCAATCCTCCCTGCTCCTCATACTATGTCCTCACCAAACCACCTCACTTCTCATACTGTGCCCCCACCAAACCCAACTCTCTCCTCATACTGTGTCCTCAAAAATTCCCCCTGATCTGCATACTGTGTCCGCAGCACCAATCTTCCCCACTCTTCATACTGTGTCCACAGCATCAATCCACCTCACTCCTCATACTGTGTCCGCAGCACTAATCTTTCACGCTCCTCATACCATATATGCAGCACCAATCCCCCAACCACTTGTCATACTGTGTCCAAACCAATTCCCCCATTCCTCATACTTCATATGCAGCACCAATTTCCCCACTCCTCATACTGTGTTCTCAGTACCAATCCCACCCACTCATCATGTTCTGTCCGCAGCACCAATCACCACCTGCTCCTTGTACTGTGTATGGAGCACAAATCTTACCTGCTCCTCATACAGTGTCTGCAGCACCAATCCCCCAACCACTTCTCATTTGAGTCCATACCAATCCCCCCTGCTCCTCATACTCATATTCACAGCTCACAAAATCTTTTCTGCTCCTTATACTGTATCTGCACCAACGGGTCTCAGGACAGGTAAAAGAACACAGGACAGACTTTGGCATAGGGGCGCAGGACAGGTTAAGTAACAGGGACCCAACAATGGATCAATGGGTTAAGACACACTATACACTAAAATTGCATTTCTGGGGGCATTTTGGGAGTGTGCGCTTCCTCTTCAAGAAGACAACGTAGAACAGTGATTTCACAGAGGCTTCACTTACATGATTATCATAGGAGAGATAGAAGCTTCAATTTCAGTTTTTGTGGAGCACATTAGTGAAATGCCCCAGAAAATTAGACAGAATTTGGTTGACTCTCCCCATTTGACTGTTGGATTGACGATGATATGCAGAAGAGAATTCCAAGATCACATTCAAAAGTTTACATATGGCTTTACAGAATTTGGATGTGAATTGGACACTCCTATTGGATACCAGGTGAAGAGGAAACCCATGAAGGCAGAATATGTGCTGAAGAAACTTCTTAGCAAGCACGGGAGCAGATGAAAAAAACAGGCAATAATATAAAGTGAGACGTCTTCTACAAGAGGTCAACCACCAACCAGATGATGGAGCTGTAGGAGGAGCCATCCCCGCTGTATGCCCGGGCCGGAACCAAGGGGGCTGTCACCAAGGTTCCTAGGGAAACTGTTTCCGGGGGACAGAATTAGAGGACGGGACATAGAAAGTTCAAGAGAGGTTGGGGGAGGAGCCAGTATAAAAAGGACTGAGGATGCCAGGAAGGGTGAGTCAGCAGAACAGGAGAGGTGGAGGAAGGAAGCCAGGAAGCGCTAGAGAGCCAGAGCAAAAGCCAGAGCCAGAGCAGAACGTTGGGAGCAGTGACCAGAGAGACTGCAGGGAGACTCACCACAGGCAGAAGGGAGACGGCACCTAGCAGTCCAGGAGGGAGATGCCGACCATTCAGCTGCGCTCCTAGTGGCTGCCACTGCCTGCGGGTGCAGCCCGCCAGCTCCCGCCCACCGCAGATGCCGCCCTGCTCCAGTTCACGGCTGCGGCCTACCTGCTGCCACCAGCGGCCAACGCCGCCTCACTCCAGTTCGCAGCTGCAGCCTGTCCGCTGCCGCCCGCGGCCGCCGCCACACCACTCCAGCCTGCAGCCTGCCCGCTGCCAGCCGTGGTCCCTGCAGCACCATTAGGGGCTGCGGTCTCCATTCTCCAGCCCCCAAGTGGCACCGCACTGACTCCGCTGGGGGGCGCCGTCTTGCGGAACTCTTCCGGGGCCTGTTGTGCCCCCACCTCGCCTGGGCACAGGAACGCGTGAAGTCTTCATCAGATCCTCATTGGCTGGGCCCAGCAGCTGCAACGCCAAAGCATCATCGTTCAGGACCCTGCCGGATGTCAGAGAGGATAAGTGACACTTTTATAACTAAGGACCCATATTCGGCCATACCGCGGCCCTATAATGACCGGCCTTCACCGGGTTAGTCGTGTTCGTAGTACCGTGTGTTTCTTGTATTGATCCCCTGCGTGGCCAGTTATTGTTAGCTTGTTCGGTTGCTCAGGACAGCCCCAAAGGCATCTATAGATATAAAAGTTACACCTTAAAGCTCAAACCGTCTCATGCCTCGTCACTGCATCCCCCGTACCTGCGAGAACTACATTTGGCGTAATCGGCATGATGCAGTCTCCGAGCATGAGCGGGGATGCCGCAGTCCATAGGGGGAGCAACGCTGGCCCCTGGTCCAGCATTTCCTTGGGGGCTATGCTGAGCAACCTGCCTGGGTACTCCGGCGCCAATACCATGCTGTGGAGCTGGACAGAACGGATGCGAGGGTTGTTTAGAATGCATCCGATGACCCCCGACTTGGAAGCAGAGGTAGCCCTTATGACATTGGATGGGGAGGCCCGGGATTCCATAGTGTTGAGACCCCCAGGACAGCGTAACACCTTTGTTAGGGTCTTACAAATATTGGAGGAGACAAATGTGGGAGTTTACATATGGCTTTACAAAAGTTTACATATGGCTTTACAGAATTTGGATGTGAATTGGACACTCCTATTGGATACCAGGTGAAGAGGAAACCCATGAAGGCAGAAGATGTGCTGAAGAAACTTCTTAGCAAGCACGGGAGCAGATGAAAAAAACAGGCAATAATATAAAGTGAGACGTCTTCTACAAGAGGTCAACCACCAACCAGATGATGGAGCTGTAGGAGGAGCCATCCCCGCTGTATGCCCGGGCCGGAACCAAGGGGGCTGTCACCAAGGTTCCTAGGGAAACTGTTTCCGGGGGACAGAATTAGAGGACGGGACATAGAGAGTTCAAGAGAGGTTGGGGGAGGAGCCAGTATAAAAAGGACTGAGGATGCCAGGAAGGGTGAGTCAACAGAACAGGAGAGGTGGAGGAAGGAAGCCAGGAAGCGCTAGAGAGCCAGAGCAAAAGCCAGAGCCAGAGCAGAACGTTGGGAGCAGCGACCAGAGAGACTGCAGGGAGACTCACCACAGGCAGAAGGGAGACGGCACCTAGCAGTCCAGGAGGGAGATGCCGACCATTCAGCTGCGCTCCTAGTGGCTGCCACTGCCTGCGGGTGCAGCCCGTCAGCTCCCGCCCACCGCAGATGCCGCCCTGCTCCAGTTCACGGCTGCGGCCTACCTGCTGCCACCAGCGGCCAACGCCGCCTCACTCCAGTTCGCAGCTGCAGCCTGTCCGCTGCCGCCCGCGGCCGCCGCCACACCACTCCAGCCTGCAGCCTGCCCGCTGCCAGCCGTGGTCCCTGCAGCACCATTAGGGGCTGCGGTCTCCATTCTCCAGCCCCCAAGTGGCACCGCACTGCCTCCGCTGGGGGGCGCCGTCTTGCGAAACTCTTCCGGGGCCTGTTGTGCCCCCACCTCGCCTGGGCACAGGAACGCGTGAAGTCTTCATCAGATCCTCATCGGCTGGGCCCAGCAGCTGCAACGCCAAAGCATCATCGTTCAGGACCCTGCCGGATGTCAGAGAGGATAAGTGACACTTTTATAACTAAGGACCCGTATTCGGCCATACCGCGGCCCTATAATGACCGGCCTTCACCGGGTTAGTCGTGTTTGTAGTACCGTGTGTTTCTTGTATTGATCCCCTGCGTGGCCAGTTATTGTTAGCTTGTTCGGTTGCTCAGGACAGCCCCAAAGGCATCTATAGATATAAAAGTTACACCTTAAAGCTCAAACCGTCTCATGCCTCGTCACTGCATCCCCCGTACCTGCGAGAACTACATTTGGCGTAATCGGCATGATGCAGTCTCCGAGCATGAGCGGGGATGCCGCAGTCCATAGGGGGAGCAACGCTGGCCCCTGGTCCAGCATTTCCTTGGGGGCTATGCTGAGCAACCTGCCTAGGTACTCCGGCGCCAATACCATGCTGTGGAGCTGGACAGAACGGATGCGAGGGTTGTTTAGAATGCATCCGATGACCCCCGACTTGGAAGCAGAGGTAGCCCTTATGACATTGGATGGGGAGGCCTGGGATTCCATAGTGTTGAGACCCCCAGGAGAGCGTAACACCTTTGTTAGGGTCTTACAAATATTGGAGGAGACAAATGTGGGAGAACTGAGAACCCGGTTGTTCAGTCGTTTGCAAGGGGAAGGGGAGAGGGTCACCCAGTACATGAATGCTCTTCAGGAATTATACACCGCCATAGAGCGGAAGGACAGCGTGGGGGTGGGACCCATCGACCTCACCCTATGCGACCTTTTAGTGACCGGACTCCAAGACCCTCTGACTAAGCAGGCCGCACGGGAGCAGGTCAGGGTAAACCCGCATATGACTTTCTCCGAGGTGGGGAGTCAAGTGTGTGCGCGGGAGCAGGAACAAGGGTTGACAGTCCACGTGGGAAAGGTCTGGAGCATGGAAGTCTTTGTGAATGCCACTGAAGAGCCACAATGAGTGGAAGACATGAAACAGGAGCTGAAGGATATCAGAGGTGAACTGGCCGAGGTGAAGAGAAGGGCCGAGGCCATGAGTGAACGGCCTGGGGCAGGCCCGGGACCCTACGGCTCCCGCAATCCCAGGGGCAGTTAGCCCCTGTGGCTTCAGAAATGCTATAAGTACAGAGAAACTGGCCACCTCGCTTGAGAGTACCCGCGGCGTGTGGAATTCCCACCCCGGCGGCCGTCTGAGCTGGGGGGACGCCGCTCGGAGCCAGAAACCATGACGAGGTGTGGTGGAAGTCCTGGGGATCTGGTCGCGAGGTGTCCGGTGGTGTGGGCAGAGCTTGAAGGCCGTGCCGTACTATGCCTAGTCGATACAGGGTCGCAAGTAACGACCATGCCAGAGACTTATTTTCAGCGGCATTTTCCTCAAGCACTAAGACCCCAGTTAGGGTCCGTGATAAAGCTGGTAGCCGCCAACCAGCTGCTAGTTCCTAATGTCGGAGAAGTCTTGATGCAGATTTCATTATGCGGCCAACCACGCGGCCGCAGAGGAGTGATCCTGACCCAGGGAGATGCCAACGATAAACACCTGGTGACCTTGGGTATGAATATATTGCGAGAGTTCGGCAGCATACTCCTGAACGAGCCCACTCAAGAGACTCTGAGCCAGTGGGGCTCCCGCACGCCCCAAGGGCAGGTCTTCCAACAGTTGGTGCGGGGAGCGTATGTCCGACAGGACTGTCGGGAGGGCGAGGCGCTGGGGAAGGTGATCGCTTCGGCAACCCCTCTGCTTATTCTGCTGCCAGGACAGATGGTGGTGGCCTTACCAATCTGGGCCCCTGTGCCCCTGGAAGGAGTGGAGATGCAGGTAAAGCCCAGCCTCTCGGAGCACCTGCCACCCGGAGTCCTGGTGGCCCGCACCCTGGCAACCATGCGGAAAGGGACCGTCCTGGTGCGGTGCGTTAACCTAGAAGACCCAGACATCATTCTGAAACCACGAGCTGAAATGGCAAAACTAGTGAGACCCCTGGAGGAGGTGCTCCCAGCTCTGGCGTTCCAGCTAAAAGTGCAGACGGGAAACCCATGGGCAGTATCCATCCGATCCCTTCAGATCCCCGGGTCCTCAGCCGGAGAAAAGGGCCAAATTATCCTGGAAAAAAATGCGAGCAGAACTCTCTGGCCTCACCCCGGCCCAGATACTCCAGGTAAAAACACTTCTGGGGCAATATCAGGAGGTATTCGCCAAACATGAGAACAATTTTGGCTGTACCACGGCCATCACGCACGGTATTCCCACTGCAGGAATGGCTCCTAATAGAGAACTATATCGGCAGATTCCCCCACAGCTCTATCAAGAGGTAAGGACTCTATTGGGCCAAATGCTGCGAAAAGGAGTTATGTTATGAGTTCATTTTCCCCTTCACCATTGAGGTCTGATGAACTCCCTCTTCTGGTGAAGGAAGGTAGTGAG
Organism: Dendrobates tinctorius; assembly: GCF_039654945.1. Lineage (NCBI taxonomy): Eukaryota > Metazoa > Chordata > Amphibia > Anura > Dendrobatidae > Dendrobates > Dendrobates tinctorius. The sequence goes on from NW_027361714.1 coordinate 37,962,871, forward strand.
GCTGATTACCAAGCACCTGAGCTGGGAGAGGATGACTGGGCGACAGGGATCTCTGACTGGATATAAGGCAGCCGACGCCCTTCTGCCTTGCTGGTGATTTCTCTGTGGAATTCTAGGAGACCAGTCTGATTCCTGCTCCTCAAAAGCTAAGTTTTCTGCTTTGCCTTTTTGCATTTGTGTTTTGGTTTTAGTTTGCCTTGCTTTTCTGGATTCTGCCATTCCCTGCTGGGGTGAGCTGAATTCCTTTTTGATGGTTTGCTCTGTCTTCAGAAAATACCTGAGTACTGACATAGTCTTTTTGAAGCCTAGCGTCTTCAGGGCCTTTTTCCCTGTCAGTCTGTTGGCTCTTATTTTTATAGGGTTTTTCGCGGATTGCAGACAGCAGCTTTCCTATCCTGTCCCCATCATTTGCTCAGTCTATCTTTCTATCTGTGTTAGTGTTTTTTCTTCTTGCTTCACCGTCATTATATGTTCGGGGCTGCCTATTGCTTTGGGGTCTGCTCTGGGGCAGTTTAGATTTCCCTTTCTGTCTTTAGGCTAGGCAGATCTCCGGCTGTGATCGATGGGTCTAGGGCATCGTAGGAACCCCCCACGGCTACTGCTAGTTGTTGTTGATAGGTTCAGGGGTCTGCAATCCGATAGCTATCAACTTCTCTGGTTTTCTGGACTTAGCTAGCATTTCTGTTTTTGCCTCCTACGGTGACTCATTCATAACATACAAGAGAAATGTGCTGTCTTCCAGGTGCAAAAATTAAAGATGTGTCTGACAGGATATCAGGACTCTTCAGACCTACAGATGACTACCCATTCCTGCTACTACATGTGGGGACAAATGACACCGCAAGAAACGACCTGGAAATCATCTGCAGAGACTTTGAAGACTTAGGCAAGAAAGTGAAAGAACTGGGAGCGCAGGTGGTCTTCTCTTCCATCCTCCCAGTGGATGGCCATGGAACAAGGAGGTGGAATAAGATTCTGCAGGTGAACAACTGGCTACGTCGATGGTGCCGTCAGCAACGATTTGGATTTCTGGATCACGGAGTGAACTACTATACGATGGACTACTTGCTAGAGATGGGGTGCACCTTACGAAGACTGGAAAGCATGTATTTGGAAGTCGCCTTGCTACACTTGTAAGGAGAGCTTTAAACTAGAACAATATGGGAAGGGAAGCAAAAGACCAGAAAAAGCCATACACCTGACAAATGCTATTGAGAACTCTGCTATTAGACGTGGAAAGGAAGAACAAAGACGAAAGAATCTAATTAATAAAAATATTGGAGAAAGAGAAACCAATCACAAACTAAAATGTTTCTATACTAATGCACAAAGCATGGGCAACAAACAAGGAGAATTGGAACTACTAACACAGGAAAAGAAATATGATGTCATTGGAATCACTGAAACTTGGTGGGACAATACACATGATTGGAATACAAGACTAGAAGGATACAACTTATTTGCAAGAAACAGACTTGATAAACGAGGAGGGGGTGTCGCATTGTATGTTCGAAACGCGTATATCTGCACAGAGATTGAAGCTTCAGAGACTGGGAGTTCTGTGGAAACTGTTTGTGTAAGAATACAAGGACAGAACAATGGAAAGGACACCATTGTAGGCATTTACTACAGGCCGCCTGTGCAAGCCGAAGATATAGATGAACTCTTTATGCATCAGATGGCCAAGTTCTCCAAAAAATATGACATAGTTGTCATGGGAGATTTCAACTATCCAGACATTTGTTGGGAATCTCTCTCAGGCAAAACTAACAGGTCAAGGAAATTCTTATCCTCTCTTGCTGACAACTTTATCTTCCAAAAGGTAAGGGAGAAAACAAGGGGAACTGCTACCTGGGATCTAATCCTTATAAACAGGGAGGAAATGGTTGAGGAGGTAAAAGTGGCTGGGACCCTAGGAGGTAGCGACCATGCTATTTTAGAATTTTGGATAACTAGAGGTGGAAGACCTGTGAAGACTCAGACGTCAAGGTTAGATTTCAGAAAGGCAGATTTTAAGGGATTCAGAAAGAGAATTGGAGGGATCCAATGGCTGGATATCCTTAAAGACAAAAATGTCCAGGAAGGATGGGAAATCTTGAAAAATGAAATTCTCAAAGCACAGTTGTTAACAATTCCGAAAAGAGGGAAGAATAGGAAGCATTTAAGGAAACCAGGATGGATGAACACAGAACTTAAGCACATGCTAAAAAGGAAGAAAAAAATGTTTATAAAATAGAAAGAGGGAGGCATATCTAAAGAAGAATATAATGCTGTCTGCAGAACCTGCAGGGCACAAATCAGATTAGCTAAAGCTGAAAATGAACTGAGGCTTGCAAGAGATGTCAAAAGCAATAATAAAGGATTTTGGGGATATGTCAAAAGTAAAAGAAAAGTCAAAGATGCTATAGGATTTTTACAGGATGAAAATGATGAAATGGTAAGACAGGATGTTGAGAAGGCTGAACTTTTAAATTCCTATTTTGCATCTGTTTTCTCTCAGAAAGGAAATGCAACATCAACTGTTATTCACTGTCCTATTAAGGGAATAGAAGAATCCAGGATATCTATAAACAGAAAGATAGTGAGGAAACACTTAGCTAACCTAAATTAATTCAAGTCTCCAGGTCCAGATGAATTACACCCCAGAGTACTGAAGGAGATAGCAGAAGAAATTTTTGAACCCCTCTCCATAATCTTTGAAAATTCTTGGAGAACAGGAGAAGTGCCAGAAGACTGGAGAAGAGCAAATGTTGTTCCTATCTTCAAAAAGGGGAAGAAGGTGGACCCAGGCAACTATAGGCCGGTGAGTCTGACTTCTATACCAGGAAAGATCTTTGAACAAATTATTAAACAACATGTATGTCAATACCTGGATAAGAATGAAGTGATTAAACAGAGTCAGCATGGGTTTGTAACTAATAAGTCATGTCAGACTAACTTAATTTCCTTCTATGACGGTATCACTGATTGGGTGGATCAAGGAAATGCTGTAGATATAGTATATCTTGACTTCAGCAAAGCATTTGACAAAGTATCTCATACAATCCTTATTGAAAAAATGACTAAGTATGGAATGGACAAGGCAACTGTTAGGTGGATTCATAACTGGCTTAGTGATCAGCACATGTGAAAAAGACTTGGGTATACTAATAGATCACAGACTGAATATGAGTCAACAGTGTGATGCAGCAGCAAAAAAGGCAAATGCAATTCTAGGATGTATTAACAGAAGCATACAGTCTAGATCACGTGAAGTCATTATTTCCCTCTACTCCTATTTGGTCAGACCTCATCTGGAATATTGTGTCCAGTTTTGGGCACCACATTTTAAAAAAGACATCAACAAACTGGAGCAAGTTCAGAAAAGAGCGACCAGAATGGTGACCGGTCTGCAAACCCTGTCTTATGAGGAAAGGTTGCAGGATTTGGGAATGTTTAGTTTGCAAAAGAGAAGACTGAGAGGAGACTTAATAGCTGTCTACAAATATCTAAAGGGCTGTCACATTGTAGAAGGATCAACTTTATTCTCATTTGCACAAGGAAAGACTAGAAGCAATGGGATGAAACTGAATGGGAAGAGACACAGATTAGATATTAGAAAAAACTTTTTGACAGTTAGAGTGATCAATGAGTGGAACAGGCTGCCACGAGAAGTGGTGAGTTCTCCTTCAATGGAAGTCTTCAAACAGAGGCTGGACAGACATCTGACTGGGATGATTTAGCGAATCCTGCTTTGAGCAAGGGGTTGGACCAGATGGCCCAGGAGGTCCCTTCTAACTCTACGATTCTATGAACAGAATCACCAGCCATACCGCAGATCCTAGGGTACTCAGTAGCAGGAAAGAATTGTAAAAAAAAAAAAAAGTGTGTATATTTTTTCCTCTATATCTCTGAGGCCGTAGGGGGAATTTTTTTTTCTCTCAATGGAGATAAAAATCGTGTGGAGCAGCTCGCTGCGGAAGTGCGGGGAATTTCCGCCTACCTTGCTCATTCACATGCTGCTGAACCAAAGATCCCTACTCCTGATGTGTTTTTTGGGGATCAGTCTAAATTTTTGAATTTCAAAAATAATTGTAAATTATTTTTTGCCTTGAAGCCTAACTCGTCAGGGAGCTCCGCGCAGCAGGTTAAAATTGTCATCTCTTTGCTGCGTGGCGATCCCCAGGATTGGGCGTTTTCTTTGAAACCTGATGATCCTAGTCTGACTAATGTGAACGCATTTTTTCAAGCCTTGGGGTTGTTGTATGACGAACCTAATGCTATTGATCAGGCTGAAAAGACCCTGTTGGCATTGAGCCAGGGTCGAGATTCTGCAGAATTGTACTGTCAAAAATTCCGAAACTGGGCAGTCCTTACTGCCTGGAATGATAATGCCTTGGCAGCTCTCTTTCGGAAGGGTTTGTCAGAAGCCGTAAAAGATACTATGGTGGGATTTCCTGTTCCCTCTGGTCTTGACGATTCTATGTCATTAGCCATTCAGGTTGATCGGCGTTTACGTGAACGCAGGACTGCACGAGAGGTGTTGCCACCTGTTGAACAAGTGTCTGAACCTATGCAATGTGATAGAATTTTGTCCAGGGAGCAACGTCAGGAGTTCAGAAAGCGTAATAAGCTGTGTTTTTTTTGTGGAGATGCCTCGCATATTATTTCTGTCTGTCCTAAACGAGAGAAACGTTTTGCACACACGTTTTCTGTTGGTGGTGTTCAACCTAAGTTTCTCGTGGCAATTACTCTGACCTGCTCCCTGTCCACATTTTCCGCCAAGGCTTTTGTGGATTCGGGAGCAGCCCTGAACCTAATGGACTTGGATTTTGCTAAACGTTGTGGATTTCCTATGACACCTCTGCGGACGCCTATCCCTTTGAGGGGGATTGATGTTACTCCTTTGGCGAAAAATAAACCTCAGTTTTGGACCCAGGTGGTAATGCGGGTCGCCCCAAACCATCAAGAAAATTGCAGATTTTTGGTGTTGCATAATTTGCATGATACCATTGTTCTGGGGTTTCCCTGGTTGCAAATTCATAATCCAGTTTTGGACTGGAAATCTGTGTCTGTGGTGAGTTGGGGTTGTCGGTGTGCCCTTAGTGAGGCTCCAGTTTTTTCCACCTCTCCTCAGTCACATGATGTTCCTGACTATTTGGCGGACTTTTATGATGTATTTAGTGAGAATGAGTCTGTGCAATTGAACTGAGCCAATTAGGCCATCCTCTTCACCATTAGGTGCTGGGGTTTTTTCGTGGCCAAAAAGGATGGTTCATTAAAGCCTTGTATTGATTATCGTGCCCTCAACAAAATTACTATTAAATATCAGTATCCGTTACCCCTGATTTCGGATCTATTCTCCAGAGTTAAAGGTGCTTGCTGGTTTACCAAGCTTGACCTCAGGGGGGCGTATAATCTTATCCGCATTAAGCATGGGGATGAATGGAAGACTGCGTTTAATACTCCAGAGGGACATTTTGAGTACCTGGTGATGCCTTTTGGGTTCACTAATGCCCCTTCAGTCTTCCAGTGCTTCATGAACGACATTTTCCGAGACTTTGTGGATAAATTTTTGATTATCTATCTGGATGATATTTTGATCTTCTCCAAGGATTGGGATTCTCATGTGGGACATGTTCGGACGGTGTTCCGGATCTTGAGGGAGAATTCCCTGTATGTCAAAGGATCGAAATGCCTTTTTGGGGTACAGAGGATTTCATTTTTGGGATTTATTTTGTCTCCGTCAACTATTGAAATGGATCCGGCCAAGGTACAGGCCATTTATGATTGGGTTCAGCCCACTTCTTTGAAGGCCCTTCAGAAGTTTTTGGATTTTGCTAATTTTTATCGGAAATTTATAGCAAAATTTTCTAGTATTGCCAAGCCATTGACTGATCTGACTAAGAAGGGTGCTGATGTGTTGAATTGGTCTCCGGAGGCTGTTTCTTCCTTTCAGGAGCTGAAGCGAAGATTCACTTCTGCCCCGGTTTTGCGGCTACCTGATTTCTCACTCCCGTTCCAGGTAGAGGTGGACGCTTCTGAGATTGGTGCAGGAGCTGTTTTGTCCCAAAAGGATCCTGTAACATCTAAAATGAATCCCTGTGCTTTCTTTTCCCAAAAGTTCTCCCCATCTGAACATAACTATGATGTGGGGAATCGGGAACTGTTGGCCATGAAATGGGCATTTGAGGAGTGGAGACATTGGTTGGAGGGAGCTAAACATCAAGTCGTGGTCCTCACTAACTACAAGAATTTGATTTACCTGGAGTTGGCCAAACGCTTGAACCCTAGACAGGCTAGATGGGCCTTGTTTTTTACACGTTTTGATTTTGTGGTCTCTTTTCTTCCTGACACTAAGAATGTCAAGGCTGACGCTCTTTCTACGAGCTTCTTTGCTGATTCTCCTGTGGTGACCAAGCCTGCTACCATCTTAGGCGAAGGGGTAGTTCTTTCTGCCATCTCGCCCGATTTGAGACGTGCTCTGGAAGAGTTCCAGGAGGACAAGCCTGAGCGTTGTCCCAGTGGAAAGTTGTATGTTCCTGACCAGTGGAAGAAGAGAGTGATGTCTGAAGTTCATTGCTCTGCATTGGCTGGTCATCCAGGTTTTTTTGGTACTAGAGATCTGGTGAGTCGGTCTTTTTGGTGGCCCGCCTTGTCTCATGATGTCAGGAATTTTGTGCAGTCCTGTGGGACTTGCTCCTGGTCTAAACCTTGTTCTCGCCCTAGTGGGTTGTTGATGCCTTTGCCGGTCCCCAGGAGGCCATGGACCCATATTTCAATGGATTTCATCTCTGATATGCCTGTCTCTCAGAGAATGACTGTTATTTGGGTGATTTGTGATAGGTTCTCTAAGATGGTTCATCTTGTACCACTCCCTAAGTTGCCATCTTCTTCTGAGTTGGTGCCCCTGTTTTTGCAACAGGTGGTTTGCTTGCACGGGATTCCTGAGAACATTGTATCTGATAGAGGAGTTCAGTTTGTGTCTAGATTTTGGAGGACGTTCTGTTCCAAGCTGGGAATTCAGTTGTCCTTCTCCTCTGCGTTTCACCCTCAGACCAATGGGCAGACGGAGAGAACAAACCAGACCTTGGAGTTGTATTTAAGATGTTTTATTTCCGCTGATCAGGATGATTGGATTTCATTTTTGCCCTTGGCCGAATTTACTTTAAATAATAGAGCTAGTTCTGCTACTTTGATGTCACCTTTTTTTTGCAACTTTGGGTTTCATCCTCGATTTTCTTCAGGGCAGGTGGAGCCTTCTGCCTGCCCAGGTGTTGACACTGTGGTGGAGAGAATGCACCAGATCTGGGACCAAGTGGTGGATAAGTTGTCTCTCTCCCAGGAAAAGGCCCAGCGGTTTTCCAACCGACATAGGACCATTGGTCCCCAGTTTAAGGTGGGTGATATGGTTTGGTTATCATCAAAAAATATCGCTATGAAGGTAGCTTCTCCTAAGTTTAAGCCTAGATTTATTGGGCCTTACAAGATTTTGGAGATTATTAATCCGGTCTCTTTTCGGTTGGCTCTTCCTGTCACATTTAAAATCCATAATGTGTTTCATATGTCCTTGTTGAAGAGGTTTGTTGAACCAGTAGTTCCTAGGGTGGCACCTCCGGACCCTGTATTGGTTGAAGGTAACATGGAATATGAGGTAGAGAAGATACTGGATTCCCGCCTGGCTAGACGGAGACTCCAGTATTTGGTTAATTGGAAGGGTTATGGTCAGGAGGATAATTCCTGGGTCTCTGCCTCTGATATTCATGCCAAAAGATTGGTGCGTGCCTTTCATCGGGCTCACCCTAATCGCCCTGGTGGTGTGGATGAGGGTTCGGTGACCGCTCCTCAAGGGGGAGGTACTGTTATGAGTTCATTTTCCCCTTCACCATTGAGGTCTGATGAACTCCCTCTTCTGGTGAAGGAAGGTAGTGAGGCTGATTACCAAGCACCTGAGCTGGGAGAGGATGACTGGGCGACGGGGATCTCTGACTGGATATAAGGCAGCCGACGCCCTTCTGCCTCACTGGTGATTTCTCTGTGGAATTCTGGAGACCAGTCTGATTCCTGCTCCTCAAAAGCTAAGTTTTCTGCTTTGCCTTTTTGCATTTGTGTTTTGGTTTTAGTTTGCCTTGCTTTTCTGGATTCTGCCATTCCCTGCTGGGGTGAGCTGAATTCCTTTTTGTCAGTTTGCTCTGTCTTCAGAAAATACCAGAGTACTGACATAGTCTTTTTGAAGCCTAGCGTCTTCAGGGCCTTTTTCCCTGTCTCTCTGTTGGCTCTTATTTTTATAGGGTTTTTCGCTGATTGCAGACAGCAGCTTTCCTATCCTGTCCTATCTAGTTAGCTTGGGCCCCATCATTTTCTCAGTCTATCTTTCTATCTGTGTTAGTGTTTTTTCTTCATGCTTCACCATCATTATATGTTGGGGGCTGCCTACTGCTTTGGGGTCTGCTCTGGGGCAGTTTAGATTTCCCTTTCTGTCTTTAGGCTAGGCAGTTCTCCGGCTGTGATCGAGGGGTCTAGGGCATTGTAGGAACCCCCCACGGCTACTGCTAGTTGTTGTTGATAGGTTCAGGGGTCTGCAATCCGATAGCTATCAACTTCTCTGGTTTTCTGGACTTAGCTAGCATTTCTGTTTTTGCCTCCTACAGTGACTCATTCATAACAGAGTTATTTGAGAGAGCCTGAGCCCTTGGGCAACCCCCATCGTGTTGGTCCGCAAGAAAGATGGCAGTTTGCGGTTCTGTGTGGATTATCGGAAGTTGAACGCCTGTACCATCAAACACTCGTACCCGCTGCCCCGTGTTGAAGAATCCCTATCCGCCTTGAGAAAAGCGACATATTTCTCGCCCTTAGATCTGGCCAGTGGGTACTGGCAAGTGCCAATGTCGGAAGAAAACCGGGCCAAGACTGCATTCATTCTTCCTATGGGACTGTTCGAATGCAATCGTATGTCATTTGGGCTGGCAAACGCCCCCGGGACTTTTCAACGGCTGATGGAGCTGTGTCTGGGAGATCTCAACTTCGAGGCCACGCTGATATACCTGGATGACATCATCATCTATGCCGTTACGTTTGAGGACCACCTGCGGCGGTTGGGGCAGGTGCTCGGCCGGCTGCAGAAGTACGGATTGAAGGTGAAACCCCAGAAATGCCACCTATTCTGGACGCAGATCGAATATCTGTGGCATACCGTCTCCGCAGAAGGCATAAGACCGTCCCAGGAAAAGGTCACCACAATCCAGGGGTAGCCTACTCCTGAGACGGTAAAAGATGTACGAGCCTTCCTGGGGTTGGCCGGATATTACGGTCGTTTCATAAAGAATTTTGCGCATCGAGCCCGAGCTCTGCAAGACCTGCTAAAGGGGGCCCCCGCCGGAGCAAATGGATGGAAGATTCAGTGGCGAGAACCGCAGGAAGAGGCCTTCCAAGATGTTAAGGCCGCAATCTCGCATGCCCCGGTGTTAGCTTATGCGGATTTCTCGCAGCCGTTCATACTGCACACCGACGGGAGTCTTCACGGGCTTGAAGCTGTATTGTCGCAAGTCCATGACGGCCGGGAGAAAGTGATCGCTTATGGCAGCCAATCACTCCATGACTCCGAACGTAATCATGACAATTACAGCTCCTTTAAGCTCAAGCTTCTCGCAGGAGTGTGGGCCATGACGGAGCGGTTCGCAGAGTACCTGGCAGGCTCCGAGGTGGTATTACGGACCGACAACAACCCGCTGGCCCACCTCGAAAATGCCAAACTAGGGGCCCTGGAGCAAAGATGGGTGGCCCGGATGGCCAAATTCAAATACAAGATCATTTACAAAAGAGGAGCGGAGAATGTACATGCTGACGCGCTCTCCAGGATCTGACGTACAAATCCAGGGCGAAGTCGTGATGACAAACTAGAGGGAGAAGAGACGCCGTTCACTCTGGGCCCCGCCAAACTCACCGCCCTCACCCAAGAACAATCTCACATAGGGCTCGCTGGGGGCATGCTAGAACAGTCCCGGGATAAATGGATCCAGCAGCAGCAGGAAGATGAAGAAATTGGGCCCCTGCGTCAGTGAGTGGCAACGGGCCAACTACCTAATGACACTCAGCGGCTAACTTTAACCCAGGATACCTTATTAATGTTACGACAGTGGGAAAAATTGGTGATCAAAGAAGGGCTATTGTAACGGAAAACACTATCACGGACAACATCAGCAATCACTTGGCAGGTCGTGGTATCGGGAGCCCAACTCAGCAGGCTTGCCCGCGAGGCCCATGAGAAGGGGGGCACATTTTGGGGCACAAAAGACATTTCAGTGGCTGCAGCAAAATGCCTACCACCCTCGCTTGCAGACCGCCGTGGAAGAAGTTTGCCGTGCCTGTCGTATATGTGAACTAGCTAAACCACCTGCGCAGAAGCTCTAGTCCAGACAATTGTTACAGCAGCGCCCCTCGAACTCTTAATGGTGGACTACGTGACCATTGGCACGGCATACCAAGGGTATGAACACTGCCTTGTCATGGTGGACCATTTCACCAAGTTTGCCATGGTGACCCCTACCCGAGATCAAACAGCAGAATCAGCCGCCTATGCGATTTGCAAAAACTTTATCCATGTTTACGGCTGCCCCCAACAGATCCATTCAGATCAAGGCACGTGCTTTCTGGGAAAAGTCATGGAAGAACTACATCGACTGTATGGCATCGACAAATCCCGTACCACTCCGTATCAACCACAAGGGAATGAGGCCTGCGAGCGATTTAATCGGACATTGATTCAAATGTTGCGCACCCTGGAGAGTGACCGTAAGGCCCGTTGGCCCGAATACGTCCCTGAACTGCCTACTCGCTGCTATTCCACCGGGAAAGCAAAGGAATTACAGGGGTAGAGTTGAATCCGGAAGAGAAACAACCATGGACAGGGGTCTCCTCATGGGTCCGGAACCATCGGCATCGGTTGCAAACCTTGCACCGAATTGTACACACCAAACTTCAGGACCTGGAACACCCCAGGGGGGGCACTGCCTCAACTCATTGACTTCTGGACCGGAGATTGAGTACTTGTGCGTGATCAGCACCCTCAGCACAAGTTAGAACCCCGCTGGGAAGAGGATCCCTATCGGGTATTGCGCAGGGTAAGCCCCGATGGGCCAGTGTACGAGATACAATCAGAAAAAAACAAGGACCTCCCCACTCGTACCGTACATCGCAATATGTTGCGACCCTGTACGTCCGCAGACCCTGCACGACCTGAGGCCCCTCCTCAGGTTCCAGTTCCACGACCAGCAGTCTGGGATGAAGACGACGAAGAAGAACCCCAGACTGTACAAACGGACACTTCAGGAGGTGATACTCCGGCGGACCCAGTCGACCCACCAGGCCCGGTCGACCCGCCACTTTCTGCCACCCCAGAAGACTCCACCCTGGTCAGACCACGGCGCACCAAGCGAACGACAGCTGGAAAGCCGCCCGAACGCTACGAACAGGACCAGTTCGTATGGCAAAAGCAACTTTTGCTGTAGAAAACCTGCCCAGACCTCCGTAAGCTCTCGTCCGAGGACTGGCGAGCATATAGGATGGGGGAGTGTAGGAGGAGCCGTCCCCGCTGTGTGCCCAGGCTGGAACCAAGGGGACTGTCACCAAGGTTCCTAGGGAAACAGTTTCCGGGGGACAAAATTAGAGGACAGGACATAGAGAGTTCCAGAGAGGTTGAGGGAGGAGCCAGTATAAAAAAGGACTGAGGACACCAGGAGGGGTGAGTCAGCAGAACAGGAGAGGTGGAGGAAGGAAGCCAAGAAGTGCCAGAGAGCCAGAGCAAAAGCCAGAGCCAGAGCAGAGCGGGGAGAGCAGCAACCAGAGAGACTGCAGGTGAATGTGCTTTCTAGGTCGTTTCTACCCACTGACCAAGACAAAGATCCCCAACTTTCATCAGGTCTTCAATGATGGTTACTGTGGCTCTGATAAACTTGTCTCAGATTCCTCCAGGGAAGACTTTAGTGTCAGAATCAGATATCATTCAAATTCTACTGCATGGAAATCTTAAAAGTTGACTGAACATGCTAGGAAGAGAGAGACTGCAATTTATCTTGCATTATTACTGGTGGCCAAACATGCATAAGGATATTGTGGAATTTGTTTCTGCTTATTTTTCCAGTGACTGCAAAGCATCTTATATCCTCGTGATTTTTACCACTTCATGTTCCTTCAGCTCCTTGGCAGCACATCACCATGGACTTTATTATGAATCTTCCTGTGTTCCCTGAATGCTCTGTAGTACTCGCAGGTATGGGGGATGCAGTGACGAGGCATGAGACGGTTTGAGCTTTAAGGTGTAACTTTTATATCTATAGATGCCTTTGGGGCTGTCCTGAGCAACCGAACAAGCTAACAATAACTGCCCACGCAGGGGATCAATACAAGAAACACACGGTAATGTGAACATTACTAACACGGCGAAGACCGGTCACTATAGGGCCGCGGTATGCCCGACTACGGGTCCTTAGTTATAAAAGTGTCACTTATCCTCTCTGACGTCCGGCAGGGTCCTGAACGCTGATGCTTCGGCGTTGCAGCCGCTGGGCCAAGCCGACGAGGATCTGACGAAGACTTCGGGCGTTCCTGTGGCCAGGCGAGGTGGGGGCACAACAGGCCCCGGAAGAGTTCCGCAAGGCAGCGGCCCCCAGCGGAGGCGGTGCGGTGCCGCTTGGGGGTTGGAAAATGGAGGCCGCAGCCCCTAACGGAGCTGCAGGGACCGCGGCTGGCAGCGGGCAGGCCGCAGGCTGGAGTGGTGTGGCGGTACAATTCCGGGTGAGGTTGTAGTGCTGGATCAGGGCCCGCTCAATGCTGTTGTAGTCCTGCTCCTCCCCGGCAGGTAAGTCCCCCAAAACTTCCAGGGACTTACCCTTCAAACGGGGGGGTCAGGTACCTTGCCCACTGATCCAGGGCCAGATGGTGTTGGAGGCAGGTTCTCTCAAAGGCCAGCAGAAAGGAATCCAGGTCTTCATCTTTTTCAAGCAGGGGGAAGTCCTCCACCTGGACCTTGGAAGCCTTGGTCCCCGGTGGGACTGGAGCGTCCAGCAGGAGCCCATGCTGAGCCATCTCCAGTCGGTGCCGGCGCTCCGTAGCTCCACGGCGTTCTGCAGCCTGCAGCACAAGTTCTGCATGATCACGCTACGCTGCTTTCTCTGCCACCACCAGGAGTCTGTCATGGGCGGCGTAGTTACCAGCCTCGAGCTGTGCCATAGCCGCTTAGAAAAGGGCCTCTGATCTGGACAGGCTGGGGCGGGCAGGTGGTGGACAGTCCACTGCGGGACTGAGCACGGGGGTCTGGCTCCTTGGGGAGCCCTGGCTGAGCTCCCCCTCGCTTTCATTGGTATTGTCCTCCACCACCTCCTCATTCTTTGTCCTGTCCTGATCTGGCTGTACATCACTTCAATGACACTCTTAGAAGCACCCTTGACCAAGTAGCTCCCCTCACCCTCAGAACCTCCAAACACAGAGTGAAACAGCCCTGGCTCACATCGCAAACCCGATTTCTCCAGCGATGCTCTAGGTGTGCTGAACGCTTATGGAGGAAAACACACACACCAGAAGACTTCATACACTTCAAATTTATGTTAAGGACATATAACTCTGCCCTTCACCTCGCCAAACAGACCTACTTCACCACCCTGATCTCCTCACTATCCAACAACCCCAAGAAACTTTTTGACACCTTTCACTCCCTCCTCAGGCCAAAAGCACAAGCCCCTATCACAGACATTTGCGCTGATGACCTGGCCTCCCACTTTATAGAGAAAATAGACAATATCCGTCAGGAAATCCGCTCCCAATCACCAAGTTCAGTGACTCCCATCCCTCCCTGCATTTCCCCTGGCTCACTCTCCACATTTGCTCCCATCACAGAAGAAGAAGTCTCCAGGCTCCTCTCCTCTTCTCGTCCAACTACATGCACAACCGACCCCATTCCCTCACATCTCCTCCAGTCTCTCTCCCCAGTCGTCACAACTCACCTAACTACAATCTTTAATCTCTCCCTCTCCTCTGGCATTTTCCCCTCCTCCTTCAAACACTCTATCATTACTCCATTACTAAAGAAACCCACCCTTGACCCATCCTGCACAAACAACTACAGACCAGTCTCCAATCTCCCCTTCATCTCTAAACTCTTGGAGCGCCTGATATACTCACGCCTTACCCGTTACCTCTCCACTCACTCCCTCCTAGACCCTTCACAGTCCGGTTTCCGCCCCCTACATTCGACAGAAACTGCACTCATCAAAGTGACCAATGACCTTCTGACAACAAAACGTAATGGTGACCATTCTCTGCTCATTCTTCTCGACCTTTCTGCAGCTTTCGACACTGTTGACCATCCTCTCCTACTCTCTAGGCTCCAGTCACTAGGCATTAAGGACACTGCTCTTTCCTGGTTCTCCTCCTATCTTTCCGACCGCTCCTTCAGTGTTCTGTTTTCTGGCTCCACTTCATCTCCTCTTCCTCTCACTGTTGGGGTACCTCAGGGCTCAGTCCTTAGCCCCCTTCTCTTCTCTCTCTATACAGCCCCAATTGGACAGACCATCAGCAGATTTGGCTTTCAGTACCATCTTTATGCTGATGACACACAACTGTACACATCATCCCCTGACCTTACCTCCGCTGTACTACAGAACGCCACTGACTGTCTGTCTGCAGTCTCCAACATCATGTCTGCTCTCTATCTGAAACTCAACCTCTCCAAAACTGAACTTCTTCTGCTCCCACCATCTACTAACCTCCCTAAATCTGACATTTCCCTCTCTGTGGGTGGCACCATAATAACACCCCGACAGCAGGTGCGCTGTCTGGGTGTTATGTTCGACTCCGATCTCTCCTTCACCTCCCATATACAATCTCTTGCCCGCTCATGCCGCTTACACCTAAAGAACATCTCTAGAATCCGCCCTTTTCTCACCATGGAAACAACAAAAACTCTCACTGTCGCCCTGATCCACTCCCGCCTAGACTACTGTAATGCTCTATTAATTGGCCTCCCTCTCACTCGACTCTCCCCTCTCCAGTCTATCCTTAATGCAGCAGCCAGGGTTGTCCATCTGGCTAATCGTTTCTCAGACGCGTCCGCTCTTCGCCAGTCGTTACACTGGCTGCCAATTCATTACAGGGTACAATTCAAAGTACTTGTTCTCACCCACAAAGCTCTCCACAGTGCGGCACCCCCTTACATCTCCTCCCTCATTTCTGTCTATCGGCCTAACCGACCGCTGCGCTCTGCAAATGACTTTCGACTAACCTCTGCCCTAATCCGTACCTCCCACTCCCGACTCCAAGACTTCTCCCGTGCTGCGCCAATCCTCTGGAATGCTCTACCCCAAAATATTAGGACCATCCACAATTTGCATAGTTTTAGGCGCTCGCTCAAAACACATTTGTTCAGAGCGGCCTATCACATTCAGTAATCAAAGTCATGTTTGTGTGTGTGTAGCCCATTCACTATCTCCATCTAACCCCCACCCCCTGAAGATGGCTGGACCGTCATTGTAAATACATCATTGTAAATACAAACCTGTGCTTTGTATCCCCCCACCTCATTGTAGATTGTAAGCTCCACGAGCAGGGTCGTCTTATTTCGCTTTAATTATTGTATTGTTAACGTTGTTACTTATGACTGTTGTGTTTGAAACTGTTCAACTGTAAAGCGCTGCGGAATATGTTGGCGCTATATAAATAAAGATTATTATTATTATTATTATTATTATTATTATTATAGACAATAGCATTGGGGACTCCCCCTTTGTCTTACTCCTGGTGCCTTCCGCCATCTTGTGAACCTCTGATTACTGACACAGTTGCAACCCTGACCTCACACACAACTTATTATTTTTACACTCTGTCTAGTGCTGGGCTGACCTTAAGACCCCAGGAGTGAAAGTTACCGCTGGTAGTCTTTAGTGTCTGGGAGTAGGGGTCCCACGCACACTATTACTCTGATCCCACCGCTGCCACCCATGTGAAGGAAGACCAGTTCCTCCCACGTCACCAATGTGACATAACTACACAGGCACAGCTCTCCTGCGCCCCCTTTGTCTCTCAGGTCAGTAAGGGAACTGCACCTAGAGCAAATGGCCGCTGGGGAGGATGTCCTGTTACCCGCTCGGTATTCTAAGATCCGTAATCAGAGTAAAAGCATCAGCCCAAGATTCATTTTATGGTTTAATTGCCTTAAGGGCGCACTAGATAATTACAGAAATATACAGTAAGCTATACAACGGAATTACAGTGGATTTGCAGTCAGAGTAAAAATATAACAATAATTGTACAAGACTTAGAGATATTAAGCTGGAGGTCAATTTACCAGGTTGTATGTTGCATGTGGATGCCGGGAGCTTTGCAGTCCACAGGCACAAGAATTTTAGTTGCCGGACAGACCCCAAAGCGCGTGCCGCTGCTCCCTTGGCAGATCTGTCCCCAGTTCCTTCTTAGATCATCATCATCTGGTTCTTCTGTGAGAGAGAGAGTCTCTGCCATGTGCTCCCAGTTCTTAAGCATGCTGGGTTCCTCCCCCCTGTGTCAGAGGGTGGGCTAATAATCTCCAACCTTTAGCTCCCTGCAGAACTTATTCCCAATATCTAAGAAAGGGGGTAACTTCCCCCAGGATGATCGGATCAGGACACGAGAGGTACCAGTGAATACGGTATGTTTTGCCTGTCGTGTGGGGAGCAAACATGGCCCCATTGGGTAGCTGTGGAGGGCCAATCTCTATATCTCAGGTCCCAGAGCCCTCACCGACTCAGGAGTCGCACTGCCAGATGCGCGATTTCCTCAGGGTAATGGGGATATTTTTTATGAGTCTATAACTCGAAAGGTGTGCTCATAATCCATGATCCTAGGATGGACTCGGAGTGGCTGGGAGAAACAAGGGATGTGTATTTCTGTGTCCAGCTGGCAGGTATATTCTAATTGAAGCCCCCAGGCACCTTCATGCCCCATGCTGGCGTGGCTCCTACTCAAGCTTTGAAGTTCTGTTTTGGCCTTATCTCATTATCATACTAAAAGACCTTGCTATTCAACATTGGAGCACTAAATCCTGCTTTCTTCAATATGCTTACAGGCCCTGGGGGTGTAGGAGCAATTAGCTGCCTATAATTCTTGTGAACTCAGACCAAAATGGCATCACTGGGACAGGCCAAGTTCAGACATGAGGCGAGTATTAGGCCCCATATCCAAGATGGTGGCTGCTCCTTCATCACACTGCCTATACTCAGCCAGTTTAACACCGTCGACCTACATACTGTACGTTCAGGGGACTGATGTTGCCGGAAGATGGGAAATGAGTGGTCTCTTCAAGAACGGAGCGAGCCAAATCCATTTCCTCTGGAACCTGACATCAATCTGGATAGACAGTGAAAATATATCATGTAGAGTAGCGGGAATGTCTCAGCCAGCCAGTTCATCCTTAAATCTTCTGGACAAATCCTCAAAAAAGGCAGCTTCCAGTGCCTTATAGTTCCAGCAAATTTCTGCAGATAGGGTGTGGAAGTGGATGGCATATTGGCCAGTTGTTTGACATCCCTGAAGGTCATAACACTGGGGAAGGGGCAGTGGTTTCACCATCAGGCAAAGATTTTGTACCCAGGTGTTTTGCCCACCTACTGGGTTGCATGGCTGCCATGTGCTTTTGCATGCTGGTGGTGCTCAGGTTGGCAGTGTTCTTGCCTCTTCTTACCTTGGTTTGACAGATGATGCAAATTACAGTTGTTTTGTCTGAAGGAATTTCAGAAAAAACTGTCATACAGGGGAACAGCGCACCCTTGGCCTGTTTTCTAGCCAAGTGCAGGGGGCACTGTGGAACAATTGACCGAGTTCTCCCTCTGGTCAATCCACTACCTCTTTTTGCCTGTTCTTGTGCTACAGACCAATCCCTGTCTGCACTGCTGTGCTCGCTAGTCGTGCCACCGTGCCAGGTTGGATCAGTGGCCTCATCATCGACCACGTCATCTTCCAATTCTTCAATCTGATCCTCCTTCTGAGTTGCAATTTTAGGCTGACCTGAGGGCAACTGTGCATCATGCTTATCCTCCCCCTCTTCATACATGAATTGACCTACCCCAACTTGGCTTTTTCCTGGCCGTGGGTGCTCAAATGTTTCCGCATCACTGCCCTCCACCTCCTCATGACTCTCTTTAATTGTGAGCATTTAGACGCCTGACAAATTGCTAGGGAACATAAGCAGTTCCTCAGAGTGGCCAGCGTTGGGGTCAAATATCTCCTGGGACTCTTGATGATGGGAGGAAGGAGGGGCAAGTTGAGGATTCAGAGGCCCAACCTCTTGGGTACTGAGACTGGACTGTGTAGAAGACTTTGTGGTGCTGCTTGTCAAAACACTGGAACCTTTGTCTGCCATCCAACCCACAACAGCCTGGTAATTGTCTAGGTTCGTCAGTGGTGTACCACGCTGACCACATTTCAACAAGAAGTTAGAATGAGAGCCAGTCACCTTCTGATCTGTAACACAGCCTTGGTGGGCACCACCACATCCATGTCCCTTAACGTCACCCTTTCTCATAATGAATGCTTTATATTTATGAAAAAAAATATCCTGGCTTTATTTTTAGCAAGTACCCTCACAGAAGTGTTATGTACAAATTCAATATATTTAGCAATGTGTGGCAATTTTTTTAACATATTAGCTTTATTACACACGGCAACAGAAGACTCACAAAAAGTAGAAATAAATAGTCACATTTGCATATCTCTGCAGGCTTTGTGCCAGTTGCACACCTGCTAGATAAAGATACACTATTTATTAAACCAATAGAAAATGTGTAGGCTTGTACAGATTGGTCAATGGCACTCCTATCTCTTTCCCTTGAGGAGGCTGATTCCAAGTAAAGTGAGGCTTGTACATGTTCCTGACATGGGTTTCAGGCCTGACAGACTGACCACAATACAGGTCCTTGCTTGCATACACTGTATTCAGAATTTAATTCTAATGCTTTTGGTGTCTTGTACAATCTAATTTACTGACATTTTTCATACAGCTCCCCCAACTCCTGTATTATATTCACCTTACAGCAGCTTCACCCACTATGACAGTTGCTCCATTGGGATCCAGCGGCAAAAAGGAACTGTGGAGCTTACAAAATGCAGGTTTTACATCACCTGCTGGCCTATGCTAATTGTCAGTGAGGGCCACATAGTGACATGGCGGTGGACATGGTGGTGGTGGTGAGCAAGGCCCAAAATTCAAATGGGCATTTTTAAGCTGTCATTATAGAGTAATGGGGGATATGT
Organism: Dendrobates tinctorius; assembly: GCF_039654945.1. Lineage (NCBI taxonomy): Eukaryota > Metazoa > Chordata > Amphibia > Anura > Dendrobatidae > Dendrobates > Dendrobates tinctorius. The sequence continues at coordinate 37,982,125 of NW_027361714.1, forward strand.
ATTCCACTATCTGGATAACTATTTGGCATGAGGGAGGGACCTCCTGAAAGTAGAAGTGAGAGATCTTCCAAATGTATGATACAGGGCCACCTGAGAGCCCTTACCAAACTCAGGTTTCTCGGCACCTGCTGGCATTCCGCTAATTGTCAGGGAGAGCCGCATAATGACATGGCGGTGGACATGGTGGTGGCAGGCAAAGTCCAAAATTCAAATGGACATATTTTAGCTGGCATTGTAAAGTGATGGGAAATATGTATTCGAATATCTTGCCAACTATTTGGCATGAGGGTGAGTTGTCCCAAATATAAGAGTGAGAGCCCTCACAAATGTTAAAGTAGAAAATGAAGCCAAAATGCTTCGTGTGAACATATGCTAAAGGGGAGGCATTTTTTTTAATTTGTATTATATACATGTAATTATGAAGGAGATGATGTTTCTTAGCATTTTTCTCTTTAAAAAAAATTTGGTTTGGTAGATCTTTTTAAAAATCCATAATACGGGCGCAATAGCCTGACAACATTATTCCCAGATACCAGTGAGTCAGAAAGGCATGCAGGCATCTTTTCCATGATGTTCCCATTTAGTTTTAGCTCTTTCACATCGATTTCAGCTTTTTTCCCATACCCCCAGGCCTGTTTGTTGGGTCCAGCAGAAAAATATTCAGCTTTCCCATTGACTTGCATTGGATTCGTTATTGGGTCTAGCAGAAAAATATTCAGCTTTCCCATTGACTTGCATTGGATTTGTTATTTGCTACGAATACACGGATATTAGAAATTATTTGTGAAGATTTTCCCGAATCTGAATATTTCACTATTCGATCACCATTAATAATTATTTTTTGAGGTTTTTTTTTTTCCTTGGCTATCTGACATTTATTTTGTGCATGAGAATGCGTGATAGACAGTTAGACATGCTGTATAATTGGACAGTGATCCAGACCTAGTCACAGAACAATGCAATACGAAGGGACATGATGAGGCCAAGACGCTGGCATCCTTACATTACTGTAGCTGTAAGAAATAAATTGTCAGTATGTCCAACACATTCTTCAAGCTATGACTTGAAATAAGTTGATAATTTTGGATTGATTTTAAGAATGCTATTGCAAATAAGTTACAAATGATAAGTAACATTATCCATTTTTACCTTAGGGTGCATGGGGTGAATAAGGTGTGCTGGAGCCCAATAAAAAAATTAGAAACTAACTAGCTCACCCAAAAGTAATTTGTTGGAGTTCGTGAATGTATAAATGGAGCTCATCTGCAGTAGATAATATTATCAGTTGAAAAAAAATGCACATTTACATCAGAGTTCTCGTAAAGCCTATTAGTTTCTTTATTACATGTATGTTTAAAATAATTCTGGAACTCAAAGAGGAGTTACATTTTTGTGCTCAAATTCCATTCCATATACTGTACACTGGAGAGTCTCAATGACCTAACTACTCCGGCAGAACACAGTGCTGCAAACTGGATACTGGTATCCATATAGTTGTCCCTGTATTTCTCCACTCTCTCCATGTTGATCCCAAATGAAGATTTTTCTATTTAATTATAATATTTTAATCTTAGCACTTGCAACATTTCTGTAAACTACATCTATAACTTATTACATTCTTCATGTTTGTTGAATTTTCAGGGATTATTGATATGTCCCATTGAAAATTTTGCGAAATACTACTTTTCAAGGGCACAAGAACAGAGATGAATGAATCCATTAATAAGTGTCATCTGGGAGTCAGCCTATAGGGAGTGAATCGCTACATAAAAGGCTGGAACTTCCTACCTAACATTCATTCCCTTATGCCTAGCTGGAGCTCCTTGAAAAGAATTGCAGGTAAAGTGTCTTGGCATTGAAATAAAATCATAATTTAGTCACTAATTAGAAGAATAAAACATAATAACCTTACATTGAGACAACTTTGAATATTTGCAGCATTACTGAACTATGGATATAATGTACAGTGGATTATACAGGTCTTTACCGTTCTTGTGTTTTCTGACATGAGAGAGGGGGCTGTGATATATTAATCACAATGAGAATTACATTTTCCAACATTTATACATCTTTGTCATTCATATGTTATTTTCATTTAAAGGGAACCTGTCAGTTGGTTCATTCTGCAGCATGAGTCAGAGACATGTTGTAAGATTGCAAGGCATGTCCTTCACTGAAATGATCTAGAAAAGTTAGCATACTTTGAAGATCTATCGGAGAAATAAAAATAGCCAAGACTAGTCCGACTCCATCCATGGCCAGCTTCCCCTCATAGTGTTCCAAGTGATCAACAGGTCTACGGCTATGTACATAAATAGGAGACCTGTAAATCAACTAGAGCGGTACGATAAGAAACCGGCCCGGAGATGGTGACTAAATGGGTCTCTTTATAGGGAGTTTCTACTAGTAAATATTGATGATTTATCCATAGGATCAGATCAGTGGGATCCAACATCCAAGACTTCCACCAATCCCAGAACACCACACATGTTCTGTCACACTGCTTTCAGGTGATACTGATCAACATCTCTTAATAAAGGGATTTCTGTGAGATAATAAATAAAAAAACCTTTAGGTTATATTGCCACGATGAGTTTTGGGAGAGTTTTTTTACTCTATAAAATTCAACTAACCTATTTTATTTAATGGGTGCACAAATGATGCAGAAAATCTGCAACATCAAAATCTCACTGTGGGGACGTAGCATTTATACAAATAAAATCAAATCGAGTTCTCTATAGCTATAAAACCCTGGCTATGTTGTATTACGCTCTGTTCTGTATTATATGAAACCTAAATGCAAAATAAAGATCTTCAGAGGAGATTGTCCAAAGCTGGCTATATGTCACATAAATGTACATTTCTTGACCAATAATATTCTAATATGCTAAGAAAAGTTGGTAAATAATCAGTGTGATGTAATAGACGCTCCTCTATTATTTCCCAGTGGAGATGCTTTGACCAGCAGCTTATATATGGTAAATTATTAAACTGTGCTGTCAGAAAAGTATTCGTTAGCAAAGTTAAAATTCCCTGGATGCTTTTCCCTCCCCAACATATGGTGCTGTTAGCTCTCCTCACTGCTCAGAAATATACAATGGAACAGAGGACGGCGAGAAATACGGAAAATGCAGATGAATAAAAGACATCACTCTTGGTAACATATTACCTCCCACGGATATAGCTGTACTGTACTGATTTTCAGTAGGCTTACCGGGGAGTAGATGGGCTATAAAAAATTTTGGGAGCATAATTCTGTATAAGGAATGCTACATAAACTGAAGCTTCAAATAAAGTCTATGATTCGCGTACAAGTTATACTATCGGTTTGGAGCCCTGAACTAGTGAAATTTTTCCCTTTTCCAACCAATATTCCCACATAGAAGGGAGATGACAACTAAAAGAAATAAGGGATTGTGTGTTCACTGATGGTTTTAGCAAACTAATGGTGGTTACTGGTATTGCAGGATCTCCCACAAATGACATCTTCGTCACATGTCCATCATGAGCTTGTATCTCAAAAACAGTCACGGTAACGCAAAAAATGTGAGATCCAACCCCCAGAAGTTTTCATAAGGTACTTTATTACTCTGTCACAATGTGTGTGTTTTATTTTTTACATGTATACTGTATGTAGGTCGTGTCTGTGTGCCATGTATGTATTGTTTGTGAAAGTAAATTACTAATTGTACTTTTTGTTCTCTGCAGTGATATGAAGCAATATGAACATGAATTCTTCTGGTTCGTGGAGTGAGCAGACCTCAAATCTTTGCTTTCACTTTCTCCACAATTCCTGTATTAGTAAAAAACGATCACTTTCTACTTATTGGGCTTTGTATATAGTCATGTCTGGAGCAGTTATCATCACAGTTTTAGGAAACCTCATGGTAATCATTTCAGTTGCTCATTTCAAGCAGCTCCATACTCCAACTAACTTCCTAATATTGTCCTTGGCTATTGCTGATTTCCTTGTTGGGCTGATGGTCATGCCATTTAGCATGGTGATATCTGTCACATCATGCTGGCATTTTGGGGACTTCTTTTGTAAGCTTCACAATTGTTTTGATATGATGTTTTGCACAAGTTCCATTTTTCATCTATTTTTCATTTCTGTAGACCGGTATTATGCAATTTGTCACCCTCTTCATTATCACAGGAAAATGTCAATCCCAGTGATATATTTACTTTTATTTGTGAGTTGGTCTGGGCCTTGCCTGTATTCTTTTGGCCTTATCCTTTCTGATATTCATGTAAAAGGCATCCAAAGCTATGTTGCTGCATTCTCATGCATTGGTTCTTGTACTCTGGTGCTAAACAAACTTTGGGGGACAATTTCTTCATTAATCTGTTTTTTTATTCCTGGCATTTGGATGATTGGCATTTATATTCATATTTTTTCCATTGCAAGAAAACAAGCTAAGATTGTATCTCATCACACAAATTCTCTGTGTGGGAAAAGGACAACCTTTAGCAAGATGTATGTAAATGTTGAAAACAAAGCGGCAAGGACATTAAGCCTAGTTATGGGTATTTTTATATTGTGCTGGTTGCCCTTCTTTATCGTTGCAGTCATTGATCCTTTCATGAATTACTCAACATCAGAAGATGTTTACAACACTGTTCTGTGGCTAGGGTATTTTAATTCTACTCTTAACCCAATAATATATGCTTTATTTTACCCATGGTTTAAAAAATCATTTGTATTTATAGTAACAGGTGGTATTTTTCATCAAAGTTCTTCTTCATTGAATGTTATGATTAATATATAATTTTATAGGATAAATCTCCTTATAATGTAATATAATAGTTTAAAAGATTTGTCCACTAGTTTATAAAGTTAATATTAATGGGTCAACGGTGGCGTAAGAAATATTTTATTTTATATATACAGTATATACAGTATATATATATATCTTGTTGAACGTAAGTAAAGCTTCTGATAAAGCGAATCTGTCACCCACCTGGATGATTTTAATCTATTACTATGGGCATACCCCCTTCCATCAGCATCACACTGACCTGTTCAGCATTGTAATACTGTGCCCTCCTATGGGCAGTGTCTACACTGATCTTCTGCGCAGGCGTGGTGAGTCACCGTGCAGAAGCAGACTCACCAGCACCTGCGCAGAAGTTCAATGCAGACACTGCCCATAGGAGGGTGGACAGGGTTTGTGTAATCACGCGCTTGGATAGTGCATGCGTAAAATTATAGCGCCGAACAGGTCAGTGTGACGCTGATGGGACGTGGGTATAATATAATGAAGTCAGGAGGCAGTGATTTCTTCCATGCACCGCACGCCCCGGAACCTGGAAGAAATCATTACCATACAACATTAAAAATTATTTTCTCAAGAGCTACCCCACAGCTATGAGGCATACAGGTAAGACTGGTTTAACCATTCTATTACCTGTATGACCATATAGACCATAGTAATAGATCAAAATCGTCCAGGGGGTGACAAATTCCCTTTATGGAATTAAGAACTTTTTTACAAGTTTCTGTTGAATTTTGGACTTTATGCACTTGTGTTGCATACATCTCCCTATCCATAACTGCTGTGCATCCCAGGTTTTTCAAGTGCTGTAAAAATTGCAATATGTGTTCATATGGTGCAAAAAAAAAATCCATGATATTGCCATTTAAAAAAGAGCATAATTTAGATACATTCATAAATTGCAATACCCATCATATCGTGAACTGTTTAGAATGCACCAAATGCAATATGCATTATTTTGGGAGCACTACAAGAAAATCGAAAAAAAGAATTTCAAAACATACTTATAATATTTGCCACTGAATATAATCAAGGTGAAATTTTTCAGATTGTTTCAGAACTGGATCGGTTGATTTCACAGGAGTGTGATTGACTCGGAGTCACATTGTGTTGTTTAAGTGTTCCTTTTATTTTTTGAGCAGTGCATGTTGCTCTGTTATGAATTGATATTGTATATTATATCCTGTTCTCTTTTCCTGACAGTAGGATGTTTTTCAGACTGACACCTTATTTTTGAAGATATGACTTTTCGTTACTCTAACTTCTCAAATCAAAACACGAAACAAAGGTTAAATAAGTAATACATCACTCCTCTTCTTTATGTTCCTTTCCCCCTCCTTCCTCCTTTCTCCCTCACCCCCTTTACCTGAGAGAGGAGGGTATAAGAAGGGCAAATTTCACATTTATTATACATCTGAAGAAGACTGTTTCCAGCCGAAACGCGTTGTGTATTAATTTTGTTTTTCAAGTGTTTTTACTGGTTTAAATTAATTTCTACCAGAAACCATCTGAAGCCTTTCACCTTGATTATACTCGATAGCAAAGGCAGTGCCAACTCCTTGTTTTTACTCTGTCTCAACGCCATGGGAAATCCTCGGAAGCGTTTTTTTCCTACTTCACCAGGACAACTGCAGTCTATTGCAAAAATCTCATGCCAATGCGGGAGTTGTGCCTCAGAAGTAAGTTCATCTTTGCAACTCACCTACTCATATGATCCACTTTTACTACACTTAGATAGTGCCACGTTTTTTATTCCTTTAGGATATTCCACAATTACTTATATTTATAATATTGACAAAGGTAACACATAATCAGGGGTAACATAACATTTTTGGATGTACATAAAGGCAATATTGATGGAGTTACTTGCTATGGGATTGAACGTGTCCAAAGAGAGGTGTCGATTGGAAAAAAAATGTTTTCTTAAGGGAAATGTTTTTGCTTTTTAAAATTAATACCACACAGCCTACTGGCTAAAATTTTTGTAATGACACAATGTATTTTTATTAATAGATGTGATAATAATGAAATTAATTTTGAATAATAATGTGTATGTGTATAATATAAATTGGTTTGCATTTTTTTTAAATAAATTCTGACAAGGCACTAGTGATACCTCTGTGGGCATCCACCAATGCTGGAAGCATATCAGAGATTTATCTGTGTCGCTACCAGAAGTCTTTGTAATGGATACCGAATAAAGAAGCTTGATATGCACACGTGGTAAAAAATGTTGGTAACCCTCGTTTAATGACAGAAAAACCCACAATGGTAACAGAAATAACTTTAATCTGACAATAGTAATAATAAATAAAAAATCTATGAAAATGAACAAATGAAAATCAGACATAGCTTTTTAACCATGCTTCCACAGAATTTTAAAAAAAATAAAACTCATGAAAAAGGCCTGGACAGAAATTATGGTATCTTTAAATTAATATTTTGTTGCACAACCTTTTGAGGTAATCACTGCAATCAAACGATTCCTGCAACTGCCAATAAGACTTCTGCACCTCTCGATAGGTATTTTGGTCCACTCGTCAAGGGCAAACTGCTCCAGTTGTCTAGTGTTTGAAAGTTGTCTTTTCCAGACGGCATATTTCAGCTCTTTCCAAAGATGCTCAATAGGATATAGGTCAGGGCTCATAGACGGCCACTTTAGAATAGCCCAATGTTTTCATCTTAGCCATTCTTGGGTGTTTTTAGCTGTGTGTTTTGGGTGATGATCCTGGTGCAAGACCAAGGACCCGCGTCTGAGACCAAGCTTTCTGACACTGGGCAGCACATTTCTCTCTAGAATCCCTTCATAGTCTTTAGATTTCTTTGTAGCCTGCATAGATTCTAGACACCCTGTGCCAGATGCAGCAAAGCAGCCCCAGAATATAACAGAGCCTCCTCCATGTTTCACAGTAGGGACAGTGTTCTTTTCTTGATCTGCTTCATTTTTCCATCTGTGAACATAGCGCTGATGTGCCTTGCCAAAAAGTTCCATATTTGTCTCATCTGTCCATAGGACATTCTCCCAGAAGCTTTGTGGCTTGTCAACATGTAGTTTGGCAAATTCCAGTCTGGCTTTTTTATGATTTTTTTTCAATAATGGTGTCTTCCTTGGTCATCTCCCATGAAGTCCACTTTGGCTCATACAACGACGAATGCTGTGATCTTATACTGATGTTCCATGAGCTTGAAGTTCACCTTTAATCTGTTTAGAAGTTTTTCTGGGCTCTTTTCTTACCATTCGTATTATCCGTCTCTTTGATTTGTCATCAATTTTCCCACTGCGGCCAAGTCCAGGGAGATTGGCTACAGTCCCATGGAGCTTATATTTCTGAATAATAGGTGCAACTGTAGTCACAGAAACATCAAGCTGCTGGGAGATGGTTTTATAACTTTTACCTTTAACATGTCTATAATTTTCTGTCTAATCTCCTGAGACAACTCTTTCCTTCGCTTCATCTGGTCTATGTTGAGTGTGATACACACAATGGCACCAAACAGCACAGTGAGTATCTGTAGCTCTCTACACAGGCCCACTCACTGATTCCAAGATTGTAGACACCTGTGATGCTAATTAGTGGATACACCTTGATTTAACATGTCCCCTTTGTCACATTATTTTCAGGGGTACCATAATTTCTGTCCAGGCCTATCTCATGGGTTTTATTTTTTATAAAAAAATTCTGTGGAAGCATGGTTGAAAAGCAATGTCTGACTTTCATTTGTTCATTTTCATAAATTTTTAATTTATTATTACTTTTGTCAGATTCAAGTCATTTCTGTGACCATTGTGGGTTTTTCTGTCATTAAACGAGGGTGCCAACAATTTTGACCATGTATGTATTTTTATAAGTGGTTTCACCTGCTTTTCTACATACTTCTTTCCTATATTAAACATACTCCAAATTTTCTAAGTAAATATATTTCTAAAAGTTCTGTTGACATGAAAATATCACCAGATGTCCGTAACAATCCATCTACCGTAATCCATGCAGGCAGAGAAATAAAACATGGATGTCTATAAATAACATTATGCGCAATAATGAGAAATGACACAGGGGGAAAAGTATTGAACATGATTACTGAAATGTATTTAAAGCTTCATACAAAAGCCTTTGTTGATGACCACTTGAAGATGCCTCCTGTATGGAGAAACTAGTTGCATGTGGGTCGCCCTCCCAGGGCTGTGGGGTACTCGGTACTGGGCCGGTCTCTCAGAGGGGAATGTCACAGCAGCGGTGACCCGGTCCGTGGCCCTGGGCGCCCATGTAAAAGGGGTAGAGTGGTGGAAATAAAGTTTATGAGTGGATGATTCGTGACGCCACCTGTGGTGTTCAGCAAGGGAGGTGTTAAGCCGACGCTGCAGACAAATACTCTGGGACAGATGGTGTAGTGCAGCAATGATGTTGTAGCCCTCCACAGTCAGGGCTGTAATCCCAGGGCAGTGAGGATAGGTGTTTAGGAAGAGGGTGCAGTGTTTGGCACAGAGATGTAGCAGTGCTGAAGAAGTTGCAGCAAGAAGGCAAGGACACAGCGGAACGTAGTTTCTTTACCTTTACTTTGTAAGTGCAGTCCAGGGTCCAGATTACAGATGGCACAGGAGCTGATTAGCCTGGAAGCAACTCAGGAATCTCTCTATGCAGATAAGTTGTGTAGTCTCCTTACTAGTGCTTACTTGAGGTACATCCAGTACTGTGTTACACTGACGTTCCTCCTTCTTCTTCCCTTTTGGATCTATCTCGTATGGCAGACAGCTGTAGCCTTCTATATCCTTTGGCTCACACGTCGCTGTTGTGCCTCCGAGTCTTAGATGGGAATAGAGCATATACAGCTTCTTATTCCTCTGGTTTCTGTTGCAGGACTGTCAGTATCCATACAACCTTGGAGACCAGGCTCCAGATCATGCGTTCCAGCTGGGAACGAGCTCTCAACCCTGCTCAGTCCCCCAGCTTCTCTCTCCACGTCTACACACTTCAGCTTCCTCACAGAACTGACTAATTTCCCTTCCTTCAGAAAGTTGTGGGAAGCAGGGTGTGTTGCAGTCCGCGCTGCCGAGATTCACAAATCACCTGGGATGCAAGATGTTGTAGCAGTGTACTCCTTTATTTCCTCCTACGCGTTTCGGCGCCCTTCCTGGCACCTTCCTCAGAATATCCCTGAGGAAGGTGCCAGGAAGGGCGCCGAAACGCGTAGGAGGAAATAAAGGAGTACACTGCTACAACATCTTGCATCCCAGGTGATTTGTGAATCTCGGCAGCGCGGACTGCAACACACCCTGCTTCCCACAACTTTCTGAAGGTTTTTCCACGTGCGAGTGGTTGGTGGAGGTCCTGCAGCAGCTGATTCTGTGATATGCTCTCAAGCCAGTTGTGGGTTACACAACTGGAATAGGTGAGTGGAACTGTATTATACCGCTCATACTTCTAGTGTCACTAGTGATAGGGCACTATTGCGCCTCTTGTTCCCCCCACCATTTTTGTATTAATTTCCCTTCCTGGCCCTCAGAGAGCACTCCTCCCCCAATTCTAGTTCAGAGCTCCCTCTGCTGGCCCAGAGTGGGAACTGTGTTGCATGTTATGGTGAACTACTAGAGAGACCCTTCATTGCTTCCAAGCCTGACATCACCCTCCCTGGAGAAAGGCAATGCCACTGTGGCGACCATACTCCTGGGGGCACCACATTCCCCCCTAGTGCAATTCGGTACTCCTGGACTGATAGAAAAAAAAACATATGAACATATAAACAAATAAACAATTATAAATGTACAAGATTTAAGAAAAATGAAAAATTACAAAAACCAAAAGCTCCAAAAATAGTCCTGTGATGATTACTCCATGCGTCAATGTCCATGGTCCATTTCTGGGCAAATGGTAAACTATGTACAAAGGTAGTTTTGACCACACATAGTCCTATGGCCCAATTGTCCATTAAAACAAACTGGAAAATTCAAAAAGGCGGTTTCTTACAGAGTCTCTGTAGGCACAAAACTTGAACAGTTACATATATACATTTTAACATTTGCATGAACTAATTTATACATGATATTTGAGGGGTGGAATACCTTGGGTACTATGGACAGACCTACGCAGCACTAGTGTTGTTGGGGATCTCACTGGTTGTCTGGTGCTAACCACTGGGGTAGTATGTACTGTACTGGCTACAATACTGGTGGTTCTGCATAGCACAGGGATACTAGATTTCCTAGGACCACTTCTACTCACTGTGGGTAAACTGGGTAGTAGCTGTCTGTGAGCTCTTAGACTCACCATGGGCATGACAGATTCACCACTGGCAAGGCGAGGATTCTCTGGCTCCACTGCTGGTGTGGCATCTGCTACCTGAACTTCCTGATTTTCAGAGTTCTCTTGAGTCACTTCTTCTTGTACTACCAGTTGGGGAAAGGTCAAAACTGGCACCACTATGGCATTATTTGCTCGAGTCCAATTTGCAGGGAATCCTCCAAGTACAGTGCTGACCTTTTCTTCTTCCTCTATGGGTTGAATGTTGTTTGTTGTTTTACTCTTCCATTCTTTCTTTTAACTGTTCAGGGCACAATTTCAAATGATCCCTTGATACTGCTGCTGAGGTTTCTCCCCCATCCTTACTGATAAGGCACACCTTGGTGTTATCGAAGTTTGATGGTAAGATGGTGTAGGGTTCAGCTTCCCATTGGTCATCTAATTTATGCATTCTCCTCTTCCTTTTTAGGACTTGTTCTCCTGGTGACAAGGGAACTGCAGGTGCATGGTGATTGTAGTGCCTTTTTTGTTTTTGTCTTGCCTGAGCTAGACTCTTTTCTTCACACTCTTGTACTCTTCGATACTGTTGCTGCCGTTCTGTATCCCAGTCAGCATCTGCTGATGTTACCTCAGGTGTAAGGACTCCCATATCCAAATCAATAGGCAACTTGCCAGGCCTCGCTCTCATTAGGTAGGCTGGAGTGCAGTTGGTGGAATTCACAGGAATGTGGTTGTTAAGGTCTACCAGATCTGGCAACTTTTCTGGCCACAGATTCCTCTATTCCAAAGGCAAGGTCTTCAGTAGGTCGATCACCACCTGGTTCATCTTTTCACACATGCCATTGGTCTGTGGATGGTACGGTGTTGTCCTGATCTTCTTGCAACCGTACAAGTTACAGAATTCCTGGAACACTTCTGCCTTAAAAGCTGGACCTTGATCTGTAAGCACTCGCTCGGGATATCCGTGTGGTCGACAAAAGTGCTGTTGGAAGCCTCTGGCTGCTGTCCTGGCTGTTTGATCCTTGACAGGCACAACTACCAAGAATCTTGAGTAGTGGTCAACGATGTTAAGAGCATAAATGTAGCCTGAATGGCTTGGGACCAGCTTCACATGGTCCGGGGCGACCAACTTTAGTGGCTGTTTGGTTACTATTGGCAGCAAAGGAGCTCGCTGGCTGTTATGGTCCTTTCTGCACTGAGTTACATTGTCCACACTCCTGGCACCAATTTTCAATGGCTTTCCTCATACCAGCCCAGTAGAATCTCTCTCAGAGCAAGGCCTCCAACTTCTTCCATCCGAAGTGTCCAGCTCCATTGTGGTATGCTTCCAAGACCATTGATGCTTCCCTCTTTGGGACTACCACTTGCCAAACCAACTCATGAGTGCAGGCATTGATATTCCTCTGACACAGCTTTCCTTCATAGATGAACAGCCGGCCTCTTTCCTTCCAAAACTGCTGAGTTTCTTCAGGAGCATCCGACTCTGGGCGTGAGTCAGCTTGTGACAGTAGCTCCTTCACCAGGCGGACTGCGGGGTCGCTATCCTGCGTTTCTGCCCAGTCATGATGAGGCAATGGGTTTAGGGTGGCCTCTTTCAAGACAGACCGTCTGTTTCTCACTCCTTGGGCACGTTGGGCCGCAATTGGCTGGTGGAAGGCAGGTAACTCTATTTCTTCAAGTACCTCATGGTCTTCTCCTGCATCTGGCAGATTGGGCATTCTGGAAAGCGCATCAGCATTGGCATTCTTGTGCCCTGCTCGGTACTTGATGGTGAATTCATAGTTAGACAGCTGGGCCATCCATCGCTGCTCCAGTGCACCTAGCTTGGCAGTTTCCAAGTGAGTCAATGGGTTGTTGTCCGTGAGATGGTAAACTTGGCTGAAGCTAGGTAATGCTTGAATCGTTCAGTCACAGCCCAGACTATGGCGAGGAACTCCAGCTTGAAGGAACTGTAGTTGTTAGTGTTCCTTTCAGTGGGACGAAGCTTCCTGCTGGCGTAGGAGATCACTCTTTCCTTGCCATTCTGTACCTGTGACAGTATTGCTCCAAGTCCCACGTTGCTGGCATCAGTATACAACACAAAGGGTTGGTCATAATCTGGGTAGGCCAGAACTTCATCTCCTGTGAGAGCCATCTTCAGTCGAGTGAAGGACCTCTCCAGCTCCTCATTCCATTCGAATGTAATACTCTGCTTTCTGGCCTTCTTGGGCTGACCCACCAGAAGATTTTGCATAGGAGTGGCTATCTCAGCGAAGCCTTTGATGAACCTTCGGTAGTAGCCTACCAGCCCGAGGAATTGACGTACTTCATGGAGGTTGCTGGGCTTCTGCCAGTCCCGGATGACTGTGACTTTGTCAGGATCCGGTGCCACACCTTCTGCACTCACTACATGACCGAGGTACTGAACCTTGGGCTTCAGGAGGTGGCATTTGGAAGGCTTCACCTTCAGGCCAAAGTTGGATAATGCTTCAAACACCTCAGCCAGGTGCTTCAGATGGTCTTCATAAGTCTTGGAGAAAACAATGACATCATCAAGGTACAACAGGACTGTCTTGAAGTTCTTGTGCCCAAGACAGCATTCCATTAGCAGTTGGAATGTCCCTGGAGCGGTCCAGAGCCCGAATGGCATGTAGTTGAACTCACAGAGACCCTTTGGGGTGGTAAACGCTGTTTTCTCCTTGTCTGCCTCTGCCACAGGAACCTGCCAATACCCACTAATGAGATCTAAGGTGGAAAAATAGTTAGCAGTTTTAAGTGCAGCTAATGACTCCTCAATTCTGGGTAATGGGTAGGCATCTTTATGTGTAATGCTGTTAATTTTTCTATAATCAACACACATTCTCATGGTACCATCTTTCTTTTTCACAAAGACTATTGGAGCTGCCCAGGGGCTACAACTGTCTCTGATCACCCCAGCCTCCTTCATTTCCCGCAACATACCTTTGGCACACAGGTATTGTGTTGGGGGTATAGGCCGGTACCTTTCTTTAATGGGTGGATGATCTCCAGTGGGGATATGGTGTTGAACCCCTTTTGCCTTCCCAAAATCTAGGGGTGTTTACTGAATACCCGCTCATACTCCTGAGTCACTCGGTAAACGCCATTCTTTTGGTATGAAGGGGTGGAGTCAGTCCCTACCTGCAGTTGCTGGCACCATTCCTCTAGCTGCTTTACAGAGCCATTGTCCTCCACCTGGTCGGATGAAACCAAGGGCTCTGCTGCCCGTACTGCATTGTTACTGACAGAAAGCAGCTTAGCAACTGTGGCATACCAAGGTATTGTGGCCTCCTCATCCCCACAATTCAAGAGGCGTACAGGTACTCTCCCTTTACGGACATCAACTACCCCTCTGGCTGTCAGGACAGTGGGCCTGCTATCAGAGTACACTGGTTCTACCATTGCCTGGTAATCTTTTCCTCTGAGGCCTAAGGCTGCCCGACACCAAATCACCATTTCACATCAGGGGGTATTTCAATTGGGAAAGAATCACTCACTCTGACGCTGCCAATTTCTCCGCCAGAGAGTTCCACCTGCTGCCTTTGCATCAGGGCTCTGATCTCCTTCTGCAGGACTCGTTGTTCACTGGAACAAGCAGTCTCAGCCACCTGTTGCAACAAGACAATAACCTCGGAAAGACAATTTTCAATCACATTGGTACCAAGAGTCATCATTAAATACACAAACAAGAAGTATTCAGCTCACCCCTCTTCACTCCTGATCACACCTCCGATGCACGGAAACACCCTGACCCGGGTGTATAGTGCATGCACAACATAAAGAAGGATTTTTCCAGCGTCTCCAGGAGATTAAATAATAATTGCTTTATTGAGAATATAAAATCTTCATACCATCAGGTAAAAACGACATAAAGAGGCGTATGGAGGGGAGCAATTTCCTACGCGTTACACCCTGAAAGGGCTTAATCAATTCTTCCATCAATTCAGGGTTGCTCGTTTAACTGACAGAATCTTGCGATGTGGCCGTGACGACAGATGGGACGTCCGTCCTGGTCATAGCGATCGTTGTTCCTTCCTCGGAGGGGTGGGAACCTCTTCTTCTTTAGCCACGGGACATCCTCTGGACTGGAGGCGAGCTGGACCTTCTCCTTGGAGGATACCTGCAGGGACTGCACGGTTTTAGCAAGTGCAGCCATACCCTTGGTCAACTTCTTTACCTGAAGACACAGTTCTGCAGATGGATCTTTGTCCAGAGTTTGTGAATCAGCCTCCTCAGGGATGGAAGGGAAAGATGTTGCTTCCTGGTGGTATGTAATCGCTGGGTGCCTAGAGGGCGCTGGACGGCTGACATTTGATTCATGCAGCACCCGGATAGCCCTGTCGGGCTATGATGCGCAGCTGTGCTCTCTGGGTGCTGGATAAGAGTCCTTCAATAAACTGCTCCTTTAACAGTCCGTCTCCATCTTTCACACTGTCTGGGTCAATCTGCTTGACGGCTCGCAGCGCCTCCTGCAGGTTAAGAGCATAGTCCCGTATACTGTCCTGCAATTTCTGTTTACACCCAAAGAATCTTATCTTGATTTCAGCTGCAGTGCGGGTGTCAAAGGTGCTTCTTAGCTTAATAATCTTTATTTTAATAATCTTTATTTTTATATAGCGCTAACATATTCCGCAGCGCTTTACAGTTTACACACATTTTCATCACTGTCCCCGATGGGGCTCACAATCTATATTCCCTATCGGTATGTCTTTGGAGTGTGGGAGGAAACCGGAGTGCCCGGAGGAAACCCACGCAAACACGGGGAGAACATACAAACTCCTTGCAGATGTTGTCCTTGGTGGGATTCGAACCCAGGACTCCAGCGCTGCAAGGCTGCAGCGCTAACCACTGAGCCACCGTGCTGCCCAGTGCTGCACCGTGCTGCAATCCTGCTTAGCCAGGATTTTTTTAACAGTCTCCTTATCAATGTCCTGCCAGGCTTTTACTTCTCTCTGGGCTGCACCTGTTAGCTGCCCAATAAGGATGTTCACCTTCTGGCTTTTAGACAGAGGATACACTTCAAACGAACTGCATAGTCTCTCTTTGAAGTCACTCAGGGTATGTGACTCCCCTAAATACTGCGGTAGCCATGCTGCTCCCGGTATGAAAGGCACAGACAGCGGCATTATGGGGACCGCTGCGGTGGGTGCTATTGGAGCCGCAGCCACGTTGGGCCCTGCATCTTGCGGCGCAGAGGGGTTGGCGTGGGCATCCATCGCTGCATTGGCGCGTGCCTCCAACATTCTCTTCCCCCCTAGTTAACGTTAGCCAGGCCTCTCGGTTGAGCAGGCTTACCGGCTGCAGCGTTGCAGGCTGGATGATCGGGGCTCCAGGCCTCTGCTTCTCCCACTTCTCGCACGGCACTTCACTTCTTCGCGCTCTTCAGCTGGCTCTGCCCACGACAGCCTGCCTCTTTGGTTTCCCGCACGCGCCAAGCAGCGGGATAATGGCGGCACTTTCACAAACAGTCTATAGCACACAACACAGTCTCGGGCACACAGGACCCGGGGACACCAGGCTCCGTAAATCCTGTTCGTGATGCCAAAATGGGTCGCCCTCCCAGGGCTGTGGGGTACTCGGTATCAGGCCGGTCTCTCAGAGGGGAATGTCACAGCAGCGGTGACCTGGTCCGTGGCCTTGGGCGCACATGTAAAAGGGGTAGAGTGGTGGAAATAAAGTTTATGAGTGGATGATTCGTGACGCCACCTGTGGTGTTCGGCAAGGGAGGTGTTAAGCCTACGCTGCAGACAGATCCTCTGGGACAGATGGTGTAGTGCAGCAATGATGTTGTAGCCCTCCACAGGCAGGGCTGTAGTCCCAGGGCAGTGAGGATAGGTGTTTAGGAAGAGGGTGCAGTGTTTGGCACAGAGATGTAGCAGTGCTGAAAAAGTTGCAGCAAGAAGGCAAGGACACAGTGGAACGTAGTTTCTTTACCTTTACATTGTAAGTGCAGTCCAGGGTCCAGATTACAGATGGCACAGGAGCTGATTAGCCTGGAAGCAACTCAGGAATCTCTCTATGCAGATAGGTTGTGTAGTCTCCTTACTAGCGCTTACTTGAGGTACATCAAGTACTGTGTTACACTGACATTCCTCCTTCTTCTTCCCTTTTGGATCTACCTCGTATGGCAGACAGCTGTAGCCTTCTATATCCTTTGGCTCACACGTCGCTGTTGTGCCTCCGAGTCTTAGATGGGAATAGAGCAATTACAGCTTCTTATTCCTCTGGTTTCTGTTGCAGGACCGCCAGTATGCATACAACCTTGGAGACCAGGCTCCAGATCATGCGCTCCAGCTGGGAACGAGCTCTCAACCCTGCTCAGTCCCCCAGCTTCTCTCTCCACGTCTCCACACTTCAGCCTCCTCACAGAACTGACTAATTTCCCTTTCTGGCCCTCAGAGAGCACTCCACCCCCAATTCTGGTTCAGAGTTCCCTCTGCTGGCCCGGAGTGGGAACTGTGTTGCATGTTATGGTTAACTACTAGAGAGACCCTTCATTGCTTCCAAGACTGACATCACCCTCCCTGGAGGAAGGCAATGCCACTGTGGTGACCATACTCCTGGGGGCACCACACATGCATTGCACTGGTGTGATTTTGTCCAATTCTTCTACACAAACACACTTCAAATCCTGAAGATTCTGTGGCTCCTTCCATGAACACTGAGCTTTAGTTCTTTGCATACATTTTCTGTTGAATTCAGGTCAGGTAATTGGCTGGACCATTCTTTCAGCTTTATTTTCTTTATCTGAAACTATTTGAGAGTTTTCTTGGTTGTTTGTTTGATATCATTGTCTTGCTGAAATGTCCACCCTCGTTTTATCTTCATCATCTTGGTAGACAGCAGCAGGTTTTTATCAAGTTTTTCTCAGTACAATTGTCCATTCATCCTTCTTGCAAACATATGAAGTTTGCCAGTGCTGTATGCTTAAAAACAGCCCCACATGATGATATTTACACCACAGTTCACTTTTGGTATGTTGTTTTTTGGGGTGATATGCAGTGCATTTTGGCTTCCAAATATGGTGTCATAAAGGCATTCAATTTTGGTTTCATCTGACCAGACTATATTCTTCCAGCATTTCACAAACTTGTCTAAATGTTGTTTAGCAAACTTTAAACATGCCAGAACATGCTTTTCGTTCAGGAATAAAGTGTGCATATAGGCCATGGTGGTTAAAAGAATTGTTTTCTTTCAAAAAATTGGACCTGTTGATTCCAGGTCTTTCTGTAGCTCTCCATAGGAGGTCCTTGGCTCTTGGACAACTCTTCTGATAATTCTTTTCACTCCTTTGTCTGAAATATTGAGGGGATCTCAAGGTTCTTGGCCTGTTTATAATGAAATTATATTCTTTCCACTTCTGGATTATGGCCCTCAACATTGCTCACTGGAATCTTCAGTATTTTAGAAATTCTTCTTTGATCAATATCAATATTATGTTTTGCAATAATACGGATGTAAAGGTCTTGAGACAGCTCACTGTTTTTTCCAATCCCGAGAGGTTTATTGTGTGGCACCTTGCTAATGAGATACAACAAGGGATGTTCAAATTCTCACAGGGCACTTCAACAATAATCAAATCACTCTAATCCCAAGTATTATAATAATAAGGGAAAAACAAAGAGATCCCAAAAATATAATAAAAGCAATAAGCTTTATTATGGTAGTTAAAAATACAAAATAAAGAAATTGATTAAAAAAGCAAAATGCTGTCCAAGGGACACTGAGCAAAAAAGGTGTATGACAAATACAAGTATAATGTCTATCATTCACTGATGATGCTATTATATACTATTGTGCCAATGTAACATTGTATATCTTATAGAAAGTGCAAAACAGCGTGCAGTAATATCAAATTCATATATAAATACAATTCACTGGCGCTTTCAGCATTCATGTGATACTGGCAAGATAGCCATATGAAAGAAATAAATATACTAGCACACCAATGTAGAAATGGACTGGACACAAATGTGACCGCTGTAATATTAGCACCACTCAGTGATGAAACTAGATAGTAATGTGAATATAAGGTAAAGAGAAAGGCATGTTACCTGGTCAGAGACACGTGTGGCTCAGCGTCCCCTCACCCCGACTTGTATTTGTATTTGCCATACACCTTTTTTGCTCAGTGTCCCTAGACTTGGCCATCCAGCCAAACTGAGCAATCGTGGTAGAAGAGCCTTGGTGAGAGAGGTAAAGAAGAACCCAAGATCACTGTGGCTGAGCTCCACAGATACAGTAGGGAGATGAGAGAAAATTCCACAAAGTCAACTACCATTGCAGCCCTCCACCAGTCAGGCCTTTATGCAGAGTGGCCTGACAGAAGCCTCTCCTCAGTGTGAGACGTTGAGTTTGCTAAAAATACATGAAGGACTCCCAGACTATGAGAAATAAAATTCTCTGTTCTGATGAGATGCAGATAGAACTTTTGGGTGATAATTTTAAGCGGTGTGTGTGGAGAAAACCAAGCACTGCTCATCACCTGCCCAATACAATCCCAACAGAGAAACATTGTGGTGGCAGCATCATGCTATGTTTTTCAGCTGCAGTGACAGGACGACTGGTTGCAATTGAAGGAAACATGAATGCGGCCAAGTACAGAGATACCCTTGCTGAAAACCTCTTCCAGAGTGCTCGGGACCTCATACTTGGCCAAAGGTTCACCTTCGCTCAAAACAATGACCCTAAGCACACAGCTAAAATAACAAAGGAGTGGCTTCAGAACAATTCTGAGATCATTCGTGAATGGCCCAGCCAGACCTAAATCCAATTAAGCATCTCTGGAGAGACCTGAAAATGGCTGTCCACCAACTTTCACCATCCAACAACCTGACAGAACTGACGGAACTGAAGAGGATCTGCAAGGAAGAATGGCATAGGATCCCCAAATCCAGGTGTGAAAACTTGTTGCATTATTCCCAAGAAGACTCATGGCTGTACCAGCTCAAAAGGGTGCTTCTACTCAATACTGAGCAAAAGGGTCTGAATACTTATGACCATGCGATATTTCAGTTTTACTTTTTTTTTAATAAATTTGCAAAAATTTCTACATTTCTGTTTTTTTCAGTCAAGATTGGATGCAGAGTGTATATAAATGGGAAAAATTAACTTTTTTGAATTTACCAAATGGCTGCAATGAAACAAAGAGTGAAAAATTTAAATGGGTCTGAATACTCACCGGACCCACTGTACTTACCTATGAGAGTGTTGCCGCTGCTTCACACCCTGTTTCCATAAACTGCACAGCAATCCTGTTTTCAAAACAACAGTAGATGAATAGAGATGAGCGAACTTGTTAAGAAAATGTTCACCAATCTCAAATTTGGCATGAACCTTGGACATTGTCATTCATGTTTGAATTCCTGAGCATTTTCTTCAAAATCGATAATTTATCAAGATTCTTCTAATGCTTTTGTTAGAACTTTGGCTAGAATAGTGGTTCTGTATGTGTTAGGGACGGCGGAACGCACTAAATATAAATAATAGGAAGTGTGCTCGCCGCCCGGGGTCCACCGTGCAGTAGGTGTAACAACCACTGCTGAGTAATGGAAGACTCGCTATATGGCAGTGTACTGCACTCGGGTTAAACGTCACCCGAGGTGTGCAGAGCGGACTCTGTTAAATTCACAGAGGCGCTAAAGCATAAACACCGAGCCTGTTAGCTTCACAGGTCTCAGCTGGCGTGCTCACACGGTATATGGTCACAGGACTCGGCCCAAGGCAGAGGTCGGTGTCCGTCTTGGCCTACTGTGCGTGCGGCGTCGCTACCGCGGTCACCGGTAAGTGCTGCTAACTGCAGCGCGGCGGTAACTACTGCCGCTGTACGACAGTGCCGTGAGGCATTACACTATCGGACGCTAGTGTAGCGGTGTGGTATGCACTGTGGCGTATGGTTTGCCACTGACTGATGCTGACTATAACTCTAATTCCCTATCCACATGCGTAATATCAGAGGGAAGGGGTTTCAAATGAATCAGTCACCAGAATCATACATCCATCACCATTCCCACATAGCAAGTATAGACTATACTAGCGCATGGCCATGCAGGCCTTTTATAGCCATGCGCTTCTGGGACCTTCCAGACCTCTGAGATGGGCCAATCAGATCAGGACAAGGACCTGAGCACGTGACCCCCGATCTCCACTGGGAGATCGTCTCCTGGGCATGCCCAGTAGCGCGACGAGAGGACTTAGCCTCTGGAGTGGTTTCCTGCAAAGCAGGCTGTGCTACCATTGCTGGTCCAGAGGTGGCATCAACATTCAGACCCAGAGAGCTGGTCTGAGCAGGGCGCCTGGATAGCTGATATTGCTGTGCAGGTCCCTGAGCGGTCGGAAAGGAATGGGAGACCGATGGATGTATGGCTCTGGATTCCTGCTGTGCAGCTGCAGGAACCTGACGCCTTACATTATGATGAGCAGCGGGGATATGTGTGATGAGGGGATGGAGTGGCAGACTGTTATTCTTTTTTGTTTTATTAACTTAATGTGTGGAGATTGTGGCAGCCAATCAGGGTGCAGAAACTATCCTCAATGTCCAGACTCAAGGACTTGTGTCATTGGCTGCCAAAGTCATATGTCCCTCTCCATATAAAAAGCGGACATGTGGCTTTGGTGCCATTTTGTGAGTGTAACAGCATAATGAGGCTGCTGTTGCATCAAGTAGTCAGATAGTTAGCTGGGCTGTTTATTCTCAGCTAGTTCAAATAGATAGGATACTGTGTCAATTCAACCTTGCATCATGTAAATATGGAGTGCTAATTCTATGGTGCAACCACAAGTTTCCACTTCAGCATATAAACCCATAGTGCTGCTGATTCTGTGCTACAATGACTAGTCGCCAGTTTAGCATATAAATTCATAGTGCTGATGATTCTGTGCTACAGTGACCAGTCACCACTTCTTCATATGAATCCTTTGTGTTAATTGTGTGGTCCCTCCACCAGTCCATATTTCAGCATCTAAATCCTTTGTGCTAATATTGTGGTCCTACCACAAGTCCACATTTCAGCATATAAATCTTTTGTGCTTATTCTTTGACCCAGCCACACTATCTCAGCAAATAAATGCTGATTGTTAATTTACTGACATGTGACTGACAGGTCTGGGTTGTGAAATAGCTGGTTAAAAGAAGCGAAGAGTGGGGAAAACGTAAGGTCGTGGTGGAAGGGGAAATAGGCCTACACCTGTCACTCATCCACCTGTTACTGATCAATGTTTAAGCTAGAAATGCTGGTCCAAGCCTTGTTCCATGCATCCATGCTGAGCAATTATACTTTTTGTACTCTGGGCAAGGTGGAGAAGTGGGTCAGAACTAGAAGACAATTAGCTAAGGAATGGAAAGAGGTTTATGAAAAGGAAAATCCTTTCCCGTTTCTGTATTTTCAAGCAAAATTATCAAATTGGGTGATGACTTGAAGGTGTAATTCTCAGAAATGGCAGCTGTTGTGAATACTGCTCTCCCTAACCATCGGGAGAACAAGCTAGCTAGTAGCCAGGGGGATTATAATGTACATAGAGTAGGACAGTTGGTGGACATAGGTGCTAACATAATCAGGAAAACATAATTTTTTGCTAAGACAACTTCAACCAAATGTTTTGATGTCTACATTATGCCAGTGTTCAGAATTTGGTAGAACTGGTTGATAAATTACTGTGGGGGGCTGTCGTGGTCTATGTGGGAACAAATAACCGAATAAGTAGAAGGTGGAAGATCTTTAAGAATTAGGCTGCAAGCTGAAGGGAAGAACATCTGTGGCGCCCCTGCGGGTCCTGATGCCACAGAGATACTGCATCTCATCCAGAGGTGTGGTATCTCACGACCAGGTAAGATGGGGGCACCTCACCACACTCTTTACACTGCACTCAACGCACACACACTAGCTAGTCAAGACACCTGGGCGTACCCTACGGGAGGAGGGCCTCATCCCACACTGGCTAGGAAAGGGTGTTGGGAGCTAGTGGGGAAGGTAGGTAATGGGGAGGAGCTTAGAAAGTGGAGTGATGTAGAGTAGCCAATGGGAACAGCGAGTGGGCAGAGCTTAGAGAAGAGTGGGAGATTTGAAAGGAGTTGAGAGAGTAGTGATGGGCAGTCCGGCTCTTTTTGGTGATCTGTCTCACTCGGCTCTGCTCACCAAAAAGAGCTGGCTCTTTTTGGCTCAAAAAGCGGCTCTTCTTGCAAAAAGTGCTACTTTCCCCACTTTTATCACTCCAGTCTCTTAGCTATAAAGCCTGGGCATCATTATACAGCTGTACAGGGGTCTAGTGAAGGATTTTTAGCCATTTTCTCATAGTGTAAGCTCCTGGGATCAGGCCCTCACTCCTGTCCCTTCACTATAAAGCCTGGGCCTCATTATACAGCTGTACAGGGGTCTAGTGAAGGCCTTTTAGCCATTTTCTCATAGTGTAAGCTCCTGGGATCAGGCCCTCACTCCTGTCCCTTCACTATAAAGCCTGGGCCTCATTATACAGCTGTACAGGGGTCTAGTGAAGGATTTTTAGCCATTTTCTCATAGTGTAAACTCCTGGGATCAGGCCCTCACTCCTGCCCCTTCACTATAAAGCCTGGGCCTCATTATACAGCTGTACAGGGGTCTAGTGAAGGCCTTTTAGCCATTTTCTCAGAGTGTAAGCTCCTGGGATCAGGCCCTCACTCCTGTCCCTTCACTATAAAGCCTGGGCCTCATTATACAGCTGTACAAGGGTCTAGTGAAGGCTTTTTAGCCATTTTCTCAGAGTGTAAGCTCCTCTGATCAGGCCCTCACTTCTGTCCATATTGCTGATTTGTGTTATCCTCTAATATCTGATATTTGTCCATGTGTTCTACATTAGTCAGTGCTGTGACGTCTGCCGGCACTGATTATTCTAAGGCTATGTGCACACATTGCGGATTTGCTGCGGATCCACAAGTGATTTACAGTACAATGTTATTCTATGGGGAAAAAACCCGCTGTGTACATGCTGCGGAAAAATCCAAGCGGAAATGCAGCAGTTTATTTTCTGCAGCATGTCAATACTTTGTGCGGATTCCGCATCGTTTTTACACCCATTCCATTATAGGAATCCGCAGGTGTAAAAACGCGGGAGAAATCCGCACAAAATCCACAATAAATCTGCATAAAAACCTCACGGATTTAGACCTGCAGATTCTGCCAAGAGATGCAGATTCTGCACAGAAAATTCCACACAGCAATCTGCAACATGTGCACATACCCTTATCAGTAAATCCTTTGAGACATGTTCCAGGTTCTTACAGAGTAACTCTGATATCTGCACCATACATGGCACCCCTTACCTACCAATTCTGGTATGCATGGCACCCTCATCCCCCATTCCTGGTATGCGTGGTCCCCCCTCATCCCTATCATAGGATCTATGGTCCCTCATCCCCAATCCTTGTATACATGGCACCCCTGACCCCCTATCCTGGTATGCATGGTACCCCTCATCCCCAAATCCTGGTATGCATGGTCCTCTCACCCCCCAATCCTGGTATGCATGGTACTCCCTCATCCCTATCCTAGTTTGCATGGTCCCCTCACCCCCTATCTTGGTATGCATGGTACCTCTCATCCCCCAATTGTGGTATGCATGGTCCTCCCTCATCCCTATCCAGGTATGCATGGTGCCCTCACCCCCCCTATCCTGGTATGCATGGTCCTCTCACCCCCTATCCTGGTATGCATGGTCCGCTCACCCCCCAATCCTGGTATGCATGGTACCCCTCATCCCCCGATCCTGGTATGCATGGTCCTCTCACCCCCCAATCCTGGTATGCATGGTACTCCCTCATCCCCCGATCCAGGTCTGAGGAGTGTGGGATTGTGCGGCCATAATTGGCACCCAATTTCGGCGCCACAACCCGCCGTCTCCTGACTTCACGGCAAATACCCCGGTAATCTTTTGTGCCTGCTGTGATGACAGGAGAGGGCAAGTTGTTGCTCCGGAATCAGCACCTGCGCATTCCTCTCTTTCCGGCGCCATTGTCTTGAAGACACACTGCAGTGTGTCTTCCCCTAAATGGTGCCGGAAAGTGCGTACAGAGCATGCGCCGCTTCCGGAGCAACAACCCGCCCTCTCCTGTCATCACAGCAAGACGCAAGACCCCACGGCCACACCGAATCGGTAAGGTGTCGTGCCGGCGGGGGGCTGCGTCTACCGCGATCTCCGTGGGGGGTGCGTCTTCCGTGATCTCCTGGGGGGGTGCATCACTCTGTCTGGAGCCAGACTGCACAGGTGCGTCACGCTTGCACAGTCTATAAAGGCTTTGGACAGTGATGCTTAGAGCGTTATATTATACATATACCCCGGATATGTCCACAGAGTTTCTCTGCCTCAGATTTATACTATTACTTTCCCACTGTAGAGCAGCAGCAACTACAGAAAATAATGAGAGGGATAAGATGGCTGTCAGTGCCTGTCCTCAGCGCCTCTGCTCTGCTTATCCTACAGCTGCCGGACATCCACTGTTATGTCAGTGACACTGACAGTCTCTGTGACTGCACATTGTGATCTATCACAGATCATGTGTGTGCACGCACTACACTGAGCAGCCAATCAGAGTACAGCTATGTGTTCATGTCGGAGGAGCCCAAGTCAAAGCCTTGCCAGTCACTCCCCACTTGTGCTCACTGCTCTACATCTCCTCCTCAGCTCCTCCCAGCCCCCAGCCAGGCAGGAAGAAGCTATGAAAACAGCAGGGGAAAAAAAAAATTTGGCTCAGCTCCCAGTGGTGAGCCGACTCCCGTCGGTCACATGAAAGAGTCGGCTCTTTGTCTCGGTTCGTTCACGAACGACACATCACTATGAGAGAGTTCCCTCAGGGGAAGAGCAGGTGGAAGGATGCGCTTGGAGCAGCTCCTGTCAGGAGGAGCTGCCGAATAGTTTGGCTTGGAGGAAAGCTCCCGAGAGGAAAGAGGAATTTCTAGAGTCCCACGCTGATTGCTTTCAGGTGGGAGAAGAATTCAGGTCGCAGAAGGGTCTCAGCCCCTAGCCTAGCGAAGTAAACAACAAACTTAACTAGCAAGCTGACAGTTGTGGTTGCTGTATGGGCCAAAGCGAATCCCACAGTTATCTTCCCAGAAAGGCAGCCACATAGGATCAAGGAACCGCCTGAGTGACAAATTCTGACAGGATCCGCGGCAGCTAGCCTGGGACACTGACTGTGAAGGTGCTGGAAAGGGAGAAAGGAGAGGAAACCAGTACAGTGAGACGGCCTAGGAAGGAACATACTGAAAGGGAGTGTTGGAGGGGTGTACTCATCGACCTGGAAGTTTACTGGACCCCTGACCTGGAGGACTCAGCACTGAAGCGGGCATCTGTACTGCAGACAGACTGTGGGTAAAGTCCATTGAACTGCATGCGATTGTGTCCTCCATTTTATTCCTGCGCCACCCCTCCACTCCACACCACAACCCTACCAACAACTTCCTCTATTCTGCCCTGGGACTACAGCCCTACCTGTGGAGGGCTACAACATCATAGCTGCGCCCAACATCCATCCCAGAGAAGCAACCCTGCAGCGCTGGTCACCTCTGACCAGAATGCCACAGGTGGCGTCACGCATTTAACCAACCATAAACTTTATTCCCATCTCCTTAAATACCAAGCAACAATTGCCATTGACAGCCTGGGGCCACGGACCGGGTCCCAGCCACCGTGACACCGTCCCCATTGAAGTCAACGGGTCCGGCTCAGAGTACCCCGCGGCCCCCCGGGGCGTGACAATTTGGCGTCACGAACAGGATAAACGAAGCCCGGTATCACCGGGTCCTGTGTCTGATGGATTTGAGCAATAAAAATGACTAAAATGTGTAAAAGAAAGGATTTATCGAAGAACTGTGAAATGAACTCTGAAAATGGCCGCCAGAGCGGTGAAGAAGGGCATCTCATCACAGGTGACACTCAAGGAAGAGCACAAAAAACCGTTAAGGCCCCCTGCCTGTATTATTATATGACTGCGTCATAGCCTATGCCCCAAGGGGAGGAGGAGATCGCCCTGCTGAACGGCAGCCTGCGGCTCAGGCAGGAGGCCATGCAAGAGCTGAAACAGCAGCGCACCCGGGAGGGGCCTACAGAAGATGAATCCTCACTTGTGGTACCTGCGCCATCGGTACCTGTCACCGCTGCACCAGCCCCGTCCCTGGCAGCCTCCGCTAACCGTGCGGCCTCTGCGACATGGCCACCAGCGGTTGCTGCCTCCACCCTGACACCGCTGCCGGCCGCTGCCTGCCAGAAGAGGTGTTATCCGTGGAACCGGGTGCCAACATGGATGCGGAGGCTGTGCTCCTGCCCGAACCTGATGCGGCTGCGCAGGTCCCGCCAATGGCTCCACCGGGTACTGTCCCTACACCAGCTTCACCAACGCTGTCACCTGCCATGGTTGCTGACGAGGCAGCTGGGATGACTGCTGCTGCTACCGGCCTCCACCTGTTGCCTGCACCGGACCCTGATGATCAGGAGAAAGAAGGTATGGCCGTGGCCCCTGCATCTGGAGCAGCTACACCCCAGGCTGCTATTGCCCCCATCACAGCAAGCACCAAACCAGCCTCACCAGGAGGGGCTCAACATGTCAGGCCGCCTATAAGTGGCCATCCAGATCACTTACCCTGGATGCAGAAGGGGTATAAGGCTTCCATCACCCCAGGGGGTGATTACAATAGAAAAGTTCACTTAAAATACTGAACAGTTACCCAGGAGGGTATAAGCACCGTTGTGCCTTGTTGATTTAGCCTGTTTACAGTTTTGCGCAGTTGGGCATCAGTGCAGTTGCACTCAGAAACTGAGAGATCTCGAACTGGAAGTGGTCTCAAACTTTTTGTAAACAGTTGTGCCACTTAAGGTGCTCCTTCTTGGTTTAACTACAACCTTTGATAAAAGAACCACCTCAGACCTGAACAAAAACCAGCGGGTGTGGCCAAGAACTGGGTCTGGAAGTGGAAGACCGTCAATGTCCTGCAGCCCACCCAGGACCACCGTTGGAGGTTTAGAGTGGGTCCTCCACCAGCAAAAGGACACTTCAAGATACCCCAGCTGGAATTACCAATAATTCAGTTGGATTTATGATAAAATGTTGCTAGTATTTATAAATTGATAGTATTTATTAAAGATAGAATTAGAAATATCTTAGTATAGAATAAATTGCAAAGATAGTATTATTAGTAAATGGAAAAGAGAGAATAAAAATGTGAAGTTTTTAAATGAAAACATTGCACCAGGTGGCGAACCATAGTTAACGGTTGTCACCAGTTAGCGCTTAAGAGTTAAGAGTAATTTAAATAAAGTTATTTAGGTAACGTTTAAAGAAAAAGTGCCTCTCCCTGGAGAAGTTTAATGATAGAATATAAATTGTTAACTGCTGGCAGAATTGTTTGAAAAATTGGAATTGTTGTTTGTTCTTCTGTAATATCTTTTGCTTTATTTTCAGCCTGCGGACATGCTGGGTTTAACAGGGGGGAATGTGGCACCCTGTGGGTCCAGTCACCACAGAGGTAATGCATCTCATCCAGAGGTGAGGTATCTCACGACCAGGTAAGATGGGGGCACCTCACCACACTCTTTACACTGCACTCAACGTACACACACTAGCTAGTCAGGGCACCTGGCATACCCTATGGGAGGAGGGCCTCATCCCAGACTGGCTAGGAAAAGGGTTGGGAGCTAGTGGGGAAGGTAGGTAATGGGGAGGAGCGTAGAAAAAGGAGTGATGTAGAGTAGCTAATGGGAACAGCCAGTGGGCGGAGCTTAGAGAAAGAGTGGGAGATTTGAAAGGAGTTAAGAGAGTTCCTTCAGGGGAAGAGCAGGTGGAAGGATGCGCTTGGAGCAGCTCCTGTCAGAAGCTGCTGCCAAGTAGTTTGGCTTGGAGGAAAGCTCCCAGGAGGAAAGAGAGGAATTTCTAGAGTCCCACGCTGATTGCTATCAGGTGGGAGAAGAATTCAGGTCGCAGAAGGGTCTCAGCCCCTAGCCTAGCGAAGTAAACAACGAACTTAACTAGCAAGCTGACAGTTGTGCTTGCTGTATGGGCCACAGTGAATCCCATAGTTATCTTCCCAGAAAGGCAGCCACATTGGATCAAGGAACTGCCTGAGTGATGAATTCTGACAGGATCCACGGCAGCTAGCCTGGGACACTGACTGTAAAGGTGCTGGAAAGGGAGAAAGGAGAGGGAACCAGTACAGTGAGACGGCCTAGGAAGGAACATACTGAAAGGGACTGTTGGAGGGGTGCACTCATCTACCTGGAAGTTTACTGAACCCCTGACCTGGAGGACTCAGCACTGAAGCGAGCATCTTGACTGCAGACAGACTGTGGGTAAAGCCCATTGAACTGCATGTGATTGTGTCCTCCATTTTATTCCTGCACCACCCCTCCACTCCGCACCACAACCCTACCAACAACTTTCTCTATTCTGCCCCGGGACTACAGCCCTACCTGTGGAGGGCTACAACATCATAGCTGCGCCCAACATCCATCCCAGAGAAGCAACCCTGCAGCGCTGGTCACCTTTGACCAGAATGCCACAGGTGGCTGTTGTGAGTTAATTTTTCCCTTCACCATTGACGTCTGATGAACTCCCTCCTCTAGTGAAGGAAGGTAGTGAGACTGATTACCAAACACCTGGAAAGCTAGATGATGACTGGGTGGCTGGAATTGAGGACTGGATATAAGGCTGCCGACGCCCTTCTTCCTGGCTGGTGATTTTCCTGCTGGATTCTTGGAGACCAGTCTGATTCCTGCATCTCAAAGCTAAGTTTTTCTGCTCTGCTTTGTACTCTTCAGTTTTGTTTTTGTTTTGCCTTGTTTTTTCGGAGTTCTGCCATCCCCGGCCAGGGGTGAGCTGAATTCCATTTTTGTCTCTGATCTGTTGTTCTTTTGCTCTGTCTTCAGAATATACCTGAGTGCTGATATAGTCTTTTGAAGCCTAGCGACTTCAGGGCCTGTTTTTCCTATCAGTCGGTTGGCTCATTTTGATAGGGTTTTTGCGGATGGCAGACAGCAGCTTTCCTATCCTGTCCTATGTAGTTAGCTTGGGCCCCATCATTTGCTCAACCTATCTTTCTATCTGTGTTAGTGTTTTCATCTTGCTTCACCGTCATTATATGTTGGGGGCTGCCTGTTGCTTTGGGGTCTGCTCTGGGGCAGTTTAGTTTTTCCCCTTTCTGTCTTTAGGCTATGTAGTTCTCCGGCTGTGATCGAGGGGTCTAGGGCACCGTAGGAACCCCCCACGGCTACTGCTAGTTGTTGTGGATAGTTTCAGGGGTCTGCAATCCGATAGCTGCCAACCTCTCTGGTTTTTCTGGACTTAGCTGGTATTTTGTTTTTTCCTCCTTCGGTGACTCATCATAACAGGTGGCGTCACGTATTTAACCAACCATAAACTTTATTCCCATCTACTTAAATACCAAGCAACAATTGCCATTGACTGCCTGGGGCCACGGACCAGGTCCCAGCCGCCGTGACACCGTCCTCCATTGAAGTCGACGGGCCCGGCTCCAAGTACCCCGCGGCCCCCGGGGCGCGTCACATCCAAAGCAGTATTCTCTGGAATACCGTCTGTGCTGTGCTTAACAAAGGAAAAACAGCAAGAATTTAGAGAGTTAAATGCATGGCTTAAGTCTTAGTTCAGATTAAAAGGATTCCTGACTTTCCACTTTGGTAAAAATCTGTATTTTGCCGATGAATTGCACCTGAATGGAATGAGCTATGCTGTCCTGGGGAAGAGAATTCTATCAGGGGTGGCAGAATATTTAAACTAGGGATGAGGGGAGAGGACAAGAAAATAAAGGGGCATATAGGTTGGAGAGGGGTCAGAATATTTTGAAGATTGGAGAAGTGGACTGGGGGGTGTTTAAGGTCATGGGGATATTCATGTATACAAGCAAACAATGAAGGAAAATTTGTCCACAAAGTTTCAGGTATAAGCATTTTGAATGTGAATGTGGAAACATGTCCAGTGCTCATCATTAAGGGATTCATGTGTACACTATTGGAAGAACTACATAGAACTATTTAGTATTGTCTGTGTAAGATTTTTTTGAATTATTAATTGAAAATCCTATTTGATTAATATATTAATTTCTGGTTTTCACGTTTTTTGGATGTTTCTATATAAAATATCAGCTCACTTATTAATGCATTTGTTAGGTATGTTTACTGCGATGTGAGGACTGTAAGATCTTTGGAGTCCACCTTTCTCTCCTCTGACTTTTTGATTTGTATTTGTTATGATAATGATGAAAAAAGTATTTTTTCATAAGATAAAGTGGATGAGAAAACCACTTTTCTGAAGGTGTTATATTAAAAACTTTGCCTACATTATCATTATAAACTAGTTAGCTTTTATATGACTGGGCTAGCTGTTGTAGACATGAAATAGTAAAACTTGAGGATTATTTACATTTGCATTATAATTTTATGTGAAAGTTGTATAATGTATGAAATCCTTTGGGTTGTGTAATTTTCAGTACATGCATGTTCATACAGAAGAGTAGCACACTACAGGACAGTAGGATCACATTTGCCCATTTTCCCTGAAAACATATTTTTTACCTGAATGAAAAAACGTGTAATGCACATCTGGACAAGCAGAGTCATGTAAGTGCGGCCATCTGTTTAAGATACTTAATGACCACAGTGTAAGTTAACAACTCTTTAAATGTCAGCAATTATATTCAGACAGCTACTGTACAAAGTATTTTCCCTTTCAAATGTTTTCCCATTTGATCTTGTGGGAATGATGAGATTCTAATATTGATTTTTCCACTGAAACTAATATTCCTTAACATTCAAATGGAAAAAAAATATTTACCCTATCGAAATATGTTTTGTAATCACATCTTTGTCAGCATTAATGGATAAACCCTTTAAATAATTTGACAAAAACTTGATATGTTTAGGCTGTGGTTTAACACTGCAGCAGTCTTGGACCATAGCGGTATATCCACTGTTTCCCTGCTCAATCAACTGAAAAGTGAACTTTTTATATATTTATTTAGGGGACTCTCCCCAGCGTAACACCGACACCGGTACCCGATTCCAGCACCCTGCCATCACCAGATCCAGAACCTGTGGCCACAATGACGCTGGAGGTCACCACCGCCATCCAGGAGGTACCGACACCCGTTCCAGGAAGCGGCTCTCTTGTACCCTCCACCTTGGATCCGACTGCGGCTTCAGCGTCTCTGACACCGGAGCATGAGGAGGAGACCAGCGGTGCAGCAACACCAGGTACCGCTGGCACCCTTGAGTCCTGGGAGGCCCTGCTAGGCCCGGTTAGGTCCCCATCACCCCGAAGTCTGGCCAGGTGGTGTTAGATCTGGTCTGGGACCGGAAAGTGTCATCTGGGGGAGAAGCAGTAAAACAAGGCCCCTTAACACCAGCAGTCAGTGATGAGCCTGTGCAGGAGGCAGATGACTTTTGTACCCAACAGCTACGCCAGTATGCCAAAGAGCGAGAGGAGGAGACGGCATCTGGCCCTGGAGGAAAAAGACCTCCAGATTAAGAAGTGGACCCGGGGTGTTACTATCAAAGACCCGGAAGAAGTGGGCTGGGGTAAGGTCCTAGAGTTTGACAATAACCAGGGCTATGGGTTTGTAACCGATTCCAGGGGCTCCCCAGACCTCTTCGTTAATCACTGTGATGTGGACGCCCACCTAATAAAGGGACATCCAGGGAGCAAGCTGACACCAGGCAACCTGATTTCCTTCAACCGGCATTTGGGGCCAAGAGGCTGGTACGCCCTCAATGTTAAGAGAGTCCCACCAGAACTGGCCACTGCATATGAACAGCAGGAGGCCGCCAAGAAAGCGCCAGCTGCAGCAGCAGAGATCCCCAGGCCGGTTACAACAGTCTATCCTTTTCATCTGACCGCCTGGGCCCATGGACCGGGTCGCGGCCACTGTGCCACCGTCTCCCATTGAAGTCGACGGGCCCGGTACCGAGTACCCCACAGTCCCCGGGGCACATCATATACAGTATGTAAATGAGGGGGATTTGGTGCACATTT
Source organism: Dendrobates tinctorius (assembly GCF_039654945.1). Lineage (NCBI taxonomy): Eukaryota > Metazoa > Chordata > Amphibia > Anura > Dendrobatidae > Dendrobates > Dendrobates tinctorius. The sequence continues at coordinate 38,015,136 of NW_027361714.1, forward strand.
GCAAATGATTTCAACACTGGATTTCTGATTAAACTGATATTCCCTTCTCACAATCCACAGCTTCTTACAAATGTTAACTTCTTTATTTCTTAAAGATAAATATCCACATTGATACAGTTGTGCTCAAAAGTTTACATACCCCGGCAGAATTTTTGCATTCTCGGCCTTTCTTCATAGAATATGAATGATAACACCAAAACTTTTTCTCCACTCATAGTTAGCTGTTGGGTGAAGCCATTTATTGTCAAACTACTGTGTTTTTTCTTTTAAAATCATAATGACAACCCAAAACATCCAAATGACCCTGATGAAAAATTCAGATACCCTGGTGAATTTGGCCTTATAACATGCACAGAAGTTTACACAAATGGGTTCCATTGGTTATTAAAGGTAACAGCCTCACCTGTGGCCTGTTTGCTTGTAATCAGTGTGCGCATAAAAGCTGAGTGAGCTTCTGGAATCCACACAGACTCTTGCCTCTTTCATCCAGCCACTGATACAACATATTATTTATTAAACGTACTCTTTGGTAATCTCTCCGAACATACAACCCTTCATTCATCGGCACTAGCAGCAGTAAAAATGAAGTAGACGACAGTCAATGGACAGTTAAGCAGGCAGACAGATAGTAAGGCTGACTTAATCATTGGCATCAGCTGTCTATGCACAAAAGTCTGCACTGATCTATGATTAATTTTGGAAAATGCTAGGTTTTCCACACTTGCAGTAGATAACCTGGTCCACTTTGGTGTGACAAATCCACCGGAAAAAATGAACGTGGGGACCCCTCTATTCTTGATAGCTAGCCTTGCTGAAGCTGACGGCTGCAGGTTGCAGTCCCCAGCTGTCAGTTTTGTCTGGCTGGTTATCAAAAATACAGGGGAACCCATGCCTTTTTTATTTTAATTATTTAGAGTGCTGGTGCCAGCTGATGAATATTCCCATCAGTCACTGCCTGCTCTCACTGTTATTAGTGGCAGCAGGAATAGACTGGTGGGAGCAGTAGTTCCAGCAGCCGATGCCTGTGACCGGAAGTTTACTTTTTACCTCCGATCACAGCTGCAGGCTCACGCTTTCATTTGACAGAGTGGAAACCGCAGCTATCTGACCGGCAGTAATGATTTTACCGCCGATCAGAAGTAGTATTTGCTGTGCTGTCATGCAGATGATAGCATAGCAAATAATGGATGTTAAAGCCCCCCATTCAAGTGAATGGGTTCCGGATTCGAGTCCGTGTACTGTTCTGGTACCCAAACCTGAACTTTTTTTTAACTGTTCAACCGAACCTGCCGGGCCCGAAGATTCAGGGATCCACCCATCTTTACTCTCTAGCAATCCTATGAGCAGCTCTCACTGAAATTTTGCTTGATTTTTCAGACCTTATCTTGACCTCAACTGTGACTGCTATTTCTTAATTACATTTTGAGCTGAGGAAAGGGCAACTTTAAAACATTTTGCTGTCTTATCATAGACTTATCCTGCTTTGTGGGCGTTCATCATTTTCAGATTGCTAGGCAGCTGCTTAGAAGAACCCATGGCTGTTGATTTTTGGCACAAGGTTAGAGGAGGCTGGGTTTTTATAAAGTTGGAAAATTTGCATCACCTGAACTTTCTTAACAATTATACTGAACACGTCATAACCATAACAGGTTAATTAACGTCTGAAGCTTCAAAGTTATCTGAGCACACAAACCTCCAAGGGCGCTTAAACTTTTGCATCTGCCCATTTTTCTTTTGGTAATTTTTATAATATAAAAGATTAAAATATGCATTTTTTCCTAAAATTGTTTGCCCTTTATAGAATCATTTAATCTTCAACTTGCTTAACTATTCACAATACTAATAATTTTGACCAGATGTGCCCAAACTTGCCACTGTATACTATCCTGAGAAAAGACACAGTCTAGGTACAACTTACTGGTGCCTCTATGTTTACTGAAGTGTGTCAGGTTGTCGCAATGGCAGTAATTGGTATTATTGCTGTTTCCTCAGCTACATGTTGTAGCCCTAATACTGGCACAGGTGGAAGAACATTGTGTCTGCTTGGATTGCAGAGTTGGCTGCTGTGAGATGTAGCTGCAACCATCTCACAGAGACATCTCGATTGACCATGAAAGTTAATACCTAAACAGTAACATCTTCTAATGAAAAGGGTTGAAGAAAATTGACATGCTAATACCCTGAAGTTAGTTAAAGAAGTAGAAAGCTAAACTGGGGTGAGTGTTTCTATTGACACAGTACAGTGTACACTGCCGAATAATGGCATGCAAGTGAGTCGTCCATGAATAAAGCCTCTACTAAAGCCCATTCACAAAAAAGCACACCTACAGTTTGCCAAGGCACATGCTGAGAAATAGAATGACTTTTGGGACTCCATACTCTGAAGAGATTAAGATAACAAGATAATTGTTTTTTTCAACTGATGGCTTCAAAACTGTGTAAAGTCTCAAGGACTACAATGAAAAATACATAGTGCCTACACTGAAACATGGTGGTGGCAGTGTCATTATGTGGGGTGCATGAGTGCTGCTGGTGTACTGGAGGTAAATTTCATTGATGGTATCACGAGTTCACAGATGTAGATGTACTGATCTATATTGAAAGAGTATGCTATCATCACTCTGTGCTTCTGGTGAGATGCAGTTTTCCAAAATGACAATGATCCAAAAGACACATATATGGTCACTGTTCCATTTCTGTGGGGAATTCTGAAGAGACAAGTTGAACATTTTTCTCCTTCCAACATCCAGGCTCTAAAAAAGGTATTGAATGGAAAATGATAGATTTTGAAATCTGTTCACAAATGTTCATTTCATATCTAGAAGACTTTTTGCTGCCCTTATAAATCATTTGGGGGTTATGCAAAATATTTGTTGTATTAGCTTTGTTGCATTGCTCAGAATATATAAGTACACCCCATGGAAAAGTAAGATTTTAATCAATATCTCTCTGAACACAAGAACAATTTTCAAAATTATGACAAGACTTACAACATTTTTAACCAATAACATGAAAGTAAGGTTAATATAACTTTCATTATGAAATCTTCAGTTTTACTCATAATTTACTCAGAATTAGTTGATGCAAAAATGAATATAGACCACAACAAAAACTAATACATCTAGTATTTTGTATTATCTCCATAATTTTTAAGGACAGCATCAAGTATTTTAAGCTTGGAATGATCAAGTTGGTGACAAATTGGACATCTTTCATTTTCTTTTCTTCACAATGACCTCTTTTAGGGTCTGGATGCTGGATGGAGAGTGATACTTGTGGCTTCAGAATTCTCCATATGTGTTCCATTAGGTTGAGATCAGGAGACATACTTTGTCACTTTCACCCTGTTCTTCTTCTGAAATGCAACTGTAACCTTAGATGTATCATTGCTATTTTAGAAAAGTGCAAATCTACTAAGGGTACAGCATGATGGTAGCATCTTCTCTTTCAATATAGAGCAGAACATCTGCGAATTCATAATACCATCATTTAAACGTTCTTCCTCATCACCAGCCCTACATCAGGAGACTGCCACCACCAAGTTTCACTATAAGCATCATGTGTTTTTCTAAATTCATTTTTCTAATTGCATGATTATATATAACATGTCAGTGTCCTTATGTGGACCCACATGAGTGCTCCTTGTGTTGGGAAGCAACATTTCATTGATGGTATCATGAATTGTGATGAGCAAATGTGCTTGGACAATGTGTTATCCGAGAATGCTCGACTGTTATCTGAGTCTCTTTGGCGTGCTAGGATAATATATTCGAGGCCCTGTGGCTGCATATTTTTCTGTGGTAGACAAGTGCAACACATGCAGGGATTGCCAAATAAACAGGCAATCCCTGCATGTGTTGCAACTGTCTACCATCACAAAACAGGCAGCCGCAGAGACTAGGGCCCCATTTCATTTAGCGATACACCAGTGATCCCAACCACGATTCGACCTAGTAAAGATCACTGGTGCATCGCTAAATGGTCGCTAGTGAGCTGCCAAACAGGCAGATCTCAGCAGCGACGCAAGCAGCGGTCATTACTTACCTGTCAGACGCGGCAATGATGACGTCCTCCGTCCGCGTCGCTCGTCGGCGCCAGCAGGAAGCCGACGACGAGAAATGGCCCAGGACGTTCTCGCGCAATCAGCGATAGCCAGCGGGAGAGCCAGTCGGAGGTAAGTATCACATGTATCGATATCGCTAGCAATATCGCTGCTGCGTCACAAAATCGGTGATACTTTAACGATATTGCTAGCGATATCGCTATGTGTAAAACCCCCTTTAATTATATTATCTGAGCATGCCCAAGATACTCAGATAACACCAGAGCATTCAAGGATAACACATTGTCCGAGCATGTTCACTCATCACTAATCATGAGTCCACAGATATACTGCTCTTTATTAAATCTAAAAAATTCTACCACCACTTCGAGCTCTCTGTAAATGTGCAGTTTTCCAACACAACAATCCAAAACACTTGTGTTGTATTTCTGAAGAAGAACAGAGTGTAAGTGATTCAGTGGCCAAGTATGTCTCCTAATCTCAACCCAACCAAAACATCTATGGGGATTTCTGAAGGAAAAAGTTGAACATCACTCTCCATCTAGCATCCAAGCTCTAAAAGAGGTTATTCTGCAAAAATGAAAAAAGATATATGTTGTAGTATGTTGACAATTGATCAGACTTTGTGCTGTCCTTATGTGGTAAAGCAGGTACACAGGATGCAGTGACGAGTCGCGAGACTAAGAATACTTTTGAAAATAAGTTTTATAAATGAATGCCACTAGGGCTATACTAAGCAACCAGAAAAAATAACAATAAATGTCCACGCAGGGACTCAAAACAACCAAACACTATTAAAGGGAGTACGACTAACCCGGCAGAGGCCGGATACTATAAGGCGGACAGCGCGTGACAGGCTGGAGTACAGCGGCAACAGCCGCGGATGTCCGTGGGTAGGCCGCAACTCCGGACTGGAGTGAAGCGTTAGTCTCTGGTCAGTTATCCCAGCATCTCCTAATGACAGGCCACTGTAAACGTCCCCTAAGCTGCTGGCCTCCTCTACCTTCAGTGTCCGTTGCTCCGGCTTTCTCAAACTCACACAGTCTCCTGCTCTGTCTCTGCCGTGCTGCCAACTGACTCCCCTGTGTGTTTCCTGTCCCTTTTATACTCACCCCTCCCCTTGCTGTTCTGTCACTCTCAGCCGTTCATCTCCCTCTTTCGCTCCCTGGGTACAGTTCCCTTAGGAACCTAGATGGCGGTCCCCTTGGTTCCGGCCTGGACACTCTGCGGGGGCCTTCCTCCCCACACTTACAAGTCATGGAAGTAGTGCAAAATACTAGATGTAGTTGTTGTCGATGTGGGGTGTATTCATTTTTGCATCAACTCATTTGTTAATGAAATTGTTCTTGTATTCAGTGAGATATTGATTAAAATTTTAGTTTTCAAAGGGGGTGTACTCATTAAAGCTAAGCACTTTGCATACATATATATGGGTATACAGTCATGGCCAAAAGTTTTGAGAATGACACAAATATTAATTTTTACAAAGTCTACTGCTTCATTTTTTCTAATGGCAATTTGCATATACTCCAGAATGTTATAAAGAGTGATCAGCTTAACAGCAATTACTTGCAAAGTCAATATTTGCCTAAAAAATGAACTTTATCCCCCAAAACACATTTCAACATCATTGCAGCCCTGCCTTAAAAGGACCAGCTAACATCGTTTCAGTGATTGCTCCATTAACACAGGTGTGGGTGTTGATGAGGACACCACTGGACACTTTAAAAGGAGGCTGGTGCTTGGCATCATTGTTTCTCTTCTGTTAACCATGGTTATCTCTAAAGAAACACATGCAGTCATCATTCCACTGCACAAAAATGGCCTAACAGGGAAGAGTATCACAGCTAGAAAGATTGCACCTCAGTCAACAATCTATCGCATCATCAAGAACTTCAAGGAGAGAGGTTCCCTTGTTGCCAAAAAGGCTCCAGGGAGCCCAAGAAAGACCAGCAAGCGCCAGGACCGTCTCTTAAAAGTGTTTCAGCTGCGGGATCGGGCTACCAGCAGTGCAGAGCTTGCTCAGGAATGGCAGCGGGCAGGTGTGAGTGCATCTGCACGCACTGTGATTCGGAGACTCTTGGAGCAATGCCTGGTCTCAAGGAGGGCAGCAAAGAAGTCACTTCTCTCCAGGAAAAACATCATGGACAGACTGATATTCTGCAAGAGGTACAGGGAGTGGACTACTGAGGACTGGGGTAAAGTCATTTTCTCTGATGAATCCCCTTTTCGATTGTTTGGGACATCTGGAAAACGGCTTATTCGGAGAAGACCAGGTGAGCGCTACCACCAGCCTTGTCTCATGCCAACTGTCAAGCATCCTGAAACCATTCATGTGTGGGGTTGCTTCTCAGCCAAGGGAATGGGCTCTCTCTCAGTCTTGCCTAAAAACACAGCCATGAATAAAAAATGGTACCAGAATGTCCTCCAAGAGCAACTTCTCCCAACCGTCCAAGAGCAGTTTGGCGATCAACAATGCCTTTTTCAACATGATGGAGCACCTTGCCATAAAGCAAAGTTGATAACTAAATGGCTCAGGGAACAAAACATAGAGATTTTGGGACCATGGCCTGGAAACTCCCCAGATCTTAATCCCATTGAGAACTTGTGGTCAATCATCAAGAGACGGGTGGACAAACAAAAACCTTCAAATTCAGATAAAATAAAAGCATTGATTTTGCAAGAATGGACTGCTATCAGTCAGGATTTGATCCAGAAGTTGATTGAGAGCATGCCAGGGAGAACTGATGAGGTCCTGAAGAAGAAGGGTCAACACTGCAAATATTGACTTGCTGCATTAACTCATTCTAACTGTCAATATAACCTTTTGCTACTCATAATGATTGCAATTATATTTCTGTATGTGATAAAAACATCTGACAAACACACATAAAAACCAGAGGGCAGCAGATCATATGAAAATATAATATTTGTGTCATTCTCAAAACTTTTGGCCATGACTGTAGATGTGTGGACCTACACTTATATAAGAATATCATATGAAAATAGAAATAATATCACTCAGAGCAAATGTGAAAGTGGTCCATGGTGACCACAAGTGAAGGTGAAAAGAATACAGTACATTAGATATATCTATGTGTGAAATGTGTAAAAACAAACAATACTGAGGTTTGGGGTAATTTAAGGCAAATCCTGATGGTAATCAGAGCATCAAGCTCTTGGTTGGATGAAAAAATGTTAAAATTATGTTGTTAGTTCTCCCTTCATAATTCTAATCACAGTGTTACATTTCCCACCACAGAACTGTGTTAAAAGATAACACTAAGTTAAAAGCATATAAAACAAGAGATATCCAATACACCAAAGAAGGAAGAAAATAGAGAAGAATGAAAGGAATTTATAAATGAAAAAAAATCAGATTTCATATGACGAATGAAGACGAAGAATCAGAGAAAGGGGCAAAACCTATATACTCATACAGTCCTGCCCATGTTACTGTATTTAGAATGGAGATCTATTTGAATTCCTCATAGGCCAGGAACTTGCACCAGTTGTATCCCCTTATATTCATCATCAATTTATCAAAGCCCTCCATCTTAAGAAGAGACTCACCACATCGATGATAAAGCTTAAAGTGTTGCTACATCAAGGTAAGTTTTGAAATGTCATCTTGCAGCTCACACCACCAAGATGTGTTCACATGATCTCCATCTTGATTCTCTAGTGGTAAAACTACCACTCGCAGGAGCATAGCACACAGTAAATTACACCTGTGATAAGACAGGAAATATTGTGGGCAGCTGGGTACCCTCTATTAACTGTAGAATCACAAAATGTGGTTGCCCTCTCTTTGATCGCTAATTCCTCCCTCCATAATCCTTAAAACTGAACACTCTCTCTGGTCATTTCACTGAATAGTGGCTGTGCACCAAATAATCCTTGTATCCATAAAATATAATGCCATGAGAATAAGGTAAGTGTTTTGTGGTGTATCAACTAATAATGATGACCCAAGACATCATTCAAAAAAGGAATTAAAACATATAAGGATTTGTTGCATAGAAAGATTAAAGTACCCTGGAACAAGATAACACTAGAGCAATATTTACATAAAATCTGATTTCTACAGGCCAAAGGATTCAAGTATATCTAACCTATGGAGTCAGTGATACTGAATGCTCCACTTAATGAGAGGACATTCCTTAAATAAAACAGGTTGCCCACTCACTCCTGATTGGCCTTACATTGATTGAAAACACCATATTTTTTGTTTTTGCTCACAGACATGTGAAATTAGAAAATTTTCCACATTTAAAAATGACAAATTCTAATATTTATGATTAATTTCCTTTATTTGGTTATCTTTATCTTCTTTTAGGACTTGTGTGAAAATATGATGTAGTTTTAGGCCAAATTCATGCAGAGATATGAAGAGTTTAAACTTTCACGCACCTATGTAGGCAAGTTAGGATAGGATATGGGTTGAACTAGATGGACTTAAAGTCTTCCTTCAACCTTAATAACTATGTACAGCAATATTCATATCGTAATAATTACTATAACTATCTATTCAAAATCCCTTTTGAGAAAACGCTCACAATCAATCACAAGGCATCACATGAATAGCACAGAATATAAATTTGTTTTAACCAACTTGAATCTGTAGCTAGCCAAGGAACAACCCATTATTTCCGTTACATATTTGACACCTCAGCATACTGTTAAAAAAACCAGTAGTAATTAACTCAAAAACAGATTATTATGAAATTGATAGATACAAGAGACAACCCATGGAAGCTTATGTATTTCTTAAATTTTAATTTAGAGTTAAATGTTTTTATTTTAATACAAAAAGAGATCACATTGTAATTCAAAAGATCACGTGAGTATGTACCTGATGAAGTAACGTTTAGCTACTTATACTTTTTTCTATGGCCAGAATACATAAAATCTATCACAAAAGTTTATAAGAAAATTTACATTACTCATCAGGAAACAGATTTTTTTGAGACTGGGCATTAAAAATTCTACCACTAACAATATGTCTCAAAGCTTTTCGAAACCATGGATAAAGAAAGCCGTACAATATTGGATTACATGTTGAATTTATGTACGAGAACCAATTAAATGCTTCAAAAACTAAAGCTGGAGTAGAGTAATTTATGAATGGATTAATTAAAAATGTAACAAACAGCGGTAACCAGCACGTAAGGAACACACTCATTAAAATAGCTAATTTCTTAGCAGCTTTGTGTTCTCTCGTCTTGGAAACATTTTGAGATGTTTCACCTAAAGCTTTGTTTTCAATGATTCTACTATGTTTTAGGGAAACAAGAAAGATTTTCACATAGATTCCAACCATAATTGATGCCGGAATGAAAAAGCAAATGAAGGAAATAACCATTGACCATAATTTGTTAAATGTAATTGGACAGACATGAAAACATGTCACTAAAATGTCATATCCTTCAATTCCAGATACATGGGAATTGGAAACCACCACACCAAGTGAAAATATCGTAGCAATTGACCAACACAAGAATATCAGATGTTTAATAACTGTTCCCGTGATGCTTATGTGGTAATAAAGTGGCTTACACACTGCATAAAACCTGTCAATGGCTATGATGCAGAGATGAAAGATGGAAATAACACTGAGAGTTAAGTCGAAGCCGTAATGTATCTTACAAAATACATTTCCAAAGTGCCAACAATTTTCAACAGTTCTCACCATGCTATATGGCATAATAAATATTCCGAGGCAAAGGTCAGTTGTGGCCAAGGACAGTAGAATGAAATTAGTAGGAGAATGGAGCTGCACAAAGTGAGAAATAGAAATAATAATTCCTAGGTTTCCAAAGATTGTAATGCTTATTGAACAAGTAAAGAACATATATAGACCAAATCGGATTCCTAGAGGGTGTCTGTTAGAACAGGGGAAAGATGAGTTTTCAAATTGTGAGCAGTTAGGAGTCGTAAAATCCATACTTTCGGAGAACAGATGCCGTCACCAATATTCAATCCATGATATGTTTCTTTCCACCATAACGTAACTGAGGATTCTTGATAAAAAATAAAAAAAAGTAAGACGAGACGGTAAATGTAGTAAATTGATAGACATTTGGCTATTGTAAATGTGAAATGTATTACATTAAAGATTATAATGACAAGTAGTAATGATATCATTTATTGACATGTTACATACACCTTCCCAGCACAAGTGTGTGCTTCTACAAAGGATTTATTTATACACAATCATTCACTCACTTTCCAATCAAATTACAAGCCGAGCATAAATTATACCCAAATTACCAATTGCTGCCCCACCTATAGAATTCAGGGCCGATAGGTACCTAGCAGACACACAGCTACCCAGTCGTCAAAGGGTTAATGTACTCTAAGAAAAGTTTTGGATTGGTGCACACAGAGACCAAACTCATTAAACGTTTAAGCTTTAACATCAGTGTAATGATTGGAAAAATACTAAGATCATACAAAATTTGATTGCATGCAAAATTCTTTCAGATAATGAGGACAACTTGAGAGTAAGACCACAGCTGGTCCACATCCAGAGTTCTACACCAGTTATTATTTTTATACTCTTAAAGGCACTCTGCCAGCACAGAATGATTCTTCAAACCAAATATAGGAGCTTGGTGCTTCATGGCTTGGCTAGTCATTTAAATACACCTAACCACGTGATTGGTTTCCATCTATCAATCTATCTCCAGCCTTCTCTGGCCTTATGAAGCCGGAGCTGTCAATCAAAGAAGGGGGCGTGGACATTAAGGGAAAACAAGCAGGTGGGAAGGTGTATATAAATGATTGGCCCCACCGTGAAGTACCGAGTTGCGGGACCCTGTTTGAACCGTCACCCTGTGCTGACAGAGTCCCTTTAAGTCCTTGTCTTTGATTTCCAAAGGTGTGTACACACAATGACATCTTTAAGATGCTGGCAAAGTCAGAAAGGGCAGTCTAGATGGAGCGCCAGGCAGGCGGCAAATTGAGGGAGGTCCACTGCAGCTCCAGCCGGGTACCTCGGGAGAGGAGTAGACAGAGTGATGAATGAAAAACCTGGTCACAGGGGAGCGCGATGGATACAGATGAGGAGGTTACTTATAACTTAATTTATTGTTATCACAACGCCATCGAAACGCGTTGTGGATAGCAATAAATTAAGTTATAAATAACCTCCTCATCTGTATCCTTCGCGCTCCCCTGTGACCAGGTTTTTCATTCATCAATCTTTAAGATGCTGGCTAACCCACCTAGTTTTTCAAAGCAAAGTCCCATCAGGAAAATGCTGGCAGTGTTTTTCTTGAATTGTTTTTGTGAAGTCGTGTTGAACATGTCGTTGCATCTTTAACAGACATTTTATAAATAAAATGGTGGAAACCACTAGAACAATGGGCAACTCACTTCTTTTAGCCATTTTATGGCTTTCAAATCTTGAAGTGATTAAAATAAGTAACAAAGCACGTCACATAAACTCTGCAAGGCAAGTTGATTTGACATTGTTGTACATTATGCTTATTCTTTGTAGAAATTATTTAATCCTTTTTAAGGCAGGTTTCAGGCAGATGGGTGACTAAAATCCCCAGTTTTTTTTCACTATGTCATGTCTGGAGTGATGTCAATTTTTTGACTTATCAAGTTGCAGTTAGGAAATATTTCATGTGTTTTACACATAAGGATAGACCATTGAGGTGATTATTGTCTTATCAATGTGAGTTCCCTGTGTCAGGGAAGGCACAGTAGGTCTCTGTTAAGATGAATTAACAGTTATTTAATGATTAATTTCTATATCAAGATCCACATTATAAATTTGGATATCTGTAGTTATAAAGCCATACAAATGCAGAAGAGCTGAATTTGTAAGTACAGCATAGCTTAGCACAGTTCCCGGTGATATCACAGGATTGTATTTTTTTATAGAATTGCAGATAAATCTAACTTTTATATTAATGGGATGAGTTATTTTTCTCATAAAGCGAAGAAGAAAGAGTATATTGATAAATACAGTACATCGCAACTTCTGCATTTATGCGTAAAGTTGATTAAACACTGCAGGTTTCCAATGGCAAAAATGTAGGTAATTTCCTGCAAACTGTTGAGGCTGTATGACACAAGCAAGGATTTAACATGTCTACTGAAGGCAAGATGTCTATCTGCCATAAAGTGAATCTGTTATATTCCATTGTTCTTATGCAGTCATTAATAATGGCGGAGAAGACCCTGGTGGACCTATCTAGGCTAGACCAAGATTAATCTTCCTACAAAGTGTTCTTCCAACAAGTTGCCATGGCTCGAAATCAAGCTGGAGGCTATTAAATATCTATTTAAATAATTGTCTTGTAATGTTTTAATTTCCTGTTCTGTCCAGATGTCACCGTATCCCAGAATTTCAAGTGGAGGAACTTCACCAACTGCCATATTGGGACACCCAAGTGATGGGTGTCTCAATATGGAAACAGCTGCTGGGACCAACCTATTGCACGGTACCACCAGCGGATCACCGTCGCACCACCCACACACACAGTTTACGCCGTACGCACCACACACACATTCACACAATCACACACTCACATACACACATACTCTCACACTCTCACAGTCACACTCTCACACACTCACATTCACACTCACACTTACAAACCCTCACTCACACACTCACTCTCACACTCATAATCACTCTCACAATCACTCTCACACAGTCTCTTGTGCGGTACCACCAGCAGAACACCGTCGCACTGTGCGAATTCCGCACAGGCACAGTGAATCATTTGGCTGATCCCGGGGGCAGATGCGCGACGTGTCTACAAGCAGGGGAAGCCTGTCACATTAAAGGGGTTTTCCCATGAATGAAAGTTAATTTTAAAAATTGTCTGTGTCTGACCGTGTACGGAGCATACCACATCTCCTGGGCAGGGGAGGAAGCAAAATACAATGCTGACATTACAGCACTCAATCACATAGGATTCATTTTGTGAGGTAAAATATTTCACTGGCTGTTTTTAAACAATATTTTACCTCACAACATGTATCCTCTGCGATCTCCTGCTGTAATGTCAGCATTGTCTTTTGCTTCCTTCCCTGCCCAGGAGCTGTGGTATGTTCTGTACACGGTGTAAGGTAGTGCTTGTCATTAAGGTAGGGGACACTCGCTAGGCAGCCAAAATACCAGGTTCGGCACGGGTTTCTCATATAACTCCAACAGTCCGTGCGGTTTATTAAGCATCATAAACCATGAACAGCAACAGAAAGTTCATATCAGATCAGCATAGCGTCCATGACAGAGCTCCACTCAGTTAACACTGTAGTCACACAAGTTATGCAATGTCCAATACGCAGGCTCTCTAGCATCACAGTTATTTCACCCCGTGGCCGGGTTACCTCATGGTTGCTTCACCACACTGCAGACGTCCATTCCCTCCCCCGGGAACTCTCAGGCACTTGCAGCCATTAAACTCAGCATCCACACATGCTGTTAGGAAGACAGACACATCTCACTGCATGAGACCTTGCATACAGACCAATCGGGTCCAAGCATTCACTCATGTGACCTACCCTGACCACCTTATATGGTCTGTAGCCACGCCCACTGGATCACATGGCTATGACCTCATCACAGGTCCCTCAATCATTCACACACATATACTTTACTATGGCATTCTAGACACCCGCCCCTAGGTGGGTTTGTAGGTGATTGATCCCACCCATCTCACCAATCACCTGAAGGCTTCTCCCTAATACACTGGCATGAAAGATCAGCTCTGCTGATCAGCACATAATCAAGCCTTCATCCCAAGGCCACCCACCTTGGGATACATAACGATCCTTTAGCACCCTGCTCCTGTTACCACTCTGGACATAGCTATCCATCCTGGGACACCCACACAGCACCCCCTAGCGGACACAGTGGTCACTACACCACAACGATTATACACAGACAATTTTTAAAATGAACTTTTGTTTGTGGGAAAACCTCTTTAAATAGAAATTTCTCCTGACATGCTGTGCACTGACTGTTTAGTGATAGGGTACACAGGTCAAACAAGAGATGACATGAGAGGAAAAGACAGCAGATGGGGAGAAAGAATGCACACAGGGGTGAGAAAGACAGATCACAGGGGGGAGACAGCTCAAACAGGACAGAACATGAGGGGAGAACACAGCACAAGAAGAAGGGGGATAGCACATGGGGTAGACAGGTCAAAGAAGAGAGCACAGATGGGAGAAGTCAGCAAATGGGGAAAGAGAGAGTGGATAGGTGGGTGAGCACATGGGGGGGATTCTCAATGCTGCAAAGCCTGCCCCCATCGTGACATTATCTCCCTCCCGATGCGATAGCATTGGGCCTCCATCTAGTTAATAATAGAAATGTTGGAAACTTAACAATTAGTCAATGTCAAACATAATCGTATGCACCATATCAAAGGAAGCCTTGGTCACATATTAGGAAAGAAACGGAGCCCAGGTCAGAAATCAGTGGAAAGATTAGCTGGCATAGTTGTCTAGAACCCCCAACCATCAGCAGATCATCCGGCATACTAAGTACCCAATGTAAAGTACATTTACCTGACAGTAGCATGTAGTCTGCTTTGGGTACAGTAAGCACCGCAGATCTCTACTTCATCCTTTTATATGATAGTGTTGGATGTCAGGAGACATAAGGTTGGGAAATACAGATTTTTTCCTAGTGATACTGACTTTTTCCCCATAGACTAAATAAGCTGATAAACAGGGAATAGAATTGCAATAGCATAATTATTAGTGTGAACAAGTCCAATTATCAGTGAAAGTCAACTGTGCTATGAAACAAGCATTATATTAATCATATGATTGTCAAAAAGAACATCTGTTTTAATGAAACTCAACTCTAGCTCAGCAGTTTGGAGTACATACTGTTTATCTAGTCTCATAGTTACAGCACCTTTTCTTCAATCTCTTGGCATCACAGCCAGTTTTTGTCTTTATGACACTTTTTTCACTTTTATATTATTGAGTTCT
Source organism: Dendrobates tinctorius (assembly GCF_039654945.1). Lineage (NCBI taxonomy): Eukaryota > Metazoa > Chordata > Amphibia > Anura > Dendrobatidae > Dendrobates > Dendrobates tinctorius. The sequence continues at coordinate 38,030,170 of NW_027361714.1, forward strand.
AGGAGCCATACTTTTTTTTTTGTTTTTGACGACATAGGATTTGTTTTTTGGGGATGAGTTGGGTTTGTCAGTGGCGTCCTTTTTCGGTACATTAACAAATTTTTACTAACTGTTTTAGGGAAGAAATATTAAGGCTAGTTTCACACTAGCGTTTATGAGCGCAGCGACGGCCTGCGCACGGCCGCCGCTAAGCCCCGCCCCTGCCGCGCCTCCGCCGGTAGCTCCGCCTACCGGCGCATGACGCTGCATGCGCCCCCTATCTTTATCACTGGGGGCGCAGGCCGTGCGCAATATGCGTTTGGCGGCGCATGCGTCCTTTTGACGGTGCGCCGACCTGCACCAAACGCAACCTGCTGCAGTTTGGTTGCGCCGGTGCACCGTCAAAAAGGCGCATGCGCCGCCAAACGCATATTGCGCATGGCCTGCGCCCCCAGTGATAAAGATGGGGAACGCAGGGTGCATGCAGCGTCATGCGCCGGTAGGCGGAGCTACCGGCGGAGGCGCGGCAGGGGGCGGGGCTTAGCGGCGGCCGTGCGCAGGCCGTCACTGCGCTCATAAACGCTAGTGTGAAACTAGCCTAACAAAACAACAATTCTGCCACTGGTTTGTGTTTTAAGTTTTATGCTATTCGCCGTGCTGCACAAATAATGTTAACTGTATTCTGTGTCTATACTAATATGACAATATCAAATTTTTACATTTGTATTAATTTGCACTACTTTTATACAAATATTACTCCCTGAAAAAAATAATTTGTTTTTAGAATATTTGGAGAGCCAAAAGTTTCACCATTTTCCATCAGTGGAGCTCTATGACGGCTTTTTTTTTGCGAGACAAGCTGTAGTTTTAATTGGTGCTATTTTCTGGTACATGTGAATTTTTGTTTATTTTTTTATTAACTCTTTGAGAGGCAAAAGAACATTAAAACAGCAGAGAAATTCAGGAACCAGGACACCAGATGTCTTCTTTTGTTAACTTTATTGGTATAGAAAAATCACAACGTTTTAGCCCTGCAGGGCCTTTATCAAACTATAAAAATGATAGATGTGCAGAATTTTTTTATAGCTTGATAAAGACCCTGCAGGGCTGAAACATAGTGATTTTTCTGTACAAAATGAAGTTACCAAAGGAAGATGTCTGGTGCCCCTGTTCTTGGATTTCTCTGCAATGCTACAGCCTTGTGGAGGGTTGCACCAAGTGTGTATGGACAACAGTGGTACACAGGACCCATCTATAACAAGTAAAAAAAAAATAAAATATAGAATTACTGTTTTTTTTTTTATAACAACTTACACCATTCTTTCTAATTGTCATGGTAACCTTACTCAATTGGTTGATACAATCATAGCAATACCAAATTTAAATACCAGTTTTTTGTTTTGTTACTTTTGCACAAGAAATGGCTTTAAAAAAATCCAATATATTTTGGTCACCATATTCTGACACCCATAACTATTTTTTTTCAGTAGACGAGTTGTGAATGTGACACGCCCACTAGGGCCGTGTGGTACTCAGAACCGGGTCGGACAGTTCTTTGGGGAAGTCACAGGGCCATGACCCGACTCTGTGGCCCTGGCTGTGCTGTAAAATTGGGAATATGTATATGGGATTTCACATGATGCCACCTGTGGTGTTCGGCAACAGATGGCCTACGCTGCTAAAGGAGACCGCTGGGGCTGATGGTGACGCAGCTGGGATGGTTCTGCTCCCCACTGGTGGTGCTGGGCCCTAGGGCTACCGGTTCTGTTTATGTCAGGCTTCATGTACTTTGTGGTGCAGGACTCAGGGCGCAAGAGATCACTGGATGACATAAGGACTGTAGTTTTCTTTTCCTTTACTTGATGGTTGATAGTACAGACCGGGGCACTGGTAACAGATCGTGATGGAGAGCAGGGCAGCTTGGAAGAAATTTTGGATACACCTGGCCAGGTAGGTATGGAGCCCTTCCTTCTGCGCTGTCCTCACTATTTCCTCGCTGCTCACCTTCCTGCTGCTAACTGTCTCTCTTTGTATTTAAAAACAAACTGTTGCCCGCATGGCAGGCATCTCAAGCCTATCACAGATGCCACTCCTTTGTGTCAGCTCCAGGCTTTGGTATGCTGCTGTGCCACCGGGTATTAGATTGGGCCAGGAGGTCTGCAGTCCCCTGCCCTCTGGTTTTAGCTGCCGGGACTTCAGTACCTGTGCAACCACAAATTCCAGTATCCGGTTCCTAGCGCTCAGCTCTGGGGCGAGTTTAATCACAGCTGCACTCCCCAGGTTTTGCTCGACTTCTCTCCTACTGACACCTGATAACGGGACCCCTCCTTGCTTCCAGGCATGACATTCCTCCCTGTGAGGGAGGCAATGCCACTGTGGCAACTGGAGTCCTGGGGTGCCACATATGTAAGTTGTTTTTTTGGCGGGACAAACTGTGGTTTTTAAGGGTTACTCTTTGGGGTATATTACACGCTTTCATCACTGTTTAATCCTTTATTTAGAAAGGACTAATAAAACAAAATAAATCTTGAACTGGTTTTAAATGTTATTGTCTACAGAGTTTGTCAGACCTCAGTTGCTGTAGCAACATGTCGGTACCTCTTGATCGCAATGCGGGGGTGTCAGTGGGCTGACAGAGCGATTGATAAACCCTTTGTCAAACTCCTCACATGCCACTGTCAATAGTTACATGGCCAATTTGGGGGTTAACATGCTGGAATCACACTGGTCTAATCACACATAGCAGGAGCTCAGCTGTACATAACTACTGACCCCTGCTGCAGCTGCTGTGTGACAAGGTCCCAACAACCGCCTAGGTCATTATACCTATCACCGTATCGTTGCTGCGTCGTTGAGTAGATCTGCCTGTTTGACAGCTTACTAGTGACGTACCAGAGATCCTTACCAGGTCGTATCGTAGTCGGGATTGTTGGAGCGTCGCTATGTGTAACGGGACCCTTAGATTCACCACTCACTGTATAGTGAGTGCAGCTGTAATCATTCCACTGCACCTTGACTGAAAGCCTGCTCTGCACACACACTGCAGACCTGGCTATCAAAGTGTCAACTCAAAGTGCCATGTGATTACAATTGCACTTGATGCACCCGAGAGGCCGTGGGATACTCAGGACCGGGCCGGTTAACTTCAATGGGAAACGTCACAGCGGCAGTGACCCAGTCCGTGGCCTAAGGTGGTCATGTAAAAGGGGAGTATTGATTAGGGATAAAGTTTATGTAGTGATTCGTGATGCCAGTTAGAGTGTTCGACTGTAGTATAGCCAGCACTGCAGATGATCCCTGGGGGAGTAGATGGTGATGGCAGTGCAGATGTTAAACCCTCTCCAACCAGGGCAGACCCCAGAGATTGTGATGGAAGTAGAAGGCACGGAGTAATAAGGCAGGAGACAAGAAAAGTCACTTTATCATTTACTGTAGTTCAGGTGCAGTTAAGAGGAGATATTACAACTCTCACCAGGTTACAGTCTCCTCAGTGTAAGCTTCCTGCTATTCTAATCCCTTCTGGGACCAAGGCTTCCCGGAGTTCAGAACTTCCAATATTGTCTCTATTCACTGTGTATTTCTCCTTCAGCAACTTGCAGTGTGAATCCTGTGTGAAGCAGCACAAATTCCCACTTGCACCATCCTTCACTGATCCTAGGTTATTGCAGTATTTATGAGGGAAAACACTTTTCTGCTGGTCGTATAATCCCACGCAGTCTCTCAGCTTACCACCCTGCTCTGAAAGCATGGATGGTCTAGGGGCTGGTCCCTGATGCTTCTTTAGCTGTACTCCTGGATCGAGCGCATGTCTTAACATGGCTTCCCAGAGCCTCCTTCTACTTCATTGAAAAACATCAAGTCTGCTCCTCCCCCTCCCAGTTAGGGTGTGTCTGCAAAGCTCTAAGCTCCAGACTAGTGAGGGTGTGAGGTGAATTGTCTGTGTGGTGAATTGTCTGTGTGTGTTGTGGTCTTTAGCAGAGAAAGCATAACTCCCATTGCTCACAAAACACATACAAATCAGTACATATTTAACCCTTTTGTGGTGGTAAAGATGCAGGGCGCCACACGCTCACAGTATACAGAGTAATGACTGTCACCGCCTCCTGAACCACCCCGATGACTGAAAGTGAGCAGCTGCAAACAGAACAAAACTTTATTTCTTACCCTGTAGTGACTGCACCAGATGCCATTTACTTGCAGATTGCCTCTGCTTCTGTAGGAAAATAACATTTCTGAACGTTACAGGTACCCATTTATAAAAGCCAGTTGGTTTCAGGAAAAAACAATTCCCCATTGAAGAAGATCTGGTTTGCTTTTGCAGCTGCTGCCTCACATTGACTACTGCTTAGCTTATTTATAACTGTTCTATATTCCCCAGAATTTCTCCATTTAAAGTGTATGCAGCAATGCAATTACTTCATCTTATTTACATTACTTTACATTTTTCAACACTAAACTTCGGCCATGTGTTTGCCCATTCAGTCATGTTTTTAGATCATTTTGTAATAATATATTGTGAAGTTCAGCTTCTATGATCCTACAATTTACTCTCAATTATTAGAGAGTAAAATAGAATCGGTCCTAGCAGGTTCCCTGCGGTACCCCACTGCTGACTTTCTATAATGAAGAGAATGTACTACGGCATTTGTGGCGACGCTTTGTTTTCTGTCCTTTAACCCCTTTCCTACAATGGACATAATATTCCGTCCATGTGACCTGGGACCTAAGTCCCAAGGATGGAATAGTACGTCTAATGCGATCAGCGGCGCCCACGGGGAGAGCGCAGCTGATCGCGGCCAAGTGTCAGCTGATTATCACAGCTGACACCCGGCACAATGTGTCAGGTGCGGTCACGGACCGCCCCCGACACGTTAACCCCTGGCACACCGCGATCAAACATGATCGCGGTGTACCGGGGGTTAAAGGAAGCATCGGCAGGGAGGGGGCTCCCTCCGTGCTTCCCTGCGACCCCCACAGCAGCGCGATGTGCAGCGCCGCTGCAGAGGTCGCTTTTCCTGCAGGTCCCTGAATCCAATATGGCGACGGGGACCTTCGGGGGCCTGCAGGGAGCTGGCTTCCTCACTGCCCGCAGAGCGCAGGCATGAGGAAGCCTTCAGCAGTGCCTGTGACAGATCGCTGATCTGTCACAGTGATCTGTGATGTGACAGATCAGCGATCTGTCACAGGACAGTGATGTCCCCATGGGACATTATAATAAAGTTAAAAGAGAAAAGTGTAAAAATAATTTAAAAAAAAATATTCCCTAATAAATTCATTTTTTAAAAACAATAAAAGTACACATATTTGGTATCGCCGCGTCCGTAATGACCCACCCTATAAAACTTTCTCATTAGTTAACCCCTTTAGCGAACCCCTTAAAAAACAAAAATAAAAAACGAAGCAAAAAATAATGATTTATTATCATACTGCCGAACAAAAAGTGCAATAACGCACGATTAAAAAGACGCTTATAAATATCCATGGTACCGCTGAAAACGTCATCTTGTCCCGCAAAAAACGAGCCACCACACAGCGTCATCAGCAAAAAAAATAAAAAGTTATAGCTCGCAGAATAAAGCGATGCAAAAATAATTATTTTTTATATAAAATAGTTTTCATTGCATAAAACCGACAAAACAAAAAAACGACCTAAATGAGGTATCGCTGTAACCATACTGACCCAAAGAATAAAACCGCTTTATCAATTTTACCGCACGCGGAACGGTGTAAACGCACCCCCAAAAGATATTCATGAAACGCTGGATTTTGTTCATTCTGCGTCCCAAAAATCGGAATAAAAAGCGATCAAAAAATGTCACGTGCCCGAATATGGTACCAATAAAAACATCAACTCGTCCCGCAAAAAATAAGACCTCACATGACTCGGTGGGTCAAAATATGGAAAAATTATAGCTCTCAAAATGTGATGATGCATAAACTATTTTTACAATAAAAAGCGTAAATTGCACAAATTGCACAATAACTTTTGGGGTCCTGTTACTCTTGGGAAATTAAAAATTGGGGGTGAAAAGATCATTTTTGTGGAAAAAATATGAGTTTTTTAATTGTACGGCTGTACGTTATAAACTTCTGTGAAGCCCTTGGGGGTTCAAAGTGCTCACCACATATCTAAATAAGTTCCTTGGGGGGGTCTAGTTTCCAAAATGGGGTCACTTGTGGGGGGTTTCCACTGTTTAGGTACATAAGGGGCTCTCCAAACGTGGCATGGCGTCCAATTTGAATTCCAGCCAATTTTGCAGTGAAAAAGTCAAACGGCGCTCCTTCCCTTCCAAGCTCTGCCATGCCCCAAACAGTGGTTCCCCTCACATATAAAGTATCAGCGTACTCAGGACAAATTGCACAATAACTTTTCCAGTCCAATTTCTCCTGATACCCTTGGTAAAATAAAAAAAATTGAACCTGAAGTACTTTTTTGGGGAAAAAAATTTAAATATTCATTTTTTTTAAACATTCAAAAAATTCCTGTGAAGCACCTGAAGGGTTAATAAACTTCTTGAATGTGGTTTTAAGCACCTTGAGGGGTGCAGTTTTTAGAATGGTGTCACTTTTGGGTATTTTCTATCATATAGACCCCTCAAAGTGACTTCAAATGTGATGTGGTCCGTAAAAATAAAATGGTGTTGTAAAAATGAGAAATCGCTGGTCAACTTTTAACCCTTACAACTTCCTAACAAAAAAAACATTTTGGTTCCCAAATTGTGCTGATGTAAAATAAACATGTGGGAAATGTTACTTATTAAGTTTTTTGAGTGCCATATCTCTGTGATTTAAGGGCATAAAAATTCAAATTTGGAAAATTGCAAAATTTTCAAAATTTTCGCCAAATTTCCATTTTTTCACAAATAAACGCAAGTTATATGAATTAAATTTTTCCACTATCATGAAGTAGCAATAGAACAACAAGGTTTACCCATACAGGCCTCCAAACAAATGCACTATCAGGGTGCAGTGGACCCATATAAAGATGGCAACACAGGTGCAAAAATACCAATCAAGCAACTGCTCCAGCCTACCAATACATGGAGGGGGCGATTGCCTGGTATGTTGATGCACAAAAACAACTTGTATGCGGCGCTGTTCACACTAAGGCCATGCACAGCGTCCAGGCCAGCCTAGTACCAACACCCTTCTATTAGTTCAGGCGGGCTGCCCAGCGCTAACAAATGCATGCCGTGTGGAAAACAGACACCGCAATTTACAAGACCAAATGGGCCCAACTGCACCCTGAATAAAAAGTGCAAAAAACACATTTTAAAAATATTTTTTAAAATATATTTTTTAAAAAAATGTGGAGTATTAGTTAATATTTTGGCCAAAATACGTGAGCCCGTAACCTACGTCAAAGATCTCCACGCTTTTAAAAAATATATTTATAAAATATCCACTGCTCACGTATTTTGGCCATGTAGTTGCATGCAGTTTGCATGTAGTATGTATGTAGCATGCATGTAGTATGTATGTAGTATATATGTAGTATGTATGTTGCATGTAGTATTTATGTAGTATGAATGTAGCATGTATGTAGTATGTAGTATGAATGTAGCATGTATGTAGTATGCATGTTGTATGTATGTAGCATGTAATTTTTTTTTTTTTTTAACATTTAACACATTAGCCGGATGATGGGACTACTACTGTCCCATCATTGGCTAATGTGTCAATCACTGTCATGGTAGCAGGCATCGCCCGATGGGACTTGTAGTCCCATCGGACGATGCCTGCACAGACCCCCGAAGCCTGCACAGACCACCGGCAGGCCGGCACAGCCCCCCGGCAGGCCGGCACAGCCCCCCGAAGCCTGCACAGACCACCGGCAGGCCGGCACAGCCCCCCGGCAGGCCGGCACAGCCCCCCGGAGCCTGCACAGCCCCCCGGCAGGCCGGCACAGCCCCCCGGCAGGCCGGCACAGACCCCCACAGGGTGCACAGACCACCGGCAGGCCGGCACAGCCCCCCGCAGGCCGGTACAGACCCCGGGCAGTCCACACAGCCCCCCCGGCAGGCCGGCACAGCCCCCCGGCAGGCCGGCAGAGACCCCCGGAAGGCCCGAAATGACGGCGCATCATGATGCGCACACACCGCGCATCATGATGACGTCAGTCTGTCAATCAACTTTGAACTTCCGATTCCGATGCCGAATTCCGATATTGAAAAAATATCGGAAGTCGGTATCGGAATTCCGATACAGCAAGTATCGGCCGATACCCGATACTTGCGGTATCGGAATGCTCAACACTAGACACGACCTATCTTTCATGAATCCATGCTGGTTATCAGTTATTACATCATTCTCTGCAATATATTTTCTAAGGTTATCTCTTGTAATACCCTCAAAAATTTTGCACACTACTGATGTCAGGATTACCTGATTGTAGTTGCCTGGATCCACCTCCTTACCTTTCTTAAATATCAGTACCACGTCAGTGATCCACCAATGTTTTGGCATCGACCCTATTATTAGAGAGTCTAAAAAGATTAAATACAGCGATGTGTCAATCACCGAACTCAGCTCCCTCAATATCAGAGGATGAGTGCCATCTGGCCAGGAGGATTTGTCAATATTTAATTTTCTGGGATGCAGCCATAGTTTTTCTGGTGTTAATTTAGTTATGTAGCATGGTGATCTTTGATTTATGCCTTGCTGAATGATACCTGGCAGTCAGTTTATTAGTGAACAAAAATGAAAAGTGGCTGTTCAATATCTCAGCCATCTCTTTGTCCTCCATAATTATCTTGGGATTTATTTTAATGTCGTTGGCAATTTGTTTGCCTGAAGAAAAGCTAGTTTGATTTTTTTTTACATATCTTATTGAGATCTTTATACTCCTGTAATGCTATTTCTGATTTCTTGGCATCCAAAGTTTTAAATGCCCTTTATCTTTTTGGTATTATACTTTGTACTACCCTGTTTATCCACATTAGCTTCTTTTTTTTCCTAGACATTTTATTAGCAGAAGGTATATGTTTTCTACTGGTTTCTAGTAGTATATTCTTTAACACACCCTATTTATGCTCGATATCCCCAGTTACCATGGCATGGTCCCACGATTTAGCTCTTCCCTTAACTTGTTGTGCACTGAACGCCATCTCCTCTGTGATGTGGTAACATGGCGGGAACGCACCAGCACACACACTCAGTCAATCAGGTAACCTAACACACTGTAAAACACTATCAACTACAGTGCTTCCCTAGCTCCTGATGAAACTGCAGAGGTGATGAAACATGCATCAAGGTGCGAGTTAGCAGCTTAGGCTGGTTTCACATTTGCGTTAAAACAACGCTGCGCCCTGCGTCGTTAAGCCCCGCCCCGAGCCGGCTCCCTGCCCGCCCCATCCGGGATCACCGCCTACTTTCGCATTTGCACGCATGCGATCGGCGCACCCTATCTTTAGCATAGGGTGCGCAGATCATGCGCTGCCAGTGTGAAAGTAGCATGCTGCGCACTTTTGACGGTGCGCCGTGCGCGCCGAAATGCAACATGCTGCATTTTGGCGCGCACGGCGCACCGTCAAAGGTGCGCAGCACGCTACTTTCACACTGGCAGCGCATGATCTGCACACCCTATGCTAAAGATAGGGTGCGCCGATCGCATGCGTGCAAATGCGAAAGTAGGCGGTGATCCCGGATGGGGCGGGCAGGGAGCCGGCTCGGGGCGGGGCTTAATGACGCAGGGCACAGCGTTGTTTTAACGCAAATGTGAAACCAGCCTAACACATCCATCTTTTCATGACTACAGGTAATGGATCACTTATGACCTTTTTTACCATTATACAAGATCTATCTTTGTCACTGACATATGCTAGCTTGACTATTTATTTATTATCTGTTATTGGCTGGTGCTACTATTGAGATTATATTGATATTTTTTCTTATGTTACAGATGCATGTTAGCTTAATTACTTTATTCATGGTCTATTATTAGCTTACGCCACTATTGTGATTATATAGATATTTATTCCACAGTGTGGATCAAGTAATAGACGTATTGTTGATCCTTTTACACATGGGGCGTCTATTTTCTATATTATAGGATTGTAGAAATGTGTGTTTCTGCTTTGTGGTTTTTGTTATCATGTCCCACCAGGCAATGAGTTTTTAACCTCTTAATGTCCAATGACGGACACAGTCCGTCATCAGACATCTCCCCTGCTTTAATGAGGGCTCCGGCGCCGGGCCGGAAATGACCTCATCGCCGACCCCCGTCACGTGATCCGGGGTCGGCGTCATGTTGCCTGGACAACCAGAGGTCTCTATGAGACCTCTATGGTTGTTCCAGGCATATGGCTTTCAGCGCCACCCGGTGGTCAGCGCTGAAAGCACAGCAATAAATCTGCTACATATGGGCGATCTGCTCATCGCCCATATGTAGCAGAGACGATCGGGTTGCACATGCTTCTTTCCTCCTATGGAGGCTATTGATGCATGCCAAAAGTTAAAAAAAATGATTAAAAATAAAAAAGATTAAAAAAACCTAAAAGTTCAAATCACCCCCCTTTCGCCCCAATCAAAATAAAACAGTAAAAAAAAATCCCACATACACATATTAGGTATTGCCATGTTCAGAATCGCCCGATCTATCAATAAAAAAGCATTAACCCGATCGCTAAACGGCGTAGCAAGAAAAAAATTCAAAACGCCAGAATTACATTTTTTTGGTCGCCAAGACATTGCATTAAAATGCAATAACGGGCGATCAAAAGAACATATCTGCACAAAAGTGGTATTATTAAAACGTCAGCCCGGCACAGAAAAAATAAGCCCTCACCCGACCCCAGATCAAGAAAAATGGAGACGCTATTGGTCTTGGAAAATTGCGCAATTTTTTTTTTTTTTTTTTTTTTTAACAAACTTTGGAATTTTTTTTCACCTCTTAGATAAAAGAGGACATAGACATGTTTGGTGTCTATGAACTCGTAATGACCTGGAGAATCATAATGGCAGGTCAGATTTAGCATCTAGTGAACCTAGCAAAAAAGCCAAGCAAAAAACAAGTGTGGGATTGCACTTTTTAAGCAATTTCACCGCATTTGGAATTTTTGTTCCCGTTTTCAAGTTCATGACATGGTAAAACCAATGGAGTCATTTAAAAGTACAACTCGTCCTGCAAAAAATAAGCCCTCACATGGCTATATAGATGGAAAAATAAAAAAGTTATAGCTCTGGAAAGAAGGGGAGGGAAAAATGAAAATGCAAAACCAAAAATACCCCTGGTCTTTAAGGGGTTAACTCTGTGTCATTTATTACATTGAATTTTAAGTATTTTTTCCAATATCTAAATAAAATTAGCTATTTTTATTATTTTTGATCACTTGTTCCATCATGGTTGCTATAGGTTCTACATCCCAACCTCAACACACAGCTTAGACTAATGGAAGCCAAGCATGGAAGAGATCCATTAAAATAGCTTTTATTGATTAACAAGTTTAAACATTTTTAAAAAAGCAAACATGTCCAACACAGGATGCTGGTGTGGCCACATGAAATAGCTTACAAAAAAAGGTACAGAGATGGAAATTAATATATTTACAATGTCAGTAAATATCAAAAAGTATAAAAAAATCAACAATGTAGTATAAATACGCTGTATCCCTCCTCTTAAGTATTCGGCAAATAGGTTTGATTAACTGATTAATTTCTCCCAGCAAAGTAATAAAAACCTGTTTGTCAAATACTTAAGAGGAGGGATACAGCATTTTTACAATACTTTGTTGATTTTTTATACTTTTTGATATTTAGTGACATTGTAAATATATTAATTTCATTCTCTGTACCTTCAAGTATTTTTTGTAAGCTATTTCATGTGGCCACACCAGCGTCCTGTGTTGGACATTTTTGCTTTTTTCAGAATGTTTAAACTTGTTAATCAATAAAAGCTATTTTAATGGATCTCTTAAATGCTTGGCTTCCATTAGTCTAAGCTGTGTGTTCAAATTACAAAAAGAAGTGCGATTCAACATATATGTGGATGCTAATGATCTACTGTACATCCCAACCGTAGAGTCTGTGAGTCGGCCCAGTTCTCCATGAACTCAAACCCTTCCTTCCCGCACCAATTTCTAAGCCACTTATTTATTTCCCTTCAGTTGCTTTTCTAGAGGCGATTGTGGCACCAGCAGCATCTCTGAAAATGCTATATTGGAGATCCTGGGCTTTAGCTTCTATCTTTAGCTTCTAACGCTCCTGGGCTTTAGCTTCTATCCTAGCTTCCTGTAATCATTTTAATGACCTTTCATATCCCTCTCATTTTTGACTCAATGTGTAATATGACTGCTGGGTTTTCCTCAGCCCCATCCAGCAATCTGCCTATTCAATCGGCGACATGTGAAACCCTAGCACACAGTAGACAACACACTGTATGTGAAACCCTAGCACACAGTAGACAACACACTGTATGTGAAACCCTAGCACACAGTAGACAACACACTGTTTGGCATTCGCAGTCTCGGTGGTAGATGTCCCTGTCTGTCCACCATATTATAGAGTCCCCTACCACCAACATCTGCCTGGCCTTTGCTGCACTACTATTTCCCTTCCTACTACAACAGTCATTTTCCTGGTTGCTAGAGGCAATGTCCTGCTGGCTTGATCCCAGTCATGGGCTTGCATCTCTGCATTCAATACAATTCCACCTCTGCCCCTAGGTCTACAGTCCATCTTCTTTACAAATATTGCATATTGCATTCTCCCATTGTAGATAATTGTAAAGTAAATATGTAAAAAAATGCATTGACAATGTGCATGTTAGGCGTCAGGTTTCTGCGTCTGCTCTGCAGGAATCCAGAGCCTCACATTCTGCGGTTTCCTGCTGTCTATCTACTGCAGAGAAGATTACTTTGCAGCAGACCGCTCCAGAGACTAAGTTCCTCTGTGCTCCTACTGAGCATTCTCACGAGACCATCTCCCATTGGAGATCGGGAGTCATGTGCCCAGGTCCTGCTCCAGATCTCATTGGTCCATCTCGGAGATCTGGAAGGTCCCGCACAGCTATAAAAAGCGTGCATGACTGTTCGGCCATGCGCTAGTATAGACTATACTTGCTATGTGCAAATGGTGACGGATATATGATTCTGGTGACTGACTTATTAAGAAACCCCTTCCCTCTGATATTACGCATGTGGATAGGGAATTAGTTCAGCAGTCAGCGCCAGTCAGTGGCAAGCCTTAGGCCACTGTGCACACCGCACGTCTGCGCTAGCGTCCAACATTGCGCCTGCTTTGTAGCTGTGTCATCCAGCGGCAGTGTCCTACGCCGCGCTGCAGTTGCAGCCCTTCCTGGCACTCGCAGTAGCGACGCCGCATACATGGTAGGTCTAGACGGACGCAGCTCCTCTGTCTTAGGTCCTGCTCCTGTGTCCTGATACCGTGTGTGCATTTACCTGAGGCCTGTGACACTAACAGGCTCAGCGTTTTTGTATGTTTTTGTTGCGGCGCCTCTGTGTGTGAACAGAGCCCGCTCTGCGCATTTCGGGTGAAGTCTAACCCATGCACATTATACCGCCATATTGCTCGTCTGTCATTACTTAGCAGCGGTGAAACACCTACTGCACGGTGGACTCCGAACGGTGAACGCACTTTATTATTTATTTTTATTTAGTGCGTTCCTCCGTTCCTAACATTATACTAGCGCCAGGGTCTGGCTAGTGATGGCAGAACAGCAGCAACTCTTACAGTATATTCGGCAGCTGGAGGGCCGGTTGGCTACTCTTGAGACTGCTATCTCAGCTGCGAAATCCACTGAAGCTGCTGTACAGGGAATCGCAAAAGCAGTTTCACGTATGTCCACGTGCTCCCAAGCACCGACAGTTACCCGCCTCCCGTTGCCCGATAAATTTTCTGGCAATGGCGCCTCCTGTAGGGGTTTCGTCAGCCAGTGCTCTATCCAGCTGAAATTACTGGCTGCGCGATTCCCTACGGAACGGGCCAAGGTGGGGTTTATTGTTTCCCTTCTGTCGGGCAAGGCACTGGAGTGGGTTACGCCACTATGGGAGCGTGGTGACCCAGAGGTTCGGACCGCTGCTCAGTTTTTAACAGCTATTAAGCAGGTCTTCCTGGGACCATGGGTCACGCATGACACCTCTCTTCAGCTACTTGCTTTGACTCAGGGATCCCTCTCGGTTAGTCAGTATGCCGTTCATTTTCAGTAGCGACGCCGCACACACGGTAGGTCTAGACGGACGCAGCTCCTCTGTCTTAGGTCCTGCTCCTGTGACCTGATACCGTGTGTGCATTTTCCTGAGGCCTGTGACACTAACAGGCTCAGCGTTTTGGTATGTTTTTTTTGCGGCGCCTCTGTGTGTGAACAGAGCCCGCTCTGCGCATTTCGGGTGAAGTCTAACTCGTGTGCATTATGCCGCCATATTGCTCGTCTGCCATTACCTAGCAGCAGTGTAACACCTACTGCACGGTGGACCCCGAGCGGTGAACACACTTTATTATTTATTTTTATTTAGTGTGTTCCGCCGTTCCTAACAGTGCAGCTACAGTAAACAGGTTTCATTAGGTGATGCCTCAGCATATGATAAGTCTTTGTTCAGGATGTAAGACTTATGGTCATGGAAACTTTACACAACAAAAATGTGGATTGCTTTTAATATTCATCATATGCAACACACAGTATATCGTATCTCTCAACATTTGAGTACCTACTGTATTTGGGGCATTTATAACCCCACTGTTGATCAACTAATACTCAAAACATTTAGAAATATTTACTTTCTGCTCGGCTGCATAAACCTTGCCACTTTGCGTTCTATTTTGCAGCACAATCCCGTAAAAACAGAACAGTTTGGAGCACTGGTAAAATTCAATAATATGCATCAGTCATAAAGAGACTTTTACACTAGTAAAACACAGTACATGGTACATTATTTTTTATACGTTCATTAACATTATAATGCGACAGACAACAAATAAAATAAAGAATATTAAAGGAATGTACTTTAATAAATACAAATCTGTGTACATACTGAGATGAAAATATAGTGGGTTTTTTTCTCTTAGTGCACCTTTTCAGAAAATGGTAGAATCTAGTTACCCCAAGGGAGCAATGTGTGAACATACACACTCTCTTTATTTCCTTATTATTTTTCATATGTTTGCTGCTTCTAAATTCTTTTTTATTCCCTAAACAAATAATAATAATAATAATAATAAAAGACTATTATTAATACATTATTTCCAAGCTGTAGAAAATCACAGACCAAATATAATCAAATACACTTTAAGCTATACGGTATATGCTATGGTGTTTGTCAGATGACTTGTCAGATATTTCTCATAGATTTTTATGTTGAGATTTGCTAAAACGCCTAAACTATTCATAGAACTGTCTATAATTACCTTGTATGCAGATTGTGCCTTGTAACAGTCGAATAAGTCTACCATAAAGTCCAATATAGAAGTAATTTTTATGTGAAAATTAGGTGCTGATTAAGTTCCCCAAGTATCTTTGTTATGATTGCTGTTCCAAACTTGGGGCACATTCAGACCGCCATACAAATTGGTCCGAGATCGAACCACAATGCATGAACTGGCCTTGAATCTCCCAACATATATTTCTATGAAGCTGTCAGTTCTGGTTGGGAGACCGGCGGTCAGTGCGAGTATTGCAGTCCAATCTCTGACCAATATATGGATGTATGAATGCGCTTTTACTGATAGAAAGGCTTCAAATTTCTTGCATAGACATGTCAGGTGTTTTTTTTGCTTGCATCTCCCCACATGTATCATACAGTTGTTCTTCAGGGCTTTGTAAAACAGTGCCCATGTGATGACCCATGTTTAAGGAAAAAAAGAAATGTAATGACAGCTTGCGTCTTATACATGCACTGTATACATATGTTAAGAATTCAGATTGACTGTTCACTTAATCAACCTAGCCTGTATTGACTGAAATCCCAAAGAGCAGGATTTGAGAAAGCCTTGAGAAAATGCACAAGGGTCATCGATGAATTAGGCAAAATTTTGAGGATCAAGGTGCAGCCAGCTTGAGTTCGAGGCACGTTTCCCCCTCCTTGAATGCAAATGAACAATTTACATATGATACAAGACATCTTTAAAGTTCTTGTTAAATGAGAACTATTACATAGGGTTTGTGAAAGGAAGCAACTTTGAAATTTGCCCCTTATTAAAAATCTTCTCCATTCTCAAGAATTGAGGGATTTTTCATTTTAAAGACTGCAGCTTGTCTATCATAGTTATCCTAGCAAAGACTGCACTGAAACTGACGAGACCAATAGATCTGCTCAACTTCAGTCCCCCTGTACTTCTCCAGTGCCAAAGTAGCAGTGAAGGGTGCACATTTGGGGCCATCAGTGAAATTAGGTTGCAGGTCCTAACTGTCAATCTTCAGGAACACACCGCACCCTTAGAAAGCAGGAAACCAGGAGGCAGAGGAGTGGTGTTCTCCTGAAGAAAGAACATGAGAATAACACTTTGAAGCTCATAAACAGTGATAAGCGTGCATGCTCGGATAAGGTGTTATCGGATAAGGTGTTAAGGTGCATGCTCATGTCCATATCGTGTATTTACGGCATGCTCGAAAAAAATGCTAGAGTCGCCGGGGCTGTATGTCTCGCCGCTGCTCAACAGGCTCAACATATATACGGATTGCCTGTTCGGTAGATAATCCCTGCATGCGTTGCGGCTATAGACAGCTGCGGTGTCGGGACTGGGAGCATTTTTTCGAGCACACCGGAAATATGTGATTAGGACACTCCTTATCCGAGCACGCTGGCACATCACTATTTATAAACCATAATTCTGGATTTGACTTGAAACTATATGGTATTAAAAGATGGACTGGCATGTCAAGTGAATTGAAGTCATTTCAGAATACTTCATAAATCAAAAGTATGTTTTAGAAAAATATTTCTGGTAATAGAGAATCTTAAAGTGCAAAGAAGGTCTTCTGGAAGTGCAATGTTAGTTATTTAGCATACATATTCAGTCTCATTCTATTTTTCAGTATTCACTCTTTTATTATTATTTTCCTTTTTGCTTGATGAATTATTCATAATATAAAATAGTTCTAGAAGACTCAAACTGAAAAACTTTTCCAAGCAAAATCATTTTTAGTGCTTTCCGGAACCATAGATAAAAGAAAGCATAGACCATTGGGTTGAAAGTTGAATTTAAATATCCAATCCATACAAACGCATCAATGACGAATGATGGAATTCTATAGTTCATAAAAGGACCAGTAGCTGTGGAGAAAAAGAAGGGAGACCAGCAAATAAGGAAAACCCCCATAATTGTTCCAAGGGTTTTAGCAGCTTTCCTCTCTCTACATCGGGATTGGTGTTTTCCATCTAGATCAATCTGGAATTGGATCTTATTGGTAGTGTCTTTAATTAATCGTGCCTGTCTTCTTGCAATGAAATATATTTTGCCATAAATACAAATCATAACAAATCCAGGAATAAAGAAGGACAACATTGAAGACACTATCCCTGATGTTTCACTGAAAAATACAAAGCAGCCTCCAATGCAACTGACTTGATTATAGAAATATGATTCAGATCCTTTTATGTTAAGCTCAAGAAAGATCATACTAAAGGCAAAAATACCAGGTAGCACCCAACTGGCAATGATCATTGTGAGCACAGTAAAGCGATTTATTCTTGACTTATATCTCAGTGGATCGCATACTGCATAATATCTATCCACGGAGATGAACGAGAGGTGGAAGATGGAAGCTGTACTTAGCATTATATCCATTCCTGTATGGATTTTACAGAAGATGTCTCCAAAATACCAACAGTTCTCCACTGACCTCACCATACTATATGGCATCACAAGGCAGCCCAATAGAAAGTCCACAGTGGCCATGGAAAGGATCAGATAATTTGTTGGAGTGTGAAGCTGTTTGAAATGAGCTATGGAGATGATCACAGCAAGATTTCCTGCCATTGTGGCCAACATGGTGCTTACCATAAACACATACATGGGAATCCTTACGTTGATTGGCCAGTTATACTTTTCACATGACTTGTTCATTGTCTCAAAACAGTACTGTAGCTGCATTGTACTTCAGATACCACGTTTCACCTTGACACATTGGTTGCAGTGGGTGAGGGTGTAATAGTGAGGCATCCGATGTGTAACTTTGCTTTCTCCTGCTATCAGTTGTCAAAAACTGTAAAACAAATAATTGATTGTTAATATGGGTAAACATTAGGAAAAGTTATGATGACCTGTTAATACCACTGCATTACTATGAGTCTGTGAACATACTTTATGAGTCAGCACTAAACTGTTAAAGACCTATTTGCCGTAAATGTATGAAAATACCAGTATGTATACTTTCTGCTATTTATTCATTATACTAGAGTTGGGTGAACTGTTTGATATTCTATTTAGTCTGCTTAAAAAAAATTTGATTTGTGATGGATATACTTAACCATGGAATCGTAATGCTCAAAGCCGCTAATTGCCTGGATACCTGTATAACACTCTAAGATCTTCTGGGACTGTACTGAACCCCTTTTAAGCACTTTATTGCAAACAAATTATTAAAGCCCACATGACCTCAACCTCATCCAGCAAGGAAAAAGCAGATGGTTACTAGTTGTAACCATCAATGGTATTTGGGTGATGTATATGGGCTTAATAATGGACTATTACAACAAGGAAGTGTGCAAAATAATATATATTTTTTACAACATGCACACTTAATGAGATAGACAGTTGTGTTCAAATTGCTGAATTATGGAGACTTTTGTTTTGTCCTTAAAAAAATATATATATACAGTATGTCAGGGGAACAGTCAGGGGATCACGCAGATATCCCACCGCTGCCACCAGCTTGTCACAAACAAGCACTCCGCTGCCTCCAATAGTCAGGACAATTACGCAGTTGACTGACAGTTGATGGAAAAGGCCATGGCTGCTTTGGCTATTAGTCCAATCATTGTGTGCTTCCCAGTGAGCTTATAGTATCTACGCATGTACGCATGTGATTCCAGTGCATTGAATATATAGATATATGCTTCGGTACGGTCACCGCCAAGTCCAGCAATAACCCAAGAAAAACTAGCTGCCACCATATATTTAATCCAACTAGTAGGCAGTGCTTATAAAATATACAAAACTAAACTAAAAAAAATTGAGCCAGAGCATGTGTTGGTATAATTGCAATGCATAGGCGTATATTTACCCTGTGGCCATATAACAAACAGAAGCTAAAGTTAAAAACAAAATGAGCAAACGCCCTGTATTAAGCAAATAAATAGTAATAGTACATGTAAATAACTTGGGTTAACATTGTTTTGATCAAAAAACGTGAAAGCCGTCCCACCACGAAAAGGTGTGTCTTAACCTAACTCTTGAAAATGCAAGAGAAAGGAGCAATCAGCTCAACTATCTATGCTCGGCAAAATGACAATCCAAGTGAAAAAGCCGGCACTCGCGTCTTCATAAAAAAAACTCCCAGCATTGAACAATGAATATATTTCAGAATCTGCTTTTTTTAGAATAGAGTCCCACCCATATACCTCCCCTTGGTAGCGTTAGTTGCAGGAAAGTAAATAGGAAATCTCCAACCTTTAGGATATCTCCCCCCTGGAGGTTGCAGGCAGTATATTAATGCCATATTTCCTATCATGATTCTAGCTTTCGATAGATAGGAAACTTGATATATATAACATTATCCATCTTGCCAATATTAATTCTGGGCTGATTCGCAGACCGCTCAGTGATGTGAGTAAATGTGTTACGTTTGCCACTTCATCACGTCACTGAAAATATATCTCACATAACTATAGGACCCACATCTATCACCAAAAAACAATAATCATAACTGGACTTCGATGCCAGAGCGTCTGATATCATTCGCCTCTATTGCTTTTGAGTGAAAGGCTCTAAAAGTCTGTTGCTTATACTTTGTGTCTTCTCTCCATAGGATAACCCATTTCAATTACATGTTCACAGCAGGGGGTCGTAGGACAGAAAGGGGTCAGAGATCTTTTTTTTCATATACAATGTTTGTCAACTCCTTTTTCCACTTATATTGTGCTGCTCAGCCCACCTGATCTGATAGTATGGGCATCATCAATAGGCTGTAAGCCAGACACTGTGCACCACATGCACAGTGTGACTGGCGTCCTATGCAGGCTTCATCTGTGTGTGCATTTTTAATACTAGGCAACCACTTTCTCCATGAATTGGTAGGCCTGTGAGTGATTACTCTATCAGTATGTTGCACCTGTGCTGCCCCCGCCTTTATCATGGGGGTCTGCTGCATCTTGCTATTGTAATGGTAATCTGGCCAGGAGTTGGTAAGGCTGTTCGTTATTTTTCTTGATTCTAGGTCTAGCTGTTTTTGAATTTAGTGTTAAGACTTGCAAGTATGAGGACCCTTGACTGTTGGTTGGGCGTACTGGGATGTCTTTCATGTGGAGTACACCTATATAGTGTTGGGCAGCCTTCCTGATCTAATAGTATAGGCGTCAATAGGCTGTAAGCCAGACACTGTGCATCAGACGTACAGTGGGTACATAAAATATTCAGCCCCTTTTAAATTTTTCACTTTTTGTTTCCTTGCAGCCATTTGGTAAATTCAAAAAAGTTCATTTTTTTCTCATTAATGTACACTCTGCACCCCATCTTGACTGAAAAAAAGACAGAAATGTAGAAATTTTTGCAAATTTATTAAAAAAGAAAAACTGAAATTTCACATGGCCATAACTATTCAGACCCTTTGCTCAGACACTCATATTTAAGTCACATGCTGTCCATCTCCTTGTCATCCTCCTTGAGATGGTTCAACTCCTTCATTGGAGTCCAGCTGTGTTTAAATAAACTAATAGGACTTGATTTGTAAAGGCACACACATGTCTATATAAGACCTCACAGCTCACAGTGCATGTCAGACCAAATGAGAATCATGAGGTCAAAGGAACTGGCCAAGGAGCTCAGAGACAGAATAGTGGCAAGGCACAGATCTGGCCAAGGTTACAAAGGAATTTCTGCTGTACTCAAGGTCTTAAGAGCACTGCGGCCTCCATATTCCTTAACTGGAAGAAGTTTGGGACCACTAGAAGCCTTCCTAGACCTGGCCATCCAGCCAAACTGAGCAATCATAGGAGAAGAGCCTTGGTGAGAGAAGCAAAGAAGAGCCCCAAGATTACTGTGACTGAGCTCCACAGATGCAGTAGGGAGATGGGAGAAAGTTCCACAAAGTCAACTATCACTGCAGCCTTCCACCAGTTCGGCCTTTATGGCAGAGTGGCCCGACGGAAGCCTCTCCTCATTGCCAGACATATGAAAGCCCTCAGAGTTTGCTAAAATACACATGAAGGACCCCCAGACTATGAGAAATAAGATTCTCTGGTCTGATGAGGAAAAGATAAAACGTTTTGGTGATAATTCTAAGCGGTATGTGTAAAGAAAACCAGGCACTGCTCATCAGCTGCCCAATACAATCCCAACAGTGAAACATGGTGGAGGCAGCATCATGCTGTGGGGGCGTTTTTCAGCTGCAGGGACAGGACGACTGGTTGCAATTGAAGGAAACATGAATGCGGCCAAGAACAGAGTTATCCTGGATGAAAACCTCTTCCACAGTGCTATGGACCTCAGACTTGGCTGAAGGTTCACCTTCCAACAAGACAATGACCCTAAGCACACAGCTAAAATAACAAAGGAGTGACTTTAGAAGAACTCTGTGACCATTGTTGACTGACCCAGCCAGAGCCCTGACCTAAGCCCAATTGAGCATCTCTGGAGAGACCTGAAAATGGCTGTCCACCAACGTTCACCATCCAACCTGACGGAACTGGAGAGGATCTGCAAGGAAGGATGGCAGAGGATCCCCAAATCCAGGTGTGAAAAACTTGTTGCATCATTCCTAAGAAGACTCATGTCTGTACTAGCTCAAAAGAGTGCTTCTACTCAATACTGAGCAAAGCGTCTGAATACTTATTACCATGTGATATTTCAGCTTTTCTTTTTTAATAAATTTGCAAAAATGTCTTCATTTCAGTTTTTTTCAGTCAAGATGGGGTGCAAAGTGTACATTAATGAGAAAAAAATGAATTTTTTTGAATTTACCAAATGGCTTTCAGTGAAACAAAGACTGAAAAATTTAAAGGGGTCTGAATACTTTCCGTACCCACTGTAGTTTTTAATTATAGTCTATATTTACATAATGCAGTTCAAAATGCATTTTTCAATGTTCACATACTGTATATCATGGTGCATTCTGTGTCATTATGTTTGATTATTTGTATGGCAAAGTGTAATATTTAAAAAAAAAAAGGATAATTACTTGGATAAAAAGAACCACTGAAGGTTATTATAACATAAAATGTCATCTGCAAAATCATAAAAATTATGTTGCATCACAGATGAACATAGGCTGTGTGCATACGGGATTTACAGTATATTTTTCACCAGATATTAATTGTATATAATGAAATTTGTGTACCATAGAAAATGAAATTAAACATTGTGTGTACTAGTGAATATATTACTAATTAACAGCTTTTGTGTCATAAGTAACAAAGCTGAAATGAACAGAGATGAATACATGTTATCAACCCATTGTTTTTTAATGCCATAGTTTTCATTTATATTTAGTAATACCTAGGATTTTCTTAGAATTATCAATTTAGTAGTGTTTGTAATACAATAAGCCAAATAGACTGCAAAAATAAATGTTTGACTTTGCATTGAATTGTAATATTATTTTGACATGCAGATTTTGGTCATGGAATGAGATTGTATTAATTTCATTATATATTAGCAATGTACGATTAAAAAAAACAAAACAATAAAAGTCAATGGAAAAAAGGCAACGCTACAAATAGTTTTGATTAAAAAAACTAACATTACACACACAACTGGATGGGGGCATAACTACATGGGGACCTGGATTTTGGGACATGACTACAAGATGGGTACCTGGATGAGGACATATCTACAATATGAGGACCTGGATGGGGACATAAGTACAATATGAAGACCTGGATATGGGGACATGACTACAATATGGGGACCTGGATGGGGACATATCTACAATGTGAGGACCTGGATGAGGACATAACTACAAGATGGGGACCTGAATATAGGGACAGGACTACAATTTCAGTACCATGATGGGGACATTACTACAATATGGGGATCTGGAAGGGGACATATCTACAATATGGGGACCTGGATGGGAACATACTGTATCTACAATATGGGGACCTGGATGGGAACATAACTACAATATGCAGAAATATACACAATATGAGATTGTAAATGGGGACATATCTATCTCATGGGCTCTCCCAGTGTGTCATGGCACCTGCAAACCATAACAGTAAAATCTGGCACTCCTTGCATTCTGAGCTTTGCATTGTGCCTGAAAAATATTTCCTGATTACATATATGATATTGGAGCACTGAGGAAAAAATGGACCTCAGTTTATTGTAAAAAAAATTTCCTATTAGTCCTTAGAAAAATTAAAAACTTGGGGATAAGACAACATTTTTGTGAGGAAGAGGTGGTTTTATTATTTTTACAGCTCAACGTTATAAATTTCTGTGAAGCACCTGGGGGTTCAATGTGCTTACCTTGCATACATTCCTTGAGGGGTCTAGTTTCCAAAATGGTGTCACTTGTGGGGGATTTTCACTGTTTAGGCACATCAGAGGCTCTCCACACGCAACATGGCGTAGGCCAATTGTTCCAGCAAATTTTGCATTCAAAAAGTCAAAAGGCGCTCCTTCCTTTATGAGCTCTGATGTGCGCCAAAAGAGTAGTTGTCTCTCTCATATCTGGTATCGTCATGCTCAGGATTACACAACAAATTTTGGGGTCCATTATTTCCTGTTACTCTTGTCAAAATAAAAAAATTGGATCTGAAGTAAATTTTTTGTGAAAAAAAGTTAAATGTTAATTTTTTCAAAAAAACATTTCTGTGAAGCACCTGAAGGGTTAATAAACTTATTCAATGTGGTTTTAAGCACCTTGAGGGGTGCAGTTTTTAGAATGGTCTAACTTTTCAGAAAGTCGACAGCTGAGGACTGATGCTAATATTCTGGGAGGCAGCCAATAGCCATAAAGGTTCCCAGGCTATTAATATCAGCTCACAGCTGTTTGCTTAGCTTTTACTGGCTAGTTTATAGGGGGACCCCAGAAAAATATTGACGTAGGGTTCCCCTATAAAATCTAGCCAGCAAGGTGAGGCAGACAGCTGCGGGCTGATATTAATAGCCTGGGAAAGGGTCATGGATATTGGCCCCCTCCCAGACTAAAAACATCAGCTCTCAGCTGTCCACGAAGTGGCGCATCCACAAGATGCACCAATTCTGGCACTTAGCCTCGCTCTTACCATTTGCCCTGGTGTGATGGCATGTGAGGTGATAGTTGAGGGGCTTGATGTCACCTTTGTATTGTAAGATGACATCAAACCCAGAGGTTAGTAATGGAGCTCTGAGTATAGTAATGTATAGCCCTGAGCTGTGGTGAGAAAGTTCACAATAGTTCATCAGTTGATGAGCCCTTATGATCTCCATTACAGTACCACCGCTGCATGAGAACGTTCTCATGCAGCGGTGGTGCCGTAAGTGAGTTCACAGAAGCTGATGAACTTGTGTGACCTCTCTCACGGCAGGTCAGTGCTACACACTGTGGGAGTGTTGACGCTCCTGTCAGTGTTTAGCCTGTGGCCGGATAGAGCAGTCACATCTCCCGATGTGACTGTTCTACAAGTGAGATCACCGTGGGACACGGATTACGTGGACTACGCCAGACAGGATATATGGTTGTTTATCATTTTTGATTGTTTATAGGGGACGTGAGTATATGTTGTTTTTATATTTAACCTTTTTTATAGGAGAAAAGGGCATCGAGTATTTGGTGTTAGGCGAGTATAATATATTTTTTATTTTTATTTGAATAAGTATTTAATTGTAAATGTTTTATTTTTTTATTTATCTATTTATTTTTAAGAGTGAGCACAGGCGCCGGCTGAAGACAGACTACTTCTCCCATCAGCGGCGCTTGCTATCACTGTCAGTGACAGCCGACATAGCGTGATGGGAGTAGTAGTCTCTCATTAGCCGATGTCTGTGAACTGCGGTAAGCTTTTTACCGCTGGTCACAGTCACAGCTGCGGGGTCATACTGACATCTGATAAGGTGACCCCGGAGCACTCTGACCGATGCTAATGTTACCGCCGATCATAACCATGGGTATTTCCTGCGCTGTCGCACAGATGACACCATGGGAAATACCATAGGAAGCCCGTAAAAACTCAGCTTATCCACAGCAAATCCGCTAACATTTTCATACCTGCATTTTTGCTGCTGATTTGACTGACTCAGTTGAAATCATTGTGTAAAAAACGCTAAAAATCCACACAAAGAATTGACATGCTGCAGAAAAAAATCGCACTATCCCCATGTTTACTGGTTCTGTCAGCCTCATCGATATTTCCCGTCCAGTAGCGCAGTACACATCGGATCCTTTACTTTCCCTTAACGTTGTTCCATGTCCAATTTCCTCTATATGCCAGAGGATAAGGCACTATTCATAGTACCTGTACCGTGTCTTAGGATCCGGACATTGCAGGAATGTTCTCAAGAGACTCCAGTAAGGCCTCACCCTGCCTTGTAGGATAGATGCTTGCCCACTGCAACTTGAACTTGTCCTTGGTTACTGTACTTCCCTATCTAACCATCTGGGTCGCCCTCTCACACCCAGGGCAGCGGGGTACTCGGTACCGGGCCGGTGTCAAGGTGGGAATGTGTCACAGCAGCGGTGACCCGGTCCGTGGCCCTGGGCGCCCAATATCAATGGCGGAGATGTTAATGGTGTTAAAGTTTATATGAATAGTTAGTGACGCCACCCTTGGTGTTTGGCAAGTGAGATGGTAAGCCAACGCTGCATACAAATCCGCTGGGACTGATGGTGTGGTGCAGCAGAGATGGTTTTGCTCCCCACAGGTGGAGCTGTAGTCCCAGGGCAGTGTAGGTGCAATGGATGAGGAGAGGCGCAGAATAGTATGGAGGCTGGTACCCAGGTGTAGTAGTGCGGGAATAACTGGAGGACACCAGAGTATGCGGTTCCAAAGCTTTACTCACTGTTTGCAGTTCACTCAACTGCCTGCCTCCGTACCGTGTTCTCCAGGTCAGAGCTCCAGCCAACCTCAAGGCAGGATAGGATTCTCCCTTCCACACTCCGCCAACATGTACCTTACTGAACGACTCCTCCAATGCGCCTTTAGCTGCGAAGCACTCCAGTACTTAGTTACCCTGGAATGCCTCTCTCTAGGTGTTCCTAGTCTTTACTTGTATGACAGACAGCTGTAGCCTGCTTTGGGGACTCCTCACTGCGTCCCGGCTCTCTATTCAGTTGCTGTTGTGTCCCAAGTCTATGATGGGAGCAAGGCGTTAGCTGCTCACTACTCCTCCGGTGTCTGTTGCCGGACATAAAGATCCAATCAACCTCGGGGACCGGGCCTGGCCTTTGCGCTCTCTGGACTGGAAGGGTTCTCTATCTTTCTTCAACCAGCTTCCCACCGTCCTTCTATTCTCCTTCGTTCCGATCTGTTCTATCTCTCTTATGGAATCTGTAGTCTCCAGTCTACGTCTCTTTCTCCTTCTCTTCCTTCCCTAGGGAGCTCGTTCCACTAAGAACAGTCCTCAGCCTCTCCTGACTGACTGCCTTCCTCCGCCTTGAGCTCCTCTCAGGCTGACCTGCTGTCAGCCTGCTCTCTCTCTCAGACCCTCGTCTGACTGACCTCCTTCTCTGGGACTCACCCCAGACTGACTTTCTGTCAGACTCACTTGAAATCCTACACCTTCCCTCTCTTTTATATCTAACTCCACCCGCCTCCCCAGCACCTCTCGTGTTACGAAGCCAGGGACCACAAAAGGCACCCTATGACCTTTCCAGCATAAAGCGTGGATGGGTCCTTGCTGAACTATCCTGTGTGTGGGGTGCAGATGTTGGAATGCGGAAAGGAGTTCCCAGCCTACCTGGATGGTGGGGCACTACACCTTAGGAGAAGGTGCAGTACCTCTGTGGCGACTGAAGCCTCAGGGGCGCCACACATCTATCAGGAAGCAGCTCCCTTTTATTGGGAATTGCCCCTCCCGTTGTGGGCTAACCCTGAACTTTAACTATGCCTGTCCCTAGGGCATGTGGCTGGACAGATCTTCCTTGCAAACACTATACATTACATTTGAATAACAAAACAATATACCAGATTATACGTATCCCACACTATACATAACAAAATATATCTTAAACCACATGACACTATTCACATTATAATTTACAGCACAGCCTTATCAGGGTCTTCAGTGGCAGAAACGCAACAGTACAGGCCACCACTCTAAAAGCCCTGTCACACACAGTGAGATCGCTAGCAAGATCGCTGATTTTGTGATGCATCAGTGATCTCGCCAGTGATCTCGCTGTGTGTGACACGCATCAGCGACCGGCTCCCCCGCCGGGTATCGCTGATCGTGCACAAATGTCCTGGGCCATTTTTTGATCGTTAGTCTCCCGCTGGCTAGCACGCATCGCTGCGTGTGGCAGCGGGAGAGCAACGATCAGCAAGCTCCCAGCGTTGTAAGCAGACGCTGGGAGCTGGTATCCAAGGTAAATATTGGGTAACTAAGTGACGCGTGCGATTAGTTACCCGATATTTACCTTAGATACCGGCGTCCTTGCGTGAGCACGCAGGTATCTAAGGTACACAGCGGGTAACTAAGTGACGTGCGTGCTTAGTTATCCGATATTTACCTTAGATACCAGCGTCCTCACTGGTCCTGATCGCTGGTGAAGCTGCCTGTTGGCAGCTCATCAGCGATCATGTAGCGAGGCACCAGCGATCCTGACAAGGTCGTATCATTGTCGGGATCGCTGGTGCGTCGTTTAGTGTGACGGGGCCTTAACACTTGCATGGTCAAAAAGAATGAAGTTGTTGTGTTTAATCAAGGCTGTGTCTTATGGGTTTTGGGGATGTGGTCACGTCTGTTTAGTAATATGCAGAGGAGGTGTAGGAGGAGATTGAAAACTGCTGCCTGGCAGTGGAAACAGATGTAATTCCAGTTATGGATGCTTCCCTGCCTGTCTCTGTTGCGATGGTGCATCACTGCTGCTCAAATCATTCACCCAAGGGGCCATAAAACTTATATATTATCCCTGCCCATAGTTTCTCCATGTGTCTAAGGTGCAGTATACTTTGCAGCACAAAGACAAGTTAAGAGTAGTCTATATTCTCCTTCATCTGAGCATACAGAGCGGGTACCCCTTTCTATGAGCATTGATGGTGGTTTTGTATCTTCCAGCAAGGCTGGAAACACTCCATTATTTATTAAAAGATAGCCAATTCCACAAGGGGGTATGGAGACGACTGTGGAGCACCCTCCAGGGCAGTGGGGATACTCGGTACCGGGCCAGTTCTTAAAGGGATGTGTCACAGCGGCAGTGACCCTGTCCGTGGCCCTGGGCGTCCAATAAAAGGGGATATTTACAGAGGAAAAATAAAGAGTTTGTAAAGTGTTCGTGACGCCACCTGTGGTTTCTGGTCAGAGGTGACCAGCGCTGCAGTGCAGATCCTCTGGGACTGATGGTGTGATGCAGCAGAGTTGGAATAGCTCTCCACAGGCAGAGCTTTTGTTCCAGGGCAGTAGTGATATGCTGAATATGGTAGTGATGTAGTATTTGGCAAGGGATGTAGCATTGCTGAGTAAGTGTTGCAGAAAGAATTCAGTGGACACAACTGGGTGCAGTTCCAAAAGCTTTACTCACAGTTCTTGTGTGCACGAATGCCCGCTTTGTGCTGCGTCCTCCAGGTGAGGGGTCCAGCAAACTTCCAGGCAGATGGAGAACACCTTTCCAAAACTCCCTTCAGTGTGTTCCTTTCCTGGCAATTTCCCTGTGCTGATTTCCTCCCTCCTGTCCAGCACCTTCACAAACAGTGTCCCAAGCCAGCAGACTTGGATCTTGGCGGGAATAACCTCTAGGTCCCTGTATCCTATATGTCTGCCTTTTCAGCAAGTAATTGTGGATTTGGCTGCAGCACTTGCAATGCTTGGAGCCTCTGGTTTATCTAGCTGAGTCCGTTGTCCACTCCACTAGGTTTAGGGCCAGTCCCTATACTGCGACCTGATCCCTCCACCCGACGACAGCCGGCGTGGAACGAGCCCCACGGACAGTATGGTCGCTGTACTGTGCCTCTAGGATCGCTTCCCTCTTCAGAGAGCTTCCTTCAGCCTTTCCCTTCCCAGCAGCTCCTCTGACCAGGAGCTGCTTCACACAGGTCCTTCCACTTCCTCCCCTCAGCGTGGACTCCTTACTAACTCTATTCTCTTGCTCTCATCCTACTAGCTCCACCCACCTCCCAACACCCTTTACTACCCAGGCAGGGTTGACATCATCCTCCCGTAGGGTACATCCAGATGCCCTGCTGCTATAGGGTGTGTGTTGGGTGCAGGTGTTAGAGTACTGTCAAGTGACTCCACCTTACCTGGGAAGAGGGATACCACACCTCTGTGTAAGGTGCATTGCCTCTGTGGCGACTGATCCATCAGGGGTGCCACAACCACACCATTGGAAATTTGACCACGTGAGAGTTTATTAGGCACTCAAGTGGAAGACAGGTAGCTTATGCCTGGTTCCTCAGAACACAATCAAGGATAAATATTTACCAATGCAACTGAGAGGGAAGAAGAGGTTTACTTGGAGTATGTCAAGCAGCAGTAATGGATGACAATGTTGTTGATAATTAAACCAAGCAGGTACTAGTTGAGAGAGTGGCCTGGCTAAGAGAAAGAAAATCATGGAGAAGGGATAGGAGAACTAATTGAGGCTTGCTTTGATTGCTGGATGACTTGGTTTTCCAAATAGGCATGTGATGTTGCCTCATGTGCTGATGGAGAGCTGTAGTTTCTACTTTATATGAGTCAGAATGTCCATGGTTTATTTTCTTATTGCAGAGCCTTCATACTGCCTAAGAATAATCTTGCAGCAAGGTGTAGAAGAACTCCCATGCATGAAATTCCAATATGAACGACTCACCACTACCAAGACCAGACTTTCCATGTAGTGTAGGGCTTCTTTCACCAACCGCAGGTGCGACAACACTTGCACCAGACATGACCACTAGTGATGAGCGAGCATGCTCGGTAATGCTCGGTGCTCGCCCAAGCATCGCAGTGCTCATGATGCTCAACGAGCGGCGAGCATTTCCAGAGTTGCTCAGAGGGAACTCGGGTCCCCGCCCTGCATGTTTGGCGCTCTTTAGAGCACCAATCAACATGCAGGGATTTGTCTGCCATGCACTGTAATGTTGCAGCCATGTTGGTTGAGGCATTATAGTGATTGGCTGGCCGCAGCGCATCATCAGGTTTGTATCAGACCTGGCGCAGCCCTGCTCATCACATTCTGCTCCGGAATCACACAGTGTAGGGAGAGTTGCTGCAGAGATAGGGACAGAATAGGTGGAATATAAGTTAGTGTGGGTATACCATTATTGAATAAACAAATCCAGCTAAACCAACAGTCCTTCTAAGGACTAATTACGGGGTAAATAGATATCAGTGCTAGGTAGTCAGGCAATGTATGTGGCTATATATATATATATATATATATATATAGTATATATACATTCACTGGCCACTTTATTAGGTACACCTGTCCAACTGTGTGTTAAGACTTAATTTCTAATCAGCCAATCACATGGCGGCAACTCAGTGCATTTAGGCATGTAGACATGGTCAAGACAATCTCCTGCAGTTCAAACCGAGCATCAGTATGGGGAAGAAAGGTGATTTGAGTGCCTTTGAACGTGGCATGATTGTTGGTGCCAGAAGGGCTGGTCTGAGTATTTCAGAAACTGCTGATCTACTGGGATTTTCACGCACAACCATCTCTAGGGTTTACAGAGAATGGTCTGAAAAAGAAAAAAAATCCAGTGAGCGGCAGTTCTGTGGCCGGAAATGCCTTGTTGATGCCAGAGGTCAGAGGAGAATGGGCAGACTGGTTCGAGCTGATAGAAAGGCAACAGTGACTCAAATTGCCACCCGTTACAACCAAGGTAGGCAGAAGAGCATCTCTGAACGCACAGTGCGTCGAACTTTGAGGCAGATGGGCTACAGCAGCAGAAGACCACACTGGGTACCACTCCTCTCAGCTAAGAACAGGAAACTGAGGCTACAATTTGCACATGCTCATCGAAATTGGACAGTAGAAGATTGGAAAAACGTTGCCTGGTCTGATGAGTCTCGATTTCTGCTGCGACATTCGGATGGTAGGGTCAGAATTTGGCGTAAACAACATGAAAGCATGGATCCATCCTGCCTTGTATCAACGGTTCAGGCTGGTGGTGGTGGTGTCATGGTGTGGGGAATTTTTTCTTGGCACTCTTTGGGCCCCTTGGTACCAATTGAGCATCGTTGCAACGCCACAGCCTACCTGAGTATTGTTGCTGACCATGTCCATCCCTTTATGACCACAATGTACCCAACATCTGATGGCTACTTTCAGCAGGATAATGCGCCATGTCATAAAGCTCAAATCATCTCAGATTGGTTTCTTGAACATGACAATGAGTTCACTGTACTCAAATGGCCTCCTCAGTCACCAGATCTCAATCCAATAGAGCATCTTTGGGATGTGGTGAAACGGGAGATTCGCATCAGGGATGTGCAGCCGACAAATCTGCGCCAATTGTGTGATGCCATCATGTCAATATGGTCCAAAATCTCTGAGGAATGCTTCCAGCACCTTGTTGAATCTCTGCCACGAAGAATTGAGGCAGTTCTGAAGGCAAAAGGGGGTCCAACCCCTTACTAGCATGGTGTACCTAATAAAGTGGCCAGTGAGTGTATATGCATATATATAATATATATACAGCTCTGACAAAAATTAATAGACAACTGCACAGTTTTATAAAAATCAGCTTCTCTACATGCCTGACAGCCATTCCATTCCAGTGTCCTCCTTCCTCCCACCATGCCGAATGCCTGGAGACAACTGATCCCACAAATGGACACCCCAAAGAGCTGTTTACTTTTCCATTTATAGATTCGGGCCTCTTGGCCAGTCCACTTGAAACAGGGCAAGAGGAGATCGCATGTAGCGATGCCGAAATATTTCAGCAGCCATGGTCACATGACGACGACAGTGGGAACATGTCACAAGAGGTGGATGATGACGAGACACAATTGCCAGAAAGTCAGGAGGAGGACCAGGGTGCGGAATTGGAAGATGAGGTGGTGGATGATATAGTAAGTGACTCAACCTGGCAGGAGGACATGCAGAGCGAGGACAGCAGCAACAATGGGAAGGAGGCATATCATCCCAACAGACAGGAAGAAGCAGTGTGGTTGCCGCAGACAGAAGGCGGGCAACCGTTCCTTGTAACACCAACACGACATAAGTTGAGAGTACAATGTTAGGTCTTCCCTAGTCTGGTTGTTTTTTAAAGATTATGCCGATAACCCCAAACAGTCCATTTGCTCCACCTGCCATACCCGCATCAGCAGAGGTAGCAAAACTACCAGCCTGACCACCACTAGCATGATCAGGCACATATCAGCAAAGCACCCGACTTTGTGGGCTGAATCCCAGGGTCCAGGAACAGTGTCGGCGGGTGACACCACTGCTTCTTCCACTGTTGTGCATGCAAGCCAATCCCTTGTCCATGGTGCATGTGGAGATACCTCCTGCCCTGCACCTGTCGTTGCACACACTCAAATAGCATCATCATCCAACACGTCCACATCCTTGTCCCAGCACAGCGTTCAGTTTTCCATACCACAGTCCTTGGAACGCAAACGCAAATACGCACCCAACGCCCCACAGGCCATACTACTAAATTCACACATTTCTCGTATGCTTGCACCCGAAATGTTGCCTTTTAGGCTCATGGACATGGAAGCTTTCCGCAACCTGATGGAGGTGGCCGTCCCTCGATACTCGGTCCCCTGCCAAAATTATTTCTCCCTGTGTGCCGTCCCTACATTACACAAGCACGTGTCTCACAACATTAGCCATGCCATCAACAATGCAGTTACTGGGAAAGTCCACCTAACCATGGACACGGGGACAGGTGCTTGTGGGCAGGGATGGTAAATCTCGTTGGCGGCACACTGGGTTATCATAGTTGGAGCCAGGACCCAGTCGGACCTTGGGATGAAACAAAACCTCCTGACACCAAAGATTGCTGACGCTTCATCAATCAGGGTTGCTGTGGCACCCCAAGAGTATGGTTGCCACAGTGGCATTGCTTCCTTCACAGGAGGTGATGCCATGCCTGGAAACAAAGAGGAGACCCCTTGCCAGGTAACACACAGCATGCAACACTTTTCCTACTCGAGACCGGAAGGGGAAGCTCTAACACCTGATTTCAGGGGAGCTTCCTTGGAACATTCTGGCTTGGGGGGGAGTTAGGCGAGTCTGTCTGTAGACAGAGACGAGAGAGCACGTGTGGAGAGAAGCTCGTGGGAGAGGAGCTGTATGCTACAGCTCACCCAGAGCAGAGCTCTAATAATAGAGGACGCCAGAGTCCTGGACCAGTTGGGGACTCCAAGCCTGACAGTCGCATCTGGAGAACAGAGAATTGCAAGTTCTCTGTTCAAACTGACACCTGTCAGCACAGCAGTAACACAAGAGCCAGGGTTGCCAGTGCAAAGAGACGGAGCCCTTGATAGGCTCACTCTGCCTGTTATACAGGTTGGAAAAACAACAAAGAGAAGAGGGCCACAGCTTAGTTATAAGCAGCAGAGGCCAGGAACAATGAGCGCAGCAGGAAGGCCTTTAAATCCTCCTGGCAAGGTGGAACCCAAATTGTTTCCAGGCAATCGGATCTCTAGCACCATCTGTAGCCAGTGCCCTGGATTCCTTACTTGCAGAACTGTGAGTAAAGCTTTGGAAACTGCACCTAACTGTGTCCTTTCAAGTTCTTCCTGCAACACCCACTCAGCACTGCTATATCCCTTGCCAAATACTACATCATTATTATTTTGAACATACTACATCTGCCCTGGGACTCAGCTTCACCTGTGGGGAGCTATACCAACTCTGCTGTCTCACTACCAGTACCAGTGGTTCTGCATTGTAGCAGTGGTCCCCTCTGACCACAAACCACAAGTGGCGTCATGAACATTTCCCCTTTAAAAATCCCCTTTTCCTTTAATTTCATTTACACCATTTTTGCATGGACACCCGGGGCCATGGACCGGGTCACTGCCACCGCAACTTCCCCTTTAAGGAGTGAGCTGCCCGATACCGAGTACCCTGCGGGCCCCAGCGGGCATGTCATTGCCCCTAGAGTCTACAACTCCTGCACCTCCTCCTCCTCTTTAGCCTCCATCTCCGAAATGACCACATCAGTCACACGCTGGAAGCACTGCCTCAGCCAAGCAGCAACAGGCTGTTCTGAAGCTAATATGCTTAGGTGACAAACTGCACAATGCTGAAGAGTTGTGGACAGCTCTGAAAGAGCAGGCAGATCTGTGACTGACACCGCTGAGCCTACAGCTAAGCATGGTCATGTGTGACAATGGCCGGAACCTGGTGGCGGCTCTGAGGCAAGGTGAACTCAGACACGTACCATGCCTGGCCCATGTGCTTAACCTTGTTGCTCATCGGTTTCTCAAAAGCTACCCAGAGCTGCTGGATCTGCTTGTCAAAGTACACCACCTGTGTGCCCATTTTAGCCTCATCTCATCCCAATGTGGATTGGGTGACATTGAGGAACAGGAGGAGGAGGGAGAACAGGAGCTAGTTTCATGCACTATAGGCAGTATTACAAGCACACCTGTCATACCATCTGTTTAGCATGGATGGCCTGAGAACAGGGAGTAGGATGAGGAGAGCATAGTCAGTCGTCCGTCTTGGTGAGGACACAGAAGTCTTGCCTCTTAGCAGTCTGGCACGCATGGCTGAGTCTATGTTACGTTGCCTTTCCCGTGATCCTCACATTCTCAAAATGTTGGGTGACAGTCATTACTGGTTGGTGACACTTCTAGACCCAAGCAACAAGGAGAACTTTATATCTCTTATTCCAGATGCAGACAGGTGTATTAAAATGGTGCAGTACCAGAGGGCCCTTGTTGCGGAATTATTAAAAAAATTCCCTTCTGAAAACGGCCGCAGAGGTCACAGTTCATTGGAAAACCAAGGAGTACAGTCGAGAGAGACACAATTCCAATCCAGCAGAGGCAGGGGAACATTGGCAAAGTTCTGGGAGAGTTTTCTCACACCCTCTCATCGCACTGGTCCTGAGGCGCGGGGTACTCTCACAAGGAGTGCAAAGTTTTGGAAGATGCTGAGGGAGTACCTTACTGACCGTACTAATATCCTCCGTGATTCCTCTGTGCCTTATAATTATTGGGTATCCAAGCTGGACACGTGGCATGAACTGGCTCTCTGCGTCTTGGAGGTCCTGGCCTGCCCTGCCACTAGCATTTTGTCAGATCGGGTATTTAGTGCCGCTGGTGGAATAACTGATAAGCGCATCCACCTGTCAAATGAAAATGCTGACAGGCAGACTCTTATTAATATGAACAAGGGCTGAATTGGGCCAAACTTATCTACACCACCGAATGAAAGCAGCCTAACATAAAGTCCAATCCAGTGTCTTTTTTTGGGAGGTTTATTCCCATGCACCTCTTCACACCCGAACATGGTTATACACTTCCTGATGTGGCCTATTTGCTGTTGTCCTCCTCCTTCTCCTCACCCTCACCATCCACCACCACTAGATCACCAGGGTGACCGTGGTCCGTGATGCAACACCCACGTTATTGTTTTAAAGGGTGTTTATGATGCCTGTAAAACAAATTTTTTGACAGTATGTTGCTTTATACCCCCAGGGTTAAATGTTTGTTAGCCCATACAGTTACTGCTTGGGCATTACAAGTATAGGAGATCCGCTACTTTGTAATGGGAACAGATTTTTAGGAGGCCCTCCTCCACATCTCTTCATCCACCACCACTAGATCAGCAGGGTGACCGTGTTCCATGATGCAACACACACATTAGTGTCGTAAAGGGTGTTTATGATGCCCGTAAAAAAATTTTTAGACAGTATGTTGCTGTATACCCCCCAGGGGAAAATATTTGTCACCCCATACACTTACTGTATGGGCATTACAAGTATAGGAGTCCCGCTCCTTTGTAATGGGAACAGGTTTTTAGGAGGCCTTCCTCCACGTCTCTTCCAAAGTGTATTGGGGTGCATCCAAACTTGTGGCAGACCTTGCATTCACAACATAGGAAAATAGTATGGGAGGCCCACTTCCTAATAATGTGAACTTTGTTGGTTGGTCAGCTTTAACAATGCAATTCTCCACTGCAGTTTCATCATCATCAACACTGAAATTCTCCACTGCTGGTTCTTCAGGCTCACCACTGCAATTTACCAATGCAGGTTCTTCACCTTTAACACTACAATTCTCCACTGCAGTTTTTTCAGGCTCAACACTGCAATTCTCCACTGCTGGTTCTTATGGCTCACCACTGCAATTCACTAGAGTTGAGCGACTTTTGTTTTTTTAGGGTAGCGTTTCGTTTCGTGAAACCCGACTTTTCCAAAAGTCGGGTCGAGCAAGATCGTCCGATTATAGGGAAAAGTCGGGGCTGTCCCGAAACACGAAACCCAATGTAAGTCAATGGGGAATAAAAGTCGGCAGTGAGAGGAGGACAGGAAACACACCTACAGTGCCCATTTGAATGCCAAAAGCATCAATTCTTCTTTCTTAAGCTTGTCAACCTTAATTAACTTCATAATACAAGTTACGCACTGAAAAATGGGGGTTATTTGGCTACAAACTGTGGGGGGGGGAGGGCTGGCTCCAGGTTTTCATGTGCCCTGGGCGAAAGAGCGCCCCTTTAACACATACCACAACTCATCATGCTCCGATACGGCAGAGAAATAGCGGTATAGTACAATGAAAAATACCTCACTTTTTACATCTCATGACGAGGCCCATCTATTTCTCCATACAGAATCATTGGTCCCATATAATGTTTGAAACAGTATATGATGAGCTCCACATAATGCTACAGTATATGTTGGTCCCCATGGATGAAGCTCCACTGTCTTATGGGCCCAAATAATGCTCCAAACATAATGGGCCCCATTTCTAATGCTCTAGTGTATAATGGGCCCTGTAAATGCTGCTCCAGTGTCTGATGTCCACCTTTGGAATGTTCCAGTGTATGGTGGGCCCCATCTATCATTCTCCAGAGTATAGTGCTCCCCAAAAATTGCTGTCCCAACATTGAAAACAATCAAATAAGTCTCCTCGCTAGGGAATCCCTGTACTTGTCTGGACAGGTGCTGTAGCTTGCTTAACAGCTCGCCAGCCGTTCTCACGCCCAGTATGGATTACACGTGATTGCACAAAGGTGAGAAAGGGTACCGTATCCCTGGATAACATGTATGGATAGCGTACACATTCAAAATATATGTCTCAGGAGGCAGGCTCAGACGGTGTTAGGCCCAGTATGGATTGCACGTGATTGCACAAAGGTTAGAAAGGGTACCGTATCCCCGGATAACATGTATGGATAGCGTACACATTCAAAATATATGTCTATACAGCATGAGGCAGGCTCAGACGGTGTTAGGCCCAGTATGGATTGCACGTGATTGCACAAAGGTTAGAAAGGGTACCGTATCCCCGGATAACATGTATGGATAGCGTACACATTCAAAATATATGTCTATACAGCATGAGGCAGGCTCAGACGGTGTTAGGCCCAGTATGGATTGCACGTGATTGCACAAAGGTTAGAAAGGGTACCGTATCCCTGGATAACATGTATGGATAGCGTACACATTCAAAATATATGTCTATACAGCATGAGGCAGGCTCAGACGGTGTTAGACCCAGTATGGATTGCACGTGATTGCACAAAGGTTAGAAAGGGTACCGTATCCCTGGATAACATGTATGGATAGCGTACACATTCAAAATATATGTCTCAGGAGGCAGGCTCAGACGGTGTTAGGCCCAGTATGGATCGCACGTGATTGCACAAAGGTTAGAAAGGGTACCGTATCCCTGGATAACAAGTATGGCTAGCGTACACATTCAAAATATATGTCTCAGGAGGTAGGCTCAGACGGTGTTAGGCCCAGTATGGATTGCACGTGATTGCACAAAGGTTAGAAAGGGTACCGTATCCCTGGATAACATGTATGGATAGCGTACACATTCAAAATATATGTCTCAGGAGGCAGGCTCAGACGGTGTTAGGCCCAGTATGGATTGCACGTGATTGCACAAAGGTTAGAAAGGGTACCGTATCCCTGGATAACATGTATGGATAGCGTACACATTCAAAATATATGTCTATACAGCATGAGGCAGGCTCAGACGGTGTTAGGCCCAGTATGGATTGCACGTGATTGCACAAAGGTTAGAAAGGGTACCGTATCCCTGGATAACATGTATGGATAGCGTACACATTCAAAATATATGTCTCAGGAGGCAGGCTCAGACGGTGTCAGGCACAGTATGGATTTGACGGCCCAGATTACACAGCGGAGGAGCAGGGAGAGGTAAAGATTGCAAATGCTGGGGCCCTGCCCAAGCAAGGGGGGCCACTCGTGGGCGTCGGTACTGGCACTGGGCCCCTCATAGTACAGCGGTGTGTCTGACGGCGGGTGTGCACCACCACCGTCAGAGACACTTGATTGCACTATGAGGGACCCTGTGCCAGTGCCCGCGCCCAAGAGTCGGCCTACCCACCTGTCCAGGGCAACGGCACTCGCACGGTGTCGTGCGGTAGGTGGTGACCCCGGCCATGGGGGGGGAGGCAGCACAGTTAGGGAGTTTTAGAAAGTGGCATATGTTGATGTTGGACATTCAGCTGATGCAAAAGGCGAAATAGGTGAAGTACCAGGAAGAGGTGGACCAAAGCAAGCCATTTTTCTGTCACCCTATGTGTCATCAGGGGAAGGTGGGACAAAATCCTTGGAAACCCATGCGTGGTTCATTTTAATGAAGGTTAGATCATCCACATTTTGGGTTGACAGACGGGTCCTTTTTTCTGTCAGGATTGATCCAGCTGCACTGAAGACTCTTTCCGATAGCACACTTGCAGCTGGGCAAGCGAGCTCCTGTAAGGCATATTGGGCCAATTCAGGCCAGGTGTCCAGTTTAGCGGCCCAATAGTCAAAGGGGAATGACCTGTGTGGGAGAACATCGATAGGGGAGGAAAAGTAGTTTGTTACCATAGTTGACAACTGCTGTCTCCTGTCACTTTCCATCGATGCAGTATTACCAGTTGTGTGAGCGGTATTTGAAAAATCAGTCCACAACATTGTCATGAAACCCCTGTCTCCAACGCCACTTCTGCTGTGTGCACCACGAACACCTCTGCCAAGCTGCCCCCGGCCCGTACGGCTCGTGTGAGAACCATCACCGCTGCTGTGTGCTGGGAATGCCTCAAGCAACCGATTTACCAGAGTTGCTTGTTTATTAGCCAATATTAGGTCAAGGTTCTCCTGTGGCATGATGTTTTGTAATTTGCCTTTATAGCATGGATCCAGGATGCTGGCCAACCAGTAGTCGTCATCGTTCATCATTTTGGCAATGCGGGGGTCCCTTTTTAGGATCTGCAAGGCATAATCTGACATGTGGGCCAATGTTCCCGATGTCAATGATGCACTGCGAGTGCTGGGTGGAGGAGCACTTTCTGGCAAATCCACATCCCTCCAGTCACGCACAAACCAGACCTTGCCACGCCAACATTTTCACTTGCCCCACGAGATGCATCCTCCTCCCCTAAGTAATCATCCCCATCATCCTCCTCTTCTTCCTCCACCTCGTCCAGGAGAGGTCCCTGAGCAGACAATGGCTGAATGTCATCAAGGATTCCCTCCTCCTCTTCCTCCTCATCAACATTGGCTGCAGACGCCTGCTCCTTAAGGTGCGTCAAAGTTTGCATGAGCAGACGCATAAGTGGGATGCTCATGCTTAGGATGGCGTCGTCTGCGCTTACCAGCCGTGTGCATTCCTCAAAACACTGAAGGACTTTACAAAGGTCTTTCAGCTTCGACCACTGCACACCTGTCAACTCCATGTCTGCTCTCAAAGTGCCTGGCCGTGTATCCTCCCACAAATGCATTATGGTCTGCCTCTGCTCGCACAGCCGCTCCACCATGTGCAGGGTGGAGTTCCACCTTGTTGCAATGTCGATAATGAGGCTGTGGTTGGGAAGGTGGAGCAATCGCTGCAGCTTCTGCATACGAACGGAGTGTACAGGCGACCGGCGGATGTGCGCGCACAGTCTTCGCACCTTCTGGAGCAGGGCTGTTAACTCCGGATAATTTTTGAGGAAGCACTGCACCACCAGGTTCAAGGTGTGAGCCAAGCAAGGTATGTGGCTGAGTTTTGAAAGGGCTATGGCTGCCACAAAATTACGGCCGTTATCACTAACTACCTTGCCTGCCTCAAGATGTACACTGCCCAGCCATGACTCAGTTTGTCGCTTCAAGTACTCGGCCAGCACCTCGGCGGTGTGTCTGTCGCCCAAACACATCATCTGCAACACAGCCTGCTGACGCTTTCCACTAGCTGCTCGATAGGGGGACACATCGTGTGCAACAGTGGCAGCTGCAGATGGAGTGCTCGTACGACTGCGCTCTGTGGACGAGCTTTCGCTTCTGGAGGAGGTGGAGGAGGAGGAGGGTCGAACGCCTACAGCCAACTGTTTCCTATACCGTGGGCTAGGCAGCACTGTCCCACCACCGCTGTCCCCTGTGGACCCTGCATCCACCACATTAACCCAGTGCGCAGTGATGGACACGTAATGGCCCTGGCCATGCCGACTGGACCATGCATCAGTTGTGAGGTGCACCTTTCCGCTCACTGACTGCTTGAGTGCATGGACAATGCGGTCTTTCACATGATGGTGGAGGGCTGGGATGGCTTTGCGAGAGAAGAAGTGGCGACTGGGTAGGTCATAGCGTGGTACTGCATAGGCCATGAGTTCGCGGAAAGCTGTGCTTTCCACCAACCGAAAGGGCATCATCTCAAACGAGATTAGTTTGGCAATGTGGGCGTTCAAACCCAGTGTACGCGGATGAGAGACTGAGTACTTTCTTGACCTACTCATAGTGTCTGGGAGGGTGAGCTGGACTTGAGAGCTGCATATGGTGGAAGTAGTGGTGGACAGGGCGGACTGAGAGAGGGTTGATGATGGTGATGGAGTTGGTGTTCTTTCTGATGGCCTAGAATCAGTCTTTCGTTGATATAACAGTGGGATTCCCTGACTGCTGTGGCCTTGCAACGACACCTCAACATTTGCTGCTGTGCTAACCGGTGGGCTTACAGTGGGGGAAACAATGTAGCATTGCTGACTACCTTCGTTGTGATCAGTTGCACATGTGGCACTTGAGGTTTGGTGTTGTGTCCACGCTTGCAAGTGCATGCTGGTTAAATGTCTAAGCATGCAACTGGTATTCAAATTTTTCAGATTTTTCCCTCGGCTAAAGGTCTTTGCGCACTTCTTACAGATAACCTTGGCCTGATCATGAGGATTTTGTTCAAAAAAGTGCCACACTGCACTCTTCCTACTTTGGCAGACATTTTGCGGCCTAGCACGCTGTGATCTTTTGACCCTCTGGACAAGCTGTCCAGCAACTCTTTTGATGTTTGGAACCTGTCTTTGGAGTGCTCCGGGCCTGCCAGATAACAGCTGTTGCGATGTCGATGTCTGCTGTGGATGCTCCTCATCTGAGCTATTGGAAGCAGCACCCTCTTCCCCCAATGGATGCCAATCTGGGTCAACAACTGGGTCATCCATCACCTCCTCTTCTATGTCATGTGCACCTTCCTCTGTGTCACCGTGTATGGTGGTATAGTGTGCGGGAAGGGGCACCTGAGTCTCATCAGGGTCAGAATCTGGCTCTGTACACTGCGAGGACAATGTAGTGCTCTGAGTGAATGTACCAGCAGAATCATCCATCAGCGGCTGTGCATCAGTGCACTCCATGTCAGATTCATCTTGGCCTGGGTAATTCACCATTTCACTTGATAATCCAGGCATGGTATGTGAAAACAGCTCCATGGAGTAATCAGTAGTATGGCCTGCGTCATCCTTCAATCTTGGTTGGGGTGAAGGACACAAGGAAAGGTGTGGTTCATGAACATGAGCCTCCAATGACGACTCAGTGCTTTTACTTTTTACAACTGAAGAAGAGGAGGCGATAGAGCTGGAGGCTGAGTCAGCAATGTAAGACAAAACTTTTTCCTGATGCTCTGGCTTTAAAAGCGGATTGCCAACTTCTAGAAAACTAAGCGTTCGAGGCCTTATGTAGCCAGACGATGACGCAGGCTCAACACCTCCTGCATTCGGTCCTATTTTGCTCTTGCCACTACCATCAGATCCACCACCAACACCATCATTACCAGCTGCCAACCCCCGCCCAATTCCACGGCCTCTTCCACCAGCCTTCCTCATTTTTGGTAGAAATGTAGACAAAATCCAACAAACTATATAGTATGTAAAACAAGGTGTCTATAGGACAGGGGAGATTTTGAATTTCTGCACACACTTTTGGACACTGGACACTTTTGGATTGTGTGAGGCCCACTGATATCTGAGCGCTATGTGACAGGCTCGATGGCACAGCTGTGACCTAAGTGACTAGAGAATAAGTGAGATTTTGAATCTCTGCACACACTTTTGGACACTGGACACTTTTGGATTGTGTGAGGCCCACTGATATCTGAGCGCTATGTGACAGGCTCGATGGCACAGCTGTGACCTAAGTGACGAGAGAATAAGTGAGATTTTGAATCTCTGCACACACTTTTGGACACTGGACACTTTTGGATTGTGTGAGGCCCAATGAATATCTGAGCGCTATGTGACAAGCTCAATGGCACAGCTGTGACCTAAGTGACTAGAGGATAAGTGAGAGTTTGAATCTCTGCAGACACTTTTGGACACTGGACACTTTTGGATTGTGTGAGGCCCAATGAATATCTGAGCGCTATGTGACAAGCTCGATGGCACAGCTGTGACCTAAGTGACTAGAGGATAAGTGAGAGTTTGAATCTCTGCACACACTTTTGGACACTGGACACTTTTGGATTGTGTGAGGCCCATTGAATATCTGAGCGCTATGTGACAAGCTCGATGGCACAGCTGTGACCTAAGTGACTAGAGAATAAGTGAGATTTTGAATCTCTGCACACACTTTTGGACACTGGACACTTTTGGATTGTGTGAGGCCCAATGAATATCTGAGCGCTATGTGACAAGCTCGATGGCACAGCTGTGACCTAAGTGACTAGAGGATAAGTGAGAGTTTGAATCTCTGCACACACTTTTGGCACTGGACACTTTTGGATTGTGTGAGGCCCAATGAATATCTGAGCGCTATGTGACAAGCTCGATGGCACAGCTGTGACCTAAGTGACTAGAGAATAAGTGAGATTTTGAATCTCTGCACACACTTTTGGACACTGGACAGTTTTGGATTGTGTGAGGCCCAATGAATATCTGAGCGCTATGTGACAGGCTCGATGGCACAGCTGTGACCTAAGTGACTAGAGAATAAGTGAGATTTTGAATCTCTGCACACACTTTTGGACACTGGACACTTTTGGATTGTGTGAGGCCCAATGAATATCTGAGCGCTATGTGACAAGCTCGATGGCACAGCTGTGACCTAAGTGACTAGAGGATAAGTGAGAGTTTGAATCTTTGCACACACTTTTGGACACTGGACACTTTTGGATTGTGTGAGGCCCAATGAATATCTGAGCGCTATGTGACAAGCTCGATGGCACAGCTGTGACCTAAGTGACTAGAGAATAAGTGAGATTTTGAATCTCTGCACACACTTTTGGACACTGGACACTTTTGGATTGTGTGAGGCCCAATGAATATCTGAGCACTATGTGACAAGCTCGATGGCACAGCTGTGACCTAAGTGACTAGAGGATAAGTGAGAGTTTGAATCTCTGCACACACTTTTGGACACTGGACACTTTTGGATTGTGTGAGGCCCAATGAATATCTGAGCGCTATGTGACAAGCTCGATGGCACAGCTGTGACCTAAGTGACTAGAGGATAAGTGAGAGTTTGAATCTCTGCACACACTTTTGGACACTGGACACTTTTGGATTGTGTGAGGCCCAATGAATATCTGAGCGCTATGTGACAAGCTCGATGGCACAGCTGTGACCTAAGTGACTAGAGAATAAGTGAGATTTTGAATCTCTGCACACACTTTTGGACACTGGACACTTTTGGATTGTGTGAGGCCCAATGAATATCTGAGCGCTATGTGACAGGCTCGATGGCACAGCTGTGACCTAAGTGACTAGAGAATAAGTGAGATTTTGAATCTCTGCACACACTTTTGGACACTGGACACTTTTGGATTGTGTGAGGCCCAATGAATATCTGAGCGCTATGTGACAAGCTCGATGGCACAGCTGTGACCTAAGTGACTAGAGGATAAGTGAGAGTTAGAATCTCTGCACACACTTTTGGCACTGGACACTTTTGGATTGTGTGAGGCCCAATGAATATCTGAGCGCTATGTGACAAGCTCGATGGCACAGCTGTGACCTAAGTGACTAGAGGATAAGGGAGATTGGATTGCTTTTAAAAAAGCAGTTTGCGGAGCAGTGGGTAAACAGCAATGCCAGCCTGTCAGGAAGCCTTAAAAGGCAGCCCAACAACCAACACCACTGATACACCACTATATAGCCTCCCCTTGCACTGCACACAGTGACTGGTGTGTTGTGCAGGCCAAATTGCTATCAGCAGCAGAAGCAGTTTTTTTTTCTTCTCAGCAAGACAAAAAAAAAAAATTGGGATTGCTTTTAAAAAAAGCAGTTTGAGGCCC
The DNA here is from genome assembly GCF_039654945.1 of Dendrobates tinctorius. Classification (NCBI taxonomy): domain Eukaryota; kingdom Metazoa; phylum Chordata; class Amphibia; order Anura; family Dendrobatidae; genus Dendrobates; species Dendrobates tinctorius. Next base: position 38,075,002 of record NW_027361714.1, read on the forward strand.
AATGAATATCTGAGCGCTATGTGACAGGCTCGATGGCACAGCTGTGACCAAAGTGACTAGAGGATAAGGGAGATTGGATTGCTTTTAAAAAAGCAGTTTGCAGAGCAGTGGGTAAACAGCAATGCCAGCCTGTCAGGAAGCCTTAGAAGGCAGCCCAACAACCAACACCACTGATACACCACTATATAGCCTCCCCTTGCACTGCACACACAGTGACTGGTGTGTTGTGCAGGCCAAATCGCTAGCAGCAGAAGCAGTTTTTTGGTCTTCTTCCCTGCCTAACGCTCTCCCTACAGAATCAGCAGCAACCTCTCCCTATACTGAGATCGGCAGAAGTAAGATGGCGGTCGGCGTGCACGCCCTTTTATACCCCCTGTGACGCCCACCAAAGCAAGCCAATCACTTGCATGCCCTTCTGAAAGATGGTGGTGACCCGTGCCTATGTCATCACGTTGCCCACAGTGTCCGTGGATCCTGATTGGCTGAAAAAGAGCGCAAAACAAACTTTTGAAACGCGACTTTGGCGCGTAAGTCGCCGACCTCGTGGCCGACCTCATCCTAGGGTCGGGTTTCGTTTCATGAAACCCGACTTTGCCAAAAGTCGGCGACTTTTGAATTTTTTCGGCCCGTTTTGCTCAACTCTACAATTCACCAATGCAGGTTCTTCAGCCTCAACACTGAAATTCTCCACTGCTGGCTCTTCAGGATCACCACTGCAATTCACTAATGAAGGTTCTTCAGCCTCAACACTGAAATTCTCCACTGCAGTTTCTTCCGCCTCAACACTGAAATTCTCCACTGCTGGTTCTTCAGGCTCACCACTGCAATTCACCAATGCAGGTTCTTCAGCCTCAATACTGCAATTCTCCACTGCAGTTTCTTCAGCTTCAACACTGAAATTCTCCACTGCTGGTTCTTCAGGATCACCACTTCAATTCACCAATGCAGGTTCTTCAGCCTCAACACTGCAATTCTCCACTGCAGTTTCTTCAGCCTCAACACTGAAATTCTCCACTGCTGATTCTTCAGGCTCACCACTGAAATTCACCAATGCAGGTTCTTCAGTCTCAACACTGCAATTCTCCACTGCAGTTTCTTCAGTCTCAACACTGAAATTTTCCACTGCTGGTTCTTCAGGCTCACCACAGCAATTCACCAATGCAGGTTCTTTAGCCTCAGCACTGCAATTCTCCACTGCATTTTTTTCAGCTTCAACACTGAAATTCTCCACTGCTGGTTCTTCAGGCTCACCACTGTAATTCACCAATGCAGGTTCTTCAGCCTCAACACTACAATTCTCCACTGCAGTTTTTTCACCCTCAACACTGAAACTCTCCGCTGCTGTTTTTTTAGGCTAAACACTTCAATGCTCCACTGCAGTTTTTTCACCCTCAACGCAGAAATTCACCACTGCTGGTTCTTCAGGCTCAACATTGCTCCACTGCCAGTTCTTCATCCTCAACACTGACATCCTCCAATGTAGGTTCTTCAGGCTCAACAATTCACTGCATAGCCAAACAGTACCAAATGAATAATAGTGGGAACAATGCTTTCAGGTGGCCATCCAGTATGTCGATTCAAAGGGCTATTGGGGTGCGTGTAACTTTGGGGCAAGGCAGGCCTTGCATTCACTTCATGGGCAAACATTATGAGAGTTCCAAATGAATAATAATGGGAAATTTGGTTTCATGTGGTCATCCAGTACGTTGGTTCAAAGGGTTATTGAGGTGAAAGTAACTTTGGGGCAGGGCAAGCCTTGCATTCAATACATAGGAAAACAGTATGCGCGTACCAAATGAAGAGTAATTGGAACTTTGGTTTAATGTGGCCATCCTGGACATCTGATCAAAGGGTTATTTGGTGTGTCCAAATTTGGAGCAGGTCTTGCATTCACTTCATGGGCAAACATTATGAGAGTTCCAAATGAATAATAATGGGAAATTTGGTTTCATGTGGCCATCCAGGACATCTGTTCAAAGGGTTATTGGGGTGCGTGTAACTTTGGGGCAGGGCAGGCCTTGTATTCATTTCATAGGCAAATATTATGGGAGTACCAAATGAATAATAATGGGAACTTTGGTTTAATGTGGCCATCCAGGACATCTGTTCAAAGGGTTATTGGGGTGCGTGTAACTTTGGGGCAGGGCAGGCCTTGCATTCATTTCATAGGCAAACATTATGGGAGTACCAAATGAATAATAATGGGAACTTTGGTTTCATGTGGCCATCCAGTACGTCAGTTCAAAGGGTTATTGAAGTGCGTGTAACTTTGGGGCAGGGCAGGCCTTGAATTCACTTCATGGGCAAACATTATGGGAGTACCAAATGAATAATAATGGGAACTTTGGTTTCATGTGGCCATCCAGGACATCTGTCCAATGGGTTATTGGATTGCGTCTAAATTTGGAGCAGGCCTTGCATTCACTTCATGGGCAAACATTATTGGAGTAGAAGAAAAAAAAGGGATGGACTACAGATTCCGATTCTAGTGCCACGGAGGAGCGAGGTGAATTAAATACAAATATTTCCCCCTCTACTTCCCTTTAGGGCGAAGACACGGAGAGGTGGAAAAAACAGTAGAGCAAGGAAGAAAACGGAAACAAGTTTCTTGGAAGAAATAACAACACCGAAATAATCTTTCCAAATAACAAATCTTTCCGAACACCAGCTTACTAAAGACCATGTCCAAGTCCTGACCAAAGGTCTTAATTTTTGTGTTTCTGAGCAGTTTGATTATATTGACTTCAGAATTGAATAATTTAAGAGCATTAGAAAATTGCACCTGAAGAAATCTTTTTCTAATGTGACGTCAGCTGATGCGTCTTCTTGTTATGAAGGTGAAAACCCAGCGTCTTTAGGACCATTGAGTATTATGTTGAAATCTGATTGTGATCCTAATTTTCTTTGTGATGTGTCTCTATTGATCAGTATAGCAGATCCTTCTTTTAATTTGGAGCAAAATAGGGATTTTTGTGGTTCTCATAAACCCTTTTTAGGGGCTGTAAAATCAAGTTATATGCCACCGGCATCTCCAGGTAATAATATTGATTTATTTCATGAAATTGTAATTAAAGATACAGAAGCACTGATTTACCTTACATCTAATAAAAACCTTACAGATATTGAAATAAAAGCATTGAATGACATGAAAATTGGGATTATATTATGTTCAGGATAGTCGATAAGGGGGGGTAACTTAGTCTTATTACACAAGGAATATTATACCTCTGAAGCTTTAGGCCAATTAAATGATTCTAGTACGTATTGTATCCTTGAGAAAAATCCACTTCAGAAATATAAAGACAAATTGCGTTCCCTCATTAGAAAATGTGTGGAAAGAGGAATACTATCTAAAAAGCAGGTTGAAAAACTTTTGCCTGAGTTTCCTGAGATCCCTTATTGGTACAGTCTCCCTAAAGTTCATAAATCCCTCTGTCATGTCCACCATGTATGTTATGCCGCATGACCCCTGGAGCAGTGTGCATGCACACTGAACTATCATGCCCGCCATGTCTGGTATGCCGCATGACTCCTTGAGCACTGTGCATGCGCACCGAACTATCGTGCCCGCCATGTCTGGTATGCCGCATGACTCCTGGAGCAGTGTGCACGTGCACTGAACTCTCATGCCCGTTATGTCTTATGCTGCAAGATCACTGGAAACAGTGTGCACATGCACCTCGTGACTGTTGTGCTGCAAGATGCCTGGAGCAGTGTGCACGCGCGCCTCATCTCATGGCTGCCTGCCATTGCCAGTGCGCATGTGTGTTTTACCTCATGGCCATACGCCGTTGCTGTGTGACCAGCCATCTCTGTTCTGCCTGCAGCAATCCTCTCTGTGTTCCTGGAGCCCCGATCATGTGACCTTTCCTATGTTCCAGCACTGTCTGACCCAGCTAACCTCTCAGTGTTTCTGGAGCCCCTGATCATGTGACCTTCTCTATGGTCCAGCCCAGTCTGATCTAGCAATGATCTCTATGATCCTGGAGGACTGAACTGGAAGTCCTTCCCTGGTCCTGACCCAGAAGTGCAGGTGCTATGGTGCTATATCAGAACGCCCCTTCCTATGGTTGGGGCCTGAGTATTGTGTTGCTGCCCTGCATGGCTGCTTGATCTGCTCGGTCGCTCCCTGTATTCTGTGCCCCTGCACTCTGCCCTGTCGTGTGTCTCTGCACATGCTCTGTACTTGTACGCTGCTTTTTGTCCTGTGCCATGTCTTGTGTTGTCTGCTATGCTTTGACTTGTAGTTCTGCCTGTGTTCTCTGCCTTTGGCTGCTTTGCCCTGTCTTACCTTTGCTATGCTTTGACTTGTAGTCCTTCCAGTGTTCTCTGCCTTTGCCTGCTTTGCCATGTTTTGCCTTTGCTCTGCCTGGTGCTCTGTTGTGCCTCGTGGCACACGCACCATTCCTTTGCTCTCTGACCTATGGTGCTTCTCAAGCACATTTCCTGGCTAGTCTCAATGTTCTTCCTTGACCCGGCTCTGGGCTTCAGCCTACGCTCCGCTGCTAGCCCTATACTCTCTGGAACCTGACTCTGTGTTTCTGCCTACGCTACGCTCCTTGCTCTGTTCCTTGCCTTGCCTTGCTTTGTTTCTTGCCTTGCTGGCCTTCCTAGCCTCCTGTCTGTGCCTCAGTCGTGCCCGCCCTAGCCGTGCCCGCCTGCTTGTGCCTCAGCCATGCTCGTCGGCCAGTGACAGCTGTGTCACCTGTTATGCCTCAGCCGGGTTCGCCTCAGTCTTGCCCGTCTGTCTGTGCCGCAGCCCAACCAGCTAGCCAGTGCCCCAGCCATGCTCGCTGTGCTTCCTTGCACCCACACAGTCTCTGCACTGTGCTTTGCGTGCTTCTCTAATAGCACACGCAGGCCCTAGCCTGCTCCTTGGCATACCTCCCCGTGCTTCTGTAAAAGTACGCACACGTCTTGCCATGTACCCTGTCGTGCCCTTTAGCATGCACAGGCCCTAGCCTATACCCTGTCATGCCCTCTTGCACGCACAGGCTCTAGCTTGTATCCTGTTGTGCCTTCTTGCATGCACAGGCCTTAGTCTGAAACCTGGTGTGCCTCCTAGCACGTGCAGGCCCTTGCCTTAGCCTGAACCCTGGTGTGCCTCCTGGCACGCGCAGGCCTTTGCCTTAGCCTGAACCCTGGCATGCCTCCTAGCACGCGCAGGCCCTTGCCTTAGCCAGAACCCTGGCTTGCCTCCTAGCACGTGCAGGCCTGTTATGAATGAGTCACCGGAGGAGGAAAAAACAAAAATGCAAGCTAAGTGCAGAAAACCGGAGAGGTTGGTAGCTAGCGGATTGCAGACCCCTGATCCTATTCACAACAACTAACAGTAGCCGTGGAGCGTTCCTACGGTGGTCCTAGATGCCTTTTCACAGCCGGAGAACTAAATAAGCCTAAAGAAAGAAAGGAGAAATCTAAACTGCCCCAGAGCAGACCCCAAAGCAATAGACAGCCCCCAACATGTATTGTCGGTGAAAACAGATGAAAACACAAACACAGACAGAAAGACAGGCAGAGCAAATGATGGGGCCCAACTAACTTGATAGGAAAGGACAGAAAAGATGCTGGCTGCAATCCGCAAAAACCCTACCAAAAATGTCCCAACATGTCTTATAGGAAAAACGGCCCTGAAGTCACTAGACTTCAAAATCCCTATATCAGCACTCCGATATATTCTGAAGACGGAGCAAAAGAGATTTAACCAATCAGGGACAAAAAATGGAAATTCAGCAGAGCCCCAGCCGGGACTGGCAGAACACAAAACTAAGCAAATCAGACAAGATCTCATGGAACAATAACAGAGTAAAACTTAGCTTTAGAAGACAGGAACTGAACTGGAAGCCAGAGCTCAGAGCAGAGAAATCCACTCAGAGATTCTGGATGTCCAATCGCAATCCACCTGTTCAGGTGACAGGCTTCTCCCATCCAAATCAGTTTCACCATCTCCTTTCACCAGCAGAGGGAGTTCATCGGACATCAAAGGTGAACGAGAAAATGAGCTCACAACACAGGCCCTTGCCTTAGCCTGAACCCTGGAGTGTCTCTTAGCACGCACCCCAACTTGAATCTGACTCTGGCGTGTCCCTCTGCACCCGCAGGACTATGCCTTGTACCCTGACCCTGGCGTGTCCCTCGGCACGCGCAGGACCTTGCCTTGGACCTTCAACCTAGACGTGTTCCTACACACGCACCATGTCTTGTACTTTGAACTTTGAACCCTGGCGTGTCTCCTACACACGCACCGTGTTTTGTACTTTGAACCTGGCGTGTCTCCTACACATGCACCTTGCCTTGCACCTTGCCTTAGACCCTGGTGTGCCCCTAGCACGCACCCTGGTTGGAACCTTGCCTTGGACCTTGGCGTGTTCCCTAACACGCACCATGTCTGGAGATCTATCGTGCCTCCTTGCCTGAACCCTGGTTTGCCTGCCGGATGCCCGGAACCTACCGATCGCTGCCTGGGATCCCGAGCTTGACGACTGTGGCCTGATGTCCGGAGCTGATGTCCGCAGCCTGAAGCCCTGATCCTGTTGATCATCGCCAGCTGTCTGGAGTCCGATGCCATCGACTCCTTGCCGGTATCCTGGCGTGCCACCTGGCACGTACCATGCCATGGTGCACCTTGCTGTGTTTTGCCTGTTATCACGTTTTGCACCTGATGTTACCCTGAGTTTGCCTTAATGAAGATACCTTGAATTCACGTCTTGTCTTGTTTCCTGCACGTCCTTTGTCGTCAGACACTCGTACTTTGTGTCTACCTGAGCCAGCCGACTGGTTTCAGCTGTCGTGGTGGCTCACCCCCTTGGTCTTGCCCCTGACATTCCCTGTATAAGGGGTGGTTCCACACAAGGTTAGCTCGCCCTAGGTGGGTGGGTGCCACGACCCAGAGGGTCCACTCTAAAGAAAACGACTCAGCATAAGCTGACTCGTCACACCCTCTCAGAGCCTCCCGGTTGCCCAATTACATCTGGCAGAAATTCCTTGACAGAGCCATTATCCCATTATGTAGATTTGCTCCTAAAACCTCTGTTAAGATCCATTCCATCTTTTGTTAAAGATTCTGGAGACCTTTTGAAAAAAATTAAAAAATGTAGAATGGCAACCAAATTTTTCATTAGTTTCAATAGATGTGGAAAGTTTTTCACTCGGATTCCTCATGATATTGGCATTTCAGCTAAAAAAGAGATTGTTCTTATGAATACAGATAAAGCTCAAGATTTTGTCTCTTTAGTGATTGAAGCACTTGATTTCATGTTGACACACAATGCTTTCAAGTTCTTAGATAAGTGGTATCTTCAACAAGTCGGTACAGCAATGGGTACTCCTGTGTAATGTGTTTTTGCAAATTTATTTTTAGCCAGATTTGAGGAACATTACATTAGATCTAGTTCTAATCCATACCTTAAATATATTCACACTTATCTGCGTTTTGTGAAAGACATATTTGTTATCTGGGATGGCTTTGAGGGGGATTTTGTGAACTTTGTTAGCTATTTAAATGAGGTTAATCTTTACAATATGCTCTTTACCTCTTTCTTAGGAGGACAAATTTTGGAATTTTTGGATGTTAAAATTCAAGTGCGAGACGAGAATTTGCAAACAGAGGTGTTTAGAAACCAAACAGCAACTAATAATGTTTTACATTATAAGAGTTCCCACCCATGGCATACTAAAAAAGGTCTTCCCTATAGTCAGATGTTGAGGCTTCGTAAAAATTAATAATAATGCGGAAATTTTCAATAAACAGATTATAGAACTGAAAACACGCCTTTTGGAGAGAAGTTATCCTCTAAGTTTGTTAGATGAAGCCCACGAGCGAGTAAAAAAATGTTCACAGTTTGACCTGTTGTATAATAAAAAAATGAAAAAATGTGATGATTTTCCGCAAGGTGAAAAACCGCAAAAATTCTCCTTTTGCTTTAGGCATAGCCCTATGGATAAGTTTATTCATGTGGCTATAAGGAAGAATTGGCATCTTATCATTTCATATAAAGTTTTTCAACAAATGGGTATGCTAATGCCACAATTTGCTTACAAGAGGGCACATAATGTAGGAGATTTGCTGGTGCATAATCGCTTGCTTCCTTCTGATAATAATTGGTTGCGTTCCAGCTTACCAAAAGGTAATTATAAATGCGGACACTGTAAATACAGTCACCTGCATTCAACATCTAATCCCATACATTTTGGCTCTGTTAAGCATATGGTTCAGAATTATATTTCTTGTCAAAGGGTTAGTTTATATTTTATTCTGCCCAAGCCGTTATTTTTATATAGGTAAGACTCTTCGGCCGCTGACTGTGCGGTTTAGTGAGCATTATCGCTCTATTAGTACAGGTAAAGGATCACTGCGCCTCATTAAACACATCAATGAAAAGCATAACGCTAACCCTGAAGCGCTAAGTTTTACAGGTATTGAAAAAATTGATTAACCACCGCAAGGAGGTAATTATGATAAAATTTTATTAAGATTAGAAGCCCGTTGGATCCTAAGGGCTAATGTGCAGGGTCCGCTTGGTCTAAATGACAGAATTGATCTCTCTGTTTTTCTTTGATTGTGCTATTAGCTCTCTTGTTATATATTGCTATCTAAAGTCATAAATGTTGATAATTTTTTTGTACTCTGCATATAGTAGTAATCATGATACTTTTTTATATTTTGAATGTTGGTGTATGTTTGCACAACTTGTTATAATTTGTTAAGGTCTTGATCCCTATAAAGGAGTTGAACTGAGGTTGATTATTGCATCTAGACCCGTAGAAGCGAGTAATCGCGAAACGGCCGTAGTCCTCTCTCCCCCCGTATATACGTCTCACATGTCCTGCTTGTCCATGGCACTTACATAAATAAAGGACTATTGGAGCTTATTTTTGCTGGTGAGTGCTATGTTTTTTCTTCTACTGTTCCTTGAATTTTGTCTGTTTTTCGTCAAGCACCAATACCAGCTATGCTAAGCGTGGTGTTCAGATTTCTTTGGTTCCTTGAGTGGTGATTTTTGTTCCCTAGTGCCATTCGCCTGTTCTCTTTGCTTTGGAGAAACATTATGTGAGTACCAAATGAATAATAATGGGAACTTTGGTTTCATGTGGCCATCCAGGACATCTGATCAAAAGGTTATTGGGGTTCATGTAACTTTGGGGCAGGCAGGCCTTGCATTCAATGAATAGGCAAATAGTATGAGAATACCAAATGAATAATAGTGGGAACTTGTGGCCATCCAGTACGTCGGTTCAAAGGGTTATTGGGGTGCATGTAACTTTGGGGCAGGGCAGGCCTTGCTTTCAATGCATAGGCAAACAGTATGGGAGTACCAAATGAATAATAATGGGAACTTTGGCTTCATGTGGCCATCCAGGACGTCTGTTCAATGGGTTATTGGGGGAGCGTCCAAATTTTGGGAAGCCCTGTCACTCACTGCATACGCAGTAACAGTATAAGAGACTCACTGTTTAATAATGGGAAACAACAAAGCATAGTCGGCTATTGGATATCTAAGAATAGTGAGCGCCGACTGCTGGACCTTAAAGAATAGTAAAGGCCACCTTATGGCCCTATAAAAATAGGCTTTGTGACTTTCAGAGTCCCTCCTTCATAAATTAAACAGGATGTGTCGAATGATGTGTCACACACCACATGGCAAGATAAGTGGGTTATTTATTTTGCCTTACATACAAATCATTACCCTGGAAAGGATGTGTTACGCTGAAGGCAGCGGGCTTCAAGAGTGGACCCTCTGGGCCCTGACACTGAACTCTCCCCGAGCGAGCATGCCAGGTGGAAGCAACCCCTATACAGGGACTGTTAGGGGCAGGCTCAGGGATCTCAAGCACCACGACTGCCAGGACCAGGGGTTAGCACAGGTGGACGAGCAGGTAGTGGGGTGAGACGATAGGACTGGAAGGATTCCGGAGAAGATGGGAGACCAAGAGGAGCGGTTATGGAGGAGTGCAGAGGAAGGGACGGAGCAGAACACCAGGAAGACGCGGGACTGGAGCAGGCTTCTGGAAGAGACAGAGGGAAACACACAGGGTTAAGAGGCAAAATGGCTATTGGTAGCAAGCGATGGCTAGCAAGACAAGTGGCGGCAAGCAGAGAGTGGCAGAGGCAAGCAGGGCCTAAGTACAAAGTAAGAAACTTAAAAGTCAGGTGCCTCCACTAACGTAGGGCGGCCTGAAATACCCGGTGGCCGTCTCCCATTGGCCCGGAGGTACTGCAGGGTCAGGTCACACAGGGAGACATCAGCAGTGAGGGGGCGCACGGCCTGGCCCTAAGGCGCGTGCTTGGAGGTACTGTGCGCATGGCCGACGCAAGGGGGAGAGCGCGCCGGGATGCTGCACGCTGGGGAATGGAGGGACAGGAGGCGCATGATAGAGCGGGTGCAGCGGCGGACACTGGGCCAGTGGCAGTGACAAGGGAGCAGGCAGCGGCGGACCCCGGGACAGAGCAAGGAGCTGGCAGCAGTGCTAACAGGATGTTCCTTAACATATTTCCCAGGTAAATCCATTTTGGTTTTGTTTTTGTATGTTTTTTTGTGCGCCTATAAAATTGGCATAAAACCCTTACAACATTGTTCACAGCAGTGACCAGGTGTCTTCCCCATGATGTTCCCATGTCATTTGAGCACAGTTCCCATGGATTTCCAACATATTTAGACCCTAAAGACCCCCCCATCACAGCAAAAATGCTGGGGTTTTCCTTTGACTTACATTGGGCTCGTTGCTCGGGTCAAGCACCCAAGCATTTCAATATGCTCAACCCAAGCAACGAGCTCCTGAGCATTTTAGTGCTCACCCATCACTATTAAACACAGAACATGCTCATGTTGCCTCAGAGAATCTTTTAGCCACTTAGGATATCACCTTTTTGGCACCCCTCTCTGGTTTTCAGATTTCGTCTACCTCAGAAACATCATCATCATCCCTGATTCAGATGACAATTTATTCTGTGTAAGAAATGTCACAAATTTTTACTCCTGGTAGTGGGGGTTAGAATTTTAAAAGGCAGATCAGAAACAGGTCTTATTAACAAAATAGACATTCTGCTTTCTACATAACGTTAAGTGTTATGGCAGCAGAGAAGGTGGAGTGAGCAGATAACTGACTCCGGCTGATGGTGTCACTGTCAGAGGCTACATCATCCTGCTGTGACTGAGACAAGTAATATGACATATATTCCATTATGCTCTCCATTTTCTCCTCATTGATACAGTGGCCATAGGTGAAGTAGACCAAATAGGTATGTGTTTGGTATTACTTCTGCCGAGATGGTTACAATTACCACACAGTCAATGCTGGAAAGATATAGAATTAACCAGAAATGCTAGCTGGGGTTCACATGATGGCCACAAAGGCTAATGCACCAGCTGTTTGCTTATAATGTCTGTGTGGCATGTATGTGTTTCCATTTTGACAGGCTAAATAGGTGTTCAATAATAGTCCTGCACAGGTAAATTTCAGAATTTATTGTAATAATCTGTTTTCAGATTTTTGGTTAAAATAGATTAAATTCCCCTGCTCAAAAAGGGTCACCTATTAACCATTTTTAATGCACTGTAGCACCTTTGTCAGGGTGTTGGAGGCCCGGATGAGACATTGCATTGCACAAAATGGAAATGTGCTTTTTTTACCACATTTATATACTGCTGATGGAGTAAACGATTTCATTTTTACATCTTGGTGAGTGCTGTGGAATTTTTGCTGTATGTATAATTAGGGAGTAAGGATTTTCACTTTTGCCATTAAGCACCAGCTGAAGATAAGACCGTTTATCCATTAGTATATGAGTTATTTGGGAACTGAAGTATTAAGGGACGGAGCAGTGCCTACTTGCCTTTTTTGTTGTGCCTCTCTCTCACATAAAATAATTGCAGTATGTGCAGCAGAGACAACGTAAGGTGACAGACAGATCGGGTGAGTAGGTTACCGCCAGCCCTGTAGTGACAACACTTTTTATATTAAAGCAAGGTGTTAAAAGGACTTATATTCTCTAGTGTCTAGTTAGGTAATTTGGTATCCAATGGCGAGATAGCCCTCTTTCCTGTACTTCCTTTCCAACTGCACCCTATTATAGACATCACAGGGCATCCTGATCATTTCCAATACTTGAATGGCCTGACAATTTAAGGGCCTTTAAAAAATTCTAGGTATCTGATTGTGCAGATAGATGCAATAGAGGTACAGCAACTTGTGGCAAATTGTAAGTCCAGTCTTTAAATATCTAAATATAATAGTAACAAAAACAAAGACAATGATTATTATTATTATTATTATTATTATTAATAATAATAATAATAATAATAATAATAATAATAATAGCATCATTATAATTAACCTCTATTAATATGTAATGCTGTATAGTGAATAGTGAATTATTCCCTTCAGATTGCACCCTGTGAAGTGCATACATTGCATTCTAAATTTTGGTACACTTCCCAGTATAAAGGCCCCGTCACACATAAAGATGCACCAGCGATCCCGACAACGATGCGATCTTGTCAGGATCGCTGGTGCATCGCTACATGATCGCTGGTGAGCTGCCAAACAGGCAGCTTCACCAGCGATCAGTACCAGGGAGGACTGATCGCTAAGGTAAATATCGGGTTACTAAGTGGCGCGCGTTACTTAGTTACCCGATGTGTACCTTAGAAACCTGCGTGCTCGCGCCGGGAGCTGCCAGCACGCAGGTTTCTAAGGTGCACATCAGGTAACTAAGTGACGTGCGCCGCTTAGTAACCCGATATTTACTTTAGAGACCAGCTCCCAGCGTCTGCTTAGAGCGCTGGGAGCCTCGCATGATCGTTGGCTCCCGCTGCCACATGCAGCGATGCGCGCTGGCCAGCAGGAGACCAGCGATCAAAAAATGGCCCAGGCCGATCGAGCACGATCAGTGATACCCGGCGGGGGGGGCCGGTCGCTGATCCCCATCACACACAACGATCTCGCTGGCAAGATCGCTGTGGCGTCACAAAATCGGCAATGTCTCTAGCGAGATCGCTGTGTGTGATGGGGCCTTATGGCTTTGATCACACATACCGTACATTTTACACATTCCCCTAGGATTGTTATGTTTTCTGACAACAGGAATAGCATTTTCTACAGCACTGCTCTTGCAATAAAAAATGCTAGAGCTTTAGCTGGACCCTTTTGTAAGTAATTAGGATCTGTCAGCATTGATTGAGATTTGTCTTAAAACTGACCTCTTAGCTCAAACAAGGCCTATTTAAAATGGTTATGTGACTAGACAGACTAGAGCCATAAAAGAAGAAAAAACAGAAGCACACTAAAGATCTTAATCCACCATAACCACATGATGAAAAGTCTAATCATATGGTCTCAAAGATGGAATCAATATCGGAAATATTCACAATTCATTACAGTCACAATAGAATATTGAATAGTTATAATAATTATAACAAAAAAGCATACTTGAAAAAAAAAACTATTGTATTTATTACTGTTCAGGATCTCCCTGTGTGAATGATATCCAGAAACGTGTCTAAGCACCAAAGTCAATTATTTTAAAATGAATTATACAAATATTATTCTTCAAGGCAAGAAAAATAAACTATGTAAAATTTTTCGCTAAAGAATGAAAATGAGAAGCTACAATTCTAATTCTGTGTAACTATTACTTTGTAATAAGCCACATCTCATCACTCATGCATTTTAAGCATTATAAAACCTAATATCCGTCCACCTTTATTGCCACTCAGGATATATAGAGATTAGAAAAAGTTTCAATCGCTAGGTAATAAATCTGAATGCCTACCTTGTGAACTAGTGAGGTCATACAGAATGGTTTGCTAGCGAGTACACATGCAGCAGCAGGAGCAGCAGGTAATCCACATAGACCATCATCTTCGGCTGAATGGAATGTTTCCTATTTGGAGACAGTAGAATTCTCATGATAGTCGTTGATGATGACGTGCACATGAAATGCGTAAGGACAGATAAGCAGGATATCAGTCTTTACACTGGAACCCTGATAATAAAATGATCATTTTTTTTTTGTCTATACTAGTGCCTATTTGGTCACAGATCGCAGTTATACAAATCCACCATCGCACTCTAACAAGCATCTCTATTCTTCCGACAGGTATGTCCATCCACCCAGCTCTCCTGCTCTCCTGCTGTCTGTCTATGAAGGACACACAGTGCGTCACCCAGCTTTGCACATAGACTTGCCTCTGCACCTAGCATTCACATGGTATGTCCATCCACCCAGCTCTCCTGCTCTCCTGCTGTCTGTCTATGAAGGACACACAGTGCGTCACCCAGCTTTGCACATAGACTTGCCTCTGCACCTAGCATTCACATGGTATGTCCATCCACCCAGCTCTCCTGCTCTCCTGCTGTCTGTCTATGAAGGACACACAGTGCGTCACCCAGCTTTGCACATAGACTTGCCTCTGCACCTAGCATTCACATGGTATGTCCATCCACCCAGCTCTCCTGCTCTCCTGCTGTCTGTCTATGAAGGACACACAGTGCGTCACCCAGCTTTGCACATAGACTTGCCTCTGCACCTAGCATTCACATGGTATGCCTTTCAGCTAACCCCAGCTTACCCCAGTGTTATTTATGACCTTGTTTACTCTGGCTTGATCATATACATCTGGTCCACTCTTAATTGTCTGGCCAAGATGAGCAGAGACCACTCCTCTCTGCTTCACACCTGACTGCACTTAGTTGTACATATATTGCAGAGTACAAGTCTGCATTGTGATTGCTATAAGTGTGTGCTAGAAGTGTGAAGATTAATTTAAGAATTAAAACCAGAATTGAACCAGAAGGGAACTGAAGGTAACTGGACACAGTCACTGTAAACAATGTTTCTGCTTGTTTTCACCCCTATAATCCTTCACTTTCTGCTAATTCCCCTAATCCCTACTCCTAGTAAGGAACTGTTCATCTCTTCTTCAATCCTCCCCATCCACCTCACCTCCGCCTCAAAACTGTTCCTTAACATACAATCCTCTGTCTCCAAACACAGACAGCCCCCTCATGCCCTCTCCTGCTCCCACCTGCTAACACTTTCTCTGCTCCTTCTCACTGCTGGTGATATCTCCCCAAATCCTGGTCCTCCTCACCACATTCCCACAGTCATTTCGACCTCCCATCCACGCTCTATCACAACCTTCCGTAACCTCTCCAACCTTATACCCATTCACCCAGCCCCCGCTTCCCCAGTCCCACTAACAGGAGCTCTGTGGAACGCTCGCTCTGTCTGCAACAAGCTTTCCTACATCCATGATCTTTTTGTTACTACCAAACTCTCCTTCCTCGCCATCACCGAAACCTGGCTCACCCCTTCTGACACAGCCTCTCCTGCTGCACTTTCGTATGGCGGCTTCCACCTTTCTCACACCCCCCGCCCCAGCAGCAAACATGGTAGAGGAGTTGGTTTTCTCCTGTCAGATACCTGCTCCTTCACCCCAATCCCACTGCCACCCTCTGTTACCCTCCCTTCCTTTGAGGTGCACTCTGTGCGCATCTACTCCCCCTCCAACCTCCAACTGGCTGTCATCTACCGCCCCCCAGGGCCAGCCACCACCTTCTTTGACCACTTCACCACCTGGTTACTTCATTTCCTTTCCGCGGACATCCCTACTATCATCATGGGCGACTTCAACATCCCCATTGACACTTCCCTCTCAGCTGCCACTAAACTTCTATCTCTCACTTCCTCCTTCGGCCTCACTCAATGGTCTTCTACAGCCACCCACAAAGATGGCCACACACTGGACCTCATCTTCACCCGCCTCTGCTCCCTATCTAACCTCTCTAACTCACCTCTTCCTCTCTCTGACCACAACCTGCTCACATTCTCTTCCCTCTTCACTCCATGTCTACAATCCCCACCCCACAAACTTTCACACCCTCGCAGGAATCTTAAACACCTTGACCTACACTCATTCTCCGAATCCCTCCTCCCTCTTACAGATATAAGTTCCTTACACAATGCGGATGACGCTGCCGCTCTATATAACACCACAATAGCTGTAGCTTTGGAATCTGCTGCCCCACTTACACATACCAAAACTCGCAAAATCAACAGACAGCCCTGGCACACCAGCCTGACCAAAGAGCTGAGGCGAGCTTCCAGGGCTGCTGAGCGCAGATGGAAAAGATCCCACTCCAACGAGCATTTCATCGCATTCAAACAGTCCCTCACTACTTTCAAGACCACACTCGCCACAGCTAAACAAACCTACTTCTCATCTCTCATATCCTCCCTGTCTCACAACCCTAAACAATTATTCAACACCTTCAATTCTCTCCTCCGCCCCCCAGCACCTCCTCCCTCCCCACTCATCTCAGCTGAAGACTTTGCCTCATTTTTCAAGCAGAAAATTGATAACATCAGGGACAGTTTTGGTCAACAACCCCCAGAGCCCTTCCTCCCGACTTCCCAGCCCTCCACCTTCAAAACCAACTTCTCCACCATTACAGAAGATCGACTCTCCACTCTACTCTCAAGATCACATCTCACCACCTGTGCACTCGACCCGATCCCATCCCACTTCATCCCAAACCTCACCACAGTCTTCATCCCAACCCTAACCCATCTCTTCAACCTATCACTAACAACTGGTGTTTTCCCCTCAAGCTTTAAACATGCCTCCATCACACCTATCCTCAAAAAGCCCTCTCTTGACCCATCCTCTGTATCTAGCTATCGCCCTATATCACTTCTCCCATACGCCTCCAAGCTACTGGAACAACACGTCTACCTTGAACTGTCCTCCCATCTCTCTTCTTGCTCCCTCTTCGACCGCTTACAATCTGGCTTCCGGTCACACCACTCCACTGAAACTGCCCTTACTAAGGTCACCAATGACCTCTTAACTGCCAAGAGCAAGCGACACTACTCTGTCCTCCTCCTCCTGGACCTGTCGGCTGCCTTTGACACAGTGGACCATTCCCTATTATTACAGACCCTCTCATCCCTCGGCATCACAGACTTGGCCCTCTCCTGGATCTCATCATACCTAACAGACCGGACATTCAGCGTCTCCCACTCACACACCACCTCCTCACCTCGCCCCCTATCTGTCGGAGTCCCACAAGGTTCAGTCCTAGGGCCCC
Source organism: Dendrobates tinctorius (assembly GCF_039654945.1). Classification (NCBI taxonomy): domain Eukaryota; kingdom Metazoa; phylum Chordata; class Amphibia; order Anura; family Dendrobatidae; genus Dendrobates; species Dendrobates tinctorius. The sequence goes on from NW_027361714.1 coordinate 38,092,093, forward strand.
TGCTGTTCTCTATTTACACCTTTGGCCTGGGACAGCTCATAGAATCTCATGGCTTTCAGTATCATCTTTATGCTGATGACACACAGATCTACATCTCTGGACCAGATATCACCTCCCTACTAACCAGAATCCCTCAATGTCTGTCCACTATTTCATCCTTCTTCTCCACTAGATATCTGAAACTCAACATGGACAAAACAGAATTCATCATCTTTCCCCCATCTCACGTGACCCCCCCTACGAACCTATCAATTACAGTAAATGACTGCCCACTCTCCCCAGTCCCACAAGCTCGCTGCCTCGGAGTAATCCTTGATGCTGATCTCTCCTTCAAACCACATATCCAAACCCTTTCCTCTTCCTGCCGACTTCAACTCAAAAATATTTCACGCATCCGTTCATTCCTCACCCAAGAATCTGCAAAAACCCTAGTCCATGCCCTCATCATCTCTCGCCTTGACTACTGCAACCTCATGCTCTGCGGCCTCCCCTCAAACACTCTCGCACCCCTCCAATCTATTCTAAACTCTGCTGCCCGACTAATCCACCTGTCCCCCCGCTATTCCCCAGCTTCTCCCCTCTGTCAATCCCTTCACTGGCTCCCAATTGCCCAGAGACTCCATTACAAAACCCTAACCATGACATACAAAGCCATCCACAACTTGTCTCCTCCATACATCTGTGACCTCGTCTCCCGGTACTTTCCTGCACGCAACCTCCGATCCTCACAAGATCTCCTTCTCTACTCCCCTCTTATCTCCTCTTCCCACAATCGCATACAAGATTTCTCTCGCGCATCACCCCTACTCTGGAACTCTCTACCACAACATATCAGACTCTCACCTACCATCGAAACCTTCAAAAAGAGCCTGAAGACCCACCTCTTCCGACAAGCCTATAACCTGCAGTAACCACCGATCGACCAAACCGCTGCACGACCAGCTCTACCCTCGCCTACTGTATTATCACCCATCCCTTGAAGATTGTGAGCCCTCGCGGGCAGGGTCCTCTCTCCTCCTGTACCAGTTATGACTTGTATTGTTTAAGATTATTGTACTTGTTTTTATGTATACCCCCCTCACATGTAAAGCGCCATGGAATAAATGGCGCTATAACAATAAATAATAATAATAAAGACATTTATGGTGCGCAACTGGCAACTGCCTCTTCGTCTTTTGTTATAAAGGATTATCTATATTGCATTATTTTCGATTGTCAGCGCTTTGTTCTCTCTGTTTCCCTTCTCTCTCTCCTTTTTCTTTTCACAGTCTAGCTACCTAATTGCTCGGTGGCCGTTATTCCGCTGCCAAATGTAAATACGCGCTGAACTTTAGCAATGAATAATACTTAACCCCTTAAGGACCGGGGTTATTTTCGTTTTTGCATTTTTGCTTTTCGCTCCCTTTCTTCCCAGAGCCATAACTTTTTTTATTTTTCCGTCAATATGGCCATGTGAGGGCTTATTTTTTGCGGGACGAGTTGCACTTTTGAACAACACCAATGATTTTACCATGTCGTGTACTACAAAATGGGAAAAAAATTCCAAGTGCGGTGAAATTGCAAAAAAAAGTTCAATCCCACACTTGTTTTTTGCTTTGCTTTTTTGCTAGGTTCACTAAATGCTAAAACTGACTTGCTATTATGATTCGCCAGGTCATTATGAGTTCATAGACACCAAACATGTATAGATTCTTTTTTATCTAAGTGGTGAAAAAAAATCCAAAGTTTGCTAAAAAAACAGACAAAAAAAAACAACACCATTTTCAGAGACCAGTAGCGTCTCCATTTTTCGTGATCTGGGGTCGGGTGAGGGCTTATTTTTTGCATGCCGAGCTGTTGTTTTTAATGATACCACTCTTATGCAGACACGTTCTTTTGATCGCCTGTTATTGCATTTTAATGCATTGTCACAGAGATCAAAAAAACGTAATTCTGGGGTTTTGACTATTTTTCTCGCTACGCCGTTTAGCGATCGGGTTAATACTTTTTTTTATTGATAGATCGCGCGATTCTGAACGCGGCGATACCTAATATGTGTATGTGGGATTTTTTTTTTACTGTTTTATTTTGATTGGGTCGAAAGGGGGGTGATTTGAACTTTATGTTTTTTTTAATTTTTTTTATTTTTAAACATTTTTTTTTTACTTTTGGCATGCATCAATAGCCTCCATAGGAGGCTAGAAGCATGCGCAACCCGATCGGCTCTGCTACATATGGGCGATGAGCAGATCGCCCATATGTACCAGGTTTACTGCTGTGCTTTCAGCCTGGACCAACCATAGAGGTCTCTATGAGACCTCTGGTTGCCCAGGCAACATGACGCCGACCCCCGATCATGTGACAGGGGTCGGCAATGAGCTCACTTCCGGCCCGGCGGCCTGAAGTGCTATTTAAATGCCCGCTGTCAGCTTTGACAGCGGGATTTAACTAGTTAATAGGCACGGGCGGACGGCGATTCCGCTCGCGCATATTGCGGGCACATGTCAGCTGTTCAAAACAGCTGACATGTCCCGACTTTGATGCGGGCTCTGCGTCGGAGCCCTCATCAAAGCAGGGGAGATGTCTAATGACGGACTGTGTCCGTCATTGGACATTAAGGGATTTTTTAAGCCTAAATTCAGCTATTCTGTTTACTTAAAATAGCATGAGAAAGATTTTCCATTACGAACGAAGATTGTAAACATAGTTGAGCAATGGGTATATGGTACATGAGAACTTCATAAGAAGGCTCTCTGCATTCTTCTAAATGCCATAAATCAAATTCTCCCAGTTGTTTATTTGTATACCACAGAAATACAAGAAAAGCCATTCTGTTAATGTGAGCTTACTCTCCCAGTAGTCGTCGTGGTTGTTTGGTTTACAAAACCCATTTTCAAGGAATTCCGAATGTACAGTGGCATGCAAAAGTTTCTGCACCCCTAATCAAACTACTGTTATTGTGAACAGTTGAGCAAGTTGAAGTTGAAATGATCTCTAAAAGGCCTAAAGTTAAAGATGACAAATTTCCTTTGTATATATATATATATATATATATATATATATATACAGTATATATATATATTATTTTTTTCATTTTTTACATTTTAAAAACTATATACAAGAAAATGAGGAGATGCAAAAGTTTGGGCTCCCTGCATGGTGAGCACCTAGTAGCAATCGCTTTTGAAAGTGTTGCAGCTTGTAAATGCTTTTGGTAGCCAGCAAAAAGTTTTTCAATTCTTGTTTGAGAGATTTTCAGCCATTTTTCCTTGAAAAATCCTTCCAATTCTGTGAGATTCCTGGGTCGTCTTGCACGCACTTCTATTTTGTTGTCTAGCCATAGATTTTCATTAATGTTCAGATGAAGGGACTGTGAGGGCCACTTCATAACCTTCAGCTTGCACCATTTGAGGTAGCCTATTGTAGATTTTGACATGTGTTTAGGACCATTATCCATTTGTAGAAGCCATCCGCTTTTTAACTTCAGCTTTTTTTACAGATGGTGTTATGTTTGCATCAAGAATTTGTTAAAATTTAATTGAATCCATTCTGTGAGGCTGTGACCGGTGTCACATGTTTTGAAGCAGACTACAGATAGTAGTGGTGCAGTCCGTTTCATTCCCGACCCGGGTTTTCTTTGTGGCCTACGGCCACAGATTCCAGTTAAAAGCCCTGAAGTAAGTGGTTTGGGTGTGTCAGGGTCAGAGACAGTTTGATCTAGCAAGCATGCAGAGCAGAAGGCTCTGCAGAGCTCCACCTATGTGAGGTAACACAGGCAAGCGGAACTGAAAGGCCTGGCACGCAAAGCATACACGGCAGTGCAGTTGCCCATGGCAACAGGTCTCAGAGGTGGACTGTCTTGTGCCCGGCTGTGAACCGGAGGTAGACTGTCCTGTGCCCGGCTGCGATCCGGAGGTGGACTGGCATGTTTATTGACTGCAATCTGGAGGAAATGGTTCCAAGCTGTGATCCTGAGCATATTGTGTGGTGTTTTGCTGTGAGTTGAACATTAAAGAGACTTTTGTTTTGTATTTTGCTGGGTCACTGCCTCATCACTGCTCAGTGTAGATACCGCTGCACTACAAATTTTTCCTCTACCCGTGAATTGTTCCCCACGCCATTGGTTGTGACACAACCCCATAGCATGACTGATTCACCCCCATGCTTAATGATTGGCAAGATGTTCTTTTCTTGAAATTATATTCCCTTTTTTCTCACAAATACCTTTGATCATTGTGGCCAAAGAGCTCTATTTTAACCTCTTCAGTCCACAGAACTTGTTTCCAAACTACATCAGGCTTGTTTAGATGTTATTTAGTTCTTTTTTAGGTTTCCTTCTGATGAATCTTCCATGAAGTCCATAATTGTGCAGGTGTCTCTGAACAGCAGAATCATAGATTTATAGAATATTAGAGTTGGAAGGGACCTCAAGAGTCATCATGTCCAACTGCCTGCTCAATGCAGGATTCACTAAACTATATCAGACAGATGTCTTTCCAGACTTTGTTTGAAGACTTCCACTGAAGGAGAACTTACCAACTCTCGTGGAAGCCTGTTCCATTCATTGATCACCCGTCCCTCACTATCAACAAGTTTGTTCTAATATCTAATCTGTATCTTCTCCATTTCAGCTTTATTCCATTGCTTCTTGCGTTTCTTGTGTTTCCATGTGCAAATGAGAATAGGGATGATCCCTCTACACTGTGACATCCCTTCAGATATTTGTACACAGCTATTAAGTCACGTCGAAGCCTTCTTTTTTGCAAGCTAAACATTCCAAAAAATGTTCCTTGTAGGACATACTTTGCAGTTTGCTCATCATCCAATGTCTTTTTTAAAATGTGGTGCACAGAACTGGACACAGTATTCCAGATGATGCCTGACCAAAGAAGAGTAGAGGAGGATAATTACTTCATGCGATCTAAACTCTATGCTTCTCTTAATACATCCTAGAACTGTGTCTTCCTTTTTTGCTGCTGTATCACACTGTTGACTCATGTGCAATCTGATTAATATATCCAAGTCTTTTTTACACGTGCTATTGCTTAGTACTATTCCTCCCATTCTGTAGATATCACTTTCGTTTTTCTTAACCAGATGTAGAATATTGCAATTCTCCCTGTTAAATACCATTCTATTAGTGGCTGCCAATTGTTCAAGCTTATCTAGATCCTTCTAAATCCTTTCTCTGTCTTCACTAGTGTTAAGGCCCCGTCACACATAGCAATCTTGCTAGTGAGATCGCTGCTGAGTCACAACTTTTGTGACACAACAGCGATCTCACCAGCGAGATCGCTGTGTGTGACAGCGATCAGCGACCGCCCCCCCCCGCCGGTATCGCTGATCACTGCAAGAAACCTCTGGACTTTTTTTTGTCACTGATCTCCCGCTGGCCAGCACGCATCGCTGTGTGTGACAGGCAGGAGACCAGCGATCAGCTGTAAAATAATAAAAAAATAAAAAATATTCTTATTCTCACCTTCCAGCGTCCCGCGCAGTCTTCCCGCCTCTCACCATGCTCCCGGTCCCAGTAATCCTGTGCAAGAATGACCGCGAGACTTTGCGATCCCGCGAGAACGGACGTCATCGCGGTCATTCTCGCAAAGGATTACTGGGACCAGAGCATGGAGAGAGGCGGGAATGCTGTGCGGGACGTCGGAAGGTGAGAATAACAATATTTTTTATTTTAATTCAATTTTTGACATGGATCCATGGCATTAGTGCTAACGAACACAGCGATGCCGCACGCTCGGCAACACTGTGCTAATCGCTGGTGAAGCTGCCTGTTTGACAGCTCACCAGCGATCACATAGCGACTCACCAGCGATCCTGACACACTGATATCATTGTCGGGATCGCTGGTAAGTTGCTATGTGTGACTCCAGCTTTAGCTAACCCTCCTAGTTGTGCATTGTCTGCAAGTTTGATTTGTTTGCCTTCACTTCCCTTATCTGGGTCATTTATTAACCCTTAACTACCGCTGATATGACTTTTAAAGGTCACAGTTAAGAATATTTATTCTTCAGGGATGCTTTTTAACTCATATGATCGAGCCCCCCTGGTACCTGAGATGTCCCCCGGCACTCGGCACAGTGCGCCCGCTGAGATCTGCCAGCCGCCACCCGGAAATAATAGATTTCTCCTATTGGGTAATTTTGATCACTGTGATAGAGCCTATCACAGTGATCAAGATAAAAAAAATAGTAAATCAAGCCCCCTTTATCATCCCTTTAGTTAGGTAAAAGTAATAAAATAAAATGTATTTTTTTTCCATTTTTCTATAAGGGCTAAGTGTTAGGGTTATGGTTGAGGTAATAGTTGGGGTTATAGCTAGGGTTAGCGTTATATTATACATTATTATTAGCATAGGCTGAGGACACTTTAGGATGGCGCAAAATCCCTTTAAGAAGGAGGGAGCATGCGTGCCCTAAGCACAGTGCCTGTGGATCTGTACGCCATGCGTGGACCCCAGGCAGCAGCTAGAGAAGAAGGAGGGGGAAGCGTAGGATGGGAGGGAGTCTGCATCCATCCCTGCTGTGTCGAGGAGCAGCATGCAGGTACCCCGGCATTACACCACCAATTGGTTGATCTAATTTGTCCTCGAAATTCACTACAAAGTTTTTTGGAGTCACAATTTAAGCCTCTCCCCTTTCCCCAAAAGTCACTCTCCATATTGTCCTATCATGAGGTCATGTCCATTGTTGAAAAATGTGCCAAAAGTGGTAAAAATACTTAATAAATGTGGTGTATAGAATATAAGCATTTGGGACAAAGCATGTTTTTTAGTACAAATTTACCCTTTAGCTTAGTAACTATCTCTTAATATCTCTGTAGACAACCTGTCAAAAATAGTTATGTTATTATATCATCAGCATGCTGCTAAACTGTATGTTCATTTAAACATGTCCCAGTTTAAGTACGGTAATGAAGAATACTTGTGTTAGGGTACCGTTACACCTAGCGATGCACCAGCGATCCCGACTAGCGATATGACGCGGTCAGGATCGCTGGTGCATCGCTAGGTGGTCGCTAGTGAGCTGCCACACAGGCATCGCTGGGGATGTGGGTCGCTACTTACCTGTCAGACGAGGCGATCCTGCATCCTCCCGCCTGGCTCCACGCAGGAATGGTCCAGGACCTTCTCGCGCGACCAGCGATAACCAGCGGGGGAGCCGGTCGGAGGTAAGTATCACATGTAGCGATATCGCTAGCAATATCGCTGCAACGTCACAAAATCGGTGACTTTACAGCGATATTGCCAGCGATATCGCAGTGTGTAAGGCCTCTTTCACACTTCAGTTTTTTACAATCAGTCACAATCCACCAGGTTTTGAAAAAAACAGATCCTCAATTTTCTTTTGAGGATCCGTTTTTTTCCCCCATTGACTTCCATTAATGGCGGATTGCCGTCCGTTGCATCCGAGGATCCGCCAAAAGTTGCTGTCCGTCACCATCCTCAAAGATTTCAAAACGGAGCTTGCAACGTTTTTTCTGTGTCTCCTTCCCGGCCAGCGGTTCCTTTAAATTTCCTCATTTTCAGGATCCGTCTGAAAACGGATCCTGTGCCATCCGTTCAGAACGGATCCGCTTGTCTGACTTTTTGGCGGATTTGAACTGATGCAAAAAACTGAAGTGTGAAAGAGGCCTAACAGGGGCTTAAGATTATTGCTGTCATCTGAGTGATGCTGCGGGAGAGACCAGTAATGTTCTCCTTGCTGCCATCAGGACTGTTGTGTTAAAATGTCTTGGGCGGGACATTGATGAAAGCTTAAAGGAGCACAAAAAAAAGCAGGGCGTGACTGTATTTACAAGTCATTTTTTGTTCTTACTATTACAGAAGGTTTTAAATAATAAGTAAAGGAATGTAGCATTTCTGTATTTACTACTGTATGTAACTGAGATAAATAATGCTTAAAACTAATAATGCTAATGACTTACAGCGCTTAGTTGGCATCCAGCACAACAAATGAGCTCCATGTTCTAATTGATATATCACTGCCCTTAAAACAACATTAATATCCAAGTTGCTTGTTTGAGCTGAACACTATTAGCAGATGGCCTGTGCTTATCTTGGCAAGAAATTACAAAATAAAAAGCACAAGTGGGACTGAATACTTATTTCTTTCCTGGGTTATTGTCCAATATGGCCATATGGAACTCCTTCATGATTGCTCAAAGGCAAACATGTTAACAGCAATATTTCACATCATATAACCTCCAAAAAATAAATACATCAGCGGTATGACTAAAAATGATTCATGCTACCTATATAACGACAGGATCCTCTTTCTCTCCTCAGTCATGGAGTGGTTTGGGTTTTTTGATGCTTTCTTTTTCTTTAATGTTTCAAATTCTTAAAACTATTTTTTGTATACCAAAAATTCCAAATTTTTTTTACTTAAATCAAAAATTATTAATGTCTACCAAGCTTTGCAAAAAAAAAAAATAATTTTAAAAACCATAAATAATAATCAACTTTCCATGCATTTCACCTTTTTTTTTCCATACATGCGGTTTTAAGAGTACTGCATTTTTTCTCATTCAAATATTCAATTACTTTTTGCCTCTTTTTTATAAGATATTTGCTGTCTATTTTTTAAGTAACTTTGAAATTCTTTATTTATACAACAAGGACAATATGTAGAAAAAACAAAACTTGTTTCTTTTTAACCATTTTTATTTTTCCTTGATAGTGAACAAGGATAGCTAAAATACATTTTAACCACTTTCTGACATCTGACATAAGAATCCGTCCCTGTGCCCTGCGCCTATCTGACCAGGGATGGATTATTACGTCATCGCGAACGCCCATGCACATGGGCTGTGCGCGGGCGATCGCAACCAGGTGTCAACTGATTCTGACAGCTGACACCTGGCACTAAGTGCCAGGAGTAGTCACACACCACTCCCCCCGGCACTTTAACCCCCTACATGCTGAGATCGAATGCGATCGCAGTATTCTGGGAACTGGCAGAGGGGCTAACAGCCCCTCTGCTTTTTGATCGGAGACCCCGTGGCGTGACACAGGATCTCGATCGTTGCCATGGTGATTCAATGTTGTCATGACGACATCCTGGTCACGAGAGTTAGGAAAGTTGCTGATCATGCGCAGTGCATGATCAGCAACTTTCTCTGTCAGTGCAGACCTGACAGTTTGCATAGTATGGGGATGCTGCTGCATCCCCACACTGTAAATTCCATCAGTCTGCAAAAAGTGATAGTACCATAGTGGCAAAAAGATAAAAAGTTTAAAAAAAAGTGGCAAAAAGTTAAAAAGTTAAAAAAATTAATTGTAAAAATATTTTTAAAAAATCAAAAATAATAATAAATGAAAAGATATTGTATCTATAAATAAATATTTGTATGAAAAAATATATAAACAATAAAAGTACACATACATATTTGGTATCGCCACTTCTGCAATGACCCGACCTATAAAACTGTCCCACTAGTTAACCCCTTTAGTGAACACCATAAGAAAATAGAAAACAAGGCAAAAAACAATGCTTTATCATCATACCCGTAAACAAAAAGTGGAATATAACGCAATCAAAAAGACGGATATAAATAAACATGGTACCACTGAAAATGTAATCTTGGCCCGCAAAAAAACAGGCTGCCATGCAGCTCCATCAGCAGAAAAATTAAAAAAATATAGCTCTCAGAATAAAGCGATGCAAAAAGAATTATTTTTTTCTATAAAATAGTTTTTATTGTGTAAAAAAAAAAAGTGCCAAAACATAAAAAAAGATAAATGAGGTAACATTGTAATCATACTGACCAGAAAAATAAAACTGCTGTATTAATTTTACCACACATGAAATGGCATTACCCCCCCCTCCCCAAAAAGAAAAAAGAAATTGTAATTTCTGGGTTTTGTTCATTCTGCCTCCCAAAAATCAGGATAGAAAGTGATCAAAAAATGTTGTGTGCCCAAAACTGGTACCAATAAAAATGTCAACTCGTCCTGCAAAAACAAGTCCTCAAAAGACTCTGTGGGGGTGCAAAGTATGAGATCTGATTTGGCTAGGTGAGAGGCTTAAGACTGGGATCTAAGGTGTAACGTTTCTTCTTGTGTACAAGTGATTGGCTGCCGAAATGATGAGTGACAAGTGAGCCTGGCATGTGAAGTGCCAGAGTGAAGACTTATACAGGGTGGGCCATTTATATGGATACACTTAAATAAAATGGGAATGGTTGGTGACCCAGATCGGCGTGCTGAACTTGCAGAATGGGCAAAACAAAAATTGGAACAGGACCCTCAATTTACACAGAACATTATTTTCAGTGATGAGGTAAACTTTTTTGGGTATACCATTTATATGGATACACCTAAATAAAATGGGAATGGTGATAGTTTTCTTACATAGGGTGTCTTGCATTGACATCTGCTGCAATGACCCGGGTACTGTGTTCACCAGACATCAACATAATTTCTATCCGCTCGTCACGTGTTAACCTCTGTGACATGTCAATGGTTGAAAACAGAGAAACTCTGTAAATAACTCATGAAAGAATAAAGTTACATTAAAACCAAGCACACCATTGCTTTTCTTGTGAAATTCTCAATAAGTTTGATGTGTTACATGACCCTCTTCCCACTGAAAAAAATAAAGTTGGATCCAAAATAGCCAACTTCAAAATGGCCACCATGGTTACCACCAATCTTCAAAAGTTTTCCCCCTCCCATATACTAATGTGCTTATGAATTTGATATCACCAACCATTCCCATTTTATTTAGGTGTATCCATAAAAATGGCCCACCCTGTATATGCCATGCATGATCCTCTGGGAAATTCACCAAGCCAAATCAGATCTCATACTTTGCACTGATGAGGGGCAAAACCCAGAAGCACTGTGCCTGCAAATGGAGATTCTGGTTTGCCCTCAGAAAAAGGAAATTGACATTTTAAATTTACCAAAGGAGGATCATGGCATTCATAAGTCTCCTCACTATGACATGCCAGGCCTAGCTTACCACTCTCCACAAGGAGAAATATTACGCCTTAGATACCAGCATACAATGATCAAGAAGACAGAGAGTGATTTTCTTTGGGGAATCCTGCTGTGACTGATAACTGATTCCCCATTCTTGTGTCTGCAGAATTTCATGCAGCTTGTTACTATGGAATGACCTCACAACTTCCAATGTTGTCTCAGCGTTGACATATACACAATCGCTTCTGTCTCTCCTAATTGCCTAAGGCCAGAGAAAGCAGGAAATCTATCACTACTCACAAGTGCTTTGTGTTTAGGATGGGATTTTGAATTCAGCAAGGCAGCCATTTAAAAAAACATATAATTGCCCTATATAACAGAGAATAATACATAATAAAGTATTTAACAGATTATTTATGACCAGCTAAAGAGCCCGGCGTTGCCTGGGCATAGTAACCAACTGTGGTTAGTTATAACAAATTATAATGATTATATTGCACATAAAAACATTTCACATCATATATTCAACACAACAGATTTGCAACACAAATTAACTAAATGATTACCCGAGTATTGATAGTATTTTATTTTCAACTCATTCAAGAGCCTTTTGATAAACAACATGTGTATCTCTGTATCTAACCCTATCCTGTGTCTGCTGAGCTGTGTACCTAATCCTCTCCTGTGTGATACTGTCTGCTGAGCTGTGTATCTAATCCTATCCTGTGTGATACTGTGTGCTGAGCTGTGTACCTAATTCACTCCTGTGTGATACTGTCTGCTGAGCTGTGTATCTAATCCTATCCTGTGTGATACTGTCTGCTGAGCTGTGTATCTAATCCTATCCTGTGTGATACTGTGTGCTGAGCTATGTATCTAATCCTATCCTGTGTGATACTGTCTGCTGAGCTGTGTATCTAATCCTATCCTGTGTGATACTGTGTGCTGAGCTGTGTACCTAATTCACTCCTGTGTGATACTGTCTGCTGAGCTGTGTATCTAATCCTATCCTGTGTGATACTGTCTGCTGAGCTGTGTATCTAATCCTATCCTGTGTGATACTGTGTGCTGAGCTATGTATCTAATCCTATCCTGTGTGATACTGTCTGCTGAGCTGTGTATCTAATCCTATCCTGTGTGATACTGTCTGCTGAACCGTGTATCTATTCCTATCCTGTGTGATAGTGACTGCGGAGCTGTGTATCTAATCCTATCCTGTGTGAAATTGACTGCTGAGCTGTGTATCTAATCATATCCTGTGTGATACTGACTGATGAGCCGTGTATCTAATCCTATCCTGTGTGATACTGATTGCTCAGCCGTGTATCTAATCCTATCCTGTGTTATACTGACTGCTGAGCTGTGTATCTAATCCTATTCTGTTTGACACTGTCTACTGAGCCGTGTATCTAATACTATTTTGTGTGATACTGTGTGCTGAGCTGTGTATCTAATCCTATCCAGTGTGATACTGTCTGCTGAACCATGTATCTATTCCTATCCTGTGTGATACTGATTGCTGAGCTGTGTATCTAATCCTATCCTGTGTGAAATTGACTGCTGAGCTGTGTGTCTAATCCTCTCCTGTGTGATACTGACTGCTGAGCTGTGTATCTAATCCCATCCTGTGTGATACTGACTGCTCAGCCGTGTATCTAATCCTATCCTGTGTGATACTGACTGCTGAGCCATGTATCTAATCCTATCCTGTGTGATACTGATTGCTGAGCCGTGTATCTAATCATATTCTGTGTGATATTGTCTGCTGAGCCGTGTATCTAATACTATTCTGTGTGATACTGTGTGCTGAGCTGTGTATCTAATCCTATCCTGAGTGATACTGACTGCTTAGCCGTGTATCCAATCATATTCTGTGTGATACTGTCTGCTGAGCCGTGTATCTAATACTATTCTGTGTGATACCATGTGCTGAGCTGTGTATCTAATCCTATCCTGTGTGATACTGTCTGCTGAGCTGTGTATCTAATCCTATCCTGTGTGATACTGACTGTTGAGCCATGTATCTAATCCTATCCTGTGTGATACTGACTGCTGAGCCATGTATCTAATCCTATCCTGTGTGATACTGTCTGCTGAGCCGTGGATCTAATCCTATCCTGTGTGATACTGTCTGCTGAGCTGTGTATCTAATCCTATCCTGTGTGATACTGATGAGCAGTGTATCTAATCCCATCCTGTGTGATACTGACTTTTCAGCCATGTATCTAATCCTATCCTGTGTGATACTGTCTGCTGAGCCGTGTATCTAATCCTATCCTGTGTGATACTGTCTGCTGAGCTGTGTATCTAATCCTATCCTGTGTGATACTGATTGCTGAGCCGTGTATCTAATACTATTCTGTGTGATACCATGTGCTGAGCTGTGTATCTAATCCTATCCTGTGTGATACTGTCTGCTGAGCTGTGTATCTAATCCTATCCTGTGTGATACTGACTGTTGAGCCATGTATCTAATCCTATCCTGTGTGATACTGACTGCTGAGCCATGTATCTAATCCTATCCTGTGTGATACTGTCTGCTGAGCCGTGGATCTAATCCTATCCTGTGTGATACTGTCTGCTGAGCTGTGTATCTAATCCTATCCTGTGTGATACTGATGAGCAGTGTATCTAATCCCATCCTGTGTGATACTGACTTTTCAGCCATGTATCTAATCCTATCCTGTGTGATACTGTCTGCTGAGCCGTGTATCTAATCCTATCCTGTGTGATACTGTCTGCTGAGCTGTGTATCTAATCCTATCCTGTGTGATACTGATTGCTGAGCCGTGTATCTAATACTATTCTGTGTGATACCATGTGCTGAGCTGTGTATCTAATCCTATCCTGTGTGAAATTGACTGCTGAGCTGTGTATCTAATCCTATCCTGTGTGATACTGATTGCTGAGCTGTGTGTCTAATCTTCTCCTGTGTGATACTGACTGCTGAGCTGTGTATCTAATCCCATCCTGTGTGATACTGACTGCTCAGCCGTGTATCTAATCCTATCCTGTGTGATACTGATTGCTGAGCTGTGTGTCTAATCCTCTCCTGTGTGATACTGACTGCTGAGCTGTGTATCTAATCCTATCCAGTGTTATACTGACTGCTGAGCTGTGTATCTAATCCTATTCTGTTTGACACAGTCTGCTGAGCTGTGTATCTAATACTATTTTGTGTGATACTGTGTGCTGAGCTGTGTATCTAATCCTATCCAGTGTGATACTGTCTGCTGAACCATGTATCTATTCCTATCCTGTGTGATACTGATTGTTGAGCTGTGTATCTAATCCTATCCTGTGTGAAATTGACTGCTGAGCTGTGTATCTAATCCTATCCTGTGTGATACTGATTGCTGAGCTGTGTGTCTAATCCTCTCCTGTGTGATACTGACTGCTGAGCTGTGTATCTAATCCCATCCTGTGTGATACTGACTGCTCAGCCGTGTATCTAATCCTATCCTGTGTGATACTGACTGCTGAGCCATGTATCTAATCCTATCCTGTGTTATACTGACTGCTGAGCCATGTATCTAATCCTATCCTGTGTGATTCTATCTGCTGAGCCGTGTATCTATTCCTATCATGTGTGATACTGACTGCTGAGCCGTGTATCTAATCCTCCTATCCTGTGTGATACTGACTGCAGAGCCGTGTATCTAATCCTATCCTGTGTGATACTGTCTGCTAAGCTGTGTATCTAATCATATCCTGTGTGAAATTGACTGCTGAGCTGTGTATCTAATCCTATCCTGTGTGATACTGACTGATGAGCAGTGTATTCAATCCCATCCTGTGTGATACTGACTGCTCAGCCGTGTATCTAATCCTATCCTGTGTGATACTGACTGCTGAGCCGTGTATCTAATCCTATCCTGTGTGATACTGATTGATGAGCCGTGTATCTTATTATATTCTGTGTGATACTGTCTGCTGAGCCGTGTATCTAATACTATTCTGTTTGATACTGTGTGCTGAGCTGTGTATCTAATCCTATCCTGAGTGATACTGACTGCTTAGCCGTGTATCCAATCATATTCTGTGTGATACTGTCTGCTGAGCCGTGTATCTAATACTATTCTGTGTGATACCATGTGCTGCGCTGTGTATCTAATCCTATCCTGTGTGATACTGTCTGCTGAGCTGTGTATCTAATCCTATCCTGTGTGATACTGACTGTTGAGCCATGTATCTAATCCTATCCTGTGTGATACTGACTGCTGAGCCATATATCTAATCCTATCCTGTGTGATACTGTCTGCTGAGCCGTGTATCTAATCCTATCCTGTGTGATACTGTCTGCTGAGCTGTGCATCTAATCCTATCCTGTGTGAAATTGACTGCTGAGCTGTGTATCTAATCCTATCCTGTGTGATACTGTCTGCTGAGCTGTGTATCTAATCCCATCCTGTGTGATACTGTCTGCTGAGCTGTGTATCTAATCCAATCCTGTGTGATACTGACTGTTCAGCCGTGTATCTAATCCTATCCTGTGTGATACTGTCTGCTGAGCCGTGTATCTAATCCTATCCTGTGTGATACTGTCTGCTGAGCCGTGTATCTAATCCTATCCTGTGTGACACTGTCTGCTGAGCTGTGTATCTAATCCCATCCTGTGTGATACTGCCTGCTGAACCGTGTATCTATTCCTATCCTGTGTGATAGTGACTGCGGAGCTGTGTATCTAATCCTATCCTGTGTGATACTGACTGATGAGCCGTGTATCTAATCCTATCCTGTGTGATACTGATTGCTGAGCCGTGTATCTAATCATATTCTGTGTGATACTGTCTGCTGAGCCGTGTATCTAATACTATTCTGTGTGATACCATGTGCTGAGCTGTGTATCTAATCCTATCCTGTGTGAAATTAACTGCTGAGCTGTGTATCTAATCCTATCCTGTGTGATACTGACTGATGAGCAGTGTATCCAATCCCATCCTGTGTGATACTGACTGCTCAGCCGTGTATCTAATCCTATCCTGTGTGATACTGACTGCTGAGCCATGTATCTAATCCTATCCTGTGTGATATTGTCTGCTGAGCCGTGTATCTAATACTATTGTGTGATACCATGTGCTGAGCTGTGTATCTAATCCTATCCTGTGTGATACTGTCTGCTGAGCCATGTATCTAATCCTATCCTGTGTGATACTGACTGCTGAGCCGTGTATCTAATCCTATCCTGTGTGATACTGTCTGCTGAGCCGTGTATCTAATCATATTCTGTGTGATACTGTCTGCTGAGCCGTGTACCTAATACTATTCTGTGTGATACTGTGTGCTGAGCTGTGTATCTAATCCTATCCTGAGTGATACTGACTGCTTAGCCGTGTATCTAATCATATTCTGTGTGATACTGTCTGCTGAGCCGTGTATCTAATACTATTCTGTGTGATACCATGTGCTGAGCTGTGTATCTAATCCTATCCTGTGTGATACTGACTGTTGAGCCATGTATCTAATCCTATCCTGTGTGACACTGACTGCTGAGCCATGTATCTAATCCTATCCTGTGTGATACTGTCTGCTGAGCTGTGCATCTAATCCTATCCTGTGTGAAATTGACTGCTGAGCTGTGTATCTAATCCTATCCTGTGTGATACTGATGAGCAGTGTATCTAATCCCATCCTGTGTGATACTGTCTGCTGAGCCGTGTATCTAATCCTATCCTGTGTGATACTGTCTGCTGAGCTGTGTATCTAATCCTATCCTGTGTGATACTGTCTGCTGAACCGTGTATCTATTGCTATCCTGTGTGATAGTGACTGCGGAGCTGTGTATCTAATCCTATCCTGTGTGAAATTGACTGCTGAGCTGTGTATCTAATCATATCCTGTGATACTGACTGATGAGCCGTGTATCTAATCCTATCCTGTGTGATACTGATTGCTGAGCTGTGTATCTAATCCTATGCTGTGTGATACTGACTGCTCAGCCGTGTATCTAATCCTATCCCGTGTTATACTGACTGCTGAGCTGTGTATCTAATCCTATTCTGTTTGACACTGTCTACTGAGCCGTTTATCTAATACTATTTTGTGTGATACTGTGTGCTGAGCTGTGTATCTAATCCTATCCAGTGTGATACTGTCTGCTGAACCATGTATCTATTCCTATCCTGTGTGATACTGATTGCTGAGCTGTGTATCTAATCCTATCCTGTGTGAAATTGACTGCTGAGCTGTGTGTCTAATCCTCTCCTGTGTGATACTGACTGCTGAGCTGTGTATCTAATCCCATCCTGTGTGATACTGACTGCTCAGCCGTGTATCTAATCCTATCCTGTGTGATACTGACTGCTGAGCCATGTATCTAATCCTATCCTGTGTGATACTGACTGCTGAGCCGTGTATCTAATACTATTCTGTGTGATACTGTCTGCTGAGCCGTGTGTCTAATACTATTCTGTGTGATACTGTGTGTTTAATTGTGTATCTAATCCTATCCTGTGTGATACTGTCTGCTGAGCCGTGTATCTATTCCTATCATGTGTGATACTGACTGCTGAGCCGTGTATCTAATCCTCCTATCCTGTGTGATACTGACCGCAGAGCCGTGTATCTAATCCTATTCTGTGTGATACTGTGTGCTGAGCAGTGTATCTAATTCTTTCCTGTGTGTTACTGACTGCTTAGCCATGTATCTAATCCTATCCTGTGTGATACTGACTGCTGAGCTGTGTATCTAATCCTATCCTGTGTGATACTGACTGCTGAGCCGTGTATCTAATCCTATCCTGTGTGATACCATCTGCTGAGCCATGTATCTAATGCTATCCAGTGTGATACTGACTGCTGAGCTTTGTACCTAATCCTATCTTGTGTGTTACTGACTGCTCAGCAGTGTATCTAATCCTATCCTATGTGATACTGACTGCTGAGCCATGTATCTAATCCTATCCTGTGTGATTCTGACTGCTGAGCCGTGTATCTAATACTATTCTTTGTGATACTGTCTGCTGAGCTGTGCATCTATTCCTATCCTGTGTGATACTGACTGCTGAGCTGTGTATCTAATCCTATCCTGTGTGATAATGACTGCTTAGCCATGTGTCTAATCCTATCCTGTGTGATACCGACTGCTGAGCTGTGTATCTAATCCTCTCCTGTGTGATACTGACTGCTGAGCTGTGTATCTAATCCTATCCTGGTTGATACTGACTGCGTATCTAATCCTATCCTGTGTGATACTGACTGCTGAGCTGTGTATCTTATCCTATCCTGTGTAATATTGACTGCTGAGCCGTGTATCTAATCCTCTCCTGTGTGATACTGACTGCTGAGCTGTGTATCTAATCCTATCCTGTGTGATACTGACTGCTGAGCTGTGTATCTAATCATATCCTGTGTGATACGGTCTGCTGAGCCATGTATCTAATCCTATCCTGTGTGATACTGGGCTCCCCCTGCAGTCTGTGTCAGAGGGTGGTCTGTGTTAGCACGGTAATAAATTGTGTTATTTCCAGCTTTACAGAAGGACAATAACACCATAGAAATAAAAATAATAGGCAAAATTGTTTGGTGAATAGATACACAGCTCAGCAGTCAGTATCACACAGGATAGGATTAGACACACGGCTGAGCAGTCAGTATCACACAGAATAGGATTAGACACACGGCTCAGCAGTCAGTATCACACAGAATAGGATTCGATACACAGCTCAGCAGTCAGTATCACACAGGATAGGATTAGATACACGGCTCAGCAGACTGTATCACACAGGATAGGATTAGATACACAGCTCAGCAGTCAGTATCACACAGGATAGGAATAGACACATGGCTCAGCAGTCAGTATCACACAGGATAGGATTAGATACACGGCTCAGCAGACTGTATCACACAGGATAGGATTAGATACACGGCTCAGCAGTCAGTATCACACAGGATAGGATTAGACACACGGCTGAGCAGTCAGTATCACACAGAATAGGATTAGATACACAGCTCAGCAGTCAGTATCACACAGGATAGGATTAGATACACGGCTCAGCAGTCAGAATCACACAGGATAGGATTAGATACACGGCTCAGCAGTCAGAATCACACAGGATAGGATTAGATACATGGCTGAGCAGTCAGTAACACATGATAGGATTAGATACACAGCTCAGCAGAAAGTATCACACAGGAGAGGATTAGATACACAGATACACATGTACACATTTATCTTGAATGAGATGAAAATAAAATGCTATCAATACTTGGGTAATCGTTAGTTAATTTGTGTTGCAAATCTGTTGTGTTGAATATATGATGTGAAATGTTTTTATGTGCAATATAATCATTATAATTTGTTATAACTAACCACAGTTGGTTACTATGCCCGGGCAACGCCGGGCTCTTCAGCTAGTGTAGTAATAAAGTAAGATGTTCAATTTGTAATGTAAAATTCTATTTAACTCTAGTTGACAAAATTACTACCTTTTATTGCCACAATGTACGCTAGTTAGGTTGGTACTAGACAGTAATCAGTTGTCCAGTATCTAACAATAGATGTTAGTGCCAGTATTCATTAACAGAAGTTGGGCAGATTTCCACCTATGTCAATACACATAATAAACAATCCCACTCAGAGTAAACAGTAAGACACATTGGCCTTTCACATGTTCCATCTGAACTATGTTGCAAAATGATAATTATAATGAAATACAATGCAGGTAACTCAACTTGGCTAGTCATGGAGGATGCTTAATGAGCATTTATACTAGGCGGGTGCAACCCATGGCCCCCAAGCCACATAGGGCCAAGGGAGGATGTTAATGCAGCCCAAGACAGATTTCCAGGCACAGTGGCAGCCGACCCAGTTTTTTCAGCTGCTGCGCACCGAAGATTTACTTAAGTCTGACACTGAGTAGCACCAATATCAGTAAGTTCTTTGTGGGTGCAGTCAGTGCACAATCCATCCTCCTGTCCTGGTCTCAACATCGAAGCTTTGTAGCTTCAAAGATTTTCATGTCCTGGGTCTGTGTGAGAATGAGTATATACACTGCAGTCTCATTGTTTCCTATGTTGTACAATATAAAGCAACATCTCAGTGTTTCCTATGTGACATATAAACAGAAGTCTCAGTGCATCCTATGTGATATACACAGCAGTCTTAGAGTCTCCTATGTGATACATATACATAACAGAGTCTCAGTTTCTCCTATGTGATGTATATACAGCAGTCTCAGTGTCTCATATGGGATATATACAGCAGTCTCAGTGTCTCATATTGGATATACAGTATGTACAGCAGTCTCAGTGTTTCCTTTGTGACATATATACAGCATCAGTGTACAATACCAATACCTCAGTATTGGTGGGTTTATTATAGTGGTTTGAAAAAACCACTATATTGTAATCCGAACGCTGCTAACTTATTCTTCTTATTATTATAGTGGTTTGAAAAAAACACTATATTGTAATCCGAACGCTGCTAACTTATTATAGTGGTTTGAAAAAACCACTATATTGTAATCCGAACGCTGCTAACTTATTCTTCTTCTTCTTCTTATTATTATTATTAAGTTGATTTCCGCAATTAATGCGGCCCGAACCGCTACACGCACAGACTCCGTTGAGGTGTCGTTTCGAAGCCAGCGTCCATGAGAGGTGTGCTAAGTATTTTTCGTGTCGATCGGATTTGTAGTTTTTGCGCAATTTGCGTTTGAACATTTTTTTTCCCGTCATTGGAATGCACTGTCTCCAATGCTTTTCAATAGGAAATGGCAAAAGGTGCCCTGAGGCGATTGAAATGACAGTTGAGCTCATTGATATGCGCAGGCAGACCCAGTTACTATGCCAACGCCTACGAACTTCACTTGAACCCCAGCACAGAGCCTCTGCCACATAATATCAGCTCTTAAAGCGAAACTCACAGCACAAATGCAAATCTAGCTTCATCACATGACACATGCCCCTGAGAGAGAATGTCCGCCAAATTTGATTTAGAAGAAGCCCAGTGAGCCAAACTAGCTCTTAAAGGGCCAACGCGCCAAAGTGATTGTTAAAGGGCCAGCGCACCCAAATGAGTCTTAAAGGGCCGACACACCAAATCGGAGACTGAGCCACCCCGGCCTCCAAATCGGAGGCTGAGCCACCCCGGCCTCCAAATCGGAGGCTGAGCCACCCCGGCCTCCAAATCGGAGGCTGAGCCACCCCGGCCTCCAAATCGGAGGCTGAGCCACCCCGGCCTCCAAATCGGAGGCTGAGCCACCCCGGCCTCCAAATCGGAGGCTGAGCCACCCCGGCCTCCAAATCGGAGGCTGAGCCACCCCGGCCTCCAAATCGGAGGCTGAGCCACCCCGGCCTCCAAATCGGAGGCTGAGCCACCCCGGCCTCCAAATCGGAGGCTGAGCCACCCCGGCCTCCAAATCGGAGGCTGAGCCACCCCGGCCTCCAAATCGGAGGCTGAGCCACCCCGGCCTCCAAATCGGAGGCTGAGCCACCCCGGCCTCCAAATCGGAGGCTGAGCCACCCCGGCCTCCAAATCGGAGGCCGATCGACCCCGGCCTCCATATCGGAGGCTGAGCCACCCCGGCCTCCAAATCGGAGGCTGAGCCACCCCGGCCTCCAAATCGGAGGCTGATCCACCCCGGCCTCCAAATCGGAGGCTGAGCCACCCCGGCCTCTAAATCGGAGGCTGATCCACCCCGGCCTCCAAATCGGAGGCTGAGCCACCCCGGCCTCCAAATCGGAGGCTGAGCCACCCCGGCCTCCAAATCGGAGGCTGAGCCACCCCGGCCTCCAAATCGGAGGCTGAGCCACCCCGGCCTCCAAATCGGAGGCTGAGCCACCCCGGCCTCCAAATTGGAGGCTGAGCGACCACAGCCTCCAAATCTTACCCAGAGTGGCCCCACCCACCAAATCAGACCCAGAGAGGCCCTGCCCACCAAATAGGACCCTGAGGGGCCCCGCCCACCAAATCGGACCCTGTGGGGCCCCGCCCACCAAATCGGACCCTGTGGGGCCCCGCCCACCAAATTGGACCCAGAGTGGTCCCGCCCACCAAATTGGACCCAGAGTGGTCCCGCCCACCAAATTGGACCCAGAGTGGTCCCGCCCACCAAATTGGACCCAGAGTGGTCCCGCCCACCAAACTGGACCCAGAGTGGTCCCGCCCACCAAATTGGACCCAGAGTGGTCCCGCCCACCAAATTGGACCCAGTGGGGCTCCGCCCACTAAATCGGACCCTGAGGGGCTGCGGCCACAAAATCAGGCCCTGAGGGGCCGCGGCCACAAAATCGGACCTTGAGGGGCCCCAGCTACAAAATCGGACCTTGAGGGGCCCCACCCACCAAATCAGACCCTGAGGGGCCCCGGCCACCAAATCGGACCCTGAGTGGCCCCGGCCACCAAATCGGACCCTGAGTGGCCCCGGCCACAAAATCGGACCCTGAGTGGCCCCGGCCACAAAATCGGACCCTGAGGGGCCCCACCCACAAAATCGGACCCTGAGGGGCCCCACCCACAAAATCAGACCCTGAGGCCAAAGTGGCCCCTGAGAGGCACCCACAGTTAAATCGTATCCTGACTTGAAAGTCTTGCAGGGGCAGCAGGCAAGTCTCTCTTAAAGGGGCAGCCCGGGCACCATTTCAAACCACTATCTGTACTTCCTTCAGGAAATACACATCTAGTATTATTATTATTATTCAGTTGATTTTCCGCAATTAATGCTGCCCGAACCACTACACGCACAGACTCCGCTGAGGTGTCGTTTCGAAGCCAGCATCCACGAGTGGTGTGCTAAGTATTTTTCGTGTCGATCGCATTTGTAGTTTTTGCGTAATTTGCGTTTGAAATTTTTTTTCCCCATCATTGGAATGCATTGTCTCAATGTATTTCAATAGGAAAATTTTGCCATAGGAAGACATGGTGCAGCTTCATCACATGACACATGCCCCTGAGAGAGAATGTGCACCAAAGTGGATTTAGAAGTCCAGTGCGCCAAATTGGCTCTTAAAGGGCCGACGCGCCAAAGGGATTCTTAAAGGGCCGGCGCACCAAATCGAAAGCTGAGTGACCCCAGGCTCCAAATCGGAGGCTGGTCGAACCCGGCCTCCAAATCAGAGGCTGAGCCACCCCGGCCCCCAAATCGGAGGCTGAGCCACCCCGGCCCCCAAATCGGAGGCTGAGCCACCCCGGCCCCCAAATCGGAGGCTGAGCCACCCCGGCCTCCAAATCGGAGGCTGAGCCACCCCGGCCTCCAAGTCGGAGGCTGGCCGACCCCGGCCTCCAAATCGGAGGCTGATCGACCCCGGCCTCCAAATCGGAGGCTGATCGACCCCGGTCTCCAAATCGGAGGCTGAGCCACCCCGGCCTCCAAATCGGAGGCTGAGCCACCCCGGCCTCCAAATCGGAGGCTGAGCCACCCCGGCCTCCAAATCGGAGGCTGAGCCACCCCGGCCTCCAAATCGGAGGCTGAGCCACCCCGGCCTCCAAATCGGAGGCTGAGCCAACCCGGCCTCCAAATCGGAGGCTGAGCCACCCCGGCCTCCAAATCGGAGGCTGAGCCACCACGGCCTCCAAATCGGAGGCTGAGCCACCCCAGCCTCCAAATCGGAGGCTGAGCTAAACCGTCCTCCAAATCGGAGGCTGATCGACGCCGTCCTCCAAATCGGAGGCTGAGCCACCCCGGCCTCCAAATCGGAGGCTGAGCCAAACCATCCTCCAAATCGGAGGCTGAGCCACCCCGGCCTCCAAATCGGAGGCTGAGCCACCCCGGCCTCCAAATCGGAGGCTGAGCCAAACCGTCCTCCAAATCGGAGGCTGATTGACGCCGTCCTCCAAATCGGAGGCTGAGCCACCCCCGCCTCCAAATCGGAGGCTGAGACAAACCGTCCTCCAAATCGGAGGCTGATCGACCCCGTCCTCCAAATCGGAGGCTGGTCGACCCCGTCCTCCAAATCAGAGGCTGAGCCACCCTGGCCTCCAAATCGTAGGCTGAGCTACCCCGGCCCCCAAATCGGAGGCTGAGCCACCCCGGCCTCCAAGTCGGAGGCTGGTCGACCCCGGCCTCCAAATCGGAGGCTGATCGACGCCGGTCTCCAAATCGGAGGCTGAGCCACCCTGGCCTCCAAATCGGAGGCTGAGCCAAACCGTCCTCCAAATCGGAGGCTGATCGACCCCGTCCTCCAAATCGGAGGCTGATCGACCCCGTCCTCCAAATCGGAGGCTGGTCGACCCCGTCCTCCAAATCGGAGGCTGGTCGACCCCATCCTCCAAATCGGAGGCTGGTCGAACCCGGCCTCCAAATCGTAGGCTGAGCCACCCTGGCCTCCAAATCGTAGGCTGAGCTACCCCGGCCCCCAAATCGGAGGCTGAGCCACCCCGGCCTCCAAGTCGGAGGCTGGTCGACCCCGGCCTCCAAATCGGAGGCTGATCGACCACGGTCTCCAAATCGGACCCGAGGGACCCCGCCAACCAAATCGGACTCTGAGGGCCCCCAACCACAAAATCGGACCCTGAGGGCCCCCAACCACAAAATAGGACCCTAAGGGGCCCCGCCCTCAAAATCGGTCCCTGAGTAGACCTGGCCACAAAATCAGACCCTGAGGGGCCCCAACCACAAAATCAGACCCTGAGGGGCCCCAACCACAAAATCAGACCCTGAGTGGCCCCGGCCACAAAACCGGACCCTGAGGGCCCCAAACCACAAAACCGGACCCTGAGGGGCCCCAACCACAAAACCGGACCCTGAGGGGCCCCAACCACAAAATCGGACCCTGAGGGGCCCCAACCACAAAATCGGATCCTGAGGGGCCCCGGCTACAAAATCGGACCCTGAGAGACCCCGGCCACAAAATCGAACCCAGAGGGGCCCCACCCACAAAATTGGACCCTGAGGGGCCCCGCCCACCAAATTGGACCCTCAGGGGCCCGCCCACAAAATCGGACCCTGAGTGGCACCCACTGTAATAACGGATCCTTAGTTGAAAGTCTTGCAGGGGCAGCAGGCAAGTCTCTCTTAAAGGGGCAGCCCGGGCACCATTTCAAACCACTATCTGTACTTCCTTCAGGAAATACACATCTAGTTCTTCTTCTTATTATAGTGGTTTGAAAAAACCACTATATTGTAATCCGAACGCTGCTAACTTATTCTTCTTCTTCTTATTATTATTATTAAGTTGATTTCCGCAATTAATGCGGCCCGAACCGCTACACGCACAGACTCCGTTGAGGTGTCGTTTCGAAGCCAGCGTCCATGAGAGGTGTGCTAAGTATTTTTCGTGTCGATCGGATTTGTAGTTTTTGCGCAATTTGCATTTGAAAATTTTTTTTCCCGTCATTGGAATGCACTGTCTCCAATGCTTTTCAATAGGAAATGGCAAAACGTGCCCTGAGGCGATTGAAATGACAGTTGAGATCATTGATATGCGCAGGCAGACCCAGTTACTATGCCAACGCCTACGAACTTCACTTGAACCCCAGCACAGAGCCTCTGCCACATAATATCAGCTCTTAAAGCGAAACCCACAGCACAAATGCAAATCTAGCTTCATCACATGAAACATGCCCCTGAGAGAGAATGTGTGCGCCAAAGTGGATTTAAAAGAAGCCCAGTCAGCCAAACTAGCTCTTAAAGGGCCAACGCGCCAAAGTGATTGTTAAAGGGCCAGCGCACCCAAATGAGTCTTAAAGGGCCGACACACCAAATCGGAGACTGAGCCACCCCGGCCTCCAAATCGGAGGCTGAGCCACCCCGGCCTCCAAATCGGACAATGAGCCACCCCGGCCTCCAAATGGGAGGCTGATCCACCCCGGCCTCCAAATCGGAGCCTGATCCACCCCGGCCTCCAAATCGGAGGCTGATCGACCCAGGCCTCCAAATCAGAGGCTGAGCCACCCCGGCCTCCAAATCGGAGGCTGAGCCACCCCGGCCTCCAAATCGGACAATGAGCCACCCCAGCCTCCAAATGGGAGGCTGATCCATCCCGGCCTCCAAATCGGAGCCTGATCCACCCCGGCCTCCAAATCGGAGGCTGATCGACCCAGGCCTCCAAATCAGAGGCTGAGCCACCCCGGCCTCCAAATCGGAGGCTGATCCACCCCGGCCTCCAAATCGGAGGCTGATCCACCCCGGCCTCCAAATCGGAGGCTGATCCACCCCGGCCTCCAAATCGGAGGCTGATCCACCCCGGCCTCCAAATCGGAGGCTGATCCACCCCGGCCTCCAAATCGGAGGCTGATCGACCCCGGCCTCCAAATCGGAGGCTGATCCACCCCGGCCTCCAAATCGGAGGCTGATCCACCCCGGCCTCCAAATCGGAGGCTGAGCCACCCCGGCCTCCAAATCGGAGGCTGAGCCACCCCGGCCTCCAAATCGGAGGCTGAGCCACCCCGGCCTCCAAATCGGAGGCTGAGCCACCCCGGCCTCCAAATCGGAGGCTGATCGACCCCAGCCTCCAAATCGGAGGCTGATCGACCCCGGCCTCCAAATCGGAGACTGATCCACCCCGGCCTCCAAATCGGAGGCTGAGCCACCCCGGCCTCCAAATCGGAGGCTGAGCCACCCCGGCCTCCAAATCGGAGGCTGAGCCACCCCGGCCTCCAAATCGGAGGCTGAGCCACCCCGGCCTCCAAATCGGAGGCTGAGCCACCCCGGCCTCCAAATCGGAGGCTGATCCACCCCGGCCTCCAAATCGGAGGCTGCTCGACCCAGGCCTTCAAATCGGAGGCTGAGCCACCCCGGCCTCCAAATAGGAGGCTGAGCCACCCCGGCCTCCAAATAGGAGGCTGAGCCACCCCGGCCTCCAAATAGGAGGCTGAGCCACCCCGGCCTCCAAATAGGAGGCTGAGCCACCCCGGCCTCCAAATAGGAGGCTGAGCCACCCCGGCCTCCAAATAGGAGGCTGAGCCACCCCGGCCTCCAAATCGGAGGCTGAGCCACCCCGGCCTCCAAATCGGAGGCTGATCGACCCAGGCCTTCAAATCGGAGGCTGAGCCACCCCGGCCTCCAAATCGGAGGCTGATCGACCCCGGCCTCCAAATCGGAGGCTGAGCCACCCCGGCCTCCAAATCGGAGGCTGATCGACCCCGGCCTCCAAATCGGAGGCTGATCGACCCCGGCCTCCAAATCGGAGGCTGATCGACCCCGGCCTCCAAATCGGAGGCTGATCGACCCCGGCCTCCAAATCGGAGGCTGATCGACCCCGGCCTCCAAATCGGAGGCTGATCGACCCCGGCCTCCAAATCGGAGGCTGAGCCACCCCGGCCTCCAAATCGGAGGCTGAGCCACCCCGGCCTCCAAATCGGAGGCTGAGCCACCCCGGCCACCAAATCGGAGGCTGAGCCACCCTGGCCTCCAAATCGGAGGCTGAGCCACCCCGGCCTCCAAATCGGAGGCTGATCCACCCCGGCCTCCAAATCGGAGGCTGATCGACCCAGGCCTTCAAATCGGAGGCTGAGCCACCCCGGCCTCCAAATAGGAGGCTGAGCCACCCCGGCCTCCAAATAGGAGGCTGAGCCACCCCGGCCTCCAAATAGCAGGCTGAGCCACCCCGGCCTCCAAATAGGAGGCTGAGCCACCCCGGCCTCCAAATCGGAGGCTGAGCCACCCCGGCCTCCAAATCGGAGGCTGAGCCACCCCGGCCTCCAAATCGGAGGCTGAGCCACCCCGGCCTCCAAATCGGAGGCTGAGCCACCCCGGCCTCCAAATCGGAGGCTGAGCCACCCCGGCCTCCAAATCGGAGGCTGAGCCACCCCGGCCTCCAAATCGGAGGCTGAGCCACCCCGGCCTCCAAATCGGAGGCTGAGCCACCCCGGCCTCCAAATAGCAGGCTGAGCCACCCCGGCTTCCAAATAGGAGGCTGAGCCACCCCGGCCTCCAAATCGGAGGCTGAGCCACCCCGGCCTCCAAATCGGAGGCTGAGCCACCCCGGCCTCCAAATCGGAGGCTGAGCCACCCCGGCCTCCAAATCGGAGGCTGAGCCACTCCGGCCTCCAAATCGGAGGCTGAGCCACCCCGGCCTCCAAATCGGAGGCTGAGCCACCCCGGCCTCCAAATCGGAGTCTCATCGACCCCGGCCTCCAAATCAGAGGCTTTTTGACCTCGGCCTCCAAATCGGAAGCTCAACGACCCCGGCCTCCAAATTGGAGGCTGAGCGACCCCAGCCTCCAAATCTTACCCAGAGTGGCCCCGCCCACCAAATCGGACCCTGAGCGGCCCCGCCCACCAAATCGGACCCTGAGAGGCCCCGCCCACCAAATCGGACCCAGAGTGGTCCCGCCCACCAAATTGGACCCAGAAAGGCTCCGCCCACAAAATCAGACCCAGAGGGGCCCCTGCCACAAAATCAAACCCTGAGGGGCCGCGGCCACAAAATCGGACCCTGATGGGCCCCAGTCACAAAATTGGACCCTGATAGGCCCCGGCCACAAAATCGGACCCTGAGGGGCCCCAACCACAAAATCGGACCCTGAGGGGACCCAACCACAAAATCGGACCCTGAGGGGACCCAACCACAAAATCGGACCCTGAGAGGCCCCGCCCACCAAATTGGACCCAGAGTGGTCCCGCCCACCAAATTGGACCCAGAGGGGCCCCACCCACAAAATTGGACCCTGAGGGGCCCCTGCCACAAAATCGGACCCTGAGGGGCCGCGGCCACAAAATCAGACCCTTAGGGGCCGCGGCCACAAAATCGGACCCTGAGGGGCCCCAACCACAAAATCGGACCCTGAGGGGACCCAACCACAAAATCGGACCCTGAGGGGCCCCTGACACAAAATCGGACCCTGAGGGGCCCCGGCCACAAAATCGGACCCTGAGGGGACCTGCCCACCAAATTGGACCCTGAGGGGCCCCGCCTACCAAATCGGACCCTGAGAGGTCCCACCCACAAAATCGGACCCTGACGGGCCCCGGCCACAAAATCGGATCCTGAGGGGCCCCACCTGCAAAATTGGACCCTGAGGGGTTCCGGCCACAAAAATCGGATCCTGATTGGCCCCGGCCACAAAATCGGACCCTGAGGGGCCCCAGCCACAAAATCGGACCTTGAGGGGCCCCACCCACCAAATCGGACCCTGAGGGGCCCCACCCACCAAATCGGACCCTGAGGGGCCCCGGCCACCAAATCGGACCCTGAGGGGCCCCGGCCACAAAATCGGACCCTGAGAGGCCCCACCCAAAAAAATCGGACCCTGAGGGGCACCACCCACAAAATCAGACCATGAGGCCAAAGTGGCCCCTGAGAGGCACCCACAGTTAAATCGTATCCTGAGTTGAAAGTCTTGCAGGGGCAGCAGGCAAGTCTCTCTTAAAGGGGCAGCCCGGGCACCATTTCAAACCACTATCTGTACTTCCTTCAGGAAATACACATCTAGTTATTATTATTATTATTAAGTTGATTTCCGCAATTAATGCGGCCCGAACCGCTACACGCACAGACTCCGTTGAGGTGTCGTTTCGAAGCCAGCGTCCATGAGAGGTGTGCTAAGTATTTTTCGTGTCGATCGGATTTGTAGTTTTTGCGCAATTTGCGTTTGAAATTTTTTTTTCCCGTCATTGGAATGCACTGTCTCCAATGCTTTTCAATAGGAAATGGCAAAACGTGCCCTGAGGCGATTGAAATGACAGTTGAGCTCATTGATATGCGCAGGCAGACCCAGTTACTATGCCAACGCCTACGAACGTCACATGACATCTCCAGAACAGAGATTCTGCCACATAATATCAGCTCTTAAAGTGAAACCCACAGCACAAATGCAAATCTAGCTTTATCACATGACACATGCCCCTGAGAGAGAATGTGTGCGCCAAAGTGGATTTAAAAGAAGCCCAGTGAGCCAAACTAGCTCTTATAGGGCCAAGGCGCCAAAGTGATTGTTAAAGGGCCAGCGCACCCAAATGAGTCTTAAAGGGCCGACACACCAAATCGGAGACTGAGCCACCCCGGCCTCCAAATCGGAGGCTGAGCCACCCCGGCCTCCAAATCGGAGGCTGAGCCACCCCGGCCTCCAAATCGGAGGCTGAGCCACCCCGGCCTCCAAATCGGAGGCTGATCGACCCCGGCCTCCAAATCGGAGGCTGATCGACCCCGGCCTCCAAATCGGAGGCTGAGCCACCCCAGCCTCCAAATCGGAGGCTGAGCCACCCCGGCCTCCAAATCGGAGGCTGAGCCACCCCGGCCTCCAAATCGGAGGCTGAGCCAACCCGACCTCCAAATCGGAGGCTGAGCCAACCCGGCCTCCAAATAGGAGGCTGAGCCACCCCGGCCTCCAAATCGGAGGCTGAGCCACCCCGGCCTCCAAATCGGAAGCTCATCGACCCCGGCCTCCAAATCGGAGGCTCTTTGACCTCGGCCTCCAAATCGGAAGCTCAACGACCCCGGCCTCCAAATTGGAGGCTGAGCGACCCCAGCCTCCAAATCTTACCCAGAGTGGCCCCACCCACCAAATCAGACCCAGAGAGGCCAAACCCACAAAATAGGAGCCTGAGGGATCCCGGCCAACAATTCAAGCCCTGAGGGGCCCCAGCCACAAAATCGGACCCTGAGGGGCCCCACCCACAAAATCGGACCCTGAGAGGCCCCACCCGCAAAATCAGACCCTGAGGGGCCCCGGCCATAAAATCAGACCCTGAGGGGCCCCGGCCATAAAATCGGACCCTGAGGGGCCCCGGACACAAAATCATACCCTGAGGGGCCCCACCCACAAAATCAGACCATGAGGGGCCCCACCCACAAAATCAGACCCTGAGGGTCCCCACCCATAAAATCGGACCCTGAGGGGACCCACCCACAAAATCGGACCCTGAGGGGCAAACACCCACAAAATCCGACCCTGAGGGGCCACACCCACAAAATTGGACCCTGAGGAATCCCGGCAACTAATTCAAATCCTGAGGAGCCCAGGCCACCGAATCGGATCCTCAGGGGCCCCACCCACCAAATCAGACCCTGAGGCCAAAGTGGCCCCTGAGAGGCACCCACATTTAAAACGGATCCTGAGTTGAAAGTCTTGCAGGGGCAGCAGGCAAGTCTCTCTTAAAGGGGCAGACTGGGCACCATTTCAAACCACTATCTGTACTTCCTTCAGGAAATACACATCTAGTTCTTCTTCTTATTATTATTAAGTTGATTTCCGCAATTAATGCGGCCCGAACCGCTACACGCACAGACTCCGTTGAGGTGTCGTTTCGAAGCCAGCGTCCACGAGAGGTGTGCTAAGTACTTTTCGTGTCGATCGGATTTGTAGTTTTTGCGCAATTTGCGTTTTAAATTTTTTTTTCCCGTCATTGGAATGAACTGTCTCCAATGCTTTTCAATAGGAAATGGCAAAACGTGCCCTGAGGCGATTGAAATGACAGTTGAGCTCATTGATATGCGCAGGCAGACCCAGTTACTATGCCAACGCCTACGAACGTCACATGACATCTCCAGAACAGAGATTCTGCCACATAATATCAGCTCTTAAAGTGAAACCCACAGCACAAATGCAAATCTAGCTTCATCACATGACACATGCCCCTGAGAGAGAATGTGTGCGCCAAAGTGGATTTAAAAGAAGCCCAGTGAGCCAAACTAGCTCTTAAAGGGCCAACGCGCCAAAGTGATTGTTAAAGGGCCAGCGCACCCAAATGAGTCTTAAAGGGCCGACACACCAAATCGGAGACTGAGCCACCCCGGCCTCCAAATCGGAGGCTGAGCCACCCCGGCCTCCAAATCGGAGGCTGAGCGACCCCGGCCTCCAAATCGGAGGCTGATCGACCCCGGCCTCCAAATCGGAGTCTGATCGACCCCGGCCTCCAAATCGGAGGCTGAGCCACCCCGGCCTCCAAATCGGAGGCTGAGCCACCCCGGCCTCCAAATCGGAGGCTGAGCCACCCCGGCCTCCAAATCGGAGGCTGAGCCACCCCGGCCTCCAAATCGGAGGCTGAGCCACCCCGGCCTCCAAATCGGAGGCTGAGCCACCCCGGCCTCCAAATCGGAGGCTGAGCCACCCCGGCCTCCAAATCGGAGGCTGAGCCACCCCGGCCTCCAAATCGGAGGCTGAGCCACCCCGGCCTCCAAATCGGAGGCTGAGCCACCCCGGCCTCCAAATCGGAGGCTGAGCCACCCCGGCCTCCAAATCGGAGGCTGAGCGACCCGGCCTCCAAATCGGAGGCTGAGCCATCCCGGCCTCCAAATCGGAGGCTGAGCGACCCCGGCCTCCAAATCGGAGGCTGAGCGACCCCGGCCTCCAAATCGGAGGCTGAGCGACCCCGGCCTCCAAATCGGAGGCTGAGCGACCCCGGCCTCCAAATCGGAGGCTGAGCCATCCCGGCCTCCAAATCGGAGGCTGATCCACCCCGGCCTCCAAATCGGAGGCTGATCCACCCCGGCCTCCAAATCGGAGGCTGATCCACCCCGGCCTCCAAATCGGAGGCTGATCCACCCCGGCCTCCAAATCGGAGGCTGAGCCACCCCGGCCTCCAAATCGGAGGCTGAGCCACCCCGGCCTCCAAATCGGAGGCTCATCGACCCCGGCCTCCAAATCGGAAGCTCATCGACCCCTGCCTCCAAATCGGAGGCTCTTTGACCTCGGCCTCCAAATCGGAAGCTCAACGACCCCGGCCTCCAAATTGGAGGCTGAGCGACACCAGCCTCCAAATCTTACCCAGAGTGGTCCCACCCACCAAATCAGACCCAGAGAGGCCCTGCCCACCAAATCGGACCCTGTGGGGCCCCGCCCACCAAATCGGACCCTGTGGGGCCCCGCCCACCAAATCGGACCCTGTGGGGCCCCGCCCACCAAATTGGACCCAGAGTGGTCCCGCCCACCAAATTGGACCCAGAGTGGTCCCGCCCACCAAATTGGACCCAGTGGGGCTCCGCCCATAAAATCAGACCCAGAGGGGCCCCTGCCACAAAATCAGACCCTGAGGGGCCGCGGCCACAAAATCGGACCCTGATGGGCCCCAGTCACAAAATTGGACCCTGATAGGCCCCGGCCACAAAATCGGACCCTGAGGGGCCCCAACCACAAAATCGGACCCTGAGGGGACCCAACCACAAAATCAGACCCTGAGAGGCCCCGCCCACCAAATTGGACCCAGAGTGGTCCCGCCCACCAAATTGGACCCAGAGGGGCCCCACCCACAAAATCGGACCCAGAGGGGCCCCTGCCACAAAATCGGACCCAGAGGGGTCGCGGCCACAAAATCAGACCCAGAGGGGCCGCGGCCACAAAATCGGACCCTGAGGGGCCCCAACCACAAAATCGGACCCTGAGGGGACCCAACCAGAAAATCGGACCCTGAGGGGCCCCTGACACAAAATCGGACCCTGAGGGGACCCAGCCACAAAATCGGACCCTGAAGGGCCCCACCCACAAAATTGGACCCTGAGGGGTTTCGGCCACAAAAATCGGATCCTGAGTGGCCCCGGCCGCAAAATCGGACCCTGAGGGGCCCCAGCCACAAAATCGGATCTTGAGGGGCCCCACCCACCAAATCAGACCCTGAGGGGCCCCGGCCACCAAATCGGACCCTGAGTGGCCCCGGACACCAAATCGGACCCTGAGTGGCCCCGGCCACCAAATCGGACCCTGAGGGGCCCCACCCACAAAATCGGACCCTGAGGGGCCCCACCCACAAAATCAGGCCCTGAGGGGCCCCACCCACAAAATCAGACCCTGAGGCCAAAGTGGCCCCTGAGAGGCACCCACAGTTAAATCGTATCCTGAGTTGAAAGTCTTGCAGGGGCAGCAGGCAAGTCTCTCTTAAAGGGGCAGCCCGGGCACCATTTCAAACCACTATCTGTACTTCCTTCAGGAAATACACATCTAGTTATAGTGGTTTGAAAAAACCACTGTATTGTAATCCGAACGCTGCTAACTTATTCTTCTTATTATTAAGTTGATTTCCGCAATTAATGCGGCCCGAACCGCTACACGCACAGACTCCGTTGAGGTGTCGTTTCGAAGCCAGCGTCCATGAGAGGTGTGCTAAGTATTTTTCGTGTCGATCGGATTTGTAGTTTTTGCGCAATTTGCGTTTGAAAATTTTTTTTCCCGTCATTGGAATGCACTGTCTCCAATGCTTTTCAATAGGAAATGGCAAAACGTGCCCTGAGGCGATTGAAATGACAGTTGAGCTCATTGATATGCGCAGGCAGACCCAGTTACTATGCCAACGCCTACGAACTTCACTTGAACCCCAGCACAGAGCCTCTGCCACATAATATCAGCTCTTAAAGCGAAACCCACAGCACAAATGCAAATCTAGCTTCATCACATGACACATGCCCCTGAGAGAGAATGTGTGCGCCAAAGTGGATTTAAAAGAAGCCCAGTCAGCCAAACTAGCTCTTAAAGGGCCAACGCGCCAAAGTGATTGTTAAAGGGCCAGCGCACCCAAATGAGTCTTAAAGGGCCGACACACCAAATCGGAGACTGAGCCACCCCGGCCTCCAAATCGGACAATGAGCCACCCCGGCCTCCAAATCGGAGGCTGATCCACCCCGGCCTCCAAATCAGAGCCTGATCCACCCCGGCCTCCAAATCAGAGCCTGATCCACCCCGGCCTCCAAATCGGAGGCTGATCGACCCAGGCCTCCAAATCAGAGGCTGAGCCACCCCGGCCTCCAAATCGGAGGCTAAGCCACCCCGGCCTCCAAATCGGAGGCTGAGCCACCCCAGCCTCCAAATCGGAGGCTGATCGACCCCGGCCTCCAAATCGGAGGCTGATCCACCCCGGCCTCCAAATCGGAGGCTGATCCACCCCGGCCTCCAAATCGGACGCTGATCCACCCCGGCCTCCAAATCGGAGGCTGATCCACCCCGGCCTCCAAATCGGAGGCTGATCCACCCCGGCCTCCAAATCGGAGGCTGATCCACCCCGGCCTCCAAATCGGAGGCTGATCCACCCCGGCCTCCAAATCGGAGGCTGAGCCACACCGGCCTCCAAATCGGAGGCTGAGCCACACCGGCCTCCAAATCGGAGGCTGAGCCACACCGGCCTCCAAATCGGAGGCTGATCGACCCCGGCCTCCAAATTGGAAGTTCATTGACCCCGGCCTCCAAATCAGAGGCTCTTTGACCTCGGCCTCCAAATCGGAGGCTGAGCCACCCTGGCCTCCAAATAGGAGGCTGAGCCACCCTGGCCTCCAAATAGGAGGCTGATCAACCCCGGCCTCCAAATCGGAGGCTGAGCCACCCCGGCCTCCAAATCGGAGGCTCATCGACCCCGGCCTCCAAATCGGAAGTTCATCGACCCCGGCCTCCAAATCAGAAGCTCTTTGACCTCGGCCTCCAAATCGGAAGCTCAACGACCCCGGCCTCCAAATTGGAGGCTGAGCGACCCCAGCCTCCAAATCTTACCCAGAGTGGCCCCGCCCACCAAATCGGACCCTGTGGGGCCCCGCCCACCAAATCGGACCCTGAGAGGCCCCGGCCACAAAATCGGACCCTGAGGGGCCCCAACCACAAAATCGGACCCTGAGGGGACCCAACCACAAAATCGGACCCTGAGAGGCCCCGCCCACCAAATTGGACCCAGAGTGGTCCCGCCCACCAAATTGGACCCAGAGGGGCCCCACCCACAAAATCGGACCCAGAGGGGCCCCTGCCACAAAATCGGACCCAGAGGGGCCCCGGCCACAAAATCGGACCCAGAGGGGACCCAACCACAAAATCGGACCCTGAGGGGACCCAACCACAAAATCGGAACCTGAGGGGCCCCACCCACAAAATCAGTCCCTGAGGGGCCCCACCCACAAAATCAGACCATGAGGCCAAAGTGGCCCCTGAGAGGCACCCACAGTTAAATCCGTATCCTGAGTTGAAAGTCTTGCAGGGGCAGCAGGCAAGTCTCTCTTAAAGGGGCAGCCCGGGCACCATTTCAAACCACTATCTGTACTTCCTTCAGGAAATACACATCTAGTATTATTATTATTATTATTCAGTTGATTTCCGCAATTAATGTGGCCCGCAACGCTACACGCACAGACTCCATTGAGGCGTCGTTTCGAAGCCAGCGTCCACGAGTGGTGTGCTAAGTATTTTTTGTGTCGATCAGATTTGTAGTTTTTGCGCAATTTGCATTTGAAAAAACATTTTCCTGTCATTGCAATGCACTGTGTCAATGCATTTCAATGGGACAATTTTGCCATAGGGAAAACATGGGGCAGTGGTGAGGTGGCAGTTAAGCTCATTGATATGCACAGGCACACCCAGTTACTATGCCAACGCCTACGAACTTTGCATGACCCCAGCAGGACAGCGTTTTTGCCAAATAATATCAGCTCTTAAAGGGAAACCCAAGCACAAATGCAAATCTGATCGACCCTGGCCTACAAATCGGAGGCTGAGCCACCCAGGCCTCGAAATCGGACCCAGAGTGGCCCCACCCACCAAATCGGACCCTGAGGTGCCCCACCCACAAAATCGGGCCCTGAGGGCCCCACCCACAAAATCGGGCCCTGAGGCCAAAGTGGCCCCTGAGAGGCACCCACAGTTAAAACGGATCCTGAGTTGAAAGTCTTGCAGGTGCAGCAGGCAAGTCTCTCTTAAAGGGGCAGCCCGGGCACCATTTCAAACCACTATCTGTACTTCCTTCAGGAAATACACATCTAGTATTAATGTTGTAATCCGAACGCTGCTAACTTATTCTTATTTTTCAGTTGATTTCCGCAATTAATGCGGCCCGAACCGCTACACGCACAGACTCCGTTGAGGTGTCGTTTCAAAGCCAGCGTCCATGAGAGGTGTGCTAAGTATTTTTTGTGTCGATCGGATTTGTAGTTTTTGCGCAATTTGCGTTTGAAAAATTTTTTTCCTGTCATTGGAATGCACTGTCTCAATGCATTTGAATGGGAAACTTAAAACGTGCCCTGAGGCGATTGAAATGGCATCATTGATATGTGCAGGCACACCCAGTTACTATGCCAACGCCTACGAACGTCACATGACGCCCCCAGGACAGAGCTTCTGCCACATAATATCAGCTCTTAAAGCGAAACCCACAGCACAAATGCAAATCTAGCTTCATGACACATGCCCCTGAGAGAGAATGTGCGCCAAAGTGCGCCCCGCCCACCAAATCGGACCCTGAGCGGCCCCGCCCACCAAATCGGACCCTGAGCGGCCCCGCCCACCAAATCGGACCCTGAGCGGCCCCGCCCACCAAATCGGACCCTGAGCGGCCCCGCCCACCAAATCGGATTCTGAAAGACCCCAACCACAAAATCGGACCCTGAGGGGCCCCAACCACAAAATCGAACCCAGAGTGGCCCAGCCCACCAAATCTGACCCTGAGGGGCCCCACCCACAAAATTGTTCCCTGAGGGGCCCTGGTCACAAAATCGGACCCTGAGGGGCCCCGCCCACCAAATCAGACCAAGAATGGCCTCCTCCCAGCAAATCGGACCCTGAGGGGCCCCACCCACCAAATCAGACCCTGAGGGGCCCCGCCCACCAAATCGGACCCTGAGGGGCACCACTCACCAAATCAGACCCTGAGGGGCCCCGCCCACCAAATCGGACCCTGAGGGGCACCACTCACCAAATTGAACTCTGAGGGGCCCTGCTCACCAAATTGAACTCTGAGAGGCCCTGCTCACCAAATCGGACCCTGAGGGGCCCGCCCACCAAATCAGATTCTGAGTGGCCCCACCCACCAAATCGGACCCTGAATGGCCCCGCCCACCAAATCGGACCCTAAGGGGCCCCACCCACCAAATCGGACCCAGAGTGGCCCCACCCACAAAATCGGATCCAGAGTGGCCCAAACCACAATATCGGACCCTGAGGGGCCCCACCCAAAAAATCAGACGCTGAGGGCCTCGGTCACAAAATTGGATCCTGAGGGGCCCCAACCACAAAATCGAACCCTGAGGGGATCCTGCCACAAAATCAGACCCTGAGGGGCCCCACCCACAAAATCGGACCCTGAGGGGCCCCACCCACAAAATCGTACCCTGAGGGGCCACACCCACAAAATCGGAGCTTGAGGGATCCCCGCCAACAATTCAAGCCCTGAGGAGCCCAGGCCAAGGAATCAGATCCTGAGGCGCCCCACCCACCAAATCAGACCCTGAGGCTAAAGTGGCCCCTGAGAGGCACTCACAGTTAAAACGGATCCTGAGTTGAAAGTCTTGCAGAGGCAGCAGGCAAGTCTCTCTTAAAGGGGCAGCCCGGGTACCATTTCAAACCACTATCTGTACTTCCTTCAGGAAAAACACATCTAGTATTATTATTACTATTCAGTTGATTTTCCGCAATTAATGCGGCCCGAACCGCTACACGCACAGACTCCGTTGAGGTGTTGTTTGGAAGCCAGCGTCCACGAGAGGTGTGCTAAGTATTTTTCGTGTCAATCGGATTTGTAGTTTTTGCGTAATTTGCGTTTGAAAAAACATTTTCCTCAATGCATTTCAATGGGAAAATGTTGCCACAGGGAACAAATAGCAGATAAGCTCATTGATATGCGCAGGCAGACCCAGTTACTATGCCAACATCTACGAACTTGACATGACCACCCCGAGGACAGAGTTTCTGCCAGATAATTTCTGCTCTTAAAGCGAAAACCACAGCACAAATGGAAATCTAGCTTCATCACATGACGCATGTCCCTGAGAGAGAATGTGCGCCAAAGTGGATTTAGAAGCCCAGTGAGCCAAACTGGCTCTTAAAGGGCCGACGTGCCAAAGTGATTCTTAAAGGGCCAGCGCACCAAAATGAGTCTTAAAGGGCCAGCGCGCCAAATCGAAAGATGAGTGACCCCAGGCTCCAAATCGGAGGCTGAGCCACCCCGGCCTCCAAATCGGAGACTGATCGACCCCGGCCTCCAAATCGGAGACTGGGCCACCCCGGCCTCCAAATCGGAGGCTGATCCACCCCGGCCTCCAAATCGGAGGCTGTTCCACCCGGCCTCCAAATCGGAGGCTGATCCACCCCGGCCTCCAAATCGGAGGCTGTTCCACCCGGCCTCCAAATCGGAGGCTGATCCACCCCGGCCTCCAAATCGGAGGCTGAGCCACCCCGGCCTCCAAATCGGAGGCTGAGCCACCCCGGCCTCCAAATCGGAGGCTGAGCCACCCCGGCCTCCAAATCGGAGGCTGAGCCACCCCGGCCTCCAAATCGGAGGCTGAGCCACCCCGGCCTCCAAATCGGAGGCTGAATGACCTCGGCCTCCAAATCGGAGGCTGATCGACCCCGGCCTCCAAATCGGAGGCTGATCGACCCTGGCCTCCAAACCGGAGGCTGATCGACCCCGGCCTCCAAATCGGAGGCTGAGCCACCCCAACCTCCAAATCGGAGGCTGAGCCACCCCAACCTCCAAATCGGAGGCTGAGCCACCCCGGCCTCCAAATCGGAGGCTGATCGACCCCGGCCTCCAAATCGGAGGCTGATCGACCCCGGCCTCCAAATCGGAGGCTGAGCCACCTCGCCTCCAAATTGGAGGCTGAGCCACCCCGCCCTCCAAATCGGAGCCTGAGCGACCCCGACCTCCAAATCGGAGCCTGAGCGACCCCGACCTCCAAATCGGAGGCTCATCGACCCCGGCCTCCAAATCGGAGGCTCAACGACCCCGGCCTCCAAATCGGAGGCTCATCGACCCTGGCCTCCAAATCGGAAGCTCATCGACCCCGGCCTCCAAATCGGTGGCTCTTTGACCTCGGCCTCCAAATCGGAAGCCCCACGACCCCGGCCTCCAAATCAGAGGCTGAGCGACCCCAGCCTCCAAATCTTACCCAGAGTGGTCCCGCCCACCAAATCGGACCCAGAGGGGCTCTGCCCACAAAATCAGTCCCTGAGGGGCCCCACCCACAAAATCGGACCCCGAGGGGCCCCTGCCACAAAATCAGACCCTGCGGGGCCCTGGCCACAAAATCGGACCCTGATGGACCCCAGTCACAAAATCGGACCCTGATGGGCCCTGGCCACAAAATCGGACCCTGAGGGGCCCCAACCACAAAAACGGACCCTGAGGGGTCCCTACCACAAAATCGGACCCTGAGGGGCCCCAGCCACAAAATCGGACCCTGAGGGGCCCAACCCACAAAATCGGACCCTGAGGGGCCCAACCCACAAAATCGGACCCTGAGGGGCCCAACCCACAAAATCGGACCCTGAGGGGCCCCGCATACCAAATCAGACCCTGAGGGGTCTCGCCCACCAAATTGGACCCTGACGGGCCCTGGCCACAAAATCGGACCCTGAAGGGCCCCACACACAAAATCAGACCCTGAGGGGCCCCGGCCACAAAATCGAACCCTGAGGGGCCCCACTCACAAAATTGGACCAAGGGGCCCCACCCACAAAATCGGACCCTGAGGGGATACACCCACAAAATCAGACCCTGAGGGGCCACACACACAAAATCAGAGCCTGAGGGATCCCCGCCAACAATTCAAGCCCTGAGGAGCCCAGGCCAAGGAATCAGATCCTGAGGGGCCCCACCCACCAAATCAGACCCTGAGGCCAAAGTGGCCCCTGAGAGGCACTCACAGTTAAAACGGATCCTGAGTTGAAAGTCTTGCAGGGGTAGCAGGCAAGTCTCTCTTAAAGGGGCAGCCCGGGCACCATTTCAAACCACTATCTGTACTTCCTTCAGGAAATACACATCTAGTTATAGTGGTTTAAAAAAACCACTATATTGTAATCCGAACGCTGCTAACTTATTATAGTGGTTTGAAAAAACCACTATATTGTAATCCGAACGCTGCTAACTTATTATTCTTCTTCTAATTATTATTATTATTATTATTAAGTTGATTTCCGCAATTAATGCGGCCCGAACCGCTACACGCACAGACTCCGTTGAGGTGTCGATTCGAAGCCAGCGTCCATGAGAGGTGTGCTAAGTATTTTTCATGTCGATCGGATTTGTAGTTTTTGCGCAATTTGCGTTAGAAAATTTTTTTTCCCGTCATTGGATTGAATTGTCTCAATGTATTTGAATGGGGAAATGGCAAAACGTGCCCTGAGGTGATAGAAATGGCAGTTGAGCTCATTGATATGCGCAGGCAGAACCAGTTACTATGCCAACGCCTACGAACGTCACATGACATCTCCAGAACAGAGCTTCTGCCACATAATATCAGTTCTTAAAGCGAAACCCACAGCACAAATGCAAATCTAGCTTCATCACATGACACATGCCCATGAGAGAGAATGTGCGCCAAAGTGTATTTAGAAGCCCAGTGAGCCAAACTGGCTCTTAAAGGGCCGAAGCGCCAAAGTGATTCTTAAAGGGCCGCCGCACCGAAATGAGTCTTAAAGGGCCGACGCGCCAAATCGAAAGCTGAGTGACCCCAGGCTCCAAATCGGAGGCTGAGCCACCCCGGCCTTAAAATCGGAGGCTGAGCCACCCTGGCCTCCAAATCGGACCCAGAGTGGCCCCGTCCACCAAAAACGGACCCAGAGTGGCACAGCCCACCAAATCGGACTCTGAGGGCCCCCGCCCACCAAATCAGACTCAGAGTGGCCCCACCCACAAAATCGGACCCTGAAGGGCCCCGCCCACCAAATCGGACCCAGAGGGGCCCTGCCCACCAAATCGGACCCTGAGGAGCTCCGTCCACCAAATCGGACCCAGAGTGATCCCGCCCACCAAAACGGACCATGAAGGGCCCCGCCCACCAAATCGGAAGCAAAGGGACCCCAGCCACAAAATCGGACCCTGAGGGGCCCTGGCCACGAAATGGGACCCTGAGGGGCCCCGGCCACAAAATCGGTCACTGAGGGGCGCTGGCCACAAAATCGGACCCTGAGTGGCCCCAACCACGAAATCAGACCCTGAGGGGCCCCGGCCACAAAATCGGACCCTGAGGGCCCCCAACGACAAAACCGGACCCTGAGGGGCCCCAACCACAAAATCGAACCCAGAGGGGCCCCACCCACAAAATTGGACCGTGAGGGGCCCCGCCCACAAAATCGGACCCTGAGGGGCCCCGCCCTCAAAATCGGACCCTGAGGGGCCCCGCCCACCAGATCGGACCCTGAGGGGCCCCACCAACCAAATCGGACACTGAGGGGCCCCACCCACAAAATTGGACCCTGAGGGCCCCCAATCACAAAATCGGACCCTGAGGGGGCCCAACCACAAAATCGGACCCTGAGGGGCCCCGGCCACAAAATCGGACCCTGAGAGACCCCGGCCACAAAATCGAACCCAGAGGGGCCCCACCCACCAAATCGGACCCTGAGGGGCTCCGCCCACCAAATCGGACCCTGAGGGGCCCCGCCCTCAAAATCAGACCCTGAGTAGACCCAGCCACAAAATCAGACCCTGAGTAGACCCGGCCACAAAATCAGACCCTGAGGGGCCCCGGCCACAAAATCGGACCCTGAGGAGCCCCACCCTCAAAATCGGACAGTGAGGGGCCCAACCAACAAAATCGGACAGTGAGGGGCCCCAGCCACAAAATCGGACCCTGAGGGCCCCCACCCACAAAATCGGACCCTGAGGGGCACCACCCACAAAATCAGACCCTGAGGGGCCCCGGCCACAAAATTGGACCCTGAGGGGCACCACCCACAAAATCAGACCCTGAGGGGCCCCACCCACAAAATCGGACTTTGAGGGGCCCCACCCACAAAATCGGACTTTGAGGGGCCACACCCACAAAATCGGACCTGAAGGGGCCCCGCCCGCCAAATCAGACCTAAAGTGGCCCAGCCTATCAAATCGGACCGTGAAGGTCCCCGCCCACCTAATTAGACCCAGAGAGGCCCCAACCACAAAATCGGACCCTGAGAGGCCTCGGCCACAAAATCGGACCCTGAGGGGCCCCTGCCACAAAATCGGACCCTGAGGGGCTCCGGCCACAAAATCAGACCCTGATGGGCCCCGGACACAAAACCAGACCC
Organism: Dendrobates tinctorius; assembly: GCF_039654945.1. NCBI lineage: Eukaryota > Metazoa > Chordata > Amphibia > Anura > Dendrobatidae > Dendrobates > Dendrobates tinctorius. Next base: position 38,134,797 of record NW_027361714.1, read on the forward strand.
TGAGGGGCCCCGGCCACAAAATCGGACCCTGAGGGGCCCCAGCCACAAAATCGGATCCTGAGAGGCCCCACCCACAAAATCGGACCCTGAGGGGCCCCGGCAAGAAAATCGGATCCTGAGGGGCCCCGGCCACAAAATCAGACCATGAGGGGCCCCACCCACAAAATCGTACCCTGAGGGGCCTCACCCACAAAATCGTACCCTGAGGGGCCCCACCCACAAAATCAGACCATGAGGGGCCCCACCCACAAAATCAGACCCTGAGGGGCCTCACCCACAAAATCGGACCCTGAGGGGCCCCACACACAAAATCGGACCCTGAGGGGCCCCGGCCACAAAATCGGACCCTGAGCGGCCCCGGCCACAAAATCGGACCCTGAGGGGCCCCAACTACAAAATCGGACCCTGAGGGGCCCCGGCCACAAAATCAGACCCTGAGGGGCCTCACCCACAAAATCGTACCCTGAGGGGCCCCACCCACAAAATCGTACCCTGAGGGGCCCCGGCCACAAAATTGGACTCTGAGGTGCCCCAGCCACAAAATCGGATCCTGAGGGGCCCCACCCACAAAATCGGACCCTGAGGGGCCCCGGCCACAAAATCAGACCCTGAGGGGCCCCAGCAACAAAATTGGATTCTGTGGGGCCCTGGCCACAAAATGGGACCCTTAGGGGCCTAACCCACAAAATCGGACCCTGAGGGGCCCCACCCACAAAATCGTACCCTGAGGGGCCCCGGCCACAAAATCGGACCCTGAGGTGCCCCGGCCACAAAATCGGATCCTGAGGGGCCCCACCCACAAAATCGAACCCTGAGGGGCCTCGGCCACAAAATCAGACCCTGAGGGGCCCCGGCAACAAAATTGGATTCTGTGGGGCCCTGGCCACAAAATGGGACCCTTAGGGGCCTAACCCACAAAATCGGACCCTGAGGGGCCCCACCCACAAAATCGTACCCTGAGGGGCCCCGGCCACAAAATCGGACCCTGAGGTGCCCCGGCCACAAAATCGGATCCTGAGGGGCCCCACCCACAAAATCGAACCCTGAGGGGCCTCGGCCACAAAATCAGACCCTGAGGGGCCCCGGCAACAAAATTGGATTCTGTGGGGCCCTGGCCACAAAATGGGACCCTTAGGGGCCTAACCCACAAAATCGGACCCTGAGGGGCCCCACCCACAAAATCGGACCCTGAGGGGCCCCAACCACAAAATTGGACCCTGAGGGGCCCCAGCCACAAAATCGTACCCTGAGGGGCCCCACCCACAAAATCGGACCCTGAGGGGACCCACCCACAAAATCAGACCCTGAGGGGCCACATCCACAAAATCACACCCTGAGGGGCCACACCCACAAAATTGGACCCTGAGGGATCCCGGCCACCAATTCAAACCCTGAGGAGCCCAGGCCACCGAATCGGATCCTGAGGGGCCCCACCCACCAAATCAGACCCTGATGCCAAAGTGGCCCCTGAGAGGCACCCACACTTAAAACGGATCCTGAGCTGAAAGTCTTGCAGGGGCAGCAGGCAAGTCTCTCTTAAAGGGGCAGCCCGGGCACCATTTCAAACCACTATCTGTACTTCCTTCAGGAAATACATATCTAGTTATAGTGGTTTGAAAAAAACACTATATTGTAATCCGAACGCTGCTAACTTATTCTTCTTCTTATTATTAAGTTGATTTCCGCAATTAATGCGGCCCGAACCGCTACACGCACAGACTCCGTTGAGGTGTCGTTTCGAAGCCAGCGTCCATGAGAGGTGTGCTAAATATTTTTCGTGTCGATCGGATTTGTAATTTTTGCGCAATTTGCGTTTCAAAATTTTTTTTCCCGTCATTGGAATGCACTGTCTCCAATGCTTTTCAATAGGAAATGGCAAAACATGCCCTGAGGCGATTGAAATGACAGTTGAGCTCATTGATATGCGCAGGCAGACCCAGTTACTATGCCAACGCCTACGAACTTCACTTGAACCCCAGCACAGAGCCTCTGCCACATAATATCAGCTCTTAAAGCGAAACCCACAGCACAAATGCAAATCTAGCTTCATCACATGACACATGCCCCTGAGAGAGAATGTGTGCGCCAAAGTGGATTTAAAAGAAGCCCAGTGAGCCAAACTAGCTCTTAAAGGGCCAACGCGCCAAAGTGATTGTTAAAGGGCCAGCGCACTCAAATGAGTCTTAAAGGGCCGACACACCAAATCGGAGACTGAGCCACCCCGGCCTCCAAATCGGAGGCTGAGCCACCCCGGCCTCCAAATCGGAGGTTGAGCCACCCCGGCCTCCAAATCGGACGCTGAGCCACCCCGGCCTCCAAATCGGAGGCTGATCCACCCCGGCCTCCAAATCGGAGGCTGATCCACCCCGGCCTCCAAATCGGAGGCTGATCCACCCCGGCCTCCAAATCGGAGGCTGATCCACCACGGCCTCCAAATCGGAGGCTGATCCACCCCGGCCTCCAAATCGGAGGCTGATCGACCCAGGCCTCCAAATCGGAGGCTGAGCCACCCCTGCCTCCAAATAGGAGGCTGAGCCACCCCGGCCTCCAAATCGGAGGCTGAGCCACCCCGGCCTCCAAATCGGAGGCTGAGCCACCCCGGCCTCCAAATCGGAGGCTGAGCCACCCCGGCCTCCAAATAGGAGGCTGAGCCACCCCGGCCTCCAAATCGGAGGCTGAGCCACCCCGGCCTCCAAATCGGAGGCTGATCGACCCCGGCCTTCAAATCGGAGGCTGAGCCACCCCGGCCTCCAAATCGGAGGCTGAGGGACCCCGGCCTCCAAATCGGAGGCTGAGCGACCCCGGCCTCCAAATCGGAGTCTGAGCCACCCCGGCCTCCAAATCGGAGGCTGAGCCACCCCGGCCTCCAAATCGGAGGCTGAGCCACCCCGGCCTCCAAATCGGAGGCTGAGCCACCCCGGCCTCCAAATCGGAGGCTGAGCCACCCCGGCCTCCAAATCGGAGGCTCATCGACCCCGGCCTCCAAATCGGAAGCTCATCGACCCCGGCCTCCAAATCGGAGGCTCTTTGACCTCGGCCTCCAAATCGGAAGCTCAACGACCCCGGCCTCCAAATTGGAGGCTGAGCGACCCCAGCCTCCAAATCTTACCCAGAGTGGCCCCACCCACCAAATCAGACCCAGAGAGGCCACACCCACAAAATATGAGCCTGAGAGATCCCGGCCAACAATTCAAGCCCTGAGGGGCCCCACCCTCAAAATCGGACCCTGAGGTGCCCAATCAACAAAATCGGACCCTGAGGGGCCCCAGCCACAAAATCGGACCCTGAGGGGCCCCAACCACAAAATCAGACCCTGAGAGGCCCCACCCGCAAAATCAGACCCTGAGGGGCCCCGGCCATAAAATCAGACCCTGAGGGGCCCCGGACACAAAATCATACCCTGAGGGGCCCCACCCACAAAATCAGACCATGAGGGGCCCCACCCACAAAATCGGACCCTGAGGGTCCCCACCCATAAAATCGGACCCTGAGGGGACCCACCCACAAAATCGGACCCTGAGGGGCAAACACCCACAAAATCCGACCCTGAGGGGCCACACCCACAAAATTGGACCCTGAGGAATCCCGGCAACTAATTCAAATCCTGAGGAGCCCAGGCCACCGAATCGGATCCTGAGGGGCCCCACCCACCAAATCAGACCCTGAGGCCAAAGTGGCCCCTGAGAGGCACCCACATTTAAAACGGATCCTGAGTTGAAAGTCTTGCAGGGGCAGCAGGCAAGTCTCTCTTAAAGGGGCAGACCGGGCACCATTTCAAACCACTATCTGTACTTCCTTCAGGAAATACACATCTAGTATTATTATTACTATTCAGTTGATTTCTGCAATTAATGCGACCCGAACCGCTGCACGCACTGACTCCGTGGAGGCGTCGTTTAGAAGCCAGCGTCCATGAGAGGTGTGCTAAGTATTTTTCGCGTCGATCGGATTTGTAGTTTTTGCGCAATTTGCGTTTGAAATTTTTTTTACCGCCATTGGAATGCACTGTCTCCAATGCTTTTCAATGGGAAATGGCAAAACGTGCCCTGAGGCGATTGAAATGGCAGTAAAGCTCATTGATATGCGCAGGCACACCCAGTTACTATGCCAACGCCTATGAACGTCACATGACGCCCCCAGGACAGAGCTTCTGCCACATAATATCAGCTCTTAAAGCGAAACCCACAGCACAAATGCAAATCTAGCTTCATCACATGACTCATGCCCCTGAGAGAGAATGTGCGCCAAAGTGCGCCCCCGCTCACCAAATTGAACTCTGAGGGGCCCCGCCCACCAAATCGGATTCTGAAAGGCCCCAACCACCAAATTAGACCCTGAGGGGCCCCGCCCACCATTCAGACCCAGAATGGACACCACCCAGCAAATCGGACCCTGAGGGGCCCCACCCACCAAATCAGACCCTGAGGGGCCCCGCCCACCAATTCGGACCCTGAGGGGCCCTACTCACCAAATTGAACTGTGAGAGGCCCCGTTCACCAAATCGGACCCTGAGGGGCCCCGCCCACCAAATCGGATTCTGAAAGGACCCACCACAAAATCGGACCCTGAGGGGCCCCGGACACAAAATCGGACCCTGAGGGGCTCCACCCACAAATTCGGACTCTGAGAGGCGCCGCCCACCAAACCTGACCCTGAGGGGCCCCGCTGACCAAATCGGACCCTGAGGGGCCCCACTGACCAAATCGGACCCTGAGGGGCCCTGCTCACCAAATTGAACTATGAGGGGCCCCACTCACCAAATCGGACCCTGAGGGGCCACGCACACCAAATCGGATTCTGAGGGGCCCCGCCCACCAAATCGGATTCTGAAGGGCCCCAACCACAAAATCGGACGCTGAGGGGCCCTGGACACAAAATCGGATCCTGAGGGGCCCCACCCACAAAATCAGACCCTGAGGGGCCCCAACCACAAATTCGGACCCTGAGGAGCCCCACCCACCAAATTGGACCCTGAGGGGCCCCGCCCACCAAATTGGACCCTGAGGGGCCCCGTCCACCAAATCGGACCCTGAGGGGCCCCACCCACCAAATCGGACCCAAAGTGTCCCCGCCCACCAAATTGGACCCAGGGGCCCCACCCACAAAATCGGACCCTGAGGGGCCCCGGCCACCAAATCGGACCCTGAGGGGCCCCACCCAACAAATCGGACCCAGAATGGCCACCGCCCAGCAAATCGGACCCTGAAGGGCCCCACCCACCTAATCAGACCCTGAGGGGCCCCACCCACCAATTCGGACCCTGAGGGGCCCTGCTCAACAAATTGAACTGTGAGAGGCCCCGTTCACCAAATCGGACCCTGAAAGGCCCCACCACAAAATCGGACCCTGAGTGGCCCCAGACACAAAATCGGAACCCTGAGGGGCTCCACCCACAAAATCGGACCCTGAGAGGCCCCGCCCACCAAACCTGACCCTGAGTGGCCCCGCTGACCAAATCGGACCCTGAGGGGCCCCACTGACCAAATCGGACCCTGAGGGGCCCGCTCACCAAATTGAACTATGAGGGGCCCCACTCACCAAATCGGACACTGAGGGGCCACGCACACCAAATCGGATTCTGAGGGCCCCAACCACAAAATCGGACGCTGAGGGGCCCTGGACAAAAAATCAGATCCTGAGGGGCCCACCCACAAAATCAGACCCTGAGGGGCCCCAACCACAAATTTGGACCCTGAGGAGCCCCACCCACCAAATTGGGCCCTGAGGGGCCCCGCCCACCAAATTGGGCCCTGAGGGGCCCCGTCCCCTAAATTGGACCCTGAGGGGCCCCGCCCACCAAATCGGACCCTGAGGGGCCTCACCCACCAAATCGGACCCAAAGTGGCACCGCCCACCAAATTGGACCCAGGGGCCGCACCCACAAAATCGGACCCTGAGGGGCTCCGGCCACCAAATGGGACCCTGAGGGGCCCCACCCACCAAATCGGACCCTGAGGGGCCCCGGCCACAAAATCAGGCCCTGAGAGGCCCCACCCACCAAATCAAACCCTGAGGGGCCCCATCCACAAAATCGGACCCTGAGGGGCCCCGGCCACAAAATCGGACCCTGAGGGGCCCCACCCACCAAATCGGACCCTGAGGGGCCCCGGCCACAAAATCGGACCCTGATGGGCCCCACCCACCAAGTCGGACCCTGAGGGGCCCCGGCCACAAAATCGGACCCTGAGGGGCCCCACCCGCAAAAGCGGACCCTGAGGGGTTCCGGCCACAAAATCAGACCCTGAGGGGCCCCGGCCACAAAATCGGACCCTGAGGGGCCCCAACCACCATATTGGACACTGATGGGCTTTGGCCACAAAATCGGACCCTGAGGGGCCTCACCCACCAAATCAGCCCCTGAGGGGCCCCTGCCACCAAATCAGACCCTGAGGGGCCCCAGCCACAAAATCGGACCCTGAGGGGCCCCACCCACCAAATCGGACCCTGAGGGGCCCCGGCCACAAAATCGGACCCTGATGGGCCCCACCCACCAAATCGGACCCTGAGGGGCCCAACCCACAAAATCGGACCCTGAGGGGCCCCACCCACAAAATCGGACCCTGAGGGGCCCCACCCACAAAAACTGACCCTGAGGGGCCACACCCACAAAATCTGACCCTGAGGGGCCACACCCACAAAATAGGAGCCTGAGGGATCCCGGCCAACAATTCAAGCCCTGAGGAGCCCAGGCCAAGGAATCAGATCCTGAGGAGCCCCACCCACCAAATCAGACCCTGAGGCCAAACTGGCCCCTGAGAGGCACTCACAGTTAAAACGGATCCTGAGTTGAAAGTCTTGCAGGGGCAGCAGGCAAGTCTCTCTTAACGGGGCAGCCCGGGCACCATTTCAAACCACTATCTGTACTTCCTTCAGGAAATACACATCTAGTTATAGTGGTTTGAAAAAACCACTATATTGTAATCCGAACGCTGCTAACTTATTCTTCTTCTTATTATTATTAACTTGATTTCCGCAATTAATGCGGCCCGAACCGCTACACGCACAGACTCCGTTGAGGTGTCGTTTCGAAGCCAGCGTCCATGAGAGGTGTGCTAAGTATTTTTCGTGTCGATCGGATTTGTAGTTTTTGCGCAATTTGCGTTTGAAATTTTTTTTTCCCGTCATTGGAATGCACTGTCTCCAATGCTTTTCAATAGGAAATGGCAAAACGTGCCCTGAGGCGATTGAAATGACAGTTGAGCTCATTGATATGCGCAGGCAGACCCAGTTACTATGCCAACGCCTACGAACTTCACTTGAACCCCAGCACAGAGCCTCTGCCACATAATATCAGCTCTTAAAGCGAAACTCACAGCACAAATGCAAATCTAGCTTCATCACATGACACATGCCCCTGAGAGAGAATGTGTGCGCCAAAGTGGATTTAAAAGAAGCCCAGTGAGCCAAACTAGCTCTTAAAGGGCCAATGCGCCAAAGTGATTGTTAAAGGCCCAGCGCACCCAAATGAGTCTTAAAGGGCCGACACACCAAATCGGAGACTGAGCCACCCCGGCCTCCAAATCGGAGGCTGAGCCACCCCGGCCTCCAAATCGGAGGCTGAGCCACCCCGGCCTCCAAATCGGACGCTGAGCCACCCCGGCCTCCAAATCGGATGCTGAGCCACCCCGGCCTCCAAATCGGACGCTGAGCCACCCCGGCCTCCAAATCGGAGGCTGAGCCACCCCGGCCTCCAAATCGGAGGCTGATCGACCCCGGCCTCCAAATCGGAGGCTGAGCGACCCCGGCCTCCAAATCGGAGGCTGAGCGACCCCGGCCTCCAAATCGGAGGCTGAGCGACCCCGGCCTCCAAATCGGAGGCTGAGCGACCCCGGCCTCCAAATCGGAGGCTGATCCACCCCGGCCTCCAAATCAGAGGCTGATCCACTCCGGCCTCCAAATCGGAGGCTGAGCCACCCCGGCCTCCAAATCGGAGGCTGAGCCACCCCGGCCTGCAAATCGGAGGCTGAGCCACCCCGGCCTCCAAATCGGAGGCTGAGCCACCCCGGCCTCCAAATCGGAGGCTGAACCACCCCGGCCTCCAAATCGGAGGCTGAGCCACCCCGGCCTCCAAATCGGAGGCTGAGCCACCCCGGCCTCCAAATCGGAGGCTCATCGACCCCGGCCTCCAAATCGGAAGCTCATCGACCCCTGCCTCCAAATCGGAGGCTCTTTGACCTCGGCCTCCAAATCGGAAGCTCAACGACCCCGGCCTCCAAATTGGAGTCTGAGCGACCCCAGCCTCCAAATCTTACCCAGAGTGGCCCCACCCACCAAATCAGACCAAGAGAGGCCCTGCCCACCAAATCGGTCCCTGAGGGGCCCCGCCCACCAAATCGGACCCTGATAGGCCCCGCCCACCAAATTGGACCCAGAGTGGTCCCGCCCACCAAATTGGACCCAGAGTGGTCCCGCCCACCAAATTGGACCCAGTGGGGCTCCGCCCACAAAATCAGACCCTGAGGGGCCGCGGCCACAAAATCGGACCCTGATGGGCCCCGGTCACAAAATTGGACCCTGATAGGCCCCGGCCACAAAATCGGACCCTGAGGGGCCCCAACCACAAAATCGGACCCTGAGGGGACCCAACCACAAAATCGGACCCTGAGAGGCCCCGCCCACCAAATTGGACCCAGAGGGGCCCCGCCCACCAAATTGGACCCAGAGGGGCCCCACCCACAAAATTGGACCCAGAGGGGCCCCACCCACAAAATTGGACCCAGAGGGGACCCAACCACAAAATCGGACCCTGAGGGGCCCCTGACACAAAATCGGACCCTGAGGGCCCCCGGCCACAAAATCGGACCCTGAGGGCCCCCGGCCACAAAATCGGACCCTGAGGGGCCCAGCCCACAAAATCGGACCCTGAGGGGCCCTGCCCACCAAATTGGACCCTGAGGGGCCCCGCCCACCAAATCGGACCCTGAGAGGCCCCACCCACCAAATCGGACCCTGAGGGGCCCTGGCCACAAAATTGGACCCTGAGGGGCCCACCCACAAAATCAGACTCTGAGGGGTTCCGGCCACAAAATCGGACCCTGAGGGGCCCCGGCCACAAAATCGGACCCTGAGGGGCCCCACCCACCAAATCGGACCCTGAGGGGCCCCGGCCACAAAATCGGACCCTGAGGGGCCCCACCCACCAAATCGGACCCTGAGGGGCCCCGGCCACCAAATCGGACCCTGAGGGGCCCCGGCCACAAAATCGGACCCTGGGGCCAAAGTGGCCCCTGAGAGGCACCCACAGTTAAAACGGATCCTGAGTTGAAAGTCCTGCAGGGCCATCAGGCAAGTCTCTCTTAAAGGGGCAGCCTGGGCACCATTTCAAACCACTATCTGTACTTCCTTCAGGAAATACACATCTAGTTATTATTATTAAGTTGATTTCCGCAATTAATGCGGCCCGAACCGCTACACGCACAGACTCCGTTGAGGTGTCGTTTCGAAGCCAGCGTCCATGAGAGGTGTGCTAAGTATTTTTCGTGTCGATCGGATTTGTAGTTTTTGCGCAATTTGCGTTTGAACATTTTTTTTCCCGTCATTGGAATGCACTGTCTCCAATGCTTTTCAATAGGAAATGGCAAAACGTGCCCTGAGGCAATTGAAATGACAGTTGAGCTCATTGATATGCGCAGGCAGACCCAGTTACTATGCCAACGCCTACGAACTTCACTTGAACCCCAGCACAGAGCCTCTGCCACATAATATCAGCTCTTAAAGCGAAACCCACAGCACAAATGCAAATCTAGCTTCATCACATGACACATGCCCCTGAGAGAGAATGTGTACGCCAAAGTGGATTTAAAAGAAGCCCAGTCAGCCAAACTAGCTCTTAAAGGGCCAACGCGCCAAAGTGATTGTTAAAGGGCCAGCGCACCCAAATGAGTCTTAAAGGGCCGACACACCAAATCGGAGACTGAGCCACCCCGGCCTCCAAATCGGAGGCTGATCCACCCCGGCCTCCAAATCGGAGGCTGATCCACCCCGGCCTCCAAATCGGAGGCTGATCCACCCCGGCCTCCAAATCGGAGGCTGATCCACCCCGGCCTCCAAATCGGAGGCTGATCCACCCCGGCCTCCAAATCGGAGGCTGATCCACCCCGGCCTCCAAATCGGAGGCTGATCCACCCCGGCCTCCAAATCGGAGGCTGATCCACCCCGGCCTCCAAATCGGAGGCTGATCCACCCCGGCCTCCAAATCGGAGCCTGATCCACCCCGGCCTCCAAATCGGAGCCTGATCCACCCCGGCCTCCAAATCGGAGCCTGATCCACCCCGGCCTCCAAATCGGAGGCTGATTCACCCCGGCCTCCAAATCGGAGGCTGAGCCACCCCGGCCTCCAAATCGGAGGCTGATCGACCCCGGCCTCCAAATCAGAAGTTCATCGACCCCGGCCTCCAAATCAGAGGCTCTTTGACCTCGGCCTCCAAATCGGATGCTGAGCCACCCCGGCCTCCAAATAAGAGGCTGAGCCACCCAGGCCTCCAAATCGGAGGCTGATCGACCCCGGCCTCCAAATTGGAGGCTGAGCCACCCCGGCCTCCAAATCAGAGGCTGATCCACCCCAGCCTCCAAATCGGAGGCTGAGCCACCCCGGCCTCCAAATCGGAGGCTGAGCCACCCCGGCCTCCAAATCGGAGGCTCATCGACCCCAGCCTCCAAATCGGAGGCTGAGCCACCCCGGCCTCCAAATCGGAGGCTCATCGACCCCGGCCTCCAAATCGGAAGTTCATCGACCCCGGCCTCCAAATCAGGGGCTCTTTGACCTCGGCCTCCAAATCAGAAGCTCAACGACCCCGGCCTCCAAATTGGAGGCTGAGCGACCCCAGCCTCCAAATCTTACCCAGAGTGGCCCCGCCCACCAAATCGGACCCTGTGGGGCCCCGCCCACCAAATCGGACCCTGAATGGCCCCGCCCACCAAATTGGACCCAGAGTGGTCCCGCCCACCAAATTGGACCCAGAGTGGTCCCGCCCACCAAATTGGACACAGAGGGGCTCCGCCCACAAAATCAGACCCAGAGGGGCCCCTGCCACAAAATCAGACCCTGAGGGGCCGTGGCCACAAAATCGGACCCTGATGGGCCCCAGTCACAAAATTGGACCCTGATAGACCAAGGCCACAAAATCGGACCCTGAGGGGCCCCAACCACAAAATCGGACCCTGAGGGGACCCAACCACAAAATCGGACCCTGAGGGGACCCAACCACAAAATCGGACCCTGAGAGGCCCCGCCCACCAAATTGGACCCAGAGTGGTCCCGCCAACCAAATTGGACCCAGAGGGGCCCCACCCACAAAATCGGACCCAGAGGGGCCCCTGCCACAAAATCGGACCCAGAGGGGCCCCGGCCACAAAATCGGACCCTGAGGGGACCCAACCACAAAATCGGACCCTGAGGGGCCCCACCCACAAAATCGGACCCTGAGGGGCCCCACCCACAAAATCAGGCCCTGAGGGGCCCCACCCACAAAATCAGACCATGAGGCCAAAGTGGCCCCTGAGAGGCACCCACAGTTAAATCGTATCCTGAGTTGAAAGTCTTGCAGGGGCAGCAGGCAAGTCTCTCTTAAAGGGGCAGCCCGGGCACCATTTCAAACCACTATCTGTACTTCCTTCAGGAAATACACATCTAGTATTATTATTATTATTATTATTATTATTCAGTTGATTTCCGCAATTAATGTGGCCCGCAACGCTACACGCACAGACTCCATTGAGGCGTCGTTTCGAAGCCAGCGTCCACGAGTGGTGTGCTAAGTATTTTTTGTGTCGATCAGATTTGTAGTTTTTGCACAATTTGCATTTGAAAAAACATTTTCCTGTCATTGCAATGCACTGTGTCAATGCATTTCAATGGGACAATTTTGCCATAGGGAAAACATGGGGCAGTGGTGAGGTGGCAGTTAAGCTCATTGATATGCACAGGCACACCCAGTTACTATGCCAACGCCTACGAACTTTGCATGACCCCAGCAGGACAGCGTTTTTGCCAAATAATATCAGCTCTTAAAGGGAAACCCAAGCACAAATGCAAATCTGATCGACCCTGGCCTACAAATCGGAGGCTGAGCCACCCAGGCCTCAAAATCGGACCCAGAGTGGCCCCACCCACCAAATCGGACCCAGAGTGCCCCCGCCCACCAAATCGGATTCTGAGGGGTCCCGCCCACCAAATCCGACCCTGAGGGGCCCCGCCCACCAAATCGGACCCTGAGGTGCCCCACCCACAAAATCGGGCCCTGAGGGCCCCACCCACAAAATCGGACCCTGAGGCCAAAGTGGCCCCTGAGAGGCACCCACAGTTAAAACGGATCCTGAGTTGAAAGTCTTGCAGGGGCAGCAGGCAAGTCTCTCTTAAAGGGGCAGTCCGGGCACCATTTCAAACCACTATCTGTACTTCCTTCAGGAAATACACATCTAGTTATAGTGGTTTGAAAAAACCACTATATTGTAATCCGAACGCTGCTAACTTATTCTTCTTATTATTATTAACTTGATTTCCGCAATTAATGCGGCCCGAACCGCTACACGCACAGACTCCGTTGAGGTGTCGTTTCGAAGCCAGCGTCCATGAGAGGTGTGCTAAGTATTTTTCGTGTCGATCGGATTTGTAGTTTTTGCGCAATTTGCGTTTGAAATTTTTTTTTCCCGTCATTGGAATGCACTGTCTCCAATGCTTTTCAATAGGAAATGGCAAAACGTGCCCTGAGGCGATTGAAATGACAGTTGAGCTCATTGATATGCGCAGGCAGACCCAGTTACTATGCCAACGCCTACGAACTTCACTTGAACCCCAGCACAGAGCCTCTGCCACATAATATCAGCTCTTAAAGCGAAACCCACAGCACAAATGCAAATCTAGCTTCATCACATGACACATGCCCCTGAGAGAGAATGTGTGCGCCAAAGTGGATTTAAAAGAAGCCCAGTCAGCCAAACTAGCTCTTAAAGGGCCAACGCGCCAAAGTGATTGTTAAAGGGCCAGCGCACCCAAATGAGTCTTAAAGGGCCGACACACCAAATCGGAGACTGAGCCACCCCGGCCTCCAAATCGGACAATGAGCCACCCCGGCCTCCAAATCGGAGGCTGATCCACCTCGGCCTCCAAATCAGAGCCTGATCCACCCCGGCCTCCAAATCGGAGGCTGATCGACCCAGGCCTCCAAATCAGAGGCTGAGCCACCCCGGCCTCCAAATCGGAGGCTAAGCCACCCCGGCCTCCAAATCGGAGGCTGAGCCACCCCAGCCTCCAAATAGGAGGCTGAGCCACCCTGGCCTCCAAATCGGAGGCTGAGCCACCCCGGCCTCCAAATCGGAGGCTGATCGACCCCGGATTCCAAATCGGAGGCTGATCCACCCCGGCCTCCAAATCGGAGGCTGATCCACCCCGGCCTCCAAATCGGAGGCTGATCCACCCCGGCCTCCAAATCGGAGGCTGATCCACCCCGGCCTCCAAATCGGAGGCTGATCCACCCCGGCCTCCAAATCGGAGGCTGATCCACCCCGGCCTCCAAATCGGAGGCTGATCCACCCCGGCCTCCAAATCGGAGGCTGATCGACCCAGGCCTCCAAATCGGAGGCTGAGCCACCCCGGCCTCCAAATCGGAGGCTGAGCCACCCCGGCCTCCAAATCGGAGGCTGAGCCACCCCGGCCTCCAAATAGGAGGCTGATCGACCCCGGCCTCCAAATCGGAAACTCATCGACCCCGGCCTCCAAATCGGAGGCTCATCGACCCCGGCCTCCAAATCGGAGGCTCATCGACCCCGGCCTCCAAATCGGAGGCTGAGCGACCCCAGCCTCCAAATCTTACCCTGAGGGGCCCCACCCACCAAATCGGACCCTGTGGGGCCCCGCCAACTAAATCGGACCTAGAGTGGCCCCACCCTCCAAATCGGACCCTGAGAGGCCCCGCCCACCAAATTGGACCCAGCGTGGTCCTGCCCACCAAATTGGACCCAGAGTGACCCCACTCACCAAATCGGACCCAGAGTGGCCCCGCCCAAAAAATCAGACCGTGAGGGGCCCCTGCCACAAAATCAGACCCTGAGGGGCCCCAACAAAATCGGACCCTGAGAGGCCTCGGACAGAAAATCGGACCCTGAGGGGTCCCGCCCACCAATTCAGACCCTGAGGGGCCCCGCCCACCAAATCGGACCCTGAGTGGCCCCACCCAACAAAACGGACCCAGAGTGGCTCCACCCACCAAATCGGACCCAGAGTGGTCCCACCCACAAAATCGGATCCAGAGTGGCCCCACCCACAAAATTGGACCCTGAGGGGCCCCGGCCACAAAATCGGACCCTGAGGGGATCCAGCCACAAAATCGGACCCTGAGGGGCCCCACCCACAAAATCGGACCCTGAGGGGCCACACCCACAAAATCGGAGCCTGAGGGATCCCCGCCAACAATTCAAGCCCTGGCCAAGGAATCAGATCCTGAGGCGCCCCACCCACCAAATCAGACCATGAGGCCAAAGTGGCCCCTGAGAGGCACTCACAGTTAAAACGGATCCTGAGTTGAAAGTCTTGCAGGGGCATCAGGCAAGTCTCTCTTAAAGGGGCAGCCCGGGCACCATTTCAAACCACTATCTGTACTTCCTTCAGGAAATACACATCTAGTTATTTTTTATGTCTGAAAGCCTATGGTTAAATAAATATTAATTGTGGATAACATGTTTAAAGAGGCTATCTCAAGTTTCGAAGCTACAGGTGCATCTCACAAAATTAGAATATCATCGAAAAAATTAATTTTATTTCAGTTCTTCAAAACAAAAAGTGAATTTTATATATAATATAGAGTCATTACAAACAGAGTGATCTATTTTAAGTGTTTATTTCTGTTAATGTTGTGGCTCACAGCCAATGAAAACCCAAAAGTCATTATCTCAGTAAATTGAATACTTTATAACACCAGCTTGAAAAATTATTTTAAAATCCAAAATGGTGGCCTACTGAATCATATTTTCAATAGAGGAACTCAATACTTGGTCATGGCTCCTCTTGCATCAATTACTGCATCAATGTGGCGTGGCATGAATGCGATCAGTCTGCAGCACTGCTGAGGTGTTATGGAAGCCCAGGTTGCTTTGATAGCAGCCTTCAGCTCATGTGCATTGTTGGGTTTGGTGTCTCTCATCTTCCTCTTGACAATACCACATAGATGGGGTTAAGGTCAGGCGAGTTTGCTGGCCAATCAAGCACAGTGATATTGTTGTTTTTAAATCAGGTATTGGTACTTTTGGCAGTGTGGACAGGTGCCAAGTCCTGCTAGAGAAAGAAATTTCCATCTCCAAAAAGCTTGTCTGCAGACGGAAGCATGAGGTGTTCTAAAATCTCCTGGTAGACGGCGGTGCTGACTTTGATCTTGATAAAACACAGTGGACCTACACCAGCAGATGACATGAGTCCCGAAACCATCATTGATTTGTGGATACTTCACAAATCAAGGTCCCAGAGTCTGGAGGAAGAGTGGAGAAACAGACAATCCAAGCTGCTTAAGATCTAGCGTGAAGTTTCCACAATCAGTGATGGTTTGGGGAGCTATGTCATTTGCTTGTGTAGGTCCACTGTGTTTTATCAAGACCAAAGTCAGCGCATCTGACCCCACTCTGTTGTGGTATGCCCGTGACAGAAAGATGACAGTTGGTGCTTTCAAAATTCTATTAAGAATGGAGGAGGTAGAGGTAGGAAAAGACATTTAACTGCAAGCTCTTCTGAAATGACAGTCACAGTACTCCCCAGAACTTTATGTGAACCAACTACTATATCATCAATGGCAATGTCTGCATTCAATGAAGACAGATTTTAAGTGTGAGTTGAGAACTTTGAGAATAAATGATCAATTCAAGAGGAAATAGTTGCAGATTTTTATAGTATCATACACTGCAAAGTTCCTTATTTTCAAGTGTATTATTGATTTATGAAAAAGAAAGATTGTTAATATTTAATTAAGAAATAAATAATTAAACATGGTTGGACAGTGCCCTATAACTATCTTTTGGATCTCAGCCCAAGACTGTCTCCACCTTTTTGTTGCATTAGTTTGGAGATTAATATTGCGTGTCCATAAAAATAGACATGATAAAGAAATAATAGAATCTTCGTATCAGATGTTGTAATTTGTGAATTAAACAAAGCATGACATAAAACACTTTCTGGGACACCTAGTGATATCATGAAGACAAATAAAGGATACAAAATGGCACGAATTTGGTAAACAGTAACATGTGGCTGTTTTTGTATTAGAGCAGCATAGGTACTTCCTCAATTAGCCTGTTTGTTGACACATTGTGGGGCTTTTCGGTACTTCTACATCAACCCTAAAAAAACATATGTCTACCAGTAGGGACAAAGGAACCTAAACACAGTATTACTCACACCTCAGCTCTGCAAATTACAGTACTATTCTTCATTTACAATAGAACATTGTTTCTATGGAGGTGAATTAATGCACAAATCACTCATGGTTAGGGAAAAATACATATGATAAGACACAAAACAATTATGCTTTCATAATTGGCTTTTTTTATTTATGCTAAGATTTTGAAGAGCACTTAATTATCTTGCTAATGGTTATATTAGGCAAATCTGAATTTTTAAGTGTGGTCTAAATCCAATTTAAAATCATATTTTTCAACATATAAGTGAAAAGTAAATGTTATCCTTTATGGGCGGATAAAAGATCAAATTCACTTTTCAATTAAATGGAAGTTGTGCCTCATTCTTGAGCTGAGCCAATTACCCTAGAGGTTTTTGCAACCACAAAACAGCAGATGCTTTACGATATGAATAGTACAGGACATGAACAGTTTTGATGGCCTGTGGCTGACAAATAGTAAAAACATAGTAAAAAAAATGTGAAAAAATGTATATAATAAAGATAATTGCTCTCATCTCCCTAAAATTCATATTTTTCAAAATATAAAATTATTTAACCAGTGCATAAATACCGTGTGAAGAAAAATCAAAATGCCAGTTACCTCATTTTTCAGTCACTTCACCTTAAAAAGAATTGGAAAGCAAAGTGATCAAAAGATTGTATCTATGGTATATATGCGAAGTGGTACCAATAAAACTACAGCTCAGTCCCCATAATATAAGCATTCAACTGTTTATAATGACATATAACCCAGCTTTGCTCTATCTCTACACAGTAGTTCTAGAGATCAGTGACGAGAGGAGGGAGTGTTCTTTTCTCCACTGAATGATGTCACCTGCTTATGATTGGTTAGCCTCATACAGGCGAAAAAGTAAACATCTCCAAAAAATAATCTCTAGTAATATCCAGTTGAACTATAGCATAAATTATAACCTAAACTTTACAAGCAAATAAAAAAAACTATGCATTATTTAGCTTTACAGCCACTATTCCATGATGTAGCCAGTTTAACATGCCAAAACTGGTGAAAGGTCTTTACACTTCAGGGATGTGGAGGGTTTTTTTGTCTTAAAAAAATTATGGCATGCTCATCTCACAACCCAGGAAGAACACTATCTGTGACACACAGGCCTTCGTTTCAGGATTTTTTAGCAGTAAAATTAGAACAGAGGAATATTATATTGCTCTTCTTTTTTGCAGTGTGTAAAAAAAAATGCTGTTATTCAGTTTATGCTATTTCAGCATGTGACAGATCAATCACTTCACAGTCATACTGATTATGCAGCTATCGAACCTTCTTCTTACTTTTTATTCACAGACTGCGACTACCACTCCCATTTTCAGTGTTCTTCAGCACTGCCGTAGTACACCACAGTTAAAGTTAGGCCTTTTTCTATCCCTATGTGTAATGAGCTGTGCACTCTGACTTCCTATTCCTAGGCTATAAAATCCTAAAATGAAGCTGACATTGCTGGTCCTCATCACTTTTACAAGCTGTGATGTTCCCTTTGATTGACTGTGTTAGAACACATGATGTAAAAGCTAATAGGCATTATGCAGAAGATCTCACAGCTGTGCTCTTTAATGCAATCTTCAGTAATGTGTGAAATGTTGCCAAGCAATATTAATTTTGTGATCTTATGAATCAAATCAAATTTCAGGAAACTCAACTCAAAGTCTATCTGCAGCAGATTGATGCACTCATCTCTGCTAGTGATGAGCGATTGTGCTTGGTGATACTCGGATATCACTTGAGTATTTGGGTCACCGGATATGCTTGGCACTCATTGAGCATTAGCTGATGATTGGATTGAATCCTAGAATCCCCGCCCCGCATGTTCGGTGCCTGATAAACAGCCAATAAACATTTGGGGATTGCCTGCCAGTCACCGTAATGCCGTAGCCATCTTGGTACTGGCATTAAGCCTGTGTGCACAGTTTTAGGAATTAGAGTCCTCTAATGGTGATACTTTGCTGAACCATCATACTAAAAGTCCTTCTTGGGGCTAATCTTGTGCTTAGCTGTTTCTATGAGATACTTTCTGCATTTACAGACAGCTGGAGCAGGAAAATTGGCTGATACAGCCACTAGGCAGGGATTAGGGCTTTGCAGCACGTTGCAAAATATATCACTGCTGCAGGTTACCCCTTCTTTTGGGTGAAAAAATTGACTGTATTATCATCCATGCAGGATAACCAGTTTTGTGTATGGTGGTTTAAAATTTTTAAAATCTGCTTGGCCTGCTACAGGTAACCACATTTTTGTTCCAAAAATTGACTATTGTCATCCAAACAGTTAAACATACTTTGTGCAAAATTTAGAGGTTTTTACATCTGCTTGGCATGCTACAGGTGACCAAATTTTTATGCTTTAAAAATTGACTATTGTCATTCATACAGTTTAATGTGCTCTGTGTAAAATTATGGTGGTTTAAAATCTTTAAAAACAGCTTGGCCTGCTACAAATGATCAAATTTTTTTGTTTCACAAATTGAGTATTGTCATTCATATAGTTTAACGTGCTTTGTGTAAAATTTTGGTGGCTTGAAATTTTTCAAATCCGCTTGGCCTTCTACAGGTGACCACATTTTTTTGTTTCAATAATTGATTATGGGCATCCATACAGTTTAACCTGCTTTGTGCAAAATTATGGTCCTTCAAAATTTAAAAAAAACATTTCGCCCGATGCAGTTGATGAATTTTTTTTGTTCCAAAAATTTACAATTGTCCTCCATACAGTTTAACATGCTTTGTATGAAATTACGGTGGCTTTAAATTTTTATAAACTGCTCGGCTTGCTACAGATGGCCAAATTTTGTTTTAAATACAAAAAAATTGTTTCAATTAATCAAGGAAACTTGTTTTCCAGAGACCAAACTTTTAGAAAAGGTGTAGGCATGCAGTAAGCGATGGGGAAGTGGAGGTGTTGATGTTAGTGCATGCAGACATCAAGGACGTGGGGCAGGTGCATCTGTGCCTGTTTCTGGAGCACAAGAAACAGGCCCATATACAACACATGGCTTCATGTCCCACATTGCAGGGAGGCCAGGACACCACTTCTGAAGCCACACCAGTATGCACAGGTGGCAGGTTGTAAAGCAGATAATGCTTCCAGTATGCTTGCCTGCACCACACAGTCATCTACGTGGTCAGGTGTTATGAATGGGTCACCGAGGAGGATGGCAAAAAACAGGCTAAGCCACCAAAGAAAACCAGAGAGGTTGGTAACTAAGCGGATTGCAGACCTCTGATCCTGTCCACACAACTAGCAGTAGCCGTGGAGCGTACCTACGATGCCCTAGATGCCTCGGCACAGCCGGAGAGCTAACTAAGCCTAAAGCAAGAAAGATGAACTCTAAACTGCCCCGGAGCAGACCCCAAAAGGAATAGATAGCCCCCAAACATATATTGTCGGTGAGACAAGATAAAACACAAACGCAGGCAGAAAAATAGGCTGAGCAAAAGATGGGGCCCAAACTGACTAGACAGGACAGGAAAGGAAAGACACTGTCTGCAATCACGCAAAAACCCTGAAAAATCCAACACGTCTGATGTACAAAAAAAACACTGAATTCACACTACTTCGCCCCCACTATATCAGCACTCCGGAATGAACTGGGAGCAAAGCAAGAGACCAATATAACAGGGGAATGAACAAACTGACACAGGCTGTAACATAAGGAGCGGTGGTCCAGCACAGCCCCCAAAGGAGCAAGCTGAACCCACACAACAAGCAGAGAGAGACAAAAACCAGATCAGATGCAAAGGATTAGCAAATGAACCGCTTAGGCCTCTTTCACACTTCAGTTTTTTGCATCAGTTCAAGTCCGCCAAAAAGTCAGACAAGCGGATCCGTTCTCAACTGATGTGAACGGATGCCACAGGATCCATTTTCAGACGGATCCTGAAAATGAGGAAATTTAAAGGAACCGCTGGCCGGGAAGGAGAGAGAGAGAGAGAGAGATTTTTTTTTTTTTTTTGGCCGGCACCCAGAAAGAATTTTGGGTTAAATGAGTGTCTGGAGGATCCGCCAGAGAAAAAAACGTTGCAAGCTCCGTTTTGAAATCTTTGAGGATGGTGACGGACAGCAACTTTTGGCGGATCCTCAAAAAAATGGATGCAACGGACAGCAATCCGTCACAATCCGCCATTAATGGGAGTCAATGGGGAAAAAAAACGGATCCTCAAAAGAAAATTGAGGATCCGTTTTTTCAAAACCTGGCGAATTGTGACTGATTGTAAAAAACTGAAGTGTGAAAGAGGCCTTAGCTGAACAAATGCAGGATCAGGGCAGGAGACATCAGACCTCTGAATGCACAGGATAGCAATCACCAGCAGGGATTGCAGGAAGTCTGCAGACTTAAATACTCCAGTCAGTAACCCCAGATCTCCAATCGTCATCATCATCATCAGGTGGCAGGCCTCTGTCAATCTGGCCAGCTCCACTACCTCCAGTAACCACCGGAGGGAGCAGGGGGAG
Source organism: Dendrobates tinctorius (assembly GCF_039654945.1). Classification (NCBI taxonomy): domain Eukaryota; kingdom Metazoa; phylum Chordata; class Amphibia; order Anura; family Dendrobatidae; genus Dendrobates; species Dendrobates tinctorius. The sequence continues at coordinate 38,155,656 of NW_027361714.1, forward strand.
TTTCAGCTCAGAAGTCTGAGCCAGGGAATTCACAACAGTCAGGTCTCACAACCCAACAGTCTGGATCACTTAATCCTCACCCTGATCCTCCTTCCTTTCATCATGTTTAGTCCCAGAAGACCAGTGATCCCACACTAGGACACTCCAAGGTGCTCTCTAAGTCATCATTTCTTGTTTGTGGCCTTTCCTCCTGCATGTTTCAAGAGGGACAGGAAGACATGCGGCTTAGTGATGTAAAAAACTTAGAGCAGTCATGGTCACACGAAGATGATGGTGGAGAACAGCAAATTTTGTTTAAGGAGGTAGATGACACAGTTGCTGATAAATTAGGTTGTTAAGTAACCAAGTCATGAGGACCAGTGTCACGGGTTTACAGTGACAGAGAGGAGTCAGAAGACAGCAGCGCCTGATTTTTCCTACTCCTGCACGGATGAGAAGCAATTTGCCTTCTTATTAAATTATGTAAATTTATTTTTCTCAGTGCAGGGGTTGTTCTGCTGAGAGCTCCTGGAGCTAAGGCTCTCAGCTGTGCACTCTCATCCACTCCCATCCCCTATATAAACTCAGTCCTGGCTAGCACTCATTGTCAGAGCAAACTTTTTCTGCATGGCTGGGGTTGTTGTTGGTAGTTATTGGAAGGCATTTAGTGGGTTTATCTGTGACTGTTGCTAGGTTTTTGAGTGTGTGATAATTTCCCTTTCTTCTCCTACTTTAGTTTAACTCCTTCCTCCACTCCTTGGTGCATACCTCTGTTGTTTATGTGTGTATATTTGTATGTTTGGTATTTTTAGTTACCCCTGCTCATATTACCTTACCTTAGTCTGGTTGGTGTATTACAGTACACTACTACTCCCCTCTTCACTAGGTAGGGGAGTGGTACAGATGGAGGGCGAAGGCAAGGTGCATGGCCCCGGCATCTTAACATTAGAAGTAACCCAGGGAACAGAGGGAGCTATAGGGCACCTAGTGTTAGGGACAGGGAAGGAGCCCCTGGTCCCGAGACAACCGACAGTCATAACAACCAGGGTGCGGCGGTGGAAGACAAGGTGGTGGATGACGAAGTCACTGACCCAACCTGGGAAGCTGGCAGGCAGAGCAAGCCCAGCACCGCTGAGGGGGAGGAATCAGCAACATCGAAACAGACAAGAAGAGGCAGTGGTGTGACCCCAGAGAGAAGGTGGGAAACTGTTCCATAGAGCACCAACACTCATGAATTTTTCCATTTTAGACTTGGGTGTTCCCTGTCTGGAACTATTTAAAGATAGCTCTGAAACAAAAAAGTAGTAGTTTGGTCATTTGCAACTTGTGCCATGCCAAGATCAGTAAGGGCCTTACCACTAAAAGCCTAACCACAACCAGCATGATCAGGCACATGTCATACCATGCCTGGGTCCACAATTGGTGCCAGTGGGTGACATCACTGCCTCTTCCCCTGTCCTAGTTGCTTTCCAATCACCTGCCTGTAACACAGGCACAGATTCCTCTCACCCATAAAAAGAACCAGACACTAAACAGGAACATTTCCTGTCTGCTTGCGTTTAGGCTTTTTGGACATGGAAGATCTCCGCTCATTTATGGTGGCAGCTGTCCTTTGGTACTCGGTCCCCATCTGCCACTATTTCTTCCAGAGTGGCATCCCCATCTTGTACCAGCACGTGCCCAGGAACATTACCCATGCCATTACCAACACACTTATTGGGACTAGCCACTAAGTGACCGACACATGGATAAGCATCTGTGGCCAGGAAAGCTACACTAGGTGAACATTGTGGAGGCTGGAGCTGAGTCCCTCCTCTCTCCCTGGCATTGCACATGTGCTACCGGCACCGAGGATTGCTGGCCCTACTTCTATCAGGTTTTCCGCCACCTCTTACACTCGTATGTGTTTCTCCAAGACTTTGAGGATTCCACAAAGATGGTGAACGGCAATGATGCGATTATCATGGCAACTATCCCATTTCTGTGCCTACTTAACCAGTCGCTGCTGAGAATTAAACATGAAACTTTCCAAGCAGACCAGGTGGAGATGGAGGAAGTAATGAGACAGGGAGATGCTATCAAGCCTCATCTTATTTGTTTAGCACAGCTTGGGTAACAAGGTGGAAGCTGAGGGGAGAAACAGGAGCTGGTTGCTAGCACAACAGAGGCTAGTACCTGCCCAAGCTTCATTTTGTCTTTCCAATGTGGATGGGCTGAGGAGGGGAATGAGGAGGAAGAGATGGAGGAGGAAGAGATGGAGGAGGAGTTGGAGATGGAGAGTCGTCATGGTGGAGATAGGGAAGTGCTGACTGCCTTTCCCGTTACCCTCGAATTATATTCATCTTGGCTAAAGAAGAGAACTAGTTGTTCACCGTGCTAGACCCACACTACAAGGAGAACCTTGCATCAACTCCTTCCTGAGGTAGAGATATTTAGTAAAAGGGTACTATACTAGAACGCCATTGTGGAAAATATGTTGAAAAAATTCCCATCAGACGACGCTAGCAGCAGGGGGCAATCATTTGAATAAGGCACTACAGCTAGTGCCTTCAAAGGTGTATGGATGACCCTGATTATAATTTTTGGCAGACTTTGCACTGTATGCAGAGCTTTTATGAGTGTAGGAGTACCACAATTACACTTTGTTCACAATATTTTAATGAGGTAATACAGATGGTGCCTTAAAGGGTGTATGGGTGACACTGCTTCTAATTTTTGGTAGGTTTTGCATTGTTTATAGAGATTTTATGAGTGTAGGAGTATGTGGCGCCCCCAGGGGTATGGTCTCCACAGTGGCTTTGCCTTCCTCCAGGGGAGGGTAATGCCAGGCTTGGAGGCAATGATGGGTCTCTCTCGCAGTCAATCTATGCATGCAACACAGTTCCACTCCAGGCCAGCAGGGGGAACTCTGAACCAGGATTAAGGGGAGGAGTGCTCTCTGAGGGTCAAGAGGAAGGAGTGGTCAGTTAGTCTGCAGAGGGTGAAGTGTGCAGACGTGCGGAAGGAGCGCTGAGATAGAGCTGAGAGTAAGAGCTCACCTCTGGAGAGAGCGCATGAACTGGAGCCTGGTTTCCACGGTTGTACAGATACTAACGGTCCTGCAACAGACACCAGAGGAGTAGGAGGCTGTAAATGCCCTACTCCCATGTAAGACTTGAGGGCACAACAGCAGCTTGGATAGTGAGCCGGGACTCAGGAGAGAGGAGTCCCCGAGATAGGCTACAGCTGTCTGCCATGCAAGTGAGGTTCTTGAGAACATCTGACAGGAGGAACTTCAGTGTAACTCGGTACTGGAGATCCTGCAAACAAGCGCTAGTAAGGAGACTGGACAACCCATCTGCTGAGAGATAATCCCTGAATTGCTTCCAGGCTAGCCTGCTCCAATACCATCTGTAATCAGGATCCTGGACTGCCGTTATCAAGTAAAGGTACAGAAATTGCACCCCGCTGTGTCTTGTCTGCTTCCTACCTTTCCGGCACCGCTACATCCCCGTGCCAACCACATCTACACTGCCCTGGGACTATAGCTTCACCTATGGGGAGCTTTTACATCTTTGCTGCGCCATACCACCAGTCCCAGCGGATCTGCATGCAGCATCGGCTTAACAACTCCCTTGCAGAGCACCACAGGTGGCGTCACAAACTATTCATCTAACTACATTCCACCATTCACATCTTCCTATTACTTGGGCGCCCAGGGCCACGGTCTGGGTCACTGCTGCTGTGACACATCCCACTGATACCGGCCCGGTACCGAGTACCCCACAGCCCTGGGAGGGCGACCCAAATTGGCATCACGAACAGGATTACGGAGCCCGGTACCCCCCGGGTCCTGTGTGCCATAGATTGTGTTTGTGTAAAAGACTGTGCGTGATATTGGCGCCAATTGCCACCATTGCCGCGCTGTTTGGCGGGCGCGGGAAGAAGGGGCAGGCCTTCGTGGGTGGAGCCTGCCACAGAGCGCGAAGAAGTGAAGTGCTGCACGGGAAGAGAGGACAGCGCGCGAGAAGAGGAGGAGCTGAGGCCTGCGAAGCGGTCACCGGTGAGCTCACACAACCCCCGGCCCTAGCTAACATTAACTAGGGGGAGTAAGAGAATGTCCGCGCCACATGGCGACGCAGTGGCGGATGCCGCTGCCAACCCCGCAGCGCCGCAAGGAGGAGCGCCCGCCGCAGCGGTCCCCATCATGCCGCTGTCTATGCCCTACATACCGGGAGTGGCCTGACTACCGCAGTACTGGGGTGAGTCACATACCCTGAGTGAATTTAAAGAGAGCCTGTGCAGTTTGTTTAAAGTATACCCTCTGTCTGAGAGCCAGAAAGTGAATATCCTGATTGGACAGCTAATGGGTGCAGCGCAGAGATAAGTGAAAGCCTGGCAGGACACTGATAACGAGACTGTTGCAAAGATCCTGGCCAAGCTGAGAAGCACCTTTGACACCCGCACTGCAGCTGAAATCAAGATGAGGTTCTTTGGCTGTATACAGAAGGCGCAGGACAGTATAAGGGACTATGCTCTTAACCTGCAGAAGGCGCTGCGAGCAGTTAAGCAAGTTGATCCTGACAGTGTGAAGGAGGAAGATAAACTGTTAAAGGAGCAGTTCATTGAAGGACTTCTATCCAGTACGCACAGACGACAGTTGCGTATCATAACCCTGCAAAACCCTGATCTGGACTTTGCTGATTTTAAGGACAGGGCTATTCGGGTACTGCAGGAATCAACTGACAGCCACCCAGTGCCCCCTAGGTGCCCAGTGATCCCCCACCATCAGGAAGCAACATCTTTCCCTTCCACCCCTGTGGAGGCTGATGCACAGACTCTGGATAAAGATCCAACTGAGGAGCTGCGTCTTCAGGTCCACGAGTTGACCAAAGGGATGGCTGCACTTACCAAAACCGTGCAGTCCCTGCCGGTGTCCTCCAAGGAAAAGATCCAGCTTTCTTCCAGTCCAGAGGATGTCCCGTGGCTCCAGAGGAGGAGAGCCCCGCCACTTCGAGGGAGGAACAACGATCACTATGACCAGGACGGACGTCCCATCTGTCATTGCTGCTACAAGGCCGGTCATCTTGCAAGATTTTGTCCTTTAAACGAGCAACCCCTGGGGCAGAGGGCCAACCCCCAGGAGTAGGACCACAAGGCCCAAAGAACTGGAGAGCCAAGTATGTGGGAGGGAGACCGATCCTTCCTGTGGTGATTGACGGCATCCCCTTGAACGCTTTGCTGGACACTGGCTCCCAGGTGACCACTACGCTGTACATTTTTTACAAGAGGTATTGGGCTGATTCAGAACTTACCCGTGGCCCAACTAATGAACTGACAGTAGTTGCCAGTAATGGTCAGTCTTTGCCGCAGATAGGATGTAAAGAAATTACTGTTAAAGTGGGTCGGGTAGAGCTAAAATCTCAAGGTCTGATAGTTGTTGATATTGATCGACGTGAATGTAATCCCATGATGACTCTTGGTACAAATGTAATTGAAAACTGTCTGTCCGAGGTTACTGTCTTGTTGCAACAGCTGGCTGAGACTGCTGGTTCCAGTGAACAACGAGTCCTGCAGAAGGAGATCAGAGCCCTGATGCAAAGACAACAGGTAGAACGCTCTGGCGGAGAAATTGGCAGTGTCAGAGTGAGTGATCCCTTCCCCATTGCAATACCCCCCAGATGTGAAATGTTGGTTTGGTGTCGGCCAGCTATAGGTCTTAGAGGGAGAGATTACCAGGCATTGGTAGAACCAGTATACTCCGATAGCAGGCCCACTGTCCTGACAGCCAGAGGGGTGGTTGATGTACGAAAGGGGAGAGTGCCTGTACGCCTTTTGAATTGTGGGAAAGAGGAAGCCACGGTACCTTTTGCAGGCAGCAGAGCTCTTGGTCTCATCCGATCAGGTGGAGGACAATGGCTCTGTGAAGCAGATGGAGGAGTGGTGCCAGCAAATGAAGGTGGGAACTGACTCTACACCCTCTTACCAGAAAAATGGGGTTTACAGAGTGACACAAGAGTATGAGCGGGTATTCAGCAAACACCCACTAGATTTTGGGTAGGGAAAAGGGGTTCAACATCATATCCCCACTGGAGACCATCCACCCATAAAGGAGAGGTACCGACCTATACCCCCAACACAATACCAATTTGCTAAGAGTATGTTGAGGGAGATGAAAGAAGCAGGCGTTATCAGAGACAGTTGCAGCCCATGGGCAGCTCCCATAGTTTTTGTAAAGAAAAAGGATGGTACCAAGAGAATGTGTGTTGATTACAGGAAAATTAACAGCATTACACATAAAGACGCCTACCCACTACCTAGAATTAAGGAATCATTAGCTGCACTTAAAACTGCTATCTACTTTTCCACCTTAGATCTCACTAGTGAGTAATGGCAGGTTCCTGTGGCAGAGGCAGACAAGGAGAAACAGCATTTACCACTCCAATGGGTCTCTGTGAGTTCAATTATATGCCATTCAGGCTCTGCACAGCCCCAGGAACATTTCAACGGCTGATGGAGTGCTGCCTGGGACACATGAACTTTGAGACGGTCCTGTTGTACCTAGAGGATGTTATTGTTTTCTCCAAAACCTATGAAGATCATCTGGAACACCTGGCTGAATTGTTTGAAGCTTTGTCCAATTTTGGCCTGAAGGTGAAGCCCTCCAAATGCCACCTCCTTAAGCCCAAGTTGCAATACCTCGGTCATGTGGTCAGTGCAGAAGGTGTGGCACGAGATCCTGATAAGGTCACAGTCATCCGGGACTGGCCGAAGCCCAGCAACCTTCATGAAGTATGCCAATTCCTTGGACTGGTAGGCTACTACCAAAGATTCATCAAAGGCTTTACTGAAATAGCCACCCCTATGCAAAATCTTCTGGTGGGGCAGTCCAAGAAGACCAAACAGAAAAATTCCACCTTTGAATGGACTGAAGAGTTGGAAAGGTCCTTCACCAGATTGAAGACGGCTCTCACAGGAGATGAAGTTCTGGCCTACCCAGATTATGACAAACCCTTTGTGCTGTACACAGATGCCAGCAACGTGGGACTAGGAGCAGTACTGTCGCAGGTACAGAATGGGAAAGAAAGAGTGATCTCCTATGCCAGCAGGAAGCTGCGCCCCACTGAAAGGAACCCTGACAACTACAGTTTTTTCAAGCTGGAGTTCCTTGCCATAGTCTGGGCTGTCACCGAAAGGTTCAAACATTACCTAGCCTCCGCCAAGTTCACTATCTTCATGGGCAACAACCCGTCGACGCACTTGGACACTGCAAAACTAGGTGCACTGGAATAGCGATGGATGGCTCGGCTATCTATGAGTTTACCATCAAGTACCGGGCAGGGCTCAAGAATGCCAATGCTGATGCGCTGTCCAGAATGTCTAACCTACCAGATGTAGGAGAAGACCCTGAGGCTCTTGAAGAAATAGAGTTACCTCCCTTCCACCGGCCACTTGCGGCCCAGCGTGCTCAAGGAGTGAGAAACAGACGGTCTGGCTTGAAGGAGGTCACCCTGAATCCATTGCCCCATCATGACTGGGCAGAAACGCAAGATAGTGACCCTGCAGTCCGCCTAGTGAAGGAGCTACTGTCACAAGCTGACTCATGCCCAGAGTCAGATGCTCCTGAAGAAACCCAGCAGTTGTGGAAGGAGAGAGGCCGGCTGTTCATCTATGAAGGAAAACTGTGCCGGAGGAGTATCAATGCCCGTACTCATGAGCTGATCTGGCAGGTGGTAGTCCCAAAGAGAGAGGCCTCAATGGTCCTAGAGGCATACCACAATGGAGCTGGACACTTTGGATGGAAGAAGTTGGAAGCATTGCTCCGAGAGAGGTTCTACTGGGTTGGTATGAGGAAAGCCATTGAGAGGTGGTGCCAGGAGTGTGGACAATGTAACCTGCGCAGAAAGGATCGAAATAGCCAGAGAGCTCCTCTACAGCCAATCATCACCAAACAGCCCCTTGAGTTGGTAGCCCTGGACCATGTGAAGCTGGTTCCAAGCTGGTCAGGCTACATCTATGCTCTTACCATTGTGGACTACTACTCAAGATTCCTGGTAGTTGTGCCTGTCAAAGATCAGACAGCCAGGACAGCAGCCAGAGCATTCCAACAGCACTTCTGTAGACCACATGGATATCCTGACAGAGTGCTTACAGATCAAGGTCCAGCTTTCGAGGCAGAAGTGTTCCAGGAATTCTGCAACTTGTATGGTTGTAAGAAGATCCAGACAACACCGTACCACCCACAGACCAATGGCATGTGTGAGAAGATGAACCGGGTAGTGATTGACCTATTGAAGACTTTGCAATTGGAGGAGAGGAATCTGTGGCCAGAGAAGTTGCCAGATCTGGTGGACCTCTACCACCATATTCCAGTGAATTCCACCAACTGTACCCCAGCCTACTTAATGAGAGCAAGACCTGGTAAACTGCCTATTGATTAGGACATGGGAGTCCTTACGCCGGAAGTAACGTCACCAGATGCTGACTGGGATACAGAAAGACAACAACAGTACAGAAGAGTTCAAGAATGCGTGGAAAAGAGTCTTGCCCAGGCAAGACAAAAGCAGGAAAAGCTTTACAATCAAAATGCACCTGCCGTTCCTTTGTCGCTGGGAGAACTAGTCTTAAAAAGGAAGAGAAGATTGCACAAATTGGATGATCAATGGGAAGCTGAACCTTATACCATTCTGCCCTCAAACTTTGATAATACCAAGGTATGCCTTATTAGCAAAGATGGAGGAGAAACCTCAGCAGCAATATCAAGAGATCACCTGAAACTATGTCCTGACCTGCTGAAGGAAAGAGTGGAAAACCAGATAAGATCCAAACCATAGAGGAAGAAGAGAAGGTCAGCACAATACTTGTGGAATTCCCTGCGAATTGGACTAAAGTAAATGATGCTATAGTGGTGCCGGTGTTGACATTTCCCCAATTGGTAGCACAGGAAGACGTGACTCAAGGAAATCCTGAGGATCAGGAAAATCAGGCAGCAGATGCCACACCAGCAGTGCAGCCAGAGAACCCTCGCCCTGCCAGTGGTGAACCTGTTATGCCCCTGGTGAGTCTAAGAGTTCACAGACATTCTAGGATCCCTGTGCCTTGCAGAAACCCCTGTATTGTATCCAGTACATTACCCACTACACCGGTATTACGCAGGTCTACCCTCATTACACAAGGGATACCACCCATCAGATATCGTATATAGATAAATGTAAATGTTGAGATTGTATGTGTATATATGTAACTGTTTTTCAAGTTTTGTGCCTACAGGTAACCTGTAAGAGTTTCCTTTGGATTTGCCAGTTTTGTTTTATGGACATTGTACCACAGGACTTGTGTGGTCAAAAACTTTCCTGTATATAGTTCAACATTTGCCCAGGAATGGATCATGGACATTGATGCTTGGACTTATCATCATAGGACCATTTTTGAAGCTCTTGGTTTTTGTAACTTTTTCATTTTTAACTCTTGTACAATTATTATTGTTTAACTGTTTATGTGTTTCATGTTTTTGTTCAGCCCAGGAGTGCTGACTTGCACTAGGGGGGAATGTGGCACCCCCAGGGGTATGGTCACCACAGTGGCTTTGCCTTCCTCCAGGGGAGGGTAATGCCTAGCTTGAAGGCAATGATGGGTCTCTTTTGCAGTCAATCTATGCATGCAACACAGCTCCACTCCAGGCCAGCAGGGGGAACTCTGAACCAGTATTAAGGGGAGGAGTGCTCTCTGAGGGTCAAGAGGAAGGAGTGGTCAGTTAGTCTGCGGAGGGTGAAGTGTGCAGACGTGTGGAAGACGCGCTGAGATACAGCTGAGAGGAAGAGCTCATCTCTGGAGAGAGCTTATGAACTGGAGCCTGGTCTCCACAGTTGTACGGATACTAACGGACCTGCAACAGACACCAGAGGAGTAGGAGGTTGCAAATGCTAGGGTATTAGTCCCATGTAAGACTTGAGGGCACAACAGCAGCTTGGATAGTGAGCCGGGACTCAGGAGATAGGAGTCCCCGAGATAGGCTACAGCTGTCTGCCATGCAAGTGAGGTTCTTGAGAACATCTGACAGGAGGAACTTCAGTGTAACTCGGTACTGGAGATCCCACAAACAAGTGCTAGTAAGGAGACTGCACAACCCATCTGCTGAGAGAGAATCCCTGAATTGCTTCCAGGCTACCTGCTCCAATACCATCTGTAATCAGGATCCTGGACTGCCGTTATCAAGTAAAGGTACAGAAATTGCACCCCGCTGTGTCTTGTCTGCTTCCTACCTTTCCGGCACCGCTACATCCCCGTGCCAACCACATCTACACTGCCCTGGGACTATAGCTTCACCTGTGGGGAGCTTTTACATCTTTGCTGCGCCATTCCACCAGTCCCAGCGGATCTGCATGCAGCGTCAGCTTAACAACTCCCTTGCTGAGCACCACAGGTGGCGTCACGAACTATTCATCTAACTACATTCCACCATTCACATCTTCCTATTACTTGGGCGCCCAGGGCCACGGTCCGGGTCACTGCCGCTGTGACACATCCCACTGATACCGGCCCGGTACCGAGTACCCCACAGCCCTGGGAGGGCAACCCAAGTACCACAAGTACACTTTTTTAAAATATTTCAATGAGACACTGCAGTTGTTGCCTTTAAGCGTGTATGGATGACCTTCTTTAAAATTATTGGCAGGCTTTACACTAAGTGCATAGCCTTTATGAGTTAAGGAGAATCATGACAATTTGAACAGAATACATATGAGGAAATCCTTTATGTCTAATACAGAGTGTATCTGTGTATGTGAGTCCCTATTACATCAAATTTTTGGAAGTTCTTCCTTCCTTCATAAATTACACTGAAATTTCCAATTTTGCAATAAAAATTTAAATTTGGTTTACTTAAATTATTTTTTTTTTTAATTCCTTTTAAAATGTTGCCTTATATACAAGCCATTATACAGTAAAGAATGTTTCTTAACATTTTTTTCTTGCAAACTACAATTTCTCTTTTGATTTTGAACGTTTTACTGTCAATCCTTAAAGTGAAGTAAAATTGTGACACCATTGTTCTCAGCAGCGACCTGGGAATCTGAGATGCTTCCAGGGGTCTTTCTCATCTTGTTCTTCCATTCACCACTTTTTCCATTTATTTCAACATTTTCGCTGCCCCTCAGACCTGCTTGTAGGGTCTGCTAGAAAAATGCTCGAATTTACCATTGACTTCCTTTATATTCGTTACTCGAAGTGAGCTTGGCACATTAGAAATTGTTCGGTTCGAGTAACAAGCATCCAAGCATTTTTGTACTCGCTCATCCCTAGTGGTGAGCCTTTGTAAGTAGGAGGCATACCTTTTTCCTCCACCAGGTGCCATTATTCCATCTCCTCCTACACCTCCCCCGGATCCTACTGAACTGACGTGATTTCATCCCCAACAAGGAAAGGGCACATTGTAGATTCCTCACAGAACCCTAAAGGTACTGTCACACTAAGCGATATCGCTAGCAATATCGCTATAACTTGTGACGTTATAGCGATATTGCTAGCGATATCGCTGTGTGTGATACTTACCTATGACCCGCTCCTCCGCTGGTTATCGCTGATCGCGCGAGAACGTCCAGGACTGTTTCTCGTCGTCAGCTTCCTGCGGCGCTTCCTGTGGAGAGACGAGCGACGCGTGGAGTCGGGCGGGAGGACGCAGGATCGCCTGGTGTGACAGGTAAGTAGCGACCCCCGACTCCAGCGATGTCGCTGGTGAGATCTGCCTGTGTGGCAGCTCACTAGGGACCACTTAGCGATGTACCAGCGATCCTGACCGCGTCATATCGCTGGTCGGGATTGCTGGTACATCGCTAAGTGTGACAGTACCTTTACACTCATGCAAAGCTCTTCCAAACAGCTTGAAAACCTGGTGGAGAAAAGCCACACTGAGGAAGAGTTACTGCTGTGTCAGAGAGGATATTCAGTGCTGCCGATGGTTTTGACACACCATTGCTAAGCAGATTATCTGCTTTCCACAAGGGTGGAAAACCTAACATTTGTCAAAATGAATTAGTCATGGTTCAGTGTAGACTTTCATGCAACAATGACTTATGCCAATCATTATATCAGTCATTCCATTTACCTGCATACCAGACAGTGCATTAATTTTTGTATATATCGTTAAGCTACCGCTAGGGTTAAAGGACCCCAATCTGTTAGATATCTACTCCCTATATCCATTGTGAGACTGAAAGGACTACAGATGATGTGAAATGCACTACAGATAATGTGAAATGCACTCTGACGTTTCTGTAACCTCAAGAAACAGCTTTCCTAATTGAACTAATTTTTAAAAAGGCTTGGTGACAACAAGCCATAACTTCTCCACATTTGCATTCAAAACAGTACTCCTATTTTGTTTCAAGAAAAATGCAGATAATTTTTAGAAAATTTGATAAAAAGCTTTTGTAATTGCCTAATCATTTGGTGATTAGTAAGCTAGTTGCAAACCCCAAAAAAGTGAATATTTTCCACTTCAGTTTGAGAAGCTACTACAAATTGTTCACTTTCTAAACAATACAATTGTTTTGACTACACAAAAAAGAGAGAGTTTTTGGATAGCTTGGTTAAGGCTGGTTTCACATTTGCGTTTTTTTTCGCGGTAATTTAGCGCTAAATAGCGCATGCGTTTTTTTTTCCTATACTTTGCATGGGATGCGCTTATGTGCGCTTACACATGCGTTTGTACGCGTTTTACCGCGCATGCGTTTTTTTGCGGTATGCGCTCGGGCGCACAAAATGCAACTTGTTGCATTTTTTGTGCGTCAGATTTGCCTCAAAAAAAACGCATGCGCGCGCAATGCGTTTTTTTACAGCAAGACACCCATTATAAGTCTATGGTGAGCATATGTGTGCATTGGCATGCTTATGTATGCGTTTTTTTGCACATGCGTTTTTTTTTTTACCATTAGTTTAGACAATGGAATTTAGGGGTTTGGGTAAAGTTAGGGTTAGTTAAGGGGGTTTAGGGTTAGGGTTAGGGTCAGGGTTAGGGTTAGGGTTAGGGTCAGGGTTAGGGTTAAGTATGGTTTGGTTAAGGGTTAGGGTCAGGGTTAGGGTTAGGGTTAGGGTTAGGGTCAGGGTTAGGGTTAAGTATGGTTTGGTTAAGGGTTAGGGTCAGGGTTAGGGTTAGGGTTAGGGTTAGGGTCAGGGTCAGGGTTAAGTATGGTTTGGTTAAGGGTTAGGGTCAGGGTCAGGGTTAGGGTCAGGGTTAGGGTTAAGTATGGTTTGGTTAAGGGTTAGGGTCAGGGTTAGGGTTAGGGTTAGGGTCAGGGTTAGGGTTAGGGTTAGGGTTAAGTATGGTTTGGTTAAGGGTTAGGGTTAGGGTTAGGGTTAAGTATGGTTTGGTTAAGGGTTAGGGTCAGGGTTAGGGTTAGGGTTAGGGTCAGGGTTAGGGTTAGGGTCAGGGTTAGGGTTAGGGTTAGGGTTAGGGTCAGGGTTAAGTTTAGTTAGGGTTTGGGTTAGGGTTAAGTATGGTTTGGTTAAGGGTTAGGGTCAGGGTTAAGTATGGTTTGGTTAAGGGTTAGGGTTAGGGTTAGGGTTAGGTATGGTTTGGTTAAGGGTTAGGGTTAGGGTTAGGGTTAGGGTCAGGGTTAGGGTTAGGGTTAAGGTTAGTTAGGGTTTGGGTTAGGGTTAAGTATGGTTTGGTTAAGGGTTAGGGTCAGGGTTAGGGTTAAGTATGGTTTGGTTAAGGGTTAGGGTTAGGGTTAGGGTTAGGGTCAGGGTTAGGGTTAGGGTCAGGGTTAGGGTTAGTAAAGTCATGGTTTAGGTTAGTGTGAGGGGCCACCTAATGTTGGAAAAAAACGCAAACGCGGTAAAAACGCACTAAAAACGCATACAAACGCATAAAAACGCTGCGTTTTTTTCATGCATGCTCATAAAAATGCTTGAAAAAAACGCAGCAGTTGTATGCTTTTGTATGCGTTTTTCAATGCGTTTTTTTGCGGGAAAAACGCGCTGCAAAAAAAAGCAAGTGTGAAACAGGCCTAAAGCCTTTGTAATTGCCTATTGATCTTGTGATTAGCATACCCATTGCTTACCCCCAAAAAGGGATATTTTTTCACAAAGAGTTGAGAGATAAGGCCCTTTTACATTTAGCGATGCACCAGTGATCCGACCAGCAATCTGACCCGGTCAGGATCGCTGGTGTATCGCTAAATGATCGCTAGTGAGCTTTCACACAGAAAGATCTCACAGCGATGCAGCAGCGATGCAGCGCACGATACTCATCTTTCACACACAGCGATCCTGACGTCCTCCCGCCCGCCTCCACGCGTCGCTCGTCTCACACAGCAGGAAGCCCAGCAGGAAACAGACGACGAGAAATGGAGCCGCGCGATCAGCAACGGACAGCGGGGGAGCCGGTCGGAGGTATCACACATAGCGATATCGCTATAGCGTCACAAAATCAATGACGTTTTAGCGATATCGCTATGTGTAAAACCCCCTATACTGTCTCAACTCTAACGCCGACACTGCTAGATTGACATAGGAGGAGTTGCAGTCTATCTACAATCTCCCCATCAGTACAGGACTGATTTGTGGGAAATAGTGATGCTTGCGCCTTCTGCCTGACAGTAGACAGTAATGTAAGGGAGGCACCTGTTCATTGAATGACACAAACTGGCATTGATGGGGTCTGTAGGGAATTCTGTCTTTGTATTGCAGTTTAGCCAGTCTGCTATGCTAGTCTTACCAGAACCTCAGAATAAAGCAATAAAAACAATACAATACTCCAGGATGTGCTGGCATCCCTTTAGAAAACAGATAAGGCATCGCTGTCATGGCTTCTTTAGAATGAGAAGCCATGACTGTTGTGTGAATCATAAGTATTGTCAGATATAATTTTGTGAGACATTATGGTTGTGGTCTTAAAGCACATATACTATATTTTTCGGACTAAAAATTGTTGCTAAAAAGTGTGTGCGTATTATAGTCCAGAGCAGTGGCGTAGCAACTGTTTGTGGCGCCCGGGGCGGTCGAAAAATTTGCCGCCCCTTTGGTCGTTGATAATTCGGAAGCATCCGAAGAGCCCACACTACACTCAAAGATCTAATTTTTAGTCTGCTACTAACTCTGCTATTATTTCTAAATTTCTAGACTTTCAACTTCTTGCAGTTCTCTATATGTATGTATTAGCTTGATGATGCTGGATGAAGACCTAATGGCTTTTTTTAATACTAATTTTTAATAATGTGACAGAAAAAAAAACAGAAATTACAAATTATTTTGGCGGACAGGGGGCGGACACTGACAGCTTGGGGTCCCTGTGCAAGAAATGTGTCCGGGCCCCCCTCCTTTTATGGCGTCAAAGCTACGTGTGTGTATATATACATATATATATATAGATTATTGATGTTATATAGCCACACACACACATACAGGTATATATTACATAGTCTCCTTTATTATGTATATCCCAATCCCCCACACCCCTCATTGTCCTCCTCCCCTCGCATCCCATTATTGTCCTCTCCCCCACCTCCATCATTTTCTTCTCCACCACTATCTTTGCTTTCTCCCCCACCACTCCCATCATTGCCCATTCCACCACCTCCATCATTTCCTCCTCCTCCACCACCCCCATTTATTGCCCTTTCCACCACCACCATCATTGCATTCTCACCCACAACCCCATCATTGCCCTCTCGACCATCACCCCATCATTGTCTTCTCCCCATCACTGCCTTCTCCATCACCCCATCACTGCCTTCTCCCCATCACTCCCATCATTGTCTGCTCCATCACCCCATCATTGCCTGCTCCATCACCCCCATCATTGCCTGCTCCATCACGCCATCACTCCCATCATTGCCTTCTCCATCACCCCATCACTGCCTTCTCCATCACCCCCATCATTGCCTGCTCCATCACCCCATCACTCCCATCATTGCCTTCTCCATCACCCCATCACTGCCTTCTCCATCACCCCATCACTGCCTTCTCCATCACCCCATCACTGCCTGCTCCATCACCCCCATCATTGCCTGCTCCATCACCCCTATCATTGTCTGCTCCATCACCCCATCACTGCCTGCTCCATCACTCCCATAATTGTCTGCTCCATCACCCCATCATTGCCTGCTCCATCACCCCCATCACTCCCCTCACTGCCTGCTCCATCACCCCATCATTGTCTGCTCCATCACCCCATCACTGCCTGCTCCATCACCCCATCATTGTCTGCTCCATCACCCCATCACTGCCTGCTCCATCACCCCATCACTGCCTGCTCCATCACCCCATCACTGCCTGCTCCATCACCCCATCATTGTCTGCTCCATCACCCCATCACTGCCTTCTCCATCACCCCATCATTGTCTGCTCTATCACCCCATCACTGCCTGCTCCATCACCCCATCATTGTCTGCTCCATCACCCCATCACTGCCTGCTCCATCACCCCATCATTGTCTGCTCCATCACCCCATCACTGCCTGCTCCATCACCCCATCACTGCCTGCTCCATCACCCCCATCACTGCCTGCTCCATCACCCCCATCACTGCCTGCTCCATCACCCCATCACTGCCTTCTCCATCACCCCCATCATTGTCTGCTCCTTCACCCCATCACTGCCTTCTAGACCATCACTCCCATCACTGCCTGCTCCATCATACACACAGACATACACACACAGAGACATACATACATACACACATACATACACACAAGACACCACCTCTCTCCTCTCACCTGTCCGCAGCATCGCCAGCGCTTCCTCCCTCACACAGCAGCGGTGCTCCTCTGTGTGAAACAGGAAGCGCGGCCTCCGGGCAGGAAGCAGGACGGACTCTTGCCGCTCCGTTCCTGCTATTCACTCTTGCAGGCAGCGGAGCTGCCTTGATCGCATCGCTCCCTGCCCGCCGCTGCACTGCACTGCAGGGTGGAATTGCTGCTGCCGCGCCGCCCCCACACACATGCCGCCTAGGGCGGACCGCCCCCCCCCCGCCCCCCCCCACGCTACGCCAGTGGTCCAGAGGCAGCTTCCTGTGATGGAGGAGAATGCTGGCACTGTGTCCTTCCCAATCAGAGAGAAAACTGCTCTCTCTCCTCCTGCTCCACACCAATCTATATGATCATTGCAGAGTAAGAGAAGAAGCAAAAGAGACCTGTACAGCAGGTGATGACCTGTAATGTCCTTGAGTTAATCAGATGGAAGGTTTGAGGCTATGTGCCCACGTTAGCATTTTTAAACTGATACAAAACCGGACTTCTTCCCAGAAAACGCAAGGTTTTTTTCCCGCGCATTTTTTTGCACAAAAAAACGTGCGTTTTTGATGCGTTTTTTTACGCGCATCTTCTGGACTCATAGGAAACTGCTAAAAACACGGACTGAAGCGGAAAATAATGAGCATGCTGTGTTTTTAGCTGCTAAGCGTTTCCTATGCGGAAAAAAACGCATCAATTGGCACAAAAAGGCCAAAATGCATTAAAATTAATGGGATGCTTATTTTAAGCGTTTCTGAAGCGTCTGATCCAGCACAAACGCTTAATAAAATGCAACGTGGGCACACAGCCTGAAGGTTCTTTAGCTCCTCAGCTCGTGCAGCCCCCGAACTGTAAAATGTGGTGATGTACAGTGTGTGTATATAAATGTGCATGTACCAGTGCTGTGTGTGTCTAAATGTGCTTGTAATATGCATGTAGAAAAGCTGTGTGTGTCTATATGTGCATATAGGAGTGTTCAAAAGAATAGCAATCCAATATGAATAACCAGATTATTCATTGTTTTTGGTATAAATTATATCACCTTATGTCAAACAATTTACCAGTTGGTGCAGTAGATTCTAAGAAAGCCAACAGACTCAGCATTCATGATCTGCATGTTCTTGAGTTTATGTATTAGGCCGGGATCACACACAGCGAGATACGGCCAAGTCTCGCAGGTTAAAACCAAGCTCTGGCGCCGGCACTCCGGAGCGGAGCGTGCAGCCGCACAGCAATACATGGAGCTGCACGCTGCGCTCCGGAGTGCCGGCGCCAGAGCTTGGTTTTAACTTGTGAGACTCGGCCGTATCTCGCTGTGTGTGATCCCGGCCTTAGAATAATTAAATGAAATGGGGGTGTGATCCAATAATAGCAGTGTGGAGTTCAATTAGTGAGGTCAATCATTCTGTGAAGAATCAGGTGTGAATCAGGTAGACCCTATTTAAGGTTGAAGCCAGGTCAAGTTGTACTTGATTGGAGAGGGTAAAACGTATAAAGAAGTGCACACAATGATCGGCTGTTCAGCTAAAATGATCTCCAATGCTTTAAAATAGAAAGCCAAACCAGAGGGACGTGGAAGAAAACAGAAGACTACCATTTGAATGTGTGGAAGAATAGCCAGAATGGCAAAGGCTCAGCTAGTGATCAGCTACAGGATGATTAATGACAGTTTCAAGTTACCTGTAAGTATTGTGACAGTTAGAAGACGCATGTGTGAAGCTAATCTCTTTGCAAGAATTCCCGGCAAAGTCCCACTGTTAAAAAGACATATACTGAAGTGGATACAATTTGCCAAAGAACACATCTACTGGTCTAAGGAGAAATGGAGAAACATTTTGTGAACTGAAGAAAGTAAAATTGTTCTTTTTGGGTCCAAGAGCCACAGACAGTTCATCAGACAACTCCAAAACTCTGTATTCAAGCCACAGTACACTGTGAAGACAGTGAAGCATGGTTGTGCAAGCAAATATTCACTCACATATAATGCACCGAGTAGCGGAAGATGGAGGAATAACCAAATTAAGAGGAGGGAAGGGAATTATCACATTTACAAACCACACAACAGTCACAGATAACTCTTCAAAACTCCTCATAAAAACACCTCTCCTCCAAGCCATGCAGAAAAAGCTAGCTCTGACATCGGATTGATTTAGGACCCAGATTTTAAAGAGGATGTGAGTAGCTAATCGAGCTCAGTTGAGAACTCATACTCCCATAGTTTCCAATATGGCACGATTAATCTATGTTCTGTCAAAAGAAATAAGCACCATTTAAAAAGGAGAAGTGCTTCTTTTCAGCGCAGGAGTAGGAGCAATCAGATGCTGCGGTCTTCTGACTCCTCTCTGTTGTGGAAACCCCTTGACAGTACCCGCCATTCTGCGAGGGACCTCCGAAACCTCAGAATCAGGTTTATCGGAGTGTGCCACGTGAAAAGACCGGATCAGTCTGGTCGCATGAACGTCAGATGCTGGTACCCACATCCTCTCCTCTGGACCGTACCCCCTCCAATCTACCAGATACTGAAGTGACCAATGAATTAAATGAGAATCCATGATTTTAACAATCTGAAACTCCAAGTTTCCATCCACAATGACAGAAGATGGTGGTAGAGGTGATGCTATCAAAGATGTTATGTATTTTTTGAGGCGAGATCAATGAAATACATTATGGATCCTATGAGTGGGCGGAAAAGCAAGGTGGAATGCTATGGTATTGACGATGGCCACAATCTTATAAGGACCAATGAACCTGGGATCCAGTTTCCAAGATGGAACCTTTAATTTAATATTCAATGTTTAATGTTCCTAGAGGACAACCACACCAAGTCAAAAACATACAGGTCCGCGCTTCATAGAATCATAGAATCATAGAATCGTAGAGTTGGAAGGGACCTCCTGGGCCATCTGGTCCAACCCCCTGCTCAAAGCAGGATTCGCTAAATCATCCCAGTCAGATGTCTGTCCAGCCTCTGTTTGAAGACTTCCATTGAAGGAGAACTCACCACTTCTCGTAGCAGCCTGTTCCACTCATTGATCACTCTAACTGTCAAAAAGTTTTTTCTAATATCTAATCTGTGTCTCCTCCCATTCAGTTTCATCCCATTGCTTCTAGTCTTTCCTTGTGCAAATGAGAATAAAGTTGATCCTTCTACAATGTGACAGCCCTTTAGATATTTGTAGACAGCTATTAAGTCTCCTCTCAGTCTTCTCTTTTGCAAACTAAACATTCCCAAATCCTGCAACCTTTCCTCATAAGACAGGGTTTGCAGACCGGTCACCATTCTGGTCGCTCTTTTCTGAACTTGCTCCAGTTTGTTGATGTCTTTTTTAAAATGTGGTGCACAAAACTGGACACAATATTCCAGATGAGGTCTGACCAAAGAGGAGTAGAGGGAAATAATGACTTCACGTGATCTAGACTGTATGCTTCTGTTAATACATCCTAGAATTGCATTTGCCTTTTTTGCTGCTGCATCACACTGTTGACTCATATTCAGTCTGTGATCTATTAGTATACCCAAGTCTTTTTCACATGTGCTGTCACTTAGCCCTATTCCTCCCATTCTATATATGCTTTTTCCATTTTTATTGCCCAGATGTAGTACTTTGCATTTCTCCCTGTTAAAAACCATTCTGTTAGTTGCTGCCCACTTCTCCAGTTTATTTAAATCTTTTTGAATCCTCTCTCTCTCTTCTCTAGTATTAGCTATCCCTCCTAGCTTTGTGTCATCAGCAAATTTAATCAGTTTACCCTCAATTCCTTCATCTAAATCGTTGATAAAGATGTTGAACAATACAGGGCCCAGGACAGAGCCCTGTGGTACCCCACTTGAGACATTCTTCCAACTGGATGTGCAGCCATTTACGACCACTCTTTGGGTCCGATCACTAAGCCAGTTATGAATCCACCTAACAGTTGCCTTGTCCATTCCATACTTAATCATTTTTTCAATAAGGATTGTATGAGAGACTTTGTCAAATGCTTTGCTGAAGTCAAGATATACTATATCTACAGCATTTCCTTGATCCACCCAATCAGTGATACCGTCATAGAAGGAAATTAAGTTAGTCTGACATGACTTATTAGTTACAAACCCATGCTGACTCTGTTTAATCACTTCATTCTTATCCAGGTATTGACATACATGTTGTTTAATAATTTGTTCAAAGATCTTTCCTGGTATAGAAGTCAGACTCACCGGCCTATAGTTACCTGGGTCCACCTTCTTCCCCTTTTTGAAGATAGGAACAACATTTGCTCTTCTCCAGTCTTCTGGCACTTCTCCTGTTCTCCAAGAATTTTCAAAGATTATAGAGAGGGGTTCAAAAATGTCTTCTGCTATCTCCTTCAGTACTCTGGGGTGTAATTCATCTGGACCTGGAGACTTGAATTCATTTAGGCTAGCTAAGTGTTTCCTCACTATCTTTCTGTTTATAGATATCCTGGATTCTTCTATTCCCTTAATAGGACAGTGAATAACAGTTGATGTTACATTTCCTTTCTGAGAGAAAACAGATGCAAAATAGGAATTTAAAAGTTCAGCCTTCTCAACATCCTGTCTTACCATTTCATCATTTTCATCCTGTAAAAATCCTATAGCATCTTTGACTTTTCTTTTACTTTTGACATATCCCCAAAATCCTTTATTATTGCTTTTGACATCTCTTGCAAGCCTCAATTCATTTTCAGCTTTAGCTAATCTGATTTGTGCCCTGCAGGTTCTGCAGACAGCATTATATTCTTCTTTAGATATGCCTCCCTCTTTCCATTTTATAAACATTTTTTTCTTCCTTTTTAGCATGTGCTTAAGTTCTGTGTTCATCCATCCTGGTTTCCTTAACTGCTTCCTATTCTTCCCTCTTTTCGGAATTGTTAACAACTGTGCTTTGAGAATTTCATTTTTCAAGATTTCCCATCCTTCCTGGACATTTTTGTCTTTAAGGATATCCAGCCATTGGATCCCTCCAATTCTCTTTCTGAATCCCTTAAAATCTGCCTTTCTGAAATCTAACCTTGACGTCTGAGTCTTCACAGGTCTTCCGCCTCTAGTTATCCAAAATTCTAAAATAGCATGGTCGCTACCTCCTAGGGTCCCAGCCACTTTTACCTCCTCAACCATTTCCTCCTTGTTTATAAGGATTAGATCCAAGGTAGCAGTTCCCCTTGTTTTCTCCCTTACCTTTTGGAAGATAAAGTTGTCAGCAAGAGAGGATAAGAATTTCCTTGACCTGTTAGTTTTGCCTGAGAGAGATTCCCAACAAATGTCTGGATAGTTGAAATCTCCCATGACAACTATGTCATATTTTTTGGAGAACTTGGCCATTTGATGCATAAAGAGTTCATCCATAGCTTCAGCTTGCACAGGCGGCCTGTAGTAAATGCCTACAATGGTGTCCTTTCCATTGTTCTGTCCTTGTATTCTTACCCAAACAGTTTCCACAGAACTCCCAGTCTCTGAAGCTTCAATCTCTGTGCAGATATACGCGTTTCTAACATACAATGCGACACCCCCTCCTCGTTTATCAAGTCTGTTTCTTGCAAATAAGTTGTATCCTTCTAGTCTTGTATTCCAATCATGTGTATTGTCCCACCAAGTTTCAGTGATTCCAATGACATCATATTTCTTTTCCTGTGTTAGTAGTTCCAATTCTCCTTGTTTGTTGCCCATGCTTTGTGCATTAGTATAGAAACATTTTAGTTTGTGATTGGTTTCTCTTTCTCCAATATTTTTATTAATTAGATTCTTTCGTCTTTGTTCTTCCTTTCCACTTCTAATAGCAGAGTTCTCAATAGCATTTGTCAGGTGTATGGCTTTTTCTGGTCTTTTGCTTCCCTTCCCATGTTGTTCTAGTTTAAAGCTCTCCTTACAAGTGTAGCAAGGCGACTTCCAAATACCTGCTTTCCAGTCTTCGTAAGGTGCACCCCATCTCTAGCAAGTAGTCCATCGTATAAGTAGTTCACTCCGTGATCCAGAAATCCAAATCGTTGCTGACGGCACCATCGACGTAGCCAGTTGTTCACCTGCAGAATCTTATTCCACCTCCTTGTTCCATGGCCATCCACTGATGGGACGGCGCTCTAGCTGATGTCACATCCAGGCAAGCTATGGAGCGCTCCTGTTGCTATAGCAACATCTGGAGCAGAAAGAAAAAGCTCCATGCTAAAGTGCATTATCTTGCAACATACATTCTCATTGCGCCGTACTTCTTAGTTAACCATTTATGGTTAGGAGTCGCCACTGATGGCTGGTTAGACTCCAAAAGATGCACATCATATAAAGTAGTGATAAAAATGTGTGCTTCCACGTTCCCCATATCACATATTTATCAAATATTTTACACTTCCTTGGACATGGTACACGTGGTGTGTCACACTGTGTGGTGAGGAAACCTAGACTGTGGCATTTGGGATTTTTTTCTTCCCCATACTCAGTAAATTTTGCATATGGGGGACTTGGAAGCACACATTTTTATCACTACTTTATATGATGTGCATCTTTTGGAGTCTAACCAGTCATCAGTGGCGACTCCCAACCATATATGGTTAACTAAGAAGTACGGCGCAATGAGAATGTATGTTGCAAGATAATGCACTTTAGCATGGAGTTGTTTTCTTTTTGCTCCAGATGTTGCTATAGCAACAGGAGCGCTCCATAGCTTGCTTGGATGTGACATCAGCTAGAGCGCCGTCCCATCAGAAGCGGTGGCTTATTAGCGACGCGGTCTCTAACCAACTTTATATGAATCACAGGAGTGGGGGGACCATGGTAAGGCAGCCACATGTATTGCTAACTCCCCTGATGATTATACAATAACGAAACGCGTCGGGGACGCAATCTTCAAGGCAGGCAACTTTCAATACCGCTCAACTTGGTTCACAGTATGGTAAAGACTTTTGTACAGAACTCCTCGGCATTGGGTGAGATCTGAACATTTATAGCAGCCATAGTATGTGATAACACGGCATTTTTGTTTTGTGAACTGTCTACGATCACTTGGAATGCTCACATATTAGTGAGGCAGCATGGTTCCTGAAAAGGGTGATTTCTATGCAATTTTTTGTCTGTAGACCTGCCTTGTTTATAGCTGCACTGTATGAAATATTTATTGGGCCTCATGTTTATCATGGTACGCTTTCTACAGTAACTATGAGGGAATGATTCAAGCTTGTGAACTTGCTCATTTGAATATTGCTAGTGTTACAATTGGTTTGGAGATTATAGTCATCTCCTAAATTTAATAAATAGCTGTATCATTAGTGGCCATAAAGTTACCACTACAGCTTTAGCTTACCATAGGAAACCATTCATCCAATAAGGAGGCCTCATACTCATTTTTGTTGGCAGAAAAATACTGCGAGTATTTTAATTGTGTGTCTTCATGTTCTTGTGATTTTGTTTTGTTTTTTTGAGTCCATTCACATGGGTGTTGTTTACTTTTTTAACAAAAAACTTAATAAAAGGTAATTTTTATCCTCGCTTATCAATAAAGAACAATACCCATCTTCCCTGTCGAGGTGTTAGACATTTTGCCGATTATAAATATATCTGATTCTTATGATCCATGATCACCATAACCGGTTGAACTGCTACCTCCAAAAAATGATGCCATTCTTCAAAAGCTCACTTGATTGCCAAGAGTTACCAATGTCATAATTTTTCTCTGCAGAACAGTTTGTTTGAAAAATAAGCACATGTCCTCCATTTACCAGGAGATGCACCCTGCGACAACACAGCCCCCACTCCCACCTCAGACATATCAACCTCAACTCTAAAAGGCTGAGAGATGTCTGGCTGTATGATGATCAGCGCAGGTGAAAAACACATCTTCAAAGTATAGAATACCTACCTGGCGTGACTGGACCACTTTGAGAAGTCTGTCCCCTACCTAGTCATATCCGTAACAGGTTTGGCTAACACTGAAAAGGGTTTGATGAACTTACGGTAGTAGTTGGCAAAGCCTAAAAACCTTTGTAACGCCTTCAAATCCTCAGGATGATCCCAATCCAATACCGCCAAGCTAAAACCAATAGATGACAACACATATTGTAGTGAAGGGATCTCCTCAACTGAAAACATACACTTCTTGGGTTGACATATAATTTATTGTCTCTGAGTATATATAATAGCTGCCTGACATGTACCTGATGTGACTCAAGGTCAGGTAAATAAATTAATATGTCATCCAGATAGATAACCACAAATCTGCCTACCAGATGACTAAAGATGTCATTTGCAAAGTGCTGAAAGATGGCGGGCGAGTTTGTCAACCCAAAAGGCATCAACCAGGTTCTCATACTGTCCCTCAGGCATATTGAATGCTGTTTTCCACTCATCCCCCTTTTTAATGTGAATGAGATAATATGCCCCCTGAGATCCAGTTTTGAAAACCATTTTGCTCCTACAATCTGATTAAAATGGTCCAGGATGAGAGTTAGTGGATATGGATCCCGGATCGTGATCTGATTGAGTTTGTGGAAATCTAGGCATGGGCGTAACACCCCATCTTCTTTTTTTACAAAAAAGAACCCCTCGGCAATGGAGGATTAGGATGGTCTGATGTGACCCTTTGTCAAACTTTCAATGATATAGTCCTTCATGTCCTGCCTTTCTGGACCAGAGATATTATACAGTCTGCTCTTAGGCAGCTTGGCACCAGGAACAAGATTGGCACCAGGAACAGCACAGTAATAAGGGCGATGGGAAGGGAGTTCTTGGCACCCCTGCTTCGAGAACACATCCCCAAAAACAGACAGGTATTTTGGCACAGACTGGTGTCAGGGTCCTGTCAGTGCCGGCGTACAGCCTCCGCTGAGCAGGGACTCACCCGCACTGTAGGGGTACCGGGGTCAGGTACAGACAGAAAGTACCGATACACAGGACCTGTGGACGCTGAAGTTAGCAAGCAGACACAGGACCTGCGATCATGTGACTAAGGGGGCGGGGCTTAGCGTCCTGCTTAGTGAGATGGCAAGACACCATACAGGATTACTCAGAGTTAGGCAAAACGGGGTTCATACACAGAGATAGCAGTAACATACCAGGGATGAAACAGAACGGATAGTCAGGGCCAAGCAGAAGTCAAAACCAAACGGACATAGAAGGTACCAAGCAGAATCCGAAACAATATCCAGAGCACAGACTGAGTCATACACAGATAATCAAGCAACCAGAACACAGCACACACTCAGGGGTCACCACACTATGCCAAGGGCAAGAGTATAACTGACAGGGATGGGAGCATCCTGAGGCTATAAGAAGCCTCTCCCAGAACCAGGGAGAGGCCACAATCATAGCCCCAGGTGTGCAGGTAAGCCTGCACCGGGATCACAACCTTTAGCCCCAGAAAAGCCAGACATCAGCACTGGTTCCAGACATTAACCCCACGTGTGCGAGTCAAACCCGCACTGAGATCATGACAGTACCCCCCTCTCAACGGGGAGCCTCTGGACCCCCAGGCTTGCCCGGGTACTTAGCATGGAAAGCCCGCACCAGGCGATCAGCATGCATCAACCGGGCCGGTACCTAGGACCTGTCTTCTGGTCCATACCCTTTCCAATGAACCAGGTACTGTACCGACCGCCGTACCAACCTGGAATCTATGACATGACCAACCTCGTACTCCACCTGCCCCTCGACCAAAACAGGAGGAGCAGCAGACTCGGAGTCTCCCCGGACTGCTTCAAAAGGTTTCAGTAGAGATTTGTGGAAGACGTTAGGGATCTTGAAAGAGGGTGGAAGGCACAGCCTATACGCCACTGGATTGATTTTTTCCACAATCTTGTATGGGCCAATGAATTTGGGCCCCAACTTGGCTGAAGGAACCTTCAACTTAATGTTTCGCGTGGAGAGCCAAACCTTGTCTCCAACCAGAAATGTGGGCCTTGGTGTTCGTTTCCTGTCCGCAAAAAACTTATACTTGCCCTGAGACCTAGATATACTCCGCTGAACTTCTGCCCACGTATTCTGTAATCGCTGAACAGAGCCCTCAGCCCCGGGACACCCCGAGTCCAGACGAGAAAACTCACCAAAATGAGGACTGAACCCATAATTGATCAAAAAAGGAGTCATACCCGTGGATTGACTCAACCGACTATTGAAGGCAAATTCAGCCAACGGCAGTGCATCGCACCAGTCATTCTGTCTAGCAGAGGTTAGAGACCTGAGGATCTGTTCCAGGGACTGGTTAGTGCGCTCCGTCTGACCATTGCTCTCAGGATGGTACGCAGATGAAAAGGACAGAGACATCCCTAATTTTTTGCAGAAAGCACGCCAAAACTTAGCCACAAACTGCACACCACGATCAGACACCACATTCAGGGGTACCCCTTGCAACTGGATCACATGCTACACAAACAACCTGGACGTCTCAGATGATGGTAGTGCGGACAGGGGTACAAAATGAGCCTGCTTAGAAAACCTGTCCACCACTACCCATACCACTGTATTACCCTTAGATGGAGGGAGATTGGTAACAAAATCCATGGATAAGTGCGTCCATGGTCTTTCGGGCACTGCCAAGGGCATCAGCTCCCCTGCCGGCCGGCTATGAGAGCTTTTAGAACGAGCGCAGACACCACAACCAGCAATGAATTTTTTTATGTCCAAACCAAGGGTAGGCCACCAAAAGATCCTAGCCACCTCCAGATGCGTGGCTAAAGTACCAGTGTGAGCTCTCAGCTTGGATTCATGGAACTCCTGCAAGAGTTTCAGGCAAAGTTGCTCTGGGACAAACAACTTCCCCTCAGGCTTGGCCGCCGGGGCCCACGATTGGGCCCCCTGAATCTCCCGTTCCAATTCAGATGAGTCCTCTGCTATCACAACCCCAGGGTGAAGAATGGAGGACGGTGGCTCAGGGGGCGACACTGGCTGAAAACTGCGCGATAAGGCGTCAGCCTTGACATTTTTAGACCCTGGATGAAATGTAATCGTAAACTGAAAACGGGAAAAAAAAAGTGACCAATGGGCCTGTCTGGGCGTTAGTCTTTTAGCAGACTCAATGTATGACAAATTTTTGTGATCCGTGATCACCGTAACCAGGTGACTGGCCCCCTCCAAAAAGTGCCTCCATTCTTCAAACGCCAATTTGACAGCAAGAAGCTCTCTATTGCCTACGTCGTAATTTCTTTCTGCAGCAGAGAACTTCTTGGAAGAGAAAGCACATGGCCTGAGGTTGGTTAGCGTAGCAGGCCCCTGGGACAACACCGCCCCCACCCCCACCTCAGAGGCGTCCACTTCCACGACGAATGGTTTGGACGGATCTGGCTGTACTAACACAGGACCTACGATCATGTGACTAAGGGGGCGGGGCTTAGCGTACTGCTTAGTGAGATGGCAAGACACCATACAGGATTACTCAGAGTCAGGCAAAACGGGGTTCATACACAGAGATGCAGTAACGTACCAGGGATGAGACAGAACGGATAGTCAGGGCCAAGTAGAATTCAAAACCAAGCGGACATAGAAGGTACCAAGCAGAATCCAAAGCAATATCCAGAGCACAGACCGAGTCATACACAGATAATCAAGCAACCAGAACACAGCACAAACCTACTCAGGGGTCACCACACTATGCCAAGGGCAAGAGTATAACTGACAGGGATGGGAGCGTCCTGAGGCTATAAGAAGCCTCTCCCAGAACCAGGGAGAGGCCACAATCATAGCCCCAGGTGTGCAGGTAAGCCTGCACCGGGACCACAACCTTTAACCCCAGAAATGCCAGACATCAGCACTGGTTCCAGACATTAACCCCACGTGTGCGAGTCAAACCTGCACTGAGATCATGACAACTGGGTATCCACCCTAGCAAGCCAGGTACCCAAGCAGTGTCCTTGACAATACTCACTCCACTTTATCATTTCCTGAGTCTGCCAATTTACAACAGGATTGTGCAGAGCCAACCAAGGAAGACCAAGAACCACAGATGAGGACAGACCCTCTAGCACATAACAGTCAATCACCTTGGAGTGCATGGACCCTGCCAGAAAATGTAAACTTCAGGCAACTTGAGTAAAATACCCCTGTATCAAGGGGGCGGAGTCTATGGCGATTATGGGTATGGCTCTAGACAGTGAATGTGATTTGAGGCCTTGGACCCTGTCGAACCTAGCATCATTCAAGTTAAACCCCATCCCACTGTCCAGCAAAGCAGACACATCTACCTTAATTTCACCCAGGGTGAATTTCTACTGGCAAAAAAAATTGTCTCCTACCCACAGAGGTGATGAGTTCACCCGGGTTGCTAACCTCCCCGAAACCTGGGCTTCTTAGGTGTCCTAGTGAATGTTTACTGCAAGATTGGGAAGGGTACACACTCCCCCTTTTCGTCAAACAACAGAGTTTTCCAGACTGAGTTGCTGCACCCTCCTGCATGGGTTCCTCATATGACTGAGTCCCGATCTCCCTTGGCCTCGAAACTCCCGCACCTTGGGGTGTCTCCCTATGTCTCTGGCGAAGATGGCGATCAACCCCGATCGCCAGAGACATGGCCACCTCAAGGGAGACTGGAGTCTCATACAGGGATAAAGCATCCTTCACCCTTACTGAAGCCCCTCACAGAACGGGCTATGGAGTGCAGGATCATTCCACTTAGTGTCCACTTCTGAAACTCGGGGCAATACTCCTTGCCGAAGTTGGCACAGTGTGGACTCAACCAAGGAAACACGGTCGGGGTCGTCGCCCAAAAAAATTACTCCACCGTCTGAAGCAACTGGGAGTTAGACAACAGAGAAAACACCCATGCTTGGGGTCTATCTGAAGGAGCAATATCCTGTATCTGAGGAAACAGGACATAACTTAAAGTACAGTTTACAAGCCTCTCTGAAAACAGCAATCTTGTCACGATCCCCAGAGAACCTGTCAGGCAAAGCGATCTTGGGCTCCACTATGGATTGCCTGGGAGACATGATTCCAACACCACATGTATTAATTAGGGTGCTGCAAAAAAACCATGCATAAAGTTGCCACTTCCAGACTGAGCTGCTGCAGTTGCCCGGTCTGAGTAGTAATAGGATCCATATTGGATCAGATAATGGTTACAGTCAGAGCTAATGTCACGACCCAACTGTCAGGTGACCCAGGATTAGAGGCTCCTTCCCTGTCCCTACCACTAGAGGGGTGCCCTAGCTTGACTTATTTCCCAGGATACTTCTGAAGGTGAAGATGCAGGGGCCGCCATCCTTGCCTTATCTCCTGAATCAGCCCTCCATCTGTTATTTTCCCCCACCCAGGGGATATGTGCATATGTAGCTGAGCTGTGTGTGCATTAAAATCACTGCAAAGAGACACTGACAATAGATTTGTTACCTACCTATTATACCCTAATACTTTAAAATTAGTGATAATGACTCCTTCACTTGACACCTTCAGGGAAGTCTAGGGTGTGCCTTACAGTATGAAAAATAAAGTTTGTGGTTTGAAAAAAGAAATGCAAAGGCATGTAAATTGAAAAAGGTAATTGTAACAAGTCTGAAATAACATTTTATAGACAGTTTAATGAAGTTTATTGATCATAAATTCTTAAGATATTTCATATATTATTTAGTGGAAACAAAAATAATTTATTGATGCAAAATTGGCAAAAATAACAAGAAATTTGGAATTATAAAAAAATGACAAATTTTAAACATATGAAATACCACTGGAACCCATAGACATTTGCCACCAAACATTTCTTTCAGAATCAGACGAATATGTACATCAGTTTGAAGCTGGGTCTTTTTGATACCATCTTCCAAACAGAGTTGCACTTAACAGCGGATATGAAGAAATTGCAGATTTACTTGTAAGTCGTCCATCCTTTAGCACCTGGAAAAAAACAATCATAATGAAAAGTTAACTTAAGAGTTATAAGCAATAGATGCTAAGGCTAAATGAAAAAAAGATTCACAGAAACCTGGTCCAGCAGCAATGTTATTAATCTGTGACTACTGGTCCAGAGCTCTGCAAGCCTCCTCATACCTGTCATTCCCAACATCTCATCTGGGAGAGGGCAACATTTAACTAAATCCTGAGTCTAAAGATTTTTACCTTTTGTAGTTTAAAGGCCCCTTTACATTTAGCGATGCACCAGCGATCCCGACCACGATACGACCCGGTCAGGATCGCTGGTGCATCGCTAAATGGTCGCTAGTGAGCTGCCACACAGGCAGATCTCACAGCGATGCAGCAGCAATACAGCGGTCATTACTTACCGTTCAGACGAGGCGATCCTGACGTCCTCCCATCCGAGTCCACGCATCGCTCGTCGGCGCCAGCAGGAAGCCCAGCAGGAAGCGCCTGACGAGAAATGGAGCTGCACGATCTTGCGCGATCAGCGACAGACAGCGGGGGAGCCGGTCAGAGGTAAGTATCACACATAGCGATATCGCTAGCAATATCGCTGCTGCGTCACCAAATCGGTGATGCTTTAGCAATATTGCTAGCGATATCGCTATGTGTAAAACCCCCTTTACTCAACTACATGGCTCAGTAATGTCCGTTCAATTGCTGCAGAAAGAGAAACCAGGTAAATTCTCTCATTTGCTCGCATCCATAAAACTATCTTGGCTATCTAAAGCCCCCGTCACACACAGCGAGATCGCTAGTGAGATCGCTCCTGAGTCACAAGTTTTGTGATGCAACAGCGATCTCACCAGCCATATCGCTGTGTGTGACACCTATCAGCGACCACACCCCCCCCCCCCCGCCGGGTATCGCTGATTGTGCTTGAAAGCCCTGGACATTTTTTTGATCATCGGTCTCCCGCTGGCCAGCACGCATTGCAGCGAGTGGCAGGCAGGAAACCAGCGATCAGCGAGCTGGAGCCTGGTATCCAAGGTAAACCGCAGGTTACTAAGCATGCACGTCACTTAGTTACCTGCTGTGTGCCTTAGATACCAGCGCGCTGGTGCAGGGAGCTGGTAACCAAGGTAAACAGAGGGTTTCTAAGCGCCGCGCGGTGCTTAGAAGCCTGCTGTTTACCTTGGTTACCAGCTCCCTGCACCAGTGCGCTGGTATCTAAGGTACACAGCAGGTAACTAAGCAATGTCCTCAGTTGTTACCCGCGTCGTCGCTGGTCCTCATCGCTGGTAAGATCTGCCTGTTTGGCAGCTCACCAGCGATCATGTAGTGACACACCAGCGATCCTGACAAGGTCATATCGTTGTCGGGATCGCTGGTGCGTCGCTATGTGTGACGGGGGCCTAATAGTCATTGCTGAGTTTTATACTGATGAGCAAAAGGGTAACAATGTTTTGAACTTTTGACTTTAAGGCTGTGTGCACACGATGCAGATATCCAGCGGATCCGCAGTGGATTTTATCGCGCAGAAAAGTTGCATATCCATATTGTGATGTACAGTAGCATTTAAATCAATGAAAAAAAAAACGCTGTGCTGACGCTGCGGATTTTTCCGCTTGGTTTTCCTGCGGTACAAAATCCGCAGCATGTCACTTCTTTTGTGCGGTTTTCCACCTCCCCAGTCTCCAAATCCGCAGGGGGAAAACCGCACAAAAATCGCAAGAAAACCGCATTAAAAATGGAAGAAATCCGCAGGAAAAATGCAGGTCATTTGACCTGCGGATTTCTTCAATTCTGCGCTGTAAAATCCGCAGGGCAAAAAAGTACGTGTGCACTCAGCCTCAGGCTCCATCTCTCACCATCTTCTACAGCTTTGAAAGTGAGACTACCATCATTTTATAGATAGGATATACATTGCACTATATAAAAATACGGTGCTAAGATAGGATATCACTCCATATACTCAGTGAAGAAAGAATCCGGCAATCATTGAGTTGCCAGATTTATTAGCAAAGCAATCCAAAAACACTGACTTTTCGGTTGAAAGGATCTTCTTCAGACTATAAGGATATAATAAGCAAACAGAAAAAATTACTGTTTTACAAATCTGTGTATATGTTTCAGTGAAATTTACAGTAAAATATACAATGAAATTTACAATGAGATTTACAGTAATATATACATTAGTACATGAAAATTGTTGAGGCTGCCTTTGTATGAAAGGAAAAACACTATGTAGGAAACCTTGCCCAAATCAAAAATCTGTACAAGAATTGATGTCAATAATATTCTAATTTGATTGTTATGTACATAGGTATATATTACTGTAAATCTCATTGTAAATTTCATTGTATATTTTACTGTAAATTTCACTGAAACATACAGTATACTCGGATTTGTAAGATGGTAACTTTTTCTGTTTATTATATCCCATTAGTCTGAAGAAGGTCCTTTTGACCAAAATATCAAAGGTTTTGGATTTTCTTTGCTAATAAATCTGATTTTATTTTTTGCAATTCAATGGGTGTGGGATTCTTTCATCATTTTATAGAAAAACATCTTGGCTATCTCCTTGGATATGTATACAATTTTTTCTTCAACTCTATCCCCAAGTGTTCGATTGGGTTGAAGTCTGGGGACTGTGGGGGCCAATTCAGCACCTCTACTTCATTGTCATTGAACCATTTCTTTCCCAGTCTCGACATATGCTTCGGGTCTTTGTCATTCTGAAACACTACGCTTTCCTTTTCGCACTCAAAGCAATCAAGTGTACGAAGTAACTCATCTTGTAGGCCCCACCGGGCAGGCTGGGGGGCCCACTCGCTGTCGGGGACACCGGCACGCTATGGGGGCCCGGTGTCTGCGCCAGTGCCGGCTCCCATGATTGGGTCCCTCTGCTTGCTCAGAGCCCCTGCATTTTCAATACTTACCTCTCCCCCACACCACTGCGGCGTCTTCTGACTGTGACGTTCAGGTCAGAAGATGCTATGACATCATGTCTGTGCGCCCTCTGCCTGAACAGTCACAGTGCAGAGAGCTGGAAGATGGCACAGAGCAGTGAGGAGAGGTGAGTATTCATATTTTTTTATGTTTGGAGCATTATATATAGTGACCATCATACACTGGAGTATCATATATGGGGCCCATTATACACTGTAACATTGTATCTGAGGCCCATCATACACTGGAGCATCATATATGGGGCCTATTATATATGAAGCATTATATGGGCCCATCATACACTGGAGCATCATATATGGGGCCCATTACAGTATATATGGAGCTTTATATGAGGTTCATCATGGAGCATCAAATGTGGCCCATAATATATGGAACATCATATGGGGCCCATTATATATGCAACATTATAAGGGGACTATTCAGTATAGAGCATTATGTGGGGCCCATTCAGTATTGAGCAATATATGGGGCCCATCATGTACTGCACGTAGCATTATATGGGACTCATTATACTGTATGGAGCAATATATGGGGTTCATTATACTCTATGGGGGGCTCATCCTATACTGTATGGAGCATTATATGGGGACCATTATATATGGAGCGATATATGGGGCACATCACATACTGGAGCATTATATGGAGCCGATCATATAGTGTGTGGAACATTATATGGGACCTGTTATGTATGGAGCAATATATTTGGCTTATTATTCTTTATTTAGCAATATATGGGGCCTATTATATACTATCTCTCTGGCCCAGACATCAACTCTCTGCTGTTCAGAATCCCAGGTGATAGACCTATCACCATATCCTCCTTCTTTTCCTCTCGCTTCCTAAAACATAATGTTGACAAAACTGAATGCATATTTCCTTCATTTCACCTAACCCCCCCAACCCGATATATCAATCACAATTAACGACACCATGCTTACAGCACAACCGGATGTCTGATGTTTTGGAGTAACCCTCTGCTCTGCCCTGTCCTTCAAACCGCACATACAAGCTATTGTCATCTCCTACAGCCTCCAACTCAAAAATATTTCCAGAATCTGTCCTTTCCTCAACCCTGATCTATTAAAATGCTAGTGCATGCCCTCATCATATCCTGCCTCAACTATTGCAATATCCTACTCTGTGGCTTTCCTGCTAACACTCTTGCACATCTCCAGTCCGTCATTAACACTGCTGACCAACTAATGCACCTCTGTCCACGCTACTACTCTGCTTCTTCCCTCTGCAAATCCTTTCATTAGCTCCCAATTCCCTAACACATCCAGCTCATACTACTAACGCTAAGCTTCAAAGCCATCCATAATCTGTATCCTTTGCACATCTCTGAACTAATCTACCGATATCTTCCAACAAGTAACCTTCAGTCCTCCCAAGACCTCCTTCTCTCCTCCACCACACTTGAAACTTTCAGTTGAAAATTGAAAACCCACTTTTTCAAGAAAGATTACATCCTGCAATGACCCCCTGCCACTTTACCACCACCGAAGCTGCCACAACCTCCTTCCCTTCTGTCTCCTTCCCCATTACCCTGTAGACTGTAATCCCGCAAGGGCAGGGCTATCTCCTTTCTGTACCAGTCTGTCATTGTTAGTTTGTTCACCATTGTTTTATATTTGTATCTTGTATGTAAACCCAACTCATGTACAGCACCATGGAATCAATGGTGCTCTATAAGTAAATTATGATAATAATGTGTTGTTCTTGTGCTTCCCCATGACATTACGTTCCCTAATATCCTAACTGAACCTTGCACATCCTGACCTGCAATTACAAGCAACCATGAGATTATCTTCTCATTCTATAACTTAATTTGTGTTGTCTGTCAGCTGTTGGTTTTAGAGATTATTTTGGGATGATGACTAAGGTATTCACTAATGTTAGATCAGCTTTACATGTCCACATTTCATGGTCTGTGTACAAACCACAATTTCCCCTCTAACTACTGATTACATGACCCAAACAGACAGGTGTATAAGCAAAAAACAAGGCTGTTACCTTGTATCTGAAGATCCATGGCTGGTACAAAAATAGCATTCTGTTCATGGACTATGAAGTAATAGGCTTCTTCATGTTAACAATACTTAGTTTTATCCCCCACTATGTGACTGTATCTACTAATTTACAATATAAATTAAAAGTATTACTTACCTGGAACATGTCAGGTGCCAAATGAATATTAGTCAGCAAAACTTCTGGGAATACAAAGGAAGTTGAAAAATTCCCACTTATGGAAAATGAGTCAAATCTAGTTGAGGCTTTCTCTACAGATTCCCCACATGACTTAAAATCCAAACTTTGACATTTCAGCATTGTGCATACCTGAAAAAAAGATGGAATCAGCATGGAAATATTTTTTTTCTTTGTAAATTTTTAGAACTAGTGGGGTAGTTCTCCAGATGAATAAAAGTTATTTTTTTATGTTATCACATGCTCTGCTTTGAGCATTTAGTAGAGTTGAGTGAAACAGGTCGGCCAGATTCAAAAGTCGCCGACTTATGGGAAAGTCGGGTTTCGCCGACCGAAACCCGACCACAGCATGAAGTCGGCCATGCGGTCGGCAAAATAACCACCAAAGTCAGATTTCCCAGAATGCGTGCACATGACATTTTCAGCCACTGAGCAAGGACGTACACTGTGGGCAACAAGATGACATGTGCAGCGTCTGGGGAGAGAGAGAGAGATTTTGCGCACTTTAAAAAAGCGGTCAGGCGTGTAGGTGTGTTTACTGTCCTCCACTCCATGCTGACTTTGCTTCCCCATTGACTTGCATTGGGTTTTGTGTTTCAGTCGGACCTTCGACTTTTCCCTATAGTCGGCCGATTTCGTTCGACTCGACTTTTGAGAAAGTCGGGTTTCATGAAGCCCGACTCGACACTAAAAAAGGCAAAGTTGCTCATCTCTATTATTTAACTCAGTCACCCCAGAGTTTGTCTTCACCTTCTTGAACAGGCCAATTTTTTTTCCATTCTGACCTGTGTCACTTTATGAAGTAATAACTCAGGAACGCTTTAACATATCCAAATTCTGAGATTGTATTTATCATGACATGTTGTAGTTCATTTTAGTGACAAATTTAGGTTGGTATAATTTGCGTTCTTTTATGAAAATACAGAAAATTTGACAAAAAATTGAAAATTTCAAAATTTTCAAACTTTGAAACTATGTGCCCTTTAACCAGATAGTTATACTACACAAAATATTTAATAAATAACATTTACCACATGTCTACTTTACACCAGCATCATATTTTAACCAATTTTTTTTTACAAATTTAGATGAGTTAAAAGTTTATCAGCACAATTTCTTATTTTTCCCTTTCCCAAAAAATTACAAAACCATTTTTTTTTAGGGACTTTGAGAGGCCTATCAGACAGAAAATACCCAAAAGTGACACCTATTTAAAAACTGCACCCCTCAAAGTGCTCAAAACCACATTCAAGAAGTTTTTAACCCTTTAGGTGTTTCACAGGAATGAAAGAAATGAGGAAGGAAAAAATTAAAATTAAGACTTTTCCCACAAAAATATTGCTTAGCCTAACCCCATTTTTTTCATTTTCACAAGGGTAACAGAAGAAAATGAACCCCAAAATTTGTTGTGTAATTTCTCCTGAGCATGCAGATACCCCACTTGTGATGGAAAGCTACTGTTTGGGCGCACGGCACGGCTTTGAAGGAAATGGTGAACCCCCTGGAACCACAGGTGCTTCACAGAATTTGAAAACATTGAGCTGTGAAAATGAAAATTAAGATTTTTCCCACAAAAATTTAGCTTTAGCCTCAATGTTTTCCTTTTCATAAGAGTAACAGGAGAAAATTGATTCCAAAATCTGTTGTACAACTTCTTCTGAGTATGCCAACACCCAATATGTGGCGGGAAACTACTGTCTGGGTACACTGCCGAGCTCCAAAAGGAAGGAGTAACGTTTTTGATCAGACTTTGATGCCCCTGATGGGGAACACCCCTACAAGTAACCCCATTAAGAAAACTACATCCCTCAAGGAATTATCTACAGACATAGTTACAGTATAGTTATGATAATAAATAATTCTTTGGCAATACCGGTGCATAAATTAATAATGTGGTGGTATGTGTAAGTTATGATGAGTACATCAGACTATAAAAGGATCTGGTTATCAAGGTAAAACCAAATTTTATCAGTCCATAGATGTGTGGCATGCTTTGAAGCAATATTTAATGCAAATGCCAGGTTTTTAATGACAGGTTTTAGCCCTTCTGTGTTCTTCCCTTCCTTGCAATTTAGGGAACCTCACCCAGAAAATTTTGTCCTAGTACAATACGGGCACCATCAGTTTCAAAATACTGGGACCCTTACCTTCTTGACTGCCAAACCTTAGGGCCTTGATAACTAATTCCTCAAACTGAAGGAAGGTCCCTGCATTGACTGCCATCGAAACACAAAAGCATTGTATAGTGCCATCTTTTCAATGTGCACAGCCAGTTTTGTGTACCATACTTGCTTTTCACATGGCACTGTATGGTTTGAGGACCTGTTCTGAGAGATCTACAGCTCCCTTTAATTTATTATAATTCAGGATACAATATGGCTTGGGACATCTGTTGTGGTACCTCAGACAGTGACGGGAGCTATTGTCATGGTGTGTGGTGGTCAAGATAAGGACATCTCTCTTGTGCTTGTACTCGACCACCAGCCAGTTGTCGCTGCATTGGGCTCTGCTCTTACCCTTTCTCAACAGTTGCCAAGTTAGCAGCTTAGGGAGGCCTCTCTGATTTTTCTGCACAGCGCCAAATGCATCTGTACCTCTGACAGAAAGGGACTTCAAGCATGGGATGCTGATGTAGAAGTTATCTACGTACAGGTGATAATAACTTTTATCCAGCAGTGGGTGCAGCAATTCCCACATAATTTTACCACTCACTTTCTGGACAGGGGAGCATTCAGGGTGGTCAATTTGGGTGTCCCTTCCTTCGTAAACACTAAATCTGTGAGTGTACCCAGAGGTACATTTGCATCACGTGTACAGTTTAATTCCTCATTTTGCTCTCTTCCTGGGCAAGTATTTTTGGAATTTTAGCCTCCATTTGAAATAAACTAGAGATACATCAATACTGATGTCCCTTTGGGGGATGTATGCCTCAACAAATTTTCTGTTGAAGTGTTCAACTACTGGAAAAATTTTGTATAGACAATCAAAATTTTGGATCATCTCAGGGAGGAAACTCCCCATTATCATTATAATGCAAACATTTTTGGGCTGCTTCAAATCTTGTCATGGATACAGAATCCTGGCTTGCTCTATAATACAGTATATCAGTACTCCACTA
The DNA here is from genome assembly GCF_039654945.1 of Dendrobates tinctorius. NCBI lineage: Eukaryota > Metazoa > Chordata > Amphibia > Anura > Dendrobatidae > Dendrobates > Dendrobates tinctorius. The sequence continues at coordinate 38,194,404 of NW_027361714.1, forward strand.
TTGCCAAAGCTCAGTTTTTCAACTATGCCCATATGCAGCACAATGCCCCAAAATGTCAAACTTTCTGCTGCATTTAAAGGGGTCCATCTGGCAAATGATAAAATGGGATTTGGGGTGAAAAATGTATAAGCATATAAATTTTGACTGGGCCACCATAAGAATTATTACATCCTCACTGACGAAGAATTTGAAAAAGTCAATTTCATTGAGGCCTGTAGTGTTAAATTGGATTCTTGAGCTGCCCATAAAATCAAGGATAACAGGCTAATTTTCAAGGGGTGGAGTCCATATTGGATCAATTGATGAAGGGGTTGCCTCGGTCCTAGAGCTAGTTGCTGGGATCCTTTTTCACTACATAAGGAAGAAAAAAAGAGGAATGTAGGATCTTCCTCACTGCCTGAATCTGTATCAGAAGCAAGGAAAGTGCCTCCTGTGCTGAATAGTGTTTTATTGACAAGTGGGACATTTATATTTTATTCTTCTAAATGGTGGAGATTTGTGTGTAAGTGGTGCTTTTACACGTGTATTATGTGAGGCCTGTGTAAAGTGTACTATTTATTATTACATTTATTAGATAAATAATTAGAAAAAAACAAGTAAAGAAAAAACGAAGAGAAAAAATTAGGGAAAAAAGTAGAAAAGAGCAGTAGAAAGGAAAAATTTAGAAGGAAATCTTTAAGAAAAAAAAGAGGAAAAAATGAAACGAGAAATTAGTAGAAGTAAAGAAAACTTGGTTTAAGAAAATTTACAGTGACTTTCACTACACTAATAACCTACCTATAAAACTGGTAGGTATAAACTATTTTTTTCCTCACTAACACTCCGATGTTCGCTACCCCATAATGACCTAACTATGAAGCTACTTGGTACTAACTTTTCATTTTCTTCTGCAAAAGAAAAATAGACTTCACTAACACAGTGACGTCCGCTCTTCTAATTCCCTACCTACAAAGCTACTCGGTACTAAACATACATTTTTTTTTCTGCAAAATAAATAATAATCTTTTTTTTTTTTTTTTACAAGAAATTCGGACGTCACTAACACTGCAATGTCCGCAATACCTACTTACAGAAAAGAAAAGTCCCTTTGCACAGACTGTGATCAGTATTACTGATCAGAGCACTGTGACCATGGGAAGCGCACACGTTATTGTGGCAAAAAAAAAGTGCACCAAAAATTGAACAAGGATGCTTAGCACAGAATTCAATTGGGGGGGGGGGGTGGACGGAAGATGCGCGCACATAAAAGTCGCCAAAAAATAAGTGCCAAAAATGCAATTGGGAGTGGGGTGATGGGGGTTGGGGGATGGAGGGAGCTGGGACAGGGATCAGGTACTGCTGCTGCAGTGTACTCAGATCAGTCACACAGAGCAGAGCACAGCACAGCAGACAGCACAGCACAGGAACAAAGAACTGAAGATTGGACACTCTGGATAGCAGGAAGATCACAGCTGCTGGCAACCAATTATTTCTCTCACAGGTTCACAGATGATCTACAGAACCATTCTGCACATCAGATATTATGGAAAAATAATGTGCGGAGCTGCAATCATCATTTTAACTTAACCCTTTGAGCGCAATTAGTCAGTAACTATTGATCCACCAATCGCCAAAAAAGCGTATTTTCACTGCTATGATTTGTGCGGTCTCAGACTTGCCATATTCGATTTTGTTTCTCCAGTTTAATGGTAACGTGCTGTGATTGGCTGCTCAGAATTGACTCGCAAATCACAGCCATCGCCAATGCGGGCAGGAGGTACAGCCTCCCGTGGTAACGTGCAGGGATGGTCTGCTGAGACAGCAGCCATTTTTACTCGATCACCACACAGCCAGGTGAATGGAATTTGCAGTGCCATACATGTATGGTAGTTTGTGGGAAAGTGCAAGGGGTTAAAGAAATCCTGGACAACCCCTTCAACCGTATGACTATGTAAAAGACTTAGGCCACCATTCATCAAAGAGTTTAAGCAAAAAATCTAGTATGGTACATTTTGAAAAGTCACTATTTTTTCTTGTACAATGCATCGTTGCACAAAAAAAATTTTTTGGACGTTTTCATTCCAGTTTCAGCCTCCTCTAGCAACATGGGTGGAGCTGGAGCGGGACACGGTCAGAATGGAGGGTAGTGGTATCTTTTTATTTAATTCATGACCCGCTATGGAGGATATTATTCAGGGAGACACACACCACTTTAAAGACGCGTCTGATTCATTAAGAAGCATATGCCCCTTAATGTATCAAGTGTCTCTGACTCCACCAGGCCCCCTCATCAAGACTAGTATGAACAACACCGGTCTTGATGATTCTGTGCCTTTGAGTTCTGCTGTAGGACAAAACAGAGATCCTAATGCAATAAAAATAAATTTATCAAAACTGAAAATTGAACCTAGAAATGACATAGCGTTTTATACAACTTATCTTTGCATTTTACCATTTCATAATTTAAAAGAAATGTCATCAGAAAATATGAAATAAAAAAACATTGGCGACATTTAAAAAAAAAAAAAATATATATATATATATATATATATATATATATATATATATATATATATATATATATATATATATTAGGCGTCGGGTTCCTGCAGCAGCTCAGCAGGCTCACATTCTGCGGTATCCCATTGTCTATCGACCGCAGAGGAGATTGCTAAGCAGTCTCGGCGTCCCAGATGCTCTGCCCAGACCTGCTCTGGGGGTCTGGTTGTTGCTGCCACCTTTGGATCAGCAATGGCAGTGCAGGCTGCTCAGCAGAAAATCACTCCAGAGGCTAAGTCCCTCCGTCGCTCTACTGGGCATGCTCACGAGACGATCTCCCTTTGGAGATCGGGAGTCACGTGCTCAGGTCTTCCTGATCTGATTGGTCCATCTCAAAGATCTGGAAGGTCCCAGAGGCGCACGGCTATAAAAGGTCCACATGGCCGCTCGGCCATGAGCTAGTATAGACTCTAATTGCTACTGTGTGAATGGTGATGGATGTATGGACTGCAAGTGACTCATTAAGATTCCCCTCCCTCTGATATTACGAATGTGTATAGGGATCTAGTTATAGAGTCAGCGCCAGTCAGTGGCAAGTTACTGGCCACACGGCACATCCTCCACAATACTCGCGTCCGACAGTTCGCCCCTCTTGGGCACTGTCGCATTGCGGCTGGCTCAGTCACCGCCCTGCTGTAGCAGTACTAGTTGGCGTCCGCGGTAGCGACGCCTCGCGCATGGTAAGTGTAGACGTACATTGCCCTGAGTCTTGGGTTTAGTCCTGTGACCACATACCGTGCGTGCACCCCGCTGAGTCCTGTGAGGTCAAAAGGCTCGGCATTTATGTTCATGCCTTTAGCGACTCTGTGAATCAACAGAGTACACCCAGCGCACATCGGATGACGTTATAACCCACGTGTGCTATACCGCCGCCACATAGCGCGTCTACCATTGTCTAGCAGCGGCTTTAACACCTACTGCACGGTGGACCCCGGGCGGCGAATGCACTTTCTATTATTTAACATTTAGTGCATTCCGCCTTCACTAACACATATATATATATATATATATATATATATATTTATACCGTAATACAAAACATGATTTAAGCCAGGGGTCCCCAACCGCTGGTCCGCGGCCCAGCACCGGGCCGCTGCAGTGCCCTTGCCGGTCCGTGGACACAAGGGGAGCCAGGGGTGGTCAGTGGCATAGCGGGGGCTGGGGCGGTGTGCAGCAATTCTTAGACTGCCCTCATGTGTAGCGGCGGCCAGGGAGCAATCCAAGCAGCTCCGCTGCCTGCAAGAGGGAGTAGCAGGAGCGGAGCTGCAAGGACCCGTCCAGCTTCCTGCCCGCCACCCGCGCTTCCTGTCTCTGACTGACACAGAGAGGAGCGCGCCGCAGCCGCTGCTGTGTCAGAGCGAGGAAGCGCGGGCGATGCTGCGGACAGGTGAGAGGAGAGAGGTGGTGTGTGTATATATAATATGTGTGTGTGTGTATGTATGTATGTCTGACTGTATGTGTATATATGTGTGTGTGTGTGTGTGTGTGTGTGTGTGTGTGTGTGTGTGTGTATGTATATGTATGTCTGTCTGTGTGTGTATGTGTGTTTGTCTGTGTTTGTGTAGGTGGAGCCTGGCCCTGGAGGAGATGGGGACATGAGGAGACGACCGTGATGGGGAGAGAAGGCCACGATGCCTGGGGTGATGGGAGAAGGCCATGAGGGGGTAATGGGAGAAGGCCATGAGGGGGTGATGGGAGAAGGCCATGATGGGGGTGATGGAGAAGGGAGTGATGGGGTGAAGGCAATGATGGGGAGAAGTGAGTGATGTGGTGAAGGCAATGATGGGGTGATGGAGCACTCATTCAAAACCTATGGTGAGTTGAGTCACATTATAAATGTTATCATTTAATTATAAGTATGCACTGCTACTCTACAACCGCGTCCATAGCCCCGCCCCCTTATGACCAAAGCCCCGCCCCTGCTACACCTCCATCCCCGCCCTGCCGGGCCATGGAAGAATGGTCTTGCTTGAAACCGGTCCCTGGTGCAAAAAAGGTTGGGGACCACTGATTTAAGCAACAGGTCATTTTCTAAGGACACGGCTTTAAATTAGTTCTCTTTAGTTCTCTCATCCATATAAAGGATTTTCCTTCAGTGAAAACCTTTATTAAAATGTAGTACTTGAAACTTGGAATGTCTGCACTTTTAATCTACTACTGTGCATCATCTAGCAACCATAACTGTGTTTTTTAATTAATTTCAAAGAAAAATGGTGAAATACCTGTAGATAGTATTCTCCTTCAACGATGTGCAAACCGTCGAAAACACCAAATACATACACTTCATCACTGTACTTCTCAGCCATTGTGTAATTTAGGTGACAACAAAAGTCATTTTGACATATGGAATACTCTCCATGTAGCTCTTCAAGTTCAGTAAAAGTATAATTATCAGCAAAAAGGTACCCATTAAATATGTTGCTTCCTGAAGGAGAGTTCTTAATTTGAGAAGCATATAGGTTCCAAGTAATAGGATAATATGATGAGGAATTCCGAGGATGGGAATTGAGTTCGGAGATCAGGAGGTGTCCTGACTCATTCATCATGTTATAGTAATACGGCACAACTTTATTTGGGGAAAAGATTCCACTGCCTATTAATAGAAAAGCAGAAAAAAAAAAAGATTGTTTTAAAAGTGATAATAGTAATTCTAATAATAGTTATAATAATAGTTTAATTTTAATATTTGAGAATTGTAGGCTGTTGCACATTTCATTTTACTCTTACAATAACCCACAACTTTCACATTTTTTTACTAACTCATTAAAGAGGTTGACCAAAATAAGAGAAACATTCTTTAGATACTATCTACTAAATACAATGCCACACCCATCCATGGATTATGTCTGGTACTGCAAAACCGTTCACTTTAACAGAACTAATCTGCAATACCAGACAAAATCTATACACTGGCGTGGTATTTGGAAAAAGCTATTTTGTTATCATGTTTATCCTTATACTTGATCATGCAACAGGCAAAGGAAGCAGTAGGAAAACAGAGCTGTGTTTATCATCAGTATGGACACCTGCCAATATTTTTAGATAAGTTAGTAATTAAAAAAAGTTTAAAATGTTGCCCTACGTTTTAGTTTACTTTCATATTCACACCCCTGGTATGCAGTATGCAACATGCTCCAAGTTTCATACTTATTAATTATGCTGCAGTCAATCAGTGGCCACTAATAAGCTGCAGCCATTCAGTAAGTAAGTAAGAGAAGAAGTCTACTCTGACCGACTAGAGAAGGATCGGATGCAGCAGTGCCATCATGTTGACAGTGCACATAATAACCTCTGCAGCCAATCACTTAGCACTTCAGCTCTTCTGATCTAGGAAGCTAAAGTGGTGATGTGCACTGTCCACATGACATCACTGCTGCTGCCAAAACAGAAATAAGATCAGCAGTGGAAAGCTGCACTGAACATAGGGAGGATGAATACTATCTGAGTTTGTATTTTTAATAGGATTATATTATTTGGGGACCATTTTTCTAAAAGTGAAAAAAAACTTCAAACTATATATCTGAGAGACGTGTGTACCACAATTTTATAACAGACATTCAATTTGGTTAAAACCAACATTTATTTGGTCATATAAAAAATACTCATTGTATAAATCACAAAAAATGAACACAATATAACCACTAACAAGGGTATCACAATAGACAAATTCAGGGAAGAATATAACTTTGTATAATATTACTATAGTGCACAGGATATATGTCTACAGAAAATATGCGCTAATATCATGCGATTTGCTTATGACACCTGTGCACCACTCATAAATATAGAAATGAATGACATTGTCCCCAGATACTATGATCAATATCTAGTATATGTTTCCAAAAAAGACTAATAAAAGAAACTGCCAGAAATATATGTTTAGTATGGATAACAAGCTGAATGTTCTCAGGACAACTGCTTAGGGGCAAAAATGGACAGACTAGAAGTTGTCAATATATGTATATACTTACCCCCCTATTGAAAAAGCTCACGCGAAACGCGCGTCGGGGAACTGCTGCCACTAACAGGTCAGGTATTCACATTAAGCTGCCATGTTTATTTTATGTGCTGGTTCTTTACTGCGATGATGGGCTTTTCCATATAGAGACATGCTTTACTATGGTTGGAGATTAACTCTGAGGCTGTTTATTTGTACACTGCCACTAGGTAATTTACACATAATCATATATAAGTGATATTTATATCTTATTGCACTTTGCACATAGCACTTTAAGAAAGAGGTATATATATTCTTTTGACAATAAACTTTTAGTCTGTCCATTTTTGCCCCTAAGCAGTTGTCCTGAGAACATTCAGCTTGTTATCCATACTAAACATATATTTCTGGCAGTTTCTTTTATTAGTCTTTTTTGGAAACATATGCTAGATATTGATCATAGTATCTGGGGACAATGTCATTAATTTCTATATTTATGAGTGGTGCACAGGTGTCATAAACAAATCGCATGATATTATTAGCGCATATTTTCTGTAGACATATATCCTGTGCACTATAGTAATACTATACAAAGTTATATTCTTCCCTGAATTTGTCTATTGCGATACCCTTGTTAGTGGTTATACTGTGCACCATGTATCTTCATTTTTTGTGATTTATACAATGAGTATGTATTTTTTATATGACCAAATAAATGTTGGCTTTAACCAAATTGAATGTCTGTTATAAAATTGTGGTACACACTTCCTTTATTTTTGTTTGAAGACTAGTTAATGGGAAGTTATTTATAGGCCTTGTTGTATGGCATATATATCTGAGAGATTGCATTTAGCATTACCTGTCATCCTGATGCTTGTATTGTGGGTGTTGGCTGAAAGCAAATTTACACCCATTCCCATCGCCCATGCTGAGTGGAATTCTATAGCAGTCAGATGAGGGAGAAGATTCATCCATGCAGTAGGAAAAATAATAGTGTCCACATTGTGCTCTACTACAAGTGCAACAGCTGGGTCATAAAAAAGTATGTCAAAGCAAATAAAAATCCCAAATTTTCCAAATGGAGTGTCAAAGGTCACAATCTCAGGTTCTTTGGGAACATTAAATTGGACCTCTCCAAGAAACAAGTTATACTGTAAGAGAGATGTACCATTAGACAAACCACACAATTATGTTGATATAAGCTGTAAAAGTCTCCATTAGCAGAAATTTTAAAAAAAGTATTGCGATATATATATTGCAAAATACATATTAAAGCTAGAAAAATTAGAGAAATCAACAGAAAGATCTAAAAAAAAAAGCAATTGTTTTTAATCATAAAGAACTCTACAAATGGACTGGCTGCCTCATAACAGGAATGTGTTAAATCTACCTATATCGAAAAAAAGTGACCATCACATCCAAACATAAACCAGGTCTGAACAGGTGCTTACCTAGAGTTGCCAACTCATATACAATCAAACAGATAAGGCAGCACTCTGTAGCGCTATAGCATGCAAACATGAAATACAAAAATTGAATTGCATTACTGCATTAGAAATATGAAAAATTGAGAATGCTTAGTGCATAAATTGGCCAAGTCATGTGTACCTGGCAGTCATGATAAGGTGATTCTCGTTTTCCAGGACCTAACCTAATGCCAATCCTTTCTTAGACAATCTACTTCTCTCTGGGAACCTAACATGAATCCTCTCTTGGACTAAAGTCTATTTCTCTATGGAGGGGTAGGATCCTGTTGCAAAAAAACGCCTGAGGCTAAGGGGCGAAGTGCTCAGTCAGAAGGTTAATGCATACAAATATCAAAAAAACTGACCGTCACATCCAAACATAAATCAGGTCTGAACAGGTGCTTACCTAGATTAGCCAACTCAAATACAATCAAACAAATAAGAGTGCTACCCCTACATAGAGATTTAGACTTTAGTCCAAGAGAGGATTCATATTAGGTTCCCAGATAGATGTAGACTGTCTAAGAGAGGACTGGAATTAGGTCCTGGCAATCCCCTTAACATGGCTGCCATGTACACATGACTTGGCCAATTTATGCACTAAGCATTCTCAATTTTTCATATTTCCAGTGCAGGAATGCAACTCAATTTTCATATTTCATGTTTGCATGCTATAGCGCTACATTCTTCATGAATCAGGAGCATCTGACAATTTGTGTGTGTCTCTTTGTGCGCACTCCATAAATCTTACGCCAGTCCCTGCTGAAGTAAGATTTGTGGCACAGCAAATGTCGCTGCTCTTTATGAATTTGACGAGTGGTGGTTGCGACAACCTCGACCCACCTAAGCTCTACCCATTTTGTCAGAGCTAGTAAAAATGGCATCAGAGCGGTAAAAGTTTCAAAATTTTAGCAGTCATTTTTGCAGAAGCTTTGCCACCGGCATATTTCTTTTAATAAAAAGCCACCTGAAGAATTGTCAGGTCACTTCTTTTAACTGATTCACGTCTTTAGAAAGCTGAGCTAGATAAAAGAAGTTGAAAAGACTGAACGTTTGGAACAACAAGTTGTTTTTATATTACAGCCTACATGTTCAACCTTTTTACAATTATTGAGTGCTTTTTCACGTAGTTTACGGAGCATACCCTCCTGAAAAAGAAGTCGTGTGCATGTACCCTAAAACATAGTGCTGTGAGGGGATATTGTCAGAATACCATGTGACCCATAGTTTTGGCAGCAAAAACTGAGGACACGTTCCTTTTAAGAAAATACTTGCTTGGCATATAAATCGAATCATGAAGACATACCTTGTGATAACGTGCTACTAACTTCCCACTAGAGTCATATACTACAGCAGTGTTATAGTTGTATTGGCCATCATCTGGGCATCCAATATCAGAGATGTTGCACAATTTTTTATCACCAATATTTGCAACCACATAAATGGAATTATCCTTTGCCATACAACTCAGTCTTGTCTGAACAGGAGTTGGACCAAACCTGCACAATTCAAAGGCAATAACTTGTCAGAATAGATGCTCTCTCACAAAAAAGAAATGCCACAAAGACCCTGCAATGTACAACATAGCTGTAATAAAATTGCTGTATTTTGATGCCATTTTTAGATATATTTTGAGTCATAGGATTAATGTAAATATAATCACTTATTTCTTGGTTTATATTTGTAAGGTTGTGTCTCCACACATATACGAGGGGCTACCCAGCAAAACGAGAATTACGTATACTTATTTAAATTTTTTTTATTCAAGATAACATCTTGAAAACATTAATCCCCTTCAAACACTGTCCATTAGATGGTATGCACTAGAGTTGAGCGACTTTGGTCGGATCGGGTTTCATGAAACAAAATTTGCTTCAGATGAAACTGGTCCGACTAGTAGAGTTGAGCGACTTTTGTTTTTTTATGGTCGAGTTTCGTTTCGTGAAACCCGACTTTTCCAAAAGTCGGGTCGAGCAAGATCGGCCGATTATAGGGAAAAGTCGGGGTCGTCCGGAAACACGAAACCCAATGTAAGTCAATGGGGAATAAAAGTAGGCAGTGAGAGGAGGACAGGAAACACACCTACAGTGCTCATTTGAATGCCAAAAGCATCAATTCTTCTTACTTAAGCTGGTCAACCTTAATTAACTTCATAATACAAGTTACGCACTGAAAAATGGGGGTTATTTGGCTAAAGTTGTGGGGGGGTAGGGCTGGCTCCAGGTTTTCATGTGCCCTGGGCGAAAGAGCGCCCCTTTAACACATAATACCACAACTCATCATGCTCCGATACGGCAGAGAAATAGCGGTATAGTACAATGAAAAATACTTCACTTTTTACATCTCATAACGAGGCCCATCTATTTCTCCATACAGAATCATTGGTCCCATATAATGTTTGAAACAGCATATGATGAGCTCCACATAATGCTACAGTATATGTTGGTCCCCATGGATGAAGCTCCACTGTCTTATGGGCCCAAATAATGCTCCAAACATAATGGGCCCCATTTCTAATGCTCTAGTGTATAATGGGCCCTGTAAATGCTGCTCCAGTGTCTGATGTCCACCTTTGGAATGTTCCAGTGTATGGTGGGCCCCATCTATCATTCTCCAGAGTATAGTGCTCCCCAAAAATTGCTGTCCCAACATTGAAAACAATCAAATAAGTCTCCTCGCTAGGGAATCCCTGTACTAGTCTGGACTCCTCGTCGTCCCCATCTTCCATCTCACTGCACAGTATTTCAACCTTGCAAGTGCTGTGATCCTGAGCAAGCAGGGGGGGCCCACTCGTTGGCGACGGCACTGGCACAGGGCCCCTGATAGTACGGTGGTGTGTCTGATGGCGGGTGGGCCGAACCTGCACTTTCATCTGCAGCTTCCTCTTTGTCACCGTGTAAGATGGAACTGTATATGGGAAGGGTAACCTGAGTTTCATCAGGGTCAGATTCAGGCCGGGTAGCGTGCGAGGGGAATGTAGTGGTCTGGGTCAATGTACCAGCAGATTCATCGAGCAGTGGCTGGGCATCAGTGCACTTGTGTCGCCCCCAGGAGTACGTCGCCACAGTGGCATTACCTTCCTCCTAGGGAGTGTGATGTCATGCTTGGGAGCAACGAAGGATCTCTCTAGCAGGTTAACTGATTGGGCGGCGTTATTCCCATGAGTCATGACCCTCCAAACAGCGTTCATGAAGGCAAAGTGTTTGTTTTACGTGGGCAGTATGGTTGCAAAGCTGAACCTTAAAGGAATGTCCAGAAGGGCACCACCAGGAGTGGAGCCTACGGCATAATTTGACTCAACACGGGCAACATCAACCATGCCAGCTACAGAAAAGATGCACACATTGCAAGCTTAATTCCGTTAACGAACGAGACTCCGTCATGCCCCGCGGTCCGAGTCTGGCTTACTAGAGGGACACGTGAGGCTCTGGCACATGAGATTGGCCAATAACTGGTGTGTCATGCCCTTACATGTCCATGGCTGCATGTGCGCTACACTGAAAAGGCCAGCGTTTGTCGCTTACAGGTGCAGATAACCCGCTGAACAACGTTAGTGATGGGGATCATTGATTACAATTATTACTCGCGAACGATGATTTCCCAGTAAGTGCAGGTCAACCGCAGTTCCGGAATTAGGCCTAACCATCATTCCTGAAAAAAATGAAAAACTTACGTGTGCAAACCACAGGTGCTGTAGCTTGCTTAACAGCTCGCCATCCGTTCAAACGCCCAGTATGGGTTACACGTGATTGCACAAAGGTGAGAAAGGGTACCGTATCCCCGGTAACATGTATGGATAGCGTACACATTCAAAAGATATGTCTATACATCAGGAGGCAGGCTCAGACGGTGTTAGGCCCAGTATGGCTTGCACGTGATTGCACAAAGGTGAGAAAGGGTACCGTATCCCCGGATAACATGTATGGATAGCGTACACATTCAAAAGATATGTCTATACATCAGGAGGCAGGCTCAGACGGTGTAAGGCCCAGTATGGCTTGCAAGTGATTGCACAAAGGTGAGAAAGGGTACCGTATCCCCGGATAACATGTATGGATAGCGTACACATTAAAAAGATATGTCTATACATCAGGAGGCAGGCTCAGATGGTGTAAGGCCCAGTATGGCTTGCAAGTGATTGCACAAAGGTGAGAAAGGGTACCGTATCCCCGGATAACATGTATGGATAGCATACACATTCAAAAGATATGTCTATACATCAGGAGGCAGGCTCAGACGGTGTTAGGCCCAGTATGGCTTGCACGTGATTGCACAAAGGTGAGAAAGGGTACCGTATCCCCGGATAACATGTATGGATAGCGTACACATTCAAAAGATATGTCTATACATCAGGAGGCAGGCTCAGACGGTGTCAGGCACAGTATGGATTTGACGGCCCAGATTACACAGCGGAGGAGCAGGGAGAGGTAAAGATTGCAAATGCTGGAGCCCTGCCCAAGCAAGGGGGGCCCACTCGTGGGCATCGGTACTGGCACTGGGCCCCTCATAGTACGGCGGTGTGTCTGACGGCGGGTGTGCACCACCACCATCAGAGACACTTGATTGCACTACGAGGGACCCTGTGCCAGTGCCCGCGCCCAAGAGTCGACCTACCCACCTGTCCAGGGCAACGGCACTCGCACGGTGTCGTGCTCTAGGTGGTGACCCCGGCCATGGGGGGGGGAGGCAGCACAGTTAGGGAGTTTTAGAAAGTGGCATATGCTGATGTTGGACATTCAGCTGATGCAAAAGGCGAAATAGGTCAAGTCCCAGGAAGAGGTGGACCAAAGCAAGCCATTTTTCTGTCACCCTATGTGTCATCAGGGGAAGGTGGGACAAAATCCTTGGAAACCCATGCATGGTTCATTTTAATGAAGGTTAGATCATCCACATTTTGGGTTGACAGACGGGTCCTTTTTTCTGTCAGGATTGATCCAGCTGCACTGAAGACTCTTTCCGATAGCACACTTGCAGCTGGGCAAGTGAGCTCCTGTAAGGCATATTGGGCCAATTCAGGCCAGGTGTCCAGTTTAGCAGCCCAATAGTCAAAGGGGAATGACCTGTGTGGGAGAACATCGATATGGGAGGAAAAGTAGTTTGTAACCATAGTTGACAACTGCTGTCTCTTGTCACTTTCCATCGATGCTGTATTGCCAGTTGTGTGAGCGGTACTTGAAAAATCAGTCCACAACATTGTCATGAAACCCCTGTCTCCAACGCCACTTCTGCTTTGTGCACCATGAACACCTCTGCCAAGCTGCCCCCGGCCCGTACGGCTCGTGTGAGAACCATCACCGCTGCTGTGTGCTGGGAATGCCTCAAGCAACCGATTTACCAGAGTTGCTTGTTTATTAGCCAATATTAGGTCAAGGTTCTCCTGTGGCATGATGTTTTGTAATTTGCCTTTATAGCGTGGATCCAGGATGCTGGCCAACCAGTAGTCGTCATCGTTCATCATTTTGGCAATGCGGGGGTCCCTTTTTAGGATCCGCAAGGCATAATCTGACATGTGGGCCAATGTTCCCGGTGTCAATGATGCACTGCGAGTGCTGGTTGGAGGAGCACTTTCTGGCAAATCCACATCCCTCCAGTCACGCACAAACCCTGTACCAGACCTTGCCACGCCAACATTTTCACTTGCCCCACGAGATGCATCCTCCTCCCCTAAGTAATCATCCCCATCATCATCCTCCTCCTCCTCTTCTTCCTCCAACTCGTCCAGGAGAGGTCCCTGAGCAGACAATGGCTGAATGTCATCAAGGATTCCCTCCACCTCTTCCTCCTTGTCAACATTGGCTGCAGACGCCTGCTCCTTAAGGTGTGTCAAAGTTTGCATGAGCAGACACATAAGTGGGATGCTCATGCTTAGGATGGCGTCGTCTGCGCTTACCAGCCGTGTGCATTCCTCAAAACACTGAAGGACTTTACAGAGGTCTTTCAGCTTCGACCTCTGCACACCTGTCAACTCCATGTCTGCTCTCAAAGTGCCTGGCCGTGTATCCTCCCACAAATGCATTATGGCCTGCCTCTGCTCGCACAGCCGCTCCACCATGTGCAGGGTGGAGTTCCACCTTGTTGCAATGTCGATAATGAGGCGGTGGTTGGGAAGGTGGAGCAATCGCTGCAGCTTCTGCATACGAACGGAGTGTACAGGCGACCGGCGGATGTGCGCGCACAGTCTTCGCACCTTATGGAGCAGGGCTGTTAACTCCGGATAATTTTTGAGGAAGCACTGCACCACCAGGTTCAAGGTGTGAGCCAAGCAAGGTATGTGGCTGAGTTTTGAAAGGGCTATGGCTGCCACAAAATTACGGCCGTTATCACTAACTACCTTTCCTGCCTCAAGATGTACACTGCCCAGCCATGACTCAGTTTGTCGCTTCAAGTACTCGGCCAGCACCTCGGCGGTGTGTCTGTCGCCCAAACACATCATCTGCAACACAGCCTGCTGACGCTTTCCACTAGCTGCTCGATAGGGGGACACCTCGTGTGCAACAGTGGCAGCTGCAGATGGAGTGCTCGTACGACTGCGCTCTGTGGACGAGCTTTCGCTTCAGGAGGAGGAGGAGGAGGAGGGTGGAACGCCTACAGCCAACTGTTTCCTATACCGTGGGCTAGGCAGCACTGTCCCACCACCGCTGTCCCCTGTGGACCCTGCATCCACCACATTAACCCAGTGCGCAGTGATGGACACGTAATGGCCCTGGCCATGCTGACTGGACCATGCATCAGTTGTGAGGTGCACCTTTCCACTCACTGACTGCTTGAGTGCATGGACAATGCGGTCTTTCACATGATGGTGGAGGGCTGGGATGGCTTTGCGAGAGAAGAAGTGGCGACTGGGTAGGTCATAGCGTGGTACTGCATAGGCCATGAGTTCGCGGAAAGCTGCGCTTTCCACCAACCGATAGGGCATCATCTCAAACGAGATTAGTTTGGAAATGTGGGCGTTCAAACCCAGTGTACGCGGATGAGAGACCGAGTACTTTCTTGACCTACTCATAGTGTCTGGGAGGGTGAGCTGGACTTGAGAGCTGCATATGGTAGAAGTAGCGGTGGACAGGGCGGACTGAGAGAGGGTTGATGATGGTGATGGAGTTGGTGTTCTTTCTGATGGCCTAGATTCAGTATTTCGTTGATCTAACAGTGGGATTCCCTGACTGCTGTGGCCTTGCAACGACACCTCAACATTTGCTGCTGTGCTAACCGGTGGGCTTACAGTGGGGGAAACAATGTAGCGTTGCTGACTACCTTCTTTGTGATCAGTTGCACATGTGGCACTTGAGGTTTGGTGTTGTGTCCACGCTTGCAAGTGCATGCTGGTTAAATGTCTAAGCATGCAACTGGTATTCAAATTTTTCAGATTTTTCCCTCGGCTAAAGGTCTTTGCGCACTTCTTACAGATAACCTTGGCCTGATCATGAGGATTTTGTTCAAAAAAGTGCCACACTGCACTCTTCCTACTTTGGCAGACATTTTGCGGCCTAGCACGCTGTGATGTTTTGACCCTCTGGACAAGCTGTCCAGCAACTCTTTTGATTTTTGGAACCTGTCTTTGGAGTGCTCCGGGCCTGCCAGATAACAGCTGTTGCGATGTTGATGTCTGCTGTGGATGCTCCTCATCTGAGCTATTGGAAGCAGCACCCTCTTCCCCCAATGGATGCCAATCTGGGTCAACAACTGGGTCATCCATTACCTCCTCTTCAATGTCATGTGCACCTTCCTCTGTGTCACCGTGTATGGTGGTATAGTGTGCGGGAAGGGGCACCTGAGTCTCATCAGGGTCAGAATCAGGCTCTGTACACTGCGAGGACAATGTAGTGCTCTGAGTGAATGTACCAGCAGAATCATCTATCAGCGGCTGTGCATCAGTGCACTCCATGTCAGATTCATCTTGGCCTGGGTAATTCACCATTTCACTTGATAATCCAGGCATGGTATGTGAAAACAGCTCCATGGAGTAATCAGTAGTATGGCCTGCGTCATCCTTCAATCTTGGTTGTGGTGAAGGACACAAGGAAAGGTGTGGTTCATGAACATGAGCCTCCAATGATGACTCAGTGCTTTTACTTTTTACAACTTCAGAAGAGGAGGCGATAGAGCTGGAGGCTGAGTCAGCAATGTAAGACAAAACTTTTTCCTGATGCTCTGGCGTTAAAAGCGGTTTGCCAACTCCTAGAAAACTAAGCCTTCGAAGCCTTATGGAGCCAGACGATGACGCAGGTTCAACACCTCCTGCATTCGGTCCTATTTTGCTTTTGCCACTACCATCAGATCCACCACCAACACCATCATTACCAGCTGCCAACCCCCGCCCAATTCCACGGCCTCTTCCACCAGCCTTCCTCATTTTTGGTAGAAATGTAGACAAAATCCAACAAACTATATAGTAATGTAAAACAAGGTACAAGGTGTCTATAGGACAGGGGAGATTTAGATTTTCTGCACACACTAGTGGACACTGGATACTTTTGGATTGTGTGAGGCCCACTGAATATCAGAGCGCTATGTCACAGGCTCGATGGCACAGGTGTGAAAAAAGTGACTACAGGATAAGGGAGATTTTGAATTTCTGTGAGATTTTGAATTTCTGCAGACACTTGTGGACACTGGACACTTGGATTGTGTGAGGCCCACTGAATATCACAGCGCTATGTCACAGGCTCGATGCAGCAGGTGTGAAAAAAGTGACTACAGGATAAGGGAGATTTTGAATTTCTGCAGACACTTGTGGACACTGGACACTTGGATTGTGTGAGGCCCACTGAATATCACAGCGCTATGTCACAGGCTCGATGGCACAGGTGTGAAAAAAGTGACTACAGGATAAGGGAGATTTTGAATTTCTGCAGACACTTGTGGACACTGGACACTTTTGGATTGTGTGAGGCCCAATGAATATCAGAGCGCTATGTCACAGGCTCGATGCAGCAGGTGTGAAAAAAGTGACTACAGGATAAGGGAGATTTTGAATTTCTGCAGACACTGGACACTTTTGGATTGTGTGAGGCCCAATGAGTATCAGAGCGCTATGTCACAGGCTCGATGCAGCAGGTGTGAAAAAAGTGACTACAGGATAAGGGAGATTTTGAATTTCTACAGACACTTGTGGACACTGGACACTTTTGGATTGTGTGAGGCCCACTGAATATCAGAGCGCTATGTCACAGGCTCGATGCAGCAGGTGTGAAAAAAGTGAATTGTAGAATTGGGCAGAATAGGAATCTCCCTAGAGTGTAGGTCTGTAAGAACGGAACAAGTCCTCCACAGTGACACACAGATAGCTTCACTGTGGCTGTGATAACAGCCGTTACACGGTACTGTGTGAGGAGCGTACACCGCTGTATGGTGTGAATAAATGCACGCTCAGTACCTTAGCAGGACAAAAAGGAATTGGGATTGCTTTTAAAAAAGCAGTTTGCAGAGCAGTGGGGAAACAGCAATGCAGCTGTCAGGAAGCCTTAGAAGGCAGCCTAACAACCAACACCGCTGATCCACCACAATATAGCCTCCCCTTGCACTGCACACACAGTGACTGGTGTGTTGCACAGGCAAAATCGCTAGCAGCAGAAGCAGTTTTTTTGTCTTCTTCCCTGCCTAACGCTCTCCCTACAGAATCAGCAACCTCTCCCTATGCTAAGATCGGCAGAAGTAAGATGGCGGTCGGCGTGCACGCCCTTTTATAACCCCTGTGACGCCCACCAAAGCAAGCCAATCACTTGCATGCCCTTCTGAAAGATGGTGGCGACCCCTGCCTATGTCATCACGTTGCCCACAGTGTCCGTGGATCCTGATTGGCTGAAAAAGAGCGCTAAACAAACTTTTGAAACGCGACTTTGGCACGTAAGTCGCCGACCTCGTGGCCGACCTCATCCTAGGGTCGGGTTTCGTTTCATGAAACCAGACTTTGCAAAAAGTCGGCGACTTTTGAAATTGTTCGACCCGTTTCGCTCAACTCTACCGACTAGGGCAAAAAAAGTCGGAGTTTCGTTCGAAACCTGACCCCAATGCAAGTCAATGGGAAATAAAAGTCTGCATTGAGCGGATGACATTCATCCACTCAATGCCGACTTTTATTCCCCATTGACTTGCATTGGGGTCAGGTTTCGGACGAAACTCTGACTTTTTTTGCCCTAGTCGGACCAGTTTCATCTGAAACAAATTTTGTTTCATGAAACCCGATCCGACCAAAGTCGCTCAACTCTAGAATGCACTTATCCCAACGTTTTTTCCACTGTTTCCTTCCAGCTATTTTTTCTTAACCTCTTCTATGTCCTGAAAACGCTTTCCCTTTAGGTTTTTCTTCATTCTTGGGAATAGGAAGAAGTCACAGGATCGGGAGAGTAAGGGGGTAACACTGATTTTTTTGTCAAAAGTCATCACAAGGGATGAATCTTGGTGTTACGCCTAAGATCCTGAAACAAAACAGCAGTCCAGCCAGTCGTAGACAGCTTCATCACCCAGGCCAAAAATGGCATGGCGAGTTAAATCAAATTTAAAGTCCATGATGGTTTGTTTTTTTTATATCAAACGAGTTGATCACGTTGAATTTGTTCCTCGGCACCACAGTGAACCAAGATTACTATCTACAAGTGCTGAAGTGATTGCGTGAGGCAGTGAAAAAAACATTACCTGAATTGTGGTGATCGGGGGACTGGCTGCTTCATCATGACAATGCATCTGCCCACACAGCTTTGAGAATCAACCAGTTTTTGGTGAAAAAAAAGGCATGACAATAGTTTCTCACCCCCCTTACTCACCCAACATAGCCTCCTATGATTTCTTCTTATTCCTAAGAATGAAGAAAAACCTAAAGGGAAAGCTTTATCAGGCCGTAGAAGAGGTTAAGAAAAAAATTATAGCTGGAAGCACTTAACAGCGTTAGTTGAGAAGAATATAAAACATATTTTGAACAGTGGAAAAACTGTTGGGACAAGTGAATATCATCTCATGGACAGCATTTTGAAGAGGATTAATGTTTTCAAGATTTTATCTTGAATAAAATAATTAAATAAGCAATTATTGTTTTTTGGGGGTACCCCCTCATATGTTTTAAATTTTTGATATGTTAATTAGAAAACTATATGTTCCTAAACTATTTATGGTATTGTGAGAATCATGTGGGAATAGTGGATGAGGGCAGGTATATCTCGCCCAGATTCCTTTCCTATGTGGCCTAGTCTGGTCAGTATCGCACCTGCTTACTAATGGATAATGGGAGGTGGATATAAAAGGATGCAAGGTGGTTGTGTGAGTGTCTCAGCCTGGGAACACAGAGAGCCTGTCTGTGTGAGAGACACACGTGAGTGGAAGCAGTGCCCACTGCAACTGTGGTTTGACTGGACGGGAGAAGCCCGCTAGTTGGTAGTTAGGTTGTCCATTGTTTAGTTAGTGCCGGACAGGCAAGGATTTGTTTTATGTTTTATTTCCTTTTCATTGCTTTCACCGTTAATAAACCTGACCCAGGGTCAGTTATACACGAATCCCAGCTCTGCGCCTGAGTTTCATGCTGAATGCACGTGACCTTTGACCCCAGCAAAGGCGATCCCAGAGTGTTTTATCACATTGTGGTGGAGAACGCGGACATCACGTTGCAAGCATGAGCATGGAGGGCGTGGTGAAAGCGCTGGTACAGTCCACCGCCGTCCAGCAAGAAGCTAATCGGGTGATGATGGCGCAGCTGAAGGAGTTGGTGGACATGACAGTTACCGATCGTTCGCTTCTCCAGCAGGTGGCGCAGCGCTTGGCAAGCTTACCTGAGCTTAACCTGGAAGCCGAGTCGAGAGTGATTCACGTGAGTCGGTACTGGCAGAAAATGACGACCGAAGATGACGTCGAGGCATACCTGACCACGTTTGAACGGACGGCGGTGCGAGAAAAATGGCCGAAGGCACGATGGGCCAGCCTGATTGCCCCGTTTCTTTCCGGTGAGGCCCAAAAGGCGTATTATGACTTGGAACCTGAAGCTGCGCAGGACTTTGACAAATTGAAAGCCGAGATCTTGGCCCGGCTGGGAGTGACGACCGCTGTCCGTGCACAGAGAGTACATCAATGGACTTATCAGCCGGATAAACCACCGCGGTCCCAGATGTTCGACCTGATCCACGTGACGAAGAAGTGGCTACAACCCGAGGTGTTGACAGCGCCAGAGATAATCCAGAGAGTCGTCATGGACAAGTACCTGAGAGCTCTACCGCCAGCCCTGAGGAAGTGGGTAAGCCATGGAAATCCTACGACGGCAGATCAACTGGTGGATCTGGTTGAACGTTACTCCGTGGCGGAAGGACTCCGAGACGACGCTACCCCACCTCGTTCTTCATCATCTCCACGTGGAACCGGTAAGACTGTTCCAGGGAGTAGGGGAGATGGAAAAATCCCTAAGACAGTGGGGGAGGAAAACGGGACTGCCCGCACTGCGAGGCCGAGAGTAACGAACTATGGTCT
The DNA here is from genome assembly GCF_039654945.1 of Dendrobates tinctorius. Taxonomy (NCBI): domain Eukaryota; kingdom Metazoa; phylum Chordata; class Amphibia; order Anura; family Dendrobatidae; genus Dendrobates; species Dendrobates tinctorius. The sequence continues at coordinate 38,214,789 of NW_027361714.1, forward strand.
AAGCAAGGGGCCCGTTAGGTGTTTCCGCTGCCAAGAGATGGGACATATTGCTGCGAACTGTCCGGTCACTACTGAACCCATGCAGTGCGACGTCACAGACTCTAAAAACCGCATGTCTATGGTTGCACGGGTAGTGAGTGTGAATGCCGGTCAAAAGGATGTGGAAAAACACTTGTGTGATTTAACTGTTGATGGCAAAAATGTGGTGGCATTGTTAGACTCGGGAAGTGTGGTGACTCTGGTGAAGGCCAGTCTGGTGTCAGCCCCGACTGGACCATCAGACAAATTTTCTGTAACGTGTGTGCATGGAGACACCTGTTCGTACCTCACCACGGTCATATGCATTACTACTTCTTATGGGTCTGTGCAACATAAAGTGGGACTCGTCCCGGCGTTATTGCATGATGTTATCCTGGGCCGGGATTTTCCCCACTTCTGGCAATTGTGGGAGAATCAGTTGATGCCCTCGGGTAATAGTGTACATGATTCTTCTCCCAGGGAGCGTGTGGGTCCCGAACCCCTGGAAGAGGTCTCCCCGGAAGACTCGGGGGAAGAGTCTGCGGGAAATGACCTGCAGTTCCCGTTTTCAGTCATGGCGGGTGATAATGAGGAGACCGGGGAAGAGGAGGAGGCTGACAGCCGTCCACCTCCCCGTTTGCCGGATTTAGAAGTTCAGAAAGATGACTTCCAAAGCGAGCAAAAAAAGGATCCTACCCTGTCTCAGGCTAGGACAAATGTAAAAGTGATAAATGGGCTACCCGTAGAACCTGGCTCTAGGCTGGCATATCCTTACATGGTTCTGGAGAATGATTTACTCTATCAGATAGAGAAAAAGGGGGAAGATACGGTGCAACTATTAGTCATGCCAAAACCCTACCGGCGGCAGGTGCTGGACCTGGCCCACGGACATGTGATGGGAGGTCACCTGGGAGTCCAGAAAACCACCGAAAGGATATTACACTGTTTTGTTTGGCCAGGCATGCATCATGATATTCGTGTATATTGCGAGTCTTGTCCTGACTGCCAAGCCTCTGCACCTAAGCCCCGGTTCTGTAGCCCTTTGGTACCCCTACCTATTATTGAAGTCCCGTTTGAGAGGATTGCGATGGATTTAGTTGGGCCCATTCCACGGTCTGCACGTGGACACCAACATATCCTGGTCATCTTGGATTATGCCACTCGTTACCCGGAGGCCATCCCTTTGCGTAACACGGCCACCAAGACGATTGCCAAGGAGCTGGTGCATGTGTTTAGTCGGGTCGGTATACCAAAACAGATACTCACCGACCAGGGGACCCCCTTTATGTCCAGGATAATGAAGGAGCTCTGCCGATTGTTACAAATCGAACCGTTACGCACATCCGTGTATCACCCTCATACAGACGGTTCAATAAAACTCTGAAGCAGATGCTGAGAAAGGTGATAGACAAGGATGGGAAGAACTGGGACTATTTACTTCCGTATTTGCTTTTTGCCATCAGGGAAGTACCCCAGTCTTCCACGGGATTCTCGCCTTTCGAGTTATTGTACGCCCGACGTCCTCGCGGACTGTTAGATGTTGCAAAAGAAACCTGGGAGGGTCAGGTCACTCCATTTAAAACAGTGATAGATCACGTCACACAAATGCAGGACCGTATTGCGGCTGTTATGCCTATTGTCAAAGAACACATGATCCAGGCTCAAGGAGCCCAAAAAAGAATCTATGATAGGGGCGCCAAGATCCGTACGTTTGCACCCGGAGATAGGGTGTTGATCCTGGTCCCCACGGTGGACAGTAAGTTCCTGGCAAAGTGGCAGGACCCCTTTGAGATCAAGGAAAGAGTTGGTGAAGTAAACTACAAAGTATACCAGGCAGGTAAACGGAAACCTGAACAGATTTATCATGTAAATCTGATAAAGCCCTGGAAGGATCGGTCTGCCTTGTCAGCGGAGCTGGCCCGTCCTGTCTGCTCGCATACCGTACCGGAGGTACGGGTTGCAGAGACTCTCTCGGAGCGGCAAAAGACGGAAGTCAGGCAGTTTCTACTTCACAACCAAAAGTTTTTCTCAGAAAAACCCGGGCAGACTATGCTAATGAAACATGACATCGTAACGGAACCTGGTGTCACAGTTCACGTAAAGCCCTACCGAATCCCGGAAGCGCGCCGTGAAGCCGTTTCCCGAGAAGTGAAGGCAATGTTAGAGTTAGGAGTCATTGAGGAATCGCACAGTGCGTGGTCCAGCCCGATTGTGCTAATTCCTAAACCGGACGGCACCATCCGGTTCTGCAATGACTTCAGGAAACTGAATGCGGTCTCAAAATTTGATGCCTACCCCATGCCCCGGGTCGACGAGTTAATAGATCGGTTAGGAAAAGCCCGGTATATTACTACCCTAGACCTAACAAAGGGGTATTGGCAGATCCCTCTGGCTGAGGCTGCCAGAGAAAAGACGGCATTTGCTACGCCGGAAGGTTTATTTCAGTATGTGTATATGCCGTTTGGACTGCACGGGGCACCGGCGACCTTCCAGAGACTGATGGATCGAGTCCTGAGGCCACATAGGCGGTACGCTTCGGCCTATTTGGATGACATTGTCATTTACAGCTTGGACTGGGAGACTCATCTCCAGAAAGTACAAGCTGTGATTGACGACCTGTGGGAGGCAGGTCTAACCGCGAACCCCAAGAAATATCACATCGGGCTAGAAGAAGCCCGGTATTTGGGGTATGTAATTGGGAGGGGTGTTGTTAAACCCCAGGTTGATAAGATTCAGGCGGTTCAGGACTGGCCACAACCTGTCAACAAGAAGCAGGTGCAAGCCTTCCTGGGGATCGCCGGTTATTATCGCCGGTTCATACCCAATTTTGCAGCCATCGCTACCCCACTGACGGATCTTACAAAAGGGAAAGACTCCGTCATGATTAAATGGAGCTTAGCGGCTGAAGAAGCCTTCCATAGCCTAAAACGGGCACTTTGCTCTCAGCCCGTACTGGTGACTCCGGACTTCCGCAGCGAGTTTGTGGTACAAACGGATGCCTCTGATACCGGTATCGGGGCTGTACTCTCACAAGTGAGGGACGGAGTGGAACACCCAGTCCTCTATCTCAGCAGGAAGCTGAATAAACACGAGCAAAGGTATGCAGTCGTAGAAAAAGAGTGCCTCGCCATTAAGTGGGCTCTAGAGGCCCTCAAATATTACCTGGTCGGCCGAAAGTTCAGGCTGATCACTGACCATGCCCCTCTCAAGTGGATGCACTTGAACAAGGAACGGAATAGCCGGGTGACCAGGTGGTTCCTTGCCCTGCAGGCCTACACTTTTACGGTGGAGCACCGCCCAGGGGTACAGATGGGAAATGCAGATGCCCTGTCCCGAGTGCACTGTTTGGCGGGTGTCATTGCTCGACCGGAGTGGTCTGAGCAGAAGGGGGGGATATGTGAGAATCATGTGGGAATAGTGGATGAGGGCAGGTATATCTCGCCCAGATTCCTTTCCTATGTGGCCTAGTCTGGTCAGTATCGCACCTGCTTACTAATGGATAATGGGAGGTGGATATAAAAGGATGCAAGGTGGTTGTGTGAGTGTCTCAGCCTGGGAACACAGAGAGCCTGTCTGTGTGAGAGACACACGTGAGTGGAAGCAGTGCCCACTGCAACTGTGGTTTGGCTGGACGGGAGAAGCCCGCTAGTTGGTAGTTAGGTTGTCCATTGTTTAGTTAGTGCCGGACAGGCAAGGATTTGTTTTATGTTTTATTTCCTTTTGCATTGCTTTCACCGTTAATAAACCTGACCCAGGGTCAGTTATACACGAATCCCAGCTCTGCGCCTGAGTTTCATGCTGAATGCACGTGACCTTTGACCCCAGCAAAGGCGATCCCGGAGTGTTTTATCACAGTATGCAAAGTGTTTCTTTATGGGTTTATAATAGTGACTCTTAAACCAGAAAAGGTTATCCAAAAACCCTTAGTCTGAAGGTGGCTGATGAAAAATTGAGGCATGCAAGTAACTGTGAGATTTCCTCCCATGCTTAAAATCCCATGCTCCTTCACTATGAAGAAAAGTAAGCATTAAAGTAGATGGTATTATTACAATGTTCAAATATATGAAGGGTCAGTGCCGAGATCTTCATAATGATATTTTTACACATAAGCCAGCAACAGTGGCAATAATCTGCTTCCTCTAGACATAGAAAATGCCCCCTTTACTGTAACAACAGTGAGACTATGGAACTCTCTGCCACATGATGTTGTAATGGTTGATTCAATGCAAAAGGTCATGAAAGGCCTAGATGCCATTCTTGAAAAATATAATATTGCAAGTTATGGGCACTAGATTCTGTAATGGGATGTTGATCCAGGCAACTAGTTCAGTGTCGGACTGGGGAGCCAAGGGCCCACCAGTAACCAACTCCATGGCCCCACTTTTAAGCTACATGCAAATGTGACATTATCCTCAATCACAAATTTCTTGAACAATGAACTGTTAAATGAATAAGATGACGCCTATATCTGTACATAGTGATTCCAGTATACTGTGCCAAGTACTGCACATATAATAGGGTGGCGGCCTACTCTTGTACAGGGGCCCACCGGAAGATTCTCCTGCTCTCCTGTATACCAGTACAAGCCTGAGTCTGATTGTCGTATGTGGTGTCAGGAAGGAATTTTCACCCTCATCCGTGGCAATTCACATCTGCCTCATGGGTTTTTTTGCCGTGCTTTGGATCAATATGCTAAAGTTTAAATTGAAATCAGTGGATTTATGTCTTCTTTCAACCATAAACCTATGAACATATCTCTGAAGGGTTTAGAGCATCACAAAAACATGATTGCCTTCCTGCAGAAACAGCACTAATCCTGTGCAAAAGTTTTGGATGGTTTTGCAGCTCAGCTTCCATAAAATGAATGCTTCTTGACTACAAAACAACACAAAAGGTGGAATATTATCATACTGTTTTGTAAGAAAGCAACCATTTTTTTTTCGAATCCAGTTCTACTTTTTCAACTCTGAAAAAAAATTTCCTAACAAATTTTTCTTTAATTTGAAAAGAAAATCTTCAGGCAGAATATTTGCATACCTTTCAGGGTGAGAACATGGTATCCAGTTGACACTGGGGTCAGGAATATCTTCCAGGAAAGGGTAAATTGTTTTTCTTGTAAATCTCCAACCATAAATACCATCTTCTGGGGTAACAATCAAATGAGCACCCTAGAAAAAAAACATTTCAGTGTTAAGTGTTTATGTGAAATTGAAGACTAGAGCAGAGTATCCAAAGCAAACTATATCAACAATACAAAATAAACCTAAATGAAAAACAGAAAAAAAGACTAAGCAAAAATATGTACAAATATTGGTTTATAGGCGCAGACGTTATAACCCCTTCTTGCTGCAGTCAATTTTCATTTGGTGAATTCATGATTTAATTTTTTTTCCCTCCATTAGTCCAAGTTTTCTAAACCTATATACAGTAGAATCTTTTTTTTTATTTCAGAAATGTATTTAAAAAATTGGTTTATGTCACCATTTCCTGAGACCCTTTTTCATTTTTCATTGAAAGCAGCTTATTGCACGGCGAGCTGATGTTTATATTTATACCTGAATTTAAAAAAAAAAACAAAAAAAAAAAAACAGGCCTTTCTGGGATTTCAACATTTTTTAGCTTTCATCTATTGTACAGATTAAATATGTTTTATATATTGATATGCTGGACTTGTACAGACGCAGCAATGCTGAATATGTTTAATATTTTATTTGTTTAAAATCTTTATTTTTTTAATGAAGGAAAAAAGGGGTGATTCCATTTTTTTTCATATATATTTTTTATAACTTTTTCTGAACTTTTTACTTGAACCTGTGATGAAAGCTTTTTATATACGGCAAGACAACCAGAATATGTTGTTAACTTATACTGAGACACATACATTATTATTTTTCCATTGATAGAGTTGTACGAGAGCTTGCTTTTTGCCTGCTAAGCTTTAGTTTTTATAGAAATAATTTTCAGGCTACATATGTTTAATTGCATTTTCTGCAGGAAATTTAGCTATCAAAAAAGGGCAATTATGGCATTTCAATTTTTTTTTCTTTTCAACTCTGGTCGCTGCTGGAAGATGCTGGCTCTAAAAGACAGAGAACATCTGCCCTATATTAAGTGGGCTCAGCCTCTGAACCAATTCAATACACCCAGCACATAAGTAAAATCGTGAGTAAAATATACAGGTGCTTCTCACAAAATTAGAATATCATCAAAAAGTCATCAGTCTTCCCTATGATTGTGGAGCCTACTGAAACAGACTAAAGGACCTTTTTAAATGTTTAGGAAGCCTGTGCAGGTGTTTTTTGTTTATTATTCTAATTTACTAAGATAATGACTTTTGGGTTTTCGTTGCCTGTAAGCCATAATCATCAACATTAACAGAAATAAACACTTGAAATAGATCACTCTGTTTGTAATGACTCTATATATGAGTTTCACTTTTTTGTATTGAAGAACCAAAATAAATTAACTATTTAATGATATCCTAATTTTGTGAGAAGCATCTGCACACCACTTAGCTTTGCTCTGTTGCTATTGCTCCAAGCAACAGAGTACGACACCAAAGTTCAGCTTCACCCCTGAAGCTCGATACCTTAATCAGCTACCACCTGAAGCTATAACACCAGAGCTCCCCTGAGCTGCCAGGAACTCCTCTCTGTAGTTTCTTCCTCCACCAGACTTGGTTGGAAATGAGCAATATCACCAACAGTGATTGCAACACCTGACGCTCTTTTATAGGTCAGAGCCAGAGCAATCACACCTGCTTTATAATCACATGCACTAAACTAAAGTAACCAGAGTGCAATGACCCTAACAGCCACCGGGGGCAAAACTAGAACTGAAACCACCACAGTGCAATGACCCTAATGACCACCGTGGGCAAATCTAACTTTAAGCAAACAGCTTAAGGAAAAAAAAGGTTACTAGTGCTTTTATCTGTCATAGTCCAACCTGGATCATGACAGGGAGTATGAGAATCAGGATGATGAATGTGTTGTTTCTGAGTCCAGTTTTTCTGTGAATGCAGTCTTTCATTCCCTATCTATGACTGCCTCTCTCAAAACACAGAAGGATAAAGATACGCATTGCTCCCTCCCCATTAATATCTTGTTGTCGGGACAATGGCTCTTGTGTGCAGCTATGGTGGATTCTGGGGCGGGGGTAACTTTATGGCCCTCACCTTTGCCATGTAACATGGCATACAAATTCAACAGAGAGCCACCCCAATATCCATGAAAACAGTGGATGGCTCCCCCCTAGTCTCGGGAGACGGTACCTCTGGAGATTTGCATTGAATCCAATCATCAGGAAGTGCTTTCATTTATGATAATTTATTTGCCACATTTTCCTGTAATTCTAGGAATTCCCTGGCTGCAGGCACAGAACCCAATCATCAACTGGGAGACCAAGGAGATCACCTTTTCACCAAAGGATATACCAGTAACAGGTCAGGCAAGTTCTCAGGATATGGAATGTACCACTAAGGTATCTATGTCACCACCCATTTATAATGAATTTTCTGATATCTGTGATAAGAAAATGTCAGATCAGCTTCCTCCTCACAGAGCCTATGATTGTCCTGTTGAGCTGCTTCCAGGAGTGGAAATTCCATTTCAAAATGTCTACCCACTAGTAGCTCCAGAGCTGTAGGTCTTAAAAGAATACATTGACGAGAATCTGGCTAAAGGTTTAATTTGCCCCTCCTCTTTACCAGCAGGAGCATCCGTCCTTTCTGTAAAGAAGAAGGATGGAACTCTTAGACCCTGTATTGACAATCGGGAGCTCAACAAGGTAATCATTCAGAATCGGTATCCTTTGCCATTAATTCCTGAATTGCTGGAAAGAGTACGACATGCCAAAATCTTTTCTAAGATGGATCTTCGAGGAGCTTATAACATAGTTCGGATCCGCTCTGGGGATGAATGGAAGATGGTGTTTAGATGTCGTTATGGGCACTTCGAGTACCTTGTGATGCCTTTTGGTCTCTGCAATGCTTCGGCAACCTTCCAACACTTGGCTAATGACATTTTTAGAGATCTGCTAGATCATTTTGTCGTAATCTATCTGGACGATATTTTGATTTGCTCTGATTCTTTGCAGGAGCATCAAGAACATGTTAATACTGTCTTAAAGGGAATCTGTCACCTCTTTTTTTGAATATGAGCTGCCGGCACCGACATTAGGGAATTATCTACAGCATTCTGTAATCATCGGTCCATTCAAGATCTTGAGGTTCGTGAGCTCCGTTGGCTGCCGTCTGAAGTTACCAAGGACTATGAAGGTACATCCTGTGTTCCATGTCTCCTTATTAAAATCTGTGTCTACAAATACTTTTAAGGGTCGTATTGCGCCTCCTCAGCCTGTGTTGGTGGATGGGCATGAACAATTTGTTGTGGAAAAGATTCTGGACTCCAGGATCCGCAGGAATCAACTGCAGTACCTCAAGTGGCAAGGATGATTGTCTGAGGAGAATTCTTCGGAGCCGGTGAGTAATATCTGTGCTCCTCAAAAGATTGCTCTGTTTCATCAAAAATATCCTGAAAAACCTGGTCCTGGATCGTCCTGAGGCCGATTCTAAGGTGGGAGTAATGTAAGGATTCCGGATGTTACTTGGAGCCTGTTTTGCCCTTGTCCAAGATGGAGTCTGGTACTTCGCATTGTCTTGTACTTCCTGTCTGTTCTGCTATTTAAGTCCGGGTCAAGAGCTCCTCCTTGCCTGAGTATTTTGTTGCTGTTTGCTTCTGAGCTCCCTCCTGGCTTTCCCCTGGAGTCCCTGCTGTTCGTTACTCGGTGCTCTGCCTCTCTGCTACCAGTTGCCTTCAGTCCTCTGAGCTGCTTCCGGATCCTGCTAGAGTTACCTACTGTCCTAACTTCTACGACTGTGTGTTATGAACGGGTAGCCGAGGAGGAAATAAAAAACAAAACAAGCTAAGTCTCAGAAAACCAAAGAGGTTGATAACTGTGCAGACTGCAGACCCCTGATCCTAACACGCAACTAGCAGCAGTCGTGGAGCGTTCCTACGGTGGTCCTAGATGCCTCGTCACAACCGGAGAACTAAATAAGCCTAAAGCAGGAAAAGAGGAAAACTAACTGCCCCAGAGCAGACCCCAAAGGAGAGACAGCCCCCCACATGTATTGACGGTGAAAAAAGATGAAAACACAAACAAAGGCAGGATAATAGGCTGAGCAAACGATGGGGCCCGACTAACTAGAAAGGACAGGAAAGGAAAGACACTGTCTGCAGTCAGCCAAAAAACCCTACAAAATGTCCAACACAACTGATAGCAAAATTAACCCTGAAGTCACTAGACTTCTCCCACTATATCAGCACTCTGAAATATTCTGAGATAGAGCAAAAAGAGGCCAATCCAATAAGGGACAAAAAAAGGCAATTTGGCAAATAAGAGTGGAAATTCAGCACAGCCCAGCCGGGCTGGCTGACCACACAAAAAACTGAAAAGACCATCAAGAGCAAGTGTGAACATTAGCAAAAAACAAACTTATCTTGGAAGACTGGAACAGAGCTGAGTCCTGACCTGAGAAGCAGACTGAGGGAAGCAGACTGAATCACCAGCACCTGGATAGGGCGTCGGCTGTCTTATATCCAGTCTGACACTCCAGAGATCCAATCACTATCTTCCTCACAAGGTGACAGATCACTACCACTTAAACCAACCTCACTACCTCCTGTCACCACCAGAGGGAAAACGGAAGTGGAACTCTCAACTGGTGGAGCAGAAAATGAGCTCATAACACTGTGTCTGTGTGGGACTTGAGCAGGACTTTTCAGCCCAAAAAGGTACCATTAAGGATCTTCTCATTGTTATGCTCCACCCGTGTTTTTCTGGACTTCCATGAAAAGTGTCATCTCCTCTGTCTGCATTGTTTCTGGACCTCCACGTATAAGTGCTGGTCGCACTCTTGCATCTTATTACTGCTGGACTTTCACGTATAAGTGCCGTTGCACTACTGCTTCTTATTATTGCTGAACTTCCACATATAAGTGCTGTTCGTACTATGGCTTGACTTCCACATATCAGTGCAGTTCATACTCTCGCATTATATTACTGCTGGACTTGTTTGCTTTAGCGGATGCGCACCGCTATTACGCTTGCTGGACATTTCTGTTTTGTGCTGTGCATTTCGCCGTAATTGCAGGAAAGCCTCTGATAGTTTTTGTTGTGTTTCTTACTTAGTTAAAATAAAGTTCATTTGTCTCAACATTGGTCTCAGATCAATTTTATCCTACGCAATCAGTTTCCATAGTACCTACATAATTGTTACACCCTGCTACGATTTATGCTGTGCTTTAATAAACCAGCAGGTGATTTACCACAAGAGGTGTTACTGAGTTTACCTCTGCAAGCAACTGAGTGAGTTAACCTCTCACACATGGTGGTGTTTTGAATGCAGGCAGCATTCCAGGAACACGTATAGTGGCTGTGGACAACTGCATGTCTTGGGTAAAATCCGTAATCCAGCACAAGACATACAGCTTGTGAAGCATCTGTTCCGTCCAGGATCAACTGCAGCAACAGCTGGCCAGTCAACAGCAACAAATGAAGGAAAAGGAGACAAACAAAACTGTTGGCAAAGTAGCTTCAACAGCAGCAGCAACAGGAGGCACTAATGCAGCAAATGGAACTCCTCGCAGAGGCAGTTCATGGGCAACTCACGGTTTCCTCCCCACTTCCAAGTGATGACTCTTATGTCCGGAAAGCGGTAAGAGGATCCATGCAAAATATGAGCCCGAGAGATGATATGAAAGCTTTCTGACTGTTTTCGAGAGGGTGACTGAACAGGAGAAACTTCCAACAGAGCATGGGCAGAGGACCTGGTGCCATATTTGACTGGTGAACCCCAAAAAGAGTAATATGACTTCGCACTACAGGATGCCAAAAAATATGCCAAATTAACCCCTTTACCCCCAAGGGTGGTTTGCACGTTCATGACCGGGCCAATTTTTACAATTCTGACCACTGTCCCTTTATGAGGTAATAACTCTGGAATGCTTCCATGGATCCCAGTGATTCTGACAAAGTTTTCTCATGACATATTGTACTTCATGTTAGTGGTAAAATTTCATAGATATGACTTGCGTTTATTTGTGAAAAAAAACGGAAATTTGGCAAAAAATTTAAAAATTTTGCAACTTTGAATTTTTATGCCCTTAAATCACAGAGATACAGCACACAAAAAACTTAATACATAACATTTTCCACATGTTTACTTTACATCAGCACAATTTTGGAACCAACATTTTTATTTGATAGGAAGTTATAAGGGTTAAAAGTTGATCAGCGATTTCTCATTTTTGCAACACCATTTTATTTTTACGGACCACATTACATTTGAAGTCACTTTGAGGGGTCTATATGATAGAAAATACCCAAAAGTGACACCATTCTAAAAACTGCACCCCTCAAGGTGCTCAAAACCACATTCAAGAAGTTTATTAACCCTTCAGGTGCTTCACAGGAGTTTTCTGAATGTTTTAAAAAAAAATGAACATTTAATTTTTTTCACAAAAAAATTACTTCAGGTCCAATTTTTCTTATTTTACCAAGGGTAAAGGGCCTGTTACACTAAGCGATATCGCTAGCAATATCGCTATAACGTCACTGGTTTTGTGACGTTATAGCGATATTGTTAGCGATATCGCTATGTGTGATACATACCTCTGACCGCTCCCCCCGCTGGTTATCGCTGATCGCGCGAGAACGTCCTGGATCATTTCTCGTCGTCAGCTTCCTGCTGCGGAAACGAGCGACGCGTGGACGCAGGCGGGAGGACGTCAGGATTGCCTCGTCTGACAGGTAAGTAGTGACCCCCGACCCCTGCGATGTCACTGGTGAGATCTGCCTGTGTGGCAGCTCACTGGCAACCACTTAGCGATGCACCAGCGATTCTGACCGCGTCATATCGCTGGTCGGGATCGCTGGTGCATCGCTAAGTGTGACAGTACCTTTACAGTAGAAAATGGACTGCAAAAGTTATTATGCAATTTGTCCTGAATACGCTGATACCTGATATGTGGGGGAAACCACTATTTCGGCGCATGGCAGAGCTCAAAATGGAAGGAGCGCCATTTGACTTTTTCAATGCAAAATTGGCTGGAATTCAGATCGGATGCTATGTCGCGTTTGGAAAGCCCCTGATGTGCCAAAACAGTGGAAACCCCCAACAAGTGACCCCATTTTGGAAACTAGACCCCAAGGAACTTATCTAGATGTGCGGTGAGAACTTTGAACCTCCCAAGGTTTCACAGAAGTTTATAACGTACCGCCATACAATTAAAAAATCATATTTTTTCCACAAAAATGATCTTTTCACCCCCAATTTTTATTTTCCCAAGGGTAACAGGACCCCAAAAGTTATTGTGCAATTTGTCCTGAGTGCGCTGATACCCGACATATAGGGGTAAACCACTATTTGGGCGCATGGCAGAGCTCGGAAGGGAAGCAGCGCCATTTTACTTTTTTGGCTGGAATTGGGATCGGATGCCATTCCGCTTTTGGAAAGCCCCTGATGTGCCTAAACAGTGGAAACCTCCCACAAGTGACATCATTTTGGATACTAGACCCCCCAAGTAACTTATATAGATGTGTGGTGAGCACTTTGAACCCCCAAGGGCTTCACAGAAGTTTATAATGCCCGGGCGTGAAAATAAAAAATTCATTTTTTCCACAAACATAATCTTTTAGTCCCCAATTTTTTTAATTTCCCAAGGGTAATAGGAGAAATTGGACCCCAAAAGTTGTTGTCCAATTTGTCTTGAGTACGCAGATACCCCATATGTGGGAGAAAACTACTGTATGGGCACACGTCAGGGCTTGGAAGGGTAGTAGTGACGTTTTGGAATGCAGACTTTAAAGGAATGGTCTGCGGGTGTCATGTCGCGTTTGGAGAGCCTCTGACGTGCCTAGACTGTTGAAATTCCCCACAAGTGACCCCATTTTGGAAACTAGACCCCCCAAGGAACTTATCTAGATGTGTGGTGAGCACTTTGAACCCCAAGTGCTTCACAGGAGTATATAACGCCCGGACGTGAAAATAAAAAAATCATATTTTTTTTTCCCCAAAAATGATATTTTTGCCCCCAATTTTTTATTTTCCTAAGGGTAACAGGAGAAGTTGGACCCCAAAACTTGTTTTGCAATTTGTCCTGAGTAGGCTGATACCCCATATGTGGGGGTAAAACACTGTTTGGGCGCATGGCAGAGCTTGGAAGGGAAGGAGCACCGTTTGACTTTTTCAACGCAGAATTGGCTGGAATTGAGATCAGACACCATGTTGCATTTGGAGAGCACCTTATGTGCCTAAACAGTGGAAACCCCCCAATTCTAACTCTAATCCTAGCCTTAGCCCTAACTCTAACCCTAGCCCTAACCCTAATGGGAAAATGGAAATAAATACTTTTTTTATTTTATTATTTTTCCCTAACTAAGGGGGTGATAAAGGGGGGTTTGATTTACTATTTATGGAGGGTTTTTATGTTTGGCAGCTGTCGCAGCTAAAATACACTTTTTATTGTAAAAATAGTTTTTGCATCACCACATTTTCAGAGCTATAATTTTTCCGTATTTTGACCCACCGAGTCATGTGATGTCTTATTTTTTGCGGGACGAGTTGATGTTTTTATTGGTACCATTTTCGAGCACGTGACATTTTTTGATCGCTATTTATTCTGATTTTTGGGACACAGAATGAACAAAAACCAGTATTTCATGAATTTCTTTTGGGGGGTGAGTTTACACTGTTCCGCGTGTGGTAAAATTGATAAAGCAATTTTATTCTTCGGGTCAGTATGATTACAGAGATACCTCATTTATGTCATTTTTTTTACGTTTTGGCGCTTTTATGCAATGAAAGCTATTTTATATCGCTTTATTCTGGGAGCTATAACTTTTTTATTTTTTCCCTGATGATGCTATATTGTGGCTCGTTTTTTGTGGGACAAGATGACGTTTTCAGCGGTACCATGGTAATTTATATACGTCCTTTTGATTGCGCGTTATTGCACTTTTTGTTCGGCGGTATGATAATAAAGCATTGTTTTTTTGCTTTGTTTTTTATTTTTAAGGGGTTCACTAAAGGGGTTAACTAATGGGACTGTTTTATAGGGCGGGTCGTTCTGGACACGGCAATACTAAATATGTGTACTTTTATTGTTTTGGGGTTTTTTATTTCCAAAAAATGAATTTATTAGGGAATATTTTTGGTTTTGATTTTTTATTTATTTAGCGATATTTTATAAATTGTTTTTACACTTTTTTTTAACTTTATTGCATTGTCCCAGGGGAGACATCACTGTCATGTGTCAGATCGCTGATCCGACACGTCACACAGTGCTGTGACAGATCAGCAATCTGATAGGCAGTGCAGATGGCTTCCTCATGCCTGCGCTTTGCAGGCACTGAGGAAGCTGCCTCCGTGCAGGCCCCCGAAGGTCCCCGCCGCCATATTGGATCCGGAGACCTGCAGGGAAGGAGGCCCCCAGCGCAGCGCAGCACATCGTGCTGCGCTGGGGGTCTCAGGGAAGCATGGAGGGAGCCCCCTCCCTGCCAATGCTTCCCTAACCCTCCGGTACACTGCAATCATGATTGATTGTAGTGTGCCAGGGGTTAACGTGCTGGTGTCACATCGTGCCAGGTGTCAGCTGTGATAATCAGCAGACACCCGGCCGCGATCAGCGGCACCCCCCGGGAGCACCGCTGATCGCACGTACTATCCCATCCCCGGTCATAGGAGCCCGGGTCCCGTGGACGGGATGGTACGTCAGATGTCAGGAACGGGTTAAAGACCGAAATCTTGGCACGCCTGGGAGTAACTATGTCTGTTAGAGTTTAGTAAGTCCACCGCTGGGCATATGCTGGCGAAAAAAACCCTCGCTCACAGATGCTTGCTTTTTTGCACCTGGTCCAAAAGTGGTTGTAGCCAGAGACTACGTCTCCAGCCCAGACGGTCGAACGTGTGGTGATGGACAGGTTCATCCACTCCTTTCCCAGGCCAATACAGACCTGGGTAGCCCAGGGTGACCCTCGGAATGCAGATGTCCTGGTTAGCCTGGTTGAGAGATACCAGGTTGTTGAGAAATCCCTAGGGAAACCAGACATCACCACTTCCCCGTACTGTGATACCCAAAGAGGGGCGGGCTTACCATGGAGGGTGGCAATACCCACAAATACGGGGCGTGCCAATCCCGCTGAGGGGTCCCCTAAGGATGGTATTAAGGACATGTTCTGTTGGCGATGTCACAATCCTGAACATGTAGCCGCCCATTGTCATATTTGCCCTGATCCAATGGACTGCATCCTAGGCAATCATTGCTCCTATTATGCCTATCCAGCCTGCAGTGTGGGCTTTTAACCCGGCGAGGGGCCGCAGTCATGTACTGTGTCCATCGATGGGGTAATGGTTCTTTGACTTTTGGACTCTGGAAGTCTAGTGACCCTAATCAGAGCTACACTGCCCCACCAGTTGATCCCTAATAATTTTGTAGGCGTCCGCTGCATACATGGAGATGCCAAGGACTACCCTGTAGCCAGAATGACCATGGGAACAGACTGTGGTACTAAATCCCATGAGATTGGGATAGTAAAATTCTTAATACATCCTGTTATACTGGGGCAAGATTTTTCACTATTCTGGAACTTGTGGCAAAAGGGGGCTGCACTGAGTGTCCTGGACAAAAGCCAGGTCCATCTGGAAGAAGCTCCAGCAAAAATAAAGACTAATTCAATTTCCCCTATGTGTCCTCCCTGGAAAAGAGGACGAGACAGTGACACAGGAGACCATCTTCCCTAAGTTAGAAGTACCTGATGAGAATTTTGAGACTGCTCAAATTAGGGATCTTACATTAAAGGGGGCATTTGATAATATTACCGTTTCTAAAGCGGTTGCTCAAGACACCAGGTTCCCTCATTTTGCAGTCAATGGCGATTTGTTGTATTGGGTGACCAAACTGAGAGGAGGTGAGATAGTGGAGCAGCTGTTAGTTCTGAGACCTTACCGGCGGAGGGTTTTAGACATGGCTCATTTGCATGCTTTGGGGGGACATCTGGGGGTGAAGAAAACTCAGGACAGAATAATGAGGAGATTCTATTGGCCAGGATGTAACCAAGAGATCCTAAATTATTGTAGGTCCTGCCCCATCTGTCAGATCACTGCTCGTACGTATCACTTCCGAAGCCCCTTAGTCCCATTGCCCGTGATAGAGGTCCCCTTTGAGAGGATTACCATACACCTAGTCCTAGGTCCACTAGTTAAATCTGCATGGGGCCATCAGTACATCCTAGTGGTCATGGACTTTGAAACCAGGTACCCTGAAGCTGTGCCACTAAGTAATTCTTTGGCTAAGAGTATCCCCTGGGAGCTTGTCCATATCTTTGCTGGGATGGGTCTAACAAAGGAGATTTTGATGGACCAGGGAAACTCCTTTATGAGCACAGTGATGATGGAGCTGTGTAGAGTCCTCCAGATTGCCCAGCTGCGAAGATCCGTTTGCCATCTGCAGACCGATGGCCTGGTGGAGCGCTTCAATAAGACCTTGAACGCCATGCTCAAGAAGGTCGTTGAGAAGGATAGTGAAGACTGGAACTGTCTGCTTCCATTTCTGCTCTTCTCCTTTAAAGAAGTCTCACAAGCCTCCACTGGCTTCTCGCCATACAAGCACCTGTACGGTCGACATCAGCAAGGGCTCCTGGACATTGCTAAGGAAACCTAAGAAGCTGAGGTCACACTACACTGGGGCATCATTGAGCATGTCAACCAGTTGCAAGAGAGGATGGGGCATGTGATGCCTATTGTGAAGAAGCATTTTCTCCAGGCACTAGAGGCACAGGCAAGGGTATATAACCGATCAGCAAGGCTGAGGCAGTTTCAGCCTGGAGACAGCATGCTAGTGCTTATCCCCATGGTGGAGAGCAAGTTCCTAGCCAAGTGGCAAGGCCCATACGAGGTGGTGGAAAAACTGGGTGAGGTGAATTACAAGGTACACCAACCCGGTCGCAGGAAGCCGCACCAGGTGTACCATGTAAACTTGCTCAAACCATAACGAGATCTGAAATCGCTGGAAGCACCTTACCCAGGGGCCCGCCCCAAAGCCAAAGTGGAAGAGGTCACAATTGCTGAGACTCTAACGCCAGCTCAGAAGCAACAGTGTTGAGAACTGTTTCAGCTGAACCATGTCCTACAGTATTCTCGGAGTTGCTAGGGAATACACAGGTGATGGAACATGACGTGTTAACAGAGCCACATGTAAGGGTGAACCTCAAGACCTATAGAATCCCTGAAGAACACTGGGAGATAATATCAAAGGAGGTTAAGAGAATGCTAGACCTCAGTGTAATAGAGTAGTCAAAACGTTGATGGTTATGTCCCATCTTCTTTGTGCCAAAGCCTGATCGTGAATGGCAGTTTTGTAATAACTACCGAAGGTTGAATGAGGTGTCCAGTTTTGATGTGTATCCGATGTCCCACGTGGACAAACTCTTTGAGGGATTTGGGCCTGCGAGGTACATCAGAACTCTCAACCTGACAATGGGTTACAGGCTGATCCCCATGTCACAGAGTGCCAAGGCGAAGACAACCTTCTCGACACCTGATGGGCGTTTCCAGTACACCAGAATGTCCTTCGGACTGCAGGGGGCCCCAGCTACCTTCCAGATGGCAATGATTCAGATCTTGTCTCCACATAAGAAGTATGCCGCAACCTCCCTTAATGACATTGTTGTCTTTAGCCCTGACTGGAGTAGTCATCTACCAAAGGTACAGGCAATCTTGGATGCATTAAAAAAAAGCTAGGTTCACCATAAATCCAAAAAAGTGTGCCACTGGGAAGAAAGAGGCTAAGTGCTTAGGCTACATCATTGGGAGATGCAAAATCAAGCCACAGTCAAATAAGAGTGAGGCAATTCAGAAGTGGCCGCAACTGCTCTCCAAGAAACAAGTGAGGGCGTTTTTGGTATTGTGGGGTATTACCGGCGGTTCATCCCAATTTTCAATATAATTGCTGCACCATTTACGGCACCAAGTTGACGATGGTGAAATGGACTACTGACACAGAAATGGCATTTCAAGAGATTAAGCAGGATCTTTGCAAGCATCCAGTTCTGGTCGCACTAGACTTTAACAAAGAATTTGTGGTCCAAGCGGATGCTTCAAAAATCGGGTTGAGAGCTGTGCTGTCTCAGGAAATAAATAGAAAGAGCATCTCATCCTGTATCTGAGCTGAAAACTCTCTTCCTGTGAGAAAAAATTTGAGAAAAATTGTTGAGAAAGAGTGCTTAGCCATAATGTGGGCCATGGATACACTGAAATATTACCTGCTAGGCAAAGGTTCAAACTAGTGTCAAACCATGCCCCTCTGAAATGGTTAAGAGAAAAGATGGGTAAGAATGCCAGGGTGACAAGGTTGTTCTTAACCCTTCAAGATTTCAGAGCACAGGTTAGTGACGTTATATGGTAACTTTTCCAAATTTCCTGTTTGGTGTCTGAAGGTGCCAAAACCCCTGGCTTTGGGCAGAGGGGGAAGATATGTGACAGGGTCACTCGCACGGTGTGTGAGGGGAGATATGTGTCACGAAGATTGCTTTCCGTTTTCTAGAAACCCATAAGTGCCTCTTCAGCATACTATGTGCCGAAAGAGTTAATCAGCCATGTTATGAAATGGGTTTGTAGGTGAATAGGTAAGAGATTGGCGGGACGCCTACTCACCATATCTCCTCCTCAACGGTGTGACAGGGATGATAAATGTACAGCCACTGATTTTTTTGTGTATGTTGCGTGTTTGGAGAGGAAAGACTCCAAACATGGGTTCAGGAAGAGCTGAAGACTGTGTGTTATCTGCGGCTGAATCCTGCAGAAAATCACTCTATTGGCCTTTTTTTGTTTTGTCATTAGGCCAGAAAGACCATGTTTACTTTATTCAACCCTGATATAGTTTATGCTGTGCTTTTTTAAAACCAGCAGGTGATTTACCACAAGAGGCGTTCCTGAGTTTACCTCTGCAAGCAGCTGAGTGAGTCAACCCCTCACAATATAAATATATACCTGTGTGATATATACCCGTGTGTTGGGAATGGATGTTTGTACTATATGTTCACTGGGAAGTGCCCAATAACCTGCATAGAAGCAAAAGCAGCCTTTACATAGCTTATCAATTGTCAAGCAATTGTGTAATTGACATACTTTATAACTGAGAAATGTAAATTGTACTGTATATATTGTAAATATACAGTTGTGCCAAAACTTTATCTCTACTAATGGTTAGTGGTTGGGTGAAGCCATTTATTGTCAAATTACTGTGTTTTCTCTTTTTAAATCAAAATGACAAAACAAAATATCCAAATGACCCTGATCAAAAGTTCACATACCCCAGTTCTTAATACCATGCAGGGCCGTATCTAGGGGGGGCAGCTGGGGCAGTTGCCTCGGGCGCAGCCAGCAGGGGGCGCAGTCGGGCCGCCTAATGCAGCGGTCCGCAGTGTCTCCCCCCGGCGGCTGCGTTCTGCCGCCCCCCGGCCTGGGAGTCGGCGGTTCTCTGTGTCAGCTGTCAAGCTGACAGCCGGCGCAGAGAAGGAGCGTGTGCCGGCTCCCAGGGAACAATTGTACTGGCGTCTATACAGACGCCAGTACAAATGAAGCTCTGACCGCCGGGCCACAGCGACGTCAGCATAGTGATCAGGTCATGTGATCACGCTGCTGACGTCACTCCCCGGCGCCCAAAGCAAACGCTGGTGGTAAGTGTGCTCCACTGTGGAGCTGAAGAACCACCGAAGATGGGAGATGAGGGGGATTTGTAGAGGGGATGGCGGTTAAAGTGTGGGGGTATTTAGAGTGGGGATGGGGGTTAATGAGTGGGAATGGGGTTTAATGTGTGTGGGGGTTAATGAGTGGGGATGCCATGGGGTTAATGTGTGGGGGGATTTGGAGTGGAGATGGGGGTTATTTAATGTGATGGGGTTAATGAGTGGGGATTGGGTTAATGTGTGCGGGGGTTAATGAATGGGGATGGGGGTTAATGTGTGCGGGGGTTAATGAATGGGGATGGGGGTTAATGTGTGGGGGCGTTAATGAGTGGGGATGGGGGTTAATGTGTGGGACGTTAATGAGTGGGGATGGGGGTTAATGTGGGGATGGGGTTAATGAGTGGGGATGGGGGTCAATGTGTGTGGGGGTTAATGAATGGGGATGGGGGTTAATGTGTGGGGGTATTTGGAGTGGGGGTGGGGGGTTATTTAATGTGTGGGGGGTTTTGGAGTGGGGATGGGGGGTACTTAATGTGTGTGGGGGATTGAGGATGGGGGATTTAATGTGTGGGGAGATTTGAGGACACAAAATAAAGAGTATGTATGAGGAAACAGTATGGGGGATTGGTGCAGACAGTATGGGGAGCGAATGGGTTAATGTAAGTGGACACAGTATGGGGAGTCAGGGATATGTGTGAGCAGACAGTATAGAGAGTGAGGGGGTAAATATATGATGAGACAGTATGGTGAACAGGAGGGATGTTAGAGGAGACAGTATGAGGAGGGAGGGGAATAGTGTGAGGCAACAGTATATTTCAGATATTTTTATTTAGGGGCATTATAATGACACTTCTATCTTTAAGGGCATCGTGTGGAGATTTGCTGCAGAAGACCGGAGAAGATGGAAGTCTGCAGAGACGAGATGTGGGTGAGAAAACTCATCATGAGGTCTAGAAGAAAAGGAGAATGACTCCAGAGACGACGTCATCTACAAGGTACCTGGATGTAAATGTTATTTGTGCTACTAACTTATTCTCATGTTTTTATTTGTTAGGAACATTAAAGGGGTTGTCCAGGTTTGTGCTGAGTCTGCTGTCATTCTATGTGACTGCAGACTTCTGAATTCTCACAGTGCTCACTGAACGCTGTCAGGATTCTGTCGTGCCAGTAATTTACATACATGCGGTCACATGCTGACTAGACATGTGTGGCCTCACTCAATGAAAATGAACAGAGCGAGGCCGGGCACGTCTAGTCGGAATGTGGCCAGAAGTTTACAAATCACATACTTGTGCTGATATGACTGTACATCGACAAGGGAGAATCCTAAAAGTGTGCAGGTGCATTCATTGTGAGAATTCAGAAGCTGCAGTGTCAGGATTCAGCTCTGCAGGTTCCAGTGTCATCACATAGACACTTCACTCATATGCGATTTTCATAGGTATAGTCCTGTGACAACGAGCTTCTCTTCCTGCTTCTCTCAGTTTTTTACTGAACATTGAGAGCATTAGGAAGAGCAGCTTGCAGGTACATGGCTAAGGCTGGTTTCACATTTGCGTTAAAACAACGCTGCGCCCTGCGTCGTTAAGCCCCGCCCCGAGCCGGCTCCCTGCCCGCCCCATCCGGGATCACCGCCTACTTTCGCATTTGCACGCATGCGATCGGCGCACCCTATCTTTAGCATAGGGTGCGCAGATCATGCGCTGCCAGTGTGAAAGTAGCGTGCTGCGCACTTTTGACGGTGCGCCGTGCGCGCCGAAGTGCAGCATGTTGCATTTCGGCGCGCACGGCGCACCGTCAAAAGTGCGCAGCACGCTTTCACACTGGCAGCGCATGATCTGCGCACCCTATGCTAAAGATAGGGTGCGCCGATCGCATGCGTGCAAATGCGAAAGTAGGCGGTGTTCCCGGATGGGGTGGGCAGGGAGCCGGCTCGGGGCGGGGCTTAACGACGCAGGGCGCAGCGTTGTTTTAACGCAAATGTGAAACCAGCCTAAGTGTGCAAGTCGCATATGTACTTGGGGGGGGGGGCGCCGAACCGAATTCTTGCCCCGGGTGCCAGAAAGCCTAGATACGCCTCAGATACCATGTATTGCCCCCTCTAACATCAATGACAGCTTGAAGTCTTTTGTGGAAGTTGTGGATGAGGTTCTTTATTTTCTCAAGTGGTAAAGCTGCCCACTCTTCTTGGCAAAAAGCCACCAGTTCCTGTAAATTCCTGGGCTGTCTAGCAAGAACTGCGCGCTTGAGATCTCCCCAGAGTGGCTCAGTGATATTGAGGTCAGGAGACTGAGATGGCCACTCCAGAACCTTCACTTTGTTCTGCTGTAACCAATGACAAGTCGACTTGGTCTTGTGTTTTGGATCGTTGCCATATTGGATAGTCAAAGTATGTTCTGTGCGCAGCTTCCAGGCTGATGATTGCAAATTTGCCTCCAGTATTTGCTGATAACATGCTGCATTCATTTTTCCTTCAACTTTGACCAAGTTTCCTGTGCCTTTGTAGCTCACACATCCCCAAAAATCAGTGAACCACCTCCATGCTTTACAGTAGGAATGGTGTTCCTTTCATCATAGGCCTTGTTGACCTCTCTCCAAATGTAATGTTTATGGTTGTGGCCAAAAAGTTCAATTTTAGTCTTCTCACACCAAATTACCTTGTTCCAGAAGTTTGGAGGCTTGTCTCTGTGCTGTTTTGCGTATTGTAGGCGAGATACTTTGTGGCAGTTGCACAATAATGCATATGTATACAATGTATACAGTGACATGTAAAAGTTTGGGTACCCCTGGTCAAAATTACTGTTGTTGTGAACAGTTAAGCAAGTTGAAGATTAAATGAACTCTAAAAGGCCTAAAGATGGCATATTTTATTTGTAATATATATATATATATATATATATTCATCTTTAACATTTTAAAAATTACAAAAAGGAAAATGTGTCAGTGCTAAAGTTTGGGCACCCTGCATGGTTAGTACCTAGTAACAAACCCTTTTTGAAAGTATCACTTTAAAAGCTTTTTATAGCCAAACAAGAGTCTTTCAATTCTTGTTTGAGGGATTTTCTTCCATTCCTCCTTGAATATTCTTCCAGTTCAGTGAAATTCCGGGGTCGTCTTTTATTCCATTCTTCCCTCTACCTGTGAAATGTTCCCTGTGTCATTGGTTGCAACACAACCTCAAGGCATGACTGATCCACCCCCATGCTTAATGGTTGGTGAGATGTGCTTTTCCTGAAATTCTGTGCCCTTATTTCTCCACACAAACCTTTGACCATTGTGGCCAAAGAGTTCTATTTTAACCTCATCAGTCCACATGACTTGTTTCCAAAATGCATCAAGCTTGTTTAGATGTTCTTTTGCATACTTCTGATGCTGAATTTTATGGTGAGAACGCAGGAGAGGTTTAACTTTAACTTTAAGTCTTTTAGAGATCATTGCATCTTCAACTTGTTTAACCCTTCAGGTTTTGTAACAAGTCTGCATTAGGGATGGGCGAATCTACTCGTTAGGACTCGTTACTCTGCGAGTAGTAGGGGACTCGCAGGAGTCGGTACTCTGCGAGTTTCCAAGCGATTACTCGCACAGTAACGAGTCCAATGCAAATAAGGCTAAGTGCACACGTACCGGAACTCTCGCGGAAATTACCGCGAGAATTCCGGAATTCCAGTCCGCAGGAAAATCGCATTTTAAATTCCCGCAATTTTCCCGTGGAAAAACTAGCATTTTGCAAGCGTAATTAGCTTGCAAAATGCTTGCGTTTTCCAAGCGATCTGTAGCATCGCTTGGAGAACTGATTGACAGGTTGGTCACACTCGTCAAACATAGTGTTTGACAAGTGTGACCAACTTTTTACTACTGAGGCTGCCTATGCAGCATCAGTAGTAAAAGATAAAATGTAAAAAAAATAAAAAATATTGTTATTTTTACCCTCCGACGTCCCGCGCAGCCTTCCCGCCTCTCCACGCATCCGTTCCCAGTAATCCTTTGCGAAAATGCCCGCGATGACGTCCGTTCTCGCGGGATCGCGATGTCTCGCGGTCATTCGCGATGATGTCGCGCGAATGACCCCGAGAAAGGACGCCATCGCGGGCATTTTCGCAAAGTACTACTGGGAACGGATGCGTGGAGAGGCGGGAAGGCTGCGCGGGACGTCGGAGGGTAAGAATAACAATATTTTTTATTTTTAAATTCTATTTTTTACAGGGATATGGTGCCCAAAGCCCGGAGGACAGTCTCCTCTCCTCCGGACCGTGGGTACCATCCGCAATTGTTCTGCTTACTTTCCGCATGGTGGGCACAGCCACATGCGGGAAGTAAGCGGAACAAAAAAAATGGCAGCACAGGAATCGCTGCAATACTCGCATCCCCATTCATTAACATTGGACTCGCTAGACTCGCAACGAGTAGCGAGTTTCCGAGTCGGACTCGTTAGAGTCTAGCGATTCCGAGTATTTCAGGATTCGCCCATCCCTAGTCTGCATATAAAAAATGTGACAAGAAAGCAACATAACTGCAAGCTCAGTAATTGGCTAAGGCACTGACATCACAGCTGCAGCCAGAGAACAGAGACAAGAATAGCATCAGGAACAAAGCCCTGGACCATGCAAGGTCACATAAAATATGACTCTTTTTTTTATAACACACTGACTCAGCAAAGAAGTGATGGTTGAGTGTTCCCAAAAATGTGTTGCTAGTGTAAATTGCAAAATTCATGTTATGAAGCATCATACTAAAGAATCATATTTTTGGCATCACATATCAGTTAAAGACAAAATATTCTGTGATATAATACAATTTTGTGACTGAAATATTAATGCTTGACACAAGTTTCAATACAATATTACAATTTAAAAATAATCCCTCAATATCATGGATAATTAGAATATTGCATCATAGAATGCAATTCGTATTCTTCTCATGAGAAAATATATACCCTATAGATAACTCAGTAAAATTAATAAGACTGTGCATAGGTAATGTATTAAAATGAATATATCGTACTTTTGAAAGTTTGCATGTGTCATCAATCAGAGTTTACCATTTAAATGGATCGTGGTCAAACAAGTTCACTGTAGTTCAATTAAAAATCTATGGAACTGAGGGAAATAAACAGCTGTCTTTGTCTGTCACATAGACTTTATACCAAACTGCAACTGCATTGTTGACCAAGTGTTCCTGTGTGGCCCGCTGACACAGCCAGAGGGCTGGAATCCTCATCTTTGTATGTGAGAGTTAACCCTTACCTCCCTCTTTGCTCCCAGCTTGCACTCCGCCCCCCCCCCCCCTGATCTGTGGCTTATCACATCCACTCCATAGACTGCAATAAGGATTCCCACCCCCTGCCTGTCAGCTCCTGCCCATATGTGATGTGGATCTCTGCATGTGGAGTAGAGGTGGGAGAAAACTTTTTTCCAATGTTCCCAATTTATTGCTTGATCAACTGCTATTACGTGTTACGATATTTATTGCAACAAGTCTTATCAGGCTATGT
This sequence comes from Dendrobates tinctorius, assembly GCF_039654945.1. Taxonomy (NCBI): domain Eukaryota; kingdom Metazoa; phylum Chordata; class Amphibia; order Anura; family Dendrobatidae; genus Dendrobates; species Dendrobates tinctorius. Next base: position 38,240,047 of record NW_027361714.1, read on the forward strand.
TCACACGATGGTAATATTTGTCCAAGTGCTATCTATGAAAAAACCTGACCTCAGACAGAGCCCTAGGAGCAATGTTATGGAATTGAGCTACTGTATATACCCATGTATAAGCCGACCCGTTTATAAGCCGACCCCCCTAATTTTGTCACAAAAAACTGGGAAAACTTATTGACTCGAGTATAAGCCTAGGGTGGAAAATGCAGCAGCTACTGGTAAATTTCAAAAATAAAAATAGATACCAATTAAAGTAAAATTAATCAAACATCAGTAGGTTAAATGTTTTTGAATATCCATATTGAATCAGGAGCCCCATATAATGCTCCATACAGTTCATGATGGCCCCATAAGATGCTCCATACAAAATACACCCCATATAATGCTGCACAAAGGTTAATAATGGCCCCATAAGATGCTCCATAGAATATGCCCCATATGCTGCTCCATAAAGGTTATGACCCCATAAGATATTCCATAGATTATGCCCCATATACTGCCCCATAAAATGCTCCATAGATTATGCCCCCATAAGATGCTCCATAAAATGCTCCATAGATTATGCCCATATGCTGCCTCACAAGATGCTCCATAGATTATGCCCCATAAGATGCTCCATAGATTATGCCCCCATATGCTGCCCCATAAGATGCTCCCATATGCTGCCCCATAGATTATGCCCCATATGCTGCCCCATAAAATGCTCCCAAATGCTTCATAGTTTATGCCCCATATGCTGTTCCTTAGATTATGCCCCCATATGCTGCCCCATAACATGCTCCCATATGCTGCTCCATAGATTATGCCCCCATATGCTGGTGCAAATAAAAAAAAATGACATACTCACCGCTAATCGCTGGGGGCTCAGGGCCCCAGCACCTGCCATAGTCACCTGTCCCCAATCCATCACTGCGCCCTCTCTGTCTCTTCCGGGTCTTCTGTCAGGCAGAGGGCACGGCGCACACTGATTATGTTACCGCGCTCTCTGACCTGAACGTCACAGACAAAGGACACGGAGGACAGAGAGGCCACAGCGATGGAGCGGGGACAGATGAATATAGCATATACTTACCCTCTTCTGGTGCGGTCTCTGCAGCCCTGCTTCTCCCAATCTCAGGCTCCTTCCTTCAGCGGTCACGTGGTACCGCTCATTAAAGTCATCAATATGCGCATACTCATGACTTTAATGAGCGGTACCATGTGACCGCTGAAGGAAGGAGCCTGAGACCAGGAGAAGCAGGAGGCTGCAGAGACTACGCCAGGAGGGGGTAAGTATGATCTGACACCGATGCTCCCCCTCCCCCACCAACCCCCTGATATATGACTCGCATGTAAGCCGAGAGGGGGATTTTCAGCCCAAAAAAATCTCGGCTTATACGCGAGTATATACGGTATTTAGATTACAGCTTGAAAATGTCTGTGTGAGAAATGTCATAGCACCCACCGGTCTCTTCTGTATTTCAGATCAAACTCGCCTGTTGAAGTCTATGGGTGTACAAAAATAAAAAAAATTGGATTCCATATGAATGATCCAGATAGCATCCGATTTTTACGAATACATTTCCATTATTAACACAGGACACTATTTCTTCTTTTAAATTTTAGTCACTTCTGATATCTAAAAATGGATGCCATTTGGATGACAATTCAGATGGAAAGTCGTCTTTTTCTAGATGAAAATGATTTTTTTTATACGCTCATGTAAACTTCATCACATAAGCAACTGCTTTTTATAAAGTGACAAAATTAATGTTATACAGAATTAAGGGTGATCCGAAACCAAAGGTGACTTTCATACTAAATTTATTTCAACAATCTAATCACTTTTCTGATATATTTCAGTTAAAAAAAATTCTACCTTTCCCTCTGTACTCTAACTTCCTGTCTGGTTGTGTTTTTTTTTTAACTTCCAATTACATTTTTTTTGAGAATCCCAGTGCATTTTGGGGTACTCACATGGGACATCATCAGGGGGCAGAGGATGCGGTCACTGCACATCTGCTTTATCCACCATTAAAAGAAGCGTCATCTGTTTCAGAGACAGGACTGGTCCCTGACGGGTCATCTCTTTTCCTTAGAGCCAGCAAGGAAGCGCACTGTCACTGTGCATTCAAAGGAATATAGCACAGAAAACTGATACTGAGTATGCAACAGAATTTATGTACTACGCATTATCAGGTGAGCAGGACTAGCCGAACCTCCAAAACAAACATCACTGATGGCGCCTAATTTCAGAGAGGTCGCAGAGGCAGTGGCAGTGTCCGCAGCATCTGTCCCCTGATGACAGTTCATTCGAGTATCCCAGCATTCACTGGTGAATCTCAAACAAAATATCATGGGATGTTAAAAAAAAAAAAAAGACAGAAAGTCAGAATGTAGAGGGTACATTAGGGATTTTTTCATTGAAGTATATTAGGAAATAAGATTATTACACTGAATAGATATACATTTAATATGAAATTCACCTTTGGTTTCGGACCACCTCTTTAAGTTCAGCCGATTGGACCAGCCCTCCAAAGCAGTGCCAGTTTCTCTTTTGGCCCCCTTGGAAAAATTAATTTCCCACCCCTGGTCTAATAGGAACATTTCTAACTCTTTGATGACCATATCAAAGTTGAATGTGCAGGGAAACAAAGAACCTGTAAAAGCCAAACGGTGCAAAATTTTTAATGACACCAAATAGCAAAAATTATTTTTAGCCCCAAATACGTGCATTTAACTAATGGAAAAAAATGTCTTTATTGGTAGATAACCCTAAATAGGCTATAGTCTTATAGTTAGGAGGCAGACAAACGACTGTATTTCTTGTGCGGGGGATGCATTGCAGTGCATGGACTGGCCCAGCACCTCTCCTGACCTGAGCTTAATGTATTTCTATGCAGCTGTCTCGCTCAGGTCAGGAGAGCTGAAGGTCAGTCCGAGGATTCCAATGAGATCCTCGCATGAGAAATACGGCTGTCTGTCTGCACCCTTCGAGGATGATACAACTTGCAGTAACTAACACCTGTAGTCAGGCTTCCATTTCCAAAATTACTATGTCTTACAACAGAGGTCTCAAACATGCGGCCCGCATGCCGCATGCGGCCCTTGAGGCAGGCATCTGTGGCCTGCGGTGCACCACATGTCTCACTCCCTAAGGCAGGGGGAAGGGGTGCATTCAGGAGCACGCGATGGCTGTTCTGTGTGCACACACTGCACAAGACCTGGGATGAGGTCACAGGAGGGGGAAGAGTCAGAGGTCACATGATCAGGGACCTCATTGTATGCAGGATGCTGCTGTCTGTGCTGGTTGTCATGGTGCTGGATGAAGGTCAGGAGGGGTTTACAGGGTGGATGTAGCAGAGCCGCGTGTGTATGTAACGGAGCTGTGTGTGTACAAAGTGTATGGAGCACAGGCATGTGTGTACGAGGTGTACTGAGTCGTGTGTGTACAATGTGTATGGAGCGGAGCAGTGTGTGTACGAGGTGTACGGAGTAGAGCCGCCTCTGTATAATGTGTATGGAGCGGAGCCGTGTGTGTACAATCTGTATGGAGTGGATCCGTGTGTGTACGAGGTGTATGGAGCGGAGCCGCGTGTGTACAATGTGTATGGAGCGGAGCCGTGTGTGTACGAGGTGTGAGGAGCGGAGCCGTGTGTGTACAATTTGTATGGAGCAGAGCCGCGTGTGTACGAGGTGTATGGAGCGGAGCCGCGTGTGTACGAGGTGTATGGAGCGGAGCTGTGTGTGTACGAGGTGTATGGAGTGGAGCCGTGAGTGTACAAGGTGTATGGAGCGGAGCCGTGTGTGTACGAGGTGTACGGAGCGGAGCCGTGTGTGTACGAGGTGTACGGAGCGGAGCCGTGTGTACGAGGTGTACGGAGCGGAGCCGTGTGTGTACGAGGTGTATGGAGTGGAGCTGCGTGTGTACGAGGTGTATGGAGCGGAGCCGCGTGTGTACGAGGTGTATGGAGCGGAGCTGTGTGTGTACGAGGTGTATGGAGTGGAGCCGTGAGTGTACAAGGTGTATGGAGCGGAGCCGTGTGTGTACGAGGTGTACGGAGCGGAGCCATGTGTGTACGAGGTGTGTTAAATATGAAAGGAATGTGGCCCAACAGCTCAAATTTTTTTTTTGTGCGGCCCATTTACGCTGCCGAGTTTGAGACCCCTGTCTTACAGTTATTACTTATCTCCTGTCATAGACAATCAGACTACCTGCAGTGCCGCTGTCTTCACTGCTTCTTCAAGAATGTCCATATTTTTGTTCATTAAATCCAGGGCTTCCTGTGCAGAGATAGGTGTAGTTGTCTCATCGGGGAGTATTACCGCATGTTCATAGATCGCACCAATGAATTTCTCCAAAGCTCGGCAGCTTGAAGCGGAGAGTAAGACAGAGAGCAGAAAGCATGCAGTCACCATGGTGGAAGAATTAGTGTACCTGAAGCATATACAAGAAATCTAAAAGTGTTCACCGTGCGAATCTTCTGTTATCTGCATGGTAAATAAATTACACACATCCATATTTCGAAAGCTTATTGCTCAACATAGTCTGCATTATGCAATGAGCAAGCGACAAACTAGGTGAGAGGTTGTCATGCAATCACGTCAGTGTTGGACAAGGCCATCTAACAATAAATAACTAGAGATTAATTTAAAGAGGTAATTATCACACACCCTTATATATTATGTATCCCTGATACCTATTCCACCCTTTTAATAAGAGTCTCTCTCTCAAATTAATTTTTCTCCTAACTCCCTATCTATTTGGTCCCATAATCTATGCTATTTTCTAATTTACTTGGATTAAAAATTCCCCACCGTTCCCTCACTAACTACACTATCTAACAGCTTTTCTTTTTTTTTAATACTTCCTTTTTGATGATGCTTCGTTTGAGAATCTCAGTGCATGAGAGCGAGAGGTGTAATAGGTATCAGGGTTTTATTTGTGTAATAAAAATAATATAAGGGTGTGTGCTAATTAATATCCCAGGTATTGAAAATAAATATATTAATACATTAAAGGGAACCTGTAACCAACAAATTGCTATTTACCTGCAGATTAAGGGCATGTGCACAAGTTGCGGATTCTACTGCGGATTTTTCCGCACAAAATCAGCATCTCTTGGCAGAAAACACAGGTGCATTTTTTATGTGTTTTTGCCGCGGATTTGCTGTGGTTTTTCAGTGCGTTTTTGTAAGCTAAATAAAGATGTTATTTAAGAAAATAAAAAAAAGATTTGTGATGTCATTTCTGTCCAACCTCCTCTTTTACATTTGTCCAACCCACTCTCCATTACACACAGAAAGACAGATGATAATAGATGGATAGATAGACAGATAGATCGATATATCCATATATCTATCCCATATCTATCGATCTATAGATATATATCCATAGATATATCTATACATTTATCCATAGATATATCTATAGATATATCCATAGATATATCTATACACATATCCATAGATATTTCCATAGATATTTCCATAGATATATCCATGTTTATTAATGAACAATATTTAAAAAAAAAAAAATGACGTGGGCTCCCGCGCAATGTTCTGCGCCAGAGGGGGAAAGCCGACGGCCGGGGACCAATATTTGTAGCCTGGGAAGGGGGTAATACCCATGGCCCCTTCCGAGGCTATGAATATCAGCCCGCAGCTGTCTGCATAGCCTTTACTGGCTACTAAAATGGGGGACCTCAAAAGAAAAAGGACGTGGGGTCCCCCTATATTTTATAGCCAGAAAGGCTATGCAAACAACTGCGGGCTGATATTCATAACCTAGGAAGGGGCCATGGATTTTGCCCCCCCCGGCTACAAATACCAGCCCGCAGCCACGCCAATTCTGGCACTTAGCCCCTCTCTTCCCACTCCGGTGTAGCGGTGGTATATGGGATAATAAGGGGTTAATGTCACCTTGCTATTGTAAGGTGACATTAAGCCCGGTTGATAATGGAGAGGCGTCAATAAGATGCCTATCCATTACTAATCTTATAGTTTTAAAGGGTTAAAAAACACACACCTAAGAATAAATTATTTTAATGAAATAAAGCATAACACTGTTTTCATATTCTTATTTCACACCCAGATCCAAGCAACGCCCTCGGTCTCCTATAATAAAAAGTAAAAAAAATAAATCAACCATATACTCCCTGTCCAACGCAGTTCAATTAATAACGAGTGTCCCATGACGATCTCCCCTGTAGAACAGTGACATCATGTGTTGTCATGGCTCTGTAGGGCCTCCCAGTGATGAACTGACAGGAGACAATGCCTCCTGCAGTGCATCACTGAGGTTACCTGAATTCAGGGTCTCACTTTACAGCAACATTGTATGAGAATTAGGGTTAGGGTTACGGGACCTCTTTCCCGGCGGAGGGATGCACAGCGGAGGATTACCTCCGTCTGTCATTTCATTGCTTGAGCCCCTGGAAGCGGTCGCATCAGCTGATGCGGCTGCTCTACATGGGAGATCCTCGTGGGACCCTCGTTATTAATTGAACTACGGCGGAAAGGTAAGTATAGGTTGTTTTATTATTTTATTTTTATTAAAGGAGGGCATCGGGGAATTAGGTGATTGGTAAGTGTGTACTCTATGTTGTGTGCTGTATGTTATATGTATGTTCTGTATATGTTGTATATGCTTTTTTTAACATTCAATACATTAGCCAGATGATGGGACTACTACTGTCCCATCATTGGCTAATGTGTCTCTCACTGTCATTGTAGCGGGCATAGCCCAATGGGACTTGTAGTCCCATCAGACGATACCTGCATACACATACACACACAAACACACACAGACCCGCAGACCCCCCCCCCGCACAGCCCCGCAGACTGCCCGCACAGCCCCAGCAGACCCCCACAATTATCCGGACCCCCAGACAGCCCGATGACCCCCCCGCACAGCCCGCAGACCCCCGCAAGACCTCGCCAGACCCCGGCAGACCCATAGACAGCCCGATGACCCTCCGCAAGACCCCCGCAGACCCCTGGACAGCCTGATGACCCTCCGCACAACCCCGGCAGACCCTTGCAAGACCCCGGCAACCCCTGCACAGCCCCGCAGACCCCCCCACACACACACACAGGCCCATACTCGCACACAGTAACCACCCACACACCATACACTCACACAGTCACCACCCACACTCCTCCCACACTCTTCCCCCTCTCGATCTGCAGCATTTCATCCGCAGCAAAACCGCAGATCTTTTTTAGACCTGTGGTTTTGCTGCGGATATGCCCGACTCAATACAAGTCAATGGGTGCAGAAGCGCTGCAGATCTGCACAAAAGAATTGACATGCTGCGTAAATGAACCCGCAGCTTTTCCGCATGGATTTTTCCGCAGTCAGTATACCCCTCCCATTTTTTTAAAGTATTTTATTGTATCTTTTCATGGTACAACACTGAAGATATGACACTTTGGTACAATGTAAAGTAGTCAGTGTACAGCTTGTGTAAATATGAATTTGGTGTGCCCTCTAAGTAACTCAACACAAAGCCAGTAATGTCTAAACCGCTGGCAAAAATGATCACCTCCCTTCAGAAAAAGGGCAGAAGGGCAGTATTCCAACATGATAATGACCCCAAACACATCTCCAAGACTATCATTGCCTTGATAAGAAAATGAGGGTAAAGGTGCTGGACTGGCCAAGTATGTCTCCAGACCAAAACCCTATTGAGCATCCGAGGGGCATCCTCAAAAGGAGGTTGGAGGAGCGCAAGGTCTCCAACATCCACCAGCTCCATGATGTGGTCATGGAGGAGTGGAAGAGGATTACAGTGGCAACCTCTGAAGCTCTAGTGAACTCCAGGCCCAAAATAGTTAAGGCAGTGCTTGAAAATAATGGTGACCACACAAAGTATTTGCACTTAAGGCACAATTTGGCCATTTTTACTTAGGCATGTACTCACTTTTGTTGCCAGCGGTTTAGACATTAATGGCTGTGTGTTAATTTATTTAGAATACTTTACATTGTAAAGTGTCATAGCTTTAGTGTTTTTCCATGAAAAGATAAAATATTTTGAAAAATGTGAGACATGTGCTCACTTTTATGATGTATTGAATGTGTGCATTCTGTGACATTGGCAGTTTAAGGCATGATAGGGGTGCTACAGAAGCGAGACGCCACAGCTCGTCTAATCCATGACAAGTTGTGATGTTCCCTATACCAAAAATCTCACTCCATAACCTGACTGTCACTCGTCAGATGTTCAAGAATCCTGAAGAGGCATGTACCTACTCATGAGCCAGGAGCATCTGACTCCAGCATGCCCCTCATCAATGCCGCTGTGTAGTGTAACAACTGTTTGTCACGGGTGTGTCAGATGTGACAGAGAGTCATTCTGGATCTGACTGTAGAAGTTCTTTGCAGTTAGCTCAAGCGCCTACTTGATTTTTGTATCTCTGTTATGGAGCGATGTCCTCTTTCCTCTAGGACCCAACAGTTACCTCCACCTGCTACTAATTACACACCTGTGCTGAAGGTTTAAATTCATTCAGTTGCTGCAGCATGGTGCTGGTGTTAGTTCTATTTTAACTCTGTCTGGAAGTACTAGCAGTCGGTGAGTAGCCTTCGCAGAGGACTCTTGGAGGATTGCTGGCGTGACATCGCAGTGGTCTTCTCAAGTTAAATGTTACCCCTCGTTTGTCCACCTTCTCTCACTTTAGGGTCAGGCAGTGATTAGGTTCCTACTCGGTGATAGGTGCAGAACCTATTTGGAGATGTTTAGGGCAGACAGGGTGTTGTTAGATCTGCCTATGGGTCTTCACTTCCCCCTTCCTCTCCCTGTTGATGTGCACTTACTTCTCCTTCACCCATCTTGCCACTGTTACAGCACACTGCACTACCCCAAAAACTGGAAACAAGTAGCTGCAGGGAGAATCTAACTTTATTTTCTCCACGTAGCCCTGCTTCTAGTAAGCCAGTGTGACATGATTTAAAGGGATTGAAACAAAAACACATGGAGCATATAAACCACCAGAAAATATTCTAAAAGGCATATTTTTAATGACAATTAATTCAAAATGTATAGTGCAATACATGTATCACAACAGATTATTCATTCATAGAGCTGTTCAAATCGCGTGGCGGTGTCAGACTTTATAGGCATCAGTGCGCATGCCTCTGACATAAGTATGGCCGGGGCATCGCTTACGGCACCTGTTAATGACGTGTGCAGGTCATTGATGTCATCGGAGATTTCCCCGTGACCTGCACCACCATGATGGTGCTGGATGTGATGTAATTTCCGGCGCTCATCTGTTCGGGTACATGCGCTCATCTTCAAACACATTGCTAACACCTGATACTGAGGAGATATATAAGATGGGCATGTGGGGACATTTATATCATCTTGGCCCCCTGAGGAAGCTGATACGAAACACGCGATGCGGCACGTGTCACATCCTCAGCTATGAATACAGGTGAGAACTACTAATGGCATGACTTGGCCCACCACTATCTGGGAGTGTACTTTGATGGTCACTGACTCCATAATACCTATATTAGGTCTTGGTTCCCTTAGGTGATGATAGGAGTCTGTCATTTTGGTTTGGCTTTCTTTACAAATATATGCACTGGCACTTTGTCTATAAATTATTTAATGTGAAGGTCCTACTTTCTGTGTTCATGCCTGTGGGGTGACACCAGTTTTTTGGTTCACCTTTGGCCCAATTTGAACAGCTCTATGAATGAATAATCTGTTGTGATACATGTATTCTACTATACATTTTGAATTGTCATTAAAAAAATATACCTTTTAGAATATTTTCTGGTGGTTTATATGCTCCATGTGTTGGTAAGCACCAAGGGTAAAGCGTAAATGTGAAGAGAAAGCTCTGTAATCCTAAAGTAACCAGTCATTAGTGAACCAATATAGAGTAATACCAGCCAAGATTATCACCCTAAAACAAACATGCCCTGTGCATCTGCCAAACCTATATGCAAAGGGTAATTACTTCATCATGTATTTGCTTTAAAAATCAATAAAGACATTTTTGTCTACCTGAATAGGTGCTGCTGAATTTTGCAGGTTTTTATACACACAGTGTAAAAGCTGTGTTGTGCAAAATTAGGTATCAAGACTATTTGCAAAGTTTCCCTAAATTATCCCTCTGAATACACTGTGACTACTGACCAGGGTATACAAAGAAATCATGGATCACAGCACAAGTGTCGTCATAGAAGGGCATACTTCCCAACTAACACAGGGAAAGGCACGTAATACAACACATATGGGTCGCCCCCACACCCAGAGCTGTGGGGTACTCGGTACCGGGCCGGTCTCTCAGACGGGAATGTCACAGCAGCGGTGACCCGGTCCGTGGCCCTGGGCGCCCATGTAAAAGGGGAATTGAGTGGTGGAATAAAGTTTATAGGTGATTCGTGACGCCACCTGTGGTGTTCGGCAATGAAGATGTTAAGCCGACGCTGCAGACAGACCCTCTGGGACAGATGATGGGGTGCAGCAATGATGGTGTAGACCTCCACAGGCAGGGCTGTTGTCCCAGGGCAGTGTAGATGGGTGTTGGCAAGGAAGGTGCAGTGTCAGGCACAGAGATGTAGCAGTGCCGGGGAGATTGCAGCAAGGAGGCAAGGACACAATGGGTGCAGTTTCTTTACCTTTACTTGATAAACGCAGTCCAGGGTACATGTTACAGGTGGTATAGGAGATGGTAAGCATGGAAGCAAATCAGGAATCTCTATCAGATGGGTTGTGTAGTCTCCTCTCTAGCGCGATTAGTGAAGTCCTCACAGTACTGAGTTATACTGAAGTTCCTCCTTCTTATCTTCTCTTAGTACTACCTCACATAGCAGACAGCTGTAGCCCTCTATCTCTCTTGGCTCACCCTTCGCTGTTGTTCCTCTGAGTCTTAATTGGGAATAGAGCATTTACAGCTTCCTACTCTTCTGGTTTCTGGTGCAGGATCGTCAGTATCCATACACCCGTGGAGACCAGGCTCCAGTTCATGCGCTCTCACTGGGAGGGAGCTCTCTTTCCTCAGCTCAACCTCCAGCTTCTCTCCACATGTCTACACACGTGGCCCTCCTCACACTAACTGACTCACTCCTTCCTGGCCCTCAGAGACAGCTTCTCCACTCAGTTCTGGGTTCAGAGCTCCCTCTGCTGACCTGGAGTGGGAACTGTTTTGCATGGAAATGATTAACTGTCAGAGAGACCCTTCATTGCCTCCAGGCGTGACATCACTCTCCTCGGAGGAAGGTAATGCCACTGCAGCGACCATACTCCTGGGGGTGCCACATTCCCCCCTAGTGCAAGTCAGCACTCCTGGGCTGATAAAAGAAAACATGAATAACATATAAATAAATGTGAACAATATAAATGTACAAGATTCAAAAAGGAAAAATTTACAAAAACCAAATGCTCAAAAAGAGTCCTATGATGATAAGTCCAAGCATCAATGTCCATGGTTCCATTCCTGGGCAATTGGTGAACTATATACAGGAAAGTCTTTGACCACACCTATTCCAGTGGTCCAAAATGTCCATAAAACAAAACTGGATAATACAAAAAGGGAAACTCTTACAGATTATCTGTAGGTACAAAACTTGAGAACAGTTACATATTTACACACAATTTCAACATTTTCATGACTCTAACTTGGTTATATGCGGAATCTTATGGGTGGTATACCTTGGGTTGTGCGGGTAGACCTGCGTAACTCTGGTGTGGGTAAACTGGGTAGTAGTCTGCGAACTCTTAGACTCACCATGGGTACGACAGATTCACCACTGGCAGGGCGAGGATTCTCTCGCTCCACTGCTGGTGCGGCATCTGCTACCTGAACTTCCTGATTTTCAATGTTCTCTTGAGTTTCCGCTACTTCAGTTACAGTAGGCTAGGGAAAGGTTAGGACAGGAACTACAATGGCGGGACCCATTCTTGTCCAGTTTGCAGGGAATTCGCCAAGTACAGTGCTGACCTTTTCTTCCTCTTCTTCAATGGGCTGAAGATTGTTTTGTTCTTCCATCCTTTCTTTTAACTGGTCAGGGCATAATTTCAAATGATCTCTTGATATTGCTGTTGAGGTTTCTCCTCCATCTTTACTAATAAGGCACACCTTGGTATTGTCAAAGTTTGAGGGTAGAATGGTGTAAGGTTCAGCTTCCCATTGGTCATCCAATTTATGCAGTCTTCTTTTCCTCTTGAGGACTTGTTCTCCTGGTGACAAGGGAACTGCAGGTGCATGTTGGTTGTAGTGCCTTTCTTGTTTTTGTCTTGCCTGAGCTAGACTCTTCTCCACACACTCTTGTACTCTCCTGTACTGTTGTTGTCTTTCTGTATCCCAGTCAGCATCTGGGGATGTCACCTCAGGTGTAAGGACTCCCATATCCAAATCCATAGGCAGCTTTCCAGGCCTCGCTCTCATTAGGTAGGCTGGAGTGCAGTTGGTTGAATTCACAGGAATGTGATTGTAGAGGTCTACCAGATCTGGAAACTTTTCTGGCCACAGATTCCTCTCCTCCAAAGGCAAGGTCTTCAGCAGGTCTATCACCACCTGGTTCATCTTTTCACACATGCCATTGGTCTGTGGATGGTACGGTTTTGTCTTACAACCGTACAAGTTACAGAATTCCTGGAACACTTCTGCCTCAAAAGCTGGACTTTGATCTGTAAGCACTCTCTCAGGGTAACCATGTAGTCTACAGAAGTGCTGTTGGAATGCTCTGGCTGTGGTCCTGGCTGTTTGATCTTTGACAGGCACAACTACCAGGAATCTTGAGTAGTGGTCCACGATGGTAAGAGCATATGTGGCGCCCCCAGGAGTACGGTCGCCACACTGGCTTTGCCTTCCTCCAGGGGAGGGTAATGCCAGGCTTGGAGGCAATGATAGGACTCTCTCACAGTCAATCCATGCATACAACACAGTTTCACTCCTGACCAGCAGGGGGAGCTCTGACCCAGGTTTGAGGGGAGGAGTGATCCCTGAGGGCAAGGAGGAAGTAGAGTTAGTCTACGGAGGGTGAAGTGTGCAGACGGGAGAATATGAAGCTGGAGGTTGAGCTGCACCAGGCGAGCTCCCTCAGCTTGAGAGCGCACAGAACTGGAGTCGGGTCTCCACGGTGGTACGGGTACTAACGGCCCTGCCACAGATACCCGAGGAGTTGGAGGCTGTAGATGCCCTGCTCCCACCAAAGACTTGAGGCACAACAGCGAAACGGATAGAGATCCGGGGATTCAGAGAGTGAGAGGAGTCCCAGAGAGAGAGGCTACAGCTGTCTGCCATGCAAGCAGAGTTCTAGGAACATTTGACAGGAGGAACTTCAGAGTAACTAAAGGACTGGAGTACTTCACCCACACAGCGCTATTAAGGAGACTGCACAGCCCGTCTGTGAGAGAGAATTCCTGAGATGCTTCCAGGCTAGCCTGCTCAATACCATCTGTAATCAGGACCCTGGACTGCAGTTACCAAGTAAAGGTACAGAAATTGCACCCCGCTGTGTTGTGTCTGCTTCCTAACCTGTCAGCACTGCTACATCCCTGTGCCCATCACTTATACACTGCCCTGGGGTTACAGCTTCACCTGTGGGGAGCTACACCATCTAAGCTGCAACACACCATCAGCCCCAGAGGATCTGCACGCAGCGTTGGCTAACATCTCACTTGCCAAATACCACGGGTGGCGTCACGAACTATACATTACAAACAAACACCACCGCCATTGATATTGGGGCCCAGGGCCACGGACCGGGTCACCGCTGCTGTGACACATCATCCCCCTTACACCGGCCCGGTACAGAGTACCCCACAGCTCTGGGTGAGCCGCGGGCGACCCAATTTTGGCGTCACGAACAGGATTACGGAGCCCGGTATCCCCGGGTCCTGTGTGCCATAGACTGTGTTAAAAAGACTGTGAAATTTGGCGCCAGTTGCCGCCATTGCCGCGCTGCTTGGCGCGCACGGGAAGAGGCAGGCCTTCGTGGGCGGAGCCTGCCACAGAGCGCGAACCGCCGCGCGGGAAGAGGGAAGAGCGCGCGAAAGGAGGAGGAGCTGAGGCCTACAGCCCGGAGCATCGGGCCTGCAAAGCGGCCGCCGGTGAGCTCCTGCAACCCCCGGCCCTGGCTAACGTTCACTAGGGGGAGATGTCCGCGCCACAAGCCGGCGCAGCGGCGGACGCTGCCGCCAACCCCGCGGTCCCGCCAGGAGATGCACCCGCCACAGTGGTGCCCATTATGCCGCTGTCTATACCCTACATCCCGGGAGCAGCCTGGCTACTGCAGTACTCGGGTGAGTCATACACCCTGAGTGAGTTCAAAGAAAGACTGTGCAGCCTGTTTAAAGTTTACCCCCGTCTGAAAGTCAGAAAGTAAATATCCTGATTGGACAGTTAATGGGTGCTGCGTGAGAGAAGTGAGAGCCTGGCAGGACACTGATAGAGAGACTGTTGCAAAGGTCCTGGCCAAACTGAAGAGCACTTTTGACACCCGCACTGCTGCTGAGATTAAGATGAGGTTCTTTGGCTGCAAACAGAAAGCACAGGACAGTATCAGAGACTATGCCCTCAACCTGCAGGAGGCGCTGCAGGCAGTTAAACTAGTGGATCCTGACAGCGTAAAGGAAGAAGATAACCTATTGAAGGAGCAGGTCATTGAAGGACTCCTGTCCAGTACCCACAGAGGACAGTTGCACATCATAACCCTGCAAGACCCTGATTTGGACTTTGCTGAATTTAAGGACAGGGCTATCCGGGTACTGCAGGAGTCCACTGACAGCCGTCCAGCACCCCTTAGACGCCCAGCGATCACCTATCATCAGGAAGCAACATCTTTTCCTTCTATCCCTGTTGAGGCCGATGCCCAGACTTTGGACAAGGACCCCACCGAGGAGCTGCGTCTACAGGTCCAGGAGATAACCAAGGGAATGGCTGCACTCACCAAAACCGTGCAGTCCCTGCAGATGTCTCCAAAAGACAAGATCCAGCTTGCTTCCTGTCCAGAGGATGTCCCGTGGCTCCGGAGGAGGAGAGCCCCGCCACTTCGGGGAAGGACCAACGATCGCTATGACCAGGACGGACATCCCATCTGTCGTTGCTGTCAGAAGGCAGGTCATTTTGCCAGGTACTGTCCTTTAAACGAGCAACCCCTGGGGCAGAGGGCCAACCCCCAGGAGTAGGATCCCCAGGCCCAAAGAACTGGAGAGCCAAGTATGTGGGAGGGAGACCAATCCTTCCTGTGGTGATTGATGGTATCCCAATGAACGCTTTGCTGGACACTGGCTCCCAGGTGACCACTATGCCGTATATTTTGTACAAAAGGTACTGGGCTGATTCTGAACTCACCCGTAGCCCAACTGATGAACTAACAGTAGTTGCTAGTAATGGTCATACCTTGCCACAGATTGGATGCAAGGAAATTACTGTTAAAGTGGGGCGGGTGGAGCTAAAATCACAAGGACTGATAATTGTTGATATTGATCGATGTGAATGTAATCCCATGATGACTCTTGGTACAAATGTAATTGAAAACTGTCTGTCCGAGGTTATTGTCTTGTTGCAACAGGTGGCTGAGACTTCTGGCTCCGGAGAGCAAAGAGTCCTGCAGGAGATCCGAGCCCTGATGCAAAGGCAACAAATGGAACTCACTGGCGGTGAGATTGGCAGCGTCAGAGTGAGTGATGCCTTCCCCATTGCAATACCCCCCAGATGTGAAATGTTGGTATGGTGTCCGGCAGCCATAGGTCTTAGAGGGAGAGATTACCAGGCATTGGTAGAACCAGTATACTCCGAGAGAGGGCCCACTGTCCTGACAGCCAGAGGGGTGGTTGATGTCAAAAGAGGGAGAGTACCTGTACGTCTTCTGAATTGCAGGGAAGAGGAAGCCACCATACCTCGGTACGCCACAGTTGACAAGCTGCTCACCATTAACAACTCTTTGCAGGCAGCAGAGCCTTTGGTCTCATCCAATCAGGGGGAGGACAATGGTTCTGTGAAACAGCCAGAGGAGTGGTGTCAGCAACTGCAGGAGGGAACTGACTCTACACCTTAATCCCAGAGAAATGGGGTCTACAGAGTTACACAAGAGTACGAGCGGGTATTCAGCAAACATCCACTAGATTTTGGGCAGGCAAAAGGGGTCCAACATCATATACCCACAGGAGACCATCCACCCATAAAGGAGTGGTACAGGCCAATACCCCCAACACAGTACCAGTGTACTAAGAGTATGTTGAGGGAGATGAAGGAGGCTGGGGTTATCAGAGACAGTTGTAGCCCCTGGGCAGCTCCCATTGTGTTTGTAAAAAAAAAGGATGGTACCATGAGAATGTGTGTAGATTACAGAAAAATTAATAGCATTACACATAAAGATGCCTACCCATTATCTAGGATTGAGGTGTCCTTAGCTGCACTTAAAACTGCTAATTACTTTTTCACCTTGGATCTCACCAGTGGGTATTGGCAGGTTCCTGTGGCAGAGGCAGATAAAGAGAAAACCGCATTTACCACTCCCATGGGTCTCTGTGAGATCAATTATATGCCATTTGGGCTCTGTACTGCCCCAGGAACATTTCAACGGCTAATGGAGTGCTGCCTGGGACACATGAACTTTGAAACAGTCCTGTTGTACCTGGATGATGTCATTGTTTTCTCCAAGACCTATGAGGAGCATCTGGAACACCTGGCTGAAGTGTTTGAAGCTTTGTCCAATTTTGGCCTGAAAGTGAAGCCCTCCAAGTGTCACCTCCTGAAGCCCAAGGTACAATACCTCGGTCATGTGGTCAGTGCAGAAGGTGTGGCACCAGATCCTGACAAGATCACAGTCATCCGGGACTGGCCAAAGCCCAGCAACCTCCATGAGGTACGCCAATTCCTTGGACTGGTAGGCTACTATCGGAGATTCATCAAAGGCTTTACTGAGATAGCTACCCTGATGCAAAACCTTCTGGTGGGGCAGTCCAAGAAAGGCAAGCAGAAGAATTCCATGTTTGAATGGACTGAAGAATTGGAGAAGTACTTCACCAGATTGAAGATGGCCCTCACTGCTGACAAAGTTTTGGCGTAGCCAGACTATGAGAAACCCTTTGTGCTGTACACAGATGCCAGCAATGTGGGACTAGGAGCGGTACTGTCTCAGGTACAGAATGGAAGAGAAAGAGTGATCTCCTACGCCAGCAGGAAATTGCGTCCCACCGAAAGTAACCCTGATAACTACAGTTCTTTCAAGTTGGAGTTCCTTGCGATAGTCTGGGCTGTCACCGAAAGATTCAAGCATTACCTAGCCTCCACCAAGTTTACAATCTTCACGGATAACAATCCGTTGACCCACTTGGACACTGCAAAGCCCTGGAGCAGCGATGGATGGCTCGGTTGTCCAATTATGAGTTCACTATCAAGTACTGAGCGGGGCAAAAGAATGCCAATGCTAATGCGCTGTCCAGGATGCCGAACCTACCAGATGCAGGAGAAGATCCTGAGGCTCTTGAAGAGATAGAGCTACCTCCCTTCCACAGGCCACTGGCGGCCCAACATGCTCAAGGAGTGAGAGACAGGCGGTCTGGCTTGAAGGAAGTCACCCTGAATCCTTTGCCCCACCATGACTGGGCAGAAACGCAAGATAGTGACCCAGCAGTCCGCCTGGTGAAAGAGCTGTTGATGCGAGCTCACGTCCGGAGTCGGATGCTCCTGAAGAAACCCAGCAGCTGTGGAAGGAGAGAGGCCGGCTGTTTATCTATGAAGGGAAGCTGTGTCGGAGGAGTATCAATGCCCGCACACATAAGCTGGTCTGGCAGGTAATAGTAACGAGGAGAGAGGCATCAATGGTCCTGGAAGCATACCACCAAGCAGCTGGACATTTCGGATGGAAGTTGGAAGCATTGCTCCGAGAGAGGTTTTACTGGGCTGGTATGAGGAAAGCCATCGAGAGGTGGTGCCGAGAGTGTGGACGATGTAACCTGCGCAGAAAGGATCGAGACAGCCAGAGAGCTCCCCTGCAACCAATCATCACCAAACAACCCCTCGAGCTGGTAGCCCTGGACCATGTGAAGCTGGTTCCAAGCCGGTCAGGCTACAGCTATGCTCTCACCATTGTGGACCACTTCTCAAGATTCCTGGTAGTGGTACCCGTCAAAGATCTCACTGCCAGAACAGCAGCCAGAGCCTTCCAACAACACTTCTGTAGGCCGCATGGGTATCCTGAGAGAGTACTCACAGATCAAGGTCCAGCTTTCGAGGCGGAAGTGTTCCATAAGTTCTGCAACTTGTATGGTTGTAAGAAGATCCAGACAACACCTTATCACCCACAGACCAATGGCATGTGCGAGAAGATGAACTAGGTAGTGATTGACCTGCTGAAGACGCTGCCCTTTGAGGAGAGGAATCTGTGGCCTGAGAAGTTGCCAGATCTGGTAGACCTCTACAATCATATTCCAGTGAATTCTACCAACTGTACTCCAGCGTACCTGATGAGAGCAAGGCCTGGTAAGCTGCCTATTGACTTGGACATGGGAGTCCTGACATCTGAAGTAACGTCACCAGATGCTGACTGGGACAAAGAGAGGCAGCAGCAGTACAGAAGTGTGTGGAGAAGAGTCTGGCCCAGGCAAGACAAAGGCAGGAGAAGCTTTACAATCAGAATGCACCTGCTGTCCCCTTTTCGCCGGGAGTAGTCCTCAAAAGGAAGAGGAGGTTGCACACGCTGATCAGTGGGAGGCCGAACTTTATACCATTCTGCCCTCAAACGTTGATAATGCTAAAGTATGCCTGGTGAGTAAAGATGGAGGAAATACCTCAGCAGTGGTATCCAGGGACCATTTGAAGTTATGCCCTGATCAGTTGAAAGCAAGAGCAGAAGAGTCAGAGGACATCCAACCTGTGGAGGCAGAAGAGGTCAGCACAGTGCTTGGAGAGTTCCCTGCGAATTGGACTAGAATTAATGATGCAATCGTGGTACCAGTGTTGCTATTCCCCCAAGTGGAAGCACAGGAGGAAGTGACTCAAGAGAATCATGTAGCAGAAGCCGCACCAGCAGTGGAGCCAGAGAACCCTCGCCCTGCCAGTGGCGAACATGTTGAACCCCTGTGGAGTTCAAGAGTCACTAGACAATCACATATCCCTGTGCCATGTAGAATCCCTAGTAGTGTACCCAGTACCTCACACACTACAGCACCAGTGTTACGTAGATCTACTCATGCCACACAGGGAATACCACCAGTTAGATACCGCATATAAAGTAAATGTAAATGTTGAAACTGTTGAAATGTAAATATGTAACTGTTTTTCAAGCTTTTGTACCTACAGGTAATCTGTAAGAGTTCCCTTTGATTTTTATGGACACTGAACCACTGGACTTGTGTGTGGTCAAAAACTTTATTTATAACTATTTACCATTTGCCCAGGAATGGACCATGGACATTGATGCTGGACTTATCATCATAGGACCATTTTTGAGCTCTTGGTTTTTGTACATTTTTCCTTTTTCAAATCTTGTACAAATATTATTGTTCAAATGTTTATCTGTTATCTATGTTTTCTTTTGTTCAGCCCAGGAGTGCTGACTTTCACTAGGGGGGAATGTGGTGCCCCCAGGAGTACGGTCGCCACACTGGCTTTGCCTTCCTCCAGGGGAAGGTAATGCCAGGCTTGGAGGCAATGATAGGACTCTCTCACAGTCAATCCATGCATACAACACAGTTTCACTCCTGACCAGCAGGGGGAGCTCTGACCCAGGTTTGAGGGGAGGAGTGATCCCTGAGGGCAAGGAGGAAGTAGAGTTAGTCTGCGGAGGGTGAAGTGTGCAGACGGGAGAATACGAAGCTGGAGGTTGAGCTGCACCAGGCGAGCTCCCTCAGCTTGAGAGCGCACAGAACTGGAGTCGGGTCTCCACGGTGGTACGGGTACTAACGGCCCTGCCACAGATACCCGAGGAGTTGGAGGCTGTAGATGCCCTGCTCCCACCAAAGACTTGAGGCACAATAGCGAAAGGGATAGAGATCCGGGGATTCAGAGAGTGAGAGGAGTCCCAGAGAGAGAGAGGCTACAGCTGTCTGCCCTGCAAGGAGAGTTCTAGGAACATTTGACAGGAGGAACTTCAGAGTAACTAAGGACTGGAGTACTTCACCCACACAGCGCTATTAAGGAGACTGCACAGCCCGTCTGTGAGAGAGAATTCCTGAGTTGCTTCCAGGCTAGCCTGCTCAATACCATCTGTAATCAGGACCCTGGACTGCAGTTACCAAGTAAAGGTACAGAAATTGCACCCGCTGTGTTGAGTCTGCTTCTTAACCTGTCGGCACTGCTACATCCCTGTGCCCATCACTTATACACTGCCCTGGGGTTACAGCTTCACCTGTGGGGAGCTACACCATCTAAGCTGCAACACACCATCAGCCCCAGAGGATCTGCACGCAGCGTTGGCTAACATCTCACTTGCCAAATACCACGGGTGGCGTCACGAACATTACGTTACAAACACCACCGCCATTGATATTGGGGCCCAGGGCCACGGACCGGGTCACCGCTGCTGTGACACATCATCCTCCTTACACCGGCCTGGTACCGAGTACCCCACAGCTCTGGGTGGGCCGCGGGCGACCCACATAGATATAGCCTGAACGGCTTGGGACCAGCTTCACATGGTCCAGAGCGACCAACTCGAGTGGCTGCTTGGTCACTATTGGCTGCAGAGGAGCTCTCTGGCTGTTTTGATCCTTTCTGCGCAGGTTACATTGTCCACACTCCCGGCACCACTTTTCAATGGCTTTCCTCATACCAGCCCAGTAAATTCTCTCCCGGAGCAAGGCTTCCAACTTCTTCCATCCGAAGTGTCCAGCTCCATTGTGGTATGCTTGCAGGACCATTGATGCATCTCTTTGGGACTACCACCTGCCAGACCAGCTCATGAGTGCGGGCATTGATACTCCTCCGACACAGCTTTCCTTCATAGATGAACAGCCGGCCTCTTTCCTTCCACAACTGCTGAGTTTCTTCAGGAGCATCCGACTCTGGGCATGAGTCAGCTTGTGACAGTTGCTCCTTCACCAGGCGGACGGCGGGGTCGCTATCCTGCATTTCTGCCCAGTCATAATGGGGCAGTGGATTTAGAGTGACCTGTCTCAAGCCAGACCGTCTGTTTCTCACTCTTGGAGCATGTTGGGCCGCAATTGGCCGGTGGAAGGGAGGTAACTCTACCTCTTCAAGAGCCTCAGGGTCTTGTCCTGCATCTGGCAGATTATGCATTCTTGACAGCGCATCAGCATTGGCATTCTTGTGCCCTGCCCGGTACTTGATGGAAAACTCACAGTTAGACAGCCGAGCCATCCATCACTGTTCCAGTGCACCTAGTTTCGCAGTGTCCAAGTGAGTCAACGGGTTGTTATCCGTGAAGATGGTAAACTTGGCTGAAGCTAGGTAATGCTTGAATCTTTCAGTCACAGCCCAGACTATGGTGAGGAACTCCAGCTTGAAAGAACTGTAGTTGTCAGGGTTCCTTTCAGTGGGACGAAGCTTTCTGCTGGCATAGGAGATCACTCTTTCTTTGCCATTCTGTACCTGTGACAGTACTGCTCCAAGTCCCACGTTGCTGGCATCAGTATACAACACAAATGGTCATAATCTGGGTAGGCCAGAACTTCATCTCCTGTGAGAGCCATCTTCAGTCGAGTGAAGGATCTCTCCAACTCCTCAGTCCATTCAAAGGTGGAACTTTTCTGTTTGACCTTCTTGGACTGCCCCACCAGAAGATTTTGCATAGGGGTGGCTATCTCCGTGAAGCCTTTGATAAACCTTCGGCAGTAGCCTACCAACCTGAGGAATTGGCGTACTTCATGGAGGTTGCTGGGCTTCGGCCAGTCCCGGATGACTGTGACTTTGTCCGGATCTGGTGCCACACCTTCTGCACTCACTACATGACCGAGGTACTGTACCTTGGGCTTCAAGAGGTGACATTTGGAAGGCTTCACCTTCAGGCCAAAGTTGGACAAGGCTTCGAACACCTCAGCCAGGTGCTTCAGATGGTCTTCATAAGTCTTGGAGAAAACAATGACATCATCAAGGTACAACAGGACTGTCTCGAAGTTCTTGTGTCCCAGGCAGCACTCCATCAGCCGTTGAAATGTTCCTGGGGCAGTGCAGAGCCCGAATGGCATATAGTTGAACTCACAGAGACCCATTGGGGTGGTAAATGCTGTTTTCTCCTGGTCTGCCTCCGCCACGGGAACCTGCCAATACCCACTAGTGAGATCCAAAGTGGAAAAGTAGTTAGCATTTTTAAGTGCAGCTAATGACTCCTCAATTCTGGGTAATGGGTAGGCATCTTTATGTGTAATGCTGTTAATTTTCCTGTAATCAACACACATTCTCATGGTACCATTCTTTTTCTTTACAAAAACTATTGGAGCTGCCCAGGGGCTACAAATGTCTCAGATAACCCCAACCTCCTTCATCTCTCTCAACATACCTTTAGCACATTGGTATTGTGTTTGGGGTATAGGCCGGTACCTTTCTTTTATGGGTGGATGATCTCCAGTGGGGATATGATGTTGAACCCCTTTTGCCTTCCCAAAATCTAGGGGATGTTTAGTGAATAACCGCTCATACTCCTCGGTGACTCTGTAAACCCCATTTTTCTGGTATGAAGGTGTGGAGTCAGTTCCCACCTGCAGTTGCTGGCACCACTCCTCCAGCTGCTTGACAGAGTCATTGTCCTCCACCTGGCCAGATGAGACCAAGGGCTCTGCCGCCTGCATTGCATTGTTACTAGTGTTGAGCTTTCCGATACCGCAAGTATCGGGTATCGGCCGATATTAGCTGTATCGGAATTCCGATATTGACTTCCCATACTTTTTTTGATATCGGATACCGGAATCGGAAGTTCCCATTATGCTATCAGCCCGCTTGCTTTGATTCAGCCAATAGGAATCCTCAGAAGTGTGGGCACATCCTGTTAGGCATGTTAACTATTGGCATGGCTGTGATTGGCTGTTGAAATGATGTCATGATGCACTATAAAAGCCACTGCCGCCGCCATTTCTGGTCACTCTGCTGTGAATTCAGTTAGGGACAGGCTGCTGTTGAAGACTGTGAGACAGTTAGAAATAGCGATTCTCAAAACAATATTGTGCTTTACCCAGGCTACATAAACCACCACTGTAGCTTTCTTTTCCCTAGCAGCAGTGTTCACAGCTGTCTGCAAGGGCTGTGTGAGCGCAGCTCACGCTGTGGAGTGGGTCCTGCAGCCACGTCTGGTTATAGGCCGCCCAGCGTGCCTCACTGCTGCCTCAAACATTTTTCTTTTTGAGCTGCTTATTTTTAAAAAAATTCTATCTAGTGTGCTTCCATCCGTATCCATATACGTTGGTTGCAAACACTAGTAGTAGACAGTGGAGCCTTTCTGCAGCCTTTCAGTGCTAGTGTCCACTTAGCTGCACTGTTCACGGCTGTCTGAGAGGTCTCTGACTGTGTGTGAGTGCAGCTCATGTTGTAGTGCGTCTTGCAGCTACTTCTGGTTGTAGGCTGCTCAGCGTGCGTCACTGCCTCACACACATTTTTCTTTAATTGCAGCTCATTTTTTCTTCTTCTATTAGTGTGCATCCATCCATATCCATCTACATTGGTTGGTTGCAAACACTATAAAGGAGTAGATAGAGGAGCCTTTTTTCGGGCTTGTGCCCTTCAGCTGCAGCCAGATTAGTATTACCCAATTTTTTTGGAGCCTCATCTTTTGCATTGTAGGTTACCTGCCTGCATTGTAATAGCTCCAGAAAGTTGGTGATACTCTCACTTTCAAATCTTTGGTCACATCATTTTTTTTTTTTTGGGAAAAAAAACTAAAAACAACAAAGTTCACCAAACACTACTTATGAAAGTTGTGTAGGCCACATTAGCTCCCATTAAAGTGTAGTCGACACACACTTCATAAAATTATTGTTTCTTATACCTGTAACTAGCTGTTCAGGAATAAGCACACTAAGGCCCCCCTTTGTACTTTTCTGCCTATCTTACTCAGTCTAGCAAGATGAAGAAGGCAGGGAGTAAGGCACGTGGGCGTGGAGTTTCAGCAGGGAGAGGACGTGGGGATTCTACAGGGAGAGGACGTGGGGATTCTACAGGGAGAGGACGTGGGGATTCTGTGCCTGCTGTTGGCACCAGTGAGTCAGCATCCCCCAGTTTTAGCAGGCAACAGTCCTTTATGAGCAGCTTTGTAGGACCTCACCGTACCCCACTGCTGCGGGAGAAACAAATTGAAGCCGTTGTGGGATGGATGGCAGCTAACGCATCGACTTCAATTACTTCCACATCCTCTCAGAGCCAGAGCACCGAAGAGCAATCATCTGTCTCTTCACCACCTGCCAAAGTGGCCAGGCAGTCAGAGAGCACTGGACAGGAGCCATCACAGTCTCTACTTCTGTTCTCGGAATCTGTTGGTTTGGAAAGAGGGGGCCAGCCAAGCAACATTCCAGAATGTGAAGAGGCAGTATGCAGTGATGCGAAATTTCTTTGTCCCTCTGAATCTGAAGAGGCGGGTGGGCCAGTGCCTATGGTCAGCACACCTCAGTACGCATCAGATGAGACACAATTGCCACTTTCTGTTGCGTATGGTGCTGACAACCCAGGAGAAGCAGGTGTTTGAAGAGGGGAGTGTAGATGATGAGGTCCTTGACCCATCTTGGCGTGAGGAACAGGAAGGTGGTGGGAGCAGCCCTTAGGAAGAGATTCCCCGAACGGCCAAAACCGGAGGGAGAGGGAGGGGGCAGACTTGGTTGCCTGTAGCCTCCACTTCGGCACCCGTTAGGAGCATTCCACTTTCAAAAGGCAAAACGGGCGCTCTCAAGACTTGCAGTGCGTGGTCCTTTTTTGACACAGTTGCAGATGACATTTGATTTGTCAAATGCAAGCTGTGTCATCAGAGAGTCAAAAGAGGGAAAAATGTCAGCAACCTCAATACCACTAATATGTGGAAACATGTGCGGACCAAGCACGAGCTGGAGTTGCACACACACTGAAGACGTAGGCCAACATACAGCACCACCTACCACCTCTTCAGCTCGTGTCGGGGCCTCTTCCTCCAGCTCACACACAGCTGGTTCGGCTTCCTCACAGGATTGCCAAGGAAGAACCTCTGGCACTGTTGTCCAGAGACCCTGTGACATTCCACCCACAGCACCACGTTCCAAGTCATCCTCACACTCCCAGGCCACTCGACAGCCATCGGTAGCACAGGCAAGGGAGAAAAGGCGGCCATACTCGGCAAACCGTCCCCGAGCACAGGCTCTGAATGCTGGCATGGCCAAACTACTGGCACTTGATATGCTGTTATTCAGGCTGGTGGAGACTGACACCTTCCGGGACTTCATGGCATTGGCAGTCCCACAATACACCATGCCCAGCCGCTTTTATTTCAGTAGGCGAGCGGTCCCTGCCCTGCAGAAACATGTGGAGGCAAACATAAAACATGCGCTACTAAACGCCGTCAGTAGCAAGGTCCACCTGACCACCAATGCGTGGACCAGTAACCATGGACAGGGACGATACCTTTCCCTCACTGCCCATTGGGTCAATGTTGTGGAGCCGGGTACAGATCTGGAGAGTGGCACTCTACGTGTTCTGCCAACTCCACGGATTGCAGGAATCCAGTCTGTACACATTGACTCCTCCTCCTACTCAAGTTCCTCTGAAACAGCGCAGCAGGAGCCTTTTATGACCGATATGAGCACAGCCGTGACCAAACGTCAACAGGCCGTACTGAAATTAATTTCTTTGGGGAATCGAAGCCACACAGCGCAGGAGCTCTGGAATGCCATCAAGCAGGAGAGCGACGTGTGGTTTCTGCCAGCGAATCTCCATCCGGGCTTAGTAGTGTGTGACAATGACCGAAATCTGGTGGCAGCTCTTGGCCTTGGCAACCTCACTCACATCCCATGTCTGGTACATGTGCTCAACTTGGTCATGCAGAGCTTTCTGAGGGACTATCCGGATCTTAATGCACTGCTGCACAAGGTCCGCATAGAGTGCGCTCACTTGCGGCGTTCCAGCACGGCAAGGTCGCGCCTTGCTGCTCTGCAGCGCCGATTACGCCTTCCGGAACATCGCATCATATGTGACCTACCGACCAGGTGGAATTCTACGTTACATATGTTGGAGCGGTTGTGTGAGCAGCAGGCAGCAGTCATGGAGTAACAGCTGCATCAGGCGCAAACAAGTCGCACTGTGCGCCGGTCACACTTCAGCACCACTGAGTGGGCCTTTATGAAGGACATCTGCCTCGTTTTGTGTGCCTTCGAGGATTCCACGCAGATGGTGAGTGCAGATGATGCACTAGTCAGCATGACTGTCCCCCTTATCTGCCTGCTTCAAAAAACACTGCAAGCACTAAGGGATGAGGTTTTGGAAGAGGTGGAGGATGAGGAGTCCCAAATGCCATCTGCTTCTGGACAGTCTGCGCTACGTGTTTCCTCACAAAGGCCTAGGCAGGGGACACTTTGTGAGGAGGATGAGGAGGAGTCGATGGAGGAGGAAGCCATCTCTCCAGAGGGAGGTACACAAAGCTCTAGTCAGTATGTACAGCGACGGTGGGGTGATGCAGAGCAGGCAGAGATCACGCCTCAAGCAGGGGACAGCGGTTCTTTCGCAGTTGGGAGTCTGCAGCACATGGTTGACTTCATGCTGCAGTGCCTGAGAAACGACCGCCGCATCGCCCACATTCTCTATATGGCTGATTATTGGGTGTACACCCTCCTAGATCCTCGCTACCGGGACAACTTTCAAACCCTCATACCAACGTTGAACCGGGAGCGTAAACTGCGGGAGTACCAAGACACACTGGTGCAGTCCATCATGTTTTCCAATCCACCCGACAGCAGTGGTGCTAGTGCTTTACAAAGCACCTCTGTGCATCGAGCCAGTGGAGGAAACTCGGCACAAAGAGGGAGCAGAGGCAGCGCCTCAGCACAAGGCAAGACCAGTATGGCCCAAATGTGGTAAAGTTTTGTGTGTCCGCCACAATTGTCTACACCATCACTGATGACTCCATTCAGCAGGAGGCAACGTTTCCGTCAGATGGTGACAGACTACATGTCTTGCCCTGTGACTGTATTCCCAGATGGCTCTTCCCCCTTCAAGTTTTGGGTCTCTAAGCTGGATACATGGCCAGAGCTTAGCCAGTATGCATTGGAGGTGCTGGCTTGCCCTGCTGCCAGTGTATTATCGGAATGCGTCTTTAGTGCCGCAGGTGGTGTACCAACAGACCGTTGCACGCGACTTTCTTCCGATAACGTTGACCGGCTTACTTTTCAGAAAATGAACAAGGCCTGGAACTCCCCAGAATTTGCCAGTCCTCTTCCCGACTAAATAATTGGTTGGCAACTGTATCCAGGTCTCCTGTTGTGTTCATGTTTCTACCACCTGAACTATAATCCCTGGGCTTCAACACAGCCAGTTGTCGCTCAGATGTGTCGTCTGCACAGAGAAAAACACTAGCTCATGTGTTACTGGGGTTCAGTAATGCCAGCTGCTCCCCTGCTGTGTGGACTGCAAAGTCTCCTGCTCCATCCACATTCAAACTACTACTGATTTTTAACCTTGCTCCACTTAGGCCTCTGGCTCCACTGTTTCTAGTATTTCCCCTGGCCTCCACCCCTGCCAGTTGCTGCTCTGAAGTGGCATCTGCACAATCCACACTTGTTCCTGAGTTACTGGGGCTCAGTCACGTCAGGTGATCCCCTGATGTGTGTCCTGCAAGGTCTCCTGGTCTGTCCACATTCCCATTACTAGTAGTGTGAATGAGGACAGAGCAGGAGACCTTGCCGGACACACATCAGGGGATCAACTGACGGGAATGAGCCCAAGTAACACAGGAACAAGTGTGGATTGTGCTGACGCCACTTCAGAGCTGTCACTGGCGGGGTTGGAGGCCAGGGGAAATACTAGAGACAGTGGAGCCTGAGGCCTAAGTGGAGCACGGTTACAATCAGTAGTAATCTACAACCTCTATAAAACGTGCTGCAAATTGGCCTCAGCCTGCTCCATGCTTCATCCTGGGCTCCAACAACGCCAGTTGGTGTTCAGAAGTGCCGTCTTCACAGAGCAAAACACACTAGCTCCTGTGTTAGTGGGGTTCAGTAATGCCAGCAGTTTCCCTGCTGTGTAGATGGCAAAGTCTAATGCTGCCTCCACATGCCAACAACATCAGACCCCAGCCTGCTCCGTGCCTCAACCTGGGCTCCAATAACGCCAGTTGGTGTTCAGAAGTGCCGTCTTCGCAGAGACAAACACACACTAGCTCCTGTGTTAGTGGGGTTCAGTAATGCCAGCTGTTCCCCTGCTGTGTAGACGGCAATGTTTCCTGCTGCCTCCACATGCCAACAACATCAGACCTCAGCCTGCTCCATGCTTCATCCTGGGCTCCAAAAACGTCAGTTGGTGTTCAGAAGTGCCGTCTTCACAGAGACAAACACACACTAGCTCCTGTGTTAGTGTGGTACAGTAATGCCAGCTGTTCCCCTGCTGTGTAGACGGCAAAGTCTCCTGCTCCATCCACATGCCAACAACATCAGACCTCAGCCTGCTCCATGCCTCAACTTGAGCTCCAACGCCAGTTGGCGTTCAGAAGTGCCGTCTTCACAGCGCAAAACACACTAGCTCCTGTGTTAGTGGGGTTCAGTAATGCCAGCTGTTCCCCTGCTATGTGGATGGCAAAGTCTCCTGCTGCCTCCAAACTCACACTACAACGCATTTTCTCCTCGCTCCAAGTAGACCTCAGCCTGCTCGGAGCATTGATCCTGGGCTACAACACAGCCAGTTGTAGCTTGGAAGTTCTGTCCGCACAGATTCAAACACTCGCTCCTGTGTCTGTGGAGTTCAGTAACGCCTGCTGTTCCCCTGCTGTGTGGATGGCAAAGTCTCCTGCTGCCTCCAAAATCACACTACTACTGATTTTCCACCGTGCTCCACTTAGGCCTCTGGCTCTACTGTCTCTAGTATTTCCCCTGGCCTCCAACCCCGCAAGTCGCTGCTCTGAAGTGGCGTGTGCACAATCCACACTTGTTCCTGTGTTACTGTGGCTCAGGCACGTCAATTGATCCACTGATGTGTGTCCGGCAATGTCTGCCGCTCTGTCCCCATTCCCATTACTAGTAGTGGGAATGTGGACAGAGCAGGAGACCTTGCCGGACACACATCAGTGGATCAACTGACATGACTGAGCCCCAGTCACACAGGAACAAGTGTGGATTGTGCACACGCCACTTCAGAGCAGCGACTTGCGGGGTTGGAGGTCAGGGGAAATACTGGAGACAGTAGAGCCAGAGGCCCAAGTGGAGTCCGGTTAAAATCAGTAGTTGTGTACAACCAATATAAAACTAGCTCCAAGTAGGCCTCAGCCTGCTGCATGATTGACCCATGGGCTCCAACATCGCCAGTTGCAGCTCAGAAGTGTCTTTGGCATGGGTACTCCCTCCTACCCAGCCTGGTTCCAGCACCGTCAGCTGGTTCCCGGCAGAGCCTTTTGCCTAGGTGCCTCCTTCTTGGTATCCAAGTTCCAGCAATGTCTGCTGGTCCTTGGTAGTGTTTTTTAGCACAGGTACCTCCTGCTTAGAAACCGTGTTCCAGCACCGTCAGCTGGTCCACAGTTGTGCCATTGGCTCTTGTTCCTTCTGTTGCCCCTCTGGGTTCCAGCACCGTCAGCTGGTTCTCGGTAGTTCCATTGACTCTTGTAGCTTCTGCTACCCATCCGGGTTCCAGCACCGTCAGCTGGTTCTCGGCAGTGTCTTTGGCATGGGTGCTCCCTCCTGCCCAGCCTGGTTCCAGCACGCCTGCTGTTTCCGGGTAGTGTCAACGTCACTTTGCCACCGATACGTTGTCCTGTCATGTTGCGGTCGGGTTTGCCGAGTCTATGGTGCCTGCAGTTTTGGTGCTTCCTATGTGGGCTGCGGGTTCTGGTAATAAAGGCTGGTTCTGTAGTGCCAATAGGACAAGCCCCCCCTGTTGGACTGTGGGTTTCGGAAACTGCGTCCTGCTCGTGGCCTTGCAACTTTGTTGATCATGGGTACCTTCTGCTACCCATCCGGGTTCCAGCACTGTCTGCTGGTTCCCGGCAGAGCCTTTGGCATTGTTGCCTCCTTGTCGGTATCAGAGTTCCAGCAACGTCTGCTGGTTCTTGGTAATGCTTTTTAGCACAGGTAAATCCTGCTTAGAAACCGTGTTCCAGTACTGTCAGCTGGTCCACGGTTGTGCCATTGGCTCTTGTTCCTTCTGCTGCCCCTCTGGGTTCCAGCACCGTCAGCTGGTTCTCGGTAGTTCCATTGAGTATTGTAGCTTCTGCTATCCATCCGGGTTCCAGCACAGTCAGCTGGTTCTCGGCAGTGCCTTTGGCCTAGGTGCCTCCTTCTTGGTATCCGAGTTCCAGCAATGTCTGCTGGTCCTTGGTAGTGCTTTGGAGCACAGGTACCTCCTGCTTAGATCCACTGGCTATTTGAAACATTTGTCCAGGCCAGATAGGAGTGTAAAAGCCTTCCACCGACCTGGTCCGTCAGTCATTGAGACTTTCTGCGGTCACGGGAGGAATTAAACATATATCCTCTACCTTTCCTCCTGTTGATGTCATATCTCATTCTCTATTTGACCTTCTTCGGTCGAACCACCTTCTACCGTATTACAGTCCTGCCTGTATGAAGGTCTTCCCAAGTAAGGGAACCATTTTTTGCTGTCGCCCGCTTTCTCCAACAGCTCGTCTAGCACTGAGCCAAATAGATGTCACCCTTCACAAGGGATATTACACAGTTTTGACCTGGCCTGCATGTTACCTGGCCAACACTTCAGCCATATGGCTCTGCGGGCGGCGTTAGACAAGGCCACTGATCTGGCTGCTAGCTTTACAGAGTCCGCTGATGTGTCTGAAAGAAATGCCGCTGCCCCATTGATCATAGGGAGGGAGGATAGGATGTCTTCCCTAGGGACCTTGTCCCTGAGCTGTTCCTCTCGGCCAGTGTTTTTCAACTCCAGTCCTCAAGACCCACCAACAGGTCAAGTTTTCAGGATATCCTTAGCATTGCACAGGTGATTTCAACACCTGCTCAAGCATTAATTCCATCACCTGTGCAATACTAAGGAAATCCTGAAAACATGACCTGTTGGTGGGTCTTGAGGACTGGAGTTGAGAAACACTGCTCTAGGCGGTCTAGCCACACCATCAGAGACCGGGCTGTACACGTGGCTGCAATAGCTGGCCTAAGAGATCCTTAAGTTTCCCAAGACCCCTTAAGGAACACATCGGCCCTTCTGTCTAGGGGATCTTTTCAACTACCCAAATAATCAAATGGTAGAGAGGTTCTTTTATAGGCCTTGGCCACCGCCGCATCAAGTTTTGGGGCTTTCCCATGCAGCTGATGCTGTCTCCTCGAACGGGTACCTCCTTTTAAATGCTGGCGGTAAGAAACCCTTTCTTTCGGGTTTTTTCCACTCCCGCGTAATCAGGGACTTTATCTTGTCAATGACTGGGAAGGATCTACGAGACTTCCTGTCCAGTCCTTTAAACATAAGATCCTGCATGGATCTTTCCGGCTGGCGTTCCTCAATCCACATAGTGGTGTTCACCGCTTTCACGAGCCGGTTAACCTGGTCAAGAGGGAAACATGAGCGACCTGCTCTTACCTCTGAGGATGATGAGGATGAAGGGGATGAATCTGATCTTAGTTCCCTTGAGTCGCTCCCTGAATTTGAAATCGGGAGCCCGTGTTCTACCTCTCTAACCAGTCTTTCCCGTGATAGGGTTTTAACAGAACCCTTAACCTCCTGTCTAACCAGCTCCCTCAGAGTGGTGGTCAGGTCTGGGGTCTCTTCTGCTATCAATTTCTGGATGCAGGGTCTGCATAGCATTTTTCAGTGGCCATCAGGGAGAGGAACCCCACATTCAGCACACTCCCTGTGTTTGGTCTTAGCGGAACTCTTTTTCCCTTGCTAGATAGGGAAAGGGAACATAAGGGGAAACAATACATCACCAAGTGAATTTTCTCAAGGATCACTTACCCCGTTTGTAAGTGGTACCGTAGTCTGCGGGGGTGTCCTTCTTAGCCGATGATGTGTCTCTGCGGCTTGAGGACCTGCCGGACTTATCCTTCTCTT
Organism: Dendrobates tinctorius; assembly: GCF_039654945.1. Classification (NCBI taxonomy): domain Eukaryota; kingdom Metazoa; phylum Chordata; class Amphibia; order Anura; family Dendrobatidae; genus Dendrobates; species Dendrobates tinctorius. The sequence continues at coordinate 38,272,105 of NW_027361714.1, forward strand.
TTTGGCTGGCCTTAGCTTCTGTAAGGCAGCTACTGCCACTAGACCGCCGTTGGGAAGCTGAACCGCGGGGCTTTTCCTTTTGCGGGCCTTGAAGCACCTGGAAGCCCATGCGGCACCTTTAAATAGCCGGCCTCCCCCGATGGTACCCACCACAGATGGGGCAAGCAGGCGAATACGGGTGGCCTGCCCGGTACTGTGATGAGCGCTGAGGATGCCCCCACCCCCGCCCGGACCGCGCCACTGCTAGGTGATGTCCGTTCATGGGTCACATCCCGTACCCTCCCTCCTGCCCGCCGGCGCCTACCCGGCTCAGTGCAGCGTCCTGACACCCGGAAGAGGCCCACGCCGCCAGCCCCACAGCGCATGCCTAGCCGCGTCATCAGACCGTGCCGCTGGCCGCGTCATCAGGAACCGCCCCCTTCCGACGCGTCACTGCGGCCGCGCCCCGACGGCAGCGGGCACACACCGAGACCGCCGCGCCTGCTCCACCGCACAGCTAGAGACCTGCACCGCCCGCCGACACCCGCAAGGAGGAGTACCTGCTCCGGACACCGCCAGCCGGCCAAGGCCCGAAGGAGGAAGGCCCCCGCGCGTATACTTACCAGTGCACGTGGCGACAGGCCCCCTAAAGTCAGCCCTCCCCCTGGAGGGTGCTTTGCTCTGCTGCCGCCTCACCAACAGTCCCCCTGCCGTGAGCGCTTCCAGGACACCGGGCAGGCCGAGGCAGGGGCCCTCCCGCTGCCTGAACTGACCAGCCGGCCCTGGGAATCTCTTCCATCTTCCGCAGGTATGTCTGAAGAGGTTCGCCTGTCAGGGACAGGAAGCCAAACTGAGGCGAGGGAGAGGGCCGGCCTTTTTGTGTCTGTAGGTTTCCTGTTCCCGAAGGGCGGATCCCCTCTCTCGTGGTGCTGTCGTGGCGACTGAATAATAAAAGGATATTCCTGAGCAAAACCTGTTTCAGTCTGTCAGTGATTTGAGACTTGGGTGGAGGTTCACCTTCCAAAAAGACAATGACCCAAAGCATACTGCTAAAGCAACACTTGAGTGGTTTAAGAGGAAACGTGTAAATGTTTTGGAGCAGCCCAGTCAAAGCCCAGACCTTAACCCAATTGAGAATCTGTGATCAGACTTTAAGATTGCTGCTCACCAGAGGAAACCATCCAGCTTGAAGCTCGAACTCCCAGTGGCAAGATGTGGAAATTTCATAGAGACTTATCCAAAGTGACTTGCAACTGTAATGGTCGCAAAAGAAGACTCTACAAAGTAATGACTTTAGAATAATTATGCAGACTGAAGTTTTCAGTTATTTTTTCCTATTTGTTGTTTGCTTCACAATAAAAATAAAAACAAATATTCACAGCTGTAGGCATGTTCTTCACATGAACTGATGCAAATCTTCAAAAAAAAAAATTAAAAAAACATTGAAATTCCAGGTTGTGAGGTAGCAAAACACGAAAAATGCCAAGGGTTGTGAATACTTTAGCAAGCCACTGTAAAAGGTCAAACCGTTGTAAAAGTTGCCATTATACTACTTTGTCAGTAGCTCACGCTCCTTCTAAAGCACAGCTTTATCTGGATATTAATACTCCTGAAACAGTTTTGAAGTTAATGAAGCTTATAATCTTTAAAGTCCATTTAGCATCCTCAAAAATAATATAACTATTAAAACAAACAAATACAAAATGTTACTTTTATTGTTTTGAGGCCTGAGATTAGCTACAGCAGTCAGATACCAAACTGGTCAAAATGGCTGCTAAAATGTAAACAGACCAGCATGGAATCACAGAAGCATTTGCACAAGGGTAGTACTCTTCCATTCCACCTTATAACTCTTGCTACGTCTAGGTTTTTTTTTTTTTTTTAATTTCTTGGACGTCCACCTTAACTATTATTTTATATAAGATTTTGTAAAAATCTTTATAAAGAGCCATGAGCCATTGTATGGGCAAATTATCTAAGTACAAATACAGTATATATTGTGTGCAATTGAAATATGTACTAACAATATTAGAAAGTAATTTTCCCAGTATAGCTCTAATTCATATATCTTAGAGAAATTAAATTGGTAAAATGTCAGAAATAACAGTAATTTCGATATTAAAAAATAATAATTGGGAAAATAAATTATTAGTTTTATGACATGAGATATCCGGTTATGGTGCAGATGCACTAACAAAGTGAAGGAAGAAATAAAAACAACCATCAGCTCATCAAATTGAGAAATGCCTGGAATGAAGGAGCAGTGCACGGAGACTTCAGGCTGGTTTCCTAAGTATGACAGCCATAGGAAGGGGAAAGGGACAAACGAGCAACCGCAAGAAAAAAAACAAACAAAACAAAATCGAAAGCTTCACATTTATTGTCAAAATAAAAAAAATGAAAATAAAAAATAAAAATTGCATATTAGCGCTAATGTTGAACATTAGCACTAATATGCATTTGTAATAGTTTCCTTTTTTTTTCTTCATTTTTTATATTTCTACAATAAACGTGATGTTTTAGATTTTTTCTTGTGGTTGCTTGATTCCCTTTCCCCTTCCTATGGCATTAGTATGAAGAACCTGGTAAACCTGGTAAATACGGTAATTAACTCCCTGCCAAGAAATGTGCCATTATTATGCTTAGCAGGAAGACTTGATCAGACTTATAATTTCAATGTAAAATAAATTCAATGTAAAACAACATCACAAGGTCAGGAATTTTACAGGTTGAAGGACCTATATTAAATACAAATGCTATCACTCCAAGAGATTTTGAGACACAAAAAAAGTAGGTTATATGAAATTGTAGAAAAAAATTGAATTTTCAGTTTGCTTCCTCATTTTGTAGCAAAGGCTCCCTTTCTTGGACTGTACTGTTAGCATCCAATGAGTTTGACCTATCAAAAGAAAACAATAAATTATTAGCAGTTATTAAGCTGACAATACCAATATACTGAATGTAAATTTGCCCAATGGCTAGCTGCTGTCAATTTGTATGTTTCCAATCAAAGAGGAAGAAGAATATGTGAATTTCACATATCCAGCTGCACTTAACTTCCAGGAAATCAGAGGACTAAAAGAGCAGATATCAGGGACAGTTGAGTTGACCCTATACATATAATTTGCACCTTCAGAAAAAAGTTTATTCCAATTTTTTAATGGGCATCAAAAGAAAGATGTATGGGTGTCACAGAAGTAACCAGCTTCGGCAAATTAAAAAAAAAAAAAAATTGATTTGCAGCAGATGCCAATACTACAAAGACTTTAATTAGCCAAAAATTATGGGTATAACACTCTGAGGTCTCCTTGAACTGTACTAAACCCCTTTGGAAGTCTCTAATGCAAAAAAAAGCCTTATTAATGTCCAAGTGACCTCAACCTCTGGCAGGGGTAAAGAGATGGTAACGGATGTATTTGAGTAGGCATGTACACGTGAACTATTGCAACAAGGAAGTGAACAAAATTCACTGTAAAACCTGTTTCTCATAGAATTCATTGGGGGACACAGTAACCGTGGTATAGTCTGCTGCCACGAGGAGATTGACACTATTAATACAACTAATTGAAAATTGGCTCCTCCCTGGCAGACTATACTTTGCCTTCCAGCACCAGGCTCTTCAATTTAGCTAAAAAGAACTGAGAACTGAGAGAAAGCCAAAAGGAATTCAAGCACGAAAAGGAAAATAATGCACATCCGACCAGCCAACTAAGGATGGGAGCAGAGTCCCCAATGATGACTGCAAGAAAGATCATTTTATATTGAGCAAAAAAAAATCCTCATTTCTCGTTTGTCTCATTGGGATGACACTAACTGTGGGACGTACCACCGCTGTCGAAGGGATGGGAATAACTTAAACATTAAACAGTTACTAGAGAATGTTTTCCCACCATTGCTGAAGCGCTTGCCTGAGCAACTGCCAATTACGGGATCTTCCTCCTCAGATATGCATCTGCAGAAGCAAAGGTGTGGACCCTGCAAAACTTAGAAGTATTAAAAAAACAAAAAAAACGAATCTGAACTGAGAAAAGTAAGTTAATGTGTATGTATGCACAATGTAAGTGCATATTAACACATAACCATTAACCAGAGAAAACAGAAAGCAAAAGACACAAATATCCTGAAGTAAAAAGTAAAAAATAAACTGCAAATAATGCATAAAGGTAATAATAATAATAATAATAATAATAATAATAATAGTGATTTTTAGTAAACATAATTTTGATCAAAATAATGTACAAGCCATCCCGCCACGTCACGGCAACCCTTGTGGGACAGTCCCTACTCTAGTATTTAAAACATTTTCACTTGCCAAGTGACGTGAATGTGAACAAGGATCGAGCGGCTGAACCACTAGTAAAAGCATAGGCCAGACAGGATGGTTTTCCCAGCTCAGAAAGAGGGCGGTCACACCCATATATGCACTGAATGCACAATGAAATGAATAAAAAACAAATCTGAACTGAGAAAAGTATGCACTAATGAGCAAATGGCTGCCTTTCAGAGCTGCAAGGATGATACCTCGTGAAGAGCTCTTGCAGTCCACACAGAGTGCGCCCTAACCCTGAATGGGAGAGTACTGCACCTACCTTATAAGCCTCGCTAATATTTAACTAATCCTGCAAGCAATTATCACCATAGAGGCAGTCGTACCTCTGCCATAGCATACTGAGATGACGGCAAGACATCCGAACGGAGCCTTGAGAGACAGGCAGAGCTTCACAGCTTCTGACTACATCCATCTATGTGATTACTTCTCAGGGAGACGAGAGGTGAAGTATCTAAAGAAGGGAGAGCAATCTCCTTATTAAAGTGAAAAGGATGGTGGTGAGACGAACATCCAAAGTTCTATTCCATAAAAAGAGAGAGATCACACTGAACGACCCCTTTCACTAGCATCAGTGAAACAGCACCTGGTCAGCCAGGTAGGACTGCCAACAGTTCCTCGTTACATATAAGCCCGGGCCGTTAACAGGATTATATCGGGCCACAAACAAACAAGCCCCGGTAAAGATAAGCCGAGAACATGGACGTGTGGATTTGAGGATAGAGTTAAAAGAGCAGCCCAATGTTAAATTATATATTTAATCACCTTAAGGACACACTAGACAAAAACACTATCTACACAATGGTTATATACATGGATGAAATTTTGTTACATAAAACACAAAAATAACAAAAACACTGGCATAAGTTTAAATGACCAAAGGAATTAGATCATAAAGAAGTTTCAGAGCAATAGAGGATTAGAACATATATAGAAAAAGCACCTAAAAAACCAAAAGAGTAATGAAAAAATGTTTATTGACAAAATATTAAAACAGTGTTAAAAAGTATATGGAAATGCAGAGCAAAAAAGGAAAAAGGGAAAACATACAATGAAAAAAAACAAGAGTGGGACCACAGGTCCTAGGCACAATTGTAGATACAGGACCCCTCAGTAAACCATAGACATTCACATAGTAATTAGATAAGTCATGGAAATAAATCTCATGAGACAGGGAATGGATAGTGTGAGAGGAGGGAACCTGAGAATCAAAATTAGTAATACATTTACCTCAGATCTGCGGTGCCACGACCCCTAGGCTCTGTACCTTCTTCTCACTCTCTTTTTACATAAGATGTCTCAAAAAAGTACGACATAGTGATCATGGGAGATTTTAACTATCCAGATATTTGTTGGGAATATCTCTCAGGCAAAAGTACTGGGTCCAGAAAATTCTTATCTTCTCTTACTGACAAGTTTATCTTGCAAAAGGTAGAAGAGAACAAGAGGATCTACCATTTTGGAGCTAATTCTTACCTACAGGTAGGAAATGGTTGAGGAAGTAAAGGTGGCTGGGAATTTAGGAGGCAGCGATCATGCTATCCTCGAATTTTGGATTACAAGAGAAGGAAGACCAGCAAGGACTCAGACTTTAAGGTTGGACTTCAGAAAGGCAGATTTTAATGGACTCAGAAAGAGGGTAGGAAATGTCCAATGGCTGGATGTTCTAAAAGTACAGTAATGTCCAAGAAGGATGGGAGATTTTGCTTAGGCCTGTTTCACACTTCCGTTTTTGTGTCCGCCAAACGGATCCGTTTCCGTTTTTTTGACGGAAACTGATGCAAACGGATCCGTTTTTTTAAAAACGGATCCGTTTTTTTGACGGATCCGCGGTAACCGTAATGGAAGTCTATGGGACAAAAAAAACGGATCCTGCAAAAAATGGCGGATCCGTTTTTTTACGGAAAACAACGGATTTTGACGGATTTGAAAAAACGGAAGTGTGAAACAGGCCTAAATGAAATTCTCACTGCACAATTGGTATCAATCCCAAAAAGGAGGAAGAATTTGAACCATTTAAAAAGATACCAGAGTAGATGAAAACAGAACTAAATCACTTGATAAAAAGTGTGTATCAAATGGAAAGAGGGGGCATATCTAAAGAAGAATACAATGCAGGGCAAGTGTCAGAAGAGCTAAAACGAGTAATGAAGTATGGCTTGCAAAGGAAACCAAAAGCAGTAAAAAAGGATTTTGGGGGTATGTCAAAAGCAAAAGAAAAGTCAAATGCTATAGGATTTTTACAGGATGAAAAGGGAGAAGTGGTCAAAAATGATGTTGAGAAGGCTGAACTTTTAAATTACTATTTTGCAACTGTGTTCTTTAAGAAAGCAAATGTAACATCAACTGATCTTCATGGTGTCATAGGAATAAAAGAACCCACACTATCCATAAAAAGGGAGATGGTGAGGGAACACCATATGCACATGAAGACTTCCGGGTCATAGACGCAGAGGAAAATACCGGCGCATGCGCAGTAGTGATTATATGCTTTGACCACAGTTGGGCAAAGCATACTGCGCAACCGCAAACGGCCTTGTCAATGTGCAGGTGCGAATAAAAGGCGGCATCTGTAATATTCACAGAAGAAATTACGTCCAGCAAGCCAAGGTGGGGGGGAGGAGAATAAGCCACGCCCATCGGACCGGACCGCGGCGATTTCCATAAATCGGAAGAGTGATAAAAAAGGTATTTATGCATCAAAGGTGTGGTGACGGGGGGTATCAAAAGTACGACTAGAATACTTAGGTAACACACAATTCAATATCTTTACATGATATCTCAAAAAATGGGTGACAGATTCCCTTTAAATGAATTTAAGTCTCCTGGTTTAGATTACATCCTTGGGTACTGATAGAGTTAGCAGAGAAAATTGCAGAACCACTAGCCAGAAACTTTGAAAAAGCCTGGAAAACAGAAGAAGTCCCAGAAGAGTGGAGAAGAGCAAATGTTGTCCCTATCTTCAAAAAATCAAATAAGACGGAGCCAGGAAATTACTGGTTGGTAAACCTTACTTCTATATAAGGAAAGATATCCAAACAAATTATTAAACAGCATGTAAGTACTTGGATAAGTATACAGTAATTAACCAGAGCCAGCATGGGTTTGTAGCAAACAGGTCCTTCCAGACTAATCTAATTTTCCTTCTATGGTAGAATCACTGACTGGGTGGATCAGGGAAATGTGGTAGATATAGTATATTTCGACTTCCGCAAAGCATTTTATAAAGTATCTCATACTATTATTACTGAAAAAATTACCAAGTATGTGATTGACAAGGCTACAGTTAGGTGGATTCATAGCTAGCTCAGTGATCGTACTCAAAGAATGGTAATAAATGGTTGCATATTCAATTGTAAAAGTATTTCAAGTGGGTTACCACAAGGCTCTATCCTGGCCCCAGTGTTGTTCAACATTTTTATAAATGATCTAGATAAGGGAACTGAAGGAGAGATAGCTAACATTAGAGAAGACAGAGAAAGGATTCAGAAGGATCTACAAAGCTTGAACAATGGTCAGTGACTAATAGAATGGTATTTAACAGGGAGAAATGCAAGATTCTAAATCTGGGCAAGAAAAGGAAAATTACATCTATAGAATGGAAGGAATAGAACTAAGCAACAGCACGTGTGAAAAAAACTTGGGTATACTAATAGATCACAGACTGCATGAGTCAACAGTGTGATGCAGCAGCAAAAAATGTAAACAGTTCTAGGATGTATTAAGACAAGCATAGAGTTTAAATCACGTGAAGTCATTATCCCTCTCTACTCTTCCTTGGTCAGGCCTCATCTGGAATACTGTGTCCAGTTCTGGGTACCACATTTTAAAAAAAAGACATTGAAAACTGGAGAAAGCTCAGACAAGAGCTACCAGGATCGTGAGAGGATTGCAAAGTATGTCCTACAAGGAGGAATACAGTGTCCAGTTTTGGGTACCCCATTTTAAGAGACATTGAGAACTGGAGCAAGCTCAGAGAAGAGCTACCAGGATCGTGAGAGGATTGCAAAGTATGTCCTACAAGGAACGGTTACAGGATTTGCGAATGTTTAGCTTGCAAAAAAGAAGACTATGAGGATACTTAGCTGTCCACAAACATATGAAAGGATGTCACAGTGTAGAGGGATCATCATTATTCTCATTTGCACAAGGAAACACAAGAAGCAATGTAATGAAACTGAAAGGGAGTATACACAGATTAGATATCAGAAAATACTTTTTGACAGGGAGGGTGATCAATGAGTGGGACAGGCTGCCATGAGAGGTGGCGAGTTCTCCTTCAATGGAAGTTTTCAAACAGAGGCTGGACAGACATCGGTCTGAGATGGTTTAGTGAATCATGCAGTGAGCAGGGGGTTGGACACAATGACCCCTTGAGGTCACTTCCAACTGTAACATTCTATGATTTTGTGACACAATGGTCAGATATGTAAATATAATAGTGATATGACAAATTATGCAGAATATAACAGTCAGTTACCAATCAGATGAAAGGCCTGGCTTGAGGGGGAGGGTCTGCCACATGGGAGGATGGTGTTCCCTCTGCTCCGTGACTTCTCCCCACACAATAAGTTGTTGTGACCGCCCCAGAAAAAGCCAACAGGCCATGCTTTACATGAGCATTTAACTCCTTGGGGTCACTCCCCTCCTGCCCCCATCTAGCAGCTAAAAACTTCAAAACCTAAGATTGGTTATAGCTTCTTAATGAACGGTCTTAGGGAGGCGTTTTTTGCCCCATCAGATTTGGCCAAGCCCCTACAACAAAACACGACTTTGCTACCTGGATTCTACTAGATGCTCTATGTTTCTCACCACACTATGGTGATAAAACGGATCAAGACCCTGGAAGGCGTTCGGCCCTCTCCAGAGATCTCGAAAATGTAACCGATGTGAGGCTAGGACGTATGATAAGTCCATATTCTTATTATGAAAACTTAGCTGTTTGAACAAAGTAGTTACACCGCATGATTTGGTTACTAACTAAGTTGGTGGGGGTGTGAATTTCTTCTTTGAAGCTGAGAAGGCTGGGACACCTGCTGAGCCATGTGTCCTGTTACAGTTACATATATTTTCAGGAGGATTGTAAGCAGTCATTAAATCCTCCCCATCTTTCACATACCCCCTTTGTCCATGTGTGCACACTGACCTACCAAATGATTCCCACTAGACGGCAATTTGCCTGGGATTGTGGCCGGGTGCCAACGGGATTACCTGTATAATCAACTATGCATAAGACCTCGCAAGGTGACGGCCTGCGGAGAGAAAAAATAAATGGTCAGAATAATGGCTGTGCAACATGGCAAACTGACAGTCTCAGTTAGCCTGACTGACTCCTCTCCGACTAGGCATTTGCCCTGGGAAGTATACAGGGTCTCCTTGGGACCAATTATATGCTAATTTCTGCTGAGGGGTCTGAGTCCGATGGTGTAACTTCTCAAAGGAAGAGATAGAGTACTAACGGATCTCTTATTAGGATACCTACTGCGAAGTTAGTTAAACCGGCTAAGGTAAGTGGAAAGAGTCCCTCCTGCTTTGCTTCCATGCCCTATAGCTCACTTGTGCGATAAGACCTACAAATAAGAGAAGACACTTGTTAAAGGTTAGACTCACTCTGAGAACAGTCAGGTTTGCTTACAGAGCTCTGACTGATACTCTGACCCCATTGGTAGAGAGCGGATAGAGTACCCTAAGTGATCCGACAGGAACAAAGCAGAACTAATGGTCCATCACCTAGTGAAGTATTCAGACTATAATCTGGCATGTCACCCAAAAGGGCGGGGTCTGATGGCATCAATTGCCAGCTCTGATTGGTCAGGGGTGTGTGCACAGTGACGGTGTTAATTAGCCAGCAAGCGACCAAACACTGACTGACCTATGGGCCGCCGTACATAACAATTGGATACAGGTGTGAGAACGCTTAACAAACTGATCGCAAAAAGTAATATACAGTGTGAATAGCGAAGCGCTACAACCATACTGCACATGATTAGAGCATACATAGGTTACAAGATTGAACATCTAATGTGAAAAACACACTACCACCATACATAAGCTCTATCTCCACCCCAACAACCAGACGCACACTAAACAGAATGGAAAAGAGACCGTCCTCACTCACCACCCCCCACCCCTCCCGACCCAGGGCCAACACCTGAATGTCAGAGAGAGGAGGACGGTGGAGGGGACAACAAAACGAGTCAAGTCATGCAGAGCTAAATCAGGACGAACAGAGTACCAGCTAGGACTCAGACACTTCAAAAGGAGATGCTAATCACAGACCACGACAATTGGGAAGTCAGCACAGCACCGGGCTGCAGCAAGGGACGTACTCTTAAAGACACTTGATCCTGTGGCTAGAATTTGGGCATTCTGGACTCCATCTTCTGCTCCATGCAAACATGAGCTATGGTAGGTGAGGAGGCAGGAGACCACAAGGCTAAAAGACCACCATCCCAATACCTGATCGCTGAATGCAACAAGGTACATGGTCTAGACGTACAGGCGCGAGAGTATACTGACTGAACAATACAGTCTATACTCTCTGCTGCTTCATGGGTAAAAGAAAGTGCACAATTACACCATGTTACCTTCTTAAAAACAATCCATCTGAAAAAGAAAAAAGGTTAACGCCTAAACTGGCCTCTAAAGTCCTAAAATAGGTCTGAGACTCAGAGCTCAGTTGCCTTCAACTGAAACTATGAATAACTGATGAGCCTGGTGCTGGCAGGCAAGGCATAGCCTCCTGGGAAGCAGTCAATTCAATTAGTTGCGTGTATAGTGTAAGCATAGAGGTGGCAGAGGACTGTCAAACAGTTACTGAGTCCCCCAACACATGCACTTTGTGAGGTAGACAATTATGTTTTAATTTTTGGAATGTGGGGATTTTTTTATTTTTTTTTAAATAGTAAAATAAAAAAAATAAAAAAATGATCGTTTCCCCATCTCACAAGCCCGAAAGCACTTTTTCTTTCTCTAATATATAATCTTTGGTTTTGGTTTCAGGATTTTTCCTCCAAAGCACAGAGGGTTATTAAATGACACTCCTTGTTTGCAATGTACTATTACTACTAGTTATTACTGCAAAAAAATCCAAAAATCTGCAAAAACCCTAGTCCATGCCCTCATCATCTCTCGCCTTGACTACTGCAACCTCCTGCTCTGTAACCTCCCCTCGAACACTCTCGCACCCCTCCAATCTATTCTAAACTCTGCTGCCCAACTAATCCACCTGTCCCCCCGCTATTCCCCAGCTTCTCCCCTCTGTCAATCCCTTCACTGGCTCCCCATTGCCCAGAGACTCCAGTACAAAACCCTAACCATGACATATAAAGCCATCCACAACCTGTCTCCTCCATACATCTGTGACCTGGTCTCCCGGTACTTTCCTGCACGCAACCTCCGATCCTCACAAGATCTCCTTCTCTACTCCCCTCTTATCTCCTCTTCCCACAATCGCATGCAAGATTTCTCTCGTGCATCACCCCTACTCTAGAACTCTCTACCACAACATATCAGACTCTCACCTACCATCGAAACCTTCAAAAAGAGCCTGAAGACCCACCTCTTCCGACAAGCCTATAACCTGCAGTAACCACCGATCGACCAAACCGCTGCATGACCAGCTCTACCCTCGCCTACTGTATTCTCACCCATCCCTTGTAGATTGTGAGCCTTCGCGGGCAGGGTCCTCTCTCCTCCTGTACCAGTTATGACTTGTATTGTTTAACATTATTGTACTTGTTTTTATTATGTATACCCCTCCTTACATGTAAAGCGCCATGGAATAAATGGCGCTATAACAATAAATAATAATTACTGCAGTATATTACAGAAAAATCAATTCACAGTCACACTGACTCTGCAGGTACAGCACCTCCCCATCACGTGAATTGTTGGATTATTATCCACATATTAACAATACCAGTTGCATTTCCAATGTGCTTTAGCACTGCAGTAGTACAGTCATGGCCAAAAGTTTAGAGAATGACACAAATATTATATTTTCACATGATCTGCTGGCCTCTGGTTTTTATGTGTGTTTGTCAGATGTTTTTATCACATACAGAAATATAATTGCAATCATATTATGAGTAACAAAAGGTTATATTGACAGTTAGAATGAGTTAATGCAGCAAGTCAATATTTGCAGTGTTGACCCTTCTTCTTCAGGACCTCAGCAATTCTCCCTGGCATGCTCTCAATCAACTTCTGGATCAAATCCTGACTGATAGCAGTCCATTCTTGCAAAATCAATGCTTTTATTTTGTCTGAATTTGAAGGTTTTTGTTTGTCCACCCGTCTCTTGATGATTGACCACAAGTTCTCAATGGGATTAAGATCTGGGGAGTTTCCAGGCCATGGTCCCAAAATCTCTATGCTTTGTTCCCTGAGCCATTTAGTTATCACCTTTGCTTTATGGCAAGGTGCTCCATCATGTTGAAAAAGGCATTGTTGTTCGCCAAACTGCTCTTGGACGGTTGGGAGAAGTTGCTCTTGGAGGACATTCTGGTACCATTCTTTATTCATGGCTGTGTTTTTAGGCAAGACTGAGAGAGAGCCCATTCCCTTGGCTGAGAAGCAACCCCACACATGAATGGTTTCAGGATGCTTGACAGTTGGCATGAGACAAGACTGGTGGTAGCGCTCACCTGGTCTTCTCCGAATAAGCCGTTTTCCAGATGTCCCAAACAATCGAAAAGGGGATTCATCAGAGAAAACGACTTTACCCCAGTCCTCAGCAGTCCACTCCCTGTACCTCTTGCAGAATATCAGTCTGTCCATGATGTTTTTTCTGGAGAGAAGTGGCTTCTTTGCTGCCCTCCTTGAGACCAGGCCTTGCTCCAAGAGTCTCCACCTCACAGTGCGTGCAGATGAACTCACACCTGCCTGCTGCCATTCCTGAGCAAACTCTGCACTGCTCGTAGCCCGATCCCGCAGCTGAAACACTTTTAAGAGATGGTCCTGGCACTTGCTGGTCTTTCTTGGGCGCCCTGGAGCCTTTTTGGCAACAAGGGAACCTCTCTCCTTGAAGTTCTTGATGCGATAGATTGTTGACTGAGGTGCAATCTTTGTAGCTGCGATACTCTTCCCTGTTAGGCCATTTTTGTGCAGTGCAATGACGACTGCACATGTTTCTTTAGAGATAACCATGGTTAACAGAAGAGAAAATGATGCCAAGCACCAGCCTCCTTTTAAAGTGTCCAGTGGTGTCATTCTTACTTAATCATGACAGACTGATCTCCAGCCCTGTCCTCATCAATACCCACACCTGTGTTAATGGAGCAATCACTGAAACGATGTTAGCTGGTCCTTTTAAGGCAAGGCTGCAATGATGTTGAAATGTGTTTTGGGGGATAAAGTTCATTTTCTAGGCAAATATTGACTTTGCAAGTAATTGCTGTTAAGCTGATCACTCTTTATAACATTCTGGAGTATATGCAAATTGCCATTAGAAAAAATGAAGCAGTAGACTTTGTAAAAATTAATATTTGTGTCATTCTCTAAACTTTTGGCCATGACTGTACACCACAGATATAGGTATTTTTCTATCCTTATGTATATTGAGCTATTGGAAAATGGTAACAAGAGCTTAATGTACCACACTTTCTGCACACAAACTCATGTTGAAACAATGTGTACTGCACTTCAAATAAATGCTTTAATTATACTATTAAAATCTTACCTTCTTCTGGTGTTATGTGCTTCCCAGGTATAAAATATTACACTCAGTACAAACTGCAAAAGTATAAAATGGTAACTATTAAACCATAATTTATGTCATATAACTTTGATACAAAACGCTATGTAACTTACAGATAGTAGAGGTAATAGTCCTTGAAAGGCTGCTGCAGACTGAAAGTTGAACTTTTCATTCAAAAATCCACCAAGAGTTGGGCCTACAAATGATCTGAATATAGATAAATGAAATTTTGCTTAACAAAAAATGTAAACATCAATACATGTTGTTATCGTTAAAGGGAATCTGTCAGGTCATTTTCTAGTAGGACACTAATCGTGTAATTAAATAGTGCTTGGGCAGTCCTTTCATAATGTGTAAATATCATTACTTGACTACCTTTTGCTTTCTTGCCATAGGCTTCCCTTGTAGACGCCCAACCTAGTCGGGTCAATCACAGTGTCCCGCTGGCTAGTCAACAGTATGTCAAGTAAATCTTCACCCCTACCCTTGCCCATAATCCCACCCACCCCTCTACACTTACTCTATTAATAGTAAAACTCTCCCTCGGACCCTCAGACTGTGCATGCCTGGTATCATTTATTCCTGAGGACACTGACTCTGCACTGCAGATTTACTAGGTCAAGACGAGTGTGCACATGGTGTCAGAGGAGCGTGAAGATCGCGACGTGTGGACCTATTATACAATTTTGTTGGAAATAACAAAGAAACATTGATTTTTGTGATAACTCACCGTAAAATCCTTTTCTCCGAGACACTCATTGGGGGACACAGATACTGTGGGTGTATGCTTCTGCTGCTAGGAGGCTGACACTAAGTGAAAAAAAGAGGTTAGATCCTCCTCCGCCGTATACGACCTCGCCCCTATTGTGGGCAGAAATCAGTTTGGTGCCAAAGCAGTAGGAGGACACCAAATCAGCCTTAATACAGGTACAACACGTCTAAATAACACCACCACCCTTATATCAAATAAGTAAATGCATATTAATTAAACAAAACAAGAGCCAACTGGCTAATAGGGTGGGTGCTGTGTCCCCCAATGAGCATCTCAGAGAAAAGGATTTTACGGTGAGTTATCAAAAAATCCATGTTTCTCCTTCGCCTCATTGGGGGACACAGATACTGTGGGATGTCCTAAAGCAGTCCCTGGATAGAAGATTGACTCACCGATCCAAGCTACATGCACCTCTTGTTTAAAGGTGCGCCACCGCTGCTTGGAGAATCCTTCTACACAGGCTCGCCTCCGCCGAGGCCGGAGTATGGATATTATAATGTTTGGCAAATGTGTGCAGGCTGGACCAGGCTGCTGCCTTGCAAACCTGCTCCGTCGAAGCCTGGTGCCGAAGCGCCCAAGAGGCACCCACTGCCCGAGTAGAGTGCACTCTGATCCCTGCTGGAATCAGCGTGCCTCTAATGCGGTAGGACTCCTGAATAGTCAAACAAATCCATCTGGCTATGGTATATTTTGAGGCAGTGAGTCCCTTCCTGCGCCCTTCGGGGAGCAAGAACAGCGTGTCAGTCTGACGAAAGGGTGCCGTCCTCGACACGTACCTCCAGAGGGCTCTTACCAGGTCTAACGTGTGAAGAGCCTTTTCCACAGGGTGCACCGGTGCTGGACAAAATGAAGGCAAGACAACATCTTCCTTAATGTGAAAAGAGGACATGACTTTCGGCAGAAAAGGAGGGGCTGGTCTGAGCACCACCTTATCCTTATGGAAAGTGAGGAACGGAGCAGGATAGGGCCGCCAGCTCTGAAACCCACCTGATAGATGTGATGGCCACTAGGAACACCACTTTCCAGGAAAGGTACCTCAAAGAGTTATCCTGAAGCGGTTCAAATGGAGCTTCCTGCAGAACACTTAAGACCAGGTTAAGGTCCCAGGCGTCCATAGGCGCCTTAAAGGGCGGTACCAAGTGGGAGACTCCCTGGATGAAAGTCTTCACCTGCAAATTGGTCGCAATTCTGCGCTGGAACAGGATGGATAAGGCCGATATTTGTCTCCTGAGGGAACTTGGGATCAAGCCCGAGTCTAGGCCCAACTGGAGAAAAGCCAAGATGTTGGGGATCGAGAATCTCAGCGAAGAAACACCGCGGCCTCGACACCAAGCAAAGAACACCTTCCAGGTGTGGTGGTAAATTCTTGCTGAAGCAGGCTTCCAGGCGCTAACCATTGTGGCGACCACCTTGCTCCCAAACCCTGCCTGGGTTAGAATCCAAGATTCAACAGCCATGCCATCAAACAAAGGGCCCCTGAGTTCAGATGGCAAATCGGCCCTTGAGAAAGTAGATCTGGGCGCTCTGGCAGGTGCCAAGGAACGTCGGCGAGCAGCTACATTAGATCTGCGTACCACGCTTGACGGGGCCAGTCTGGGGCAAGCAGAATCGCCGAAACCCCTTCCGTCTTGATCTTCTTGATGACCCACGGCAGCAGTGGCAGTGGGGGAAATAGATATGGGAGGCGAAACTGGTTCCATGGCATAACCAATGTGTCCACAGCGATTGCCTGTGAGTTCCTGGCCCGAGCGACATATGTGGGTACCTTAGCGTTCACTCTGGACGCCATAAGGTCCACGTCTGGAGTTCCCCACAGCTGACAAATCTGCTGTAAGACTTCGGGATGTAGAGACCACTCTCCAGACACAAGACCCTGCCGGCTGAGAAAGTCTGCCGCCCAATTTTCCACGCCAGGAATGTGTACTGCCGAAATCACCGAGTGGTTTGCTTCGGCCCACTGAAGAACATGCCCCACCTCGCGCATGGTTGCTCTGCTGCGGGTGCCCCCTCGGTGATTTATGTAAGCCACCGCCATGGCGTTGTCTGATTGAATTCGGACAGGGCGGCCTGCTAGAAAGTGATGAAACCTTTACAGGGCCAGCCGAATTGCTCATATCTCCAATAAGTTGATCAGGAGGCGTTTCTCCTGTGGCAACCACCGTTCCTGGGTTGTGTGGTGGCAAAACACCACTCCCCAGCCAAGGAGACAGGCGTCGGTTGTCATCACCAACCAATGGTCGGGGGGAAAGATTTCCCCTGGGTCAGAGAGGAACTGGTTAACCACGATCCGAGCGAATGCCTGACTTGAGAGGACAGTCGATCGAGCGTGAAAGGATTCTTGTCCTAGGCTGACAAGAGGGCGTGCTGCAGGGGGCGAAGATGGAACTGGGCGAACGGTATCGCTTCCATTGCTGCCACCATTTTCCCTAGAATCCTCATCCCGGATCGGATGGTATGAGGGACTGGTTGGCGAAGTGTCCAGACTCCCTGCCGGAGAGCTAGCACTTTTTCCTGAGGGAGAATTACCAACCCACGGCAAAAGTCGAAGATCATTCCTTAGAAGGAAATTCTCTGAGCTGGCACAAGGGATGACTTCTTCACAATGACCACCCTAAGCAGGCAAGAGTATCTAGCGTGATGCTGACATTTTCCTTGCATGCCCGTATTGACGGGCCCTTGACCAAGAGGTCATCCAAGTAAGGCAAGACGACTATGCCTTGAGAGTGCAGTATGGCCATGACAACTGCCATAACCTTTGTGAACACTCTGGGAGCCGTAGCTAGCGCGAAGGGTAGCGCTACAAACTGAAAATGTCGACCACTGATGGCGAGGCGTAGGAACCTCTGATGAGGAGGAAAAATGGGAATATGCAGTTATGCGTCCTGGATGTCGATTGAGGCCAAGTATTCTCCCTGCTCCATGGCCGATATGACTGAACGGAGAGACTCCATCCGGAAATGTCTGATCCTGATGAATTTGTTCAGAAGCTTCAGGTCCAAAACAGGCCTGACAGATCCGTCCTCTTTGGGAACCGCAAACAGGTTGGAATAGAAGCCCTGAGCTCTTTCAATTTCCGGCACTGCAACAATGACTCCGTTTTGCTGGAGCGATTTGATGGCCCCTAACAGAGCCTTTGCCTGGGTATCAACCCTGGGCAGACGAGACAAAAAAACCCGTCTTGTAGGGTATCTGACAAATTCTATTTTGTAACCTGAAACCACCAACTCCTTTACCCATGCGTCGTGTGCGACATTGACCCAGACGTGGTGAAACCAGAGTAGGCGGCCGCCCACCTTGCTGGGGTCGTCTGGTAAGCGCCTCGAGTCATTTGGCTGACAATCTTTGGGATCTGGATCCCCTCGATCTGGGCTTTTGAGTACGCATCCTCCCCAATGGGTTGGCTCTATATGAGACCTGCCGTTCCCTATCCTGGTTGGGGCGGTCTGAATTGGCTGCTGTGGTCCACCCGGGGTTGCGAAAGGCCCGAAAACGTCCCTGAAACGGTTGACGAAAAAGCGGTTTGACCTTTTGTTGAGGGAGAAACCCGCTCTTTCCTCCTGTGGAGTCGAGAGATAGAAATTGCATTAGCGGTAGCAAGTGCCGAGCAACTGGCCGCCTCCAAAGATGCATTGATTACATAGTCTCCGGCCATCGCCATCTGACTCGCAACCTCCGATATTTCTGCAGGTAGGTCTTGCTCCTGCGCCACCTTGTTTAATGATTCTGACCATGAGATCATAGCCTTGGCTACCCAAGTTGCTACGAACGAGGGAGTGAATGCTGAGCCTGATGCCTCATATACTGAGCGAGCTAAGCTCTCTATGAGGCGATCCGTGGGATCCTTAACAGAGGAAACACTAGGTACAGATAAAAGGATTTTTAGTGGCTAGGAGCGAAACCGGTGGATCCACCATCGGGGATTCCATCCATTTTTTACGGAGGTCCAGAGCAAACGGATACCTTGTTTCGAGTGCCTTGTAACCCGAGAAACGCCTGTCTGGACGTTCTCTGTGCCAATGCACTATGTCCTCAAACTCCAGGTGAGGGGAAAAAAATTCTGTGCGGGCGCTTCACTCGCTTAAATGCCACTTTATGCCCCGTAGCCACTGTGGGATCATCCTCAATCCCCAGGGTCTGATTGACGGCTTCTATGAGGCTGTCCCCTGTTTCACGTGACCCTGGAGTGTCCAGGTCAAGGGGCTCGTCTGAGTTGCAATCTGAGGTCTGGTCGCTATCAACCACTGGTGACGGGGAGCGAGAAGCAGAGCTTACGGATGCCAAGGCACCGGATGGACTGGGCGACACCATGTAGATTCGTTTCCTCCGGGTCTGCCGAATGAGAGCGGCCCCTGCAGGCCGGAGGCTCTTGTGAGGTGGAGGACCCCTGTAAGGTCGGCGAGCCATTGTCCCTGCCCCTATCTGGGGCTTGAAGGGACTCTATTGCTCTCGTAAGCGCCGCCATGAACTGTGACAGTGATAGGACCCACTCCTGGGGATTCGACACATTGGTCACGGTCGCAGGGGAGGGCTCCTGGGAGCGTTCGGATTCACAGGCCTCACATAATCGCTTGCTCTGCGCCCGCAGAAATGCAGTCCGACAAGAGAAGCATGCAGTGTAAAAGAACGTGTGCGTCTTTGCTTTTTCGGACATGCTGTATCCGTCCGCTGCTGGGGAGGGGGAAGGAGGTAGCACCTCGTTTTCCCTGTAGCATGGCCTCTCGGGCAGCACTTACCCCAGTCCTGCGCCCCCCCGTCCTGTACGCTTCCACCTTCCACCTGCGCGCCAGCAGCTGTGGGAGTGAGCCACCAGTTCTAGGGGTGGTAATTCCGTTCTGCGGCCTAGCCGCGCTCCAAAGCTGGGGCCTAAATTTCTTCATCGCCGCCCAGTGCGGGGCGCCGGAAGTGACGAGCGGCACGGAGGCGGGACTTCCGGCCGCGGCCTAGCTCCGGCTGAAGCCGCGGTCTCAATTTATCCCCTACCCAACTGGGGGGGGGCGAGGTTCCATGGCGCTGAAAAAACATGGCGCTACTTCCTGGCGTGGCGCCACCTGACGGATCCAGCCACTCTCTGCCTTGCATGGCCGGTGGCTTCCACCGGCTGGGGGCTCCAGCCCTCAGATCTTTGCAGGAGCCCTCCCAGACCCTCTCCTCACCGATGATCCTCTTCAGCTTCCTGAGCGCAGGTATGTGAGGGGGCCTCGAAAAAAATAGGACGGTGCAGGCACCCTAGCTCCATCTAACCCCTTCAGGGGGTGAGGAGAGGGACCGTCTGCCACCTTGCAGCACCGCAGTCTAAGCATTGGTGGAGCAGTGGGGGGGGGCGCACGGACTAGTCTTGTGCCTCTGTACAGCCCATGGTTTTAATACCTAGGGGTGGTCAGGGCTAAGTCCGGCATTGTGTCCCACAACGCGGGAGAGGATACGTGGAGGGACACTCGCACGTGCTCGCCCGTTATTGGTTTGGGGAAATAGGATCCGCTGCCCCTGTCTCATCTTCATGGGAAAAAGACGAAAAAAGTGTGGAGAAAAACCAGACGTGTGCCTCCATGGACACTAAGCAAAAAACTGATTTCCGCCTGCAATAAGGGAGAGGGTGTATATGGCAGAGGAGGAGCTAAACTCTTTTTTTTCACTTAGTGTCAGCCTCCTAGCGGCAGAAGCATACACCCACAGTATGTGTCCCCCAATGAGGCAAAGGAGAAAAAGGAAGCAAAAAAAGAGCCAAATACTAAAACAAACAGTCTTTATTTAAAAATATATTAAAAGCAAGAAAATTACTATGAAAAAGACAAGGGAAATCCCCTGCATACAGGACCAATCAATATATAATAAAGAATACATTATCCACAGCCACAAAATAAAGCATTTTGTGAGTTAAAAGCGACCTCTCATAATAAGGTGCATAACTGCAGTTTAGAAGATACAAGGTGGAAAATAGAGTTAATCTTTAGCCATTGAATGTATTAAAATATTGTATGTGAGCTAGCAGTAAATACTGTTAATAGTGAAATGAAATTCAAATATACCAATACAAGTGTGGGTCCAAGGACACCAAGTGGTCAAATAAATAATTGCACTAAGAGTGGAATTAATAAATGCTATTGCAAAACAAGGATAAGAAAAAATGCAGTACTAGTAGTATTAAATGTACATAAAAATATATAAAGTAGATTGGATGGCTGCTGAGAATCTCGTGACTCATACGCTCAATGCTGTTAGCGTGGAAAAAACGTAAGAGTAAACATAAAGGTTAATATCTGTGTTAGCTCTGAGGATGTAGAGAATAGGGACCCCGACACGCGTTTCTAATTGGCTTTTTCCTGGGGGTGTTGTAAGTTGTCATTGACAGTGGTTGTGTTAGGTGCTTGTGTGTGTGGTGTTAAATAGAGTGAACAATTTCTGGAGTGGAAGTGTGCATAAGACAAAGTTTATGACCACAGCTAATTATTTGGGAATAACTGTCATGGAGCACAGCTTAATATGGGTTATCCCCATCACACTCACACTCCTCTTCACCTAGTCACTCTACTACTATTTGGGTTTCCTTTGGTTCCTTTTTCTTGGTTATTCCCAACAAAACTGTCTCCACATGTGGCAATCTTCACACTCCTCTGACACCATCTGCACACACGTCTCGACCTAGTCAATCTGTAGTGCAGAGTCTGTGTCGTCAGGAATAAATGGTACCTGGCAAGCACAGTCTGAGGGTCCGAGGGAGGCATTGTGAAAGAGTTTTACAATTACTGATGTCAGTGTTGAGGGCGAGTCAGATAAAGGGTGGGAGCAGGAGTGAATATTTACTTTGTATTTGCAATCGCTTGACTAGCCAGTGCCAGACTGTAATACACCGGACTAGGTCAGACAGCAACAAGGAAAGCCTATAGCAAGAAAGCAAAAGTAGGTAAAGTAATCATAATTACACATTCTGAAATGGCTACCCAAGCACCATTTAAGAATACTAGTAGTATTACTGGATTTGAACTTTTTTGCAGAATGGATGGCGAGTTCATAAAGCAGGGAGCAGGGGAAAGAAGTGTCTCTAAATGAGAACATGTCACCTCGGAAATTACAATTTACCTGCAGAGGTAGGGTTAATCTGCAGATATATGAAAAGTCTGTCCAGAGAATAGGTAAAATATAGTCTTGTGTGAACATGTAATCCCTTAAAATCATTTTTATTATTACTAAATATCAAAAAACACCAACTCAGTGCAACTATCAATAATTAAACTACACTAACCCCTTTACCCCTAAGGGTGGTTTGCACATTAATAACCGGGCCAATTTTTGCAATTCCGACCAGTGTCCCTTTATGAGGTCATAACTCTGGAACGCTTCAACGGATCTAGGGGATTCTGAGAATGTTTTCTTGTGACATATTGTACTTCACTTTAGTGGTAAAATTTATTCGCTATAACTTGCGTTTATTTATGAAAAAAATGGAAATATGGCAAAATTTTTGAAAATTTTGCAATTTTCAAACGTTGAATATTTATGCCCTTAAAACAGAGAAATATGTGACAAAATAGTTACTAAATAACATTTCCCACATGTCTACTTTACATCAGCACAATTTTTTAAACAAAATTTTTTTTTGTTAGGAAGTTATAAGGGTTAAAAGTTGACCAGCGATTTCTCATTTTTACAACAAAATTTACTAAACCATTTTTTTTTTAGGGACCACATCACATTTGAAGTCACTTTGAGGGGTCTATATGGCAGAAAATACCCAAAAGTGACAGCATTCTAAAAACTGCACCCCTCAAGCTACTCAAAACTACATTCAAGAAGATTATTAACCCTTCAGGTGCTTCACAGGAGCAGAAGTAACGTGGAAGGAAAAAATGAACATTTAACTTTTTAGTCACAAAAATGATTTTTAGCAACAATTTTTTTATTTTCCCAAGGGTAAAAAGTTGTTGTCCAACTTGTCCTGAGTACGTTGATACCCAAATATGTAGGGGGGAACAACTGGGCACATGGCAGGGCTCAGAAGGGAAGGAGCGCCGTTTGACTTTTTCAACCTAAAATTGGCTGGAATTGAGATCGGACGCCATGTCGCGTTTGACGAGCGCCTGATGTGCCTAAATAGTGGAAACCCCACACAAGTCACCCCATTTTGGTAACTAGACCCCCTAAGGAACTTATCTAGATGTGTGGTGAGCACTTTGAACCCCCAAGGGCTTCACAGAAGTTTATAACGTCCGGGCGTGAAAATAAAAAAAAATCATTTTTTCCACAAATATGATCATTTAGTCCCCAATTTTTAATTTTCCCAAGGGTAACAGGAGAAATTGGACCCCAAAAGTTGTTGTCCAATTTGTCCTGAGTACACCAATACCCCAAATGTGGGAGAAGACTACTGTTTAGGAACATCAGGGGCTCAGAAGGGAAGTAGTGACGTTTTGTAATGCAGACTTTGATGGAATGGTCTGCTAGTGTCATGTTCTGTTCGCAGAGCCCCTGATGTGCCTAAACAATAGAAACCCCCCACAAGTGACCCCATTTTGGAAACTAGACCCCCTAAGGAACTTATCTAGGTATGTGGTGAGAACTTTGAACCCCCAAGTGTTTCACTAAAGACTATAACGCCCGGGCGTGAAAATATAAAATCCTGTTTTGTTCCCACAAAAATGATCTTTTAGTCCCCAATTTTTAAGAGCAACAGGAGAAATTGGACCCCAAAAGTCGTCCAATTTGTCCGGAATACACTGGTACCCCATATGTGGGAAAAAACTGTTTAGGCACACGTCGGGGCTCGAAAGGGAAGTAGTAACGTTTTGGAATGCAGACTTTGAAGGAATGGTCTGCAGGCGTCATGTTCCGTTTGCAGAGCCCCTGATGTGCCTAAACAGGAGAAAAACCCATATGTGACATCATTTTGGATACTAGACCCCCAAAGAACAAATCTAGATGTGCACCAACTAATCTAATGTTTCCGGTAAAGTAAATTAGTAGTGCATGGCGGTGTGGTACAATTTGAAGCAATCCTTCATACACAGGCCAGGTTTTTCGGGGCAGGTGGTGTCGCATTGATA
This sequence comes from Dendrobates tinctorius, assembly GCF_039654945.1. Lineage (NCBI taxonomy): Eukaryota > Metazoa > Chordata > Amphibia > Anura > Dendrobatidae > Dendrobates > Dendrobates tinctorius. The sequence goes on from NW_027361714.1 coordinate 38,295,921, forward strand.
AATGGTGTCCCTGGTATTCCCTTTTTGTAACACACTCGACACCTTTTTTGCAGCTTACCTTTTCTTTGGGTTGGTGGGACTACCCCCGGAAAATGCTGACCTGGTACAATACGAGCACCTTCAGTTCCAGAAGTACTGGGGCCCGCTCCTTCCTGAGTGCCAAACATCAGGGCCCTAACCACTACCTCCTGGAACTGAAGGTATGACGTATCAGTGTGGCGTGCACATCGCGACAGCAGGATTGCGTTGAGCATTGCCATTTGGACGATGTGCACGGCCAGGTTTTTATACCACACCTTGACCTTCCTCAAAGCATTGTACGGTTGAAGGAGTTGATCAGAGAGATCAACACCCCCCATGTTTTTATTGTACCCCAGCACACAGTCAGGTTTGCTGACCTGTGTAGAGGTACCCTGTACAGTGCAGAGGGCGCTGCCATCACCGTGTATGGTGGTCAAGAGAAGGACATCCCTCTTATCCTTGTACTTGACCACCAGTAGGTGGTCGCTACATTGGGCTCTGCTCTCACCTTTTCGGAGCATCTGCCCAAGTAGTGTCTTCAGGTAGCCTCTCTGATATTTGCGGACAGTACCGCAGGCTGCGGTACCTCGCTCAGAGAGGGATTTGTAGACTGGGACGCTGGTATAAAAGTTATCAGTGTGGAGGTGATAACCTTTATTCAGGAGTGGGTGCACCAAATCCCACACAATTTTCCCACTCACTCCCAGGAAAGGAGGACACTCAGGGTTCAATCCTGGTGTCCTTCTCTTCGTACACTCTAAACCTATGGGTGTACCCTGAAGTACTCTCACACAGTTTGTAGAGTTTGATTCCATACCTGGCGCTTTGTTGAAGTGTTCGATGACCGGCCGAACTTTGAATAGACAGTCAAAGTTGGGGTCATCTCGTGCGGGACACTGTGCATTCTCAGTATAATGCAGAAATTTGTGATTGGCCTCAAAACGTGTCCGGGCCATGACCATTTGGAACACACTGGAGTGTTACAGTACCTTGCGAAAGTATTCGGCCCCCTGGAAATTTTCAACCTTTTGCCACATATCATGCTTCAAACATAAAGATACCAAATGTAAATTTTTGGTGAAGAACCATCAACAAGTGGGAGACAATTATGAAGTTGAACAAAATTTATTGGTTGTTTTAAATTTTTGTGGAAATTCAGAAACTGAAAAGTGGGGCGTGCAATATTATTCGGCCCCTTTACTTTCAGTGCAGCAAACTCACTCCAGAAGTTCATTGTGGATCTCTGAATGATCCAATGTTGTCCTAAATGACTAATGATGATAAATATAATCCAACTGTGTGTAATCAAGTCTCCGTTTAAATGTACCTGCTCTGTGATAGTCTCAGAGTTCTGTTTGATGCACAAAGAGCATCATGAAGACCAAGGAACACAACAGGCAGGTCCGTGATACTGTTGTGGAGAAGTGTAAAGCTGGATTTGGATACAAAATGATTTCCAAAACGTTAAACATCCCAAGGAGTACTGTGCATGCGATCATATTGAAATGGAAGTAGTATCATACCACTGCAAATCTACCAAGACCCAGCCGTCCCGCTCAACTTTCATTTCAAACAAGGAAAAGACTGATCAGAGATGCAGCCAAGAAGCCCATGATCAGTCTGGATGAACTGCAGAGATCTGCAGTTGAGGTGGGACAGTCTGTCCATAGGACAACAATCAGTCGTACACTGCTCAAACCTGGCCTTTATGGAAGAGTGGCAAGAAGAAAGCAATTTCTCAAAGATATCCATAAAAAGTGTTGTTTAAAGTTTGCAACAAGCAAACTGGGAGACACACCAAACATGTGGAAGAAGGTGCTGTGGTCAGATGAAACCAAAATCGAACTTTTTGATAACATTGCCAAACGTTATGTTTGGCGTAAAGGCAACACAGCTCATCACCCTGAACACACCATCCCCACTGTCAAACATGGTGGTGGCAGCGTCATGGATTGGGCCTGCTTTTTCTTCAGCAGGGACAGGGAAGATGGTTAAAATTGATGGGAAGATGGATGGAGCTAAATACAGGAACATTCTTGAAGAAAACCTGTTGGAGTCTGCAAAAGACCTGACATGGGGACGGAGATTTGGGCTGTTCAGAATTGAACAGACAATCACAGTGCTCTGGAGGCCGGGGGGGCGGGAGGTCGACGCCATCTTCCTTAAGGTGAGATGGCGTCGGAATTTTAATGCGATCACCGCGACTTAAGTATTTAATTAAAGGGCTCGACGTACTATCCCATCCACGGTAATACGGGCCCGGGTACCATGGACGGGATGGTACGTCAGATGTCAGAAAGGGGTTAAGGATTTGTAGCAATAAGTAAAGAATTATAGTACGCATGATAGCATGGACCATAGTAAACTACAATATATCTAGAAGGTCAGAGATGCAGGGTGCTATGATATATCATTGCATCCTGCATCTCTGGCATCGCCATTATCCACCAGGCCTCCTGATGAACCGGGTGGATGGCGAAACGCGTTGAGGCGCTGTCTACTTCCATGATAAGTCCCTTACTCTATTTCATGAGACCTCCGCATGATGTATCTGTTTAAGACTATATTGTTCCCATGTTACCTATAATTCTGGGTTCATATTCCACCCTTGCCTACATCAACTACTTCATAACAAGGCTGGGGGGAAAAGACAAGTACAGTTTTTTCACAAATCGAAATTTTATACCATAGGGTATTTATCCTTTAGGATTTATCATGGGAGCGGATCATCCATTGGAATTTTATTGTTATCTAGTTGTTAATTATCTACAAAATGCCTACAGGAGATCCTTTCCTGAGAAGGAGGATGTTCCTTGATTCATTTTAGGTTAGGAATATCACAAATTGACCTATATCTTAATTTCTTATCTTAAATCTATAGGTTTTCCTGGCTGCCTAGTACAAGTGACATCAAGGGAAGACAGGATTAGTCTTTGTTGAGTGGGGGCGCTAAAAAAATCACTCATTCGGGTGCCAACCTCCACAGACAGGATTATTGTAGGGATCTTCTAGGTATCTTATAATTTACTTTAGTCTATGCTATCGTGCATGCTAGGATTCTTTGCTTATTGCTATAATTCTTGACTACAATTTAATGATTGTTTGTCACACTGGGTTGGTGTTATTTAATAGCAAAAAAAATGCTAATGTGAAACCAGCCTTAGTGCTATATAAAAGTAAAAAAAAAAAAAATTCCTGTTCTGTCCAGATGTCACCATATCCCAGAATTCCAAGCGGAGGAAGTTCACCGACTGCCATTTTGGGACATCCAAGTGATGGGTGTCTCAATATGGAAACTGCTGCTGGTACCAACCTATTGCGCGGTACCACCAGTGGAACACCGTCGCACCACACACACACACACACTATACACCATACGCACCTCACACTCACGCAGTTTCTTGCTCGGTACCACCAGCGGAACACCGTCGCACTGCGCCTGCGTGAATTCCGTGCAGGCGCAGTGAATCATTCAGCTGATCACAGCTGCAGATGCACGACGTGTCTACAGGCAGAGGAATCCGGTCACATTAAAGGGGTTTTCCCACTAACGAAAGTTCATTTTAAAAATTGTCTGTGTCTGACCGTGTACGGCGCATACCACATCTCCTGGGCAGGGGAGGAAGCAAAAGACAATACTGACATTACAGCAGGGGATCACACAGGATTCATTTTGTGAGGTAAAATATTTCACTGAATGTTTTTAAACAATATTTTACCTCACAAAATGTATCCTCTGTGATCCCCTGCCTTAATGTCAGTATTGTCTTTTGCTTCCTCCCCTGCCCAGGAGATGTGGTATGTTCCATACACGGTCAGACACAGGGGTGAGAGAGACAGAGCACAGGGGGGAGTCAGCTCAAATGGGACAGCACATGAGGGGAGAACACAGCACAGGAAGGAGAGAGACAGCAGACAAAGGGGAGAGCACATGGGGTAGACAGGTCAGAGAGCACAGACGGGAGAAGTCAGCACATGGCGAAAGAGAGAGTGGATAGTGGGTGACCACATCGGGGGGGAGAGATTCTCAACGCTGCAAAGCCTGCCCCCATCGTGACATTACTGCCCTCCCAATGCGATAGCATCGGGCTTCCATCTAGTTAGTTTTAGAAGTGTTATTCATAAAAGCAATAACAGGGTGTTCTCGTTGATATAGAGGTGTGTGTCTCTTAAACAATCCTTTGTCTCTGAAGGTATAGTAATCTCGGTAGACCTGGTTTGAATTTTGTTTTTTTCCCAACTAAAATATCTTTTCTCTTAGGTAATGTAAGAAGCCATTCCCACTTTCTTATTCCTGTAGTTGTAATAAAGACTTGTGACTGGGCATCTGAGAGCCAGACAAGAATTGTACACGGACAGACACTGGCTGCGGTGTATATTTTCTTGCCTCTGATGCATCGCATTTATTTTTTTTCATTTTAATTTGAACAGACAATGGCAGATTGGAGTTAATTTCGACTGAGATATAAACTCTTTAGAAGGAGCTGCCACAACATGGTCAATGAAAATCTCAGGGGTGACTGCAGCTGCTGCGTCCATGTCCCCATGACTGAAAGCCCAGGAGGCATTAAACAATTTATCTGCAGATTAACCCCATGTCTGCTGGTACATTTTCCAAGGTGACAAATTCACTTTAAACGGAGAAAAGTTACATTCATTACAAAGGTTTTTACAATCCCTTGAAATTTTGATTTATACAAATTTTGTTGAAACGACAGTCACTGTTTAAAGGAGATTTAATTCACTGCAGATTTCCAAATTAACACTGGAAATGTATTGTCAGCAGTATCAATTCATTTGGCTAATGATGACAGTTAGCACTGTACATTTCAAGGTGAGGAGAGACCAGCACCTTTCAAAATCCAAGCTTAGACTGGTTTCAGACTTGCGTTGATGAGGAGGGCTGCGGATGGCAGCCTACATCCTCCTTTCTTCCTCCGTGAAGCTCCGCCTACTGCCGCATGCATCCAGAGTTTCCCTGTGCACTTATCTTTAACATTGGGTACGCAGGGACATGAGTTGTATGCGGATGCGTCCACGTGTGGCGATTTGACCTGTGCGGTGACCGCACGGAAACGCAAAATTAAGTGGTCATAAACTTATAAATAACTCATGAAAGAATAAAGTTACGTTAACAACAAGCATCCCATTGTTTCTCTTGTGAAATTCTCAATAAGTTTGATGTGTCACATGACCCTCTTCCCATTGAAAAAAATAAAGTTGGATCCAAAATGGCTGACTTCAAAATAGACGCCATGGTCACCACCCATCTTGAAAAGTTTTCCCCTTCCCATATACTAATGTGCCACAAACAGGAAGTTGATATCATTAACCATTCCCATTATATTTTGGTGTATCCATATAAATGGCCTACCCTGTATATCCAGCAATCATGTGATCAATGGGTGTCATTCGGCATACAAGACTGCTGCGATCTGGCAGATCACATCAGGTCTGCCAGCGACTTACTAATTTTGTGGGCAGTTTTTCCTGTAATCCACGTTTAGTATTTTACACCAGTGTTTGTAAGCCAAAACCAGGAGTGGAACAATCAGAGGAAAAGTATAATAGAAACACGTCACCACTTCTGGATTTATCACCCACTCCTGGTTTTGGCTTACAAATACTGAGAAAAAATACTGACCAAATACTGAATGTGTGAACTTGACCTAGTAGGAGCATCTATTGATATCCCAAATAGAATGGAAAAATGTTTTCTTTAACCCCTTACCGACATCCGCCATACATGTACAGCTTAAGTCGGTACCAGGAGTATGGAGAAGTCTTATGAGGTGAGCTCACCCCAGATCTGGCAGGCAGTGGCTGTGTGTTACAGTCACAACCTAACACCCATGAGTGCAGCAGAGTTTCACCCACATCTGTTAAACTGCTGGCTTGGGGGCACATCATTCTATGTGCCTATCGGCACACCCGTGACGCAAACGAGGAGCACAAATAAGTTGGTATGACAGTCAGGGGTCTGTTGAAGTCCTCTGTGTCTGTCATTACGGAGATCCCTTGAAACTTAGGCCTGTGGCTGGGACTTCAAAGGAGACGGTGATTTTTACTATTTGCAGCATTAATGTACAGTGCCTTGCAAAAGTATTCGGCCCCTGGAACTTTTCAACCTTTTCCCACATATCATGCTTCAAACATAAAGATACCAAAAGTAAATTTTTGGTGAAGAATCAACAAATGGAACACAATTGTGAAGTTGAACGAAATTTATTGGTTATTTTACATTTTTGTGGAAATGCAAAAACTGAAAAGTGGGGCGTGCAATATTATTGGGCCCTGTTAACTTAATACTTTGTTGCGCCACCTTCTGCTGCGATTACAGCTGCAAGTTGCTTGGGGTATGTCTATCAGTTGTGAACATTGAGAGACTGAAGTTCTTGCCCATTCTTCCTTGGCAAACAGCTTGAGCCCCAAAAAACATGGATTTTTGTGATACTCACCGTAAAATCCTTTTCTCCAAGATGCTCATTGGGGGACACAGGACTGTGGGTGTATGCTACTGCTGCCAGGAGACTGACACTAAGTGAATGAAAAAAAAAGGTTAGCTCCTCCTCTGCAGTATACACCCTCGCCGCGGTTGCAGGCGAAACCAGTTTGGTGCCAAACCAGTAGATAACAAAAAGACAAAATCAACCTCAATGCAGGTAACAACATGTCTAGAAAACCCACCTAGTATCATATATACATATTAATAAACAAATCAAAAAGCCAATTAATTGGCTAACAGGGTGGGTGCTGTGTCCCCCAATGAGCGTCTTGGAGAAAAGGATTTTACTGAGTATCACAAAAATCCATGTTTCTCCTTCGCCTCCTTGGGGGACACAGGACTGTGGGACGTCCTAAAGCAGTCTCTGGGTGGGAAGTCAACTCACCGGTCCAAGCTACATGCACCTCCTGTCTAAAGGTACGCCACCGCTGCTTGGAGAATCATTCTACCCAAGCTTGCATCTGCCAAAGCCTGAGTATGGACATTGTAATGTTTGGAGAATGTGTGCAGGCTGGACCAGGTTGCCGCCTTGCATACCGGCTCCGCCGATGCCTGGTGCCGAAGAACCCAAGAGGCACCCAGTGCTCGAGTTGAGTGCGCTCTGATCCCTGCTGGAACAGCTGCGCCTGTGATGCGGTAGGATTCCTGAATAGTCAGCCAAATCCACCTGGCTGTGGTCGATCTTGAGGCAGCAAGACCCTTCCTGCGACCCTCGGGGAGCACGAACAGCGTGTCTGTCTGACGAAAGGATGCCGTCCACGGACTTTATTTGCATATTCGTATTTCCCAGGGAGCAATGCACCTAGGATTTCACTAATTGAGCTCCTTTGCTGGCTGCCGCAGTGTTTTCTTTGACTGGTCTCCCTTAGGTCAGTGATTGTTTCGTGAAAGGATGCCGTCCGTGACACGTACCTCCTGAGAGCTCTCACCAGATTCAACGTATAAAGAGCCTTTTCCACACAGTGTACCCGTGCAAAAAGAGGACAAGACAACGTCCTCATTAATGTGAAATGAGGAAACCACCTTTGGCAGAAAAGGGGGAGCTGGCCTGAGGACCAGCTTATCCTTGTGAAATATCAGGAACGGAGCTCGACAAGATAGAGCTGCCAGCTCTGAGACCCGCCTGATTGATGTTATCGCCACAAGGAACACCACCTTCCAGGAAAGGTATGTCAAAGAGACATATTGGAGTGGTTCTAAAGGAGCTTCCTGGAGAACACCTATGACCAGGTTAATGTCCCAGGCATCCAGAGGGGTCCTATAGGGGGGTACCAAGTGCAAGACCCCTGGATAAAGGTCTTTACCTGCAGACTGGTAACAATAGGACGGATAAGGCCGATATCTGACTCCTGAGGGAACTTGGAGCTAAACCTGAGTCCAAGCCAGACTGGAGAAAGGCCAAGATGTTGGGAATAGAGAATCTCAGTGGAGAACAACCGTGGTCCCTACACCATGTGAAGAAAACCTTCCAGGTGTGGTGGTAAATACGTACTGAGGCGGGCTTCCGGGCCCTATCCATTGTAGCAACCACCTTGCATCCAAACCCAGCCTGGGTCAGAATCCAAGATTCAACGGCCAAGCCGTCAAACACAGGGCCCCTGATTACGGGCGAAAGATCGGGCCCTGGGTGCTCTGGCAGCTGCCAGGGAACGTCGGAGAGTAGCTGCACCAGGTCTGCGTACCACGCCCGATGAGGCCAGTCTGGGGCCAGCAGAATCACTGAAACCCCTTCTGCCTTGATCTTCTTGATGACCCCCGGAAGTAGTGGCAGCGGGGGAAATAGGTATGGGAGGCGAAACTGGTTCCATGGCAGAACTAACACATCCACGGCGATTGCCTGCGGGTCCCGGGACTGAGCAACAAATGCGGGCACCTTGGTGTTCACCCTGGAGGCCATCAGGTCTACATCCGGCGTTCCCCAACGTTGGCAAATGTGCCAAAACACCTCAGGGTGTAGTGACCATTCCCTGGACGCAAGACCCTGCCGGCTGAGGAAGTCTGCAGCCCAGTTCTCTATGCCCGGGATGTGGACTGCCGATATCACCGAGTGGTTTCTCTCGGTCCAGTGAAGGACGTGCCCCACCTCGGGCATGGCTGCCCTGCTGCGGGTTCCCCCTAATGATTTATGTAAGCCACGGCCGTGGCGTTGTCTGATTGAATTCGGACGGGGTGGCCTGCTAGAAGATGATGAAAATGTTGCAGAGCCATCCGGATCGCTCGTATGTCTAACAAGTTGATCGGGAGGCATGCCTCCTGCGGCGACCACCATCCTTGGGAGACTGGCGTCGGTTGTGACCACCAACCAATGGTAAGGGGGAACTGATTGTCCACCACCCGAGTGCCTGTCTGACCTGCGCAGACAATCGGCACCGGTGGTCGAGTGTAAATGGGTTCTAGTCCCATGATGCCAAGAGGGCAAGCTGCAGGATGCGAAGATGGAGTTGGGCAAACGGAATTGCTTCAATTGCTGCCACCATTTTCCCTAAGACCCTCATGCAAAAACGAATGGTATGAGGGACCGGTTGACGAAGTACCTGGACTCCCTGCCAGAGAGCTAGGGCCTTATCCCGAGGGAGAATTACCAACCATCGGGACGTGTCGAAGATCATCCCTAAAAAGGAAATCCTCTGAGCTGGAACGGGGATGATTTCTTCAGGTTGATCAACCACCCTAAGCGGGAAAGAGTATCTAGCGTGATGCTAACGCTCTCCTCGCATGCTCGATATGAAGGGCCCTTGACCAAGAGGTTGTCTAAGTAAGGCAAGACAACTATGCACCGGGAGTGCAGGATGGCCATGACGACCGCCATGACCTTTGGGAACACTCTGGGGGCGGTAGCTAGCCTGAAAGGGAGGGCTGCAAACTGAAAGTGTAGACCGTTGATAGCGAAGCGTAGGAACTTCTGATACGGATGGAAAATGGGGATGTATAGATACGTGTCTTGGATATCGATAAAGGCCAAATATTCTCCCCATCCTATGGCCGATATGACCGAGCGGAGAGACTCCATCCGGAAATGTCTGACCCTGACAAATCTGTTCAGAAGCTTTAGGTCCAGAATGGGCCTGACAGTCCCGTCCTTTTTGGGGACCATGAATAGGTTGGAATAGAAACCCTGAAATCTTTCGTTTTCCTGTATGGGAATAACAACACCGTTTTGCTGAAGCAATTCGATGGCCTTGAACAAGGCCCATGCTCGGGTTTCTTGGGGGGTGCTTGACAAAGTCTAACTTGTACCCAGAGGATACCAGCTCTCTTACCCATGTGTCATGTACGACGGAGAGCCAGACATGGCGAAACCAGAGTAGGCGACCGCCTACTATGCTGGTGTCGCCCGGAACTTGCCTCGAGTCATTTGGCTGAAGATCTTTAGGACCTAGGTCACCTAGATCAGGGCTGTTGGGATCGCATTCTCCCCAACAGGTTGGCTCTATATGAGACTTGACGATCTGTCCTGGTTGGGGCGACCTGAAATGGCAGGGTTGGTTGCCGCAGCCCACCCGGGGTTGCGAAAGGACCGAAACCGTGTCTGAAGCTGGTGACGAAAAGGCTGTTTAACCCTCTGCTGAGGGAGAAAACCGCTCTTGCCCTCTGTGAAGTCAGAGATAAGCTGGTATAACTTCTCACCGAATAGGCAGCTGCTCTGATAAGGTAAAGAAGTTAAGGACTTCTTGGAGGTTGAATCTGCATGCCAAGTTCTCAACCACAGAGCCCTTCTAATAGAAATTGCATTTGCGGCAGCGAGTACTGCGCAGCTAGCCGCATCCAAAGATGCATTAATCAAATAGTCTGCGGCCAACGCAATCTGATTAGCCATCTCCCCTACCTCAGCAGGCAGGTCCATACCCTGCAAGGTTCTGTTTAATGATTCTGACCAAGAAACCATGGCCTTGGCTACCCAAGTTGCTGTGAACGAGGGTAAGAGTGCTGAACCTGTCGCCTCAAATACTGAGTGAGCCAGGCTCTCTATGAGACGGTCAGTGGGATCCTTGATAGAGGAACCATTAGGTATGGACAATAGGGTCTTCGAGTCCAAGCGCGACAAGGGTGGATCTACCGTCGGGGATTCTGCCCACTGTTTACGGATATCGAGGGCAAACGGGTATCTTGCCTCGAGCGCTTTCTGGCCTGAGAAACGCTTGTCTGGCCGTTCTCTGTGTCGTTGTACTATATTGTCAAACTCTGGGTGAGTAGCAAATACTCTATGCAGTCGCTTGACATGCTTAAATGACATCTTGTGCCCTGAGGCCAGGGTGGATTCATTGTCAATCCCCAGGGTCTGGTTGACAGCCTTGATAAGGCTATCCACTGTTTCCTAGTAACCAAGAGGAACTAAGTCAAGGGGCTCATCCGAGTCGTAGTCTGAGCTTTGCTCGTTATCGACTACTGGCGAGGGCGAATTTGAGGCAGAGCTCATGGATGCCGAGGCACCGGACGGACCGGGAGACGCCATGTGGGTTCGTTTCCCCTGCATCTGCCTAGTGTGAGAGCGGCCCCTGCATGCCGGAGGCTCCTGTGAGGTGGAGGACCCCTCTAAGACAGGCAAGCCGCTATCTCTGCCCCTATCTGGGGTTCGAAGGAACTCGATTGCTCTCGTAAGCGATGCCATGGACTGCGACAGAGACAGGGCCCATTCCGGGGGGCTAGATACACTGGGCTTGGTCGCAAGGGAGGGCTCCTGGGCACGTTCGGAATCGCAAGCTTCACAAATTTGCAGAAGCCGGGGACTAAATTTTCGGCGCCCGCCCGGACCCGGGGGCAGGACCGCCAGAAGCAGGGGCCTGGGCAGAAATTGCGCTGCCGACTGCCACAGCTGTGGGGGTACACGCTGGCGCCTGTACCCCGCGAAGCCCGGGGATGTGGCCAGAAAAAAATGAGGCCACCAGCTATGCCGACCCCGGGGGTCTACAGGAGCCCTCCCAACCCACCTCCTTCCATGCCTCACCCCTGGAAGCTCCAGTTGATCCTCAGATTGGGGGGGGGAGGGGGGGGATACAAAAAAATCAAGGACGGTGCAGGCACCCTAACTCCATCTTCCCTCCAAGGAACGAGGAGAGGGACCGTCCGCCTCCTTCCACCACCGCAGTCTTTGCATTGGTGGTGCAGTGGGGTCCGCACGGCCTGTACCTGTGCCACTGTACAGCCTAGGGTTTCAATACCTTAGGGCGGTCAGGGCTGAGTCCGGCATCATGTCCCGCGTTGCGGGAGAGCATACGTCGAGGCGACACTCCACATGCTCGCGCGTTGTTGGTTTACACATTACACAGCTCACATCAACCACAAAATATTACTCTGCTTGTCAATGCACCAGGGCAAGCAGGAAGAGCCAGGCAAAAATTCAGAATTGAATGGATGCGCCTTTTCTGGGGCGGCTGAGGACTGCCATTTTTAGGCTGAGGAGGGAAAATATCCATGGACCTTCCCCAGCCTGAGAATACCATCCCCTAGATGTCTGCTTTTTCTTGGCTGGTTATCAAAAATAGGGGGGACCCCAACGCCATTTTTTAAAATTATTTAAATAATAATAAAAAAAAAAAAAAAAAAAAAAAAAACACAGAGCGAGTCCCTCTAATTTTGATAACCAGCCAACATAAACCACACAGCTATGGGAAGCCTGTGCTTGTTATCAAAAAGAGAGGAACCCCATGCCTTTTTTTTTCTTCTTTTTTTTTTTTTTTTTTTTTTACATATTGTGCCAGTCAATCACAGAGATGGAGCCGGAAGTGCCCACACGAGAAAAGCTTATCAATTCGCAATCAACACGCTTTATTCTGGCTGCTGAACGCCAACAGTAACATACCGCTCGGGTTCGCCATCACTAATCACGGTTACTTTCCATCAAAATTGGAAAATGTCCAGCAGAGCCTTCAGTTCAGAAGGAGCAACTAGTGGGACTGAGCAATACCTCTGCCATGCGCAATAAACGCCTGGAGGCTGGAGATATTCTGACTGTGTTCAGCAACAGAACATGAGCAGGATTTCAGAGACCTGACCTCTTATGTCACCAGCCTATGGAGCAATAAATAGCAAATACATTGGCAGGTTAAATGGTATGACTCTAGGACTTACAAGGGATGAAGGCCCCGCTGACTAGAGACCATGTATTTTTATACAAGTAAGCGCAATTTATATAAAAACTTATAATACAACATCTGAACACACTATAGGCATTACATTGACAACAGGACCCTGGGGTCAGCTTAATATGCAAAATTATATCAGGTTCCCTTTATTGACTACATTAATAGAAGGCAAGAGTCACATTCGAGTCAGCATGCAATTTTGTGTGCCCCAACAGTCAGGCTGGCACTACTGTTCTGGGTACTATGTGGTTGTCACTCTTGGAAGTTATCTTGCCACACAGTTTTCCTTATATTTTAAATTAACATTTAGGGACGATCTAGACGAACGAGTAAGTCTCCTGAAGCGACATATCTTAATTCCAGTGTTTTGTCTGTTAGCTGTTTGGGTACTATAGTTTTGGAAAAACTCTCCCACTCCTAATTGATAGCCTTGTCCCTATATGCACATGACGTACTCCAGAGAAGAGACTACTAGATGGCTGTTCAAGTATACCGTTCACTGTAATATAGTCATTGGAGTTGTGAAACACACAGCCGTTTCCCTAATCCCACTAAAATAAGCTGGAAATGACCATGTATGATCATCTTGTCTCTTATTCTGCTTACCAAGGGTCCCCTGTAGTCACTATAGATAGGGTTTAAATTCCTGTGACTCCCAATTATAAGTAATATATAGCTTTCATTGTTAAGTATATTAAAAGGGTCTCAGACTCAAAACCTCTAAACTTTTTAAGCTTTATTGTGGCTTTTAGGAGTGGTAGAATCTGACGATGTGGCTGTTGGATCACTAAATGTTGTACAGCTTTTCTTTTGACTGAAACAGAATCATATAAATCACATTAATGAAAAGTGGCGGTACCAATACAACTACTGATGATGAGAAGCACATACCCTGTAGACCACATTGCGTTAAATAGTCCAGATATCAAGCCCAAAGTGCTGAGGCCTTCTTCAAAGCCATTCTCACTGGAAGCAAATAAGATGTGAATGGTTCAAAACCGTTATATCGCAAAATCGCATAATGGTCCATTTATAGCAAAATAGCCAAAACCAGAAATGTAAGAGACATAAAGGAGTAAGCAAAGGCTTCAACATTCATATCTTACACATCTAATGTATTATGTGCACCTTTGTGCTGGGGCTATGTGCCGACTTTGAGAGACACACAACTACAGTCATATGTAAAAGTTTGGGCACCCCTATTAATGTTAACCTTTTTTCTTTATAACAATTTTGTTTTTTGCAACAGCTATTTCAGTTTCATATATCTAATAACTGATGGACTTAGTTATATTTCTGGATTCAAATGAGGTTTATTGTACTAACAGAAAATGTGCAATCTGCATTTAAACAAGATTTGACCGGTGCAAAAGTATGGGCACCTCAACATAAAAGTGACATTAATATTTCGTAGATCCTCCTTTTGCAAAAATAAAAGCCTCTGGTCGCTTCCTGTAGCTATTAATGAGTTCCTGGATGAAGGTATTTGTGACCATTCCTGTTTACAAAACAATTCCAGTTCAGTTAAGTTTGATGGTCGCTGAGCATGGACAGCCCGCTTCAAATCATCCCACAGATGTTCAATAATATTCAGGTCTGGGGACTGGGATGGCCATTCCAGAACATTGTAATTATTCCTCTGCATGAATGCCTGAGTAGATTTGGAGCTGTGTTTTGGATCATTGTCTTGCTGAAATATCCATCCCCTGCGTAACTTCAACTTCGTCACTGATTCTTGCACGTTATTGTCAAGAATCTGCTGATACTGAGTTGAATCCATGCGACCCTAAACTTTAACAAGATTCCTGGTGCCGGCACTGGCCACACAGCTCCAAAGCATGATGGAACCTGCACCAAATTTTACTGTGGGTAGCAAGTGTTTTTCTTGGAATGCTGTGTTTTTTAGCCTCCATGCATAATGCCTTTTTGTATGACCAAACAACTCAAACTTTGTTTCATCAGTCCACAGGACCTTCTTCCAAAATGTAACTGGCTTGTCCAAATGTGCTTTTGCATACCTCAGGCGACTCTGTTTGTGGCGTGCTTGCAGAAACGGCTTCTTTCGCATCACTCTCCCATACAGCTTCTCCTTGTGCAAAGTGCGCTGTATTGTTGACCGATGCACAGTGACACCATCTGCAGCAAGATGATGCTGCAGGTCTTTGGAGGTGGTCTGTGGATTGTCCTTGACTGTTCTCACCATTCTTCTTCTCTGCCTTTCTGATATTTTTCTTGGCCTGCCACTTCTGGGCTTAACAAGAACTGTACCTGTGTTCTTCCATTTCCTTACTATGTTCCTCACAGTGGAAACTGACAGGTTAAATCTCTGAGACAACTTTTTGTATCCTTCCCCTGAAAATCTATGTTGAATAATCTTTGTTTTCAGATGATTTGAGAGTTGTTTTGAGGAGCCCATGATGCCACTCTTCATAGGAGAATCAAATAGGAGAACTACTTGCACGTGGCCACCTTAAATACCTTTTCTCATGATTTGATACACCTGGCTATGAAGTTCAAAGGTCAATGAGGTTACAAAACCAATTTAGTGCTTCAGAAAGTCAGTAAAAAGTAGTTAGGAGTGTTCAAATCAAGAAAATGATAAGGGTGCCCATACTTTTGCACCGGTCAAATTTTGTTTAAATGCAGATTGCACATTTTCTGTTAGTACAATAAACCTCATTTGAATCCAGAAATATAACTGAGTCCATCAGTTATTAGATATATGAAACTGAAATAGCTATTGCAAAAACCAAAATTGTTATAAAGAAGAAAGGTTAACATTAATAGGGGTGCCCAAACTTTAACATATGACTGTATGTGTCGCTGCTACATCGCAATGCGCTATAAGTGAATGGGGTCACATTGTGCCCCCCAAGCGTATTGTGGCAAGCAAGTCACAAAAAGACAACAGAGTTGGACTTTTTGTACAATTGCTTGTTTCTGTAGCAGTACCCTTGGGGTCAGAATACAAACCCACAAATGTGTATCACAGCCAAAGTCAGCACATAAAGCAGATAACTTGGATATACTTAGATACTGATGGCCAATTCTTCAGATAGGTCAATATCGGATCATTGGAGGCTTGGCAGCCAGAGAGCCAATCAAATAGCCATTATATCAGGACCTGAAGTCATTGGCAGGACAGTGTACAGGTTATACACTACATGGTATGCTAAGCTCCGCACTCCGTCCTGGACAACACCTTTAACTTTTTTTTTTGATTAAAAAATAATAATGAAACTTTCCAATATTCTTCAATTTCAAACTGCACCAATGATTCAAATTGATTAGTATAGCAAAATGTTCTACTTACTATGCTGCACTGAGCATTTCTGGATAAACTGGTATGCCAGAAAGACCTATAAAAAATCCATCCAAAACCAGTATAAAAATAAACAGCCAAAGTTTACTGAAAAAGAAAGGAAAAAAACTCCATAGTATTTATATCATTACACCACCAAAATATTACATCTTGAAAACAAGTTCATAGAACAACTTGTTAGGCTATTCCATCCTTAGTAACAAATGATACAGCACCACCTAGTGCCAGCAGTGCAGAAATGCAGATAATTCACAAAGAAATGTAACTATTACCAGGGTACAATTATCACTTAAAGGGGTTGCCCTTTTCAGAAAAATTTGTGTCCCTGGCGGAGTTTGTAATTTACAAAAATAAAAAAACCATCATTTATGAAGGTCATGAACAGTCTTAACCCCGTTCCAACATCAGGTGTAGTAGTACGCCGATGCTGAACTTCCTCCCTTTGATGTGGGCTCCAGCATTGAGCCCACATCTTTCCTGGCACATGTCAGCTGTTTTGAACAGCTGACATGTGTCACGAACTGCCGCAGGTGGAATCGCGATCCACCCGCGGCTATTAACCCGTTAAATGCCGCTGTCAAACTGACAGCGGCATTTAGCAAGCGCTTCTGGCAAACACGCCGGAAATTCCCCCCCCCATCGGTGACCCCGTCACATGATCGAAGGTCAACAATGGGTTGGCATGACAACCAGAGGTCTTCTGCTACATACAGGCGATCTGATCATTGCCTGTATGTAGCAGAGCCGATCAGATTATTGCAGCTTCTAGTCTTCCATTGACTATTGAAGCATGTCAAAATAAAATAAAAAAAAAAATCAAAACATACACAAATTTGGTATTGCCGCGTTCAGAACCGCCCAATCAATATAAAAAAAAGAATTAACCCGATCGCTAAACGGTGTAATGAGAAAAAAAATGAAAAAGTCAGAATTACTTTTTTTTGGTTGCCGCAACATTGCATTAAAATGCAATAATGGTCGATCAAAAGATCGTATCCACACCAAAATGGTATCAATAAAAACGTCGGCTCGGCATGCAAAAAATAAGCCCTCACCCAACCCGAGATCACGAAACAAATGGAGACGCTACAGGTATCGGAAAATGGAGCAATTTATTTATTTGTTTGTTTTTTAAACAAACTTTGGATTTTTTTCTCACCACTTACATAAAAAAAGAACCTAGATGTGTTTGGTGTTTATGAATTCGTAATGACCTGGAGAATCATAATGGCAGGTCAGTTTTAGCATTTAGTGAACATGGTATATAAAAAAAAAAAAAAAACACAACTGCGGGATTGCACTTTTTTTTGCAATTTCACCGCACTTGGAAAACTAAAAAGTCAAGGCTTTGGGAAGAAGGGGAGCAAAAAATGAAAATGCAAAACCAAAAGTACCTCTGGTCGTTAAGGGGTTAAAGTGCAGATAAGGCTTTATATTTGAATCTTTAGAGCATGTTCACACTGAGTATTTTGAGGAGGTTTTGGACCAGACTCACTGTTTCTGCTGCAAGACTTGGCAAAAAGACTCAGTGTGCACATATCCTTACAGTAAATAAACCCCATCTGAAGACCTTTGGCTTGTGGGCCCCTAATGTGTGGCTCACAACTGTCAGCTGGGTACATTAGCATTAGATCTAGCAAACAGCTATGAAAAGCAGGTTTTCAGCCTAGTGACATCCAGGACATTATACATATTTTTCAAGATGTTAACATACCTGTCAATATGGAATATAGGTGCAGGTCCCAACATAAAGAAACACAGAGCGGTACCAAGATTGCCAACAATAAGAAGCCACTTTCTCAATTTCTGCATTTATAAAAAAAAGTTATATTACTAATCATATTACTTAACTTATATTGCATAAAGGTTTTCCAGTATAATTATGGTATAACTTACCGGTAACCTGTCACTTAGCACTCCAAGAAGTGGTGAACTTATTGCATAAAATACAGCAAGGCCAAGAAATACTAATCCAACATAACCGACTTTCAAATCAAACTAGAAGCAGAAATAGAACGATAGTCACTATTTAGAAGGTTAAGAGATTTCATTGAAAAGGCATACATAAATAAAGGATATACTACACTGAAGAATATTGTTTGTGTTCAATTTTCAGCAATTTTTTAGTAGCATTGAAGTCTTCTGTTTCATGGAAAATAGATTAACATTACATTGTGATTTCACAGAAAACGATTATATAGTTACATAGGTTGAAAAAAGACCTAGGTCCATCAAGCGCAACCTTTCTCCACCAATTGTTCATTTTGGTCACTAAATTAAATATAACCCGCAATATTGTTTGCACTGAGGAATTTGTCCAGCTCTTTTTAAAAGCTGTTATAGTGTCTTCCATTACTACCTCTTGTGGTCGGGCATTCCATATTCTCATTGCTCAAACTGTAAAGAACCCTTTCCTATTTAGTTGCCAGAATCCCCTTTCTTCCACCCGTAATGAGTGCCCCTTGGCCCTTAGTAAGAATAAGTCATGTGCGAGTCCTCTGTACTCATGTCAGCCATCTTTTTTCCAAGCTAAACAAGCCCAACTTTTCCAACCTCTCTTCACATGAGAGGCAGAGTCGCAGCCAGGCACCATATCCACCTGTTTGCAGCCGATAAACACGCTAGTCCTCCTTCAGGCACAAGACATCCACTTCTGGTTCACCTCCAGGCACAGGACATCCACCATCGAGACCAGTCACCGTGGACGGCAGCTGCCCTGGCTGCTGGCTCTGCTGGCCTGTGTTGCCTCACACCGATATAGCTCTGCAAAGCCGACTGCTCTGCACAACAGCACATACAAGACTGACATTGACATTACACCTGACACACTCAAGCCCTTTCCTACAGGGCTTTTAACAAAAGAACCTGTGGGCTTTAGCCACATGGTAAATCTGGGCCTGGAGTGAAATGGACTGCACGACTACCATCCTGCAGTCTGTTTCACAACACAACATCCCAGAGCAGGTTTTCCCTACATCTGCCTCAGACACTAGCATGTCCAAGGCTAACACTTATTTTTTTTATTTTTAGTCTAAATTACAGTCACAGCTACACGTTACTGCCATGCACTCCTATGGCCTTCATATGGCTCCATGCACATCCTGGGGAGAACACACAGTGACCTCTAACTGTGACATCGGTCACTGCTTCACCATTGCAATCATAGCTACGCCTGCGACTGCAATACCCCACATGACCTCAATATGCCTCCGTGCGCATCCTGTGGAGAACAAACAGCGACCCTTACCTGTGACACGGGTTACTGCCTCACACCTTAAATTGGCCTGCTCAAAATACACTTAACTTTCTTAGTGAGGGAATATTCATTTGTGGCCAACAATGTAATTAGTTTTGTGTTCCTAACAAATTCTCATTAAAATTTAAAAGCCGTCCGTCAGAATAGAATGACTGTTCAAACAAAGTACATGCGCTCAGTGCACCCTTGGTGTGGACAAACAATTTAGTGCAAATTCCCACCTACTTGTTTTCCATGCATCCCTCCCATTCTATGGATTTTTAAATCCAAAGCTGTCAAATCAGAATAGAGAGGGTTGACAGAGATGGATGGAAAATAAGTAGGTGGGAAGGGGCACTTAAATGTTTGATCATAAAAAGGGTGTCCTGTGTGCCTGTACTTGGTTTGAACAGACATTCTGTGCTGTCAGACTCCTTTTAAAAATACCTATCACCAGTCTGTTGCTGCTCTTTTATTCAAGAAAAGTGGGGGCAGCTGCATATAGACAAAAATTGTAGAAGTTTCCATAAAGTAAAGCTAAAAGACCAGACTTTCTAACAAAAAAGTCAAGTCCTAACTTCCAGGCTGTGAAATGACAGCATTCAGAAGAGGATCCCACACCCCTCCACAGCCCCTCACTGTGAAAGTGCCAGATCTCATGCTTTGAACTAAGACAACACTGTAGCCTCATTTCCTAAGCAGTTCTCCATTGGTAACATTATTGGAAATGGTAAATGCTTTGTAAATTATGCGACACAGCTAATTAGCAAATTTAGTTCAGAGCGCAGGACTTGACTTTAACTCACAAGATCTGGCATTTTCACAGTGAGGGGGACTGTGGAATCCCCCTCTGCATGCCAGGATCCTGCACCATGGAAGATCGGTTTGGTTTGGACTTTTGTTAGAAAGTTAGGTCCTTTAGTCTTTTGGTAATTCTTGGTAATAAGTTATAGTCCGTGGCTTACCAATGTTATTCTTAAATAAGAAGAGAAGTAAACCACAGATAGAACCTAGTTGACCTTTAAAGAATACCTATAACTTTACAAACATTTATGAAAAAAAAAAAAGCCCTAAATACTTACTGTTTCAGTAAGAAAAAGTGACATGGTTGGATCCAAAAATCCCAAACACGAACTCAATGAAAATATCATAAAACACATCAGCATAACCTTAGGTAGCTTGACCAAACTCCAAAAGGAATCTTTACCAGGAAAAGAATCTGCAACAAATATAAAACATTGTAAATTAAAGCATATAATTTTTTTCTTAGCTATTAGGGCACTAAAGTAATAAAAGGGTTATTGAAAGCATGCATTTTTGGCTACAAAATATATTTTAGTCTTGGGTTTTATTTGCAAATTTGCACCATTTGCCTTGTATAGTCTCTGTGTTGAATTGTCTAATGCAGCAGAATTATCTGAGAATTCATCAGTAAATAGAGAATGCAATAGAGAATGCAACACAGAGACCATAGAAGGCAAATGTCAATTTTCTAATGAAACCCAAGTGCAAAAATCTTTGGGGGCATGCGCCTCTTAATGAATCCAGCACATCGTATACCAGTGACCCCTTTATCAAGATTGGCAATATCAGTACTAATGAATCGGCCCTTTGGGATTCCCATGGTCTTGTCACCATAGGCATGTCTTTAGGGCTTATGAATGAGACGACTGCAGGATCATATGACAGAACTTCTTTTTTAGGTTTGTGGACTTCTGCACATGGAAATAAATTGACATTTCTTGAAAGTCTCAGAAGACTCCCAATTTGATACAGCTAATAAGCCCATGTATAATGTTCCAATGTAAAAAACATTAAATACATAAATATGGAAATTTGAGTGTGTTGGTTGCAGACAGATTAATTGGTTTAGAGGTTTTGAGATCTGGGCATGCTAATCTGAATCTCCATTGATAACAATAATGTGGTTTAGAAATAAAATAAGAAGTGGGGGGGAACTTGATGGATGTGTTTGTAAAGGTGGAATGTATGTCACGTCCCTTTATTAATAATTAAATATCATATGTGAATTGAGGTGAGCAGAGGTTTTCTCATTGCTAAATAACTCTTAGCAGAAAGCGTTTTCCATTGTGATCTTTTTTGCTAAACAGATTGAAACAGATTGAATTAATAATGAGTTGGATTGAATGAGATTACAACCATGCTTGTGTTTATAGAAAATGCTGGTGTTTATACAAAACTACATAAATAAAACATTTCGAAATATTCTCAAAGACATTCTTAAAGGGGATTCTATTTTTCTCATCATGATAAAAATGGCTAAAATTGCAAAATCAAGTGACTATGCAGTTTAGTTCATACTAAAAATCAGCTGTCGGAAAGGGCGACAAGGGTCCACCAATAACCAACTCCAGGGCCCCACTTTTCAGCTCCATGCAAATGTGACATTATCCTCAGTCACAAATGTATATAACAATGAACTGGGTAGACTGCCGCCTATATCTGTACATAGGGATTCCAGTATATTGTGTCAAGTACTGCTCTTATAAGAGCGTGGCGGCCCACTCCTGCACAGGGGCCCACCGGTGGATTCTCCTGTGGGCCAGTCCAGGTCGGAACACAAATGGTGAGATGCTTTTTTTCTATAGGTTCTTGTAAGTGTCGATTTGAATCAAGCCAGCTTCAGTTTCACAGAACTTCTCCGATGCTGCAGAACCAAAACTGCCTTTGCTTGCTCTAT
Source organism: Dendrobates tinctorius (assembly GCF_039654945.1). NCBI lineage: Eukaryota > Metazoa > Chordata > Amphibia > Anura > Dendrobatidae > Dendrobates > Dendrobates tinctorius. The sequence continues at coordinate 38,317,788 of NW_027361714.1, forward strand.
CAAAGAATGGAAGGAAAGGTTTATGGATGGTTTCTGCGCTTGCCGAGACTTATATCCCAGGATATAAAACAAAATGGTGGTTTATTCCATGAGTTTCAAAGTACAAATGACTTCTTCATAGGTAAACTTGTGGTCTTTCCTGATGAAGAAGTCATTTGTACTTTGAAACACATGGAATAAACCACCATTTTGTTTTATATCCTGGGATATAAGTCTCATTAACCGTCGGCAAGCGCAGAAACCATCCACAAACCTTTCCTTCCATCCTTTGATTTCTTATGGTCAATTGCTGACCCGTGGATCTGCTGCAGCTGAAATTCCATTTGAAATGCTTTTTGAATAGGTCTAGAAGGTGAGAGTAATATGATGTTACCGCCTGTCATATCTCTTGGATAAGACCCTATTTTTGTGCTGATCTCTCCTACAGCTCTGCTTGCTGCATCACAGAGTGCACATTTCAGGTCAGTTGCAAGCAACAATGCTGCTGATCTGAACAGTTATTCAGGACCACTCTGCCCCAGCAAGGAGGGATTTTTAATAATATAGTGTACTACTTTGTTTCCTGTGTTACCAGCCACCACTGAAGTCCAGCAGAGGTGGACTTGGTTTTCTAAGCAAGGAGCAGGCAATTGCAAGCAGTTATAGAGCTTAAAGTGCTCTATAGAGCTTTGATGTTTTTAAGCTAGGTATATTGGTGGATCCAGTTTCCATACACCTTTGCAGAATTGGAGAACGCATAGTTCAAATCAGCAGTGCTACCTTTCTGCTGACCCAAACTGTAAATAATCAGGAGTGCACCACCACCCAAGCAAGCATCATCCTCACTCAAGCACCATCATTAGAACAACACTTTACTATACTTGTAACAATTTTACATAAAACGTCAACACCAATTACCAAAAAGTTGGGACAAAGTGTAAATTGTAAAGAAAACCAGTAATTAGACCTACCGGTAATTGTGTTTCCAGGAACCCATCCTGACAGCACCATGGAGGACATCCTTCTTATCCACAGTGGGGCAGAAAACCACGAGAGTTTAAAAGGACCCTCCCCCTACCACCCTTCAGTGAATTTCCACTTCTGGATGGATGCAAAATAGAAAATTTTTTTCAACAAGAATTCGTCATACAAATGTTAAGTCACATTAGCATGGAGTGTACAAAGTAGGGGGGGAACTGATTGTGTTTCCAGGAGCCCATCCTGACAGCACTATCACGGGTAGGTCTAATGACTGTTTTCCAGGTCACCCCCCGACAGTACCATGGAGACGTATCAAAGGAATTGGTCCTAGGGTGGCACTACCGCATAAAGCACCTTTCTGCCGAACGCTAATTGTGTCGACACTACATCTAGCTTATAATGCCTAGAGAAGGTACTGAGACTAGACCAGGATGCGGCCCGGCAGATCTGTTTTGCTGAAGCCCCCCCTTTCTCTGCCCATGAATCATAGAATCGTAGAGTTGGAAGGGACCTCCTGGGCCATCTGGTACAACCCCCTGCTCAAAGCAGGATTCCCTAAATCATCCCAGACAGATGTCTGTCCAGCCTCTGTTTGAAGACTTCTATTGAAGGAGAACTCACCACCTCTCGTGGCAGCCTGTTCCACTCATTGATCACTCTGTCAAAAAGTTTTTTCCAATATCTAATCTGTCTCCTCCCATTCAGTTTCATCCCATTGCTTATAGTCTTTCCTTGTGCAAATGAAAGTAAAGATGATCCTTCTACAGTGTGACAGCCCTTGAGATACTTGTAGACAGCTATTAAGTCTCCTCTCAGTCTTCTCTTCTGCAAGCTAAACATTCCCAAATCCTGCAACCTTTCCTCATAAGACAGGGTTTGCAGATCGGTCACCATTCTGGTCGCTCTTTTCTGAACTTGCTCCAGATTGTTGATGTCTTTTTTAAAATGTGGTGCCCAAAACTGGACACCGTATTCCAGATGAGGTCTGACCAAAGAGGAGTAGAGGGAAATAATGACTTCACGTAATCTAGACTGTATGCTTCTGTTAATACATCCTAGAATTGTATTTGCCTTTTTTGCTGCTGCATCACACTGTTGACTCATATTCAGTCTGTAATCTATTAGTATACCCAAGTCTTTTTCACATGTGCTGTCGCTTAGCCCTATTCCTCCCATTCTGTATATGCTTTTTTCATATTTATTGCCAAGATGTAGTACTTTGCATTTTCCCTGTTAAAAACTATTCTGTTAGTTGCTGCCCACTGCTCCAGTTTATTTATATCTTTTTGAATTCTCTCTCTCTCTTCTCTAGTATTAATTATCCCTCCTAGCTTTGTGTCATCAGCAAATTTAATCAGTTTACCCTCAATTCCTTCATCTAAATCATTGATAAAGATGTTGAACAATACAGGGCCCAGGACAGAGCCCTGTGGTACCCCAATTGAGAAATTTTTCCAACTGGATGTGCAGCCATTTATGACCACTCTTTGGGTCCGATCACTAAGCCAGTTATGAATCCACCTAACAGTTGCCTTGTCCATTCCATACTTAGTCATTTTTTCAATAAGGATTGTGTGAGATACTTTGTCAAATGCTTTGCTGAAGTCAAGATATACTATATCTAAAGCATTTCCCTGATCCACCCAATCAGTGATTCTGTCATAGAAGGAAACTAAGTTAGTCTGACATGACTTATTAGTTACAAACCCATGCTGACTCTGATTAATCACTTCATTCTTATCCAGGTACTTGCATACACGTTTAATAATTTGCTCAAAAATCTTTCCTGGTATAGAAGTCAGACTCACCAGCCTATAGTTGGCTGGGTCGACCTTCTTCCCCTTTTTGAAGATAGGAACAACATTTGCTCTTCTCCAGTCTTCTGTGACTTCTCCTGTTCTCCAAGAATTTTCAAAAATTATGGAGCGGGGTTCAAAAATTTCTTCTGCTATCTCCTTCAGTACTCTGGGGTGTAATTCATCTGGACCTGGAGACTTGAATTCATTTAGGTCAGCTAAGTGTTTCCTCACTATCTTTCTGTTTATAGATATCCTGGATTCTTCTATTCCCTTAAAAGGACAGTGAAGAACAGTTGATGTTACATTTCCTTTCTGAGAGAAAACAGATGCAAAATAGGATTTTAAAAGTTCAGACTTCTCAACATCCTGTCTTACCATTTCATCATTTTCATCCTGTAAAAATCCTATACCATCTTTGACTTTTCTTTTACTTTTGACATATCCCCAAAATCCTTTATTATTGCTTTTGACGTCTATTGCAAGCCTCAATTCATTGTCAGCTTTAGAAAATCTGATTTGTGCCCTGCAAGTTCTGCAGACAGCACTATATTCTTCTTTAGATATGCCATAGCCCTAGTTGAATGTGCTTTAAGCCCCCTGGAGGACATTTACTCCAAGAGTCATAGGCTAAGGTTATTGTGGATTTGATCCATCCCGCAATAGTGGACTTTGAAGCTTTATTGCCTTTATTTGGACCCATATACTGAATAAATAGATTATTATCCTGCCTCCAGGGCCTGGTTGCGTCCAGGTACTTCAGTACTGTTTCCCTAACATCCAGGTTATGGTAGGAACTTTCCTTCTGGTTCTTAGGAAGTTGGCAAAATGAAGGGAGCGCCACCTCCTGATTCATATTTGAATCTGAGACGACTTTTGGGAGAAAGGCCGGATCAAGCCTCAAAACTAGCCGATCGTCGAACACCTGCAGATAAGGGTTCTGAATAGACAGGGCCTGAAACTCTCCTAGCATTTTTGCTAATGGCCACTAGAAATGCAATCTTGAGAGAAAGCTTACTAATCGCCATGTTCTCCGCTAGATCGTACGGGTGTTTGCATGGCACGTTAAGGACTAAATTAACGTCCCAAGGAGGGACCGTTTTCCTTAAGGGCCTTAACCTCCGCACCACCCTGGAGAAATCGAGCTATCCAAGGGTGTGAAGATATAGAGGAGTCATAGAATACGCTGAGGGCCGCCACTTGCACCCTCAGAGTACTGGGTCTAAGACCTTTTTGGAACCCTGATTGTAAAAAGTCAAGGATCTTGGGGATATCGGGGTGGTTAGTATCAACTGTCGCCTTTCCTCAATAACTGCAGAACTTTTTGCAGATCTTCCTATAAATTGCAGGGGTTACTGGCTTCCTACTTGCTTGTAGGGTAGCGATAACATCATCCGACAGACCTCTAACTTTTAGGACCCGACGCTCAGGATCCAGGCTGATAACTGGAGGGCTCCTGGGTTCTGGTGCAGAACCGGACCGAGGTGGTCTCTTCTTCCTGGTAGAAGAATGGGCTCTTCTTCTGACATCTTTTTTAGTAAGGGGAACCAACTCCTCTTTGACCAAAAGGGCACCACTAGTATGACCGTGGCCCTGTCCTCGTATATCTTCCTGAGAGTCCTTGGTGTCAGTGCGAGAGAAGGGAATGCGTACAACAGACCCCTGCTCCAAGACTGTGAAAGTGCGTTGATCCCCGCTGGGCCTCCCAGAGGGTTCAGGAAGTAGAAGGTCTTGATCTTTGCGTTGTGTCTGTCTGCAAAAAGATCCACTTCTGGTCTTCCCCAGCACTGGCATAGCTCGTTGAACACCTCGTTGTTCAATTCCCAATCTGTTGGAACTACCTTCTTCCTGCTTAGGAAATCTGCAACCTGGTTTCTGGTACCCTCCAGGTGTACCGCAGGGATAGAGAGAACCGACTTCTCTGCCCATCTGAAGATCCGTCCTGCTAGACGCTGCAGTGCTGGGTGCCTTGGGCCGCCCTGATGACGGAGGAAGGCTGTCGTATTGTACGACAGCACCTTCACGTGTTTGTTTCTCACTAAGGATTGAGCAGAAGATAGAACCTTCCAAACTGCATGCAGTTCTCTGAAGTTTGAAGATTCGGTGTTGTCGTCCGGACTCCACTGGTATCTTCCTTGGACGTGTCCGCCCCATCCCTGCTGACTTGTGTCTGTGGTGACTGACTTCCGGAGGCTGAACCCACGAGACACCAGCCTGGAGAGTCTTTGGGATGTTCCACCAATATAGGGATCTTCTGACCAAAGGGGATAGTCGTATCTCTTTGTCTAGTGAATTCTTCCTTCTGTCCCAGAACGCTAGGACCACCTGCTGTAGGTCTCGTGAATGAAACTGGCTCCAGTTCACACAGGGAATGCAGGATGTCATTAGCCCAAGGATCTTCATAGCATCCCTGATGGAGACCCAGCTTCTCGCGAATTGACGAATCCTCTTTGCCACGCTGGTCTGTTTTCCTTTTGGTAGGTAGGAACTTCTCGCCACCGAATCCAGCATAACTCCCAAAAATTTTATCCTTGGCTTGGGTACTAGGTCTGACTTTGCCCAGTTTATGACCCAACCTAATTGCTGCAGCGTGGAGATCAATGACTGACAGTCGATTCTGAGCTGACCTACAGAGTCTGCCACTACCAAAAAATCATCTAGGTAAGGGACTACCGTGATGTTTCGATTTCTCAGATAGGCCACCACCTCCACCATTAGCTTTGTAAAAACCCTGGGGGCTGATGCTAGGCCAAAGGGGAGGCAGCAAAACTGATGATAGATCCTGCCCTCCATTTCCACTGCAAATCTGAGGTATTTTTGGTGGCCTGAATGAATTGGCATGTGGTAATATGCACTCTTCAGGTCTAGAGTGCACATTACCACTCCTTTCCCTAAGAGGGGAATCGTGGATCTTATAGATTCCATCTTGAACCTCTTGTATCTTAACCATCTGTTTAGGGGTCTGAGGTTTATCATCGTTCTTGATTCCCCAGATGGTTGTTTTTAATCGAGAAGAGGCATGAGTAATGTCCCCTGCCTTCTTCTCGAGTGGGAACTGGAACAACTGCTGCTACTTTTAGGAGGTCCTGAATATCCAATCACATAGGGGAGCCTGAAACGAGAAGGGAGCTGGATACGAGAAATCTCTCCGGAGGTAAAGAATCAAATTCTATTCTGTACCTCTGAGATATCACCTGCAGGACTTAAGGACTTCTGGAAATCTCCTGCCAACCTTTCAGGAACTCTACTAGACGCCCCCCTACCCTGGTGGCGTTATTTCCTCCAGGCACCTGATCCCGAGCCTGAGAAGATGGAATCTTTATTCCTGCTCCTGCTCTCTCCCCCTTTGGGATAGCTCCATCTTCCCAACTTCCCCTTCCCCCTGTAGCCTGACTTTTGACTCTAAAGGGGCCTACGAAATGGCTGATATTTTTTGCATTTTTCCTCCGGAAACCCCTTCTTCTCATCAGAGGCTTTTTCTAAAATATCGAGGATGGGCCCGAAAACCTTTCCCCCCGAGAAAGGAATAGAGCAAAGCTTGTTTTTCGATTGCATATCCCCTGCCCAGCTTTTTAGCCAGATGGCTCTGATGTCTGCATTGGTTAGGGACTAACTTCTGGCTGCGAATCTGACCGACTCCACAGACGCATCTGCTAGGAAGCTCGTTGCCAGCTTTAGTAGGGGAAGGGATTTTAGGATAGACTCCCTAGGAGTCTTGGCTGTCAGGTGCTCCTCTAGATCGTCTACCCACAAATGCATAGAGCGTGCCACCAATGTTGCTGCTATATTTGCACATATGATAGCTGCCGAGCTCTCCCAGACTCTTTTCAAGAGCCTGTCCTGTCCGCCTTCCGGTCCATAGATTTAGATTAGTGGAGTCCTCAAAGGGGATGGCTGTTCTCTTGGACACCTTTGTGACCGGGATGTCTATTTTGGGAATATACTCCCAGGTACTGACTTCCTCAGGGTCGAACGGTAGGCGAAGTCTAAAGTCTCTGGGAATCGTTAGTCTTTTCTCTGCCTCTTCCCATTCCTCTAGGATCATAGACCGAATGTGGGAGTTTACTGGGAAGACTTTTGAGGTCTGTGAACGTAGCCCCCCCAAACATCTCGTCTTGTACTGAGAGAGTTGTTGGGGGCTCCTCAATTTGCATAGTTTGTCTAACGGCCCCTAGGAGCTCGTCTGTGTCCCCGGATGAGAACAAGTATCTCTTTCCCCTCTCTGGGGGATTTCTGCTCACTTCCTCCTCCTCCAGTTCTGAATCAGAAAAGGCCTCCTCAGAAGAGGAATCCAACTCCCTCGGTCTCTTACTGGAACTGTGGGACCGGCTCCATGGACTGAGGGTATACCAGACCCGATACCGAGGCCTGCACTTCCTCCCTGATAATTGATCTCATATTGGACATGAGCGCAGCCTGCTCCTCCCCCATGAGCCTCATGGTGCATGCCTCACAGAGGGATTTCTGCCAGGAATCTTTGAGCCTCATGGTGCAAATAGGGCATTTTTTTATATTTCCCCGACCTCTTGGAGTCTTTCTTCTCCGCCGAGGTGGAAGCCCCCTAGAATACATAAGAGTAACTGTCCTGTGGGACTGCACCTTGCAGGGACTTTCAGAGGGCCCTCTACGCAAGACTTATGTGCCCCTGGCTCTTTGGCCCCATCTCAGCTTTAGTGGTCTCTTCCATACTGTTTTTCTCAGGTAGGAAAGACTGCCCCGGGATAGCTAGCCCTGCGTTACCTTTATGCGGAGATCCTCCGGAAGCTGGAGCGCCGTGCTGCGCCCTCCAACCTGCCCCGGAAGCATTCCTGTGTCCTCGGATCCTGAGGAGCAGGAGACGCTGCCCCACCCCCTCTGCTGCCGACCACGACCCAGAAGTGACGAGCGCCGCGGCCGGAAGTAGCGTTCCAGACAGCCTCACGGCTGCGCCGAGGTGTCCTGCGGCGATGAGCGTTTCCCCCCCGGGACCCGCGTGATAGAGGGGCGTTATCCACAGAGGCGGCCCGGGTCCAGGAACATCAGGGGCATCGCCCAGGGTCAAGAGCCCCCCATCAGGAGGAAGCAACCCCTCACCCCAGGAGCAGCGCTACACTGGGTATGCTGAGGGACCCTCTGGGCGGGTGTCAGCTGCAGAGGCCTTGACATGGGAAGGCAAAGGCTGAGCACCCTGATACTCACCCTCTGCCCGGAAAGGCCGGATGTACGTCTCTCGCCGTTCCTATCCGCAGTGGGACAGGAAAAACACTGAAGGGTGGTAAGGGGAGGGTCCTTTTAAGCTCTCGTGGTTTTCTGTCCCACTGTGGATAAGAAGGACGTCCTCCACGGTGCTGTCAGGGGGGTGACATGAAAATATGATTGCATTGATTTCAAAATTGCATAGCCATATTAAATTCACAACAGAATATAGAACGCAGAACATCAGACATATTTCCATTTCATTTGACAAAATTAACTCAACAGAAATTGATGGCAACAACACATCTCAATAAAGTTGGGACAGGGCCAACGTATAATGTCAGTGGCCGTCATTTTACCTATACAGTGGGATCTGGGTGTCACTACTGTGATGAAGCTGGAGGTCAATACTCAGGCTATGTGTCTGAGGATCCTCTCCTAAAGCTGAATTTGGCTCTCGAGGGAAAAAAGGTTGGGGGATCTCGGCTCTACAACATACATACTTAATGATTGGATTCATAGGAGTTTACTGTGCGATGGCTCCCAAGAAAGTTTCTTAAAATACAGGGGAATTTTATTATGTTATTCAATTTGGACTGGTAGCTCTAAAAGGTTTATTTTTTGTTGTCAGGAGAAAAGAAAATTTTAAAGAGCATGTAAAGAAGAGCATGGTGTGTGAAGATCTGAAACAGACACTGATGTATCCTATGGTATTTCTAAAACATCCAATTGTTAAGAAATATGGTGTAACTTTTCAATGTGTTTAAAACACTTTGTAAAACGAAAAAAGTGGTTTGGTACCGTGTTAGCCAGTAGAAAAAAATATATAAAGTGCTCTCAGTGAGAGAAACAAAATAGGAATCTTGTGGGTATGATACCTTTTAATGGCTAACAAATAGTGAATGCTGTTACAAAGCAAGCTTTCAGGACTGCTTACGTCCCTTCATCAGGCTGATATCAGCCATTAAAAGTTATCATACCTACAAGATTCCTATTTTGTTTCTCTCACTGAGAGCACTTTAAAACACTTTGTGCATGTTGTCCAAAAAGGTGGCCTGGCAGAATGTGTACCGAATCTTGGTGCAAATTACTGCCACAAGTTAAGGCAATTAATAGGTGGTGTAAACTTAGACTAGACAGTCTTAAGAATAAGCAAGATTTAGCAAAAAGCATGAACTGTGATAAGTCTGGTGTATTTTAAGACTGTCTACTGGTGTACTTTAAGACTGTCTAAGCTTAAGAATTACTGTTGAGAAATGTGCCCTAAATTTTACAGCAGATATTTTTGACTAAATTAATCACATTCCATGGTTACCAAGTTCATTGGTTATTAATCATATCAGTATAAGCTGTCAGAAACAAATGATAATGTTATGACATCTTACAAGCCCTTAAGGTTCAATGTCGCTGCTCCCTTTTATTTGAATCCAGGTCTCCAGAATGCAGAAGTTGGTGCAGGATAGTGTTACTAGATGGATTTCCACTTTAAGAACTTCTGTGACTTGTAGAAATTTAGTGTTTCCATTGTGCATATTAAATATTATTCTCAGTTTTCAATTATATAAGGCTACTTGTCTAGGGTGTCAAATTGAAGCTTAAAAGTATGTGTCTAATAGTCATCGATTCCTAATGTAGCTCACACATCGAGTACAGAAATCTATCCACCAGTATAGTAATCAAGTAGATAAGCTGCTGATCAAGCAATCACGTGGCTCTGAAAAAGGGAATTAGACCTACCGGTAATTCTGTTTCCAGTAGTCCCTCAGGACAGCACCATGGAGGTAGTCCTTCCTTGACCTATAGTGGGACAGGATCACAGAGAGGTTAAAAGGCCCCTCCCACCACCACCCTCCAGTGTTTTTTCAAAGTACCACCGAGGATGGATGGAAATGGTCTAAGCGCACCCTTACAAACGCATATATAAGAGACCATTTAACAGCGTCATCTTAGTCTCGAGCCATGGCGACCTGACGGACGAACGATAAGCCGGAAGATTAATCCCGTGCAAGCCTAAAGACAAACATAAGGGAGGGAATTAAGGATGCCGTCCTGAGGGACTACTGGAAACAGAATTACCGATAGGTCTAATTCACTTTCTCTATTACGTCCCTCTGGACAGCACCATGGAGAATACCAAAGGAAAGATCCCAGGGTGGGTACAGAAACCCAAGGACCAAAGTCCCAGGCAAGAACCAGGCTAGATATAGAAATGATCTGCAAGATCAAAAGAAATATAGATGTCTAAATAAATCCGCAAAGATAAACACCGTAATGAGCGTCTGATCTATGTCTATAATGGCCAATTTCAGTATGAAGGTGGTAAACAAGGTATGCAGCACAAATAGAGACTGAAACACACCCGCTGTACCCCAATACCAATAATGAACAGCAGTGAATTATAGTTGTTGTGATAGATACTTATAAACACTGCCGCCACAGAATAGGTTTAAAAACCTTATTGCCCAGCAAAGTATGGTGATAGCCACAGCCACAACACCATGAGGACTGTACAGACCAGTAATCCGCTGCATGTGGTTAACGACAAAAGACTGTTCCTTCATTGGTCCTCCTGGGCTCAGGTTAAACCCTGGTTAGAGATCAGCTTACCATAGTACAAGGAAACCTGAAAGACAGAGACCCTGGACTGCGGGAAGATCAAACCAATAACAGTTAGTATATGGATAATGGGCAGAGCATTGGAATGCACATACATTACTCATCCAGGAGATCACGTCTATTCCAAATCTTTTGACGTCTAAACCCCAAGTAAGGGTTAATTATGATTGAAATTAAGGAAATGCGCTATCTGGCAGGTAATATCTCCTGCCATTACCAACATAGGGCTTCTCACTAGAAGCACTGAAAGGGAAACGTGGATCACGCCTGTTTTATCTACTGTATGTTAGACATAGGGACTCTGGAATCGATGAAAGTGGTGTTGCTGGGGGGGGATGTTGGTAAAAATCCTCTGATACGAGAGATTATTTAGAATTGCCTCTACTGTATACGAGTCATTAGTCCAGACATTATATACAAGTCAACTTATCTATATATCTATATATACACACATATATACAAGCATAGCCTAAAAGGCAATCTTCTCAGTGATATTTATACACCCAGACTGCCATGGTGGGAGTAATTTTACCCTATAGTTAGAGAGAGTAGTTTTCTCCTCATCACAGAGGGTGATTACCTACTGTGAGGCAATGGGACTATGGGTTCTCAACTCTAAGAGTCCTGGTTACAAATTCTTTATCTCAGGAGGCCTGACTGCTGTAAGAACAGTGGGTGTGGGATCATCTGCCACCTGACGCAGTGCTGCTGTTTCGCCACAAGGTACAAAGGCAATGATGCAGTCCCTGGTAAACATAATACATCAGACTTATGTGACAAGAATCTGTCTACTGGAAGTTGATCAAGGCAACTAGTCCGATTGCCGTATGTGGAGCTGGGAAAGATTCTTTCCTTCCACCTCATGGGATTTACTGCTCCCAGGACAGTAGTATGTCCTTTGTAGGATGAACCCAAAGATGTATGTCTCCCTTTAAAGCTAATTATGACAAAAACTTGCCTTTAGCACTCAAGGCAGTAGCTCCTTGAGAGTTCTGTTCCAAACGGAAGAAATGCTATTTTATTAGGCCAATTCAAGAAGAAGAGGTGTTTTTTTTTTTTGGCTAAGCCCAGATGCCAAGAATGAAGCAACAGAAATTGGATCTGGGTGCAAAACTGAAGGACTCTGGGCTCGAGACAAAATGTGAAGTGGTAGGCCAACAATACAGGGTGCGGCCATGCAACAAGGCACAAGTCAGATGGTCTAAGCCAGAGGCCCACAGCCAGAGGCACAAAGCCATAACGCCCGAAGTACTTTGAAGCACTGAGGCACAATGATGCACTATAAAGCACTATGAAACACTAATGATACACCATGAGGCACAGGGGCACCAAAGCACTATGATACCATATGATGCACCGAAGCATTATGACGCAATATGATGCATAGAGATGCAATGAAGCACGATGATGCCATATGAAGCAAAAAGGCACTTATGAAGCGCTATGATGCAATATGATGCACAAAGCCACTATGAAGAACTATGATGCAATATGATGCACAAAGGCACTATGAAACACTGATGCAATATGATGCACAAAGGCACTATGAAGCACTCTGATGCAATATTATGCACAAAGGCACTATGATGCAACATGATGGCACTATGATGCAACATGATGGAGAGGCACTGTGAAGCACTATGATGCAATATGATGCAGAGGCACTGTGAAGCACTATGATGAAATATGATGCAGAGGCACTGTGAAACATGGATTTTTGTGATAACTCACCGTAAAATCCTTTTCTCTGAGATGCTCATTGGGGGATATAGGTATTATGGGTGTATGCTACTGCTGCCTGGAGGCTGACACTAAGTGAAAAAAAGAGGTTAGCTCCTCCTCCACCGTATACACCCTCGCCCCGATTGCGGACGGAAACCAGTTTGGTGCAAAATCAGTAGGAGATCAAACAAAAATCAGACATCAACCTTAATGCAGGTAACATGTCTAGAAAAAAAACCCACCTAATATCAAACAAAAAGCATATTAATTAAACAAACAGAATCCAACTGGCTATCAGGGTGGGTGCTGTGTTCCCCAATGAGCGTCTCGGAGAAAAGGATTTTATGGTGAGTTATCACAAAAATCCATGTTTCTCCTTCGCCTCAATGGCTCCCCATTAGGTACTGTGGGACGTCCTAAAGCAGTCCCTGGGTGGGAAGTTGACTCACCGATCCAAGCTACAAGCACCTCCTGTCTAAAGGTTCGCTTCCGCTGCTTGGAGAATCCTTCTACCCAGACTCGCATCTGCTGAAGCCTGAGTATGCATATTGTAATGTTTGGCAAATGTGTGCAGGCTGGACCAGGTTGCTGCCTTGCAAACCAGTTCTGCCGATGCCTGCTGCCAAAGAGCCCAAGAGGCGCCCACTGCCCGAGTAGAGTGTTCTCTGATCCCTGCTGGAGCTGGTACGCCCCAGATGCGGGAAGACTCTCGAATAGTCAACCGAATCCACCTGGCTATGGTTGATTTTGAGGCAGCGAGTCCCTTCCTGCGACCTTCATGGAGCATGAACAGCATGTCTGACTGACGAAAGGGTGCCGTCCGTCATACGTACCTCCTGAGTGCTCTCACCAGGTCCAACGTATGAAGGGCCTTTTCCACACGGTGTACCGGTGCTGGACAAAAAGAGGGCAAGACAATATCCTCTGATGTGGAACAAGGAAACGACCTTTGGCAAAAAAGGAGGAGCTGGTCTAAGAACCACCCTATCTTTGTGAAAAGTCAGAAACGGAGCTCGACAAGATAGAGCTGCCAGCTCAGAGACTCGCCTGATTGATGGTATAGCTACAAGGAACACCACCTTCCAGGAAAGGTATGACAAAGAGACATCCTGCAGCAGCTCAAATGGAGCTTCCTGCAGAACACTTAGGACCAGGTTAAGGTCCCAGGCGTCCGTAGGCGCCTTATAGGGAGGTACCAAGTGGGAGACCCCCTGGATGAAAGTCTTTACCTGCAAATTGGTAGCAATCCTGCGCTGAAACAGGACAAATAAAGCAGATATCGGTCTTCTGAGAGAACTGGGGGCCAAGCCTGAGTCTAAGCCAGACTGGAGAAAGGCCAAGATGTTAGGGATAGAGAATCTCAGTGGAGAACAACTGCGGCTTCGACACCATGAAAAGAAAACTTTCCAGTTGTGGTGGTAAATTCGTGCCGAGGTAGGCTTCCGGGTGCTAACCATTGTAGCAACCACTTTGCGCCCAAACCCCGCCTGAGTCAGGATCCAAGATTCAACGGCCAAGCCATCAAACACAGGGCCCCTGAGTTTGGGTGGCAGATCGGCCCCTGAGAAAGTAGATCTGGGCGCTCTGGCAGTTGCCATGGAACGTCGGCGAGCAGCTGCACTAGATCTGCATACCACGCCCGACGGGGCCAGTCTGGGGCCAGCAGAATCACTGGAACCCCTTCTGCCTTGATTTTTTTGATGACCCTCGGGAGTAGTGGCAGCGGAGGAAATAGGTATGGGAGGCGCAACTGGTTCCATGGCAAAACCAGCGCATCCAAGGCAATTGCCTGCGGGTCCCGGGACCGAGCGACAAATACGGACACCATGGCATTCACCCTGGAGGCCATCAGATACACATCCGGTGTTCCCCACCATTGGCAAATCTGCCGAAAGACCTCGGAGTGTAGTGACCATTCCCCAGACGCAAGCTCCTGCCTGTTGAGGAAGTCTGCCGCTCAGTTCTCTACACCCGGGATGTGGACCGCCGATATCACCGTGCGGTTCCTCTCGGCCCAGTGAAGGCCGTGCCCTACCTCGCGCATAGTTGCCCTGCTCCGGGTGCCCCCTAGGCGATTTATGTAAGCCACCGCAGTGGCGTTGTCCGACAATCCGGACGGGGTGGCCTGCTAAGTGATGAAAATGTTGCAGAGTCAGCCGGATCGCCCGGATCTCCAACAAGTTGATCGGGAGGCGTGCCTCCTGCGGCGATCACTGTCCCTGGGTCGTGTGGTGGCTAAAAACTGCTCCCCAGCCGAGGAGGCTGGCATCGGTTGTGACCACCAGCCACTGGTCTGGGGGAAAGGGTTTCCCCTGGAGAAGGGAGGAACTGATTGTCCACCACTCGAGTGACTGTCTGACCTGAGAGGACAAGCAGCATCGGTGATCGAGCGTGAACGGGTTCTTGTCCCAGGATGACAAGAGGGTGTGCTGCAGGGGGCAAAGATGGAACTGGCCGAACGGGATCACTTCCATTGCCGCCACCATTTTTCCTAGAATCTTCATGCAGAAACGGATGGTGTGAGGGAGTGGTTGGCGAAGTATCCGAAATCCCTGCCGGAGAGCTAGGGCCTTGTCTCAAAGGAGAATTACCAACCCTCGGAAAGTGTCGAAGATCATCCCTAAAAAGGAAATCCTCTGGGCTGGGACAAGGGATGACTTTTTTACGTTGACCAACCACCCTAAGTGGGCAAGAATATCTCGCGTGATGCTGATACTTTCCTCGCATGCCCGCCTTGAAGGGCCCTTGACCAAGAGGTCGTCTAAGTAGGGCAATACGACTATGCCCAGAGAGTGCAGGATGGCCATGTGGACTGCCATAACTTTTGTGAACACACTGGGGGCGATGGCTAGCCCGAAGGGCAGTGCTGCGAACTGCAAATGTAGACCGTTGATGGAGAAGCGTAGAAATCTTTGATGCGGAGGGAAAATGGGGATATGTAGATAGACGTCCTGGATATCGATAGAGGCCAAGTATGCCCCATTGCCGATATGACTGAACGGAGAGACTCCATCCGGAAATGTCTGATCCTGATGAATTTGTTCAGGAGCTTTAGGTCCAAAACGGGCCTGACAGTCTCGTCCTTTTTGGGGACTGCAAACAGGTTGGAAGCTCTGCGTCTTCTCGTTTTTCGGTATGGGAATAATGACTCCGTTGTGCCAGAGTAAATCGCTGGATCCTAGTAGAGCCCTTGCCCGGGTATCCACCTTGGGAAGACGGGAAAGAAAAAAATCGTCTTGGGGGGTACCTGACAAATTCTATCTTGTACCCTGAGGACACCAGCTCTCTCACCCATGTGTCGTGTGCGACGTTGAGCCAGACGTGGTGAAACCAGAGTAGGTGGCCGCCTACCTTGCTGGTGTCACCTGGCAAATGCCCCGAGTCATTTGGCTGAAGATCTTTGGGACCTGGATCCCCTCGACCTGGGCTGGTTAGTATGCATCCTTCCTAATGGGTTGGCTCTATATGAGATCTGTTGATCCCTATCCTGGTTTGGGCGACCCGATGCGGCGGAATTGGGCGTTGTGGTCCACCCGGGGTTGCGAAAGGCCCGAAACCGTGCCAGAAACTGGTGATGAACCGGCAATTTGATCTTTTGTTGTGGGAGAAAACCGCTCTTTCCTCCTGTGGAGTCGGAGATGAGCTTATCTAACTTCTCCGAATAGGCGGCCATTCTGGTATGGTAGCAATGTCAAGGACTTTTTTGAAGCTGAATCGGCTCGCCATGTCCTCAACCATAGAGCTCTCCTAATGGAGATTGCATTTGCGGCCGCAAGTGCCACGCAGTTGGCCGTATCTAAAGATGCATTGATCAAGTAGTCCCCTGCCATAGCTATCTAATTTGCAATCTCTGATACTTCAGCTGGTAGGTCTATGTCTTGCAAGGCACTGTTCAATGATTCTGACCAAGAAATCATGGCCTTGGCTACCGACGTTGCCGCGAATGAAGGAGAGAGTGCTGATCCTGATGCATCAAACACTGAGGGAGCCAAGTTCTCTGAGATGATCAGTGGGATCCTTAATAGAAGAACCATTAGGTACGGATACTAGGGTTCTCGTAGCCAAGCGTGACACAGGTGGATCCACCATTGGGGATTGCGTCCATTTTTTATGGAGATCCGGGGCAAAAGGATACCTCGCCTCGAGTGCCTTCCGCCCCGAGAAACGCCTGTCCGGCCGTTCTCTGTGTCATTGCACTATGTCATCAAACTCAGGGTGAGTGCAAAATACTCTATGGGGGCGCTTGACTCGCTTAAATGAAACCTTATGGCCCGAAGCCAGGGTGGAATCATCCTCAATCCCCAGAGTCTGGTTGACGGCTCCTATGAGACTATCAACCGTTTCCTAACAACCCGGGGTATCTAGGTCAAGGGGTTCTTCCGAGCCTTGCTTGCTAGCGACTGCTGGTGATGGAGAGCGAGAAGCAGAGCTCACAGATGCCGAGGCACCGGATGGACCGGGAGACACCGTGTGGGTTCGTTTCCCCCGCGTCTGCCTGGAGTGAGAGCGGCCCCTGCAGGCCGGAGGCTCCTGTGAGGCAGAGGACCCCTCTAAGACAGGCAAGCCACTGTCCCTGCCCCTATCTGGGGCCCGAAGGGACTTGATTGCTCTCGTCAGTGATGCCATAGACTGCGACAGTGATAACGCTCATTCCGGGGGACTTGGTACACTGGACTTGGTCGCAGGGGAGGGCTCGCAGGCTTCGCATACTCACTTAGTCTGCGCCTGCGGAAAAGCGGACCGACAAGAGATGCATGCAGCGTATAGAAACGTGTGCGTCTTAGCTTTTCCCTTCACCCATGACAGCACACCTGAGAGAGGGATCCACCCCGCCAGGACAGGAACCTACTGAAATATAAGGGGCGGCACCTCTCTCCCGCTTCAGTTGGGTTCCTGTCCTAGGAAGGGAATCCCAGAATGACAGCGGCGGTGCCTGTCATGGATGAAGAGACCCAGGGCTGTCCCGGTGCGGGAAGAACAGGTCATCTTACCTGTAGCGTCGGACGTCAATTTCCTGGTAGCACAGTCCCCGAGGTCTCCTTGGGGCTCCGGGTTCGTGCGGCTGGCGGCCCCTATGCTCCGGGGCGCTCCATCATGCCTCTCTCCCCTCGCGCGTGCCCCCGGGCAGTCTCCCTCACAACGCGTAGTGTGGGAGTGCCGGGGGTGTTTTCCGGCCACTGACGTCAGCGGCGCAGGGCATCCTGGGAGCGCGCCAGCTGACGTCAGAAATGCAACGGTAATATGGCGCCTGGTGCGACGCCGGCCGCATGGAAAAGGATAGCGCTCGGCCAGCGGTCGCAGGGGGGAGGGGAAAACGCTCACCGGGCCGGACCTACTTAAAGAGGGCGTCAGTGTGGCCAGGTAAACCATGGGGTCAGAGCAGGAACGGTCGCCATCTCCACCTCCATCACAGACCTCGGCTCACAAACATGGCAGCCATTCAAGCGGCAAAAGCAGCAGTCGCCCGAGCCACAGGTCAGGAGACTCCTCGATGTCCAGAGAGCACAGGTCACATGCTCTCCGAGTCTGGTACTCTACTTTACGGGTGGTGAGTGATCTCCATGAATGTTAGTATGGTGTTAATAGGGTCCTTCTTGTGTGTTAAATTCCTTAGGAAAAGCCCAAAAAAGCAGGGAGCAAGAGGAACAATAGAGATTGTGCCATATGTAGAAGCCCCCTAGCGAGAGATTGGCAGAAGGACCTTTGTGCCAACTGCATCCGGCGAACCATGGCGGAGGAGGCGCCGAGCTTTGCAACCAACCTCAGATCGGTCATCAGGTCAGAGGTGGAAGGCTCACTTAAAGTATTGTTAAAGAAAAAGTGTAGAAAAGACTCCCTTAGCTCTTTCTCAGACTCTTCCTCGGCCCTATCTCAGGCCTAACACCCATCCTCCTCCCCCTCGGATAGCGACACGGGTGGCAAGCCGTGTTTTCCAGTAGAGGATACAGATGCTCTTCTCAAGGCCATCAGAGTAACAATGGGCCTACAGGAGGAAAAAATAGCTAAGTCCCTGGAAGAGGTCATCTTCGGGGGTCTACAGGAAAGGAAGAAACGTACCTTTCCAGTCAATGAGAAAGTCCAAGCACTCATTGAAAGAGAATGGAAGAAGCCTGAGATATCAGGAGCACTTCCCTCCTCCCCTTTGAACATAAGGACACGGAGATATGGGATAAGGTTCCAAAGATTGATGCATCGGTGTCCAGGTCATCCAAAAAATCAGCCCTGCCCCTGGAAGACTCAGGAGTACTTAGAGACCCGCTAGATAAAAAAGTGGATTCCTACTTAAGACATACGTGGGAAGCAGGAGGACTAAAACCGGCAATAGCCGGCACCTGCACAGCACATTCCTTAATGGTTTGGCTACAGCAGCTGGAAGAGTAACTTGCTTCAAAGGTCTCGAGGGGAAAAATTCTGGCGGACATGTACCTTCTGCACGGAGCGGCAGCTTTTTTAGCAGACACCTCTGCTGATTCCATGAGACTGACGGCTAGAGCAGCAGGGTTATCAAACGCCGCAAGGCGCACATTATGGCTTAAAGGCTGTCCAGGGGATCAACAGCCTAAAGCCAAGTTGTGCTCTCTCCCATGTGATGGTCATTTTTTATTTGGGAAAAATCTGGATGACATCTTGGAAAAAGCAAGTGATAGAAAGAAGGGCTTCCCCAGGTTTCAAGCGGATCAGAGAAGGACATCCTTTCGGAGAGGAAAATTCAACAGGGGCCGTCCCCCGGGGGATAGGAGAAAATGGGAAGACAAATGGAAGAAGGAGTCCGGATTCATGTTCGGAGGAGCCACCTCATCCTCCAAAAAATCCCCACAATGACGCGAGCATTCCAGTAGGGGGGAGACTGATGCTTTTTTCCCAGGCCTGGGAAGGGATCTCTTCCAATGCCTGGATCTTGAACATCATAAGAGAAGGCCTCAAAATCCCGTTTTTTCAGCGGCCGAGAGCATCATTTGTCGTGACCCCCGTCAGGAAGGGTATAGATGAACAATTAGCCCTGGAGTCAGAAATCTTAAGTCTGCTAGATAAGCACGTTCTCTCCGAGGTCCCGAGTGGACAGGAGAGAACGGGATTCTACTTAGTCCTCTTCCTGATAAAAAAAATGGACCAGTCATTCAGGACAATCATAAACCTCAGAGGCCTCAATCAGTGGATAAAAAAATTAGACCTTCAAAATGGAATCGGTAACTACAGCCATAAAACTGCTACACCACAATTGTTTTATGGCCGTAGTTGATCTAAAGGATGCATACTATCACATCCCGATTCACCCAGGTTATCAAAGATACTTAAGAGTGGCTCTCTACATCCAGGGCAATCTGACATTTTCAATTCAGAGCCCTTCCATTCGGCGTATCCATAGCCCCGAGAGTGTTTACCAAAGTCATAGCGGAGATGACAGCCTTCCTCCAAATCCACAACACGGTCATAATACCCTATTTGGATGACTTCCTAACAGTGGGCAGCTCCGAAGACCATTGCACGGCGCAGGTGGAAAGAGTAACAGACACCCTACAAAGACTGGGGTGGATGGTAAACATCAAAAAATCAAAGCTACAACCCCTAAAGAGACTGATTTTTCACGGTTTCATCCTGGACTCAGAACAACAAACTTGTCTGTTACCAGAGGCCGAGGTGGAAAAGGTGAGAAATATGACATTGGCTGCCCTAGACCAACCTCACATGACCCTGAGAAGCGCGATGTCCTTGCTAGGCACCCTGACAGCGTGTATCCCAGCGGTCAGGTGGGCACAATTCCACACCCGAGAGCTTCAGGGAGAATTTCTGTCAGCACAAAAATTGCTGAGAGGGCGTTTAGAAGGAAGGCTGGAGTTTTCCTTTGAGGTCAAAAACTCTCTCAGATGGTGGTTAGACAGGACAAACCTGATGTCAGGGATACTATGGGACAGTCCAGTGACTGACATAATTCTGACAGACGCAAGTTCCGCAGGCTGGGGAGCACACCTAAGGGGTCAGGCGGCCCAGGAACCCTGGGGGCCTCAAGAGCAAAACGCATCCTCCAACTTGAGAGAACTATGGGCAGTAAACAAAGCCTTAAAAAACTTTATCCCGCTTCTAAACGGCCGCAACGTCCGGATCATGTTGGACAACAGAGTAACAGTGGCGGACATGGTCACACTCCCTAATGAAGGCGGCCAGCGACATTTTTCACAGAGTAGAGCGACATCTACTCTCCCTGACGGCACCACATATAAGAGTGGTAGAAAATGTAGACGCCGACTACCTGAGCCGCAATATACTAAAGCAAGGGGAATGGGCCCTAAATCAGTTAGTTTTTCAGAAGATAGTACAACTTTGGGGGGGAACTGGTAGTAGACCTCTTTGCCAACAAAAGCAACAGACAAGTAGAAAGGTCTTGTTCATTAAACCCAAAAGAAAAAGCATGGGCGGTGGACTCATTGCAAATCCTATGGAATTTCAAACTAGCTTATGCGTTTCCCCCAGTGGCTCTGATCCCAACAGTTGTGAGGAAAATCAGGAAAGATCAAGCCAGAGTGATCTTAATAGCCCCGTTCTGGCCAAAAAGACCCCGATTCTCGCTGCTGCAGATGATGTTCCTCTCGGATCCATGGGTACTACCGGAGATCCCAGACCTGCTAACTCAGCGTCCAATATTCCACGCGCAGGTCAAGGGATTCCATCTGACGGCGTGGAATTTGAAAGGTCAATTTTAATGGATAGAGGGTTCTCTACGGGGTTGGAGGCTACACTGTTGAAAAGTAGAAAGCCAGTAATGACTAACATATATGGCAGAACATGGAATAAGTTCCTACAGTTCCTGGGAAAGCCGTTAGACCAAAAGCGCCCGATTAAGGCCATCTTGGAATTCTTACAAGCAGGATTACAGCTGGGACTGGCGGTAAATACCCTTAAAGTTCAGGTGTCCGCACTGGGCGCACTATACAACTGCAACTTAGCAGCAAACAGATGGGTAGCTAGATTCATTAAATCCTGCCATAGGTCCATACCTATCCCATTACCAACAATAGCCCCGTGCAGGGGTGGATTAAGGGTAGCCAGGGCCCCTGGCAGTTC
This sequence comes from Dendrobates tinctorius, assembly GCF_039654945.1. NCBI lineage: Eukaryota > Metazoa > Chordata > Amphibia > Anura > Dendrobatidae > Dendrobates > Dendrobates tinctorius. The sequence continues at coordinate 38,339,117 of NW_027361714.1, forward strand.
AGACTCTGTGGGCCCCCCTCGTCACGTGACGGGGGTCACGAATCGTAGAGCCACACTCTACATAGAGAATAATGGGGCCTCCAGCACCGACCTCCACCCGCAGAGCCGCACTCTACATAGAGAATAATGGGGCCTCCAGCACCGACCTCCACCCGCAGAGCCGCACTCCACATAGAGAATAATGGAGCCTCCAGCACCGACCTCCACCTGCAGAGCCCCACTCCACATAGAGAATAATGGAGCCTCCAGCACCGACCTCCACCTGCAGAGCCCCACTCCACATAGATAATAATGGAGCCTCCAGCACCGACCTCCACCCGCAGAGCCCCACTCCACATAGAGAATAATGGAGCCTCCAGCACCAACCTCCACCCGCAGAGCCGCACTCCACATAGAGAATAATGGAGCCTCCAGATCCGACCTCCACCCGCAGAGCCCCACTCCACATAGAGAATAATGGAGCCTCCAGCACTGACCTCCACCCGCAGAGCCACACTCCACATAGAGAATAATGGAGCCTCCAGCACCGACCTCCACCCGCAGAGCCGCACTCCACATAGACAATAATGGAGCCTCCAGCACCGACCTCCACCCGCAGAGCCGCACTCCACATAGAGAATAATGGAGCCTCCAGCACCGACCTCCACCCGCACTCCACATAGAGAATAATGGAGCCTCCAGCACCGACCTCCACCTGCAGAGCCCCACTCCACATAGAGAATAATGGAGCCTCCAGCACCGACCTCCACCCGCAGAGCCGCACTCCACACAGAGAATAATGGAGCCTCCAGCACCGACCTCCACCCGCAGAGCCGCACTCCACATAGAGAATAATGGAGCCTCCAGCACCGACCTCCACTCGCAGAGCCACACTCCACATAGAGAATAATGGAGCCTCCAGCACCGACCGCCACCCGCACTCCACATAGAGAATAATGGAGCCTCCAGCACCGACCACCACCCGCAGAGCCGCACTCCACATACATGGCTGCTCTCAGTGCTCTGTGCTGTGCGCACAGGACCTGTGATGAGGTCACAGGAGGGGAGGAGACAGGGGTCACATGATCGGGGGCCCTGATACCTTACCTCCTGTGATCTCATCACAAGCCTTTGCACGCTACCAGCAGCATCAGCGTTCACGCTACTTGTAGATGCTGCTGGTAGCAGAGCACATAATGCCGCCCCCACGGTCACTCACTTTTAGGTAGGGAGAAGATGGAGTGCCATTGCAGCAGCCAGCAGGAATGTGGTGGGGGCCCCCTTAGAAGCTCTTGTGGTGGGGGCCCCGGGGCTGAAGCCCCGCCTGCCCTGCCTATAATCCGGCCCTGCACGGTGGCGGATTATAATGGGGCAATTTACTGGCCTGGGCTGTGGGCCCCTTAACCCCACTGGGCCCGGGGCAACTGCCCAAATTGACCTCATTATAATCCGCCACTGGCCCCGTGGGATTTAAACCTGGTGTTAGAAGCCCTTACAAAAGAGCCATTTGAAACGATTCAACAACTGCCTATAAAATATCTTACCCTAAAGACCATTATATTAGTGGCCCTTACATCGGCCCGTAGAGTAAGTGACTTGCAGGCCCTCTCAGTGAATCCACCTTATACCCAGGTGTACCAGGACAGGGTTGTGTTAAAAACAGACCCCGCATATCTACCCAAAGTAGTATCAGATTTCCATCGGAGCCAGGAAATTGTCCTCCCCTCCTTCTGTGAGAATCCAAAAAACCCAGGGGAGGAGAAATTCCACAAATTGGATGTTAAAAGGGCCCTGCTAGAAAATATGTCAGTGACTAGCCAGTGGAGGAAGTCCCAGTACCTATTTGTAGCCTTCCAGGGTGCCAGAAAAGGTTACGGAGTGTCAAAGGGGACCATTGCCAGATGGATTAGGGAGCCAATTAGTGTAGCCTACTCAGCTAGTGGCATTCCTGTTCCTGACGGCATCAAGGCTCATTCCACTAGAGCCGTGGCAACTTCTTGGGCTGAAAAGGCAGAGGTATCAATAGACCAATTTTGTAAGGCCGCTACCTGGGCCTCACCATCAACCTTTTTTAGACACTATAGATTAAATCTATCCTCCTCTGCTGACTTAACCTTTAGTAGAAGGGTGCTGCAAGCGGTGGTCCCTCCCTAAGGTGTTCCGAAGTCTCCAAAAATCTCTCAGGTGTGCTGTCATGGGTGAAGGGAAAACCACCATGGTTACTTACCGGTAGCCGGTCTTTCCGGAACCCATGACAGCACCCGTATATTCCCCCCCCCTTTTCACCATATGGGTGTGCACGTTAGTAGGGTGTACTTGTGTGATGTGGTGTTGGATAAACATGTAACTAACCGGGAAGTCCTCTCATGCTCTGTAACCAACTGAAGCGGGGAGAGGTGCGGCCCCTTATATTTCAGTAGGTTCCTGTCCTGGCGGGGCGGATCCCTCTCTCAGGTGTGCTGTCATGGGTTCCGGAAAAACCGGCTACCGGTAAGTAACCATGGTGGTTTTCCTGACATGCTGTACCTGTCAGGCATCCATGCTGAAAAAAAACGCTGGGGGAGGGCGCTCTCCGTTTCTCCTAGCGTGGTCTCTCGGGGGGCTAGGGGGCAGCACTTACCCCAGTCCTGTGCCCCGTGTCCTGGAAGTGCAGAGCATCGCTCCATTCGAACAGGTGCGCTCCACACTACGGGCAGGCCCCCGGAAGAAAAAAGGAATCCTGGGGGCGGTACTTCAGTCTGCGGCCTAGCTTCAGTCCGAAGCTGGGGCCTATTGATCGGACCCTTTCAATAGGGTCCGTCGCCCCTGTCTCATCTTCATAGGGAAAAAGGAAAAAAAAAAAAAAAAAAGTCTGGAAACAGACAGACATGTGCCTCCAGCAGACACTAAGCAAAAAACTGGTTTCCGCCCGCAATCGGGGCGAGGGTGTATACGGCAGAGGAGGAGCTAACCTCTTTTTTTCACTTAATGTCAGCCTCCAGGTGGCAGTAGCATACACCCACAGTACCTGTGTCCTCCAATGAGGCGAAGGAGAAACACTATGATGCAATATGCAGAGGCACTATGAAGCACTATGATGCAATATGATGCACAAAGGCATTATGATGCAATCTGATGCACTATGATGCGATATGATGCAGCGTCACTGTGAAGCACTATGATGCAATATGATGCCGAGGCACTGTGAAGCACTATGATTCAATATGCAGAGGCACTATGAAGCACTATGATGCAATATGATGCACAGAGGCACTATGAAGCCATATGGTGCAACCTGATGAACTCAATATAATGCAATATGATGTTCATAGGTATTATGATGCACTATGATGTACTATGATGCGATATGATGCAGAGGCACTGTGAAGCACTATGATGCAATATGATACATAGAGGTACTATGATGCAATATGATGCACAAAGGCACTATGATGCTTTATGATGCATAGAGGTAGCATGATGCAATATGATGCAACGTGATGCACTCAATATAATGCATAGAGGCACTCTGATGCAATATGATGCACCAAGGCACTATGGATGCAATATGATGCACTATGATGCAATATAATGCAGAGGCATTATGAAGCAATATGATCCGTAGAGGCACTCAATATAATACATAGAAGCACTATGATGCAATATGATGCAGAGGCTCCATGAAGCAATATGATCCATAGAGGCACTGAACATAAAGCATAGAAGCACTATAATGCAATATGAAGCATAGAGGCACTCAATATAATGCATAGAAGCAATATGATGCACAGAGACACTCAATGTAATGCATAGAGGCACTATGATGCAATATGATGCACAGAGGCCAGAGGCACTCAATACAAAGCATAGAAGCACTATAATGCAATAAAAAGCATAGAGGCACTCAATATAATCCGTAGAGGCAATATGATGCATAGAGGCACTATAATGCAATATGATGCACAGACAGACTACGGCCCTGCTTGAAGGTGCAAAACAAGAGACCAGGCCCACAGTTACATCCAAGAGAGCAATCTGTCAGGGTTCTGGATAAACCTCCACTCTGAATGGAACATCTCACTTGTCAGACTGCCCCCACCCGAAGGAGCTAATTACTGAGCTGTAGCTGGAAGGCCGTCTTCATGGAGACACTGTGCTGCATTAACCCCATGTGTCCTCCTATGGGTGGAGTAGTTAAGTCGAACCATGAGATGTAACCTGGACATATGGCCTTATTATAGCCTAGAGGTCCAAGGCTTAGCTGCATATACAGTACAGACCAAAAGTTTGGACACACCTCATTCAAAGAGTTTTTATTTTCATGACTATGAAAATTGTAGATTCACTCTGAAGGCATCAAAACTATGAATTAACACATGTGGAATTATAGAATTAACAAAAAAGTGTGAAACAACTGAAAATATGTCATATTCTAGGTTCTTCAAAGTAGCCACCTTTTGCTTTGATTACTGCTTTGCACACTCTTGGCATTCTCTTGATGAGCTTCAAGAGGTAGTCACTGGAAATGGTCTTCCAACAGTCTTGTTTCAGACTTTTTTGTTAATTATATAATTCCACATGTGTTAATTCATAGTTTTGATGCCTTCAGAGTGAATCTACAATTTTCATAGTCATGAAAATAAAGAAAACTCTTTGAATGAGGTGTATCCAAACTTTTGGTCTGTACTGTATGTGAAAACATACCTCAGCACATGACCAGCTTCAGCACAAAGGCATGAGACTAGCATCAGCCCAGAGGCCTAGGCCATCAACACAGCATTCCACCGTGCACTTAGGCTACTTTCACACATCCGGTGTGTGGGGTCCGGCGGCGTGCGGCGAAAAGCCGGGCCGCCGGATCTGGCCTGCAGCCGTGACACCGGATGTGTATGCGGCGAGAGATACGGCTCGGACATTATTTAAAGGAGCCGCCGGACGAGGTGGACAGAGGCAGCCGATGAGAGACAGCTGCTGAAAGGGAGGTGAGGGGAGGGGAGGATAGGAGAGGGGAGGGGAGGGGAGGGGAGGGGAGAGGGGGGTGGAGAGAGAGACATGGGGGGTTAACACTTAGTGTCCAGGCGAGAGAATCTCTCTCTCTTGCTGGGCACTTGTGGGGTTAACCCCACAGAGAGATCTCTCTCTCTCACCCAGACACTGTGATTGTTAACCCCACAAGTGCCCAGCGAGAGAGATCTCTCACAAGTGTCCGGGTGACAGAGATAGATCTCTCTCTCTCGCCGGGCACCTGTGGGGTTAACATTCACAGAGTCCGGGCATGCGCTGTGGAAAAAGCCGGTCCGGCGCTGACAAAAAACGTTGCAGGGAACGTTTTTTGCAGATGCCGGACGGCTAATTTATGCCGTGTCCGGCAACAACCGGACACGACGCATAACCATCCTGCACGATGCGGCGACCATGAAAGCTTATGGGACAAAACCGGATCCGGTGCTGGATCCGGTTATTAAAAATTTCGCCGCATCGTGCCGGATTACAAAAAACGGATGTGTGAAAGAGGCCTTACCTGTGCTGGCTCCATACCTGCTAGAAAAACAGAGGGAGCTGGTAACGCCGAGAGCCCACCATGGAGGGAAGCAGCGTCCCGTCAGGAATGCTGCATTACTGCCAATGATTTCCTCTCCTGTGCCCCACGAGATCCAGGAAACCAGCCTGTTGCCTGTCTCGTTCTGCACTTCTGCGTTCTACCGTGGAACGCACGCTGACCTGCTCTGGCATCACCGGAGCAGCGATGGCCTTCTCCACCACATGATTTCCCGAAGTAGCGGTGGCTTGCAGGCCGGCGTCGGAGCAGAGAGCCTCCACTGCGGGAGGAAACGGCTCTAACCAGGAGCCTCGTCCGCACCCTGGTCTCTGTGGCTGAGGGACCCCCACCCAGGAGGGTTTCAGCCCCGGGATACTTGACAGGGGGAAGGTTTAGACCAGCCGCCCGATCCCCCTGGGCCCCGTCAAACGTTCACCTTCTATCTTCACTCCTCGTGGAGCAACATACAACCGTCCCCTTTGGGAGAGGAAATACACTGGAGGGTGGAGGTGGGAGGGGCCTTTTAACCTCTCTGTGATCCTGTCCTGCTATAAGTCAAGGGAGGACTACCTCCATGGTACTGTCTGGAGGGACATAATGGAAAATGGAGTTATTAATACAAGTTATTATTCCAAGCCATTGATTACAACAATTCAAAAACCCATGCTATCAGTTTAGCAGCTAAAGCCCACGTGTTATTGGCATCCGCTCCATTTGCAGCTTATTGGCTCTGACCTGAGCCCCACTATCAATAAAATAGATCTGTACCATGTTCCTCTTAACATAGCCGTAAAGTTATAAGACACATTGACGTACCATATCTTGGCAAGACAAAAAAATTTAGTGGTACCATTAGCAAGACAAGACAGCCAAGTGCAATAAATGGGACTTCATATCCAAACGATTGATAGAGAACTCCTCCTATGGGTGGACCCAGGACAAGGCCCAGGCCAGTGAAAACTTCAAGAGAACCCTGTGCATTAAAAGGAGGAAATTAATTTAATATTGAGGGAACTCCATCAAACACAGCAAAAATCATTTTACAGAAGTCTGGAACACACAAAAAAAAAATAGTAAGATGGGATGCTGCACTTTAGGGTCTATAGAATGTACTGTGTAAGGCTACTTTCACACATCCGGTGTGTGGGGTCCGGCGGCGTGCGGCGAAAAGCCGGGCCGCCGGATCCGGCCTGCAGCGGTGACACCGGATGTGTATGCGGCGTCTGATACGGCTCGGACATGATTTAAAGGAGCCGCAGGAGGAACATATACACTTGTGGACGAGAGAGGCAGCCGCTGAGAGAGACAGCTGCTGAAAGGGAGGGGAGGGGAGAGGGGGGTGGAGAGAGAGAGAGACATGTGGGGTTAACACTCAGTGTCCAGGCTAGAGAATCTCTCTCTCTTGCCGGGCACTTGTGGGGTTAACCCAACAGAGAGATCTCTCTCTCTCACCCAGACACTGTGAGTGTTAACCTCACAAGTGCCCGGCGAGAGAAATCTCTCACAAGTGTCCGGGCGAGAGAGAGAGATCTCTCTCTCGCCGGGCACTTGTGGGGTTAACATTCACAGAGTCCGGGCATGCGCTGTGGAAAAAGCAGGTCCGGCGCTGACAAAAAACGTTGCAGAGAACGTTTTTTGCAGATGCCGGACGGCTAATTTTTGCCGTGTCTGGCAACAACCGGACACGACGCATAACCATCCGGAACGATGCGGCGAACATGAAAGTTTATGGGACAAAACCGGATCCGGTGCTGGATCCGGTTATTAAAAATTTTGCAGCATCATGCCGGATTACAAAAGCCGGATGTGTGAAAGAGGCCTAAATCAGAAAAAGTGCAAGTCCAGTTACTTTTCTTTGAAATATTTTGTTATCCAACACTATGATTGAAAAAATTATTAATATATAAAAGCCAGAAATATCACAAGTGGTATCGCCATTTTGTATCTCAGTTATACATAATCTTACCATTACAGTGGCTATATTGTTAGGAAATGCCTTTGCCAGAATGGCAAATGATGATGTAATTGAAGCTCCAAAGCCCACAGCATCCACAGATCTCACCAAAAAGCACAAAGCTATGAATACTGTTCCTTCTGAAGCTTTGTCAAGCAACCTGGAATAAGAAACAGTTACAACCATTAAAAAAGACTGATATTTGAAGAATTTATGCATGCCCTGAGGACATGAGAATTTTATAGTAGCTCATTCATAAGGAACCTATGTATTAACAACGCACCATACATGAAACCTAATAAAATACAAATAACATAACAATACACAATATGCACTAACAACAATCATATGATCACTAGATCCTAGTGAGGACAAAAAGTACAATTGCCCAGGGGCTTAAACCATCAACCTCTCTTCAGCCCCTCAACTGCACTGCTAACGATATATTACATGATAGAATTTGTAATTATGCAGATTTTACTAAAATTTCCAAGGCAAGGAGCACAGTATTTAAAGTCTGTTTTCTATAGCAGTGAAACACTGCTCTCTCAAGCTGCCTAGATTCGTTCTGCTTCAGTTCTTCCTTCAGTGTGCAGCTTTACCTCTGTATGTAAAGAATACAGAAATTCCGCTATTACTTTACACAAAAAACATGAGGTTCATTTTTCCGTGCATAGCAATATTGTAATTTATGTACAGATTAATTGCAGTGTGCTGACAATAGTGTATGTATCTGTCTGTATATTGGCCACATAGCGTATTTGTGCACCTGTACATCAATTTAATATTAAAAGGTGTGCATCCATTATTATTTTTTTTTTTTTTTTTTTTTTTTTTAATTATTTGAGCCATTGGACTTTCCCAAAAAGGTTTCATTACAAGATAATATGGGTTTCCATCTCTTTCACTTAAAAATGAGTCATTATAGCTAGAGACCATCCATACAAAGGTCACCTTGACATGGTTGGATGGCGTTTTTTCGCTTTTGATTAAAAAAGTTAGTCAAGTACTTTATGGTTTTTTTACATATATAGCAATATTGGAATTCGTGTATTCATTAATCGCAGTGTGCATGTATAAGTTTGTATATTAACCACAGTGTATTTGTGCACCGGCATATAAATTTATCTTTAAAACAAAGCTCATTGTAACATACCCGAAAAGAATTGTGGCGACTCCTGACAGAGACAAACCAGCCACAAACATAAATTTTGCTCCAATTTGAACAATCTGGAATAGTTAAAAATATATATTACTTCTATGATTAGTAGCACCAGAATTTTTATGTTTAATGCAAATAATGTCAAACAGTCAACACATGTGCAGGCTTGGACTGGACCACAGGAGAACAGGGGAATCCCCTAGTGGGCCCCTTGTGCAGGAGTAAACTACTTAGCCGCCTCTCCCCTCCAACATGAGCAGCTTTTGGCCCAATACATTTGATTTTCTAAATACAGACAAAAGCATCATCATCATTCATTTAACAATCTACCCAGTTTGTTATTATATACACCATGTTCCAAATTATTATGCAAATGATATTTTTCTCTGATTTTCCTAAATGGTCAGTGCAAATGACAGTCAGTCTAATAAAAGTCATCACCAGTTAGAGTATACATCGAATTTTATTGAACAAACCTCCCAATGATAACAGTAAAATCTCCAAAATGAATAAAAGCTCAAAATGCACTGTTCCAAATTATTAGGCACAGTAGAATTTCTAAACATTTGATGTTTTAACCCCTTCACCCCCAAGGGTGGTTTGCACGTTCATGACCGGGCCAATTTTTACAATTCCGACCACTGTCCCTTTATGAGGTTATAACTCTGGAACGCTTCAACGGATCTAGGCGATTCTGAGATTGTTTTCTCGTGACATATTGTACTTCACTTTAGTGGTAAAAATTTTTCGTTATAACTTGCGTTTATTTATGAAAAAAACAGAAATATGGCAAAAATTTTGAAAATTTTGCAATTTTCAAACTTTGAATTTGTATGCCCTTAAAACAGAGAAATATGTGACACAAAATAGTTACTAAATAACATTTCCCACATGTCTACTTTACATCAGCACAATTTGGGAAGCAACATTTTTTTTTTGTTAGGAAGTTATAAGGGTTAAAATTTGACAAGCGATTTCTAATTTTTACAACAAAACTTATAAAACCATTGTTTTTAGGGACCACCTCACATTTGAAGTCACTTTGAGGGGTCTATATGGCAGAAAATACCCAAAAGTGACACCATTCTAAAAACTGCACCCCTGAAGCTACTCAAAACTACATTCAAGAAGATTATTAACCCTTCAGGTGCTTCACAGGAGCAGAAGCAACGTGGAAGGAAAAAATGAACATTTAACTTTTTAGTCACAAAAATAATATTTTAGCAACAATTTTTTTATTTTCCCAAGGGTAACAGGAGAAATTGGACCCCAAAAGTTGTTGTCAAATTTGTCCTGAGTACGCTGATACCCAATATAGGGGGGGGAACCACTGTTTGGGCACATGGCAGGGCTCAGAAGGGAAGGAGCCCCGTTTGACATTTCTACCTAAAATTGGCTGGAATTGAGATCGGACGCCATGTCACGTTTGACGAGCGTCTGATGTGCCTAAACAGTGGAAACCCCCCACAAGTGACCCCATTTTGGAAACTAGACCCCCTAAGGAACTTATCTAGATGTGTGACGACCATTTTGAACCCCCAAGGGCTTCACAGAAGTTTATAACACCCGGGCGTGAAAATAAAAAATCATATTTTTTCCACAAACATGATCATTTAGTCCCCAATATTTTGTTTTCCCAAGGGTAACAGGAGAAATTGGACCCCAAAGGTTGTTGTCAAATTTGTCCTGAGTATGCTGATACCCAATATGTGGGAGGGAACCACTGTTTAGGCACATGGCAGGGTTCACAAGGGAAGGAGCCCCGTTTGACTTTTTCAACCTAAAATTGGCTGGAATTGAGATCGGACGCCATGTCACGTTTGACGAGCGTCTGATGTGCCTAAACAGTGGAAACCCCCCACAAGTGACCCCATTTTGGAAACTAGACCACCTAAGGAACGTATCTAGATGTGTGGTGACCACTTTGAACCCCCAAGGGCTTCACAGAAGTTTATAACACCCGGGCGTGAAAATAAAAAATCATATTTTTTCCACAAACATGATCATTTAGTCCCCAATATTTTGTTTTCCCAAGGGTAACAGGAGAAATTGGACCCCAAAGGTTGTTGTCAAATTTGTCCTGAGTACGCTGATACCCAATATGTGGGGGGAACCACTGTTTAGGCACATGGCAGGGCTCAGAAGGGAAGGAGTCCCGTTTGACTTTTTCAACCTAAAATTGGCTGGAATTGAGATTGGACGCCATGTCACGTTTGACGAGCGTCTGATGTGCCTAAACAGTGGAAACCCCCCACAAGTGACCCCATTTTGGAAACTAGACCCCTAAGGAACTTATCTAGATGTGTGGTGAGCACTTTGAACCCCCAAGGGCTTCACAGAAGTTTATAACACCCGGGCGTGAAAATATAAAATCCTGTTTTGTTCCCACATAAATGATCATTTAGTCCCCAATTTTTAATTTTCCCAAGAGTAACAGGAGAAATTGGACCCCAAAAGTTGTTGTCCAATTTGTCCTGAGTACCCTGATACCCCACATGTGGGAGAAAACTACTGTTTGGGCACACGTCAGGGCTCGAAAGGGAAGTAATGACGTTTTGGAAAGCAGACTTTGATGGAATGGTCTGCGGGCGACATGTTCCATTTGCAGAGCCCTTGATGTTCCTAAACAGTAGAAACCCCCAATAAGTGACCCCATTTTGGAAACTAGACCCCCTAAGGAACTTATCTAGATGTGTGGTGAGCACTTTGAACCCCCAAGTGTTTCACTAAAGATTATAATGCCCAGGCGTGAAAATATAAAATCCTGTTTTGTTCCCACATAAATGATCATTTAGTCCCCAATTTTTAATTTTCCCAAGAGTAACAGGAGAAATTGGACCCCAAAAGTCGTTGTCCAATTTGTCCTGGGTACTCTGGTACCCCACATGTGGGAAAAAACTGTTTAGGCACACGTTGGGGCTCGAAAGGGAAGTAGTGTTGTTTTGGAATGCAGACTTTGATGGTCTGCTGGCGTCATGTTCCATTTGCAGAGTCCCTGATGTGCCTAAACAGGAAAAAAACCCACATATGACATCATTTTGGATACTAGACCCCCAATGAACAAATCTAGATGTGCCCCCAACTAATCTAATATAAATTAGTAGTGCATGGAGGTGTGGTACAATTTGAAGCAATCCTTCATGCACAGGCCAGGTTTTTCGGGGCAGGTGTCGCACTGGTAAGTGGTGTCCCAGCGTATTCCTTTTTTGTAACACACTCGACACCTTTTTTGCGGCTTACCTTTTCTTGGGGTTGGCGGGACCACCCCCGGAAAATGCTGACCTGGGACAATACGAGCACCTTCAGTTCCTGAAGTACTGGGTCCCGCTCCTTCCTGAGCGCCAAACATCATGGCCTTAACCACTACCTCCTGGAAATGAAGGTACGCCGTATCGCTGGGGCATGCACATTGTGACAGCAGGAATGCGTTGAGCATTGCCATTTGGACGATGTGCACGGCCAGCTTTTTGTACCACACCTTGGCCTTCCTCAATGCATTGTACGGTTGGAGGAGTTGATCGGAGAGATCAACTCCCCCCATTTTTTTGTTGTACCCCACTACACATGTCGGTTTGAGGACCTGTGTAGAGGTACCCCGTACAGTGCAGAGGGTACTGCCATCACCGTGTATGGTGGTCAAGAGATGGACATCTCTCTTGTCCTTGTACTTGACCACCAGCAGGTGGTCGCTACATTGGGCTCTGCTCTCACCTTTTCGGAGCATCTGCCCAAGTAGCGTCTTCGGGAGGCCTCTCTGATTTTTGCGGACAGTACCGCAGGCTGCGGTACGTCGCTCAGAGGAGGGATTTGTTGAGTGGGATGCTGGTATAAAAGTTATCAGTGTAGAGGTGATAACCTTTATCCAGCAGTGGGTGCACCAAATCCCACACAATTTTCCCACTCACTCCCAGGAAAGGAGGACACTCAGGGGGTTCAATCCGGGTGTCCTTCCCTTCGTAAACTCTAAACTTGTGGGTGTACCCTGAGGTACTCTCATACAACTTATAGAGTTTGATTCCGTACCTGGCCCTCTTACTGGGCAGGTATTGACGGAATCGCAGCCTTCCCTTGAAGTGAACCAAGGACTCATCCACGCAGATGTCCCTTTGGGGCACGTACACTTCAGCAAACTTTTTGTTGAAGTGTTCGATGACCGGCCGAACTTTGAACAGACGGTCAAAGTTAGGGTCATCTTGTGCGGGACACGCTGCATTATCAGTATAATGCAGAAACTTGTGGATGGCCTCAAAACGCGTCCGGGCCATGACCATTCGGAACACTGGAGTGTTGTATAAAATATCAACACTCCAATATTGCCGAATTTCCGGCTTCTTCAGTATCCCCATATGGAGGACCAGGCCCCAAAACTGCGTCATTTCAACTGCGTCTACAGGAGACCAGTTTGAAAATGTTGAACGCGGGTTTTGCTCCAAAAATTGACGAGCGTACAAATTAGTTTGCTCCACCATGAGGTTAACAAAATCCTCAGAGAAAAAGACTTTGAAAAAGTCAATTTCTGTGAGGCCGGTGGTGTCAAACTTGATTCCTGATTCTGCCACAAAATCAGGAATCAGTGGCTCGTAATTTTCGGGGGGCGAGGTCCATACGGGAGCACTGGGTCAGCTGCGGGCATGGTGGGCGCTGCCTCATCTTCTGTCCTGGAGCGTCTGCATGGCGGTTCCGCAGGACCCGAGGAGGAAGATGAGGAGGGGGAAGAGGAAGAAGAAGAGGATGAAGAATCCGAAAAATAAAGAAAAGTCGGATCGTCATCCAAATCGCTATCAGTTTCGGAGGCAAGTAAAGCATATGCCTCCTCCACTGAATAGCGCTGTTGGGATGAATTTGATGACATTTTTGTGTAAATATGGTGCTTGGGTGTACACTTTATTGAAAACTGTATGTGTATGTGGGGGGGGGGGGGGGGGGGGGAGTGATTGGTGTAAACTTTCTGTAAAGAAAAAGCTGTGGAAAAAAGTCTAAAACAGCAGGCCTTAGCTGATAAGTGTCACTTATCAAAACTAGGCTGCTGGATGTGCGCACGGGGTGGCGCAAGGGGGGGGGTGGAAAAAAAAAAAAAAGGAAAACGGCAAACTCTGATAAAGTGAACTGTGTCACTTATCCAAGTTTCGCAGCTGCGGGATGTGTGTACGGAGGGGCTAAGGAAAAAAAAGCGAACTGCGTCACCAATCAACGCTCGGCAGCTGCGCACGGAGGTGGCGCAAAAGTGGGGTGGAGGGGGGTAAAAATAGGGGGAAGGGGGATGGGGGGATTGGGGTGGATGAAGATAGATTGGGCAGGGATCAACAGTTAGGGTTGTAGTTAGGTGGCACAAAGGGGGGTGAAAAAAATGAAAAACGGCAGGCACAAGCTTGGATAAGTGACGTGTGTCACTTATCCAACTTTTGCGGCTGCGGAAAGTGTGAACCGAAGTGGCGCAAAGGGGGCTAAGGAAAAAAAGCGAGCGCGAGTGTTGATCGGTGAACTACGTCACCGATCAACGCTCGCCGGCTGCGCACGGAGGTGGCGCAAAAGTGGGGTGGAGGGGGGTAAAAGGGAGGTGAAGGGGGGTAAGAGGGGGGATGGGGGGATGAAGATAGATTGGGGGGGTGAAGATAGATTGGGCAGGGGATCAGGGATCAATTAACACTTACAATTGTAGTTTTCTTTCTTCTTCTTCTTTCTTCTGCAGGGATTGTGATGCTACAAGCTGTGGCACCACAATACCCAGCACAGGAGCTCTTGCTGCGTCCGACCTCTCTGCAGGAATCCTCAGCTAGAGTGAGGACCCCTGCAGACAGGTCAGAGGCAGGTCAGGGGGCAGATCACAGAGCGGTCACATCGCTGCTGTGACCTGTCATTGGTGGGATCGAATGATTACATCGATCCCACCAATCCCTGATCTGCCTGGTGACCATGGCAACTGCCTAGAATCGGAGCTCACAGCTCCGATTACTAGGCAGGTCATGCCCAGGTCACCAGCAGGGCACAGAGCGGTCACATGGTGACCGCAGCTGTGCCCTGTGGTTGGCGCGATTGCCGATCTAATCGATTGCGCCAGCCAACTCCTGCAGGCCCTGCTGGGCCTGCATCAGGCTCCAGCACGATCGGTGCTAATATAGCACCGATCCTGGCCGGTACTGGCAGGGCACAGCGGCGATATAGCGCCACTGTGCACTGCGATTGGCGCGATCGATCAGATCGGCGATCGCGCCAATCCGGGTGCTTTTTGCCGGTGCCTGGCAACTCGATCCCCGCCTAGGACATCATTGTTTCAGCCAAGCTGATTGGCTGAAACAATGAGAAACGCTGCGATTGGCTGTTCAGAATTGTTTTGATGTGAACTGCCTCCCACCCTCATAGATCTTTTGCTTGATGATACTCCAAAGGTTCTCTATAGAGTTGAGGTCAGGGGAAGACGGTGGCCACACCATGAGCTTATCTCCTTTTATGCCCATAGCGGCTAATGACTAAGAGGTATTCTTTGCAGTAGGAGATGGTGCATTGTCATGCATGAAGATGATTTTGCTCCTGAAGGCACGTTTCTGCTTTTTATACCATGGAAGAAAGTTGTCAGTCAGAAACTCTATATACTTTGCAGAGGTAATTATCACACCTTCAGGAACCTTAAAGGACCCTACCAGCTGTTTCCCCATGATTCCGGCCCAAATATGACTCCACCTCCTTGCTGACGTCAAAGCCTTGTTGGGACATGGTGGCCATCCACCAACCATCCACTACTCCATCTATCTGGACCATCCAGTGTTGCTCAACACTCATCAGTAAACAAGACTGTTTGAAAATTAGTCTTCAAGTATGTCTGGGCCCACTGCAACCATTTCTGCTTGTGAGCACTGTTTAGGGGTGGCCAAATAGTAGGTTTATGCACCACAGCAAGCCTTTGAAGGATCCTACACCTTCAGGATCGCGGGACTCCAGAGGCACCAGCAGCTTCACATACCTGTTCGCAGCTTTGTATTGGTATTTTAGCAGCTGCTTTCTTAATCCTATGAATTTGTTTGGCAGAAACCTTCCTCATTATGCCTTTATCTGCAACAAGCCTTCTATGCTCTGTATCAGCCACAAATCTCTTCTCAGTGCAATGATCGTGTTTAAGTCTTTGTGAAATATCTAATGTTTTCATACCTCATCCAAGGCATTGCACTATTTGCCTTTTTTTTAGCAGCAAAGAGATCCTTTTTTTCCCATATTGATTGAAACCTCTTGCCTGCTTAACCCCTTCCCGACCTTTGATGACATGTAGTCTTCATGAAAGTCGGTGCCAATCCGACCCATGACGCCTATGTGGCATCATGAATTAATAGCCCCTCTGTGGGTCGGGTGACCAGAGTCACTGAAAGGTCACCCGACCCGCACATACAGGACCCTTTGTGCTTCACCCCAGGGGGGGTGGCTTAGCCCCCCCCAGGGCTACGAGCACTCTGATTGGCTGTTTCACCTTTAACAGCCAATCAGAGTGATTTGAAATATTTTACCAATGAAATTTGGTGAAAACTTGCAATCCAGCCATGGCCAATGCTGCAATAGCATTGGCCATGGCTGGGGACACCGATCACCCCCCCACACACTGACTAACGGCGCCGATAGGCCCCCCGCCACCGACTGACAGCGCAGATCGGCCCCCGTCGTCATCATCTGCTCCACCTCCCTCCGCTCCCCCTCTCACCCCCCCGGTACCTTCTATGTCCCTGTGGCCATCCCCGTGTCCCTCCCGGATACTTCATGGGCGCCGCCATCTTGCAAAATGGCGGGTGTATACGCAGTGCGCCCGTCAGATTCATTCATTAATTTTGATCACTGTGATAAACTAGTTGGGATTAGGGTTAGGGGTGTGTTGGGGTTAGGGTTGGAGTTAGAAGTGAGGGGTTTCCTCTATTTAGGCACATCAGGGGGTTTCCAAACACGACATAGCACCACCATTAATTCCAGCCAATTTTGCGTTCAAAAAGTCAAACAGTGCTCCCTCCATTCCGAGCCCCGACATGTGCCCAAACAGAGGTTTACCCCCACATATGGGGTATCAGCGTACTCAGGAAAAATTGCACAACAACTTTGGGGGTCTAATTTCTCCTGTTACCCTTGGGAAAATAAAAAATTGGGGGCTAAATAAATTATTTTTGAGGAAAAAAAATTATTTTTTATTTTCACGGCTCTGCATTATAAATTTCTGTGAAGCACTTGGGGGTTCAAAGTGCTCAACACACATCTAGATAAGTTCCTTGGGGGGGGGTCTAGTTTCCAAAATGGGGTCACTTGTGGGGGTTTCTACTGTTTAGGCACATCAGGGGCTCTGCAAACATAACATGATGCCCGAAGACCATTCCATCAAGTCGGCATTTCAAAACATCACTTCTTCCTTTCCGAGCCCCGACGTATGCCCAAACAGTGGTTCCTCCCCACATATGGGGTAACAGCACAAACTGGACAACAAATTTGGGGTCCAATTTATCTTGTTACCCTTGAGAAGATAAAAAAATAGCGGGCTAAAGAATCATTTTTAAAGGAAAAAAAAAATATATATATATTTTTTTTAATTTTCACTGCTCTGCGTTATAAACTTCTGTGAAGCACTTGGGGGTTCAAAGTGCTCACCACACATCTAGAGAAGTTCCTTAAGGGGTCTAGTTTCCAAAATGGTTTCAATTGTGTTTTTTTTTCCACTGTTTAGGCACACAGGAGGTCTCCAAACGCGACATGGTGTCCGCTAACTATTGGAGCTAATTTTACGTTTAAAAAGTCAAATGGCGTTCCTTCCCTTCCGGGCCATGCGGAGCGCCCAAACAGTGGTTTATGACCACATATGAGGTATCGGTGTACTCAGGAGAAATTGCCCAACAAATTTTAGGATCCATTTTATCCTGATGCCCATGTGAAAATGAAAAAATTGATGCTAAAAGAAAATTTTTGTTGCAAAAATTAAAATGTCCATTAATTCTTCCACATTGCTTTAGTTCCTGTGAAGCACCTGAAGGGTTAATAATCTTCTAGAATGTAATTTTGAGTAGCTTCAGGGGTGCAGTTTTTAGAATGGTGTCACTTTTGGGTATTTTCTGCCATATAGACCCCTCAAAGTGACTTCAAATATGAAGTGGTCCCTAAAAAAAAATGGTTTTGTAAATTTTGTTGTAAAAATGAGAAATCGCTGGTCAACTAACAAAAAAAAAAATTTGTTTCCAAAATTGTGCTGATGTAAAGTAGACATGTGGGAAATGTTATTTAATAACTATTTTGTGTAACATACAGTGCCTTGCGAAAGTATTCGGCCACCTGGAACTTTTCAACCTTTTCCCACATATTATGCTTCAAACAAAGATACCAAATGTACATTTTTGGTGAAGAATCAACAACAAGTGGGACACAATTGTGAAGTTGAACGAAATTTGTCGGTTATCTTAATTTTTTGTGGAACTTCAAAAACTGAAAAGTGGGACGTGCAATATTATTCGGCCCCTTTAAATTAATACTTTGTTGCATCACATTTTGCTGCGATTACAGCTGCAAGTCGCTTGGGGTAGGTGTCTATGAGTTTTGTACATCGAGAGACTGAAATTCTTGCCCATTCTTCCTTGGCAAACAGCTCGAGCTCAGTGAGGTTTGTTGGAGATCGTTTGTGAACAGCAGTTTTCAGCTCTTTCCACAGATTCTCGATTGGATTTAGGTCTGGACTTTGACTTGACCATTCTAACACCTGGATACGTTTATTTGTGAACCATTCCATTGTAGATTTTGCTTTAGGTTTGGGATCATTGTCTTGTTGGAAGACAAAACTCCGTCCCAGTCTCAGGTCTTTTGCAGACTCCTACAGGTTTTCTTTAACCCCTTCACCCCCAAGGGTGGTTTGCACGTTCATGACCGGGCCAATTTTTACAATTCTGACCACTGTACCTTTATGAGGTCATAACTCTCGAACGCTTCCATGGATCCCGGTGATTCTGACATTGTTTTCTCGTGACATATTGTACTTCATGTTAGTGGTAAAATTTCATTCAAATAACTTGCGTTTATTTGTGAGAAAAACGGAAATTTGGCGAAAATTTTGAAAATTTCGCAATTTTCCAACTTTGAATTTTTATGCCCTTAAATCACAGAGATAAGGCACACAAAAAACTTGATAACTAACATTTCCCACATGTTTACTTTACATCAGCGCAATTTTGGAACCAAAATTTTTTTTTGTTAGGAAGTTATAAGGGTTAAAAGTTGACCAGCGATTTCTCATTTTTACAACACCATTTTATTTTTAGGACCACATCACATTTGAAGCCACTTTGAGGGGTCTATATGATAGAAAATACACAAAAGTGACACCATTCTAAAAACTGCACCCCTTAAGGTGCTCAAAACCACATTCAAGAAGTTTATTAACCCTTTAGGTGCGTCACAGGAATTTTTTTGAATATTTAAAAAAAAATGAACATCTAACTTTTTTTCATAAAAAAAATACTTCAGGTTCAATTTTTTTTATTTTACCAAGGGTAACAGGAGAAATTGAACTGCAAAAGTTATTGTGCAATTTGTCCTGAGTACGCAGATACCTGATATGTGGGGGGGAACGACTGTTTCGGCGCATGGCAGAGCTCAGAATGGAAGGAGCGCCGTTTGACTTTTTCAATGCAAAATTGGCTGGAATTCAGATTGGACGCCATGTCACGTTTGGAGAGTCCCTGATGTACCTAAACAGTGGAAACCCCCTACAAGTGACCCCATTTTGGAAACTAGACCCCCCAAGGAACTTATCTAGATATGTGGTGAGAACTTTGAACCCACAAGGGCTTTACAGAAGTTTATAACGTACAGCGGTACAATTAAAAAATCATATTTTTTCCACAAAAACGATATTTTCACCCCAATTTTTATTTTCCCAAGGGTAACAGGACCCTAAAAGTTATTGTGCAATTTGTCCTGAGTACGCTGATACCCCACATGTGGGGGTAAACCACTATTTGGGCGCATGGCAGAGCTCGGAAGGGAAGCAGCGCCATTTGACGTTTTTGGCTGGAATTGAGATCGGACACCATGTCGCGTTTGGAAAACCCCTGATGTACCAAAACAGTGGAAACCCCCCACAAATGACACCATTTTGGAAACTAGACCCCCTAAGGAACTTATCTAGATGTGTGGTGAGAACTTTGAACCCCCATGGGCTTCACAGAAGTTTATAACATAAAGCCATACAATTAAAAAATCATATTTTTTAAACAAAAATGATCTTTTCACCCTCAATTCTTATTTTTCCAAGGGTAACAGGACCCTAAAAGTTATTGTGCAATTTGTCCTGAGTACGCTGATACCCCACATGTGGGGGTAAACCACTATTTGGGCGCATGGCAGAGCTCGGAAGGGAAGCAGCGCCATTTGACGTTTTTGGCTGGAATTGAGATCGGACACCATGTCGCGTTTGGAAAACCCCTGATGTACCAAAACAGTGGAAACCCCCCACAAATGACACCATTTTGGAAACTAGACCCCCTAAGGAACTTATCTAGATGTGTGGTGAGCACTTTGACCCCCCCAGTGCTTCACAGAAGTTTACAACGCCCGGGCGTGAAAATAAAAAATTCGTATTTTTTCCACAAACATGATCTTTTAGTCACCATTTTTTTATTTTCCCAAGGGTACCAGGAGAAATTGGACCCCAAAAGTTGTTGTCCAATTTGTCCTGAGTATGCTGATACCCCATATGTGGGAGAAAACTACTGTATGGGCACACGTCGGGGCTCGGAAGGGAAGTAGTGACGTTTTGGAATGCAGACTTTGATGGAATGGTCTGCGGGTGTGATATTGCCTTTGGAGAGCCCCTAATGTACCTAAACAGTGGAAACCCCCCACAAATGACACCATTTTGTAAACTAGACCCCCCAAGGAACTTATCTAGATGTGTGGTGAGCACTTTGACCCCCCCAGTGCTTCACAGAAGTTTACAACGCCCGGGCGTGAAAATAAAAAATTCGTATTTTTTCCACAAACATGATCTTTTAGTCACCATTTTTTTATTTTCCCAAGGGTACCAGGAGAAATTGGACCCCAAAAGTTGTTTTCCAATTTGTCCTGAGTACGCTGCTACCCCATATGTGGGAGAAAACTACTGTATGGGCACACGTCAGGGCTCGGAAGGGAAGTAGTGACGTTTTGGAATGCAGACTTTGATGGAATGGTCTGCGGGTGTCATGTTGCCTTTGGAGAGCCCCTAATGTACCTAAACAGTGGAAACCCCCCACAAATGACACCATTTTGTAAACTAGACCCCCCCAAGGAACTTATCTAGATGTGTGGTGAGCACTTTGACCCCCCCAGTGCTTCACAGAAGTTTACAACGCCCGGGCGTGAAAATAAAAAATTCGTATTTTTTCCACAAACATGATCTTTTAGTCACCATTTTTTTTATTTTCCCAAGGGTACCAGGAGAAATTGGACCCCAAAAGTTGTTTTCCAATTTGTCCTGAGTACGCTGCTACCCCATATGTGGGAGAAAACTACTGTATGTGCACACGTCAGGGCTCGGAAGGGAAGTAGTGACGTTTTGGAATGCAGACTTTGATGGAATGGTCTGCGGGTGTCATGTTGCCTTTGGAGAGCCCCTAATGTACCTAAACAGTGGAAACCCCCCACAAATGACACCATTTTGTAAACTAGACCCCCCAAGGAACTTATCTAGATGTGTGGTGAGCACTTTGACCCCCCCAGTGCTTCACAGAAGTTTACAACGCCCGGGCGTGAAAATAAAAAATTCGTATTTTTTCCACAAACATGATCTTTTAGTCACCATTTTTTTTATTTTCCCAAGTGTACCAGGAGAAATTGGACCCCAAAAGTTGTTGTCCAATTTGTCCTGAGTACGCTGACACCCCATATGTGGGAGAAAACTACTGTATGGACACACGTCGGGGCTCGGAAGGGAAGCAGTGACGTTTTGGAACGCAGACTTTGATGGAATGGTCTGCGGTTGTCATGTGCGTTTGGAGAGCCCCTGATGTACCTAAACTATTGAAACTCCCCACAAGTGACCCCATTTTGGACACTAGACCCCCCACGGAACTTATCTAGATGTGTGGTGAGCACTTTGAACCCCCAAGTGCTTCACAGAAGTTTATAACACTCGGACGTGAAAATAGAAAAATCATTTTTTTTCCACAAAAATGATATTTTTGCCCCCAATTTTTTATTTTCCTAAGGGTAACAGGAGAAATTGGACCCCAAAAATTGTTTTGCAATTTGTCCTGAGTAGGCTGATACCCTACATGAGGGGGTAAAACACTGTTTGGGCGCATAGCAGAGCTTGGAAGGGAAGGAGCACCATTTGACTTTTTCAACTCAGAATTGGCTGGAATTGAGATCAGACGCCATGTTGCATTTGGAGAGCCCCTGATGTGCCCAAACAGTGGAAACCCCCAATTCTAACTCCAACCCGAACCCCAACACGCCCCTAACCCTAGCCCTAACCCTAGCCCTAACCCTAGCCCTAACCCTAGCCCTAACCCTAGCCCTAGCCCTAACCCTAACCCTAGCCCTAACCCTAACCCTAGCCCTAACCCTAACCCTAACCCTAGCCCTAACCCTAACCTAACCCTACCCCAACACACCCCTAGCCCTAACCCTAGCCCTAACCCTAATGGAAAAATGGAAATAAATACATTTTTTTTGTTTTATTATTTTTCCCTAACTAAAGGGGTGATAACGGGGGGTTTGATTTACTATTTATGGCGGTTTTTATGTTTGGCGGCTGTCGCACGCTAAAAGACGCTTTTTATTGTAAAAATAGTTTTTGCATCACCACATATTGAGAGCTATAATTTTTCCGTATTTTGACCCACCGAGTCATGTGAGGTCTTATTTTTTGCGGGACGAGTTGACGTTTTTATTGGTACCATTTTCGGGCACGTGAAATTTTTTGATCGCTTTTTATTCCGATTTTTGGGACGCAGAATGAACAAAAACCAGCGTTTCATGAATTTCTTTTGGGGGGGGTGCGTTTACACCGTTCCGCGTACGGTAAAATTGATAAAGCGCTTTTATTCTTCGGGTCAGTACGGTTACAGCGATACCTCATTTAGGTCTTTTTTTATGTTTTTGTCGGTTTTATGCAATGAAAACTATTTTATATAAAAAATAATTATTTTTGCATCGCTTTATTCTGCGAGTTATAACTTTTTTATTTTTTTGCTGATGATGCTGTGTGGCGGCTTGTTTTTTGCGGGACAAGATGACGTTTTCAGCGGTACCATGGATATTTATATGCGTCTTTTTGATCTCGCGTTATTGCACTTTTTGTTTGGCGGTATGATAATAAATCATTATTTTTTGCTTCGTTTTTTATTTTTATTTTTTAAGGGGTTCGCTAAAGGGGTTAACTAATGGGACAGTTTTATAGGGCAGGTCGTTACGGACGCGGCGATACCTAATATGTGTACATTTATTGTTTTTTTTTTTTATTATTTTAAAAAAATGAATTTATTGGGGAATATTTTTTTTTTTTTTTACTAATTTATTTGGCGATTTTTTTTAATTTATTTTTACACTTTTTTTTTAATTTTTTTTTACTTTATTACATAGTCCCAGGTGGGACATCACTGTCCTGTGACAGATCGCTGATCTGTCACATCACAGATCACTGTGACAGATCAGCAATCTGTCACAGGCAGTGGACAAGGCTTCCTCATGCCTGCGCTTTGCAGGCACTGAGGAAGCCAGCTTCCCCAGGCCCCCGAAGGCCCCCGTCGCCATCTTGGATTCGGGGGCCTGGAGGATAGGAGTCCCCCGCAGCAGCGCTGCACATTGCGCTGCCGTGGGGGGCTCAGGGAAGCACGGAGGGAGCCCCCTCCCTGCCGATGCTTCCCTTTAACTCCCGGTACACCGCGATCGCGTTTGATCGCGGTGTGCAAGGGGTTAATGTGTCGGGGGCGGTCCGTGACCGCCCCTGACACATTGTGCCGGGTGTCAGCTGTGATAATCAGCTGACACCCGGCCGCGATCAGCGGCGCTCACCACGTGGGCGCCGCTGATCGCGGTAGACGTACTATCCCGTCCCCGGTCATACGGGCCCGGGTACCGTGGACGGGATAGTACGTCTCATGTCAGGAAGGGGTTAAGAAGGGTCCTGTATTTGGCTCCATCCATCTTCCCCCATCGATTTTAATCATCTTCCCTGTCCCTGCTGAAGAAAAGCAGCTCCAAACCATGATGCTGCCACCACCATGTTGGACAGTGGGGATGGTGTGTACAGGGTGATGAGCTGTGTTGCCTTTACGCCAAACATATTGTTTGGCATTGTTGCCAAAAAGTTCGATTTTGGTTTCATCTGATCAGAGCACCTTCTTCCACATGTTTGCTGTGTCTCCCAGGTGGCTTGTTGCAAACTCTAAACCACACTTTTTATGGATATCTTTGAGAAATGGCTTTCTTCTTGCCACTCTTCCATAAAGGCCAGATTTGTGCAGTGTATGACTGATTGTTGTCCTATGGACAGACTGTCCCACCTCAGCTGTAGATCTCTGCAGTTCATCCAGAGTGATCATGGGCCTCTTGACTGCATCTCTGATCAGTCTTCTCCTTGTTTGAGATGAAAATATAGAGGGAGGGCCAGGTCTTGGTAGATTTGCGGTGGTATGATACTTCTTCCATTTCAATATGATCGCTTGCACAGTGCTCCTTGGGATGTTTAAAGTTTTGGATCCAAATCCAGCTTTAAACTTCTCCACAACAGTATCACGGACCTGCCTGTTGTGTTCCTTGGTCTTCATGATGCTCTCTGTGCTTCAAACAGAACCCTGAAATTATCACAGAGCAGGTGCATTTATACGGAGACTTGATTACACATAGGTGGATTATATTTATCATCATTAGTTATTTAGGACAACATTGGATCATTCAGAGATCCACAATGAACTTCTGGAGTGAGTTTGATGCACTGAAATTAAAGGGGCTGAATAATATTGCACGCCCCACTTTTCAGTTTTTGAATTTCCACAAAAATTTGAAATAACCAACAAATTTCATTCAACTTCACAATTATGTCCCACTTGTTGATTCTTCACCAAAAACTTACATTTGGTATCTTTATGCTTGAAGCATGATATGGGGGAAAAAGGTTGAAAAGTTCCAGGGGGCCGAATACTTTCGCAAGGCACTGTAACTCTCTGGTTTAACAGAATAAAAATTCAAAATTTGAAAATTGTGAAATTTTCAATATTTTCGCCAAATTTCCGTTTTTTTCACAAATAAATGCAAAAATTAATCGACCTAAATTTACCATTAACATGAAACCCAATCCATCACAAAAAAACAATCTCAGAATCGCTAGGATCCGTTGAAGCGTTCCTGAGTTATTACCTCAAAGTGACACTGGTCAGAATTGCAAAAAATGGCAGGTCATGAAGGTCAAAATAGGCTAGGTCATGAAGGGGTTAATGTAGAACATCCTTCTTAAGTAGTTTTCCTTTAATTGGACTCACCTGGCAAACTAATTATCACAGGTGTTTGCGATTGATTTCAGTGATCCAAAGACCCCTCTAGACAAGATCACCCATGAGTTTATTTGAAAAACAAAAAATTTCAAATTTATGACATTTTATTCCAATTTGCATAATAATTTGGAATGCAGTGTAGAAGCAGAGATAAAACTAGTGAAAGAGGGTAATGTAACTTTTGGATGTAACTGAACATTGGGCCTCAAGAGGCAGAGTTATTTTAGGACGCTAGCCACCTCAGTCCAACAATACAAAATTTGCCAACCAATTACTTTGTGAAGAGAACGCATAGACATCAAAGCACCTACCGTACTTTATCTTTCCAGCAGGTCAATCTGGCTATGGACCACAAAATGCCTGTAGTTTGCACTGCTGTGTGGGAACTAGACTATGTAAGAATTTTAAGTTTTATAGTATTGCCACAAATGGTCGACATGTTGCATGAGGTCACTGTTACTACTGTGAGCCCTTTGGGACACTAATAATTTTGAAAGTTCTGCCTTGGCACAACAAATATTTTAGGGCCGATAGGAGCACTTTCCTTAGCTAAGTTACTTTGGGGGACTAATACTATTAAGCTGACGTTGCTTGGCACTTTAGGGATGCTCTAGTTAAGTTACCGTAATTATTTTAGGGGACACCATGTGAGCACTTATCTTTAGGGCAAGCTGATAGGCACTATAGGGGCATTCTGGTTGTACAATTAATTCCATTACTTAGCCTTACTAAATAAAGAGAAAATATGCAGAGTGCAATTATTTTTTAACTTGCTACAGTTACTTGTGAGGTGCGTGAGCGGTACACAGCTGTTTTCTGTGGGGAGCAGCATGTGGAAGCCATTACAGTGGAGGACAATGTGCTTACAACTATTTCAGCAGCACCATCTGCTTAGAGGTCACTATTATTTCAGCAATAATGCCTCTAGGGGTACTAAGCGCCACAGTAATAGCTTTAGCAGTAGTATGACACCTGCAGGGCATCAGGATGAGGAGTTTGTGGTCTAGAAGGATCGAGGAACCAGGACTGCTTAAGGCAAGTTGTGGTTGGATGAAGCATTCCATCTGGCACACAATACCAGGACTACAGTACATAGGAAAACTCAGATTATATTTTACTATTCATTTTTACACTTGTATTACAGTCCCATGCTCAACCATCAAGAGTGGTTGGTAAAGAAATTGTCATGTTACTACAAACGGATCATCAAAGCAACTGCTTTATGTTTCTGGTCTTTCCTGCTGTTATAATCTCAGTTATATTAATGCTTCATGTAGGCTAGCTACACATGATCTTTTATCGTGCAAATGCTATAACTGCAGGCACAGACCTGATCATACATAAATAATTGTTGGAATCGCTTCATCCGGACACATTGAAACATGGATTATTGTGAGTACTCACCGTAAAATCCTTTTCTCCGAGACGCTCATTGGGGGATACAGGTACTGTGGGTGTATGCTACAGCCATCTGGAGGCTGACACTAGGCAAACAACACAAGGTTAGCTCCTCCCCCGCCGTATACACCCTCGCCCTGATTGCGGGCGGAAGCCAGTTTAGTGTAAAAGCAGTAGAACAACAACAATCAGCCTTAATGCAGTAAACAATATGTCTGGCAAGGGACCACCCTGATACTTACGAAAAAAAAGGCACATTAATTAAATAAACACGAGCCAACCGGCTGACAGGGTGGGTGCTGTGTCCCCCCAATGAGCGTCTCGGAGAAAAGGATTTTTTGGTGAGTACTCACAAATATCCATGTTTCTCCTTCGTCTCATTGGGGGACACAGGTACTGTGGGACGTCCTAAAGCAGTCTCTGGGTGGGAGATTGACTCACCGATCCAAGCTGCATGCACCTCTTTTGTTCAAAGGTGCGCCACTGCTGCTTGGAGTATCCTTCTACACAGGCTCGCATCCGCCGAAGCCTGAGTATGGATACTGTAATGTTTAGTAAATGTGTGCAGGCTGGACCAGGTTGCTGCCTTGCATACCTGTTCCGCCGAGGCCTGATGCCGAAGCGTCCAAGAGGCGCCCATTGCCCGAGTAGAATGCGCTTTGATCCCTGCTGGAACTGACGCACCTCTGATATGATAGGCCTCCTGAATAGCTAAACGGATACATATGGCTATGGTCGCCTTTGAGGCCGCGAGCCCCCTCCTGCACCCCTCAGGGAGCACGAACAGCGTATCCGTCTGGCGAAAAGGTGCCGTCCGCGACACGTACCTCCTGAGTGCTCTCACCAGGTCTAAGGTGTGAAGAGCTTTCTCTACGCGATGCACCGGTGCCGGACAGAATGAAGGCAAGACAATATCCTCATTGATGTCAAAAGAGGACATCATCTTCGGAAGAAAGGGGGGAGCTGGTCTAAGCACCACCTTATCCTTGTGGAAAACGAGAAAAGGTGCTCGGCAAGATAGGTGAGTTTCGGAGTTGGCGGCCCTAACGGAGGTAATGGCTACCAAAAATACCACCTTCCAAGAAAGGAACGATAAGGAAATATCCTGCAGCGGCTCGAAGAGCGCTTCCTGCAGAACGCTCAGGACCAGGTTAAGATCCCAGGTGTCCATCGGCGCATTATAGGGGGGTACTAGATGAGAGACTCCCTGGATGAAGGTCTTAACCTGCATATTAGTAGCAATCTTTCATTGGAACAGGACAGACAGCGCCGATATCTGTCTCCTAAGGGAGCTCGGGGCCAGCCCCGAGTCTAGGCCTGATTGAAGAAAGGCCAAGGTGTTGGGAATAGAGAACGTCAGGGGCGAATGACCCCGCTCTCGACACCAAGTGAAGAAAATTTTCCAGGTGTGATGGTAAATTCTCGCTGAGGTCGGTTTCCTGGCGCTAACCATTGTGGCGACCACCTCACGCTCAAAACCTGCTTGAGTTAGAATCCAAGATTTAACGGCCATGCCCTCAAACACAGGGCCCCTGAGTTCGGGTGGAAGATCGGTCCCTGGTGCAGTAGATCTGGGCGCTCTGGTAGTCGCCATGGGACGTCGGTGAGCAGCTGCACAAGATCTGCGTACCACGCCCGTCGGGGCCAGTCTGGTGCCAGCAGAATTGCTGGGACCCCCTCTGCTTTGATCTTCCTGATGACCCTCGGAAGCAATGGCAACGGAGGAAACAGATATGGAAGGTGAAACTGGTTCCATGGTAAGACAAACGCATCCACCCCGAACGCTCGTGGGTCTCGTGACCGAGCGACGAACACAGGCACCTTGGTGTTCGTTCTGGACGCCATCAGGTCCACATCCAGTGTTCCCCACCGTTGGCAAATTTGCTGGAAGACCTCGGGGTGCAGGGCCCATTCCCCAGCCACGACCTCTTGTCGGCTGATGAAGTCCGCTGCCCAATTTTCTACGCCTGGGATGTAGACTGCCGAAATTATCGACTGGTTCTTCTCGGCCCAATGAAACACCTGTGCCATCTCGCGCATGGTTGCCCTGCTGCGTGTGCCCCCGATGATTTACGTAAGCCACAGCTGTGGCGTTGTCTGACTGTATCCGAATGGGCCGGCCTGCTAGGAGGTACTGGAAATGCTGCAGCGCCTGCCAGATCGCTCGTATTTCCAACAAGTTTATCGGAAGACGAGCTTCCTGTTGCGACCACTGGCCTTGTGCCGTGTGGTAGCGAAAAACCGCTCCCCAGCCGAGGAGACTGGAGTCGGTCGTGACCACTAGCCAGTGGTCTGGGGGAAACGGCTTTCCCTGAAGAAGGGAGGATCTGGTCGTCCACCACTCCAGCGATTGCCTGACCTGAGAGGCTAGCCGGCACCGCTGATCGAGGGTGAACGGATTCTTGTCCCAGACTGACAAGAGAGCGTGCTGTAGGGGTCGAAGATGAAATTGAGCAAACGGAATTGCTTCCATTGCTGCCACCATCTTCCCCAGTATCCTCATACCAAACCGAATGGTGTGAGTGACCGGCTGCTGGAGCTTCAGGACTCCCTGTCGGAGCGCTAGGGCCTTGTTTTGAGGGAGACTTACCAACCCTTGGGAGGTATCGAAGACCATTCCAAGAAAAACAATCCTCCGAGCTGGGACCAGAGATGATTTCTTCCTGTTGACCAACCAACCTAAGCGGGAGAGTGTATCCAGTGTAATGCTGACATTCTCCTTGCACGCCTGAAACGAGGGACCCTTCAC
Source organism: Dendrobates tinctorius (assembly GCF_039654945.1). Classification (NCBI taxonomy): domain Eukaryota; kingdom Metazoa; phylum Chordata; class Amphibia; order Anura; family Dendrobatidae; genus Dendrobates; species Dendrobates tinctorius. Next base: position 38,368,355 of record NW_027361714.1, read on the forward strand.
CAAGAGGTCGTCCAAATATGGCAAGACGACTATGCTCCTCGAGTGTAAGATGGCCATCACAACTGCCATTACCTTCGTGAACACTCTGGGGGCGGTGGCTATCCAGAATGGGAGTGCTGCGAATTGAAAATGTCGCCCATTCATGGCGAACCGAAGAAACTTTCGATGCGGAGGAAAAATGGGAACGTGCAGGTAAGCATCCTGAATGTCGATCGAGGCTAAGTATTCTCCCTGCTCCATGGCTGCTATAACAGAACGGAGAGATTCCATCCTGAAATGTTTGACTCTGATGAACCTGTTTAAGAGCTTCAGGTCCAAAACTGGTCTGATCATCCCGTCTTTTTTGGGGACCGCGAACAGATTGGAATAAAAACCTTGAGCTTTTTCGTGCTCTGGTACGGGAACAATACCTCCGTTGTCTAGGAGTGAATCGATGGCCCCTAGCAGCGCTTTTGCCCAAGACTCCACCTTGGGAAGTCGGGAGGGAAAAATCCATGTTGGAGGGTACCTAATGAACTCTATCTTGTACCCTGAAGTCACCAGTTCTACCACCCATAAGCCGTGTGCTACCTCGGCCCAGATATGGCGAAAAAGGAGCAGGCGGCCCCCCACCCTGCTGCTGTTGCCTACCAAAGGCTCCGAGTCATTTGGCTGTGGGCCTCTGGGTCCTGGCTCCTCTCGACCTAGGCTGGCGAGCGTGCATCCTTCCCACCGGTATGGGTCTATATGAGACCTGTCGCTCCCTATCCTGGTTGAAGCGAGGTGGGCTGGTCGAACTGGCTGCTGCCATCCATCCGATGTTGCGAAAAGCTCGAAAACGTGTCGTGACCTGACGAAAAGGCTGTTTCGCCTTTTGCTGCGGGAGGAAGCTACTTTTCCCTCCTGTCGCATAGGAGATGAGCCGATCCAACTTCTCCCCGAACAGGCGGCCTCCCTGACAGGGCAAGGAAGTCAAGGACTTCTTGGAAATTGAATCGGCTCGCCAAGTTCTCAACCAGAGGGCTCTCTTAATAGCCATCGCGTTAGCGGCCGCAAATGCTGCACAATTAGCCGCATCCAAAGACGCATTAATTAAGTAGTCTCCAGCCATAGCAATCTGACTTGCGCCCTCAGACACCTCCACAGGTAGTCCTCTATCCTGCAAGGCATTATTCAAAGACTCTGACCATGACATCATGGCCTTGGCTACCCACGTCGCCACGAACGAAGGGGCGAGCGCCGAACCTGATGCCTCGAAAATTGATCGCGCCAAACCCTCTATGAGCCGATCCGTGGGGTCCTTAATGGACGAGCCACTAGGCACCGACAACAAGGACTTCGAGGCCAGGCGTGATACTGGCGGGTCCACCACTGGGGATTCTGCCCATTTCTTACAGAGTTCCGGGGCAAATGGGTATCTCGCCTCTATAGGTTTCTGACCCGAGAAGCTCTTGTCTGGGCGTTCTCTGTGGTGCTGCACTATATCCTCAAATTCTGGGTGAGTGCCAAATACTCTATGCGGGTGCTTGACCCGCTTAAAGGCTACCTTATGGCTCGCGGCCAAGGTAGCATCATCTTCGATCCCCAGGGTTTGATTGACAGCTTCAATGAGGCTGTCCACTGTCTCCCGGCTTCCCGGGGTACCTAGATCAAGTGGCTCGTCTGAGTCACGATCCAAACTCTGCCCGCTCCCGCTCGCTGGTGAAAGGGAGCGTGATGCTGAACTACCTGATGCCGAGGCACCGGATAAGCCGGGAGACCTCGTATGGGTTCGTTTCCTTCGCCTCTGTCTGGCATGGGAACGGCCCCTGCAGGCCGGAGGTTCCTGTGAGGTGGAGGACCCTTCCCAGATAAGCGAGCCACTATCCTTGCCTCCCTTTGGGGCGTGAAGGGACTCGATCGCCTTTGTAAGCGAAGCCATAGACTGGGATAATGATAGCGCCCATTCCGGAGGATTCGTTTCTCTGGATTGAGTCACTGAGGGAGGCTCCTGGGCGCGTTCGTAGTCGCAGGCCTCGCACACTTTGGCGCTCTGCGCTCGTGGAAACGGGGCCTTACAAGAAGTGCATGCAGCGTAGAGAAAAGTGTGCGTCTTCCCTTTCCCGGCCATATTGAGCCTGCTAGGCGTTTTATATATCCAAACCAAAAAAATGCTTTTTTTTTTCTATATGGGAGGGGAGGGGTGGGGGAGGAGAGGCCCCCTTGCTGTTTTAGTGGTCTCCGCAGCCTGCACTTACCCGACCTGTGCCCCCCGACTGCATGCCCGACCTTCTGTATCTCCGTGGGGTAAGCCGACCTCTTCCCTGGTCGCGGCCTACCCCGCACTAAAGCCGGGGCCTGGATTTATCCGGCGCCCGCCCAGCGCTCCAAGGGGCGGGCCACCGGAAGTGACGCATCGCGCCGATGGCGGTACATCCGCCGCGGCCTACCGGTGGCGAAAAAACGGGGGCTAAATTTTTCTCCCCCCGCCCGCTGTGCCGTGAAATGCTGCGGCGGCAGCGGTGCGCCGCGGCCCTGGGGAGACGCACACTGCTGCCTGCCACTGCTGCCCAGGAGCCCCCCGCACCTTGAGTCGCTGAACACAGGATCCAGGTAGGCCCTTTAGGGCGACCAGGGAGCGGGGGCTGGTGAAGGGATCCTTCAGCCGAGGAGAGGGACCGTCCGCCTCCTTGCAGCACCTTCGTCTTGCGTTGGTGGAGCAGTGGGAGTCGCTCGGACCGTCTTGTGCCTCTGAATAGCCCATAGTTTCTCTACCAAGGGGTGGTCAGGGCTAGGTCCGGCATCATGTCCCACATCGCGGGAAAGGATACGTGGAGACGACACTCGCACGTGCTCGCCCGTTGCTGGTTTGGGGAAATCGGACCCTTTCAATAGGATCCGTTGCCCCCTGTCTCTTCTTCTTAGAAAAAATAAAGAAAAGAAAGTTCTGGGGAAAATGCCCAGATTTGTCCCACGTCGCGGGAAAGGATACGTGGAGACGACACTCACACGTGCTCGCCCGTTGATGGTTTGGGGAAATCGGACCCTTTCAATAGGATCCGTTGCCCCTGTCTAATCTTCATGGACAAAAAAAAAAAGTCTGGAGAAAAAGGACCAGACGTGTGCCTCCATAGACACTAAGCAAAAAAACTGGCTTCCGCCCGCAATCAGGGCGAGGGTGTATACGGCGGGGGAGGAGCTAACCTTGTGTTGTTTGCCTAGTGTCAGCCTCCAGATGGCGGTAGCATACACCCACAGTACCTGTGTCCCCCAATGAGACGAAGGAGAAAAACAAAACTACTACCAGTAATTATGATATCATTTTTTAATTTAAATGTTGATGAGAAAAGAGAGAGAGAGACAGAGAAAAGAGAGAGAGAGAAAAGAGAGAGAGAGAAAAGAGAGAGAGAGAAAAGAGAGAGAGAGAAAAGAGAGAGAGAGAAAAGAGAGAGAGAGAGAAAAGAGAGAGAGAGAGAAAAGAGAGAGAAAAGAGAGAGAGAGAGAGAAAAGAGAGAGAGAGAAAAGAGAGAGAGAGAAAAGAGAGAGAGAGAAAAGAGAGAGAGAGAAAAGAGAGAGAGAGAAAAGAGAGAGAGAGAAAAGAGAGAGAGAGAAAAGAGAGAGAGAGAAAAGAGAGAGAGAGAAAAGAGAGAGAGAGAAAAGAGAGAGAGAGAAAAGAGAGAGAGAGAAAAGAGAGAGAGAGAAAAGAGAGAGAGAGAAAAGAGAGAGAGAGAAAAGAGAGAGAGAGAAAAGAGAGAGAGAGAAAAGAGAGAGAGAGAAAAGAGAGAGAGAAAAGAGAGAGAGAAAAGAGAGAGAGAAAAGAGAGAGAGAGAAAAGAGAGAGAAAAGAGAGAGAGAGAAAAGAGAGAGAGAGAAAAGAGAGAGAGAGAAAAGAGAGAGAAAAGAGAGAAAAGAGAGAGAGAAAAAGAGAGAGAGAAAAGAGAGAGAGAAAAAGAGAGAGAGAAAAAGAGAGAGAAAAGAGAGAGAGAGAGAAAAGAGAGAGAGAGAGAAAAGAGAGAGAGAAAAGAGAGAGAGAGAGAAAAGAGAGAGAGAGAGAAAAGAGAGAGAAAAAAGAGAGAGAGAGAAAAAAGAGAGAGAGAGAAAAAAGAGACAGAGAGAAAAAAAGAGAGAGAGAGAAAAGAGAGAGAGAGAAAAGAGACTTGGGTTTAGAACACCCCTTTATGTTATGGTTATCTGACCAAAAAACCTAAAAATAAATTACATATTAAGTAAGGATAAGAAAGACATACTCACATACTTCCCTAGTATCAATGAGCTTAAAAAATAGAACAATGCAAAGCAGCCAAATATCAATCCAATCACTGTGTTACTAACACCTTTCTTTGTTGCCTAGAAAAAGGAGAAACAAAATATGAGTATCGTAAAGGAAAAAAAACGGATTACTTACCGGTAATACTCTTTTGTAGAGTCCACGACAGCACCCACAGAGAGGGGATCCACCCCAGGAACAGGAAACCTACAGAGAGATAAATGGGGTCGGTCCCCCTCGCTCCCTCAGTTTGGATTACAGAGAACCAAGAGGAACCGCCATACATGTTTTAGTCAATTTGGTAGCCAAATAGTTGACCCTTATAAACTATCTATTGCTCTACAACCTAAGAAATACCTTATCTTTTCTCTTTTTTTTTTTTCTCCCCCACCACCAAGGAGAACCATGTGTGAGTCCTAAATTAAGGGAGGGAAGTGAACGGGTGCTGTCGTGGACTCTACAAAAGAGTATTACCGGTAAGTAATCAGGTTTTTTCTCTTCGCCACGACAGCACCCACTGAGACTTTCAGAGATAGTCATTTGGGAGGGTACACCGTGCTAAGGACTGCTCTACCGAAGTTTAAGTCGTCAGAGGATGATAAGTCTAGTCTATAATGGTTATAAAATGTAGATGGAGAAGACCAAGTTGCAGCCTTACATATTAGCTCAATTGGAACGCCTGCTCTCTCTGCCCAGGAGGATGATATGGCTCGGGTAGAATGCGCTTTTACTCCCTGTGGAAGGTCTTCTCCCATTGCTGAATATGCCACCGCGATCGCATCTCTGATCCACCTGGACAGCGTGCTTTTCGTCACTCCAGACCCTTTCTTGTTACCCTGAAAGGAAACAAAAAGAGACCTACTCTGCCTCCAGGGGCTGGTTCTATCTAAGTAGGTTAGGACTGCTCTTCTGACATCTAGTGTCTGAAATCTAGCTTCTTCTGGTGTCCCTGGGCTCTCATAGAAGGAGGGAAGGCAGACCTCTTGGGCTCTAGGAAATTTAGTAGCACTCTTGGGGAGATAGGACGGGTCTGTTTTTAACACCAGTTTGTCGTGACTCACTGACAGGAATGGGGGATCTACCGATAGTGCCTGGAGATCCCCTACCCTTCTCGCCGAGACCAGGGCTACCAGTAGGGCAGTTTTAAATGAAAGGTATTTTAATGATGCCAGGTGCATAGGTTCAAAAGGGGCCTGAGTTAATGCATCTAAGACCAAGTTAAGGTCCCACGTAGGCACCTGAGGGATGTGGACTGGAGTTGCCCTCTGACAAGCTGAAATAAACCGGGCTACCCATCTATTGCCTGCCACATTATGATTATATAAGCCCCTAGAGCAGATACGTGAACTTTCAGAGTGTTAACCGAGAGTCCTAGCTCACGGCCCCTCTGCAGGAATTCTAGAATAGCCCTAATGGGTACCTCACTGGAGAGCTTTGCGGTGTGAAAGGTTAAGAATTTCTTCCATATTTTTACGTAAATTTTTGTTGTGGACTCCTTTCTACTCTCTAGTAGCGTATTAACAAGATTATTTGAGAATCCTCTTAATTTTAATAACCTCCTTTCAAATTCCATGCCGATAGGTGCAAGGATTTGACTTGGGGATGGTGGCAGGGTCCCTGGGAGAGAAGGTCCCGACGTAGTGGGAGGATCCAAGGGTCGGTTATCGACATGGCTCTCAACCAAGAAAACCACGGCCTCTTGGGCCAAAAAGGGGCTATTAAGATTACTCTTGCCCCCTCTTCCCTTATCTTCCTGATCACTGTCGGTAGCAATATCATAGGGGGGGAAGGCGTAGGCCTGTTGAAATGTCCAGGGTATCTGTAGGGCATCGAGGACGTCTGGATTGTCCTCCCTGTACAGTGAAGCAAACTTTTCTATGCGTCTGTTGGCTCTTGTCGCGAACAGATCTATGTTTGGTTTGCCCCATTTGGCAGTTATCATTTTGAAGATGTGTTGGTTGAGAACCCACTCTCCTTGGTGTAAAGTTTGGCGACTGAGATAGTCCGCTCTGGAATTGTCTATTCCTCTGATGTGGGTGGCGGATAAGGAGTGGAGATGTAATTCGGCCATCTCTAGGATATCCTGCGCGATAGACATGAGCGGTCCTGATCGCGTATCTCCTTGCCGGTTTATGTATGCCACCGATGTGATGTTGTCTGTGCGGATTCTCGTGTGGGTACCTTTTAGCTGCGGAAGAAATCTAGATATAGAAAAATATATCGCTTTTAACTCTCTCATATTAAACGAGGTCTCTGTTTCAAGTTCGGACCACCGACCCTGCACCATGTTTTCACCTAGATGGGCTCCCCATCCCGAGGGGCTAGCGTCCATGGTAACCACTCTAGAGGGGGTAATCCACCATGGAACACCTCATGTTAGATTGTTAGGGTTTAACCACCACTTTAAAGAGCTGATTACCTCCATTGATAGAGATATTCTCATATTCATCTGCCCGTGTAGCCTCTCTGTTTCCCGTAAAATGGCCCACTGCAATTTTCTGGAATGGAATTGGGCCCACTGTACTGCTGGAATGCATGATATTAGGGAGCCTAATAAGGACATGCCCTCTCGCAAGGTCATTGAGCTCTTATCGCACGCCCTCCGTACTTTGTTAATCAAGGTTCGTGTTTTTACATCTGGTAAGAAACATCTCTGACTTACAGAGTCTACATGAAGGCCTAGGAACGTCTGGCAGGTTACCGGTTGCAGTCTGGACTTTTCCCAGTTGATCAGCCAGCCTAGTGTCTGCAGGGATGAGATTATGTTAGCTACTCTTGCTTCGCATTGGGATACCGAATCCCCCATTATAAGCAGGTCATCCAAGTACGGGACTATCACGGTGTCACTTAGCCTTAAGTACGACATCACCTCTAGCATCAGCTTGGTAAAAACGCGGGGTGCCATGGATAATCCGAACGGCATCGCCGTGAACTGGAAGTGTCGTATCTGGCCCTTTATCAAGACTGCTACACGAAGGAACTTCTGGTGCTCTCTGTATATGGGGAGATGATAATAGGCATCTTTTAGGTCCAATACTGCCATATAGCACCTAGGGAACAGGTTCTTAATTGCTGAGCGTATCGATTCCATTTAAAGGCCCGCAGCCTTAGAAATGAATTAAGCTTTTTTAAATTAATTATCGTTCTAAAGGAACCATCCCGCTTGGGTACTAAGAATAGGAGAGAATAGAATCCCGTTCCCCACTCTTCTTTTGGCAATTCTATCAGAACCTGTTTAGACAAGAGCCCCGTTATCTCTATTTCCAAGGCTTGCTGTTGCGCTGGGGACTTCAGGGAAGTCAATAGGAAGGAGTTCGGTGGGCACCGAACAAACTCTAGCCTTAGACCTGATGACACGATATTAATTGCCCAAGAGTTCGATGTTATTTTCTGCCACTGACGACCATATTTTAGTAGCCTGCCACCTACCGGTGTTTTATCGCTACCGGAACCTGTCCCCTGGCCTAAAGGGACGCTTTCCGAATAAGTTGCCCCTCTGTTTGGCATCTTTATTACCCCAACGTTCCTGGGATCTGAAGTCCTTTTTCTTCCCAAATGGAGGCTTCCTGAAGGCTCTCCTGTTAAAGGGAATGTATGGGTTAGGGAATCCTTTCTTCCTCTTCCCCCGCTTTTGTTAGGATGTCATCCAACTGAGTGCCAAACAGGTACTTACCCTGACACGGCATAGTACAGAGTTTGGTTTTAGTTTGTATGTCACCTCTCCAACCCTTCAACCATAGGGCTCTTCGGGTTGTGTTGGTTAAACCTGCCGTTCTGGCAGATAGAGGAAGTCAGCTGAGGCGTCGGATAAGAAGGTGGCTGCCCCCTTAATTAGGGGAATAGAGGAAAGAAGTTTATCTCTAGATGCTCCGCTCTTTATTTTATCCTCCAGCTCGTCCAACCATACTATCATGGACCTTGCCGTGCAAGTGGCTGCTATAGCTGGTTTAAAGGCCCCTATACATGCTTCCCACGACCGTCTGAGGAAGGTGTCGGCTTTGCAGTCTAGTGTATCAGACAATGACCCTGTGTCTTCTACTGGTAGGGAAGATCGGCGGGAGGTGGAGGCCACTGCTGCATCCACCTTGGGAGGTTTAGACCAAGACGTCAGCTCGTCATCGTCAAAGGGGTATTTTCGTTTAGAAGCTACGGGGATGAAAGCCCTTAGCCCCTGTCTTTCCCATTCCTTTTTTACCAGTTCCTTAATAGCTGGTACTACGGGGAAGGCTTTGATTTTCTTTTGGGCGATGCCCGCGAACATAATCTCCTGCGGAGTTTTGGGTTCTTTAACGTCACATAACCCCATGGTATTCCGCACAGATCTGACCAAATTGTTCACGCTGTCTGTGGGGAAGCAAGCCTGCTCTTCCTCTTCTGAGGTCAGGCCTTCCCGAGACCTATCCGAATCCAATTCCCCAGGCTCTGAAGGCGACCCCGATGCCGGTGACCTTACTACTCTACTGGAGGTCTGACCACCATAACTACTAGCACCGCCTGTCATGTCGGACGCTGTTCACACCACAGCATCCGGCAGGCAGAGGTAGTTCCACCTCCAGCCACTATAGCCTCAGTGGCGCCGGTTTGATCTTCAGGCTCTCGGGGTTTAATCCTGCTGGAGACCAGGTTGGAAGGTTAGTCACGCCCACGGTCTTTAAATAGTCATACTGGCATATGGGTGTCGCCGATTATAGCTTGTGTTTCATACCAAGTGGTTCCGGTCTGGAGTGGAGGTGTTCAAGAGAGAGAGATTCATATCTGGTGTCGTATGATCCGTCGTTATCCTTTCTCCTTCCCATATTTGTGTTTAGTTGTGCCCTGTTCACATTACTGTTTATTCCTGTGTGTGTGCGGCGCAGTGCAGTTTAAGTTCTCCCTGTCTGTCATTATTTGTGTGGGAGCTTTGGTGGTGTGACTCCTCACTGGGTGGAGGGTGGAGGGTTAAGTGCAGGGCTGAGCAGGAGATAAGGAAAGGTCGGAGGCTCAGGCATTTGCACCTTCAGCAAAAACCCTGGGTTGAGGGTCAGACAGGGTTTCCCCTAGTAAAAGGGACACCACAGGGGCCCCGGGTATTTCAGCCTTAGTTGAACTAAGCCCCCGTGACATTATAATCGGCCCACATTTTTTCAGGAGTCCATGGATCCATTAGATTCCATAACCCGCCAGTTGGCGGCGCTGTCCATACAGGTCTCCGAGTTGAAAGGGGCAGTTCAGCAGCAGGGCCTGGTAGTAGCAAAGGTGCAAACGGCATCTGCAGGTATCGGTGCAGAGCCGAAGTTTCCGCTGCCAGAACGATTTTCAGGCGATCGCAGCAAATTTGTCGTATTTCGGGAGGCCTGCAAATTATACTTCCGCATGCGGCCAATATCCTCAGGTAATGAGGCCCAGCGAGTAGGGCTGGTGTTGTCATTACTGAGTGGTGACCCCCAAGCATGGGCATTTTCCTTACCAGCTGACTCTGCTACATTTCATTCGGTCGATAATGTTTTTTCTGCCCTCGGGCTCATTTACGATGACCCTGACCGACTGGCTCTAGCGGAATCTAAAATCCGCGCCCTCCGCCAGGGGGAGCGCTTGGCAGAAGACTATTGTTCGGAATTTCGCCGCTGGGCTGTAGACACACAGTGGAATGACCCAGCACTGCGGAGTCAGTTTATTCATGGGGTATCAGGGAGGGTGAAACAAGCCCTCCTGATGTATGAGACTCCGGCATCATTGGAGTCTGCCATGAGTTTGGTGATACGTATTGATCGCCGTTTTCGTCAGGGGGCACAGGAGACGCTACCCCTGGGGGAAAACAGAGGTGCAGGTGTGGTTGAAGTAGATGAGTCCCCTGAACCTATGCAGATTGCTGGCGTGGCACAGGTTCAGCCTCGTGCTCCGGGATTCCGGAAGCCCGGAGCATGTTTCTACTGTGGTAAAGGAGGTCATTATGTTAACGTTTGCCCGGTACTACCTAAGAGGGTCACACCGGCGGAAAACTGTTAAGCTCAGAGGGTATGGAGGAGACCCAACTGAGCGTATGCATATCCTCCATGATGGTATCTCAATGTATGCTCCCTGCCAAGGTTATTATCGCCGGCAGAGAGCTACCTATATCAGTGTTTGTGGATAGCGGTTCCGCCACCAATCTCATAGATGAGGAGTTTGCACACACCGCCGGGTTTAAGATCGAAAAACTTCCTCACCCCATACAGGTGGTGACCATTAATGCTGTTCCCCTCCCTCAAGGGGAGATTACTGAGTTTGTGGCAGAGGTGAAACTCCACATTGGGGTCCTACATTCTGAGTCGGTTACATGTAGGGTCCTCCGTCATCTCCCAGCTCAAATGGTCCTGGATTTTCCATGGCTGTCCAGGCACAACCCGGTAATTGATTGGAAAACTCAGGACATAGTACAATGGAGTGGTTTCTGCCAAGACAATTGCTTGGCCACATGTGTGTCCGCCGTGACGCCCAGCCTGCCGGAGGCTTTGCAGGATTTCGCGGATGTTTTCTCTGAGAAGGGTTGCTCAGAACTGCCTCCACATAGAGCCTATGACTGTGCTATTAGGTTAAAACCCGGGGCCAAATTACCTAAGGCCAGGATGTTTAATATTTCTGGTCCTGAGAGACAAGCTCTGAAAGACTACATCGCGGAGAGTCTGAGCAAAGGTCACATCCGGCCTTCGTCCTCGCCTGTAGCCGCGGGGTTTTTCTTCATTAAGAAGAAAGATGGGGGGTTACGCCCGTGTCTGGATTTCCGAGAGTTAAACCAGATTACTATCCGTGATCCCTACCCAATGCCGTTGATCCCGGATTTGTTCAACCAGGTAGCGGGGGCGAAATGGTTTTCCAAGCTGGACCTCAGGGGGGCGTATAACCTCATAAGGGTCCGTCAGGGGGATGAGTGGAAGACGGCGTTTAACACTCCTGAGGGTCATTTTGAGAGTCTGGTTATGCCGTTTGGGTTGACCACCGCGCCTGCCGTTTTTCAACATTTTATTAATGATGTATTTGCTCATGTCCTGGGGAGATTTGTGATTGTATACCTGGATGATATCCTCATTTATTCTAGCGATCGGGACACTCATTTGGAGCATGTTAGGCAGGTGTTACAGTTGCTCCGGGAGAACCAGCTCTATGCTAAGCTGGAAAAATGTTTATTTTTTGTCCAGGAGTTGCCCTTTTTGGGATATATTGTGTCCGCAGCCGGTTTTAAAATGGACACCGCTAAGGTGCAAGCGGTGTTGCAATGGGAGAGGCCGGAGAGTCTGAAAGCACTCCAGCGGTTCCTTGGGTTTGCGAATTATTATAGGAAATTTATAAAACACTTTTCGACTGTCGCCAAACCGCTCACGGACATGACAAAGAAGGGTGCCGATCTGGCGAACTAGCCTGAGGTGGCTATACGTGCATTTGAGCGTCTGAAGAATAGTTTTGCTTCAGCCCCCATTCTGGTGCAACCAGACGTGTCTAAACCTTTTGTGGTAGAGGTTGATGCGTCAGAGGTGGGAGTGGGGGCAGTACTGTCTCAAGGCTCGTCCTTGAGCGAGATGCATCCATGCGCCTACTTCTCCAAGAAGCTGTCGCCGGCCGAACGGAATTATGATATCGGCAACAGGGAGTTGTTGGCCATCAAACTGGCTTTTGAGGAATGGCGACACTTCTTGGAGGGGGCGGCTCACCAGGTCACAGTTATCACCGACCATAAGAATCTGCTCTACCTGGAGTCGGCCAAGCGTCTGTCTCCTAGGCAGGCTCGCTGGGCATTGTTTTTTACTCGTTTCAATTTTCTTGTGACGTACCGTCCCGGGGCTAAAAACACCAAGGCGGATGCTTTGTCTAGGTGTTTTCCGGGGGGAGAACCTCGGGAAGAGCCGGTACCCATCCTCCAGAAAGGGGTAGTGGTCTCGGCTCTCACGACTGAGGTAGAGGCGGAGATTGCCGAGGCCCAAGAGGAGGTACCACCAGGACTTCCCGCCAACAAATCATTTGTACCCCTGCATCTTCGGCCTAAGGTGTTGAAGGAACACCACGATTCGGTACTGGCTGGTCACCCAGGGGTGAAGGGCACCTTAGAGCTGGTATCGCGTCGTTTCTGGTGGCCCAAAATCCGGCAGGACGTGGTCTCGTACGTGGCAGCTTGCATCAGGTGCGCTAGGGCTAAGTCACCCCGAACCCGTCCTGCTGGCACGCTACAGCCTCTGGGGGTACCCAATAGGCCATGGACAGAAATCTCCATGGATTTTATCACTGACTTGCCAGCCTCGGCAGGGAACACGGTCATCCTGGTGGTGGTTGACCGTTTTTCAAAGATGGCGCATTTTGTGGCGTTGTCCTCTTTGCCCAATGCTAAGACGTTGGCTCAGGTATTTGTGAAGGAGGTGGTCAGACTCCACGGAGTACCGTCTGACATAGTATCTGATAGGGGTACGCAATTTGTGGCGAGGTTTTGGAAAGCTTTTTGCTCTAGGTTGGGGATCAAGTTGTCACATTCATCGGCGTTTCATCCACAGTCTAATGGACAAACTGAGCGCATGAACCAAAATCTAGAACAGTATTTACGATGCTTTGTGTCCGACAACCAGGAGGAGTGGTCTACTTTCCTTCCTCTGGCCGAATTCGCATTAAATAATCACCGCCAAGAGTCATCAGGAGAGTCTCCATTCTTTTGTGTGTACGGTCAACATCCTCAGTTTTGTACCTTACGTCAGGGTGACTCCGGGGGTGTCCCGGAGGAGGATCAGCTAGGAGCCCAATTGTCATCAGTCTGGAGGCGGGTGAAACAGCGTTTGTTGAGCATGAGTGCCAGGTACAAACGGGTGGCTGACAGTAGACGCGTGCCAGGTCCGGACCTGTGTGTGGGTGAATGGGTGTGGTTAGCTACGAAGAACATAAAACTCAAAATCCCATCTTTAAAACTGGGTCCAAGGTTTATTGGGCCTTTTAGGATTTCTGCCATCATTAACCCAGTGGCTTATCGGTTGGAACTTCCTGCGGTGTACAGAATACATAACGTTTTTCACAGGGCTTTATTGAAAAAGGTGGTAGGCTTGGTGGACACGACGCCGATGCCACCTCCAGTCATGGTGGATGGCGAGTTAGAGTTCGAGGTCGCCAAGGTGGTGGACTCTCGAGTAGTACGCCGTACTCTTCAGTATTTGGTGCACTGGCGGGGGTATGGTCCAGAGGAGAGGTCTTGGGTTCCAGCCTCAGACATACATGCGGATCGGCTGGTCAGTTCTTTTCACCGTCGTCATCCGGACAAGCCGGGTCCTATGAGTCTTGAGGGCCCTGGGGTCCCTCGTAGAAGACTGGGTACTGTCATGTCGGACGCTGTTCACACCACAGCATCCGGCAGGCAGAGGTAGTTCCACCTCCAGCCACTATAGCCTCAGTGGCGCCGGTTTGATCTTCAGGCTCTCGGGGGTTAATCCTGCTGGAGACCAGGTTGGAAGGTTAGTAACGCCCACGGTCTTTAAATAGTCATACTGGCATATGGGCGTCGCCGATTATAGCTTGTGTTTCATACCAAGTGGTTCCGGTCTGAAGTGGAGGTGTTCAAGAGAGAGAGATTCATATCTGGTGTCGTATGATCCGTCGTTATCCTTTCTTCTTCCCATATTTGTGTTTAGTTGTGCCCTGTTCACATTACTGTTTATTCCTGTGTGTGTGCGGCGCAGTGCAGTTTAAGTTCTCCCTGTCTGTCATTATTTGTGTGGGAGCTTTGGTGGTGTGACTCCTCACTGGGTGGAGGGTTAAGTGCAGGGCTGAGCAGGAGATAAGGAAAGGTCGGAGGCTCAGGCATTTGCACCTTCAGCAAAAACCCTGGGTTGAGGGTCAGACAGGGTTTCCCCTAGTAAAAGGGACACCACAGGGGCCCCGGGTATTTCAGCCTTAGTTGAACTAAGCCCCCGTGACACCGCCTAAGGCCTGCAGTTCTTCTCTGATAATCATACGAATATCATCCTTTCTGCTGGACGACTCCTCCCGCAGTGTCTGATTAATACACAATTGACATAACCGTTTAGGGTGACCATCTGGGAGGGGCTGGGAGCATATCGCACATTCCCTGTGTTTATTTTTCTCCATTCTTTTGGCTTAAGGGTATATAAAGAGAACGGAACGCCATCAGCTAAGAGCGTGACCCAAAACACTCACCTGTGAATTTCGTCAGCTCAATACCGGCTGTGGGGCTCGAGGTTCAGGCTGAGGTGAGGAGCGAGGTGCTTTCTTCCGCTTCTTTTCCGAAGCCTCGCTCTGTCTAGAGCATCCACTGGTCTCCCTTCTGGAGCTGCTGCTCCTTCTGGTGTTGCTGTCTCTCCGAGTACCGCTTTGAGAGGATTCTCCTAGCTGCTCTTCGAGGAGCGAAACCGGGTCGTTTGCTGACGACATGGCTGCGCACCGGTGTGCCTCTGGCCAATGCCTTTATGCAGCCTCCCAGTTTCCCTTTTGCTCCCCCTTTCTTTTTTTTCCGAGACTATTTTTTTTCCCCTCTCTTTTGCGCTATCGCGCATGCGCGCCCGCGATCTCGCACTACCTCCTCCAACCCCGGAAGTGCCCATCCACTTCCGGGTCGCCTGGCCTCCTCGCAATGGCGCCGGCCATCCTTCTCCTGGCCGCGCGTTCACTCGCAGTCATTTCCCGACCACTGCCCCTGCACCGCCGGACCATCATACCGCTCCAGGTATTTTTTCTCTCTAGTGCTTCTGGCACCCATTGCGTCCTGTACAAGCTCAGGGCGTCATCTCCCACCCTGGCATTGCTATCCCCGGTCTTCTTTTGGGGCGGGGGCGAGGGGGGGGGTCTTCGTCCAGGTTCCCCAGACCCCTGACGCTGTGCCGAGCTTTGTAATGCGCAATCCCCTCCTAGGGATCTTCCAGGTGCTGCTCCACTGCACCTCCTGGTGAGCCAGGCACTCCTCGCCATGGCCTCACCAGCATTACCAGCCAGGGAGGGGTTTTCCTATCTCGGATCCGCCCGTCGCTGCTTCCAGCTCTGGGGCCCCCGTTGCTCATATAATGCCCCGGGCGGCAACCAGGCCAGGAATCCTCTTCTCTGTGGGTTCCTTCCTAGGAACAGGAAACCAAACTGAGGGAGCGAGGGGGACCGCCCCATTTATCTCTCTGTAGGTTTCCTGTTCCAGGGGCGGATCCCCTCTCTCAGTGGGTGCTGTCATGGCAAAGAGAAAAATGTGTAAATACTTTTGCTCTGTCCTCCAACAAAGAACAGATGGCTTATTCAAATGACTGTATAGTTGCCATATTTTATGGTCCATTTTACAGATGCAATTTCCGGCCTGACTGCTGGTTTCCCGGCACAAACAGTTTCATGCAGGTCTAATAGGCCCTTAGTTAAGGTCAGGACACCCACTCTGGGGGTAGAGCGGACCACAAAATAAGTCCACTACAAAAGAAGCAAAATAATAACGACAACCCGGAAATGAAACATCGCAAGTACGGATTAAAGCTCAGCATTGAAATGGTCTCACACTCACAATATAACTTTAAAGCGAACCTGTCACCTGTTTCGGCCACTATAAGATGGGGCCACTGCCTTTCAGGGCTTATCTACAGCATTCTATAATGCTCAACAGGGCAGTACACCTGCACAGGACCGCGATGCCGGGGAGCGATGAAGCAAGCAGGAGGGCGGCGCCGGATCCGGACACCCATCGGACCGGACCGCCCCCTCCCAGGTGAGTATAATAAAAAAAAATAATTTTTCTTATCTTTCAGGGGCTTATCTACAGCATTTAAACAGGAGAAATACACTGGAAGAATTGACATGCTGAAGATTTAATTTTAATTTATATAGAAATATGCTTTTATGGTTCAAATTTGCAAGAAGAAAGTAATCCATATGTGCATGATATTTCAGAAAATGTATTCACTTTGATAGTACTGTAAGATGCTGTGTTTTCTCTTGGTGGCAAAAACGCAGCACATGAACAAGCACAAACTCTGACAATATCTACACTAGTCTTGCAATGTTATGGCTTATTGCAAATAAAGTCCGTGGAGCCTCATTTACGAGTTTCAAACACGGGACTAGCCAGATCTTCCTCCAGGGAAGGACCCAGCCAAGGAGTGGCTCCTTTCAGAAACCACCATTACCACCATATTAAGTGGCCCTTTAAGTCAATATCCAGCTCTTTACGAGTTTACAGATATGACAAGGGAAATACCAAGGCCAGGTATCCATCCACATACAGTTGTTTCGGGGTGTTGCCCCTCATCAGTGTGGAGTAGGATTCTGGCTAGGTGGGAGCAATGCCTAGTAGACCAACACCACAAAACAATAACTGACCTCAGTGAGACCAGTCAAAGAAAACACTGCGGCAGCCGGCAAAGGCGCTCAATCAGTGAAATCCTAGGTGCATTTCTTACTAGACAGCCACGCCAAAATACTAAACTTATGACACTGGCTACTATGATGCTTTGATCCTACTGTTGCTGAAGGGGAAGTTACCAGCCGCTCACATCTTCCCCCTCTCTGCACAATAATGCTTCCTTTATGTGTTAGTGAATAGCATTTTGACCACATACATGTGATCCACAACCAATTCATAACGTGCCATCTGCAACTATGTTGCTAAGTTTTTAGTAAAAATGACAGGAAACAAAAAAGAGGACAACAACTAAGTTCCTAAGAGTTCAACTTGGTGAGCTGTTAAACTAGCTTTTAAATACCGTATATACTAGAGTATAAGCCGGCCTGAGTATAAGCCGACCCCCCTAATTTTGCCACAAAAAACCTGGGAAAACTTATTGACTTGAGTATAAGCCTAGGGTGGGAAATGCTCCATAGATTATTCCCCCATATGGCGTCCCCAGAAGAAGCTCCATAGATTATTCCCCCATATGCTGACCCCATAAGAAGCTCCTTAGATTATTCCCCCATGTGCTGCCGCTGCTGCATGTAAAAATAAAAAAAATGACATACTCACCTCTCCGTCGCTGGGTGTCAGATACTCACCTGTCCTGCGTCCATGGCTGCTCACCGCTATCTGCCACGTCATCGGTCAGTGACGTTCAGACTGCAGGGGGCGCGGCACGCACTAATCATGTCACCGCGCCCTCTGCTGTCTGAAGTCACTGACCGATGACAGACAGCAGCAAGCAGCCATGGACGCAGGACAGGTGAATATCGCTATACTTACCCGTCCTGACGCTGTCTCTTGAGCCCCCAGCTTCTCCGCGCTCTCTCTTCCTGCGTTCAGCGGTCCTGTGATACCGCTCATTAAAACTCATGAATATGCGCATATTAATGAGTTTTAATGAGCGGTACCACGTGACCGCTGAAGGCAGGAAGAGAGAGCGCGGTGTTATGAATGAGTCACCGTAGGAGGCAAAAACAGAAATGCTAGCTAAGTCCAGAAAACCAGAGAAGTTGGCAGTTATCGGATTGCAGACCCCTGAACCTATCAACAACAACTAGCAGTAGCCGTAGGGGGTTCCTACGATGCCCTAGACCCCTCGATCACAGCCGGAGAACTGCCTAGCCTAAAGACAGAAAGGGAAATCTAAACTGCCCCAGAGCAGACCCCAAAGCAATAGGCAGCCCCCAACAAATAATGACGGTGAAGCAAGAAGAAAAAACACTAACACAGATAGAAAGATAGACTGAGCAAATGATGGGGTCCAAGCTAACTAGATAGGACAGGATAGGAAAGCTGCTGTCTGCAATCCGCGAAAAACCCTATCAAAATAAGAGCCAACAGACTGACAGGAAAAAAGGCCCTGAAGACGCTAGGCTTCAAAAAGACTATGTCAGTACTCAGGTATTTTCTGAAGACAGAGCAAACAGACAAAAAAGGAATTCAGCTCCCCCCAGCAGGGAATGGCAGAATCCAGAAAAGCAAGGCAAACTAAAACCAAAACACAAATGCAAAAAGGTAAAGCAGAAAACTTAGCTTTTGAGGAGCAGGAATCAGACTGGTCTCCTAGAATCCCTCAGAGAAATCACCAGCGAGGCAGAAGGGCGTCGGCTGCCTTATATCCAGTCAGAAATCTCAGTCGACCAGTCATCCTCTCCCAGCTCAGGTGCTTGGTAATCAGCCTCACTACCTTCCTTCACCAGAAGAGGGAGTTCATCAGACCTCAATGGTGAAGGGGAAAATGAACTCATAACAGCGTGGGGAAGCTGGGGGCTCAAGAGACAGCGTCAGGACGGGTAAGTATGACCTGACACCCCCGCCCCCCCTCCGACCCCCCCGGTGTATATGACTCGAATATAAGCCGAGAGGGGGACTTTCATCCCCAAAAAATGGGCTGAAAATCTCGGCTTATATTCGAGTATATACGTTAAGTTACTTGCTGATTTTATGGTGGATTTGACCCTTTTTATTGAAAAGGATGAACTCTTCGGAAAAATATAGCTAAATAAGGCTGCGGCTCCACAGCAATTTTGGCTGCAATACACATCATGAGGTCAAAGATCACTATGTGCCACTACAACATGGCAGCGCAATGGAGGCAAATGGAGTTCACCTCCATTACGATTTATAGGGTACGGTGACAAGCAAGTTACAAAAAGTCGGACCCATTCAGATTTTGAGTACATTGAGTAGGGACACCTGGATCCAGAAGGTCATAACCTGCAGAAGACAGACCGAAGTGGCACTAATACAAGATGAAGATGGCAGCTGGTAAGCATAAGACTAAGGGCAGGGAACAGACTGATAAATTTGCCACAAATTGTGCCAGATTGACTACATTCTACATATTGTGGCAGAATATTAACCAGCCACTGCAAGCATCACTTGGCTTTGATGATATGTAGACATACTCCAGAAAACATAAGGCTCTGTTCACATGTATATTTGGATAAGCAAGTGTCTCCCATTAACTACAAAACACACATTTACACAGTACCTCCTGAGGAAAGAAGGGTCCCAAAATGGAGTAACATATCATGGAGCTAAAGTTAAGGGAGGCGGAAGAAATCAGCGTTAGGACTTGATTCCTAGACAATTTGCGGCTACTGTTGGTGTTATTTTTCGGCATGACGTCAGTGCTCTCAGACATGTTGTGATCTAAAAATAAAACACAAAGAATTAAGATGGGAACACAAAGTTGGGATAAGAAAATACAGGAATGAGAATAGATATCTTTAGCAAGTGAATACTTCCATAGTGCCCACAGCGGCCATTCATTGGCTATGGCAAAGAGGTTGGGAAAGTTGGCATATTATTGCTATGGCCACTTGTATTAGGCATAGACTAGGAAGAAACGGTGGAAACCATCTGAGAAGAAGCGTTGAAGGCTTAACCCCTTAGTGACAGAGCCATTTTGCAGCTTAATGACCAGGCCAATTTTTACAATTCTGACCACTGTCACTTTACGAGGTTATAACTCTGGAACGCTTTAACGGATCCCGCTGATGCTGAGAATATTTTTTCGGGACATATTTTACTTCATGTTAGTGGTAAAATTTCTTCGATATGACTTGTGTTTAGTTATGGCGAAAATTTTAAAAAATTTTGCAATTTTCAAACTTTAAATTTTTATGCCCTTAAATCTGAGAGATGTGTCACACAAATTTCTTAATAATTAACATTTCCCACATGTTTACTTTACATCTCACAATTTTGGAAACCAAATTTTTTTTGTTAGGAAGTTATAAGGGTTAAAAGTTGACCAGTGATTTCTCATTTTTACAAAAAAATTTACAAAACCATTTTTTTTTTTTTTGTAGGGACCACATCATATTTAAAGTCATTTTGAGGGGTGTACATGACAGAAAATACCCAAAAGTGACACCATTCTAAAAGCTAGACCCCTCAATGTGCTCAAAACCACATTCAAGAAGTTTATTAACCCTTTACTTGCTTCACAGGAACTGAAGCAATGTGGAAGGAAAAAATTAACATTTAACTTTTTTTTTTTTGCAAAAAATTTACTTCAGAACCAATTTTTTTTTTTTTTCACAAGTGTTAAAAGAGAAAATGAACCACAAAATTTGTTGTGCAATTTCTCCTGAATACGCCGATACCCCATATGCGGAAAGTAAGCAGAACAATGCATTCCTATGGGTGCAGGATCGCCGCGATTCCGCAAAATTAATGAGCATGCTGCGTTTTTTACCGCGAAGCGATTCCGCCGCAGTAAAAGCCGCAGCATAAGCACAGCATTGTGGAATCCCATAGGAATGCATGGGATGCTTATTTTTCGCGTTTTCGCGGCAAAATCGTGCGGTTAAAACCGCCGCGGAAACGTGAAAAAAACGCCACTTGTGAACTAAGCCTTACTCTACAGAAGAGAGAGACTTAAGGCCCTTTTACATTTAGCAATGCACCAGCGATCCGACGAGCGATCCGACCCGGTCAGGATCGCTGGTGCATCGCTAAATGATCGCTAGTGAGCTTTCACACAGAAAGATCTCACAGCGATTCAGCA
Source organism: Dendrobates tinctorius (assembly GCF_039654945.1). Lineage (NCBI taxonomy): Eukaryota > Metazoa > Chordata > Amphibia > Anura > Dendrobatidae > Dendrobates > Dendrobates tinctorius. The sequence continues at coordinate 38,388,958 of NW_027361714.1, forward strand.
GCGACGCAGCGGACGATACTCACCTTTCACACACAGCGATCCAGACGTCCTCCCGCCCGCGTCCAGCGTCGCTCGTCGTCACAGCAGGAAGCTGACGACGAGAAATGGAGCCGCCCAATCTCGCGCGATCAGCGATGGACAGCGGGGGAGCCGGTCGGAGGTAAGTATCACACATAGCAATATCGCTATAACGTCACAAAACCGGTGACGTTATAGCGATATTGCTAGCGATATCGCTTAGTGTAAAACCCCCTTTACCCTTTGACTCTGGAGATGGAAATCTGTGAGGGTCAAGGTACTGACCACCACTGTACAAAGTAGGATTTTTCCATAAAATGTCATAGCTGCAGGGCATTATGGGGAGGTCTATGCAACAGTGCAAAATTACATTAGCCTGCTCTCTGATGCTTTAACATGTTGCAAATGGAGAAGGGTATGTTTTTTTGGAAACCATGTATAAAGTTTACCTCCAGTCACTGGTGTCAGCTGATGGGACCACTGCTCCCATCAGCTACCGCCTGCTGCCGCTAATAACCATGAGAGCAGGATCGGCAGATGGGAGTTTATCATCCTGTGCCTGCGTTGTAAATAAATAATTTTTAAAAAACTGTCATGGGTTTCCCTATATTTTTGATAGCCAGCCAGGCAAAACTCACAGCTGAGGGCTGCAGCCGTCAGCTTCAGCAAGACTGGTTATCAAGAATAGAGAGGTCCCCATGCCGTATTTTTTAAATTATTTAAATAATTAAAAAAAATGGCATGGGTTCCCCCCATTTTTGGCAACCAGCCAATCTAAAGCACATAGCTGGGGGCTGGTATTTTCAGGCTGTTAAGGGGCCATGGATATTGCCCCCCAGCCTAAAAACAGACTGCAGCCACACAGAAAAGGTGCATCAATTCTGGAACTTTGCCCGGCTCTTTCCACTTACCCTGTAGCGGTGGCATGTGGGGTTCATATTTGTGGGGTTCATGTCACCTTTGTATCATCAGGTGACTTCAAGCACATGGATTACTAATGGAGAGGTGTCTATAAGACACCCATCCATTACTAATCCTATAGATATATGGTAAAAACACAGTCAGAATAAAGTGTTTTACTTGAAATAAAACAAAAAAAATTTACTTTTTTATTTCAAAATAGCAAACAGTTATAAACACCTAATGCCCATTCCATTGAATCCCTTGACTCCTGTAATAAAACAAAAATAAAAAACAATATCCCTCACCTATTTGTGGTTCTGTCTCGCACCAGGGGATAAACAGTTTTCAACCTGGAGGGTGCCAAGGTGCGACTGTTCAGGCTGGGAACCACTGGTGAATGAACTGCTGTGAGCGCAGCGTCTGTCACCGGGGGTGACGTCATCGAGGTTACTGCCAGTCACTGAGGCTGCGTTCCCAGCCGAGCTAAATTGCAGAGATCTCAGTAATCAAAAAGCAGACAAAGTATTTTTATACAATCATTAAATAACTTTATTAATGCATAGGCTACCATAAAATCAGGAAACACAATGGACATAAAGTAATTAAAAATACATTAGAATGTTAGCCCGAAAGGGCAAGGTCCTATCCCCTCTGTAACAGTCTGTCATTGTAAGTTTGTTTACTGTAAGTGATATCTGTGATTTGTATGTAACCCCTTCTCATGTACAGCACCATGGAATCAATGGTGCTATATAAATAAATAATAATAATAATAATATGTGGGGGTAAAGCACTTTTTGGGCACACAGCAGAGCTCGCAAGGGAAGGAGCAACGTTTGACTTTTTCAAAGCTGAATTGGCTGGAATTGAGATCAAATGCCATGTTGCATTCGGAGAGCACCTGATGTGTCTAAACAGTGGAAAACCCCAACAAGTGACCCCATTTTGGAAACTAGACCCCTTAAGGAACTTATCTTGATGTGTGGTGAGCACTTTGAACCCCCAAGTGCTTCACAGAAGTTTATAACGCAGAGCCGTGAAAATAAAAAGTGATTATTTTTAGCCCGCTATTTTTAATTTCCCAAGTGTAACAGGAGAAATTAGACCACAAAAGTTGTTGTGCAATTTGTCCTGTGTACACTGATACCCCATATGTGGGTGGGAGAACCACTGTTTGGGCACGTGGGTGAGCTCGGAAGGGAATGAACTCCATTTTGGAATGTAGACTTTGATGGAATGTTCTGCAGGTGTGATGCAGTGTTTGCAGAGCCCCTGATGTGCCTAATCAGTGAAAAAAAAAACCCACAAGTGACCCCATTTTGGAAACTAGACCCCCGAAGGAGCTTATCTAGATGTGTGGTGAGCACTTTGAACCCCCAAGTGCTTCACAGAAGTTTATAAAGCAGAGCCGTGAAAAAAAAATCCTTTTTTTCCACAAAAGTGATTTTTTAGCCTCCAATTTTTTTGTTTTCCCAAGGGTAACAGGAGACGTTAGACCCCCAAAGTTGGTAAATAGTGGAAACCCCTCAATTCTTGCTCCAACCCTAACCCCAACACACCCCTAACCCTAATCCCAACCCTAACCCTCATGCCAAGCCCAATTCCAACCCTAACCCTGATTCCAACCCTAAACGTAATTCCAACCCTAACTCTAACCCTAAGGCTATGTGCCCACGTTGCGTCTTAAAACGCACGCTGAAAACCAGACTCCTTCCCAGAAATCGCGCATTTTTTTCCGCGCGATTTTACTGTGACTCTGTTCGCGATTTTGCCGCGATTTTCTCAAGCACTTTCCAAGCGATTTGAAGCATCGTTTGGAAAGTGAATGACAGGTTGGTCACACTCATCAAACAGTGTTTGACAAGTGTGAGCAGCTTTTTACTATTGAGGTTGCCTATGCGGCATCAATAGTAAAAGATAAAATGTTAAAAATGATAATAAAAAATCGGGGTATATTTACCTTCCGACGTCCCGCGCTACCATCCCGGGCCTCAGCGTTCCCAGTAATGCCTTGCGAGACGTGTGATGACGTTGGTCTTGCGTTACTATAGCGGTCATGCGAGACTACGTCATCACAGGACCTTGCCGCAAGGCATTACTGGGAACGCTTAGGCCGGGAATGCAGCGCGGGACGTCGGAAGGTAAATATGCCCCGATTTTTTATTTTTTTATTCTTTTTTTTACAGGGGTATGGTACCCAGGGCCTGGAGGACAGTCTCCTCTCCTCCACACCGTGGGTACCAACCGCACATGAGATGCTTAACTTCCCGCATGGTGGGCATAGCTACATGCGGGAAGTAAGCGATTCTCATGCATTCCTATGGGTGCGGAATCGCGACAATTCTTTGCGATTCCGCACAAAAGAATGATCATGCTGTGATTTTTCCGCGATGCGATTCCGCCGCAGGAAAAAGCGCAGCAATAGCACAGCATGTGCGGAATGACATAGGAATGCATGGGGTGCATTCTGTACACGATTTTTAAACGTTTTCGCGCCGAAAATCGCGGCAAAAACCGCATCGTGGGCACACAGCCTAAAGGTGCATGCACACGTTGCAGAATCTGCTGTGGATTTTTCCGCGCAGACTTAGCTGCGTTTTACCTGCGGATTAGTCTGCGGGTTTCCCCTGCGTTTTGACACCTGGTCATGGAGCAGGTGTCAAACCGCTGCAGATTCCGCACAAAGAATTAACATGCTGCGGATTTAATACCGCAGCACGTGGACTGTGTTTTTCAATTTCCATTGACTATATAGGTACTGTACAACGCAGCAGAGACAGCTGCGGATCCGCGGGTGCCGGATCTGCAGCAGATTCCGCAACGTGTGCACACCCTTATTCCAACCCCAATTCTAACCCTAACGGAAAACTGAAAACAAATATATTTTCTGTATTTCATTATATTTGTCTAACTAAGGGGGTGATAAACGGGGAGGGGTTTTTAACTATTTTTTTTATTTTGATCACTGTGCTAGAGTTTATCACACTGATCAAAACGAATGAATGGAATCTGCCAGCAGATTCGGCGGGCGCACTGCGCATGCGCCCGCCATTCTCTTCCGAGACCAAGAAGGCGGTGCCCACCGGGAGGAGGCAGGAGGGCCCGGGGACCCTATTTCTCTCTCCTCTGATGTGTGATCACATCAGAGGAGAGAGAAATTAAATGCAAAATCACGGCTTTTTTTGCGATCGCCATTATAGGGTTAATAACGGTGATCGCAAAAGCGGGGTCAGTAAATACCGACCCGATTCATGTTCTCTGGGGTCTCGACTACCCCCAGCAGCCGAGACCCCGAAGAAAATCCGACACTGGGGGGCGCAATTTAATTTTTCCACAGCGCCATGAATTAACAGCGCTGTGGTTTAAGTACCCTTAACTACCGCCGTTAAAAGGTGTATCGGCGGTCGTTAAGGGGTTAACACTAGAAGTCCCAGAAATTTCGAGCTCCCCCCTGAAGTCCCGAAAGAGGGTCAAATGACCCTTAGTCCGAACTGACCACTCTGATTGCTCCAATTAGCATCCTTTCATTTGTAAATGTGGCCATTGTCTGAGGAATCTGCAGGGGGGAGTAGAGCTGAATTCATCCTCAAAACACTGTGTGAAACACAGGTCAAGAGACTTTGCATTTTGAGGGAACTGACAATTTGTATAAACCACACATTTTGTTTTGAAGCACACATGAAGTGTTTTGGGAGAGATGTGACCTTTTGCTGCTGATCCGCGATGTTGTGCTGCATTATCCAGGTCATTTTGCCAAATGTACATATAGTTTGCAAAACATACAATCTGTTTCAATTTTTCAAGTTTTTCTAAAAGAATTTAGTTATGTTTTTCTTTCAAAAAAAGATGTGAAAGAAGTGGGTTAAAAATGACAGACAAAAAACAAAACAAATTAATTGTGTTGATCCACCTCAACAAAGGTCTTGTAAAAGAGAAAAAGAATGTAAGCTGCTCCTGAGTGTGTCTGCCCACCCCCCAGCTGCATTATTGTTCAGGGGAAATGCATAAGGTTGCTAACACCTTAGCAAATTTGCATGCAGCCTTTTGTGCTGTGGGGGATAAATAGGTGACTGCTTCACCTATTTTGTTGACAAGAAACAAAATGCAGAGAAGGCTCACCACTCAACTGGCATTGGAACTGATCCTGAGCAACACCAACCCTTGTGACTCAGATGGAGAGGACATAGTCCTTCAACCGGATTCGGACTCTGAGCTGTCTTCAGGTTAGATTTTTCAAATTACCTATTTTTATTTCCTGACTACCTTTTTTTATTTAGAACCAAAACAAAATGTTAATTTGAAATTATTTATCTTGCAGATGAGGAGACTCCTCCTCTACCAAAAAAGAGAGCTCGGTTGGCGAGTGAGCCGACAGAGACCACAAAAGATGGCACAGTGTGGCATGAAGTACAAGTGGGGAAACATCTCCATTTCACCCCAATAGAACCGTACCCGACAGATGGAAAGCCAAGGGCTAAGGCCAGACGAAGTGTCCGGAGTCACCTTAAGAGCTTCCTCTGTTTTATCACTCTTGACATGCTTCGTAGCATTCAAGAATGGACTACTCAATATGCACATCACACGGAGCAGGTGGATTGGTTCATGCGTCTCCCGGAACTAATGGCATTTATTTCAGTCATTATCTTGCGGGGGGTGACCAAGGTTCCATCACTACGTGACAACTGGTCAGCAAACCTGGCAAACCCAAGGATCATTGCAACTATGGCCCGAAACCGCTTCCAAGACATCATGCAACACCCACGCTTTAATGACATGTTCACACGCAGTGAGCGAGCGGAGACCGATAAGTTTGCTGCAATCTCCGATGTGTGGAGATCGTTTGTCACCAACTGCATCTCATCCTACAACTCTGGTTGACACATCACTATTGATGAACAGCTTTTCCCGTCAAAGACTCGCTGCTGTTTTCTGCAATACATTGCAACAAAACCAGACAAGTTTGGCATCAAGTTTTGGGTGGCTTGCGACTTGAAATCAAAGTACATCTGTAATGTCCTCCTATATCTTGGCAAGGACCCCAGTCGTCCCAGCAGGGAGAGACTGTCTGAAACTGTAGTGATGAGGCTGATGGAACCATTCATGGACAAGGGCAGAACTGTAACCACGGACAATTTCTTTACATCATTGTCACTTGCACAACGACTGCTTAGCCGGAAAACCACTATCCTCGGCACAGTCAACAAGAGTCGCCGGGAAATTCCTCAATCTGCTAGACAGATGGACCGCACTGAATTCACCACTCAGGTGTTTTCAACCACTGGTGCCACACTGACAGTGTATGCACCCAAACGAAAGAAGGCCGTCTACATTCTCAGCAGCATGCACAGCGTGGTTGAGACTGAGGATACCAACAAAAGGAAGCCAAACACGGTCACACAATACAACCACACAAAGTGCGGTGTGGATGTAATGGACCAAATGGTGCGGGAGTACAGCGTGCGTGCAGGAACATGGAGATGGTCAGTCGCCGTGTTCTACCACATGATTGACATGGCAGCACTGAATGCGCATGTTCTTTATCAGGCATGCACTGAAGTGCAGGAGAGACGGGTGGACTTCCTAGTTGAGCTTGCAAAAGAGTTAGGTGGCTCTCATGTGAGTGAAAAGAAGGCACGCAAGGAGAAACGCCTTCGGCAACAACCTTCCACACCCTGCCCCGGCAAAAGGGCGAAGTGTCAGGTCAACCGTCGATGCACGAACAATTGTGTAACTGAGAGATGTGTTGACTGCTACAAATACACATGTGGCAAATGTACCAGGGACATACCCAGGCAGTGCCAGGTATGTTCCGACAGTGCAGACAGACTGCTCGGTGAGTGCTGAAATGCTAGTCACACAAGAAGGACATGCCACTCACACACACACACATACAGCCCCCACTGCAGCCTTATAAATGTGTGGAATTGTTTTATTCCTTGTATTTTTTTATTATTTTTATATCAAAAATAAAAAGCATGGAGCCAAATAACAGTTGTTCTTTTGTATATTTTTCACACTGACATTTCAGTCCTCTTGACTTAAGGTACCGTTTACACCTAGCGATGCACCAGCGATCCCGACTAGCGATATGACGCGGTCAGGATCGCTGGTGCATCACTAGGTGGTCGCTAATGAGCTGCCACACAGTCAGATCTCACCAGCGACATCGCTGGGGACGGGGATCGCTACTTACCTGTCAGACACGGCGATCCTGCGTCCTCCCGCCCGGCTCCACGCGTCGCTCCTCATCACAGCAGGAAGCACAGCAGGAAGTGGCCGACGAGGAATGATCCAGGAGCTTCTCGCGCGATCAGCGACAACCAGCGGGGGAGCCTGTTGGAGGTAAGTATCACATGCAGCGATATCGCTAGCAATATCGCTGCAACGTCACAAAATCGGTGACTTTACAGCGATATCGCTATGTGTAACGGGGGCTTTAGACGCCATTACTCACAGCTGTACCTTGTTCTAAAATTTCTAATTCTCTATTTAAGATATATAAAAAATGATTCATTGTTTCAGTGCTTTTTTGCTCAAATAAAATTAAATACACTAAGTATAGTCTTTATATTATCAAATACAATAAACTGAATAGAACTAACTAGAAACTAAAAGGCTAAACTCAATGGAAAACAACAACCTCCTGTGGTTCGACAGTAGTGGCTTTAATTACAGAACAAAAGACGGTGATTATAGGATGTTAGATAAAATCCTTCAGGTCATTCGACCCGTGTTCCAAAAGTAGAAATGTTAAATGACCCCTCTCTGGGACTTCGTGTTAAAGAAGAATGTAACAAACTGATATTCATGAGACATTATCCCTAATAAAATCAGATTCAAAACGAAATTTTCATTCCTGACCCCCATTGCCTGCCAGAATACCATTTGGACACATATTGGTAACAATACCCCTGGAAAAACATATTTGGATACCATTTGTGGCTACAATAATGTTTTGCTATTTTTTTTTTCCTCTGACGCTTTGCTATTGTAACAGCCATTGGATTTGCAATATATTTTGGGCTTTTTAAGGTGTCTGTTTCATCACGCCATTACACTGCAGGTAGCAAAACACTCATTGAAGTAAGAGGCAAAAGAGAAGCCTGCTACAACACAATGAGCCGGGTCAGTATCAGATTCCCCATATACAGTGGGTACGGAAAGTATTCAGACACCTTAAAATTTTTCACTCTGTTTCATTGCAACCATTTGGTAAATTCAAAAAACTTCATTTTTTTCTCATTAATGTACACTGCACCCCGTCTTGACCGAAAAAAACAGAAATGTGCAAATTTATTAAAAAAGAAAAACTGAAATATCACATGGTCATAAGTATTCAGACCCTTTGCTCAGTATTGAGTAGAAGCACCCTTGTGAGCTAGTAGAGCCATGAGTCTTCTTGGGAATGTTTTAACAGGTTTTCCACTCCTGGATTTGGGGATCCTCTGCCATTCTTCCTTGCAGATCCTCTGCAGTTCCATCAGGTTGGATGGTGAATGTTGGTGGACAGAAGAATATTTAGAGTTGAGAGTCCTCAGTGGTTGATACCTTTTAATGGCTAACTGGAAAGATAGTAACAAATTGCAAGCATCTTTTCAGTTAGCCATTAAAAGGTATCAACCACTGAGGACTCTCAATTCTAAATATTCTTCTATCTACTGGCTAACATAGTACAAAGATATATATCTTTTCTGTTGGTGGACAGCCATTTTCATGTCTCTCCAGAGATGTTCAATTGGGTTTAGGTCAGGGCTCTGGCTGGGCCAGTTAAGAATGGTCACAAAGTCATTCCGAAGCCACTCCTTTGTTATTTTGGCTGTGTCCTTAGGGTCATTGTCTTGTTGGAAGGTGAACCTTCAGACAAGTCTGAGGTCCAGAGCACTCTGGAAGAGGTTTTCATCCAGGATATCTCTGTACTTGGCGGCATTCATGTTTCCTTCAATTGCAACCAGTCGTCCTGTCCCTGCAGCTGAAAAACACCCCCCATAGCTTCCATGATGCTTCCACCACCATGTTTCACTGTTGGGATTGTATTGGACAGGTGATGAGCAGTGCTTGGTTTTCTCCACACATATGAGACGCTTAGAATTATCACCAGAAAGGTGTATCTTCATCTCATCAGATTTCTCAGTCCTTCATGTGTTTTTTTTAGCAAACTATTTGGGGTTTCATATGTCTGGGACTGAGGAGAGGCTTCTGTCGGGCCACTCTGCCATAAAGGCCTGACTGGTGGAGGGCTGCAGAGATAGTTGACTTTGTAGAACTTTCTCCCATCTCCCTACTGCATCTGTGGAGCACAGCCACAGTGATCTTGGGGGTCTAACTTACCTCTCTCACCAAGGCTCTTCTCCCACGATTGCTTAGTTTAGCTGGATGGTCAGGTCTATGAAAACTTCTGGTGGTCCCAAACTTCTTCCATTTAAGGATTATGAAGGCCACTGTGCTCTTAGGAACCTTGACTACTGCAGAAAATCTTTTGTAACATTGGCAAGATCTGTGCCTTGCCACAATTCTGTCTCTGAGCTCCTTGGCCAGTTCCTTTGACCTCATGATTCTCATTTGGTCTGAGATGCACTGTGAGCTGTGAGGTCTTACAGTATATAAACAGGTGTGTGCCTTTCCAAATCAAGTCCTATCAGTTTAATTAAACAAAACTGGACTCCAATGAAGAAGTAGAACCATCTCAAGGAGGATCACAAAGAAATGGACATCATGTGACTTAAATATGAGTGTCTGCGCAAAGGGTCTGAATACTTATGACCATGTGATATTTCAGTTTTTCTTTTTTAATTTGCAAAAAATTCTACATTTCTGTTTTTTTCCAATCTAGATGGGGTGCAGAGTGTACATTAACGAGAAAAAAAAATCAACTTTTTTGAATTTACCAAATGACTGCAATGAAACAAAGAGTGAAAAATTTAAAGGTGTCTGAATACTTTCCATACCCACTGTAGGAAACATGGACTGGCTCACAGGAGAACAGGGGAATCCTCCAGTGGGCCATCATCCTCTTATATGAGCAGTACGTGGCACAATTTCACCACGTACAAAGGCGGCATCTTATTCATTTAACAATCTACCCAGTTCATTATTATATAAATTTGTGATTGCGGATAACGTCACATTTGCGTGTAGTTTAAAAGTGGGCCTGTAGCGTTGGTTACTGGTGGGACCTTGGCACCCCAGTCCAATACTGTATACATTGCTCATTGGCTAGTGGGATATCTATTTATATACTCTTCTCTGAGCTGCTTACTGCAGGATTAATCTATTATTTATATGCATATCTCTGACTTTACTACTGCAGCATTAAAGGGAACCTGTCACCAGAAAAAAAAATGCTATTAACCTGCAGAAATGGGATTAATCTGCAGGTTAACAGCATTACTAACCTGCCTGGTGCCTGCACGTAGCTGAACTCTGCGGGGAGAAAATTAACTTTATTCGCCCGGAGGTGCCGAATCAGTCACTGCTCTAAGCATAGAGGGCGGTGCCTGAACCTAGGATTGAAATCGGAACCCTGCTAGGGGGAATAAAGTTATTTTTCTCTCCACAGCTTTTGGCTAAGTGTGGGCTGGTTAGAAACGCTATTAACCCCATATCTGAAGGTTAATAGTGTTTTTTCTGGTGACAGGTTCCCTTTAACCTACTGTTATGATCCACATTTTGTGTTTGTACCAGCAACAGCACTTCTCCATGCCTTTGTAAGGTGTCAGTGTGTTTCCATGCTTTTACTATTGGGGGATAACCATCATTTCAATGAAGGATTTTTATATGGTATTTACATTTCATCTGGTTATATTCCTATGACTTTCAGGCATCATATAGGTGTTCATTGTTTCATTATTGTGCACTTTAGACATTATCGACACGATTAGCCATGAGAAAGACTCGTGCCGTGAGCCAAAATGTTGCTAAATTAGACATACTCCCCTGGAAGCAGTATCTCCATAATACGGTGCCATAAGGGGGCAGAATGCTGGGGACACAATGCTTTAAGCTGTGTTCACACGTTCAGTTGTGCTGCTTTTTTTACGCAAACTATGGCTGGTTTCACATTAGCGTTTTTGAGCGCAGCGCTTCGTGCGCGTCCATGCACATGCGTCATGCGCCCTTATCTTTAACATGGGGGCGCATGGTCTTGCGTTTGCACACGTTCGTATGCGTTTTCTTTTTCTTTCTTTTTTACAGTGTGCGCCTAGGCAAGCCTGACGCAACCTGTTGCATTCTTGGGTCCGTCCAACAGCGTCAAAAAAATGCATGTGCACGGAATGTGCCAAAATAACGCATTACAGTCTATGGGAACGCAGGCGTGCGCAAGAACATGCGCACGCCTGCGTTTGTAAACGCATGCATTTTAAGAGCTAACATGGCTAGAAACTGGTTAAAATGCATGCGCCTAAAAAAACCGCAAACGCATGCAAAACTCATGATGCATTTTTTGCATGCGTTTCTACTGCGCACAAAGTGCTGTGCTAAAAAATGCTAATGTGAAAGTAGCCTAAAAGCTGCTTTTTACTGTACCCGCAATTCTCTGGCACAGCAGGATGTTATACCCAATTACGGTATTTTTGCGATTATAAAAAAAATTATGTCCTCACATGAACCTGGCAGTTAGGATTGGTGCAGTTTAATTAAATTAGTGATATAGTAAAAGTATACGTAAGTAAAGTATAAGTATAGTAAAGTACGCCATGCCCGACCAATTCAACTCCCCCTGCTTTTTTTACATTTGCAATTGTGCATTTTTTTTCATAAACTCGCATAACCTTGTTCACACTACGCTATTTTGCAGCTTTTTTTAAATGCAAATTTTCTGCTGTGTTTCACAGTACCAGCAAAGTCTAACGGTATGAGCACACGTTGCGGATTTGGCTGAATCCGCAGGTAAAAATGACCTGCGTTATACCTGCGGATTTAGTGCAGATTTCCTGAGGATTTTCTGCAGATTTTGTGCGGATTCCTATAAAGGAAGAGGTATAAAAACGCTGCGGATTCCGCACAAAGAATTGACATGCTGCAGAAAATAAACCGCTGCTTTTCCGCAGCTGATTTGGTTTTCCATAGGTTTACATGGTACTGTACACTGCATGGAAAACTGCTGCGGATCCGCAGGGCCAAATCTGCAGCGTGTGCACATACCCTAAGACTTTAGATATCTCATGCACGCACCTTGGGGTTTTTCCTGACTGTTTAGTCAAAGAGCTGCGTTTTTGCAAAATGCAGCAGGTCTCTTCTTTCAAAAAATTTTTCAGCATCTTTCACCCACTGAAAAGATTGGGTAGAGCAAAAGCGCTGCAAATCACAGGTATCGGTGTGTGCACACGCTGCGGATTCTGCTGCCGATTGCTGCGGTGTACAGTACCATTATAACCTATGGAAAACGAAAACTGCAGTGCAGACGGTGAGGATTTTCCCGCAGAAAGAAATGACATGTCAATTTTTTTTGTGGATTCTGCTGCGGTTTGCCATCTCGTCCATTGTAGAGGTGATAAACCGCAGGGCAAACCCGCAGGCTAATCCGCAGGTCTTGTGACCTGCGGATTTACCTCCTGATCTTACTAAATCCACGCGGAAAAATCCGCAGAGCATTCCGCAGCGTGTGCACGTACCCTCAGGTTTTGCTGCGCTTTTGGTGCTAAAACCTGATGAAATAATTTTTTTATGCACTAAACTTTATCGTCATGCAAAAGAGACAAATGTACCCCGACATAAAAGCAGGATAAAAAAACGCACCAAAAATGAGGCAAACACTCAGTAAAACCTGCTTTTTTTTTACGCTGCTTCTTTGCTGCCAAGAGAGCAGGTTTTGCCTGTGGAAAAAAAGCATACAAATTGCAAAGTGTGAACATAGCCTATGAGTCAAAGAGGGCTAAAACCAGGGCTGACTTATCCCACTAAAATTGGAACTCATGCCCCAACACCTAAATGCGTACATACACACAGGCTAACGCTGGCCACAAGGAAACCAGGGAATCCCCCAGATGACCCCTGTGCAGGAGTAGGACCCCCATCTCACCATACCAGCAGTAGTTGGCACTATACACCTGGTTCACTATGTACAACATCTCATCATTCATTAACCCCTTTGCAGCCTTGGACTTATTGGTATGTCCAAGATCACCTCCCCTTGTTTGATGTGGGCTCCGGCGATGAGCCAGTAACTTTTCCGTCAGCTGATATGTGCCATTAACAGCCCCAGGTGGACTCGTGATTCAACCATGGCTGTTAACATGTTAAATGCTGCTGTCAATCTCTGACAGAGGCATTTAACATTATTATGCGGAAGGGCATCATACACCCCGCTCATCAGCACCCATGTCATATGACTGCAGGTCGCCAATGGGTTGGCATGACAACCTGGGGTCTGCAGGAGACCCCTGTGGTTGCCATTGCCTAACTGCTATGAGCCGCCCAGTGGCCGGCGCTCACTGCAGATGACCATTTTAGCTACATAGAGTAGGCGGGCTGCAGCCATGCTATATGTAGCAGAGGCGATCAGAAGATCGCAGCTTCTAGGCTCCCATTGAAATGAAAGGTAGAAAAAAAATGTTTAAAAATATAAAAGTTTAAATCACGCCCCATTCATGTGTACAAACTGTAAAGCACTGTGGAATATGTTAGCGCTATATAAAAATAAAGATAATAAAACAAATAAATATTTAGAAAAAATCCACATATTTGGTATCGCTGCATTCAGAATCACCTGATCCAACAATATAAAAAGAGAATTAATCTGATCGGTAAACGGCGTAATGAGAATAAGAATAAAAAAAAGCCACAATTACTTTTTTTTTGGTCGGCGCAACATTGTATTAAAATTCAATAACAGGCGATCAAGAGATCATATCTGCCCCCAAATGGTGTTAATAAAATAGTCAGCACGGTGCACAAAAAATAAGTCCTACTGCAGCCCAAGATAACGAAAAACTGAGACACTACAGGTCTCGGAAGATGGCGACTTTTTTTTTTTTTTTTTCACCACTTAAATAAGAACTTAGACACATTTGGTATCTACAAACTTGTAAAGACCTGGAGAATCTTAATGGCAGGTCAGTTTTAGTATTTAGTGAACATTGTAAAAAAAAAATTGTGAAATTGCACTTTTTTTTTACAATTTCACCATGATTAAAACTTTTTCCCATTTTCCAGTACACGATACGTTAAAATCAATGGTGTTGTTCAAAACTACAACTCGTCCTGCAAAAAACAAGCCCTCACATGGCCATACTGACGGAAAACTAAAGTTATGGCTCTGGGGAGAAGGGGAGCAAAAACGAAATCTCAAAATGGGAACGTGCCAAGGTGGTGAAGGGTTAATAGTGTGCCCATACAGAGGCAGCTGGGAGTGAGGGGCCTGCAATGTCTGCATGCAGAGGGGCCCCAGAGGCTGTTACTGGGGGGCCACTATCCTGGGTGCAGTGGGGGATTCTCCTCACTGTAAGGTGTGAGCCGAGGGTCGCTCTGAGAAGCCCCCCGGAGCCCCTGCTGTGGCCAGGCTTGTGCAGTGCGCCCCCCACAGGTCACCTCCTCCTCACTTACATGTCCATGCGCTCTGCCCGGCTTCTCCTCCCAGGCTCAGGCTGTCATGGGAGCTGCTCCTGACAGAACCTCCGGTGTGCCGGCCCCTCTCCGGTCACATGGAGCAGGATACCGTGTGCAGGACCGTGCCTCGGGAGGCAGCCAGGACTCATTAGCTGCCGGGCAGGAGTCACGTCCTCACAGCCCAGGTTATACAAGGTCAGCCATGTTGTTACATAAGGAATCCTGCCAAAGTAAATGTGTCCTTGTAGATGCCTGATTTTTGCATTGGTTACATGAGCAGTTTTCTACAGCGGAAACGCGTATATTGCCGCTTGTTTTGCGTCTGGTGTGAGCTAGTGTTTTCTCATCTTTGTTGGACTCGCTATCTCTCATACTGGAGCCTATCTGCTGCCGCCTCCTGGTGGCCAGTTTCTGAACTACCACTGCATGCTAATTTCAGTAGAAGATGGTCTTGTTCATTTGCATTCATTCCTCAGCTGACCATTATTAACATTATTAATGTGCATATATTGTTACGGATGGCGCTCATACTCACTACTGAATAAATAGACGTTTTTAAAAGCTTATTTTCATATTATTCACATATGTGTTGGTCCCTTGATTTCCATAAATTCACAGCTTTTCCTTCTTGGTGTCCCAGTTTCAATGGTGAGATGTGTATGTCTTCTCTTAAATGCCAGATCATTTCAGAGAAAACCATACCAGGGTGTAATCATGCAGCCGGGCTCTGATTCTTGCTGCCGGGGTTTAGGCATCATGAATAGCGAGGCGGCTCACACTTGGTCATCAATGCCAAAACAGAGAATCCTGAGAGACCAGGGGCCAACAGGGATAAGAGAAATAGCATTTTTGTGGGGCCAAGGGCTTTCAAGAAGGAAAATACCCTCTCAAAGTAAAGTCACTCTCTAGCAAGATACATCCCAGAGTTGGATTTTTGGATTATTATTGGGGAGAATTAAAATCTTTAGAGGAAATGATGGTCAAAATCGAAACAGCTTCTATACAGAGTCCAATATAGAAGAAATGAGATGGCACACACCAGAAGAAGCACAAACCTACGCGAAACGGCCACAGATACTATATGGTGGTCACAACAGTCCACACACACACACAGTATGATGGTCACTACAGCTCCCCTCCTGCACCACACAGTATGATTGTCACCACAGCCCTGGAGATGACGACAGCACCAGCAAGTCTCTGCTCCACTGTAGCTGTTAATAGTGTTGGCGTCTGATACAATTACTGTGTCGCAATCAATGAAGTCACTCCGGACCATATGCCATTTGTCACATTTCCAGACTGGCCCTGCTTCATACTCTAGGAGTACATCCACATGGAAGTATTTCCAGGAAAACTTTGCAGAGCAAATTCAACATCGTCTCGGCAGCAGCTATACATGCGCTAAGATATGTAATAAATATCCGCAGCTTAAACTGACAGGATGGGGTTGTCCAATTCGCTGTGTCAGTCAGTTTCAGCTCTTTTCTGCAGCAGGTGGATGAAATTTCATAACATCTCATTCACAGCACTGGTACTGTAATATCGCATCTGAGAAACTGCCCTCAGTTTTGCCATATTTTCAAGGCGTTTCACGGTATATAAACCACACGCGGCTCTCCATCACATATTTTACCACATCTCTACCAGTATCTGACTATATCCTATGGATTCACTATGGGAAGATCAATTCATATTACTCATAGCCTTAGTGAAGTCACACCTGAGCCCCATCATGAAGCTTAGCTGATTCTGGGTTGCCCCCGCGGCTCGCCCAGGGCAGTGGGGTACTCGGTACTGGGCCGGTGTCAGGGGGATGGTGTGTCACAGCAGCGGTGACCCGGTCCATGGCCCTGGGCCCCAATATCGATGGCGGGGGTGTTAATGGTGTTTAGAGTTTATTAGAATAGTTCGTGACGCCAACCGGGGTATTTGGCAAGTATGGTGTTAAGCCAACGCTGCATACAGATCCACTGGGACTGATGGTGTGGTGCAGCAGAGATGGTGTAGCTCCCCACAGGTGGAGCTGTAGTCCCAGGGCAGTGTAGGTGCAATGGATGAGGAGAGGAGTAGGATGGTGTAGATGTTGTTACCCAGGTTTAGCGGTGCGGGAATGACTGGAGGACACCAGAGTATGCGGTTCCAAAGCTTTACTCACTGTTTGCAGTTCACACAACTGCCTGCCTCCGTACTGTGTTCTCCAGGTCAGGGCTCCAGCCAACCTCCAGGCAGGATAGGATTCTCCCTTCCACACTCCACCAATATGTACCTTCACTGAACGACTCCTCAAATGCGCCTTTAGGGACAAAGCACTCCAGTACTTAGTTAGCCTGGAATGCCTCTCACTAGGTGTTCCTAGACTCTACTTGTATGATAGACAGCTGTAGCCTACTTCGGGGACTCCTCTCCTGAGTCCCAGCTCTCTATCCATTTCGCTGTTGTGTCCCAAGTCTATGGTGGGAGCAAGACGTTAGCGGCTCACTACTCCTCCGGTGTCTGTTGCCGGATATAAAGATCCAATCAACCTCGGGGACCGGGCCCAGGCCTTTGCGCTCTCTGGACTGGAAGGGTTCTCCCTCTTTCTCAACCAGCTTCCCACCGTCCTTCTCTTCTCCTTCGTTCCGATCTGTTCTTTCTCTCTTATGGAATCTGTAGTCTCCAGTCTACGTCTCTTTCTCCTTCTCTTCCTTCCCTGAGCTCGTTCCACTAAGGCTGGTTTCACATTTATGGTGCTGCGACGGCCTGCGCACGGCCGCCACTAAGCCCCGCCCCCTGCCGGCTCCCTGCCCGCCCCATCCGGTCATCGCCGCCTATTAGCGCACATGGACGCTTGCGATCTGCGCACCCTATCTTTAGCATAGGGTGCGCAGATCGTGCGCTGGCCGTGCGCTAGCAGGATTTTGCCGTGCGCTGCGCACTTTTAAAGGTGCGCCTGTGTGCGCCGAACACAGCATGTTGCATTTTGGCGCGCACGGCGCACCTTCAAAAGTGCGCAGCACACGGCAAAATCCTGCTTGCGCACGGCCAGCGCACGATCTGCACACCCTATGCTAGAGATAGGGTGTGCAGATCACAAGCGTCCATGTGCGCTAGTAGGCGGCGATGACCGGATGGGGCGGGCAGGGGGCGGGGCTTAGCGGCGGCCGTGCGCAGGCCGTCACAGCGCCATAAAGCGCAAATGTGAAACCGGCCTAAGACCAGTCCTCAGCCTCTCCTGTCTGACTGCCTTCCTCCGCCTTGAGCTCCTCTCAGGCTGACCTGCTGTCAGCCTTTCTCTCTCAGATCCTCGTCTGCTGACCTCCTGTCAGACTGACCCCTTCTGGGTCTCTCCCCAGACTGACTTGAAATCCTACACTTTCCCTCTCTTTTTTATCATCACACTCCACCTGCCTCCCAGCAAGCACATCTCGTATTACGAAGCAGGGTTCCACGAGGGGTGCTCTGCTAACCCCCAGCCTGAAGCTGTTAGGTGGCCCCACTGAACTATCCTGTGTGTGGAATGCAGGTGTGGAGCATGGTCAGGAGTTCCCACCTTACCTGGATGGTGGGGCACTACACCTTAGGAGAAGGTGCAGTACCTCTGTGGCGACTGAAGCCTCAGGGGTGCCACAATTCCAGTGATCAATGTGAGGATTTTCTAGCTCCTGCACCTGTGTTAAGACACCTTGAGATCACGTTCACACCTTCAGTATTTGGTCAGTATTTTACCTCACTATTTGTCAGCCAAAACCAGGTGTGGGTGATAAATCCAGAAGTGGTGACGTGTTTCTATTATACTTTTCCTCTGATTGTTCCACTCCTGGTTTTGGCTTACACATACTGATGTAAAATATAAAATACTGATAGTGTGAATGCAGTGTGAGATAGCAGGAAACGGAAGATGCAGTCACAAGCAGGAGGCAGAACAAGAGTTAATGGGTTTATTACAGGGAATACTCCACGCAGCGAGGAATTGGTTAATAGAGAATAAATGTGAATATTATATCTGAATAAGAACAATGATTCATGAAACAGGTAAACTTATCAGTCTGCTGGTATCCTGGCTGTGAAGGCTTGTAATCCCACGGCGGCGTCCACATAAGTGACGTGTGAAGTCTCTGCCATGATCCTGGAGATAGCCGAGGAACTGGCTCACTATGAAGGTGGTGTATCCTGGCTTTCCTAAGCATGGTCCTGTGTTCCCGGGTTGATGAACGTGAGGTATCACAGTCTGTGAGATCACCAAAGCATGGCTCAGTACATCGGTGGCAGCGAGGGTGAAACTGCCCGGCTCTGTGTGAAACACCAGGTCAGTCTTAAGGCCCTTTTACATTTAGCGATGCACCATCGATCCGACCAGCGATACGACCCGGTCAGGATCACTGGTGCATCGCTAAATGATCGCTAGTGAGCTGCCACACAGGAAGATCTCACAGCGATGCAGCAGCAACGCAGCAGACGATACTTACCTTTCACACACAGCGATCCAGACGTCCTCCCGCCCGCGTCCAGCGTCGCTCGTCTCACACAGTAGGAAGCAGACGACGAGAAATGGAGCCGCGCGAGGAGCGACGGACAGCGGGGGAGCCGGTCGGAGGTAAGTATCACACATAGCGATATCGCTAGCAATATCGCTATAACGTCACAAAGTCAGTGACGTTTTAGCGATATTGCTAGCGATATCGCTATGTGTAAAACCCCCTTTAGGCTGCGAGCCCGTGGCAATCAGTGGGATGGTGAGAAGATGATTACAGGTGGGCGGAAACACAGCTCTTGGCTACTCACATTCAGTGCACGCATAGGCTGGGGAAACTCAGCGCGGGACTGGGGTATCACGTCGCTGACAGGAGAGTGAACCAACCTTCTCCTGCTGCGTACTCTGTCTTCCCATGTGCTGTCCCTTTTATGCCTGACACGCCCCCTACAGTCAAGTCCAAAGGTCTGTCTGGCTCAGAAAGCTTTCCCCCCGGCAACAATGGTGACAGCCCCGACAGTTCCGAAACCGGCGCAAGAGAGGTACTGGAGCGCGCCTAGGGCCGTGGGTTACTCAGTACTGGGCCGGTGTCTTAAAGGGATGTGTCATGGCAGCAGTGACCCAGTCCATGGCCCTGAGTGTCCATGAAAAATAAGGATTGATGAGGAAGAAAGTCTATGTGTAGATAAGTTCGCGATGCCACCTGTTTCACTTGGCAATAAAGGTGTCTGCCGACGATGCTTATACAGACCGCTGGGGATGGTGGTGATGCAGCAGAGTTGGTTCAGCTCTCCACAGGCAGAGCTTATCCCCAGGGCAGTTTTAAGTGCAGGATGGTGGATAACCGTAGTGCAGGGTTGCGTGTGTGATCAATAACTGCAGACACAAGAATTACTGTTCCTTTTACTGGAGGCTTGAGGTGCAGACAGAGCACTGGTACAGATGGAAATGGAAATCCAGCAGCCTGAAAGCAGATCCGGATCCCGTGCGTGAACAAAGTGTTGTTGGAGGCCTCCTTTCTGCGATAGTGTGTGAGGTCTCTGCAGCTTGAAGCTATACTCGGTCTTCTGTTCTCTACAGTCCTTAGTACTTGTGGAGCGCCCGCCAGGACCGTGAAGTACTCGGTACCGGGCCGCTTCTTAAAGGGGCAGTGGCACGGCAGCAGTGACCCGATCCGTGGCCCTTGGCATCCAATAAAAGGGGATATTTACAGGGGAAACATAAAGAGTTTGTAAAGTGTTCATGACGCCATCTGTGGTGTCTGATCCGAGGTGACCAGCCCTGCAGGGCAGATCTTCTGGGACAGATGGTGTGATGCAGCAGAGTTGGAATATCTTATTTATTTTATTAACCTACAGAATAAAGTGAAAATTATGAATAATGAACACCATATGGCATAAAAGAAAGCTCAAACATTAATAGCTAAATTACTATTCATTTCCTCAAATAATAGACCATGATGTACTTCACAAGTTATATATGCCTACACATGAATTGAAATACCCACAGAACTAAACCTACTAAGGCTGCTTTTACACTTACCGTGTTTTTGCGGGCGGATTTTGCCCGCAAAATTTCTACGGTGTGCTGTACGGCCGTGAGGGCCATATTTGCGGCTGTGATAAAAGATCAAGCTTGCTCAATCTTTTATACAGTGTTCGGACACGGCCCACATTGTAATTCAATGCACCGTGACTTCCGGTTTTGTGGAATGCCGTTTTTTTTTCCAATACTATTTCAATAGTATTGGAAAAATAAAAAACAGCAATCCACAAGCATTTTTGCGGCCCATTATTAAGGTGGACTGTAAAAATTGCGTTGATATGGCCTGCAAGAACAGCGGTAAGTTTAAAAGTAGGCTAATATTCACTAAATCCGTAGATCTTTACCGCAAGTGTACTTTAGGGACATTGCAAACACCATATGGATCCCCCCAAAAAATCTATGAAAATCCACACTCCGAAAGCCAAATATTGCTTCTTTCGTTCTAAGCCATGCCGTGTGCATAAACAAACATTTATAAACACACAAGGGATATTGCCGTTCTTGGAAGAAATTCTATATTTTGTCCCTTCCCTCTGCAGCCAATTCTCATTTTTGCGCTTTCATTCTTACTTCCCCTTCTTGATAAGCAAAGAACACTAGGGTTACAAGAATCTAACCAACCTAAGTAGGGGTAAGCAGGATCAAATATAATAGAAAAAATATAACTTAATATTCAAGATTAACCCCTTCCTTACATTGGACGTACTATTCCGTCCATGAGACCTGAGACTTAAGTCCCATGGACGGAATAGTTCGTCACACACGTTCAGCTGCGCTCACAGGGGGTGCGCAGCTGATCGCGGCCGGATGTCAGCTGATTATTATTTACGGCTGTAAACTTATGTGAAGCTCTTGGGGGTTCAAAGTTCTCACCACATATCTAGATAAGTTCCTTGGGGGGGTCTCGTTTCCAAAGTGGGGTCACTTGTGGGGGGTTTCCACTGTTTAAGCACATCGGGGGCTCTCCAAGCGTGACATGGTGTCTGATCTCAATTCCAGCCAATTTTGCGTTGAAGAAGTCAAACGGCGCTCCTTCCCTTTCAAGCTCTGCCATGTGCCGAAAGAG
This sequence comes from Dendrobates tinctorius, assembly GCF_039654945.1. Classification (NCBI taxonomy): domain Eukaryota; kingdom Metazoa; phylum Chordata; class Amphibia; order Anura; family Dendrobatidae; genus Dendrobates; species Dendrobates tinctorius. The sequence goes on from NW_027361714.1 coordinate 38,410,488, forward strand.
TGGTTCCCCCCACATATGAGGTATCAGCGTACTTAGGACAAATTGCACAATAACTTTTGCATTCCAATTTCTCCTGTTACCCTTGGTAAAATAAAAAAAATTGGACCTTAAGTAATTTTTTTGTAAAAAAAAGTTAAATGTTCATTTATTTTTAAACATTCAAAAAAATCCTGTGAAGCACCTGAAGGGTTAATAAACTTCTTGAATGTGGTTTTTAGTACCGTCAGGGGTGCAATTTTTAGAATGATGTCACTTTTGGGTATTTTCGATCATATAGACCCTTCAAAGTGACTTCAAATGTAATGTGGTCTGTAAAAATAAAATGGTGTTGTAAAAATGAGAAATCGCTGGTCAACTTTTAACCCTTATAACTTCCTGAAAAAAAAAATCTTGGTTCCAAAATTGTGCTGATGTAAAGTAAACATGTGGGAAATGTTACTTATTCAGTTTTTTGTGTGCCATATCTCTGTGATTTAAGGGCATAAAAATTCAAAGTTGGAAAATTGCAAAATTTTCAAGATTTTCGCCAAATTTTCTTGTTTTTTCACAACCAAACGCAAGTTATATGAATGAAATTTTACCACCAACATGAAGAACAATATGTCACGAGAAAACAATGTCAGAATCACAAGGATCCATGGAAGCGTTCCAGACCTATTACCTCATAAAGGGACAGTGGTCAGAATTGTAAAAATTGGCCCGGTCATTAATGTGCAAACAACCCTTGAGAGTAAAGGGGTTAAACTTGGGTAGCAAATACCTCGCAATAACATATACAGACATTAAAGTGTGCAGCACATGGATCAAATGCTTACAGCTCACAAACTACCAAGTGGTCACTGACTCATAGCAGCTCCGGAGCACACGACCATGTGACAAGAAGCTGGGGAAGTGTACCAAGATTCAGAGTGCATGCCTGGGGAGCTGATGGGCAATGCACAAGCACGAGATTTCAGAGGCCATTAATAATAAGAATCTTTATTTTTATACAGCGCTAACATATTCCGCAGCGCTTTACAGTTTGCACACATTTTCATCACTGTCCCCAATGGGGCTCACAATCTAAATTCCCTATCAGTATGTCTTTGGAGTGTGGTAGGAAACCGGAGTACCCGGAGGAAACCCATGCAAACACGGGGAGAACATACAAACTCCTTACAGATGTTGTCCTTGGTGGGATTCAAACCCAGGACTCCAGCGCTGCAAGGCTGCAGCGCTAACCACTGAGCCACCGTGCTGTCCATTGCCGTGATGTCAGGCCAGTCACGGCAATCAATCACAATACGATAGGCATGAATAATTTTGAACAGAACCACGACTCACCCGGTAAAAAGCGCCACCCTATGACTGAAACGAAAGTTATGTGATGCAATCTATTAATGATATAAAGTGTTTTTACACATATAGAATGGGAGCTTTTCTTTGAGAAAACAATGTTATTGATGCACATAGCATCAATAACAACACACGGGCAGTGGGGGCAGTTTAAAACACAAAAAGGACATGACAGGTTCCCTTTAAACACTGTTGCCAGAGATTGACAGCGGCGTTTGAATGGTTAAATGACGTGTCTTTCAAAATCATCCCTGCTATCAGATACATGTACGGGATATTGCGGTAAAGGATTACACTCTGTACTGATTTTTTTCAGCTTAAAGAGTAACAGTTGTTCTAATTTTTATTTCATAAATCAATAATACACATAAAAATAAGAAACTTTGTAATATATCTTATCTTATCTTATTGGATATCCGCTTCTTTTTCCTACTGGACTGATCGATCATTATCAAAATTCTCAATTCATGGGTAAAATCTGTATTTAGTGAAGACTGACTTTTCCATTACTGAGATAGATGACAGTTGCTACTGATAACATTTTATGCAGGGGGTCAGGAGGGAGGACCTCTGCCTCTAGCGCCTCCCTTTTCATCGTGCCTGCTCTCTCCATGGAATCCGATAAGCATCAACCCATCTCCTATCTCAGCAATGGGAAACCCTGTGTTAACTGAATACTGATTTTACCTATGAATAGAGATTTTTCAAAATGATTGATCAGAAATATGCAGATTTCACTGATTATCTATATTATAAACTATCATATTTTTCAAGTGTACTATTGATATGTGAAGTAAAAATTGCAACAACAGTTACTCCTTAAATAGGTTTCCAATATTTCCTGGAAAATATCAAAATATCTGCTGAATAGAGATTAGCAGATCTTTTAAAATTGGAATTTGCCAAACTTTTCCTTAAAAGTTAATTTGTGCTGAATATATTTGCACGTTTCTCATTACTGGAAAGTCTATAACTGCTTGGAAAATACACATGGGGAGAGTAGGAGAGGAGAAAGAGAGCACCCCACAGACGGTACGAGCTTGCACTCTGCAGGAGAAAAACGTACCCATGTGAGTTTGGAGATGATAAACAACTTTGGTGTACAAACTATGCTCAGCTGATCTGTGATGGCCCAGGTAATGACCACCACTGTACAAGGTATGATAATCTGTGCAACAATTCTAAACAACTTAAGTCTGCTCTCTGATGCCTCAGCTGTGTGGGAAATGGTATTAGGGAAAAAAATTTTTATTGAAACCGGAAATCAAATCTCAAAACGTTCATATTCAAGTGAATCCACGAATTTCAGGACATTCAGCGCCAACTCGGTCAATCCACTCATCTCTACTGCCTGAATAGAGATGGGCAATTGTAGAACTACGGTCCATCAGCACGGTTAGAGGTCCCTGGCTGCTGGTCAGGGAGTTAGTACATCTCTTATTTTCTGAGATCAGTGACATGGCTTTTGATTATCCATGGCTGACATAACCTCATAATTAAGGCATGATGCACAGATGGCGTTGCACAAGTCCTAGCTGATCAAAAGTCATGCCAGACATCCCAGAAGGTAAAAAATTTCTGAACCTCCCATCCAGTGGACAGAGACTGCTGATCTGGCCAATGGAGAAGAGTCCTGTGAATCAATCTGCCCATCCCTACTGCTGAAACTTTAAGCCTAACAACATTGCAAAAAATTAATATAAAAAGACAATTAAAAAAATACAGCAAAAAGTAGACATAGGGTAAAAGTCATTTCCCATTTTATATAGTACTAGATGTGGGCACGATGCTATCGCATCGGGAGGGGAGTGACATCATGATGGGGGCAGCTGTCTTCCCCCCCACCATACTCTCTCCCAATGTAAGTAAATCTATTTTTAGTTAAAGGGAACCTTTCACCACCCCAGGGCGTTTTTAACTATAAGAGCCACCTTCAGCAGCACTAAGGCTTCATTCTGTGAAGGTGGCTCTTCTGTTTCTGATCCCCAGTAAGCTGAAATATTGGCTTTTATAAATAGGTCCCCATACCTGTATTGAGTCCCATAGGTGTGGTGTGTCCCCCTGTATCAGCCGCCTCCCAGCCGTCCATCATCCCCCCGTTGCATCCCTGCGCCGCCTTGCAGCCATCCATCATGCCCCTGTGTTGCGTCCCTGCGCCGCCTCCTCCTGTGCTGCTGTTGGCGTTACATGCCGGTGGGCATAAAAAAAAAAAAATTCTATTGTCAGCCAAGGTAACCCAGACAGCTGGGGACTGGAAATCTCAGCGTGGTGAGACCCAAGCATTCTGAGTCCCCCACGCTGAAACTTGCAGCCAGCAGCTGCCCCAGAATTGGCGCCTCTGTGAGACGCCAAAACCGGCGGTTATCCCACTCTTCCAGCTGCTGTGTAGCGGTGGAAGACTGGGTAATAAAGGGGTTGGTGTCAGCTTTTTTTTTTTGGCATCTGATATCAAGCCGTATTGCTAATGTCAGCCGTCAGTATGACAGCTGGCCATTAGCAATACTTTCATTAAAGGAGAAAAAAAACACACAGATAAATGTTTTATTACATGCAAAATAGACAGAGACACCTCGTTATCCACTTTATTAGCTCCCACCAAGTTCCCATCCGATGTAATCCTGTAATCTTGCAGTGGGACAGTGTGATGTATCACACGGCCACCATCTTTGTATACCTGAATGTCCAAAGATGGTGTCCGCATGTATGTATGCCGCCTGTATGTATGTGCGTGCATGTGTATGTATGCATGTATGTGTCTGTATGTTTGTGCATACTTGTGTATGTGCATGTGTTAATGTATGCGCATGTATGTGAGTGTGTATGTATATGATGATAAATGGGAAAGATACAACCAAGCCGTCAGGAAGAACAGAATTCTGATAATAAGAATAATAACCTGAGGCTGAAAGAGCTTTTTTTGATATGCTTGATTATTTTATTGAAAATAACAGTCACACAAATCACCCAACGTTTCGGCTTTACTAGCCTTTTTCAAGGGTATCTTATCTAGGTAAAACAAAAAATAAACACCAAAAAACAAAATATGAATTATTATACAAAATATGAATTATTATACAAAATAAATGAATTGCTGACTGATACATATTTATATATCAATATTAAATCTATGATATTGTAGACATATCACTCAAATAGCAAAGTTATAGATAGTTCTGATGTCCATCATTGGAGGCAGTTCACATTGAGCAGAAAAAAACATATTGACAAAAAGGTCAAAAAAATTAACTATAGAAAGAGGAAAAATATATATAAAATTTTTTTTGGATATACCTGTGTAACCGTGAGGATAATGATAAGATTCTAGAAAAGGGAAAGGAAAAAAAAAAAAAAACAGACCTATATTGGTCTGGTTCAAAAGGACATTAGTAATCAACTACGGTTGATTCATAATGGCCGTTATCGGATTTTGAGTAACATATCTAAAATTGAACGTATGGCCATAGATGGCCTTTTTCAAAATAAACAGCTTATCATCAAACCAGCCGATAAAGGTGGTTCAATTGTGGTGATGGATAGACAATATTATGTTAAGGAAATCTACTCACAACTCAACAATACTGATACTTACCTTCCCTTGTCCTCGAATCCTTCTTCCTCCATTGCAATGGAGGTTCGTAGTACTGTTCAGCATTTTGTATCACAGGGTGTTATTGACACTAAGTTGGGTGATTTTTTGATCAATTCTTATCCTGTCACACCTGTATTTTATACACTCCCTAAGATACATAAAAATCTGACACACCCTCCGGGGAGACCGATTGTTGCATCCACAAATTCATTGTTGTCACCTTTATCTATGATCCTTGAAAAAATTCTTTCTCCACTTCTTCACCTTATTCCTTCATGGCTTAGGGACACATCACACTTTTTGTCCTTTATTAAAGAATTGAGAGCAATTACTACTAATTGTTATCTAGTTACCCTGGATGTAACGAGTTTATATACTAGTATTAGCCACGAAAAGGGGATTTTTTCTGTTAAGAATTTTCTTAATAAGAATACTGAATTTAGCACAGAGAAGAAAGAATTTTGTATATCTATGTTAACTCTTGTTCTGACAAAGAATTTCTTTTTGTTTGAGGATAAGTTCTTCATTCAATTATCAGGTACAGCAATGGGCTCTAATGTGGCGCCTCCCTATGCCAACATCTTTATGGCAGAATTTGAATCTGAATTTGTCTATACCCACATCCTCTTCCAACAATATTCCGTTCTTTGGAAGAGATATATAGATGACATATTTCTCATTTGGTCTGGTGATTTGAATTCTTTGGAGATATTTGTTCAAGATATTAACTCTAAAGTTGGGGGTTTATCTTTTACTATGCAATACAATGGGGAGTCTATTCCTTTTCTTGACACCAGGGTCATCAAAAATATTGATGGCTCTCTTTCCACTGATTTATTTGTCAAACCAACGGACAAAAATAGTCTTTTACATTTTACGAGTTGCCATCCCAAACACATTAAAAAATCTCTCCCCCGATCACAATTTCTACGGATTGAACGTATTGTGACAGATAATCACATTCGCACTATTCGTTATGCCGAAATGAAATCTAAATTCGAATCTCGGGGTTATCCAGATTCGGTATTGTCCCTTCCATCTTCGTCTACAGTTAAATCGATTACCAATGTTAACAAGGTGGCCTTTGTCAATACATTTCATCCTTTTATGTATTTGTTCCATAAGATCATTCGCCAACATTGGCCCCTTCTCTCTGAGTCCTACCCTCACATTTTGGAATTCCAAGTTCCTCCTTTGATTTGTTACAAGAAATCTCCTAATTTACGAGATTTGTTGGTTAGGGCAGACATTGGTAGTTTACGTGACTTCAATAGACAAAGGTTACTTAGACCACAGCGCAATGGGACTTTCCCTTGCTTACATTGTTTACAATGTTCTAACATTACAAAGGGGGACACATTCACCCATCCTAGATCTGGGAAGATTTTTTCTATCAAAAATTACCATAGTTGTGATTCTACTTACGTAGTTTATTTGATTAAATGTCCGTGCGGTCTCGGATATGTTGGGGAGACTACCCAGCATATCCGAGACCGCATTTCACAACATAAGTCAACCATTAGGTGCAAGAGAACTTTATTACCGATTCCAGCTCATTTTATTGCTTATAATCACCGTATCTCCCAACTACGTTACCAAATTATAGAAAGTGTACCGTTGGCTAGACGGGGGGGCAACAGGGTACAGAAATTGAAAGAAAGAGAGGCATATTGGATATATATGCTTCAAACATTGGAACCTTTCGGTCTCAATCGTGAATATGAAGTCTTTCACTAATTTTTCTTAGCTTGGTGGAATTGATGTTTCCCTTCTTCTTTATTATTTTGAGATTTATTATCTTATGGTTATAATGTTGATCGGTGATGTATTTTGAATGTATTATTCTGAATATGTTTTTATTAATATTTTTTGTTTTTGTTTCCACAGACCTATTCGTGGGAGTATGGTACTCACCTTCTGGTTCTAATTTTCATTATCAATGATTGGATATTAAATATGACTTATTACATATGAATAAATAATAAAAAATTCCCCTTTTTTTGCCAAAAAAAATTTTCAAAAAATTTTTTTCAAACATTTTTTTCCTTTATATCTTTTATTTTTTTCTCTTTCTTCAAAGATTATTTTCCTTTTTCTTATTTTTCTTTTTCCTTTTGCATGTATACACATCACTTTTATATATGCCCACATTGCTGCGCCGCTATGTATTTATAGTGGATGGTGCTCATTATGATACTTACTATCATCAGATTTTATTATCTGCCTCCCAGGCGCGTTTATAATACTTTTTCTATATAGTATGTTTATTCACATAGTGGACACACGTATTTACTGCATCTAATACGAACACTCCATAGATATTCTTTACAGATAATTGCTTTCAATATTTCGCTGGCTATCAAGCCTTTCTTCTGGTCTGAACATGCCCCACTTCCGTCTTTAGTGCAGGACGACGCATGTGCACATACACAGATGTCTCATACATCGTTTATTTCTCTTTGCTTTTTCTGACATGCCACACTGCCGTCCTGACTGATGGTCTCCTCACGCGCCTCTTTACCGCTAGCTTATCTTTTCAGCTGCTCCACATTTTCCTAATTAAAATGCTTTAAATAGTTTCATTCACTGGTGTTCTATTCACTTCTCCCTTGACTGCGGCGCTGTCCTGTTCTCCGCTTATCCTGCTTAGAGGTTTGTCATCTGGAATTGATTGCTTCACAATAATGGTGGTGTATATAATATGTTTTTTATGGACTTGGTTTCATTTGGCAAAAACCTTTTTTTTTTTTTTTTTTTTTCCTTTCCCCTTTCTAGAATCTTATCATTATCCTCACGGTTACACAGGTATATCCAAAAAAATTTTTATATATATTTTTCCTCTTTCTATACCACACTGGTGAGATACCAGAAACTGCCTTAGGTTCTAGTTAATTTTTTTGACCTTTTTGTCAATATGTTTTTTTCTGCTCAATGTGAACTGCCTCCAATGATGGACATCAGAACTATCTATAACTTTGCTATTTGAGTGATATGTCTACAATATCATAGATTTAATATTGATATATAAATATGTATCAGTCAGCAATTCATTTATTTTGTATAATAATTCATATTTTGTATAATAATTCATATTTTGTGTTTTGGTGTTTATTTTTTGTTTTACCTAGATAAGATACCCTTGAAAAAGGCTAGTAAAGCCGAAACGTTGGGTGATTTGTGTGACTGTTATTTTCAATAAAATAATCAAGCATATCAAAAAAAGCTCTTTCAGCCTCAGGTTATTATTCTTATTGTGAGTGTGTATGTACATGCGTGTTTGTATATATGCATGTTTTTGTATGCATATGTGCGTACTTCTGCGAGTGTTTGCACGTGCGTGTGTTTGTGAATGTGCGTATCTGCATGTGTGGGGACATTATACTGTGTATGCACGTGCGTATGCTTGTTTGTGCATGTGCATATATGCACGTTTGTATGTGCATGCTTGCGTGTGTATGAGTGTGTGTGCATGTATGTGTGCGTGTATCTGCGTGTTTGTGTGTAAGTGCATGTTTGTGGGTGGACATTATGTGTGTATGTGTCTGTGTATGCGCGTATGTGCATGCTTGCGTGTTTATGTGCGTCTGTGTGGGGACATTATACTGTGTGTATATTCGTGCTTGTGTGTTTGTATGTGTGTGTACGTGCGGACATTATACTGTGTGTATACGCGTGCATATGCGTTTTTGTGTGTGTGTGTGCACGGGCATGTGTGTTTGTGTGTATGGGGATATTATACTGTGTGTATGTGCGTGTGTGTATGTGCTTGCGTGTGTATGTGAGTATCTGCGTGTGGGTATGCATGGGCGTGTATGTGCTTGCATGTGTATGTGCATGCTTGTGCATGTGTATATGTGCGTGTGTATGCATGTTTGCGTGCTTGCATGTGGGAACATTATACTGTGTGCATGCGTGTTTGTATGTGCGTGTGTGTATCTACATGTGTATATCTGCGTGTGCATGCATGTGCGTATGTGTGTTTGTATGCGAGTGCTTGCATGTGTGTGCACATGAATGTGTGTGTGGGGACATTACACTGTGTATGTGCATATGTATGAATCTGCATGTAAATATATGCGTGTGTGTATGTGGAGATATTATTTTAAGTGTGTGCATGTGTAAGTGCATGTCGGGACATTATACTGTGTGTATATGTATGCATATCTATGTGTATATATGTGAGCACGTGTGTGCGTATTTGAGCATGTGTGTTCCGCCGCTGCCTGCCCACCCACCAACCTCCGTGCAGTCACAGACAGCAGGAAAGACGTTGGTTTGCGGCCTGTTCTGTAGATGTCGTGCGGCGCCACCTGCACAGCACAGGCTGCAAGCCGCTGTCTTTCCTGCCGGCTGTAACTGCACGGAGGTGGGTGGGCAGGCAAGCTGCGGGTGTCCCAGCGGGGGTCCGGCGGCATCCGCTAGTGGTACTGCACAGGGGCTTGGTACCACCAGCGGGTGACATATTGGAATACTCATCTCTTTGGTATTCCAATATGGCAGTCGGCGTACTTCCAGTGCGGCGCGGTGGATTGTGGGATTCGAGGACATCCAGATGGAAGTGGATGATGGACAATTTTAGGTAAGTATATAATAGATGATATCTGTATGATAATCTGTTGTGAAAGCATAAACATAAAAAAATGTGAAATTTCCAAATTTTCTTACTGTGGAGACCTGTTTGTCCTAAGCAGTGCCTTCAACCCCCTTCCCACCAATCCCACAAAGAAAACACAGCCAGACCTAAATGGGTTGAACAGGTCGGTCACAGTTTAATTACCTAAGCAGAGAAGGGTAAATACATTTTGTAATGGGAGGTTCATGGCTGAGATGCTGTTCGCGATCGACAGACAATTTGACCAAAGAGCGTTCTCGAATCTTTGCCCTCCTTCTTCCGCCACGGAGGGTGACCCCCACCCATCAACATCAAGGCCTGTTCAACTCCATCCTGCAAGCCGGACAAAAATATATTGAGGCCAAGGTCTGTAAGGTGAACATCATTCAGTCTTAATAATGCCGTGATGTTTCCTTCCAGCTGGTGTTGACGAACAACAATACCACATTTTCCCCTCACGAATTTTTACATCCGTGCGTTGAACTTTTTTCTTACTCGTTCTATGGCTTTTTCATCTCTTGCACCCCGACAGACGGCTCGTGGTATAATTTGTGACCACACCAATACCATATTCGTGAATTAAGAGGTAAAACATTTGATGTCTGTTGTCATCTATTTGTGAAGATCAGCGATTTTACGCTTGCCAAGATCATTGCCCCCAACATGTAACACCATTATCACCGGGCGCTTCGCCCTCCTGGAGATGTCAACCATCTCTTAGAACACCTGTTGCCATTGGAGGCCTCTTATCCCTCTTCAGATGACTTCTAGACCTGGGAAGCCTAGACTCTTTCCACTAGGCCGCAGCTCGGCCCTTTTTGCCGCCGAATGTCCTAAAACCCAAACTCCAACTCTTGTAAGAGATAAAATGTGTTATTTCAGCAAATCAGGTCTTATGTATCTAGCGAAGCATGCGGATTTCCATCAACCCATTCTCTGAACCATGGGCTCCAATACTCCTGCCCTAGCTGCTTCGGTGGCTGCCCCGATTCGGAAAGAATGCGTCCCATATTCCTTTGGGTTAGCGCCGGATCTTTCTAAGCATAACGTGAAAATTCCCTGAAATTGATACTTGGTAAGAGGGGATATGTCTGTAAGAGAGCAAAAAAATCTGCCTTCGTGTCTTATTACCGCACTAGATGGTGGCCCGATTCTAACGCATCGAGTATTCTAGAACAGGGGTCCCCAACCGCCGGTCCGCGGCCCAGCACCGGGCCGTTGCAGTGCCCTTGCCGGTCCGCGGACACAAGGGGAGCCAGGGGCGGTGCAGCAGCTGATACTCACCCTGCATCCCGCGGCGGCTTCATCCAGCGGCGGCTTCATCCAGCGCTGAGCGGTCACGTGCTACCGCTCATTTAAGGTCATGAATATGAACGCCACTCATCTCCCATAGGCGTGGCGTCCATATTCATGGACCTTAATGAGCGGTAGCACGTGACCGCTCCGCACAGGAAGAAGCTGAAGCGCCGCGAGATGCAGGGACGTGCAGCGACGGGAAGGAAGTTCAGCGACGTGAGGGTAAGTATGATGGGGAGGATGGGGGAGCCGAGCGGAGCCATATATACAAGGGAGGGAGCATGGGAGCAGAGCCATATACACAGGGGAGGGAGAATGGGAGCAGAGCCATATACACAGGGGAGGGAGAATGGGAGCGGAGCCATATACACAGGGGAGGGAGAATGGGAGCGGAGCCATATACACAGGGGAGGGAGAATGGGAGCGGAGCCATATACACAGGGGAGGGAGAGTGGGAGCGGAGCCATATACACAGGGGAGGGAGAGTGGGAGCGGAGCCATATACACAGGGGAGGGAGAATGGGAGCGGAGCCATATACACAGGGGAGGGAGAATGGGAGCGGAGCCATATACACAGGGGAGGGAGAATGGGAGCGGAGCCATATACACAGGGGAGGGAGAATGGGAGCGGAGCCATATACACAGGGGAGGGAGAATGGGAGCGGAGCCATATATACTAGGGAGGGAGAATGGGAGCGGAGCCATATACACAGGGGAGGGAGAGTGGGAGCGGAGCCATATACACAGGAGAGGGAGAATGGGAGCGAAGCCATATACACAGGGGAGGGAGAGTGGGAGCGGAGCCATATATACAAGGGAGGGAGAGTGGAAGCGGAGCCATATATACAAGGGAGGGAGAGTGGGAGCGGAGCCATATATACAAGGGAGGGAGAGTGGGAGCGGAGCCATGCATACAAGGGAGGGAGAGTGGGAGCGGAGCCATGCATACAGGATGGGACAGGGGAGCCATGTATACAGGATAGAAGAGTGGGAGCAGAGCCATGCATACAGGATGGGAGGATGGGAGCGGAGCCATGTATACAGGATGGGAGAGTGGGAGCAGAGCCATGTATACAGGATGGGACAGGGGAGCCATGCATACAACAGGGGGAGCCACACAGAGCTGGACGGGGGGGACCACACATACATTTTCTGATGATTAGAAAATAATCAGCATGTACAGTACTCCAGTACAATTGTTCTTAAGTGCTCAATGCTCCATTTCCTTGTAGATTCCAATCATCATTAGCAGTGACGGTCATCAGTAGAAGTAGCCCAGTGCTCCCACTGAAACAGAAACAAGCCAGGTGCTCCCACTCATTCAAAACCTATGGTGAGTTGAGTCACATTATAAATGTTATAATTAAATGTATGTATGCATTGCTAAACTACAACCGCGTCCATAGCCCCGCCCCCTTATGACCAAAGCCCCACCCCTGTCACACCTCCATCCCCGCCCTGCCGGGCCATGGAAGAATGGTCTTGGTTCAAGCCGGTCCCTGGTGCAAAAAAGGTTGGGGACCACTGTTCTAGAATATGTATGTAGTTTATGAAGTTTTAATAATAATGCACCCCTCAAATCCTGATATGCATGGTCCCCTCACCCCCCAATCCTGGTATGCATGGTCCTCTCACCCCCCAATCCTGATATGCATGGTACCCCTCACCCCCAATCCTGGAATGTATGGTCCTCTCACCCCTCAATCCTGGTAAGCATGGTCCCCTCACCCCCCTTTCCTGGTATGCATGGTCCCCTCACCTCCCTTTCCTGGTATGCATGGTCCCCCTCACCCCCCATTCCTGGTATGCATGCTCCCCCTCACCCCCTTTCCAGATATGCATGGTCCCCCTCACCCCCCCTTTTCTGGTATGCATGGTCCCATCACCCCCCCTCTCCTGGTATGCATGGTCCTCTCACCCTTCTTTCCTGGTATGCATGGCCACCCTCACCCCCCTATCCTGGTGTGCATGGTCCCCTCACCTCCCTATCCTGGTATGCATGGTCACCCTCACCCCCCTGCATGGTCTGTTAAAATAAAAAATAGATATATACTCACCTTCCGACGGCCCGCAATCTCCACTCCACATGCCTGGCCTCGTGGTTCCAGTAATGCTTTGTGCCAAACCCCGCTGATGACGTCGAGCTCTCGCGAGAGTGACGTCACCTCCGGTCTAAGGTGTAAGGCATTACTGGGACCGCGAGACTGGGCACATAGAAAGGCTGGTCCATACAATCAGGGCAATTGTTACCACCCACCTTTCGTGTCTACCTTTTTCCTCATAGATCGTAAGCTTGCGAGCAGGACCCTCATTCCTCTTGGTATCTGTTAGCGGCCGCGACCTATCAGCGCAGCGGGATTTCGGTTACAGACAGACACCATAAGACAATTATATATATAGATATCCTTTTATTATTTTAAGTGGGCATACTAGGCCATTTGCTGATTTAGCCAGCAGCCACATGCCCCTCCCAGTTGGTTCACACTTGGATTTTCAAACTCGTATGCGCAGAGCGTTGCTGCATATGACTATGTCCTCGTTAAACTGCCTTCCGACGCGCTTTTTGATTGAGGTAAGTGCACCGAAAAAGGCGATAGCGAAGGCTGCTATCAGGGTAGCCTCGTATGGCGATTTGCAGACCGATGGGGCTATTGAAATAATGTTATGCAATAAACTCAGTGAAATGGGGCGGCGACATTCCTGATTCGGTTGAAGCCTTTTCCACCCTTTGATGAGCTGCTTGATGAAAAAGAGTTTTGTTACATCGGCACACCCCATTAGCTGAAAGAAAAAGGCTAATCCCGATAATTTCCATTGCGCCGCCGTACCAGACGCCTCTCCTTCCTTTAGCTGAACCAAAAATTCTGTCATCACTACGCCTATTGGTTGGTCGCACTTCTCTACTGGCCTACCCTGAATTAATGAGCACCACTCCTCCCAAGTCTTACCATAAACCTGCCAGGTAGTCGGTGAAATTGAGGCGCAGAATAAGGGCATCAGTGATTGGCCACTGTGTCCCATAGGGATGGTGGACACTGAATACCTGAAGGTTGCGCATTGGGAACCTGTATTCTGAAGGCCTGCCAATTGGAAGATAAATGTGGGTTAATGAGATTATCGTCTACCTCTGCCACTACTGTGGCTCGACACCAGATATTGTATTCCAAGCAAAGCAACTTTAACCTGCGTAACAGAGCGAGTATGGGCAAGGATGCAGCCGACAAATGGTTCAAGTTCTTAGCGGTTGTCATATTTTTTGTTTGAAACCGAATGTTCGCGTTTCTCAACTGCTTGGCCCATATCTCAACAGATGCAACTATTGAGAAAACTTCCCACAAGGCTGGATCGCGTCCCCAGCTTGATGCAGTCCATAACTCCGGCAAGTTGCTTTTGCACCATTGGTGTTTGTAGATTGCTGCAAAACCATGTTTTTTACTTCACCCTACTGTGAGCCCTATGTCTTTGCTTGACGTTTCTTTAGCCATAACACATGTATGACCGTTTTCCACACTACCAAGTCTGCTTTTAATGAGCGAGTAAGCCTAATTCTATGGACAGGCTGGGAATTGCCCTTTGTTGCCAACGATAATCGGCGAGAGAAGGCTCTGCCGACCGGCATTACACGGTTGGCAAATGTCAGTAAGCCCAGATAGGCCTGCATCTGCTGACGGGTGACTTTTTTAACTTTACATAAACCTAGCATCTGTAATCTTTTTTTGAATTTTTTCTGTAGGTAACCGAAAAACCATCGCATTGGTGTCTATTTCAATGCCCAAGAAAGGCAGTATGTTACATGGTCCGACTGTTTTTTCGGGTGACAGTGGGACACCGAAATGACGTGATATAAATTTAAATTTTGCTAGTAGGAGGGAGCAGAGTTTAGAATTTTTGGGACCGACGAACAAAAAATCGTCGAGGTAGTGAATTAGAGAGTAGCTGCCCATTTCATAACTGACTACCCAGTCTAAAAACGTACTGAATAACTCGAAATAGTGACACGAAGTGGAACATCCCATCAGCAAGCACATATCAAAATAATAGAACTGGTCCACCTTGCATCCTAATAGATGGAAACCTTCGGGATGCACGGGTAGAAGACGGAATGCCGATTCTATGTCTGATTTTGCTAGCAGGGTGCCGGGCCTGGCTGCCCGGACTAATTCTACAGAATTGCCGAAAGACGCATTTGTGACGGAAGCTTTCTCTGGGGGGATAGCGTCGTTATCCGATTCGCCCTTTGGATGAGACAGGTGATGGATTAGATGATATTTACCGGGTTCCTTTTTTGGAATAATGCCTAGAGGAGATATTTTGATATTCTTGAAGGGCAGGCACTGAAAGGGGCCCGCCATTCTACCTAGTTCCACTTCCTTTTCCATTTTTTGGTTTAGGGTTTCGGGGAATTCTGGAGCTGGTTTTAGGTTATTGGCCAGTGTTAGTGTTCTAGTAAGCTTGAAGGGGATAAAGAAACTGTCTGTAAAGCCAGCGTGTAGTTGCTGGGCCGCTTCCTTATTGGGGTAGAGGTCTAGCCAGGGGCCCATTGCGGTTACGTTCACCGGAGTTTTGCCTTGTAGGCGCTCTATTTGTTTGTCAAGTACACCTTGCGGCTGGGTGACCTCCCCCGCAAGCTGAGCAATCATGCCTAAACCTACATAGTGCTTGGAAACGGCAGTTTCCCTCGTTAAATAGCTTGCAGGCCCCAGGTTTTCGTACGACCACTGAGTAGTTAGTGGTCACAGATGAAAAGGGGGCTGCTTCTGTGATAGCATTAGTCGCAGCCACACATCTGTTGCTTTCACCCCCCATCCTAGATCGGGCTGTAGGGCCAGCCACCTGCGGAACTCCTCGTCATACCGCCACAAAGCGGAACCGCCATGCGATTTATAAGAATTATATATCAGATCCTGATATATAAATAATTCGGAGCAACGTTCCAGATGTTTCTGGCCCATAATACAGCCCAGTACTGCGAACGCTTGTAGTCAATTATTCATGGTTTGTGCTATTCTCGTTCTATTTCTATCATATACCTGTTCGCTTGTCCTCATTTATGTCAACTGTCTGTTGGTCGACTGACAATAGAGCTCATATGTCGACAGTCATTATTCCATATTTTGTTGTCTCGTCTCTTGGTCTGTGTGTGCGCGCCTAGAGGGCAGATCACGCAGAAAAAGGCGTCCTTGTGCATACTCGCTGACAGAGGTGTTGTATTGCTTTCCGCTGTAACGCATGGTTAAGTGTTGAATTAGTTCCTTAATCGCTGAGGCTAGCTCATTCTCTCTTGTGATCATCCCGTTCACTGTTAATACATCATTGACCCTGGAACACTCACTGCTGTGTGACGCAGGAGGAGTGGCGACCGATGCTGGTGGAACCCCGGCTCCCGCTGGCGCAGGAGGGGTGATAACCAAGGATGGAGAACCTCCGGCTCCTGCTAGGGCGATAGACTGGTTAATGCTGTGGTTGGAAGGGTCGGGCGATTGAGAGGCGTCTTCCCGGCTGAGAGCCACATTTGGAGCGCGTGACTGAACGTCGTGCGCTGGAACCTGAGTGAAGCCAGGTGATGGCGGAACTCTAGCTTCGTGTTGGGCAATGACTTGGTTGTCATAATGGCTGGAAGCCCTGGGGGTTGGGTATCGAGTGACCGCTGGAGGGAAAAAGAAGTTGCTGACCTGGGCACCTATATTTAACACCTGTAGGTGTGGCCGTAGATACCTTCCCCTTTAAGGACCATTGGACAGCGGGGCATCCCAATTAGTACATCACTGAGGGGAGTGGGCACTGTCTGTATTTTATTAGCTTTATTCTTAAGGGGTTCCACAGTCAGAGGCACATTCCTTATGCAATACTGTGCCTGCAAGTAAGTTTTGTATTTTCTTATAAACAAACTCTTAACATATCAACCAAAGTAAGTGTTAGGAAAAACCATCTCAAAATCACTGTGATAAGTAGAAGCATTCTAAGTGACACATGTACGATTTGAACAGTATGGGTTGGTCAGCTAGGCCAAAACTGTCTGAGATTGAAGTGGTGAATCACTAGATTTTTTATTTGGCTTCTGAATTTAGCAGTCTAATTGGTAACTTTTTAAAATAACATTGTATGATGTATTGTTGATGCTATAAACAGTGTATAATTTGTCACCATTGTTTTGAGGTACATATGACTTACCGTGTAATTTATAATAAAAAAAAGTTTTGCTATGTATTAGTAGGAGATTTTTGTAAGACATTCATGTTATACAATAAAAAAAATTCTTAAAAACAAAAGACCTACAAGCAATAATGGTTGAATGTAAAGTTTATATAAAATATATTTATTCTATACTAAATTAATTTCACATTTGAGAAATACTGCTTCTTTGTATTACCTTTTTCTGCAAGATATATAGTTGCTACATAATATAACTAAGTGTTAGACCATGATCACACATGCGTGCGGCCGCATAGCAATTCATGGAGCCGCACGCTCCGCTCCTGAGTGCCGGCGGCAGTGCCCGGTATTAACATGCGAGACTTGGCTGTATTCCTCGCATGTGTGATCCCGGCCTTGATGTGCAAATACACCAAGTGTGGCATCCAAGAAAGTCCCATTTACAAAAGAAAACAACCTCATGCCATGATAATCACTGAGTGAGAAATCTGATCTGGATATCCTAGGATCTTATAACTCAGCAATGACTGGGAGACACCCGAAGATCATCTGATCGCAGGACTCAATAGAGGCATTTACATTGCCAATTCCCCCATTAAGTTACTACAGTACAAACTATATGTAGTCTGGAAACGAAAAAGACAGACACTCTTCTTTCTTGTTTTGAAGGACCCAAACAGCTCCAACTAATGTTCAGAATCAGGATATTTTCAAAAGATGTTGAATATGACCTACTCAACAATAAGGTTAAAGGGGTTGTCACATGAACAAATTACGTTTTACATGAATAGATCTTGGAATAATATATTCCACAATTGGATGTGTTAAAAATGCTCCTATGCTGAGACAATTCTAAAAATGTGCCCCTGCTGTGTCTGACCATGCAGGAACATGTTAGGTACTGTGGTAATATAATGGCGGTGTCTGACCATGCAGGAACATGTTAGGTACTGTGGTAATATAATGGCGGTGTCTGACCACGCAGGAACATGGTAGGTACTGTGGTAATATAATGGTGGTGTCTAACCATGTAGGAACATGGTAGGTACTGTGGTAATATAATGGCGGTGTCTGACCATGCAGGAACATGGTAGGTACTGTGGTAATATAATGGCGGTGTCTGACCACGCAGGAACATGGTAGGTACTGTGGTAATATAATGGAGGTGTCTGACCACGCAGGAACATGGTAGGTACTGTGGTAGTATAATGGTGGTGTCTGACCATGTAGGAACATGGTAGGTACTGTGGTAATATAATGGCGGTGTCTGACCATGCAGGAACATGGTAGGTACTGTGGTAATTAGAGTTGAGCGACTTTTGTTTTTTTATGGTCGAGTTTCGTTTCGTGAAACCCGACTTTTCCAAAAGTCGGGTCGAGCAAGATCGGCCGATTATAGGGAAAAGTCGGGGTCGTCCCGAAACACGAAACCCAATGTAAGTCAATGGGGAATAAAAGTCGGCAGTGAGAGGAGGACAGGAAACACACCTACAGTGCTCATTTGAATGCCAAAAGCATCAATTCTTCTTACTTAAGCTGGTCAACCTTAATTAATACAAGTTACGCACTGAAAAATGGGGGTTATTTGGCTAAAGTTGTGGGGGGGTAGGTCTGGCTCCAGGTTTTCATGTGCCCTGGGCGAAAGAGCTCCCCTTTAACACATAATACCACAACTCATCATGCTCCGATACGGCAGAGAAATAGCGGTATAGTACAATGAAAAATACTTCACTTTTTACATCTCATGACGAGGCCCATCTATTTCTCCATACAGAATCATTGGTCCCATATAATGTTTGAAACAGTATATGATGAGCTCCACATAATGCTACAGTATATGTTGGTCCCCATGGATGAAGCTCCACTGTCTTATGGGCCCAAATAATGCTCCAAACATAATGGGCCCCATTTCTAATGCTCTAGTGTATAATGGGCCCTGTAAATGCTGCTCCAGTGTCTGATGTCCACCTTTGGAATGTTCCAGTGTATGGTGGGCCCCATCTATCATTCTCCAGAGTATAGTGCTCCTCAAAAATTGCTGTCCCAACATTGAAAACAATGAAATAAGTCTCCTCGCTAGGGAATCCCTGTACTAGTCTGGACTCCTCGTCGTCCCCATCTTCCATCTCACTGCACAGTATTTCAACCTTGCAAGTGCTGTGATCCTGAGCAAGCAGGGGGGGCCCACTCGTTGGCGACGGCACTGGCACAGGGCCCCTGATAGTACGGTGGTGTGTCTGATGGCGGGTGGGCCGAACCTGCACTTTTATCTGCAGCTTCCTCTTTGTCACCGTGTAAGATGGAACTGTATATGGGAAGGGTAACCTGAGTTTCATCAGGATCAGACTCAGGCCGGGTAGCGTGCGAGGGGAATGTAGTGGTCTGGGTCAATGTACTAGCAGATTCATCGAGCAGTGGCTGGGCATCAGTGCACTTGTGTCGCCCCCAGGAGTACGGTCGCCACAGTGGCATTACCTTCCTCCTAGGGAGTGTGATGTCATGCTTGGGAGCAACGAAGGAACTCTCTAGCAGGATAACTGATTGGGCGGCGTTATTCCCACGAGTCATGACCCTCCAAACAGCGTTCATGAAGGCAAAGTGTTTGTTTTACATGGGCAGTATGGTTGCAAAGCTGAACCTTAAAGGAATGTCCAGAAGGGCACCACCAGGAGTGGAGCCTACGGCGTAATTTGACTCAACACGGGCAACCTCAACCATGCCAGCTACAGAACAGATGCACACATTGCAAGCTTAATTCCGTTAACGAACGAGACTCCGTCATGCCCCGCGGTCCGAGTCCGGCTTACTAGAGGGACACGTGAGGCTCTGGCACATGAGATTGGCCAATAACTGGTGTGTCATGCCCTTACATGTCCGTGGCTGCATGTGCGCTACACTGAAAAGGCCAGCGTTTGTCGCTTACAGGTGCAGATAACCCGCTGAACAACGTTAGTGATGGGGATCCTTGATTACAATTATTACTTGCGAACGATGATTTCCCAGTAAGTGCAGGTCAACCGCAGTTCTGGAATTAGGCCTAACCGTCATTCCTGAAAAAAATGAAAAACTTACGTGTGCAAACCACAGGTGCTGTAGCTTGCTTAACAGCTCGCCAGCCGTTCTCACGCCCAGTATGGGTTACACGTGATTGCACAAAGGTGAGAAAGGGTACCGTATCCCCGGATAACATGTATGGATAGCGTACACATTCAAAAGATATGTCTATACATCAGGAGGCAGGCTCAGACGGTGTAAGGCCCAGTATGGCTTGCAAGTGATTGCACAAAGGTGAGAAAGGGTACCGTATCCCCGGATAACATGTATGGATAGCGTACACATTCAAAAGATATGTCTATACATCAGGAGGCAGGCTCAGACGGTGTAAGGCACAGTATGGATTTGACGGCCCAGACTACACAGCGGAGGAGCAGGGAGAGGTAAAGATTGCAAATGCTGGGGCCCTGCCCAAGCAAGGGGGGCCCACTCGTGGGCGTCGGTACTGGCACTGGGCCCCTCATAGTACGACGGTGTGTCTGACGGCGGGTGTGCACCACCACCGTCAGAGACACTTGATTGGACTATGAGGGACCCTGTGCCAGTGCCCGCGCCCAAGAGTCGACCTACCCACCTATCCAGGGCAACGGCACTCGCACGGTGTCGTGCGCTAGGTGGTGACCCCGGCCATGGGGGGGGAGGCAGCACAGTTAGGGAGTTTTAGAAAGTGGCATATGTTGATGTTGGACATTCAGCTGATGCAAAAGGCGAAATAGGTCAAGTCCCAGGAAGAGGTGGACCAAAGCAAGCCATTTTTCTGTCACCCTATGTGTCATCAGGGGAAGGTGGGACAAAATCCTTGGAAACCCATGCATGGTTCATTTTAATGAAGGTTAGATCATCCACATTTTGGGTTGACAGACGGGTCCTTTTTTCTGTCAGGATTGATCCAGCTGCACTGAAGACTCTTTCCGATAGCACACTTGCAGCTGGGCAAGCGAGCTCCTGTAAGGCATATTGTGCCAATTTAGGCCAGGTGTCCAGTGTAGCAGCCCAATAGTCAAAGGGGAATGACCTGTGTGGGAGAACATCGATATGGGAGGAAAAGTAGTTTGTAACCATAGTTGACAACTGCTGTCTCCTGTCACTTTCCATCGATGCTGTATTACCAGTTGTGTGAGCGGTACTTGAAAAATCAGTCCACAACATTGTCATGAAACCCCTGTCTCCAACGCCACTTCTGCTGTGTGCACCATGAACACCTCTGCCAAGCTGCCCCCGGCCCGTACGGCTCGTGTGAGAACCATCACCGCTGCTGTGTGCTGGGAATGCCTCAAGCAACCGATTTACCAGAGTTGCTTGTTTATTAGCCAATATTAGGTCAAGGTTCTCCTGTGGCATGATGTTTTGTAATTTGCCTTTATAGCGTGGATCCAGGATGCTGGCCAACCAGTAGTCGTCATCGTTCATCATTTTGGCAATGCGGGGGTCCCTTTTTAGGATCCGCAAGGCATAATCTGACATGTGGGCCAATGTTCCCAGTGTCGATGCACTGCGAGTGCTGGTTGGAGGAGCACTTTCTGGTAAATCCACATCCCTCCAGTCACGCACAAACCCTGTACCAGACCTTGCCACGCCAACATTTTCACTTGCCCCACGAGATTCATCCTCCTCCCCTAAGTAATCATCCCCATCATCATCCTCCTCCTCTTCTTCCTCCAACTCGTCCAGGAGAGGTCCCTCAGCAGACAATGGCTGAATGTCATCAAGGATTCCCTCCACCTCTTCCTCCTCGTCAACATTGGCTGCAGACGCCTGCTCCTTAAGGTGCGTCAAAGTTTGCATGAGCAGACGCATAAGTGGGATGCTCATGCTTAGGATGGCGTCGTCTGCGCTTACCAGCCGTGTGCATTCCTCAAAACACTGAAGGACTTTACAGAGGTCTTTCAGCTTCGACCACTGCACACCTGTCATCTCCATGTCTGCTCTCAAAGTGCCTGGCCGTGTATCCTCCCACAAATGCATTATGGCCTGCCTCTGCTCGCACAGCCGCTCCACCATGTGCAGGGTGGAGTTCCACCTTGTTGCAATGTCGATAATGAGGCGGTGGTTGGGAAGGTGGAGCAATCGCTGCAGCTTCTGCATACGAACGGAGTGTACAGGCGACCGGCGGATGTGCGCGCACAGTCTTCGCACCTTATGGAGCAGGGCTGTTAACTCCGGATAATTTTTGAGGAAGCACTGCACCACCAGGTTCAAGGTGTGAGCCAAGCAAGGTATGTGGCTGAGTTTTGAAAGGGCTATGGCTGCCACAAAATTACGGCCGTTATCACTAACTACCTTGCCTGCCTCAAGATGTACACTGCCCAGCCATGACTCAGTTTGTCGCTTCAAGTACTCGGCCAGCACCTCGGCGGTGTGTCTGTCGCCCAAACATATCATCTGCAACACAGCCTGCTGACGCTTTCCACTAGCTGCTCGATAGGGGGACACCTCGTGTGCAACAGTGGCAGCTGCAGATGGAGTGCTCGTACGACTGTGCTCTGTGGACGAGCTTTCGCTTCTGGAGGAGGAGGGTGGAACACCTACAGCCAACTGTTTCCTATACCGTGGGCTAGGCAGCACTGTCCCACCACCGCTGTCCCCTGTGGACCCTGCATCCACCACATTAACCCAGTGCGCAGTGATGTACACGTAACGGCCCTGGCCATGCCGACTGGACCATGCATCAGTTGTGAGGTGCACCTTTCCACTCACGGACTGCTTGAGTGCATGGACAATGCGGTCTTTCACATGATGGTGGAGGGCTGGGATGGCTTTGCGAGAGAAGAAGTGGTGACTGGGTAGGTCATAGCGTGGTACTGCATAGGCCATGAGTTCGCGGAAAGCTGCGCTTTCCATCAACCGATAGGGCATCATCTCAAACAAGATTAGTTTGGCAATGTGGGCGTTCAAACCCAGTGTACGCGGATGAGAGACTGAGTACTTTCTTGACCTACTCATAGTGTCTGGGAGGGTGAGCTGGACTTGAGAGCTGCATATGGTGGAAGTAACGGTGGACAGGGCGGACTGAGAGAGGGTTGATGATGGTGAAGGAGTTGGTGTTCTTTCTGATGGCCTAGATTCAGTATTTCGTTGATATAACAGTGGGATTCCCTGACTGCTGTGGCCTTGCAACGACACCTCAACATTTGCTGCTGTGCTAACCGGTGGGCTTACAGTGGGGGAAACAATGTAGCGTTGCTGACTACCTTCTTTGTGATCAGTTGCACATGTGGCACTTGAGGTTTGGTGTTGTGTCCACGCTTGCAAGTGCATGCTGGTTAAATGTCTAAGCATGCAACTGGTATTCAAATTTTTCAGATTTTTCCCTCGGCTAAAGGTCTTTGCGCACTTCTTACAGATAACCTTGGCCTGATCATGAGGATTTTGTTCAAAAAAGTGCCACACTGCACTCTTCCTACTTTGGCAGACATTTTGCGGCCTAGCACGCTGTGATGTTTTGACCCTCTGGACAAGCTGTCCAGCAACTCTTTTGATTTTTGGAACCTGTCTTTGGAGTGCTCCGGGCCTGCCAGATAACAGCTGTTGCGATGTTGATGTCTGCTGTGGATGCTCCTCATCTGAGCTATTGGAAGCAGCACCCTCTTCCCCCAATGGATGCCAATCTGGGTCAACAACTGGGTCATCCATCACCTCCTCTTCAATGTCATGTGCACCTTCCTCTGTGTCACCGTGTATGGTGGTATAGTGTGCGGGAAGGGGCACCTGAGTCTCATCAGGGTCAGAATCTGGCTCTGTACACTGCAAGGACAATGTAGTGCTCTGAGTGAATGTACCAGCAGAATCATCTATCAGCGGCTGTGCATCAGTGCACTCCATGTCAGATTCATCTTGGCCTAGGTAATTCACCATTTCACTTGATAATCCAGGCATGGTATGTGAAAACAGCTCCATGGAGTAATCAGTAGTATGGCCTGAGTCATCCTTCAATCTTGGTTGTGGTGAAGGACACAAGGAAAGGTGTGGTTCATGAACATGAGACTCCAATGACGACTCGGTGCTTTTACTTTTTACAACTTCAGAAGAGGAGGCGATAGAGCTGGAGGCACTCAGACAAAACTTTTTCCTGATGCTCTGGCGTTAAAAGCGGTTTGCCAACTCCTAGAAAACTAAGCCTTCGAAGCCTTATGGAGCCAGACGATGACGCAGGCTCAACACCTCCTGCATTCGGTCCTATTTTGCTTTTGCCACTACCATCAGATCCACCACCAACACCATCATTACCAGCTGCCAACCCCCGCCCAATTCCACGGCCTCTTCCACCAGCCTTCCTCATTTTTGGTAGAAATGTAGACAAAATCCTACAAACTATATAGTAATGTAAAACAAGGTACAAGGTGTCTATAGGACAGGGGAGATTTAGATTTTCTGCAGACACTTGTGGACACTTGGATTGTGTGAGGCCCACTGAATATCACAGCGCTATATCACAGGCTCGATGGCACAGGTGTGAATAAGTGACTACAGGATAAGGGAGATTTTGAATTTCTGGGAGATTTTGAATTTCTGCAGACACTTGTGGACACTGGACACTTGGATTGTGTGAGGCCCACTGAATATCACAGTGCTATGTCACAGGCTCGATGCCACAGGTGTGAAAAAAGTGACTACAGGATAAGGGAGATTTTGAATTTCTGCAGACACTTGTGCACACTGGACACTTGGATTGTGTGAGGCCCACTGACTATCACAGCGCTATGTCACAGGCTCGATGGCACAGGTGTGAAAAAAGTGACTACAGGATAAGGGAGATTTTGAATTTCTGGGAGATTTTGAATTTCTGCAGACACTTGTGGACACTGGACACTTGGATTGTGTGAGGCCCACTGAATATCACAGCGCTATGTCACAGGCTCGATGGCACAGGTGTGAAAAAAGTGACTACAGGATAAGGGAGATTTTGAATTTCTGCAGACACTTGTGGACACTGGACACTTGGATTGTGTGAGGCCCACTGAATATCACAGCGCTATGTCACAGGCTCGATGGCACAGGTGTGAAAAAAGTGACTACAGGATAAGGGAGATTTTGAATTTCTGGGAGATTTTGAATTTCTGCAGACACTTGTGGACACTGGACACTTGGATTGTGTGAGGCCCACTGAATATCACAGCGCTATGTCACAGGCTTGATGGCACAGGTGTGAAAAAAGTGACTACAGGATAAGGGAGATTTTGAATTTCTGGGAGATTTTGAATTTCTGCAGACACTTGTGGACACTGGACACTTGGATTGTGTGAGGCCCACTGAATATCACAGTGCTATGTCACAGGCTCGATGGCACAGGTGTGAAAAAAGTGACTACAGGATAAGGGAGATTTTGAATTTCTGGGAGATTTTGAATTTCTGCAGACACTTGTGGACACTGGACATTTGGATTGTGTGAGGCCCACTGAATATCACAGTGTTATGTCACAGGCTCGATGGCACAGGTGTGAAAAAAGTGACTACAGGATAAGGGAGATTTTGAATTTCTGCAGACACTTGTGGACACTGGACACTTTTG
Organism: Dendrobates tinctorius; assembly: GCF_039654945.1. Taxonomy (NCBI): domain Eukaryota; kingdom Metazoa; phylum Chordata; class Amphibia; order Anura; family Dendrobatidae; genus Dendrobates; species Dendrobates tinctorius. The sequence continues at coordinate 38,436,036 of NW_027361714.1, forward strand.
GATTGTGTGAGGCCCAATGAATATCAGAGCGCTATGTCACAGGCTCGATGCAGCAGGTGTGAAAAAAGTGACTACCGGATAAGGGAGATTTTGAAATTCTGCAGACACTTGTGGACACTGGACACTTTTGGATTGTGTGAGGCCTACTGAATATCAGAGCGCTATGTCACAGGCGTGAAAAAAGTGAATTGTAGAATTGGGCAGAATAGGAATCTCCCTAGAGTGTAGGTCTGTAAGAACGGAACAAGTCCTCCACTTATCCTTCCACAGTGACACACAGATAGCTTCACTGTGGCTGTGATAACAGCCGTTACACGGTACTGTGTGAGGAGCGTACACCGCTGTATGGTGTGAATAAATGCACGGTCAGTACCTTAGCAGGACAAAAAAAAAATTGGGATTGCTTTTAAAAAAGCAGTTTGCAGAGCAGTGGGGAAACAGCAATGCAGCTGTCAGGAAGCCTTAGAAGGCAGCCTAACAACCAACACCGCTGATCCACCACAATATAGCCTCCCCTTGCACTGCACACACAGTGACTGGTGTGTTGCACAGGCAAAATCGCTAGCAGCAGAAGCAGTTTTTTTGTCTTCTTCCCTGCCTAACGCTCTCCCTACAGAATCAGCAACCTCTCCCTATGCTAAGATCGGCAGAAGATGGCGGTCGGCGTGCACGCCCTTTTATAACCCCTGTGACGCCCACCAAAGCAAGCCAATCACTTGCATGCCCTTCTGAAAGATGGTGGCGACCCCTGCCTATGTCATCACTTTGCCCACAGTGTCCGTGGATCCTGATTGGCTGAAAAAGAGCGCTAAACAAACTTTTGAAACGCGACTTTGGCGCGTAAGTCGCCGACCTCGTGGCCGACCTCATCCTAGGGTCGGGTTTCGTTTCATGAAACCCGACTTTGCCAAAAGTCGGCGACTTTTGAAATTGTTCGACCCGTTTCGCTCAACTCTAGTGGTAATATAATGGTGGTGTCTTACCATGTAGGAACATGGTAGGTACTGTGGTAATATAATGGCGGTGTCTGACCACGTAGGAACATGGTAGGTACTGTGGTAATATAATGGCTGTGTCTGACCATGCAGGAACATTGTAGGTACTGTGGTAATATAATGGCTGTGTCTGACCATGCAGGAACATGGTAGGTACTGTGGTAATATAATGGCGGTGTCTGACCATGCAGGAACATGGTAGGTACATACCACAATTCCTGGTCAGTGGAGGAAGAATAAGTGATTATACAGACTACAAAGCAGTGGTTTGCATCTGCTGCTTTCTGTGAGGTAAAACATTAACTTGGCTGTTTTATCATAGGAACAAGTATTTTTGACACATCTCCTGTACTCTGAGCTCATCATAAACCAAGTCAGTGAGGTAGAAACTCCAGCTGCCACTGAGCTCATATTACTGGCTTGATTTATGATGAGCTCAGAGGGCTAGCAACGCAACAAACACTTGGTAATGTGATAAAGCAGGAAGAGTATTGTTTTACTTCACAGAAAGCAAAGCTCCAAGCCACTGCCATGTTGTCTATAAAATCGCTTATTCTTTCTCCTCTGGCCAGCAACGGTTTCATTTTCTGACCATGTTTCTGCAAGGTCAGACACAGCCATTACATGCTACACATAATAGGAGCACATTTATAAGGTTATCTCATCATGAGAATTTTTTTTAAGACATCCATTTGTGAAACTTATTTTTATTTCAAGATCTATTGACTAAAATGTAGCAAAACAAAAAGGAGATGTGGCATACCAAAAAAGTAAAACAAAAAAACTATTAGGCAATCAAGCCATGATTAAAAAATATGCAGAAGCTGACGCGTTTCAGGTGCAAAAACGCACCCTTACTCATAGGAAACGTGTCAGGTTCTGCATGGTTTTTTATCATGGCTTGATTGCCTAATAAAGTTTTTTTATTTTACTTTTTTGGTGTGCCAGATCTCCTTTTTGTTTTGTTACAATGCTGTGCTTTCCAGCCTTTGTGTGCACCCACCTGCCTTGCTGATTTGGCTCAAACCTATGTGGTTGCAATCTGGATCTCATGAAAGCTCCTACACTCCTCTCTCCTCACTAAAATGTACTTTGTTACTGACACACCTCTTTAAAGTTCCCAGAATGAGATTTTGACGCTGGGTATTGCAATGTAAAAAAAAACAACATAATCTTACAATTCCAGCAAAGTGGAAGGGATTTATAGAAATCTCATGCACACTGTGCTTTTTTTATGCTATGTAAACTGACCTTTGGTGGTGTTTGCAATTCACAACAAGTACCATATTTTGCGGATTATAGACGCTCCGGATTATAAGACGCACCCAAAATTTTGAGGAGAAAAATAGGAAGAACTTTTTAATAAAATGGTGGTGCTTCTTATAATCCATGCGTCTTATTTACCGGGGGGTGGTGGCTGCGGTGAAGCCGGGTCCCTGGGTTGCTGCTGGAGGAAGCAAGAGTGGAGTGTTGCTGCAGGGCACAGGCTGGGATGCGGGGGTGTTCGGAAGTGCAACGCGCCGCTGCGGGTGTCTGGTGCTGCGGGTGTCTCCAGTGCTGCGAGTGTCGCCGCCGACATTTTGTGAAAGGCCAGAGCCTCTGCAGTTCCATGGTTTCATATGCAGTGGACTCCGGGAAAATGGATGCCAGGGGCAGCGCATGCGCAGATAGAGATCTCGGCACCAAGATCTCAGGAGATGAGATTTCAGCGCTGAGATCTCCCGGGATCTTGATGTAAAGATCTCCATCTGCGAATGCGCTGCCCCCGACAGCCATTTTCCTGAAGTCCACCGCATAGGAAACCGTGGAACTGCAGGGGCTCTGGACTTTCTCAAAATGTTGCCAGAGCTCCCTGCAGCACCGAAGACAACCGCAGCACCGCGCTGCACATCTATTTCCTCCTCCAGTAACTAAGCTGGGACCCTGCTCCACCGCGGCCGGTAAGGTATATCCGCATTATAAGACGCACCCCCATTTTCCCCCCAAATTTGGAGGAAAAAAGTGCGCCATATAAACCGAAAAATACAGTACGCTTTTTTTGTGAGTACACCAATTAATCCGCAGATGAGTGTATAAATACCAGGAAGTATAAAAAAAATTAGCTTAGCTTAATTTAAAACATTACACACCAAAAGACAAAAACTGTAGAACCAAAAACTCGATAAAAATGCACATAAGCACTCAAAACCTGAATTTACCTAATAAATGTAGAAATGCTGCCAAAAATCTGCAAGATCAAAAACTCACCAAATACTCATCATAGGAACTTAAAAGAAATTGCAGGATTGTTAAAGTTAATGAAAAATATTCAGGAATCAGAGGCACTTTGCACATCTCAATAAGACAAATTATACAGTGGATTGCGAATGTATTCACTCCCTTGGATGTTTACCTATTTTATTCCATTACAATCTGTGTTGAACTATTTTTGTAGTAAGATTTTTGTGTGATGCATCAGCTCTAAATAGTCTAAGTTAATGAAGTGAGAAAAATATAGGTATGAATTAAATTTATATGATCAAATAACTAAAAATTGGAATGTGTATACATATTCACCCCTGTTGTGACAAAGCGCCTAGAAAATGCTGGTGCAACCAACTGCCCGCATAAGTCACATTCTTAGTGAAAAAAAAGTCCACCTGTGTGCAATCTGAGTGTCACATGGTCTGTCAGTATGTACACACCTTTACTGAAAGGCAACAAAGGCTGCAGCACCATTAACCCCTTAACCCCCAAGGGTGGTTTGCACGTTCATGACCGGGCCAATTTTTACAATTCTGACCACTGTCCCTTTATGAGGTCATAACTCTGGAACGCTTCCATGGATCCTGGTGATTCTGACATTGTTTTGTCGTGACATATTGTACTTCATGTTAGTGGTAAAATTTCATTCAAATAACTTGCGTTTATTTGTGAAAAAAAAGGAAATTTGGCGAATATTTTTTTTAAATTTCGCAATTTTACAAATTTGAATTTTTATGCCCTTAACCCCTTCACACCCAAGCCTGTTTTTGCCTTCATGACAGGGCCAATTTTTTCAATTCTGACCAGTGTTACTTTGAGGTCATAACTCTAGAACACTTCAATGGATCCTGCTGATTCTGACAGTTTTCTCGTGACATATTGTACTTCATGATGGTGGTAAAATTTCTTAGATATGAACTGCGTTTATTTGTTAAACAAAAAAAAAACAAAATCGAAATTTGGCGAAAATTTTGCAATTTTCAAACTTTTAATTTTTATGCCCTTAAATCAGAGAGTGATATCACACAAAATAGTTAATAAATAACATTTCCCACATGTCTACATCTGCACAATTTTGGAAACATATTTTTCTTTTTAGGAAGTTATAAGGGTTAAAAGTTGACCAGCGGATTTCTCATTTTTACAACAATATTTACAACACCATTTTTTTTAGGGACCATCTCACATTTGAAGTGAGTTTGGGGGGTCAATATGATAGAAAATACCCAAAAGTGACACCATTCTAAAACTGCACCTCTCAATGTACTCAAAACCACATTCAAGAAGTTTGTTAACCCTTCAGTTGCTTCACATGAACGAATGGAATGTGGAAGGAAAAAATAAACATTTAACTTTTTTTCACAAACATTTTACTTCAGAACCATTTTTTTTATTTTCACAAGTGTAAAAAGAGAAAATTAACCACAACATTTTTTGTGAATTTTCTCCCTAATACGCCGATACCCCGTATGTGGGGCTAAACCACTGTTTGAGCACACGGCAGAGCTCAGAACGGAAGGAGTGCCGTTTGACTTTTTCAATGCAAAATTGGCTGGAATTGAGATCGGATGCCATGTCGCATTTGGGGAGTCCCTGATGTGTCTAAACAGTGGAAACCCCTCACAAGTGACCCCATTTTGGAAACTAGACCCCTTAAAGAACTTGTCTAGATGTGTCGTGAACACTTTGAATCCCCAAGTGCTTCACAGAAGTTTATAACGTAGAGCCATGAAAATATAAAATCATTTTTTTTCCACAAAATGATTTTTTAGCCCCCAATTATTTATTTTCACAAGGGTAACAGGAGAAATTGGACCCCAAAAGTTGTTGTCCAATTTGTCCTGAGTACGCTGATACCCCATATGTGGAAGAAAACTACTGTTTGGGCACACGGTGGGGCTCAAAAGGGAAGTAGTGACGTTCTGGAATGCAGACTTTGATGGAATAGTCTGCGGGTGTCATGTCGCGTTTGCAGAGCCCCTGATGTACCTAAACAGTGGAAACCCCCACAAGTGACCCCATTTTGGAAACTAGACCCCCCCAAGGAACTTATCTAGATGTGTGGTGAGCACTTTGAAACCCCAAGTGTTTCACTAAAGTTTATAATGTAGAGCCGTGAAAATTAAAAAATTATTTCTTTTCCACAAAAATCATCTTTTAGCCCCCAATTTTTATTTTCACAAGGGTAACAGGAGAAATTGGACCCTAAGAGTTGTTGTCCAATTTGTCCTGAGTACGCTGGTACCCCATTATGTGGGAGAAAACTACTATTTGGGCACACGGTGGGGCTCGGAAGGGAAATAGTGACGTTCTGAAATGTAGACTTTGATGGAATGGTCTGCGGGCGTCATGTTGCGTTTACAGAGCCCCTGATGTACCTAAACAGTGGAAACCCCCAATTCTAATTCCAACCCTAACCCCAACACACCCCTAACCCTAATCCCAACCCTAACCATAACCCTAACCACAAAACTAACACCAACACACCCATAACCCTAATCCCAGCCCTAGCTCTAACCCTAGCCCTAACCTGCGTGCCTGCTTTTTTTTTTTCTTTACTTTTTTTTCCTTTTTGTGACAAGATCGCTGCCCTGCGATCTGACTCATAGTAACGCCACTTCTCCTCTGATCTCACTGACAGATGATCAGAGGAGAAGCAGCGTTACTATGTGACAAGATCGCTGCCTGGCACATAGTAACACGACTTCTCTGATCTCACACTGACAGATGATCAGAGGAGAAGCAGCATTACTGTGTGACAAGATCGCTGCCTGGCACAGCTGTGCCAGGCAGCGATCAGCTGTGCCAGGCAGCGATCAGCTGTGCCAGGCAGCGATCTAGTCACACAGTAACGCTGCTTCACCTCTGATCATCTGTCAGTGTGAGATCAGAGGAGAAGTCGCGTTACAATGAGTGAGATCGCCGGGAAACAAGCAGCTTTCCCAGTGAGCGCTCTCATTGACTGCTGTGACGCTGACGTCATCAGGACCTGAACCAATCAGGTCTCGATGACGTCGTGGGTCCCAGCATGCATTGTGCACCGGGATCCCCGCATTATAAGGTATGTGGGGGTCCCGGGGGACACAAAACCGCCGACAGTAGATAAACGTCGGCGCTGCACAAAGCTCAGCAAGCGCCAACGTTTATCTACTGTGGGCGGTCGGGAAGCGGTTAAATCACAGAGATACGGCACACAAAAAACTTAATAAGTAACATCTCCCACATGTTTACTTTACATCAGCACAATTTTCGAACCACATTTTTTTTGCTAGGATGTTATAAGGGTTAAAAGTTGACCAGCGATTTCTCATTTTTGCAACACCATTTTATTTTTACAGACCACATCACATTTGAAACTACTTTGAGGGGTAGATAGAAAATACCCAAAAGTGACACCATTCTAAAAACTGCACCCCTTAAGGTGCTCAAAACCACATTCAAGAAGTTTATTAACCCTTCAGGTGCGTCATAGGAATTTTTTGAATATTTAAAAAAAATTAACATTTACTGTAACTTTTTTCACAAAAAAAATACTTCAGGTTCATTTTTTTTTATTTTACCAAGGGTAACAGGAGAAGTTGGACTGCAGAAGTTATTGTGCAGTTTGTCCTGAGTACGCTGATACCTGATATGTGGGGGGAACCACTGTTTCGGCGCATAGCAGAGCTCAGAAGGGAAGGAGCGCCGTTTGACTCTTTCAATGCAAAATTGGCTGGAATTCAGATCGGACGTCATGTCACGTTTGGAGAGCCTGTCACGTTTGGAGAGCCCCTGATGTACCTAAACAGTGGAAACCCCCCACAAGTGACCCCATTTTGGAAACTAGACCACCCAAGGAACTTCTCTAGATATGTGGTGAGAACTTTGAACCCACAAGGGCTTCACAGAAGTTTATAACGTATCAAAGTTATTGTGCAATTTGTCCTGAGTAAGCTGATACCCCATATGTGGGTGTAAACAACCATTTGGGCACATGGAAGAGCTCAGAAGGGAAGCAGCGCCATTTGACTTTTTTGGCTGGAACTGAGATCGGACACCATGTTGCGATTGGAAAACCCCTGATGTACCAAAACAGTGGAAACCCCCCACAAGTGACACCATTTTGGAAACTAGACCCCCCCAAGGAACTTATCTAGATGTGTGGTGAGAACTTTGAACCCCCAAGGCCTTCACAGAAGTTTATAACGTACAGCCATCCAATTAAAAAATCATATTTTTTCCACAAAAAAGATCTTTTCACCCTCAATTCTTAATTTTCCAAGGGTAACAGGACCCTAAATGTTATTGTGCAATTTGTCTTGAGTACACCGATACCCGACATGTGGGGGTAAACCACTATTTGGGCGCATGGCAGAGCTCGGAAAGGAAGCAGCGCCATTTGACGTTTTTGGCTGGAATTGAGATCGGACACCATGTCGCGTTTGGAAAGCCCCTGATGTACCAAAACAGTGGAAACCCCCAACAAATGACACCATTTTGGAAACTAGACCCCCCAAGGAACTTATCTAGATGTGTGGTGAGCACTTTGAACCCCCCCGTGCTTGACAGAAGTTTATAACGCCCGGGGGTGAAAATAAAAAAATCATATTTTTTCCACAAACATGATCTTTTAGTCACCAAATTTTTTTATTTTCCCAAGGGTACCAGGAGAAATTGGACCCCAAAAGTTGTTGTCCAATTTGTCCTGAGTACGCTGATACCCCATATGTGGGAGAAAACTACTGTGTGGGCACACGTCAGGGCTCGGAAGGAAAGTAGTGACGTTTTGGAATGCAGACTTTGATGGAATGGTCTGCGGGTGTCATGTTGCTTTTGGAGAGCCCCTGAAGTACCTAAACAGTGGAAACCCCAACACACCCCTAACCCTAATCTCAGCCCTAGCCCTAACCCTAATGGGAAAATGGAAATAAATACATTTTCTTTTAATTTTATTTTTTTTCCCTAACTAAGGGGATGACAACGGGGGTTTGATTTAGTATTTATATCGGGTTTTTATTTTTGGCAGCTGTCACACGCTAAAAGACGCTTTTTATTGTAAAAATAGTTTTTGCATAACCACATATTGAGAGCTATAAATTTTTCCATATTTTGACTCACTAAGTCATGTGAGGTCTTATTTTTTGCGGGACGAGTTGACGTTTTTATTGGTATCATTTTCGGGCACGTGATGTTTTTTGATCGCTTTTTATTCCGATTTTTGGGACACAGAATGAACAAAAACCAGCGTTTCATGAATTTCTTTTGGGGGGTGCTTTTACACCGTTCCACCTGCGGTAAAATTGATAAAGCCCTTTTATTCTTTGGGTCAGTATGGTTACAACGATACCTGATTTAGGTATTTTTTTATGTTTTGGCGCTTTTATGCAATGAAAACTATTTTATATAAAAAATAATTATTTTTGCATCGCTTTATTCTGCGAGCTATAACTTTTTTACTTTTTTGCTGATGATGCTGTATGGCAGCTCGTTTTTTGCGGGACAAGATGACGTTTTCAGCGTTACCATAGATATTTATATGCGTCTTTTTGATCACGCGTTATTGCACTTTTTGTTTGGCGGTATGATAATAAATCATTATTTTTTGCTTAGTTTTTTATTTTTATTTTTTAAGGGGTTCGCTAAAGGGGTTAACTAGTGGGACAGTTTTATAGGACGGGTCGTTACGGACGCGGCGATACCAAATGTGTGTACTTTTATTGTTTTTTTTATTTGCAAAAAATGAATTTATTAGGGAATTTTTTTTTTTTTAAATTTATTTAGTGAATTTTGAAAATTATTTTTACACTTTTTTTTTTTTTTTTTTTAACTTTATTTCATTGTCCAAGGGGGGACATACCTGTCATGTGACAGATCGCTGATCTGTCACATCACAGATCACTGTGACAGATCAGCGATCTGTCACAGGCACTGCACAGGCTTTCCTCAGTGCCTGCAAAGCGCAGGCATGAGGAAGCCAGCTCCCTGCAGGCCCCCGAAGCTCCCCGTCGCCATCTTGGATTTGAGGACCTGCAGGGATGGAGCCCCCCGCAGCAGCGCTGCAGATTGCGCTGCTGTGGGGGGCTCAGGGAAGCACGGAGGGAGCCCCCTCCCTGCCAATGCTTCCCTTTAACCCCCGGTACACCGCGATCGTGTTTGATCGCGGTGTGCAAGGGGTTAACGTGTCGGGGACGGTCCGTGACCACCCCTGACACATTGTGCCGGGTGTCAGCTGTGATAATTAGCTGACACCCGGCCGCGATCAACGGCGCTCACTACGTGGGCGCCGCTGATCGCTGTGATGTACTATCCGGTCCCTGGGAATTAAGTCCCAGGGCACATGGACGGACAGTACGTCACATGACAGAAAGGGGTTAAGCAAGAGGCACCACTAACCAAACACCACCATGAAGACCAAGGAGATCTCCAAACAAGTGAAGGACAAAGATCTTGAGAAGTACAAGTCACGGTGTGGTTATAAAAAATATCCCAATCTCTGATGATCTCCTTGGAGCACTATCTTATCCATTATCATTAACCCCTTCCTGACATCCGACGTACTATCCCGTCCACGGTACCCGGGCCCGTATGACCGTGGACGGGATAGTACGTCTACCGCGATCAGCGGCGCCCACGTGGTGAGCGCCGCTGATCGCGGCCGGGTGTCAGCTGATTATCACAGCTGACACCCGGCACTATGTGTCAGGGGCGGTCACGGACCGCCCCCGACACGTTAACCCCTTGCACACCGCGATCAAACATGATCTCGGTGTACCGGGAGTTAAAGGGAAGCATCGGCAGGGAGGGGGCTCCCTCCGTGCTTCCCTGAGCCCCCCACGGCAGCGCAATGTGCAGCGCTGCTGCGGGGGGCTCCTATCCTCCAGGCCCCCGAATCCAAGATGGCGACGGGGGCCTTCGGGGACCTGAGGAAGCTGGCTTCCTCAGTGCCTGCAAAGCGCAGGCAAGAGGAAGTCTGCTTCAATGCCTGTGACAGATTGCTGATCTGTCACAGTGATCTGTGATGTGACAGATCAGCGATCTGTCACAGGACAGTGATGTCCCACCTGGGACTATGTAATAAAGTAAAAAAAAATTTAAAAAAAATGTAAAAATAAATTAAAAAAAATCGCCAAATAAATTCGTAAAAAAAAAAAAAATATTCCTCAATAAATTCATTTTTTTGAAAATAATAAAAAAAAAAAAACAATAAAAGTACACATATTAAGTATCGCCGCGTCCGTAATGACCCGCCCTATAAAACAGTCCCATTAGTTAACCCTTTTAGCGAACCCCTTAAAAAATAAAAATAAAAAACGAAGCAAAAAATAATGATTTATTATCATACCGCCAAACAAAAAGTGTAATATCGCGCGATCAAAAAGACGCATATAAATATCCATGGTACCGCTGAAAACGTCATCTTGTCCCGCAAAAAACGAGCCGCCACACAGCATCATCAGCGAAAAAATAAAAAAGTTATAGCTCACAGAATAAAGCGATGCAAAAATAATTATTTTTTATATAAAATAGTTTTCATTGCATAAAACCGACAAAAACATAAAAAAAGACCTAAATGAGGTATCGCTGTAACCGTACTGACCCGAAGAATAAAACCGCTTTATCAATTTTACCGCACGCGGAACAGTGTAAACGCACCCCCCCCAAAAGAAATTCATGAAACGCTGGTTTTTGTTCATTCTGCGTCCCAAAAATAGGAATAAAAAGCGATCAAAAAATGTCACGTGCCCGAAAATGGTACCAATAAAAACGTCAACTCGTCCCGCAAAAAATAAGACCTCACATGACTCAGTGGGTCAAAATACGGAAAAATTATAGCTCTCAAAATGTGGTGATGCAAAAACTATTTTACAATAAAAAGCGTCTTTTAGCGTGTGACAGCCGCCAAACATAAAAACCGCCATAAATAGTAAATCAAACCCCCCGTTATCACCTCCTTAGTTAGGGAAAAATAATAAAACTAAAAAAAAAAGTATCTATCTCCATTTTCCCGTTAGGGTAAGGCTGTGTGCACACGCTGCGGATTAGGTGCGGATTCATCCGCGCGGATTTTGTAAAATCCGCAGGTGAAACCGCAGGTCAAAAGACCTGCGGTTTTACCTGCAGATTGCTCTGCGGTTTTGTCCTGCGGTTTTTCATCTCATTAGAGGAGATGGCAAACCGCAGGAGAATCCGCAGAAAGAATTGACATGTCAATTCTTTCTGCGGATTGAAAACCGCGGAAAATTCCGCACCGTCTGCACTGCGGTTTTTGATTCCCATAGGGAATCATGGTACTGGGGTCCGCAGCAGCCAAAACCGCTGCGGAACTGCAGCAAAATCCGCAGCGTGTGCACACAGCCTTAGGGTTAGGGCTAGGGTTAGGGCTAGGGTTAGGGCTAGGGTTAGGGCTAGGGTTAGGGGTGTGTTGGGGTTAGGGTTGGAGTTATAATTGGGGGTTTCCACTGTTTGGGCACATCAGGGGCTCTCCAAATGCAACATGGCGTCTGATCTCAATTCCAGCCAATTCTGAGTTGAAAAAGTCAAATGGTGCTCCTTCCCTTCCAAGCTCTGCCATGCGCCCAAACAGTGTTTTACCCCCACATGTAGGGTATCAGCCTACTCAGCACAAATTGCAAAACAATTTTTGGGGTCCAATTTCTCCTGTTACCCTTAGGAAAATAAAAAATTGGGGGCAAAAATATCATTTTTGTGGAAAAAAATGATTTTTTTATTTTCACGTCCGAGTGTTATAAACTTCTGTGAAGCACTTGGGGGTTCAAAGTGCTCACCACACATCTAGATAAGTTCTGTGGGGGGTCTAGTGTCCAAAATGGGGTCACTTGTGGGGAGTTTCAATAGTTTAGGTACATCAGGGGCTCTCCAAACGCACATGACACCCGCAGACCATTCCATCAAAGTCTGCATTCCAAAACGTCACTGCTTCCCTTCCGAGCCCCGACGTGTGTCCATACAGTAGTTTTCTCCCACATATGGGGTGTCAGCGTACTCAGGCCAAATTGGACAACAACTTTTGGGGTCCAATTTCTCCTGTTACCCTTGGGAAAATGAAAAAATTGGGGACTAATTGATCATGTTTCTGGAAAAAATACCATTTTTTTATTTTCATGCCCTGGCATTATAAACTTCTGTGAAGCCCTTGGGGGTTCAAAGTGCTCACCCCACATCTAGATAAGTTCCTTAGTGGGTCTAGTTTTCAAAATGGGGTCATTTGTGGGGGGTTTCCACTGTTTAGGTACATTAGGGGCTCTCCAAAGGCAACATGACACTCGCAGACCATTCCATCAAAGTCTGCATACCAAAACGTCATTACTTCCCTTCCGAACCCCGACGTGTGCCCATACAGTAGTTTTCACCCACATATGGGGAATCAGCATACTCAGGACAAATTGGACAACAACTTTTGGGGTCCAATTTCTCCTGGTACCCTTGGGAAAATAAAAAAATGGTGACTAAAAGATCATGTTTGTGGAAAAAATACGAATTTTTTATTTTCACGCCCGGGCGTTATAAACTTCTGTGAAGCACTGGGGGGTTCAAAGTGCTCACCACACATCTAGTTAAGTTCCTTGGGGGGTCTAGTTTACAAAATGGTGTCATTTGTGGGGGGTTTCCACTGTTTAGGTACATTAGGGGCTCTCCAAAGGCAACATGACACCCGCAGACCATTCCATCAAAGTCTGCATTCCAAAACGTCATTACTTCCCTTCCGAGCTCCGACGTGTGCCCATACAGTAGTTTTCTCCCACATATGGGGTATCAGCATACTCAGGACAAATTGGACAACAACTTTTGGGGTCCAATTTCTCCTGGTACCCTTGGGAAAATAAAAAAATGGTGACTAAAAGATCATGTTTGTGGAAAAAATACGAATTATTTATTTTCACGCCCGGGCATTATAAACTTCTGTGAAGCACTGGGGGGGTCAAAGTGCTTACCACACATCTAGATAAGTTCCTTAGGGGGTCTAGTTTCCAAAATGGTGTCATTTGTGGGGGGGTTTCCACTGTTTTGGTACATCAGGAGTTTTCCAAACGCGACATGGTGTCCGATCTCAATTCCAGCCAAAAACGTCAAATGGCGCTGCTTCCCTTCCGAGCTCTGCCATACGCCCAAATAGTGGTTTACCCCCACATGTTGGGTATCAGCGTACTCAGAACAAATTGCACCATAGCTTTTACGGTCCTGTTACCCTTGGAAAAATAAGAATTGAGGGTGAAAAGATCGTTTTTGTGAAAAAATATGATTTTTTAATTGTATGGCTTTATGTTATAAACTTCTGTGAAGCCCATGGGGGTTCAAAGTTCTCACCACACATCTAGATAAGTTCCTTAGGGGGTCTAGTTTCCAAAATGGTGTCATTTGTGGGGGATTTCCACTGTTTTGGTACATCAGGGGTTTTCCAAACGCGACATGGTGTCCGATCTCAATTCCAGCCAAAAACGTCAAATGGCGCTGCTTCCCTTAAGAGCTCTGCCATGCGCCCAAATAGTGGTTTACCCCCACATGTGGGGTATCAGCGTACTCAGGACAAATTGCACAATAACTTTTAGGGTCCTTTTACCCTTGGGAAAATAAAAATTGGGGTGAAAAGATCATTTTTGTGGAAAAAATATGATTTTTTAATTGTACCGCTGTACGTTATAAACTTCTGTAAAGCCCTTGTGGGTTCAAAGTTCTCACCACATATCTAGATAAGTTCCTTGGGGGGTCTAGTTTCCAAAATGGGGTCACTTGTAGGGGGTTTCCACTGTTTAGGTACATCAGGGACTCTCCAAACGTGACATGGCGTCCGATCTGAATTCCAGCCAATTTTGCATTGAAAAGTCAAACGGCGCTCCTTCCATTCTGAGCTCTGCCATGCAAACAGTCAAACAGTCGTTCCCCCCCACAAATCAGGTATCAGCGTACTCAGGACAAATTGCACAATAACTTTTGCAGTCCAATTTCTCCTGTTACCCTTGGTAAAATAAAAAAAATTGAACCTGAAGTATTTTTTTTGTGAACAAAAGTTAGATGTTCATTTCTTTTTAAATATTCAAAAAACAGGCAAACAGTCGTTCCCCCCCACAAATCAGGTATCAGCGTACTCAGGACAAATTGCACAATAACTTTTGCAGTCCAATTTCTCCTGTTACCCTTGGTAAAATAAAAAAAATTGAACCTGAAGTATTTTTTTTGTGAACAAAAGTTAGATGTTCATTTCTTTTTAAATATTCAAAAAAATTCCTGTGACGCACCTAATGGGTTAATAAACTTCTTGAATGTGGTTTTGAGCACCTTAAGGGGTTCAGTTTTTAGAATGGTGTCACTTTTGGGTATTTTCTATCATATAGACCTCTCAAAGTGGCTTCAAATGTGATGTGGTCCTAAAAATAAAATGGTGTTTTAAAAATGAGAAATCGCTGGTCAACTTTTAACCCTTATAACTTCCTAACAAAAAAAAATTTTGGTTGCAAAATTGTGCTGATGTAAAGTAAACATGTGGGAAATGTTACTTATCAAGTTTTTTGTGTGCCGTATCTCTGTGATTTAAGGGCATAAAAATTCAAAGTTGGAAAATTGCGAAATTTTCAAAATTTTTGCCAAATTTCCAATTTTTTCACAAATAAACGCAAGTTATTTGAATGAAATTTTACCACTAACATGAAGTACAATATGTCACGAGAAAACAATGTCAGAATCACCGGGATCAATGGAAGCGTTCCAGAGTTATGACCTCATAAAGGTACAGTGGTCAGAATTGTAAAAATTGGCCCGATCATGAACGTGCAAACCACCCTTGGGGGTGAAGGGGTTAAATGGAAAGAACATGGTACCACAGTAAACCTGCCAAGAGAGGGCCGCCCACCTAAACTCTCAGCCTGGGCAAGGAGTGCATTAAACAGAGAGACAGCACAGAGACCAAAGGTAACCCTGAAGGAGCTGCAGAGTTCCCAAGCAGAGACTGGAGAATCTGTCCATACGACCACAATAAGCCATAAACTCCATAGAGGTGGCCTTTATGGAAGGGAGAGCAGAAAAAAAGCCTTTACTTACACACAAAAACTTGTAAGGTTCATTTTGACTTTGCCAAAATACATGTGGAAGATTCCCCCAAATGTATGGAGGTAGGTGATATGGTCAGATGAGACCAAAATTGAACTTTTTGGCCACCAAGATAAACCCTATGTCTAGGGCCAAACCAACACTGCTCATCACCTCAAGAATACAATCACTACAGTATCATGCTGTGGGAATGTTTTTCAGCAGCAGAGACAGGGAAAATGGATGGTGAGAAATAAAGGGATATTCTTGAGAAAAACCTGTTTCAGTCTGTCAGTGATTTGAGACTTGGGTGGAGGTTCACCTTCCAAAAAGACAATGACCCAAAGCATTTTGCTAAATCAACACTCAAGTGGTTTAAGAGGAAACGTGTAAATGTTTTGGAGTGGCCCAGTCAAAGCTCAGACCTTAATCCAATTGACAATCTGTGGTCAGACTTTAAGATTGCTGTTCACCAGAGGAAACCGTCTAACTTGAAGTTTGAACTCCCAGTGGCAAGATGTGGAAATTTCCTAGAGACTTATCCAAAGTGACTTGCAGCTGTAATGGTCGCAAAAGAAGACTCTACCAAGTACTGACTTTAGAATAATTATGCAGACTGAAGTTTTCAATTATTTTGTCCAATTTGTTTTCTTCACAATAAAAAGAAAAGCAAATGTTCACAGCTGTAGGCATGTTCTTCACATGAACTGATGCAAACCTTCAAAAAAATTTAAAAAACATTGAAATTCCAGGTTGTGAGGTAGCAAAACACGAAAAATGCCAAGGGTGGTGAATACTTTAGCAAGCCACTGTAAGGCTGTGTGCCCACGATGCAATTTTTAAGTGTTTTTGCCGAGATTTTTGGCGCGAAAACGCTGCAAAAATGTTTAAAAAAACTCATACAGAACGCACCCCATGAATTCCTATGGCATTCCGCACGTGCTGTGCTAATGCTGCGCTTTTTTCCGCGGCGGAATCGCATCGCGGAAAAAAATGCAGCATGCTCATTCTTTTTGCGGAATCGCAAAGAATTGCCACGATCCTGCACCCATAGTAATGCATGAGAACCGCTTACTTCCCGCATGTGGCTATGCCCACCATGCGCAAAGTTAAGCGTCTCATGTGCGGATGGTACCCACGGTGTGGAGGAGAGGAGATTGTCCTCCAGGCCCTGGGTACCATAACCCTGTAAAAAAAAAGAATAAAAAATAAAAAAAATTGGGGTATATTTACCTTCCGGCGTCACGCGCAGCCTTCCCGGGCCTCAGCGTTCCCAGTAATGCTTTGCGGCAAGGACCTGTGATGACGTAGTCTCGCGTTACTCTAGCGGTCTCGTGAGATCGCTATAGCAACGCGAGACCAACATCATCACAGGTCTCGCAAGGCATGGCTGGGAACGGGAACGTCGCTGAGGCTGCGCGGGACGTCGGAAGGTAAATATACCCCGATTTTTATTTTTTTATCATTTTTAACATTCTATCTTTTACTATTGATGCCGCATAGGCAGCCTCAATAGTAAAAAGCTGGTCACACTTGTGAAACACAATGTTTGATGAGTGTGACCAACCTGTCGATCACTTTCCAAGTGATGCTTCAAATCACTTGAAAAGTGCTTGAATTCCGCACGCGAAAATCGCGGCAAAAACGCAAACATAATCGCGGTAAAATCGCACGGAAAAAAATGCGCGTTTTCTGGGAAGGAGTCCGGTTTTGAGTGTCCGGTTTAAAACGCTACGTGGGCACATAGCCTAAAAGGTCAAACAGTTGTAAAAGTTGCCATTATACTACTCTGACAGTAGCTCACGCTCCTTCTATATAACAGCTTTATCTGGATACTAATACTCCTGAAACAGTTTTGAAGTTAATGAAGCTTATAATCTTTAAAGTCCGTTTAGCACCCTCAAAAGTAATATACAGTAACTATTAAAACAAACAAATACAAAATGTTCCCTTTATTGTTTTGAGGCCTGAGATTAGCTGCAGCAGTCAGACACCAAACTGTTCAAAATGGCTACTAAAATGTAAACAGAGACCAGCATGGAATCACAGAAGCATTTGCATAAGGGCAGTACTCTTTTTTTCCTTTTCACCTTATAACTCTTGCTGCCTCTTATTTATTTATTTTTTTTTAAATTTCTTGGACGTCCACCTTAACTATTATTTTATTTAAGATTTTGTATGGGCAAATTATCTAAATACAAATATCTATATTGTGTGCAACTGAAATATACACTAACAATATTAGAAAGTAATTTTCCCAGTATAGCCCTACTTCATAAATCTTAGAGAAATTAAATTGGTAAAATGTCAGAAATAATAGTAATTTAGATATTAAAAAATAATAATTGGGAAAATAAATTATTAGTTTTATGACATGAGCTATCTGGTTATCGTGCAGATGCACTAACATAAAGTGAAGAAAGAAAAACAACCATCAGCTCATCAAATTGAGAAATGCCTGGAATGAAGGTGCAGTGCACGGAGACTTCAGGCTGGTTTCCCAAGTATCACAGCCATAGGAAGGGGAAAGGGAAAATCGAGCAACCGCAAGAAAAAAAAAAAAAAAAATCGAAAGCTTCACATTTATTGTCAAAATATAAAAAAATGAAAATAAGAAATAAAAATTGCATATTAGCGCTAATGTCGAACGTTAGCACTAATATACATTTGTAATAGTTTCTTTTTTTTTTTCATTTTTTATATTTCTACAATAAATGTGATGTTTTAGATTTTTTCTTGCGGTTGCTTGATTCCCTTTCCCCTTCCTATGGCATTAGCATAGGTACCTGGTAAACCTGGTAAGTATGGTAATTAACTCCTTGCCCAGAAATGTGCCACTATTATGCTGAACAGGAAGACTTGATCAGAGTTATAATTTCAATGTAAAATAAATTCAGTGTAAAACAACATCACGAGGTCAGGAATTTTATAGTTTGGAGGAACTATATTAAATACAAATGCTATCACTCCAAGGATCCTTGGGACAAAAAAATGTTATCTGAAATTGTAGAAAAAAAATTGAATTTTCAGTTTTCTTCCTCATTTTGTAGCAAAGGCTCCCTTTCTTGGACTGTATTGTTAGTTTCCAATGAGTTTGACTTATCAAAAGAAAACAATATATTATTAGCAGTTACTAAGCTGACAATACCAATATACTGAATGTAAATGTGTCCAATGGCTATCTGTTCTCAATTTGTATGTTTCAAATCAAAGAGGAAGAAGAATATGTGAATTCCACATATCCAGCTGCACTTACCTTCCAGGAAAACAGAGGAGTAAGGCTAGTTTCACACTTGCTTTTTTTTGCAGCGCGTTTTTCCCGCAAAAAAACGCATTGAAAAAACGCATACAAAAGCATACAACTGCTGCGTTTTTTTCAAGCATTTTTATGAGCATGCATGAAAAAAACGCAGCGTTTTTATGCGTTTGTATGCGTTTTTAGTGCGTTTTTACCGCGTTTGCGGTTTTTTCCAACATTAGGTGGCCCCTCACACTAACCCAAACCATGACTTTACTAACCCTAACCCTGACCCTTAACCCTAACCCTGACCCTAACCCTAACCCTGACCCTAAACCTTAACCAAACCATACTTAACCCTAACCCAAACCCTAAACCCTAACTAACCCTAACCCTGACCTTAACCCTGACCCTAACCCTGACCCTAACCCTAACCCTAACCCTTAACCAAACCGTACTTAACCCTAACCCAAACCCTAACTAACCCTAACCCTGACCTTAACCCTAACCCTAACCCTGACCCTAACCCTAACCCTGAACCAAACCATACTTAACCCTAACCCTGACCCTAACCCTTAACCAAACCATACTTAACCCTAACCCTGACCCTAACCCTAACCCTAAACCCCCTTAACTAACCCTAACTCTAACCCAAACCCCTAAATTCCATGGTTAACAAAAAAAACGCATGTGCAAAAAAACGCATACATGAGCATGCCAGTGCGCACGTATGCGCATCCATAGGCTATAATGGCCATTTTTAGCGCAAAACGTGCGCATACGTGCGCATGCGCTTTTTTGCAGGGCCAAAAAATGCAACATGCTGCGTCTGGAAAATACAAACGCACACCCCAAAAAAACGCAGCGCATGAAAATCGCATACGTGCGCTTACCAGCGCGCAGGTATGCGCACCCATGTTAAATATAGGGGAAAAAACGCATGCGCAGGTATGCGTTTTTTTCCAGCGCAAAAAAACGCAAATGTGAAACCAGCCTAAAAGAGCAGATATCGGGGACCAGTTGAGTTGACTCTATACATGTAATTGAATCAGTGTAACCCGCTATTATTTGTGCGCATCTTCAGAAAAGGTTTATACCATTTATTTAATGGGCACCAAAAGAAAGATGTATGGGCGTCACAGAAAACAGTCACTAGAGATGAGCAGAACTTTTAAAATTCAAATTAACCAGCTTCTGCAAATTTAAAAAAAAAATTGATTTGCAGCAAATAAATTTGCCACAAATCCCAATACTACAAAGACTTTAGTTACCCAAAAATGATGGATATAACACTCTGAGGTCTCCTTGAACTGTACTAAACCCCTTTGGAACTCTTTAATGCAAAAAGAAAAAAAAAATAGCCTTATTAATGTCCAAGTGACTTCAACCTCTCTGGCAAGGGGTAAACAGATGGAAACGGATGTATTTGAGTGGCATGTACAAGTGAACTATTGCAACAAGGAAGTGAACAAAATTCACTGTAAAACCTGTTTCTCATAGTATTCATTGGGGGGCACAGTAACCATGGTAAAGTCTGCTGCCACGAGGAGATTTACACTATTAATACAACTATTTGAAAATTGGCTCCTTCCTGGCAGACTATACCTTGCCTGCCAGCACCAGGCTCTTCAATTTAGTTAAAAAGAACTGAGAGAAAGCCAAAGGAATTCAAGCACGAAAAGGAAAATAATGCACATCCGACCAGCCAACTAAGGATGGGAGCAGAGTCCCCTAATGTCGACAACAAGATCGATCATTTTATAGTGAGTAAAAAAAATCCTCATCTCTCGTTTGTCTCATTGGGAGAACACAGTAACTGTGGGACATACCACAGCTGTCGTAGGGATGGGAATAACTTAAACATTATACAGTTACTAGAGAATGTTTTCCCACCATTGCTGAAGCATTTGCCTGAGCAACCGCTAATTAAGGCATCTTCCTCCTCAGATTTACATCTGTAGAAGCAAAGGTGTGGACCCTGTAAAACTTGGACAAGGTATGCACTAATGAGCAAGTGGCTGAAAGGCTGATACCTCGTGAAGAGCTCTTGCAGTCCACACAGAGTGCACCCTAACCCTGAATGGGAGAGCACTGTACCTACCTTATAAGCCTCCCTAATATTTAACTAATCCAGCAAGCAATTATCACCATAGAGGCAGTCGCACCTCTGCCATAGCATACTGAGATGACATCAAGACATCCAAACGGGGCCTTGAGAGAGACAGGCAGAGCTTCACAGCTTCTGACTACATCCATCTATGTGATTACTTCTCAGGGAGATGAGAGGCAAAGTATCTAAAGAAGGGAGCGCAATCTCCTTATTAAAGTGAAAAGGATGTTGGTGAGATGAACGTCCAAAGTTCTATTCCGTTGAAAGAGAGAGAGAAAAAACCCGAATTGGAGCGATCTCTCTGACCAGCGCAAAGGGGGAAAAGCGGCTGGATCCCTACAGGTCTCCGGGATCCAAGGGAATAATATGGTGGCAGCGAGTTTTTCCTGCCTAGGTGGGCATTTCTTACCTCTGGACTATAAGATAATTTCTGCTGGACCAGGATAGCCAAGCAAGGAACTTGGTGTCTAGAAGTCTGCCCTAGTTGAATTTAGACCTGCAAGAATTAAAAAGACGGATGTTGCCATATAAGCGCTGCCCATAGGTTCTCATTTATGAGACAGCTGTTAAATTAAATGGCAGAAAAGTGACATTTAGTTCCTTGTTCCTTAACCCTAATCAGACAAGACTAATCCAAAAGGACAAGAGCCTTCAAAATTGAAGACCCGACAGTTATGCAGATTAAACTAAATGACCCACAAAGATTGGTATACTATGGGAGTTGTCTGGGGGGCATCTACAAGGATGAACGGGAGCTCTGGACTCAAACTAGAGAAGCTTAAGCAAGTTGGCATTCAAAATACTCAGTCTGAGCTGGGAAAAGAGAATCCGACCCTAATAAGGAAAGACCAAGATTGCCGGACCGCCCTCTGTTCCTAAGCTGTCGCTGTGCCCCAGGCCATTGCAGCACATTATATGCAGAAGTTGAGGGCCCTAAATTCATGAGGTGTACGTGCATCCTACCTCTCATTCTCCCACCCACTACTCTTCTTGTGCCCCCATCCCTGCTTGTGCAGTGTGAAATTGGAGGCCATCTCTGTCTGCTGCCTGCATGCAAACTGTCCGAACAACCAGCCTTCACCCCGAAATGAGACGGACATGGCCAGTGCTCCCATAGGAGGTGAAACAATGGAAGAGATGCAAGTGTTCTGCAACCCTGACTTCAAGGACTGAAGGTGAAAAGGACTAAAATAATGTGGAGGTTGAGACAGCCTAATGAATGAAACCACAGAATGAACTAGCCCCCTCAAAGGAAGGCTGTAATAGCCACTAAATGAATCTAAAAAGTACCAGCCTACTCAGGAACCATCCATCTTGGTGTATCCTGGTCAATTGTCTCTTGTCGGCTGAAGAAACATAGGTAAATGTAAGCCACCTACATTTAACACTACCCAAGAAAAATATTTGCTGGGTATGTCAATCACCCCTGACTCTAGAATTAGAGGAAATGTACTTAGTAAAGGCAGGAATCATCAATCAAAAGGGAGCCCTCGTCCTTTGGTGATAAGGCCTGGAGCAGGGCTACTTGGACTGCTCAAAAGATGTACTATTTGGAGCGGTCTCTTCGTAACACAAAAAATACTGTATGAAAGTTGAAGAAGTGCACAGAAGTCCTGCAGCTCCACCAAATAGAAAGGTCCTTGTTGATAGGTCTGAGTCATTTAGGATGGGTTCAGAGACCTGTTTGTTCACTCGAAATTCCGTTATTGAGGGGTCTGAATTAGTTGGACAGACTCAACTAGAATGAGGTCAAGGTACGCTGTGAGGGATGGCACCAGAGAGATCACTCAGAATCTAATGCTGCCACATGTGAAGAACCTGCACCTCACCTGATGTCACTATTATGTCCGAGGGATCAAGTGGCACGCTATCCTCACTTGGACCAATAAAATGTTCCGCACCCCCTGGGAACATGCAAGGTTAGCTTGGCACAGTTTTTCACAGACATCCCCTGTCCTCCAGGGCCCAGAAAGTGAGAGGATGTGGCCCACGCAGTCGCTGACGTGGCACCACACTCACTCGCCACCCTGACAGGCTGAGAGACCCCTTTCACTAGCATCACTGAAACAGCACCTGGTCAGCCAGGTAGGACTGCCAGCAGTTCCTTGTTACATATAAGCCCGATCCGTTAACAGGATTATATCGGGCCACAAACCAGCCCTGGTAAAGTTAAGCTGAGAACACGGATGTGTGGATATGAGGATAGAGTTAAAAGAGCAGCCCAAGGTTAAATTATATATTTAATCACCTTAAGGGCACACTACACTACCATCGTTAGAGTCCGTAGACAAGTTTTTTGCAGCTTTGGCGCTAGTGTATGGGGATCCTGATGGCGTCGCCCTGGCGGAATCCCGACTCCGTAGGTGTAAACAGGGAGCCCGGGTTGCTGAAGAGTACTGCTCAGAGTTTAGGAGGTGGGCCACTGACACTCAGTGGAATGACCCTGCACTTATGAGTCAATTTGTGCAGGGTCTGTCTCCAAAGTTGCAGGATACTCTGGTGCGATACGCCGCCCCCAGGTCACTGGAGGCCGCCATGTCCCTTGTTATCCGGGTGGATAGACGCCTAAGGGAGAGACATACACAAAATGTGCCCCCTGTAGTCCTCGCTAGGGGGGAGGACCCACCACTGCGGATGGAGGAACCCAAGCAGCCCGGTGTTGTTGGTACAAAAAAGGGGTTGTCTGCAGTTTGCCGTGGTGGTGGGGTATGCTTTTCCTGTGGGAAGCAGGGCCAATTCATGAGAGCCTGCCCAGTGCGTGCCAAGTCTCCAGATGAACCTATGCAAGTAGGAGGAGCTAGTTTGTGTTCTGGCCCGCCTACGGTTCAGGGAGTGGTGGAGGCATGTTTTTACTGTGGGCAGACTGGTCATGTCCTTAAGGCTTGCCCAATGCGCGCCAAATTATCTGTGTCATCTCAGAAGCCGCATTCCCTTGGTCGTTTGGAGGGAGACGACCAGAGAGTGTATATTTCCTCCATTTTGCCCTCCCAAGGTACTATGTCAGCAGAGGTGTTGGCTGGCGGAGTACCGGAGGTGATTGATTGGCGGGCGAGGGAAGTAGTCAGCTGGGGCAGTCGTGTGAGGGCTGCTGCCTAGGGACTACTGTCTCTGCCGTCTCTTTTCAACCGACCCCTTCCTCTCCAGTGAGAGCAGCAGGTGCGCTGCAGGAGAGTAGGGGCAAGCCTCAACCCTCGCCATTAGCCAACCCTGGGAGGCGCAGACCTCGTGGTGGAAGGGGTTGGAGGGTGGTGTACCCCTTGGTGAATTGCGGGCGTGTGAGTGTGGTGACACAGGGGGACGCCTCTGTTGTCAATCCCAGAAAGAGTTCACCGAATTATGACAAACGAATGTGTGGCAATAAACGTTCAGGTCCGGACCTGTGTGTGAACGAGCTTGTATGGGTGGCCACCAGAAAACATCCAGTAGAGGTGTGTTGCGGAGCCTTACCAGCTCGAGTTAACCCCAAACATGCACATACTCAACTCGTTCCCCAGGTCGGTGTTTCGGAGATGTGTGGTGCCTCCAGAACATAGGTTGCCAATACCAGTGGTGCTCGTTTGTCATCAACCTGAAGTGCAGGTAGTTGCAAGGGTGAACTCTGGATCTGGGTGTCCCCTCTGTAGGTGGTTCCCTGATGAGAAGCGGTCTTGAGGGTCCAGAGGCCCCACATTAAGGGAGGGTACTGTCATGATCCATGCTGGATTGTGACAGATAAAAGCACTTGTAACCTTTTTTTTCTTTAAGCTGGTTGCTTAAACTTAGTTTTGCCTCCGGTGGCCATTAGGGTAATTACACAGGTGTCTTTAGTTCTAGTTTGCCCCCTCTGGTGGTTAGCGTTATTACACGGGAATCACTAACAGGTGTGATTGCTCTGGCTTAACTATATAGGAGTGTCTTGTTCTCTCACTCAATGTTGGTGATATTGGTCATTTCCAACCATCCATGGTGAAGGAAGGAGCTTGAGAAGAGTTCCTTGCAGCTTACTCAGAGTCCTGGTGTGGAAGGATGTTATGAATGAGGCACCGTAGGAGGCAAAAACAGAAATACTAGCTAAGTCCAGAAAACCAGAGAAGTTGGCAGCTATCGGATTGCAGGCCCCTGAACCTAACAACAACAACTAGCAGTAGCCGTGGGGGGTTCCTACGGTGCCCTAGACCCCTCGATCACAGCCGGAGAACTACATAGCCTAAAGACAGAAAGGGAAATCTAAACTGCCCCAGAGCAGACCCCAAAGCAATAGGCAGCCCCCAACATATAATGACGGTGAAGCAATATGAAAAAACACTCACACAGATAGAAAGATAGGGTGAGCAAATGATGGGGCCCAAGCTAAATAAATAGGACAGAATAGAAAAGCTGCTGTCTGCAATCCGCCAAAACCCTCTCAAAAACAAGAGCCAACAGACTGATAGGGAAAAAAGCCCTGAAGACGCTAAGCTTCAAAAAGACTATATCAGTACTCAGGTATTATCTGAAGACAGAGCAAAAAGGAATTCAGCTCACCCAGCAGGGAAAGGCAGAAATCCAGAAAAACAAGGCAAAGCAAAACCAAAACACAAATGCAAAAAGTAAAGCAGAAAACATAGCTTTTGAGGAGCAGGAATCAGACTGGTCTCCAAGAATCCCTCAGAGTAATCACCCGCAAGGCAGAAGGGCGTCGGCTGCCTTATATCCAGTCAGCAATCCCAGTCACCCAGTCATCATCATTCTGCTCAGGTGCCTCACTACCTTCCTTCACCAGAAGAGGGAGTTCATCAGACCTCAATGGTGACGGGGAAAATGAACTCACAACAGAAGGAGCTACAGAGAGGAGTTCATTGCAGCTCTGACAAAGCCTTGGAGAAGTAGCAGCTATTCAGGAGGAAAGCTGTACTCAGGTGCTGGACTCTGTTGCTGCGAGCGATAGCAACAGAGCAAAGCTAAGTGGTGTTTTCCCGGTTTGTGTATTTTTCCTTGTGTGTGTGTATTAGTGCAGCGGTGGGATTAGTCTCTGCACCATCCAGCTCACTAGTAAGTTATAGGTGCAGGGTGAGCTAGGGTTTAAAGGTATCCTGCTTGGCTATAGGTGAGGAGCCTGTATAGGGAACGTGAGGAGTGCAGGGACACTGGCTCAAGGGAGTGCAGGAGGTCTCCACGTCCCCGTTCCCTAGAGCAGGGCCCACCGTTGTAACTGTTTTCCCCAGTGTTCCCCTTTACTCTGTAAATTCGCCCTGCTGGAGGCGGTGTATCCTGATACACGTGTAATTCTGAAATTCGCCTGCTGGAGGCGGTGTATCCGGCTGCAGGTTATATTATTTAAATTCGCCCTACTGGAGGCGGTGTATCCAGGGTCACGTGTCAGAGAAATTCGCCCTGCTGGAGGCGGTGTGTCCAGTCACACGTAACCATCACAATGAGAACATATATAGAAAAAGCACATAAAGAACCAAAAGTGTAATGAAAAACTGTTTATTGACAAAATATTAAAACAGTGTTAAAAAGCATATGGAAATGCAGAGAAAAAAAGGGAAAACAAACCATGAAAAAACCAAAAGAGTGGGACCACAGGTCCGAGGCACAATTGTAGATACAAGACCCCTCAGTAAACCATAGACATTCACATAGTAGTAAAATGAGTCATAGAAATAAATCTCATGAGACAAGGAATGGACAGTGTGAGAGGAGGGAACCTGAGAATCAGAATTATTAATACATTTACCTCAGACCTGCGGTGCAACGACCCCTACGTGCGTTTCGGCTCTGTGCCTTCTTCTCACTCTCTTTCTACATAAGATGTCTCTGTTCTCAAAAAAGTACGACATAGTGATCATGTGAGATTTTAACTATCCAGATATTTGTTGGGAATATCTCTCAGGCAAAAGTACTGGGTCCAGAAAATTCTTATCTTCTCTTACTGACAAATTTATCTTGCAAAAGGTAGGAAAGAACAAGAGGATCTGCAATCTTGGACCTATTTCTTACCTACAGGGAGGAAATGGTTGAGGAAGTAAAGGTGGCTGGGAATTTAGGAGACAGCGATCATGCTATCCTCAAATTTTGGATTACAAGAGAAGGAAGACCAGCAAGGTCTCAGACTTTAAGGTTGGACTTCAGAAAGATTTTAATGGACTCAGAAAGAGGGTAGGAAATGTCCAATGGCTGGATGTTATAAAAGGACAGAAATGTCCAAGAAGGGGAGATTTTGCTAAATGAAATTCTCACTGCACAATTGGTAACAATCCTTAAAAGAAGGAAGAATTTGAACCATTTAAAGATACCAGAGTGGATGAACACAGAACTAAATCACTTGTTAAAAAGTGTATATCAAATGGAAAGAGGGGGCATATCTAAAGAATATAATGCAGGGCAAGTGTTAGAAGAGCTAAAACGACTAATGAAATAAGGCTTGCAAAGGAGACCAAAAGCAGTAAAAAAGGATTTTGGGGGTATGTCAAAAGCAAAAGAAAAGTCAAAGATGCTATAGGATTTTTACAGGATGAAAAGGGAGTGGTGGTCAAAAATGATGTTGAGAAGGCCGAACTTTTAAATTCCTATTTTGCATCTGTGTCCTTTAAGAAAGCAAATGTAACAAACTGATCTTCATGGTGTCAAAGGAATAAAAGAATCCACACTATCCATAAACGCAAATGTAACAAACTGATCTTCATGGTGTCAAAGGAATAAAAGAATCCACACTATCCATAAACAGGGAGATGGTGAGGGAACACTTAGCTAATATAAAAGAATTTAAGTTTCCTGGTTCAGATGAATTACATCCTTGGGTACGGATAGAGTTAGCAGAAGAAATTGCAGAACCACTAGCCAGAATCTTTGAAAAAGTCTGGAAAATAGAAGTCCCAGAAGATCGGAGAAGGGCACATGTTGTCCCTATCTTCCAAAAAGGAAATAAGACAGCCAGGAAATGACAGGCCGATGAGACTTACCTCTATACAAGGAAAGATATCCGAACAAATTATTAAACAGCATGTAAGTACTTGGATAAGAATACAGCAATTAACCAGAGGTTTGTAGCAAACAAGTAATTACAGACTAATCTAAATTTCCTTCTATGATGGAATCACTGACTGGGTGGATCAGGGAAATGTGGTAGATATAGTGTATTTCGACTTCCGCAAAGCATTTTATAAAGTATCTCATACTATCCTTACTGAAATAATTACCAAGTATGTGACTGATAAGGCTAGTTAGGTGGATTCATAGCTAGCTCAGTGATCGTACTCAAAGAGTGGTAATAAATGGTTGCACATTCAATTGGAAAAGTGTTGTTCAACATTTTTATAAATGATCTAGCTAAGGGAACTGAAGGTAAACTAATCAAATTTGCAGATGATGCAAAGCTAGGAGGGATAGCTAACACTAGAGAAGACAGAGATAGGATTCAGAAGGATCTAGAAAACTTGAACAATGGTCAGTGACTAATAGAATGGTATTTAACAGGGAGAATGCAAGATTCTAAGTCTGGGCAATTAAAATGAAAATTACATTTATAGAATGAGGGGAATAGAACTAAGCAACAGCACGTGTGAAAAAAATGGGGTATACCAATAGATCACAGACTGCATGAGTCAACAGTGTGATGCAGCAGCAAAAAAGGCAAACAGTTCTAGAATGTATCAAGACAAGCATAGAATCTAAATCACGTGAAGTCATTGTCCCTCTCTACTCCTCCTTGGTCAGGCCTCATCTGGAATACTGTCCAGTCAGTGGCGGATTAAGTGGACTATGGGCCCGGGGCTGTTCATAAAACCTGGGCCCCTGTACCCCCCTTCCCACCTGAGCGCTGCGGTCCCCGTGCTGGAATTGACAGCCGTACGGACCGCAGCACTTGGTTTGCTGCGGGTCCATACGGAAAACCCGCCACCATTCCACCACGTGTGGACATGGCCTAAAAAGACGTTGCACATAAGCTGTAGGCCTACGGCCAATACTCACAAAATCGCCCAACGTGATCCTGGCCATAGGGGATCCACTTTAATGTCCCCACTTTAATTTGAAGTCCCCTTACTTCATCCATTGCAGTCCCCTATCACCCACTCACTTCATCTGCAGTGCCGCTTCATCATTTGCAGCCCCTTATCCCCCCTTCCATTTCATCATGTGCAGTCCCCTTCCCCCCCAACTTCATGTGCAGCCCCACTCCCTCATCATCATGTGCAGTTAATTTTACCCCCACATCATGTGCAGTCCCCCTTACCCCCACTTCATGTGCAGTGCCCCTTACCCCCAATTCATCATGTGCAGTCCCCCTTACCCCCAATTCATCATGTGCAGTCCCCCTTACCCCCAATTCATCATGTGCAGTCCCTCTTACCCCCAATTCATCATGTGCAGTCCCTCTTACCCCCAATTCATCATGTGCAGTCCCTCTTACCCCCAATTCATCATGTGCAGTCCCTCTTACCCCCAATTCATCATGTTCAGTCCCACTTACCCCTTAATTCATCATGTGCAGTCCCACTTACCCCTTAATTCATCATGTGCAGTCCCACTTACCCCTTAATTCATCATGTGCAGTCCCACTTACCCATTAATTCATCATGTGCAGTCCCACTTACCCCTTAATTCATGTGCAGTCCCCCTTGTCCCCCACTTCATCATGTGCAGCCCCACTCACCCCCCTTCATCATATGCAGCCCCACTCACCCCCCTTCATCATGTGCAGCCCCACTCACCCCCCTTCATCATGTGAAGCCCCCACTCATCCCCCCTTCATCCTGTGAAGCCCCCACTCACCCCCTTCATCCTGTACAACCCCAGTCACCCCCCTTCATCATATACAGCCCCCAGTCACCCCCTTCATCATATACAGCCCCCAGTCACCCCCCCTTCATCATATACAGCCCCCAGTCACCCCCCCTTCATCATATACAGCCCCCAGTCACCCCCCTTCATCATATACAGCCCCCAGTCACCCCCCCTTCATCATATACAGCCCCCAGTCACCCCCCCTTCATCATATACAGCCCCCAGTCACCCCCCTTCATCATATACAGCCCCCAGTCACCCCCCCTTCATCATATACAGCCCCCAGTCACCCCCCCTTCATCATATACAGCCCCCAGTCACCCCCCTTCATCATATACAGCCCCCAGTCACCCCCCCTTCATCATATACAGGCCCCAGTCACCCCCCCTTCATCATATACAGGCCCCAGTCACCCCCTTCATCATATACAGCCCCCAGTTACCCCCCTTCATCATATACAGCCCCCAGTCACCCCCCTTCATCAAATACAGCCCCCAGTCACCCCCCTTCATCATATACAGCCCCCAGTCACCCCCCTTCATCATATACAGCCCCCAGTCACCCCCCTTCATCATATACAGGCCCCAGTCACCCCCCCTTCATCATATACAGGCCCCAGTCACCCCCCTTCATCATATACAGGCCCCAGTCACCCCCCCCCTTCATTGTGTACAGCCCCCACTCACCCCCTCCCCCATTTAATTCATTTTATAAATAAAAAAAAATAAAAAAAGTTCCCCATACTTACCTCACAGCCGGCTCGCTCCCCAGCAGCGCCTCTGCTTTCAGCATCCTCCGGGACATGTCGGCGCGTGCACGATGACGTCATCGCGCACGCCCGACATCTGACCCGGAAGTACAGCCGGAGGGAGCCGGAGCTGAGCAGCCGTCAAGGTGACGGCCGTGCACAGCTCCCGGCCCCTCATAGAATGTGACGCGGGCGGCTGTCTGCTGCTGGCGGCGTCACAGCACAGGGCACGGCCGGCCCTGTACAGGTGCTGGGGGAGCGGTCCGGGGGGCATTTGCCTCTCTGCCACCCGGCCCGGCCCAGCCCGCCCCTGCCCCTGGGCCCCCAAAAAACCTTGGGCCCGGGGCGACCGCCCCATCCACCCCTATTAAGATCCGCCATTGTTCCAGTTCTGGGTACCACATTTTAAAAAGGACATTGAAAAACTTGAGCAAGTTCAGAGAAGAGCTACCAGGATGGTGAGAGGACTGCAAAGTATGTCCTACAAAAAATGGTTATAGGATCTGGGAATGTTTAGCTTGCAGTAAAGAAGGCTAAGAGGACACTTAACAGCTGTCCACAAATATATGAAGGGATGTCACAGTTTAGAGGGATCATCATTCTCATTTGCATGAGGAAACACGAGAAGCAATGGAATGAACCTGAAAATGAGTATATACAGATTAGATATCAGAAAATACTTTTTGACAGTGAGGGTGATCAAAGAGTGGAACAGGCTGCCACAAGAGGTGGTGAGTTCTCTTTCAATGGAAGTCTTCAAACAGAGGCTGGACAGACATCTGTCTGAGACTGTTTAGTGAATCCTGCATTGATCAGTGTGTTGGACAAGATGACCCTTGAGGTCCCTTCCAACTCTAACATTCTATGATGCTATGACACAATGGTCAGATATGCAAATATCATAGTGATATGACAAAGTATGCAAAATATAACAGTTACCAGTCTGATTAAAGGCCTGGCTTGAGGGGGAGGGGCTGCCACATGAGAGGCTGATGGTCCCCTCTGCTCCATGACTTCTCCCCACACAATACGTTGTTGTGACCACCCCAGAAAAAGGCAACAGGCCATGTTTTACATGAGCATTTAACCCCTTGGGGTCACTCCCCTCCTACCCCAATCTAGCAACTAAAAACGTCAAAACTTAAGATTGGTTATAGCTTCTTAATAAACGGTCTTAGGGAGGCGGTTTTGGCCCCATCTGATTTGGCCAAGCCCCTACTATGAAACACAACTTTGCTACCTGGATTCTACTAGCTGCTCTACGTATCTCACCACCCTTGGGTGCTAAAACGGATCAAGACCCATCAAGGCATTCGGCCCTCTCCAGAGATCTCGAAAATGTAACCGGTGTGTGGTTAGGACGTATGATAAGTCCATATTCTTCTTATGAAAACTTAGCTGTTTGAACAAAGCAGTTACACCGCATGATTTGGATACTAACTAATCTGGTGGGGTGCGAATTTCTTCTTTGAAGCTGGGAAGGCTGGGCCACCTGCTGAGCCATGTGTCTTGTTACAGCTACACATATTTTCAGGAGGATTGTAAGCAGTCATTAATTCCTCCCCATCTTTCACATACCCCCTTGTCCATGTGTGCACACTGACCTACCAAATGATTCCCACTAGACGGCAGTTTGCCTGGGATTGTGGCCGGGTGCCACCGGGATTACCTGCATGATCAACTATGTAAAAGACCTCGCAAGGTGATGACCTTCCAAGAAAAAAATAAATGGCCAGAATGTTGGCTGAGCAACATGGCAAACTGACAGTCTCAGTTAGCCTGACTGATTCCTCTCCAACGAGGCATTTGCCCTGGGAAGTGGACAGGGTCCCCTTTGTACTGTTATATGCTACTTTCTGCTGATGGTCTGATTCCAATGGTGTAACTCCTCAAAGGAAGAGATCAGAGTACTAAATGATCTCTTATTAGGATACCTACTGCGAGGTTAATTAATCCGGCTAAGGTAAGTGGAAAGAGCCCCTCCTTGTGTGCTTCCATGCCCTATAGCTCACTTGTGCGAAAAGATCTTCAAATAAGAGAAGACACTTGTTAAAGGTTAGACTCTCTCTGAGTACAGTCAGGTTTGCTTACAGAGCTCTGACTGACACTCCGACCCCACTGGTAGAGAGCGGATAGAGTACCCTAAGTGATCCGACAGGGACAAAGCAGAACTAATGGTCCAACACCTAATGAAGTATTCAGGCTATAATCTGGTATGTCACCCAAAAGGGTGGGGTCCAGTGCCAGGAAGGGGCGGGGCCTGATGGCATCAATTGCCAGCTCTGATTGGCCAGTAGGTGAGACCCAACAGCTACACTGATTGGTCAGGGGTGTGTGCACACTGACTGTGCTAATTGGCCAGCAGGCGAACAAACACTGGCAACACCGATTGCCCTGTGGGCGTGACCAGCCGTGCATGACAATTCCTTCCTGAGGAAGGAAGCGGTGTTGCTTCCGAAACGTACGTTGGGCTGTTTTCCTTGCCCCAGTGGTCCAGTGTTCCCTTAGGTACGAGTACTATGCCTGTATTTTGATCTTCCATACTCCCCTCCTTTGGGGTTATCCGACGGTCTGAGGATTTTTCCCTTTACTTCATTATGACTAGTCGATTTGTATACCAGATATGGAGATATATTCTATTATATTGACATACCCTAGGGATCCTGTGTACCTCTGTGCGTTTTTCTTGTGTCACTTCTGTCATGCCAATTTTATCTGTGTCTTTAATAAAGATTTATGTTATTTCCATTTATCTTGGATGATTATGCACTGTTTGTTCGGTTGCTTCTTTATATATTATAGTCAGTGTATCCCATTTTTGAATTGTGTTGGGCTATATATAAACAAATATGACTATTTGGAGTTTCATTAAATTGAATCTAAATTATATACATCTATTTTTTAGCCTTACGCACTGTCAATTTTGTTGCCATGCAAACACGAACTATGGTAGGTGAGCAGGCAGGAGGCCACGAGCCTAAAAGTCCACCGTCCTGATACCTGATCGCTGAATGCGTCACGGTACATGGTCTAGATGTAGAGGCGCGAGAGTATACTGACTGAACAATACAGTCTATACTCTCTGCTGCTTCATGGGTGAAAGGGAGTGCACAATTACACCATGTTACCCTCTTAAAAACAATCCATCTGAAAAAGAAAAAAGGTTAACGCCTAAACTGGCCTCTAAAGTCCTAAAATAGGTCTGAGACTCAGAGCTCAGTTGCCTCCAACTGAAACTATGAATAACTGATAAGCCTGGTGCTGGCAGGCAAGGTATAGCCTCCCGGGAAGCAGTCAATTCAATTAGTTGCATGTATAGTCTAAGGGTCTCGTTACACATAGCGACGCTCCAGCGATCCCGGCAACGATATGACCTGGTAAGGATTGCCGGTACGTCGCTACATGGTCGCTAGTAAGCTGTCAAACAGTCAGATCTACTCAACGACGCAGCAACAATACGGCCAACTTTGGCGGTCGTTGGGACCTTGTCACACAGCAGCTATTCCAACGACACAGACCTCGATAGATGTGCTTCAACGAGGTCGCTCGTATTTGTTAAGGCATCAAACACAGCGATGCATGCTGGCCAGCGGGACACTAATGATCAAAAAATGGCCTAGGACATTCGAGCACGGTCAGCGATATCGCAGCGGGGGGACAGTCGTCGCTATGTGTCACACATAGCGAGATCGCTGGCGAGGTCGCTGTTGCGTCACAAAACCTGTGATGTTTCAGCGATATCGCTATGTGTGAAGTACCCTTAAGCCTAGAGGTGGCAGAAGACTATCAGCCAGCTACTGAGTCCCCCAACACATGCACTTTGTGAGGTAGACAATTGTGTTTTAATTTTTGGAATGTGGAGATTTATTTTTTTAAATAGTAAATAAAAAAAGATGATCGTTTCCCCATCTCACAAGCCCGGAAGCACTTTTTCTTTCTCTAATATATAATCTTTGCTTTTGGTTTCATGATTTTTCTTCCAAATCACATTTAGTAAAGAGGGTTCGTAAATGACACTCCTTGTTTGCAATGTACTATTACTACTAGTTATTAGGTGCTGTTACTGCAGTATATTACAGAACAATCAATTCACAGTCACACTGACTCTGCAGGTACAGCAGCTCCCCATCACTTGAATTGTTGGATTATTATCCACATATTAACAATACCACTTGCATTTCCAATGTGCTTTAGCACTGCAGTAGTACACCACAGATATAGGTATTTTCTATCCTTATGTATATTGAGCTATTAGAAAATGCTAACAAGAGCTTGATGTACCACAATTTCTGCACACATAATAAACTCATGTTGAAACAGTGAGTACTGCTCTTCAAATAAATGCTTTAATTATACTATTAAAATCTTACCTTCTTATGTTATGTGCTTCCCAGGTATAAAATATTACACTCAGTACAAACTGCAAAAGTATAAGATGGTAACTATTAAAACCATAATTTATTTCATATAACTTTGATACAATACGCTGTGTAACTTACAGCTAGTAGTGGTAAGAGTCCTTGAAAGGCTGCTGCAGACTGAAAGTTGAACTTTTCATTCAAAAATCCACCAAGAGTTGGGCCTACAAATGATCTGAAAATAGATAAAGGAAATTTTGCTTAACAAAAAAACAATCAATACATGTTGTTATTGTTAAAAGGAATCAGGTCATTTTTAGTAGGACACTAACCTGATAATTAAATAGTGCTTGGGCAGTCCTTTCATAATGTGTAAATATCATTACGCAACTTCCTTTTGCTTTCTTTCTATAGGATTCCCTTGCAGATGCCCAACCTAGTCCGGTCAATCACAGTGTCCGGCTGGCTAGTCAAGAGTATGTAAAGTAAATCTTTACCCCTACCCTTGCCCATAATCCCACCCACCCTTCTACACTTACTCTAGCAATAGTAAAACTCTCCTTTGGACCCTCAGACTGTGCATGCCTGGTATCATTTATTCCTGAGGACACTGACTCTGCACTGCAGATTGACTAGATGGAGGCGAGTGTGCACATGGTGTCAGAGGAGCGTGAAGATCGCCATGTGTGGAGACTTATTATACAATTTTGTTGGAAATAACCATGAAAAAGGAAGCAAAAAACCCCAAATACTAAAACAAACACTCTCTATTTAAAAACATATTATAAGCGAGAAAATTGCTATAAAAAAGGGAGAAAAAGGCAAGGGAAATCCCCTACATACAGGACCAATCAATATATAATAAAGAATACATTATCCACAACCACAAAATTAATAAAGCATTTTGTGAGTTAAAAGCGACTTCTCATAATAAGGTGCATAACTGCAGTTTAGAAGATACAAGGTGGAAAATGGAGCTCATCTTAAGCCACTGAATGTATTAAAATATTATATGTGAGGTAGCAGTAAATACTGTTAATAGTAAAATGAAATTCAAATATACCAATACAAGTGTGGGTCCGAGGACACCAAGTGGTCAAATAAATAATTGCACTTTGCACCTAAGGGTAGAATTAATAAATGCTATTGCAAAATAAGGATAAGAAAAAATGCAGTACTAGTAGAATTAAATGTACATAAGAATATATAAGTAGATTGGATGGCTGCTGAGACTCTCGTGACTCATATGCTCAATACTGTTAGCGTGGAAAAAACGTAAGAGTAAACATAAAGGTTAATATCTGTGTTAGCAGAAATGACGTGGAAGTGCAATAAGGACTGCGCTTGCTTCTGGTAGAGTAAAGGGTTCTTTATTCAGCCAACGCGTTTCCTGAGCCTGCTGGCTCACTTCATCAGGGCAGATTACATTGGAAGACAGTGAAACATACTTATAGACAAAAAAGGCGCCAATACAGGGTCAAACAGAATCAGCAAAGGTCAAAAAAAAAAAAAAAAACAATATAAGCAAAGGTCAAAAATGGTAAAGAATAAAAACAATGAAATTACAAAAATAGAAAACACAACAATAAGAGTCTATATAGAAAAGAAAAAATAAAATTATGTAAAAGTACAAAAAATATGAAACAGAATGCTAAGGATCACGAGGTTGAAACATGGCTATAGTTAAAAAAGGTGAGTCCTCAAGGGGTATTAGAACCTGGCTCATGAAGTGCAAGTACAGACTATAAAGTGCAGATGTAAGGTATTAGTCCACTAGACCATTAAGCTTGACTGTAATGGTGTGAAGAATAAATCTTTTCCCCCTCTTCTATCAGATAAAAGCATCATTAATAATATTGAGGCCATAGGGACCAATTGTCTTTAATTTATAAATCCAATAGACCTCTTTTCTATTCAGTGCTTGGGTTCTATTGGAAACGTGTTCAGGGATGTGTTCTATAGGAAAAATGATGGCTTTAGAAAAATCTCTTTGGTGAAATAAATCAAAGTGACGTGACAAACCGTGTTTTTGATACCCAGTTTTAGTGTTGTGTCTATGAGAGTTCATTCTACAGTGAAGGGGTTGTGTGGTTCTGCCAACATACAATTTAGGACAAGGGCAAAGGATGACATAGATGACAAAGGAAGACACACAGGACAGGTGGTTAGTGATGGTGAATTTTTCTGAGGTGAATGGATGTGAAAAGATGAATGTATTATGAGCAATATTACTGCATAAGCTGCACCTGGGTTTCATGCATCTGAAAATGCCTGGTGTCAAGCCAGTGCAGTTATCAGGAGTACACTGGGTCAATCTGCTAGGGGCCAGATGGTTTTTTAGTGAGCTGGCCTTCCTAAAAGTGACAGTAGGTCTATCAGGCAGAACTTTATTGAGTATTGGATCTTTTTTGACAATATACCAGAGGTCACCTAACATATTTTTTATCTCTTTATGTTGGGAGTTATAAGTAGTGATGAAGTTGGCCTGATAGTTATCATGTGCATCCTTTTCTTTAGATCTCTCACTTAAAAGAGTTTGCTGATTAAAATTTTTAAAAACATTATTAAAAGTAGAATGAACCAATTGGGAGGGGTATTTTTGAGCAAGGAATCTTCCCTTGAGGACCTCAGCTTGATTATTAAAATCCTCGTCCTCTGTGCAATTCTTTCGGATTCTCTGAAATTGATTATGAGGGATGTTAAAAAGCCATTTGGAATAGTGGCTACTCTTAAAATGGACATAACTATTGGAGTCAACTTTCTTAAAAAAGGTTTTAGTATGAATTTTGGAATTTTTTATAAAAAAAGTGATATCAAGAAAGTCCATCTGGGTATTACTAATGTGGGGGGTAAATTCCAAACCCCATGTGTTATTTTGTATAGAAGAAATAAAAGCATCAACTGAAACGTGACCGGTGTCCAGGATTAAGAATAAATCATCAATGTATCTTCTATATAAAACAATACCCTCTAAAAATGAATCAACAGTAATAAAAGTATTCTCAAAGACCCCCATAAAAAGATTAGCATAAGTTGGCGCGACCCGTGATCCCATAGCGGTGCCTCTGATCTGATGATAAAAATCCCCCAAGAAAGTAAAAAAATTATTATGTAAAATAAAATCCATCCCATTAAAAATAAATTCCTTTTGAGGGTCAGACAGTCGACTGTCAGTTAAAAGAAATTTTTTAAAACAGCTCAAACCCAGTTGGTGATCAATGTTGGAATACAAAGCAGATACGTCAAAAAAAATAAAAACATAAGAATCTTTCCAAGGTGTGTTAGTTAAATTGATCAGTTGTGTAGAATCCTTTAAAAAACTAGGGAGCTGTGAGACATGAGGCTGCATGATTCTATCTATGTAAAATGATAGATTACTGGTGAGGGAGTCAATACCCGAAATAATGGGTCTTCCTGGTGGATTAATGGTATTCTTGTGTATTTTGGGTAAATGGTACAGGAAGGGAGTGGAGGGGTTCTTGACTGTTAAAAACTTTTTTTTTATCATTTTACATAGATAGAATCATGCAGCCTCATGTCTCACAGCTCCCTAGTTTTTTAAAGGATTCTACACAACTGATCAATTTAACTAATAACACACCTTGGAAAGATTCTTATGTTTTTATTTCTTTTGACGTATCTGCTTTGTATTCCAACATTGATCACCAACTGGGTTTGAGCTGTTTTAAAAAATTTCTTTTAACTGACAGTCGACTGTCTGACCCTCAAAAGGAATTTATTTTTAATGGGATGGATTTTATTTTACATAATAATTTTTTTACTTTCTTGGGGGATTTTTATCATCAGATCAGAGGCACCGCTATGGGATCACGGGTCGTGCCAACTTATGCTAATCTTTTTATGGGGGTCTTTGAGAATGCTTTTATTACTATTGATTCATTTTTAGAGGGTATTGTTTTATATAGAAGATACATTGATGATTTATTCTTAATCCTGGACACCGGTCACGTTTCAGTTGATGCTTTTATTTCTTCTATACAAAATAACACATGGGGTTTGGAATTTACCCCCCACATTAGTAATACCCAGATGGACTTTCTTGATATCACTTTTTTTATAAAAAATTCCAAAATTCATACTAAAACCTTTTTTAAGAAAGTTGACTCCAATAGTTATGTCCATTTTAAGAGTAGCCACTATTCCAAATGGCTTTTTAACATCCCTCATAATCAATTTCAGAGAATCCGAAAGAATTGCACAGAGGACGAGGATTTTAATAATCAAGCTGAGGTCCTCAAGGGAAGATTCCTTGCTCAAAAAT
Source organism: Dendrobates tinctorius (assembly GCF_039654945.1). Classification (NCBI taxonomy): domain Eukaryota; kingdom Metazoa; phylum Chordata; class Amphibia; order Anura; family Dendrobatidae; genus Dendrobates; species Dendrobates tinctorius. The sequence continues at coordinate 38,474,777 of NW_027361714.1, forward strand.
ACCCCTCCCAATTGGTTCATTCTACTTTTAATAATGTTTTTAAAAATTTTAATCAGCAAACTCTTTTAAGTGAGAGATCTAAAGAAAAGGATGCACATGATAACTATCAGGCCAACTTCATCACTACTTATAACTCCCAACATAAAGAGATAAAAAATATGTTAGGTGACCTCTGGTATATTGTCAAAAAAGATCCAATACTCAATAAAGTTCTGCCTGATAGACCTACTGTCACTTTTAGGAAGGCCAGATCACTAAAAAACCATCTGGCCCCTAGCAGATTGACCCAGTGTACTCCTGATAACTGCACTGGCTTGACACCAGGCATTTTCAGATGCCTGAAACCCAGGTGCAGCTTATGCAGTAATATTGCTCATAATACATTCATCTTTTCACATCCATTCACCTCAGAAAAATTCACCATCACTAACCACCTGTCCAGTGTGTCTTCCTTTGTCATCTATGTCATCCTTTGTCCTTGTCCTAAATTGTATGTTGGCAGAACCACACAACCCCTTCACTGTAGAATGAATTCTCATAGACACAACACTAAAACTGGGTATCAAAAACACGGTTTGTCACGTCACTTTGATTTATTTCACCAAAGAGATTTTTCTAAAGCCATCATTTTTCCTATAGAACACACCCCTGAACACGTTTCCAATAGAACCCAAGCACTGAATAGAAAAGAGGTCTATTGGATTTATAAATTAAAGACAATTGGTCCCTATGGCCTCAATATTATCAATGATGCTTTTATTTGATAGAAGAGGGGGAAAAGATTTATTCTTCACACCATTACAGTCAAGCTTAATGGTCTAGTGCAGTGGTCCCCAACCTTTTTTGCACCAGGGACCGCCTTGAACCAAGACCATTCTTCCATGGCCCGGCAGGGCGGGGATGGAGGTGTGACAGGGGCGGGACTTTGGTCATAAGGGGGCGGGGCTATGGACGCGGTTGTAGTTTAGCAGTGCATATTTATCATTTAATTATAACATTTTTAATGTGACTCAACTCACCATAGGTTTTGAATGAGTGGGAGCACCTGGCTTGTTTCTGTTTCAGTGGGAGCACTGGGCTACTTCTACTGATGACCGTCACTGCTAATGATGATTGGAACCTACAAGGAAATGGAGCATTGAGCACTTAAGAACAATTGTACTGGAGTACTGTACATGCTGATTATTTTCTAATCATCAGAAAATGTATGTGTGGTCCCCCCCGTCCAGCTCTGTGTGGCTCCCCCTGTTGTATGCATGGCTCCCCTGTCCCATCCTGTATACATGGCTCTGCTCCCACTCTCCCATCCTGTATACATGGCTCCGCTCCCATCCTCCCATCCTGTATGCATGGCTCTGCTCCCACTCTTCTATCCTGTATACATGGCTCCCCTGTCCCATCCTGTATGCATGGCTCCGCTCCCACTCTCCCTCCCTTGTATACATGGCTCCGCTCCCACTCTCCCGGCCTCCCTTGTATATATGGCTCCGCTCCCACTCTCCCGGCCTCCCTTGTATATATGGCTCCGCTCCCACTCTCCCTCCCTTGTATATATGGCTCCGCTCCCACTCTCCCTCCCTTGTATATATGGCTCCGCTCCCACTCTCCCTCCCTTGTATATATGGCTCCGCTCCCACTCTCCCTCCCTTGTATATATGGCTCCGCTCCCACTCTCCCTCCCTTGTATATATGGCTCCGCTCCCACTCTCCCTCCCTTGTATATATGGCTCCGCTCCCACTCTCCCTCCCTTGTATATATGGCTCCGCTCCCACCCTCCCTTGTATATATGGCTCCGCTCCCATTCTCCCTCCCCTGTGTATATGGCTCCGCTCCCACCCTCCCTTGTATATATGGCTCCGCTCCCATTCTCCCTCCCCTGTGTATATGGCTCCGCTCCCACCCTCCCTTGTATATATGGCTCCGCTCCCACTCTCCCTCCCCTGTGTATATGGCTCTGCTCCCACTCTCCCTCCCCTGTGTATATGGCTCTGCTCCCACTCTCCCTCCCCTGTGTATATGGCTCCGCTCCCACTCTCCCTCCCCTGTGTATATGGCTCCGCTCCCACTCTCCCTCCCCTGTGTATATGGCTCCGCTCCCATTCTCCCTCCCCTGTGTATATGGCTCCGCTCCCACTCTCCCTCCCTTGTATATATGGCTCCGCTCCCACTCTCCCTCCCTTGTATATATGGCTCCGCTCCCACTTTCCCTCCCCTGTGTATATGGCTCCGCTCCCATTCTCCCTCCCCTGTGTATATGGCTCCGCTCCCACTCTCTCTCCCTTATATTTATGGCTCCGCTTGGCTCCCCCATCCTCCCCCATCCTCCCCATCATACTTACCCTCACGTCGCTGAACTTCCTTCCCGTCACTGCACGTCCCTGCATCTCGCGGCGCTTCAGCTTCCTGTGCGGAGCGGTCACGTGCTACCGCTCATTAAGGTCCATGAATATGGACGCCACGCCTATGGGAGATGAGTGGCGTCCATATTCATGACCTTAAATGAGCGGTAGCACGTGACCGCTCAGCGCTGGATGAAGCCGCCGCGGGATGCAGGGTGAGTATCAGCTGCTGCACCGCCCCCCGGCTCCCCTTGTGTCCGCGGACCGGCAAGGGCACTGCAACGGCCCGGTGCTGGGCCGCGGACCGGCGGTTGGGGACCCCTGGTCTAGTGGACTAATACCTTACATCTGCACTTTATAGTCTGTACTTGCACTTCATGAGCCAGGTTCTAATACCCCTTGAGGACTCACCTTTTTTAACTATAGCCATGTTTCAACCTCGTGATCCTTAGTATTCTGTTTCATATTTTTCGTACTTTTAAATAATTTTTTCTTTTCTATATAGACTCTTATTGTTGTGTTTTCTATTTTTGTAATTTCATTGTTTTTATTCTTTACCATTTTTGACCTTTGCTTATATTGTTTTTTTTTTTTTTCCTAAATAAAGTGACAAACAACCCCTCAATTTACTCTTCACACCACCACAGTCAAGCTTTATGGTCTAGTGGACTAATACCTTCCATTTGCATTTTATGAGCCAGGTTCTAATACCCCTTGAGGACTCACCTTTTTTAACTATAGCCATGTTTTAACCCCGTGATCCATAGCACTCTGTTTTATATTTTATTTTTTGTACTTTTACATATTTTTATTCTTTCTTTTCTATGTATACTCTTATTGTTGTGTTTTTTATGCTTGTAATAAAGTTTCATTGTTTTGTTTTGTTTTTTGTTTTTTGACCTTTGCTGATTCTGTTTGACCCTGTATTGGCGCCTTTTTTGTCTATAAGTATGTTTCACTGTCTTCCAATGTAATCTGCCCTGATGAAGTGAGCCAGCAGGCTCAGGAAACGCGTTGGCTGAATAAAGAACCCTTTACTCTACCAGAAGCAAGCGCAGTCCTTATTGCACTTCCACGTCATTTCTGCAATTCTGTCCTAGGACCCTGTGCAGACTTGCTGCTGCTTCTTAAGCGTTCATGGGTGTTGTGACTTCCTCACAACCCCAATAGGTGAGCACCTTCCTTACTGTTCCACCATTTTAATTGTTTTATACGGATTTCACACAGTGGATGCGCCCTGTATCTCTCCTAATATCTGTGTTAGGTCTGAGGATGTAGAGAATAGGGACCCCGACACGCGTTTCTAATTGGCTTTTTCCTGGGGGTGTTGTAAGTTGTCATTGACAATGGTTGTGCTAGGCTGGATTCACATTTGCGGTGGTGTCTGTAGCGTTTATGCCGCATTCATTCGCATGCGTCGTGTTTTCCTATCTATAACGTTGTGGACGCAGGTACATGCGTTTGTATGCTTTCAGCTGCGTTTCACTACGCATGTGTCGTTTTGGCTTTTGCAGTGGGGCACAGCTAATGCAACATTTTGCAATTTTGGAGGCGGAAATTTGCCGCTGCCATACGCATGCGGCCGCTTGCGGAAGGAATGCATCGAAACAATGCATTACAGTCTATGAGAACGCATGCTTACGATAGTACACGCGATCGCTAGTGTGTTCCGTATGCATGTGTTTTTCCTGATTTAAACCTGTCTAGATACTGGTTAACCACCCTCCACACAAAGATAGATAAAAAGAGGGACTGGGCATTCATTGTCCATTACCATACCTCCCAACTTTTGAAGAAGGGAAAGAGGGACAAAGGGCAAAATTTAGGCCACATCCGACCACACCCATTTCACAATTATTCACACCCATGTCCACGCCCCAACCGCACTCATTTAGCACTGCTGATCACACTGACTGGTACCGAGAGCACAGTGGCATTATGGGCACAGTGGCTGGTACTGTTGGCACACTGACTGGTACTGAGGAAAAGAAAAAACAGAGAGAAAGAAAGAACAGAGAGGGAAAGAAAGAAGGGGAAAAAAGAACAGAGAGAATGAAAGAGGGGAAAGAGAGAACAGAGAAAGAGAAAGAGAAAGAAAGAAAGAAAGAAAGAAAGAAAGAAAGAAAAGTGAGAAAGAGAAAGAACAAAGAGAAAGAAAGAGGGGAAAGAAAGAGAACAGAGAAAGAAAGAACAGAGAAAAAGAAAGGAAGAACAGAGAGAGAAAGAACAGAGCAAAATAAAGAACAAAGAGAAAGAGGGGAAGACCAGAGAGAGAAAGAAAGAACAGAGAGAGAGAAATAAAGAGGGGAAAGAAAGAGAACATAGAGAGAAAGAAAGAACAGAGAGAAAGGAAGAAAAGAGAAAGAAAGAACACACAGAAAAAGATGAGAGAGAAAGATTAGAGAGAGAAAGAAAAAGGGGAAAGAGAAAGAAAGAACAGCAAAAGAAATAACAGAGAAAGAGAAAGAAAGAAGTGAAAGAAAGAACAGAGAGAGAAAGAAAGCGAAAGAAAGAATAGAGAGAAAGAATGAGGGGACAGAAAAAAACAACAGAAAAAAAAGATAGAGGGGAAAGAAAGAACACACAAAGAAAGAACAGAGAGAGAGAAAAAGAACAGATAGAAAGAGAGAACAGAGAGAAAGAGAAAGAAAGATTAGACTTGGTGAATGTTTTTCCCAGCAATATGCGCTCCTGAAGGATGATGATGGAACTTGATATTTAGATTCAAGGATGATTTTTATTTTTAATTCAAAATAGAATACAACCGGTTTCGACTGCTAAGAGTCTTCCTCAGGTATAATGTCAAGAATATTCAACAGGGCAGAGCAGTGCGCCTGCGCCGGAGCCATTACAGGATGGGAGAAGAGGACGTCATCGCATGAAGAAGGGAGGCGCCGGACGGGACAGCGACACCCATCGGACCAGACCGCCCACCTCGGTGAGTATAATATAACGTGTTTTTCTTCTCTTTCAGGTTACATCGGAGGCTTATCTACAGCATTACAGAATGCTGTAGATAAGCCCCAGATGTCTATGCCAGCAGCTGCAAAGCCAAAAAAAGGGTGACAGATTCCCTTTAACGAAAAGTGGTGGTATCAATACAACTACTGATGATGAGAGAAGCACATACCCTGTAGACCACATTGCGTTAAGTAGTCCAGATATCAAGCCCAAAGTGCTGAGGCCTTCTTCAAAGCCATTCTCACTGGAAGCAAATAAGATGTGAATGGTTCAAAACCGATATAAATCGCAAAATCGCATAATGGTCCATTTGTAGCAAAAAAGCCAAAACAAGAAATGGAAGAGACATAAAGGAGTAAGCAACAGCTTCAAAATTCATATCTTCCACATCTAATGTATTATGTGCACCTTTGTGCTGGGGGTATGTGCCGACTTTGAGAGAGACACAACTATGTGTCGCTGCTACATCGCAATGCGATATAAGTGAATGGGGTCACATTGTGCCCCCCAAGCGTATTGTGGCAAGCAAGTCACAAAAAGACAACACAGTTGGACTTTTTGTACAATTGCTTGTTTCTGTAGCAGTACCCTTGGGGTCAGAATACAAACCCACAAATGTGTATCACAGCCAAAGTCAGCACATACAGCAGATAACTTCGATATACTGAGATATTGATGACCAATTCTTCAGATAGGTCAAGATCGGATCATTGAAGGTTTGACAGCCAGAGAGCCGACCAAATAGCCATTATATCAGGACCTTAAATCATTGGCAGGACACAGTGTACCGAACTGCACACCATCACTACACCATAATACAGCTTCTACTGATGTGCATTACCCGAGGTTATACACTACATAGTATTCTAAGCTCCGCACTCCATACACTGTGTACTTCCAGTGGCCATGAAACCTGCTGACAACACCTTTAACTTTTTTTTATTAAAAAAAAAAAAAAAAAAAAAATGAAACTTTCCAATATTCTTCAATTTCAAACTGCACCAATGATTTAAATTGATTAGTATAGTAAAATGTTCTACTTACTATGCTGTACTGAGCATTTCTGGATAAACTGCTATGCCAGGAAGACCTATGAAAAATCCATCCAAAACCAGTATAAAAATAAACAGCCAAAGTTTACTGAAAAAGAAAGGAAAAAAACTCCATAGGATTTATATCATTACACCGCCCAAAATATTACATCTTGGAAACAAGTTCATAGAACAGCTTGTTAGGCAATTCCATCCTTATGATACAGCACCACCTAGTGCCAGCAGTGCAGAAATGCAGATAAGGCCTCTTTCACACTTCAGTTTTTTGTGTCAGTTAAAATCCGTCAAAAAGGCAGACAAGTGGATCCGTTCCTAACTGATGTGAATGGATGCCACAGGATCCGTTTTTTGACGGATCCGCAGAATGAGGAAATTTAAAGGCACCGAGGAGAGAGAGAGAGAGATATTAATTTTCTCCCTGACTTCCTTTCTCCGGGCATGCGCACTGGAAAATGCGGATCCAACCACAAAAAAAACGTTGCATGGTCCGTCCAGGCATGCCGGCGGATGAAAAAAATTTGGCGGATCCTCACAAAAACGGATCCAACGGATGACCATCAGTCAAGATCCGCCAGGAATGCAACTCAATGGGGAAAAAAACGGACCGCAAAAAAAAATTGCGGATCTGTTTTTTTCAAAACCTGGCGGATTTTGACTGATTGTCAAAAACGGAAGTGTGAAAGAGGCCTAATTCTCAAAGAAATGTAACCATTACCAGGGTGCAATCCTCACTTAAAGGGGTTGCCCTTTTCAGAAAAATTTGTTTCCCTAGTGGAGTTTGTAATTTATAAAAAGAAAAATAAAAAAACATCATTTATGAAGGTCATGAACAGTCTTAACCCCGTTCCAACATCAGGCGTAATAGTACGCTGATGTCAAATTTCCTCCCTTTGATGTGGGCTCCGGCACTGAGACCACATCTTTCCTGGCACATGTCAGCTGTTTTGAACAGCTGACATGTGCCAGAAACTGCCGCAGGTAGAATCGCGATCAACCCGCAGCTATTAACCCGTTAAATGCCGCTGTCAAACCGACAGCGGCATTTAACAAGCGCTTCTGGCAATCGCGCCGAAAATCCACCCATTGGTGACCCCCGTCACGTGATCGCGGGTCACCGATGGGTCGGCATGACAACCAGAGGTCTTCTGCTGCATATAGGCGATCTGATCATCGCCTGTATGTAGCAGAGCCGATTGGCTTATGGTAGCTTCTAATCTCCCATTGACTATTGAAACATGCCAACCGTAAAAAAAAAAAAAAAGCTTAATATTAAAAAAAACTAAAAAATATAAAAAATTAAAATCACCCCTCTTTTGCCTCATTAAACCGATCACTAAACGGTGTAACGAGAAAAAAAATTATAAAAGTCAGAATTACTTTTTTTGGTTGCTGCAACATTGCATTAAAATGCAATAATGGGCGATCAAAAGATTGTATCCACACCAAAATGGTATCAATAAAAACGTCGGCTCGGCACGCAAAAAATAAGCCCTCGCCCCAACCCAAGATCATGAAAAATGGATACACTACAGGTTTCGGAAAATGGAGCAATTTTTTTTTTTAAACAAACTTTGGAATTCTTTTTCATCACTTAAATAAAAAAAGAACCTAGATGTGTTTGGTGTTTATGAATTCGTAATGACCTGGAGAATCGTAATGGCAGGTCAGTTTTAGCATTTAGTGAACATGGTATAAAAAAAACAAAAAAACAAACAACTGTGGGATTGCACTTTTTGTAATTTCACCGCACTTGGAATTTTTCCTCCAGGTTCGAATACACGACATGGTACAACCAATGGTGTCGTTCAAAAGTACAACTCATCCCGCATAAAACAAGCAGTCACATGGCCATTTTGAACAAAAAAAATTAAAAAAGTCATGGCTTTGGGAAGAAGGGGAGCAAAAAATGAAAATGCAAAACCAAAAGTACCTCTGGTCGTTAAGGGGTTAAAGTGCAGATAAGGCTTTATATTTGAATCTTTAGAGCATGTTCACACTGAGTATTTTGAGGAGGTTTTGGACCAGACTCACTGTTTCTGCTGCAAGACTTGGCAAAAAGACTCAGTGTGCACATATCCTTACAGTAAATAAACCCCATCTGAAGACCTTTGGCTTGTGGGCCCCTAATGTGTGGCTCACAACTGTCAGCTGGGTACATTAGCATTAGATCTAGCAAACAGCTATGAAAAGCAGGTTTTCAGCCTAGTGACATCCAGGACATTATACATATTTTTCAAGATGTTAACATACCTGTCAATATGGAATATAGGTGCAGGTCCCAACATAAAGAAACACAGAGCGGTACCAAGATTGCCAACAATAAGAAGCCACTTTCTCAATTTCTGCATTTATAAAAAAAAAAGTTATATTACTAATCATATTACTTAACTTATATTGCATAAAGGTTTTCCAGTATAATTATGGTATAACTTACCGGTAACCTGTCACTTAGCACTCCAAGAAGTGGTGAACTTATTGCATAAAATACAGCAAGGCCAAGAAATACTAATCCAACATAACCGACTTTCAAATCAAACTAGAAGCAGAAATAGAACGATAGTCACTATTTAGAAGGTTAAGAGATTTCATTGACAAGGCATACATAAATAAAGGATACTACACTGAAGAATATTGTTTGTGTTCAATTTTCAGCAATTTTTTAGTAGCATTGAAGTCTTCTTTTTCATGGAAAATACAGTTAGGTCCATATATATTTGGACAGAGACAACATTTTTCTAATTTTGGTTCTAGACATTACCACAATGAATGTTAACCCCTTCACCCCCAAGGGTGGTTTGCACGTTCATGACTGGGCCAATTTTTACAATTCTGACCACTGTACCTTTATGAGGTCATAACTCTGGAACGCTTGTATGGATCCCGGTGATTCGGACATTGTTTTCTCGTGACATATTGTACTTCATGTTAGTGGTAAAATTTCATTCAAATAACTTGCGTTTATTTGTGAAAAAAACGGAAATTTGGCAAAAATTTTGAACATTTCGCAATTTTCCAACTTTGAATTTTTATGCCCTTAAATCACAGAGATACGGCACACAAAAAACTTGATAACTAACATTTCCCACATGTTTACTTTACATCAGCACAATTTTGGAACCAAAATTTTTTTTTCTTAGGAAGTTATAAGGGTTAAAAGTTGACCAGCGATTTCTCATTTTTACAACACCATTTTATTTTTAGGACCACATCACATTTGAAGCCACTTTGAGGGGTCTATATGATAGAAAATACCCAAAAGTGACACCATTCTAAAAACTGCACCCCTTAAGGTGCTCAAAACCACATTCAAGAAGTTTATTAACCCTTTAGGTGCGTCACAGGAATTTTTTTGAATATTTAAAAAAAAAAATGAACATCTAACTTTTTTTCACAAAAAAAATACTTCAGGTTCAATTTTTTTTTATTTTACCAAGGGTAACAGGAGAAATTGGACTGCAAAAGTTATTGTGCAATTTGTCCTGAGTACGCTGATACCTGATTTGTGGGGGGGGGGAACGACTGTTTCGGCGCATGGCAGAGCTCAGAATGGAAGGAGCGCCGTTTGACTTTTTCAATGCAAAATTGGCTGGAATTCAGATCGGACGCCATGTCACGTTTGGAGAGTCCCTGATGTACCTAAACAGTGGAAACCCCCTACAAGTGACCCCATTTTGGAAACTAGACCCCCCAAGGAACTTATCTAGATATGTGGTGAGAACTTTGAACCCACAAGGGCTTTACAGAAGTTTATAACGTACAGCGGTACAATTAAAAAATCATATTTTTTCCACAAAAATGATCTTTTCACCCCAATTTTTATTTTCCCAAGGGTAACAGGACCCTAAAAGTTATTGTGCAATTTGTCCTGAGTATGCTGATACCCCACATGTGGGGGTAAACCACTATTTGGGCGCATGGCAGAGCTCGGAAGGGAAGCAGCGCCATTTGATGTTTTTGGCTGGAATTGAGATCGGACATCATGTCGCGATTGGAAAACCCCTGATGTACCAAAACAGTGGAAACCCCCCACAAATGACACCATTTTGGAAACTAGACCCCCTAAGGAACTTATCTAGATGTGTGGTGAGAACTTTGAACCCCCAATGGCTTCACAGAAGTTTATAACGCCCGGGCGTGAAAATAAAAAATTCGTATTTTTTCCACAAACATGATCTTTTTTAGTCACCATTTTTTTTATTTTCCCAAGGGTAACAGGAGAAATTGGACCCCAAAAGTTGTTGTCCAATTTGTCCTGAGTATGCTGATACCCCATATGTGGGACAAAACTACTGTATGGGAACACGTCGGGGATCGGAAGGGAAGTAGTGACGTTTTGGAATGCAGACATTGATGGAATGGTCTGCGGGTGTCATGTTGCCTTTGGAGAGTCCCTAATGTACCTAAACAGTGGAAACTCCCCACAAATGACCTCATTTTGAAAGCTAGACCCCCTAAGGAACTTATCTAGATGTGAGGTGAGCACTTTGAACCCCCAAGGGCTTCACAGAAGTTTATAATGCCAGGGCATGAAAATAAAAAAATCGTATTTTTTCCACAAACATGATCAATTAGTCCCCAATTTTTTCATTTTCCCAAGGGTAACAGGAGAAATTGGACCGCAAAAGTTGTTGTCCAATTTGTCCTGAGTACGCTGACACCCCATATGTGGGAGAAAACTACTGTATGGACACACGTCGGGGCTCGGAAGGGAAGCAGTGCCATTTTGGAATGCAGACTTTGATGGAATGGTCTGCGGGTGTCATGTGCGTTTGGAGAGCCCCTGATGTACCTAAACTATTGAAACTCCCAACAGGTGACCCCATTTTGGACACTAGACCCCCCCACGGAACTTATCTAGATGTGTGGTGAGCACTTTGAACCCCCAAGTGCTTCACAGAAGTTTATAACGCTCGGACGTGAAAATAAAAAAATCATTTTTTTCCACAAAAATGATATTTTTGCCCCCAATTTTTTATTTTCCTAAGGGTAACAGGAGAAATTGGACCCCAAAAATTGTTTTGCAATTTGTCCTGAGTAGGCTGATACCCTACATGTGGGGGTAAAACACTGTTTGGGCGCATGGCAGAGCTTGGAAGGGAAGGAGCACCATATGACTTTTTCAACTCAGAATGGGCTGGAATTGAGATCAGACGCAATGTTGCATTTGGAGAGCCCCTGATGTGCCCAAACAGTGGAAACCCCCAATTCTAACTCCAACCCGAACCCCAACACACCCCTAACCCTAATCTCAGCTCTAACCCTAGCCCTAACCCTAACGGAAAAATGGAAATATATACATTTTTTTAATTTTATTATTTTTCCCTAACTAAGGGGGTGATAACGGGGGGTTTGATTTACTATTTATGGTGGTTTTTATTTTTGGCAGCTGTCGCACGCTAAAAGACGCTTTTTATTGTAAAAATAGTTTTTGCATCACCACATATTGAGAGCTATAATTTTTCCGTATTTTGACCCACCGAGTCATGTGAGGTCTTATTTTTTGCGGGACGAGTTGACGTTTTTATTGGTACCATTTTCGGGCACGTGACATTTTTTGATCGCTTTTTATTCCGATTTTTGGGACGCAGAATGAACAAAAACCAGCGTTTCATGAATTTCTTTTGGGGGAGTGCGTTTACACCGTTCCGCGTGCGGTAAAATTGATAAAGCGGTTTTATTCTTCGGGTCAGTACGGTTACAGCGATACCTCATTTAGGTCGTTTTTTTATGTTTTGTCGGTTTTATGCAATGAAAACTATTTTATATAAAAAATAATTATTTTTGCATCGCTTTATTCTGCGAGCTATAACTTTTTTATTTTTTCGCTGATGATGCTGTGTGGTGGCTCGTTTTTTGCGGGACAAGATGATGTTTTCAGCGGTACCATGGATATTTATATGCGTCTTTTTGATCGCGCGTTATTGCACTTTTTGTTTGGCGGTATGATAATAAATCATTATTTTTTGCTTCGTTTTTTATTTTTGTTTTTTAAGGGGTTCGCTAAAGGGGTTAACTAATGGGACAATTTTATAGGGCGGGTCGTTACGGACGCGGCGATACCTAATATGTGTACTTTTATTGTTTTGGTTTTTTTTTTATTTTCAAAAAATGAATTTATTGGGGAATATTTTTTTTTTTTTCACTAATTTGGCGATTTTTTAAAAATTATTTTTACACTTTTTTTTAATTTTTTTTTTACTTTATTACATAGTCCCAGGTGGGACATCACTGTCCTGTGACAGATCGCTGATCTGTCACATCACAGATCACTGTGACAGATCAGCAATCTGTCACAGGCAGTGCACAAGGCTTCCTCATGCCTGCGCTTTGCAGGCACTGAGGAAGCCAGCTTCCTCCAGGCCCCCGAAGGCCCCCGTCGCCATCTTGGATCCGGGGCCTGGAGGAAAGGAGTCCCCCGCAGCAGCGCTGCACATTGCGCTGCCGTGGGGGGCTCAGGGAAGCACGGAGGGAGCCCCCTCCCTGCCGATGCTTCCCTTTAACTGCCGGTACACCGCGATCATGTTTGATCGCGGTGTGCAAGGGGTTAACGTGTCGGGGGCGGTCCGTGACCGCCCCTGACACATAGTGTCGGGTGTCAGCTGTGATAATCAGCTGACACCCGGCCGCGATCAGCGGCGCTCACCACGTGGGCGCCGCTGATCGCGCTAGACGTACTATCCCGTCCATGGGCATAGGGGCCCGGGTCCCATGGACGGGATAGTACGTCTGATGTCAGGAAGGGGTTAAACAATACAATTCAGGTGCAGTTGAAGTTCAAACTTTCAGCTTTCATTTGAGGATATCCACATTAAAATTGGATGAAGGGTTTAGGAGTTTCAGCTCCTAAACATGTGCCACCCTATTTTTAAAGGGACCAAAAGTAATTGGACAGATGAAATAATTGTAAATAAAATGTTCATTTATAGTACTTGGTTGAAAACCCTTTGTTGGCAATGACTGCCCGAAGTCGTGAACTCATGGACATCACCAGATGCTGTGTTTCCTCCTTTTTGATGCTCTGCCAGGCCTTCAATGCGGTGGTTTTCAGTTGCTGTTTGTTTGTGGGCCTTTCTGTCTGATGTTTAGTCTTTAACAAGTGAAATGCATGCTCAATTGGGTTGAGATCAGGTGACTGACTTGGCCATTCAAGAATATTCCACTTCTTTGCTTTAATAAACTCCTGGGTTGCTTTGGCTTTATGTTTTGGGTCATTGTCCATCTGTAGTACGAAACGACGACCAATCAGTTTGGCTGCATTTGGCTGGATCTGAGCACATAGTATGGCTCTGAATACCTCAGAATTCATTCGGCTGCTTCTGTCCTGTGTCACATCATCAATAAACACTTGTGACCCAGTGCCACTGGCATCCATGCATGCCCAAGCCATCACACTGCCTCCGCTGTGTTTTACAGATGATGCTTCAGATCATGAGCTGTACCACGCCTTTGCCATACGTTTCTCTTTCCATCATTCTGGTAGAGGTTGATCTTGGTTTCATCTGTCCAAAGAATGTTCTTCCTGAACTGTGCTGGCTTTTTGAGATGTTTTTGTAGCAAAGTCCAGTCTAGCCTTTTTATTCTTGATGCTTATGAGTGGCTTACACCGTGCAGTGAACCCTCTGTATTTACTTTCATGCAGTCTTCTCTTTCTGGTAGATTTGGATATTGATACGAATACCTCCTGGAGAGTGTTGTTCACTTGGTTGGCTGTTGTGAAGGGGATTCTCTTCACCATGGAGATTATTCTGCGATCATCCACCACTATTGTCTTCCGTGGGCGCCCAGGTCTTTTTGAATTGATGAGTTCACCAGTGCTTTCTTTCTTTCTTTCTTTCTCAGGATATACCAAACTGTAGATTTTGCCACTCCTAATGTTGTAGCAATTTCTCGGATGGGTTTTTCTGTTTTTGCAGCTTAATGATGACTTGTTTCACCTGCATGGAGAGCTCCTTTGACCGAATGTTTCCTTCACAGCAAAACCTTCCAAATGCAAGCACCACACCTCAAATCAACTCCAGGCCTTTTATCTGCTTAATTGAGAATGACATAACGAAGGGATTGCCCACACCTGTCCATGAAATAGCCTTGGAGTCAATTGTCCAATTACTTTTGGACCCTTTAAAAACAGGCTGGTACATGTTAAGGAGCTGAAACTCCTAAACCCTTCATCCATTTTTAATGTGGATACCCTCAAATGAAAGCTGAAAGTCTAAACTTCAACTGTATCTGAATTGTTTTGTTTAAAATTCATTGTGGTAATGTCTAGAACCAAAATTAGAAAAATGTTGTCTCTGTCCAAATATATATGGACCTAACTGTAGATTAACATTACATTGTGATTTCACAGAAAACAATTATATAGTTACATAGGTTGAAAAAAGACCTAGGTCCATCATGTGCAACCTTTCTCCACCAATTGTTCATTTTGATCACTAAATTAACCCCTTCCTGACATCCGACGTACTATCCCGTCCACGATACCCGGGCCCGTATGACCGTGGACGGGATAGTACGTCTACCGCGATCAGCGGCGCCCACGTGGTGAGCGCCGCTGATCGCGGCCGGGTGTCAGCTGATTATCACAGCTGACACCCGGCACTATGTGTCAGGGGCGGTCACGGACCGCCCCCGACACGTTAACCCCTTGCACACCGCGATCAAACATGATCGCGGTGTACCGGGAGTTAAAGGGAAGCATCGGCAGGGAGGGGGCTCCCTCCGTGCTTCCCTGAGCCCCCCACGGCAGCGCAATGTGCAGCGCTGCTGCGGGGGGCTCCTATCCTCCAGGCCCCCGAATCCAAGATGGCGACGGGGGCCTTCGGGGACCTGAGGAAGCTGGCTTCCTCAGTGCCTGCAAAGCGCAGGCAAGAGGAAGTTTTCTTCAATGCCTGTGACAGATTGCTGATCTGTCACAGTGATCTGTGATGTGACAGATCAGCGATCTGTCACGGGACAGTAATGTCCCACCTGGGACTATGTAATAAAGTAAAAAAAAAATTAAAAAAAAATGTAACAAATTAAAAAAAAAAATCGCCAAATAAATTAGAAAAAAAAAAAAATATTCCCTCAATAAATCCATTTTTTGGAAATAATAAAAAAAAAAAAAACAATAAAAGTACACATATTAGGTATCGCTGCGTCCGTAATGACCCGCCCTATAAAACTGTCCCATTAGTTAACCCTTTTAGCGAACCCCTTAAAAAATAAAAATAAAAAACGAAGCAAAAAATAATGATTTATTATCATACCGCCAAACAAAAAGTGTAATAACGCGCGATCAAAAAGACGCATATAAATATCCATGGTACCGCTGAAAACGTCATCTTGTCCCGCAAAAAACGAGTCGCCACACAGCATCATCAGCGAAAAAATTAAAAAGTTATAGCTCACAGTATAAAGCGATGCAAAAATAATTATTTTTTATATAAAATAGTTTTCATTGCATAAAACCGACAAAAACATAAAAAAAGACCTAAATGAGGTATCGCTGTAACCGTACTGACCCGAAGAATAAAACCACTTTATCAATTTTACCGCACGCGGAACGGTGTAAACGCACCCCCCCAAAAGAAATTCATGAAACGCTGGTTTTTGTTCATTCTGCGTCCCAAAAATAGGAATAAAAAGCGATCAAAAAATGTCACGTGCCCGAAAATGGTACCAATAAAAACGTCAACTCGTCCCGCAAAAAATAAGACCTCACATGACTCAGTGGGTCAAAATACGGAAAAATTATAGCTCTCAATATGTGGTGATGCAAAAACTATTTTACAATAAAAAGCGTCTTTTAGCGTGTGACAGCCGCCAAACATAAAAACCGCCATAAATAGTAAGTCAAACCCCTCGTTATCACCCCCTTAGTTAGGGAAAAATAATAAAACTAAAAAAAAAGTATTTATCTCCATTTTCCCGTTAGGGTAAGGCTGTGTGCACAAAGACCTGCGGTTTTACCTGCGGATTGCTCTGTGGTTTTGTCCTGCGGTTTTTCATCTCCTCAATAGAGGAGATGGCAAACCGCAGGAGAATCCGCAGAAAGAATTGACATGTCAATTCTTTCTGCGGATTGAAAACCGCAGATAATCCGCGCTGAAAATTCCGCACCGTCTGCACTGCGGTTTTTGATTCCCCTAGGGAATCATGGTACTGTACACCGCAGCAGAAACTGCTGCGGGTCCGCAGCAGCCAAAACCGCTGTGGAACCGCAGCAAAATCCGCAGCGTGTGCACACAGCCTTAGGGTTAGGGCTAGGGTTAGGGCTAGGGTTAGGGCTCAGATTAGGGTTAGGGGTGTGTTGGGGTTAGGGTTGGAGTTATAATTGGGGGTTTCCACTGTTTGGGCACATCAGGGGCTCTCCAAATACAACATGGCGTCTGATCTCAATTCCAGCCAATTCTGAGTTGAAAAAGTCAAATGGTGCTCCTTCCCTTCCAAGCTCTGCCATGCGCCCAAACAGTGTTTTACCCCCACATGTAGGGTATCAGCCTACTCAGGACAAATTGCAAAACAATTTTTGGGGTCCAATTTCTCCTGTTACCCTTAGGAAAATAAAAAATTGGGGGCAAAAATATCATTTTTGTGGAAAAAAATGATTTTTTTATTTCCACGTCCGAGTGTTATAAACTTCTGTGAAGCACTTGGGGGTTCAAAGTGCTCACCACACATCTAGATAAGTTCCGTGGGGGGTCTAGTGTCCAAAATGGGGTCACTTGTGGGGAGTTTCAATAGTTTAGGTACATCAGGGGCTCAGCAAACGCACATGACACCCGCAGACCATTCCATCAAAGTCTGCATTCCAAAATGTCACTGCTTCCCTTCCGAGCCCCGACGTGTGTCCATACAGTAGTTTTCTCCCACATATGGGGTGTCAGCGTACTCAGGCCAAATTGGACAACAACTTTTGGGGGTCCAATTTCTCCTGTTACCCTTGGGAAAATGAAAAAATTGGGGACTAATTGATCATGTTTCTGGAAAAAATACGATTTTTTTATTTTCATGCCCTGGCATTATAAACTTCAGTGAAGCCCTTGGGGGTTCAAAGTGCTCACCTCACATCTAGATAAGTTCCTTAGTGGGTCTAGTTTTCAAAATGGGGTCATTTGTGGGCGGTTTCCACTGTTTAGGTACATTAGGGGCTCTCCAAAGGCAAAATGACACCCGCAGACCATTCCATCAAAGTCTGCATTCCAAAACGTCACTACTTCCCTTCCGAGCCCCGACGTGTGCCCATACAGTAGTTTTCTCCCACATATGGGGTATCAGCATACTCAGGACAAATTGAACAACAACTTTTGGGGTCCAATTTCTCCTGGTACCCTTGGGAAAATAAAAAAATGGTGACTAAAAGATCATGTTTGTGGAAAAAATACGAATTTTTTATTTTCACGCCCGGGCGTTATAAACTTCTGTGAAGCACTGGGGGGTTCAAAGTGCTCACCACACATCTAGATAAGTTCCTTGGGGGGTCTAGCTTACAAAATGGTGTCATTTGTGGGGGGTTTCCACTGTTTAGGTACATTAGGGGCTCTCCAAAGGCAACATGACACCCGCAGACCATTCCATCAAAGTCTGCATTCCAAAACGTCACTACTTCCCTTCCGAGCCCCGACGTGTGCCCATACAGTAGTTTTCTCCCACATATGGGGTATCAGCATACTCAGGACAAATTGGACAACAACTTTTGGGGTCCAATTTCTCCTGGTACCCTTGGGAAAATAAAAAAATGGTGACTAAAAGATCATGTTTGTGGAAAAAATACAAATTATTTATTTTCACGCCCGGGCATTATAAACTTCTGTGAAGCACTGGGGGGGTCAAAGTGCTCACCACACATCTAGATAAGTTCCTTAGGGGGTCTAGTTTCCAAAATGGTGTCATTTGTGGGGGGTTTCCACTGTTTTGGTACATCAGGAGTTTTCCAAACGCAACATGGTGTCCGATCTCAATTCCAGCCAAAAACGTCAAATGGCGCTGCTTCCCTTCCGAGCTCTGCCATGCACCCAAATAGTGGTTTACCCCCACATGTGGGGTATCAGCGTACTCAGAACAAATTGCACAATAACTTTTACGGTCCTGTTACCCTTGGAAAAATAAGAATTGAGGGTGAAAAGATCATTTTTGTGGAAAAAATATGATTTTTTAATTGTATGGCTTTATGTTATAAACTTCTGTGAAGCCCATGGGGGTTCAAAGTTCTCACCACACATCTAGATAAGTTCCTTAGGGGGTCTAGTTTCCAAAATGGTGTCATTTGTGGGGGATTTCCACTGTTTTGGTACATCAGGGGTTTTCCAAACGCGACATGGTGTCCGATCTCAATTCCAGCCAAAAACGTCAAATGGCGCTGCTTCCCTTCCGAGCTCTGCCATGCGCCCAAATAGTGGTTTACCCCCACATGTGGGGTATCAGCGTACTCAGGACAAATTGCACAATAAATTTTAGGGTCCTGTTACCTTGGGAAAATAAAAATTGGGGTGAAAAGAACATTTTTGTGGAAAAAATATGATTTTTTAATTGTACCGCTGAACGTTATAAACTTCTGTAAAGCCCTTGTGGGTTCAAAGTTCTCACCACATATCTAGATAAGTTCCTTGGGGGGTCTAGTTTCCAAAATGGGGTCACTTGTAGGGGGTTTCCACTGTTTAGGTACATCAGGGACTCTCCAAACGTGACATGGCGTCCGATCTGAATTCCAGCCAATTTTGCATTGAAAAAGTCAAACGGCGCTCCTTCCATTCTGAGCTCTGCCATGCGCCGAAACAGTCGTTACCCCCCACAAATCAGGTATCAGCGTACTCAGGACAAATTGCACAATAACTTTTGCAGTCCAATTTCTCCTGTTACCCTTGGTAAAATAAAAAAAATTGAACCTGAAGTATTTTTTTTGTGAAAAAAAGTTAGATGTTCATTTCTTTTTAAATATTCAAAAAAATTCCTGTGACGCACCTAATGGGTTAATAAACTTCTTGAATGTGGTTTTGAGCACCTTAAGGGGTTCAGTTTTTAGAATGGTGTCAATTTTGGGTATTTTCTATCATATAGACCCCTCAAAGTGGCTTCAAATGTGATGTGGTCCTAAAAATAAAATGGTGTTGTAAAAATGAGAAATCGCTGGTCAACTTTTAACCCTTATAACTTCCTAACAAAAAAAAATTTTGGTTCCAAAATTGTGCTGATGTAAAGTAAACATGTGGGAAATGTTAGTTATCAAGTTTTTTGTGTGCCGTATCTCTGTGATTTAAGGGCATGAAAATTCAAAGTTGGAAAATTGCGAAATTTTCAAAATTTTTGCCAAATTTCCATTTTTTTCACAAATAAACGCAAGTTATTTGAATGAAATTTTACCACTAACATGAAGTACAATATGTCACGAGAAAACAATGTCAGAATCACCGGGATCAATGGAAGCGTTCCAGAGTTATGACCTCATAAAGGTACAGTGGTCAGAATTGTAAAAATTGGCCCGGTCATGAACGTGCAAACCACCCTTGGGGGTGAAGGGGTTAAATATAACCCGCAATATTGTTTGCACTGAGGAAATCGTCCAGCCCTTTTTAAAAGCTGTTATAGTGTCTTCCATTACTACCTCTTGTGGTCGGGCATGTAAAGAACTCTTGCCTATCTAACTGCCAGAATCCCCCTTCTTCCACCCGTAATGAGTGCCCCTTGGTCCTTAGTATGCTCCTTGGAAAGAATAAGTTATGTGCGAGTCCTCTGTAGTGATGTCAGCCATCTTTTATCTAAGCTAAACAAGCCCAACTTTTCCAACCTCTCATCATATGAGAGGCCGGGTCACAGCCAGGCACCATATCCACCTGTTTGCAGCCATTGACCCCTTCACCCCCAAGGGTGGTTTACACGTTCATGACCGGGCCAATTTTTACAATTCTGACCACTGTACCTTTATGAGGTCATAACTCTGGAACGCTTCCATGGATCCCGGTGATTCTGACATTGTTTTCTCGTGACATATTGTACTTCATGTTAGTGGTAAAATTTCATTCCAATAACTTGCGTTTATTTGTAAGAAAAATGGAAATTTGGCAAAAATTTTGAAAATTTCGCAATTTTCCAACTTTGAATTTTTATGCCCTTAAATCACAGAGATACGGCACACAAAAAACTTGATAACTAACATTTCCCACATGTTTACTTTACATCAGCACAATTTTGGAACCAAAATTTTTTTTTGTTAGGAAGTTATGAGGGTTAAAAGTTGACCAGCGATTTCTCATTTTTACAACACCATTTTATTTTTAGGACCACATCACATTTGAAGCCACTTTGAGGGGTCTATATGATAGAAAACACCCAAAAGTGACACCATTCTAAAAACTGCACCCCTTAAAGTGCTCAAAGCCACATTCAAGAAGTTTATTAACCCTTTAGGTGCGTCACAGGAATTTTTTTGAATATTTAAAAAAAAAAATGAACATCTAACTTTTTTTCACAAAAAAAATACTTCAGGTTCAATTTTTTTTATTTTACCAAGGGTAACAGGAGAAATTGGACTGCAAAAGTTATTGTGCAAATTGTCCTGAGTACGCAGATACCTGATATGTGGGGGGGAACCACTGTTTCGGTGCATGGCAGAGCTCAGAATGGAAGGAGCGCCGTTTGACTTTTTCAATGCAAAATTGGCTGGAATTCAGATTGGACGCCATGTCACGTTTGGAGAGTCCCTGATGTACCTAAACAGTGGAAACCCCCTACAAGTGACCCCATTTTGGAAACTAGACCCCCCAAGGAACTTATCTAGATATGTGGTGAGAACTTTGAACCCACAAGGGCTTTACAGAAGTTTATAACGTACAGCGGTACAATTAAAAAATCATATTTTTTCCACAAAAATGATCTTTTCACCCCAATTTTTATTTTCCCAAGGGTAACAGGACCCTAAAAGTTATTGTGCAATTTGTCCTGAGTATGCTGATACCCCACATGGGGTAAACCACTATTTGGGCGCATGGCAGAGCTCGGAAGGGAAGCAGCGCCATTTGACGTTTTTGGCTGGAATTGAGATCGGACACCATGTCGCGTTTGGAAAACCCCTGATGTACCAAAACAGTGGAAACCCCCCACAAATGACACCATTTTGGAAACTAGACCCCCTAAGGAACTTATCTAGATGTGTGGTGAGAACTTTGAACCCCCATGGGCTTCACAGAAGTTTATAACATAAAGCCATACAATTAAAAAATCATATTTTTTCCACAAAAATGATCTTTTCACCCTCAATTCTTATTTTTCCAAGGGTAACAGGACCATAAAAGTTATTGTGCAATTTGTCCTGAGTACGCTGATACCCCACATGTGGGGGTAAACCACTATTTGTGCGCATGGCAGAGCTCGGAAGGGAAGCAGCGCAATTTGACGTTTTTGGCTGGAATTGAGATTGGACACCATGTCGCGTTTGGAAAACTCCTGATGTACCAAAACAGTGGAAACCCCCCACAAATGACACCATTTTGGAAACTAGATCCCCTAAGGAACTTATCTAGATGTGTGGTGAGCACTTTGACCCCCCCAGTGCTTCACAGAAGTTTATAATGCCCGAGCGTGAAAATAAAAAATTCGTATTTTTTCCACAAACATGATTTTTAGTCACCATTTTTTTATTTTCCCAAGGGTACCAGGAGAAATTAGACTCCAAAAGTTGTTGTCCAATTTGTCCTGAGTATGCTGATACCCCATATGTGGGAGAAAACTACTGTATGGGCACACGTCGGGGCTCGGAAGGGAAGTAGTGACGTTTTGGAATGCAGACTTTGATGGAATGGTCTGCGGGTGTCATGTTGCCTTTGGAGAGCCCCTAATGTACCTAAACAGTGGAAACCCCCCACAAATGACACCACTTTGTAAACTAGACCCCCCAAGGAACTTATCTAGATGTGTGGTGAGCACTTTGAACCCCCCAGTGCTTCACAGAAGTTTATAACGCCCGGGCGTGAAAATAAAAAATTCGTATTTTTTCCACAAACATGATCTTTTAGTCACCATTTTTTTATTTTCCCAAGGGTACCAGGAGAATTTGGACCCCAAAAGTTGTTGTCCAATTTGTCCTGAGTATGCTGATACCCCATATGTGGGAGAAAACTACTGTATGGGCACACGTCGGGGCTCGGAAGGGAAGTAGTGACGTTTTGGAATGCAGACTTTGATGGAATGGTCTGCGGGTGTCATGTGCGTTTGGAGAGCCCCTGATGTACCTAAACTATTGAAACTCCCCACAAGTGACCCCATTTTGGACACTAGACCCCCCATGGAACTTATCTAGATGTGTGGTGAGCACTTTGAACCCCCAAGTGCTTCACAGAAGTTTATAACACTCGGACGTGAAAATAAAAAAATCATTTTTTTCCACAAAAATGATATTTTTGCCCCCAATTTTTTATTTTCCTATGGGTAACAGGAGAAATTGGACCCCAAAAATTGTTTTGCAATTTGTCCTGAGTAGGCTGATACCCTACATATGGGGGTAAAACACTGTTTGGGCGCATGGCAGAGCTTGGAAGGGAAGGAGCACCATTTGACTTTTTCAACTCAGAATTGGCTGGAATTGAGATCAGACGCCATGTTGCATTTGGAGAGCCCCTGATGTGCCCAAACAGTGGAAACCCCCAAATTCTAACTCCAACCCTAACCCCAACACACCCCTAACCCTAATCTGAGCCCTAACCCTAGCCCTAACCCTAACCCTAGCCCTAATGGGAAAATGGAGATAAATACTTTTTTTTTAATTTTATTATTTTTCCCTAACTAAGGGGGTGATATCGGGGGGTTTGATTTACTATTTATGGCGGTTTTTATTTTTTGCAGCTGTCGCACGCTAAAAGACGCTTTTTATTGTAAAAATAGTTTATGCATCACCACATATTGAGAGCTATAATTTTTCCGTATTTTGACCCACCGAGTCATGTGAGGTCTTATTTTTTGCGGGACGAGTTGACGTTTTTATTGGTACCATTTTCGGGCACGTGACATTTTTTGATCGCTTTTTATTCCTATTTTTGGGACGCAGAATGAACAAAAACCAGCGTTTCATGAATTTCTTTTGGGGGGGTGCGTTTACACCGTTCCGCGTGCGGTAAAATTGATAAAGCGGTTTTATTCTTCGGGTCAGTACGGTTACAGCGATACCTCATTTAGGTCGTTTTTTTATGTTTTTGTCGGTTTTATGCAATGAAAACTATTTTATATAAAAAATAATTATTTTTGCATCGCTTTATTCTGCGAGCTATAACTTTTTTATTTTTTCGCTGATGATGCTGTGTGGAGGCTCGTTTTTTGCGGGACAAGATGACGTTTTCAGTGGTACCATGGATATTTATATGCGTCTTTTTGATCGCGCGTTATTACACTTTTTGTTTGGCGGTATGATAATTATTTTTTGCTTCGTTTTTTATTTTTATTTTTTAAGGGGTTCACTAAAGGGGTTAACTAATGGGACAGTTTTATAGGGCGGGTCATTACGGACGCGGCGATACCTAATATGTGTACTTTTATTGTTTTTTTTTATTATTATTTCCAAAAAATGGATTTATTGGGGGAATATTTTTTTTTTTTCTCTAATTTATTTGGCGATTTTTTTTATTATTTTAACACTTTTTTTATTTTTTTTTTTACTTTATTAAATAGTCCCAGGTGGGACATCACTGTCCTGTGACAGATCGCTGATCTGTCACATCACAGATCACTGTGACAGATCAGCGATCTGACACAGGCACTGCAGAAGGCTTCCTCATGCCTGCGCTTTGCAGGCACTGAGGAAGCCAGCTTCCTCAGGCCCCCGAAGGCCCCCGTCGCCATCTTGGATTCGGGGGCCTGGAGGAAAGGAGCCCCCCACAGCAGCGCTGCACATTGCGCTGCCGTGGGGGGCTCAGGGAAGCACGGAGGGAGCACCCTCCCTGCCGAATTGCCGATGCTTCCCTTTAACCCCCGGTACACCGCGATCATGTTTGATCGCGGTGTGCAAGGGGTTAATGTGTCAGGGGCGGTCCGTGACTGCCCCTGACACATTGTGCCGGGTGTCAGCTGTGATAATCAGCTGACACCCGGCCGCGATCAGCGGCGCTCACCACGTGGGCACCGCTGATCGCGCCGACGTACTATCCCGTCCTTGGGCATAGGGGCCCAGGTCCCATGGACGGGATAGTACGTCGGATGGCAGAAAGGGGTTAAACACGCTAGTCCTCCTTCGGGCACAGGAAATCCACCTCTGGTTCACCTCGGGCACAGGACATCAAACTTCGAAACCAGACACCGTGGACGGCAGCACCGCTGTGTACGCTGCGGGTGCCAGGCTATTCAGTTGCCCTGGCTGCTGGCTCCGCTGGCCTGTGTTGCCTCACACCGGTATAGCTCTGCAAAGCCGACTGCTCTGCACAACAGCACATACCAGACTGACACTGACATTACACCTGACACAGTCAAACTCTTTCCTACAGGGCTTTTAACAAAAGAACCTGTGGCATTTAGCCACGTGGTAAAACTGGGTCTCGAGTGAAACGGACTGCACGACTACCATCCTGCAGTCTGTTTCACAACACAACATCCGAGAGCAGGTTTTCCCTACATCTGCCTCAGACACTAGCATGTCCAAGGCTAACACTTATTTTTTTCATTTTCAGTCTGCATTACAGTCACAGCTACGCCCGTTACTGCCATGCACTTCTATGGCCTTCATATGCCTCCCTGCACATCCTGGGGAGAACACACAGTGACCCCTAACTGTGACATCGGTCACTGCTTCACCATTGCAATAATAGGTATGCCTGCGACTGCAATACCCCACATAACCTCAATACGCCTCCGTGCGCATTCTGTGGAGAACAAACAGCGACCCTTACCTGTGACACGGGTCACTGCCTCACACCTTAAATTGGCCTGCTCAAAATACACTTAACTTTCTTAGTGATGGAATATTCATTTGTGGCCAACAATGTAATTAGTTTTGTAATCCTAAAGTTACTAACAAATTCTCATAGAATGACTGTTTAAACCAAGTACAAGCACTCAGTGCACCCTTGGTGTGGCCAAACAATTTAGTGCAAATTCCCACCTACTTGTTTTCCATGCATCTCTCCCATTCTATGGATTTTTAAATCCAAAACTGTCAAATCAGAATAGAGAGGGTTGACAGAGATGGATGAAAAATAAGTAGGTGGGAAGGGGCACTTAAATGTTTGACCACAAAAAGGGTGTACCGAGCGCCTGTACTTGGTTTGAACAGACATTCTGTGCTGTCAGACTGCAGAATGCAGAAGAGGATCCCACACCCCTCCACAGCCCCTCACTGTGAAAGTGCCAGATCTCATGCTTTGAACTAAGACAACACTGTAGCCTCATTTCCTAAGAAGTTCTCCATTGGTAACATTATTGGAAATGGTAAATGCTTTGTAAATTATGTGACACAGCTAATTAGCTAACTTAGTTCCGAGCGAAAGACTTGACTTTAACTCACAAGATCTGGCATTTTCACAGTGAGGGGGACTGTGGGATCCCCCTCTGCATGCCAGGATCCTGCACTCTGGAAGATCGGCTTGGTTTGGACTTTTGTTAGAAAGTTAGGTCCTTTAGTCTTTTGGGAATTCTTGGTAATAAGTTATAGTCCGTGGCTTACCAATGTTATTCTTAAATAAGAAGAGAAGTAAACCACAGATAGAACCTATTTGACTTTAAAGAATACCTAGAACTTTACAAACATTTATGAAAAAAAAAAAGCGCTAAATACTTACTGTTTCAGTAAGAAAAAGTGACATGGTTGGATCCAAAAATCCCAAACACGAACTCAATGAAAATATCATAAAACACATCAGCATAACCTTAGGTAGCTTGACCAAACTCCAAAAGGAGTCTTTACCAGGAAAAGAATCTGCAACAAATATAAACATTGAATTAAAGTATATAATTTTTTTCTTAACTATTAGGGCACTAAAATAATAAAGGGTTATTGAAAGCATGCATTTTTGGCTAAAAATATATATTTTAGTCTTGGGTTTCATTTGCAAATTTGCACCATTTGCCTTGTATAGTCTCTGTGTTGAATTGTCTAATGCAGCAGAATTATCTAAGAATCCATCAGTAAACCCATATTACAATAGAGAATGCAACACAGAGACCATAGAAGGCAAATGTCAATTTTCTAATGAATCGGCCCTTTGGGATTCCCATGGTCTTGTCACCATAGGCATGTCTTTAGGGCTTATGAATGAGACGATTGCAGGATCATATGACAGAACTTCTTTTTTAGGTTTGAGGACTTCTTCACATGGAAATACATCGACATTGCTTGGAAGTCTCAGAAGACCCCAATTTGATACAGCTAATAAGCAAAAGTATAATGTTCCAATGTATAAAACATTAAATACATAAATACGGAAATTTGAGTGTGTTGGATGCAGACAGATTAATTGGTTTCCATTTGTACTTTGAAACTCGTAGCATAAACCACCATTTTGTTTTCTATCCTGGAATATAAGTCTCATTAACAGTCGGCAAGCGCAGAAACCATCAACCTTTCCTTCCATGCTTTGATTTCTTATGGTGAATTGCTGACCCATGGATCTGCTGCAGCTGAAATTCCATTTCACATGCTTTTTGAATATGTCTAGAAGGTGAGTGTAATCTGATTTTACCGCCTGTCATATTTCTCGGATAAGACCCTATTTTTGTGCTGATCTCTCCTACAGCTCTGCTTGCTGCATCACAGAGTGCACATTTCAGGTCAGTTGCAAGCAACAATGCTGCTGATCTGAACAGTTATTCAGGACCACTCTGCCCCAGCAAGGAGGGAGTTTTAATAATATAGTGTACTACTTTGTTTCCTAAGTTACCAGCCACCACTGCAGTCCATCAGAGGCAGCTTTGGTTTTCTAAGCAAGGAGCAGGCAATTGCAAGCCGTTATAGAGCTTAAAGTGCTTTATGGAGCTTTGTTGTTTTTAAAGGGAATCTGTCACCCCATTTTTGGCCTATAAGCTGCGTCCACAGCTGTAATGCAGTAGATAAGCCCCCGATGTAACCTGAAAGATAAGAAAAAC
This sequence comes from Dendrobates tinctorius, assembly GCF_039654945.1. NCBI lineage: Eukaryota > Metazoa > Chordata > Amphibia > Anura > Dendrobatidae > Dendrobates > Dendrobates tinctorius. Next base: position 38,502,166 of record NW_027361714.1, read on the forward strand.
AAGTTAGATTATACTCACCTGAGCATCCTGTCCGATGGGTGTCGCAGTACCGTCCGGCGCTTCCCATCTTCTAGAGATGACGTCCTACTTCTTACTTCTGCCGCGGCTCCTGCGCAGGCGTACTTTCTCTGCCCTGAGGGCAGAGTAAAATACTGCAGTGCGCAGGACCTCTTTGACCTTTCCCGGCACTTGCACACTGCAGTACTTTACTCTGCCCTCAACAGGGCAGATAAAGTACGCCTGTGCAGGAGCTGCGGCAGAAGCAAGAAGGAGGACGTCATCTCTAGAAGATGGGAGGCGCTGGACCAGACTGCAACACCCACCACACCCGACCCTTCCCCCCCCGGTGAGTATAATCTAGCTTATTTTTCTTCTCTTTCAGGTTACATGCGATGGCCACAGCTTATAAGCCGAAAATGGGGTGACAGATTCCCTTTAAGCTAGGTATATCGGTGGATCCAGACAGTTTCCATACACCTTTGCAGAATTGGAGAGCGCATAGTTCGAATCAGCAGTGCTATCTTTCTGCTGACCCAAACTGTAAATCAGGAGTGCACCACCACCCAGCAAGCTTCATCCTCACTCAAGCGCCATCATTAGAACAACACTTTACTTTTCTTCTAACAATTTTGCTTTTTTAAGATACTACATAAAACGTCAACACCAATTCCCAAAAAGTTGGGACAAAGGTTCATTTCCTAAAGCTGAATTTGGCTCTCGAGGGAAAAAAGGTTGGGGGATCTCGGCTCTACAATATACATACTTTGTGATTGAATTCATAGGAGTTTACTGTGCGATGGCTCCCAAGAAAGTTTCTTAAAATACAGGGGAATTTTATTATGTTATTCAAGTTGGACTGGTAGCTCTAAAAGGTTTATTTTTTGAATAAGGAGAAAAGAAAGTTTTAAAGAGCATGTAAAGAAGAGCATGGTGTGTGAAGATCTGAAAGAGACACTGACGTATCCTATGGTATTTCTAAAATATCCAATTGTTAAGAAATATGATGTAACTTTTCAATGTGTTTAAAACACTTTGTGCATCTTGTCCAAAAAGGTGGCCTGGCAGAATGTGTACCGAATCTTGGTGCAAATTACTGCCACAGGGGTGCAAACTTAGACTAGACAGTCTTAATAATACGCAAGATTTAGCAAAAAGCATGAACTCTGATAAGTCTGGTGCATTATAAGACTAAGTTTAAGAATTACTGTTGAGAAATCTAACCACCAGTATAGTAATTAAGTAGAATAGCTGCTGATCAAGCTGTCACGTGGCTCTGAAAATGGAGTTATTATAAAAGTTATTATGCCAAGCCATTGATTGCAACAATTCAAAAGCCCATGCTATCAGTTTAGCAGCTAAAGTCCATGTGGTATTGGCATCCACTCCATTTGCAGCTTATTGGCTCTGACCTGAGCCCCACTATCAATAAAATAGATCTGCACCATATTCCTCTTAACATAGCCGTAAAGTTATAAGACGCATTGACGTACCGTATCTTGGCAAGACAAAAAGATTTAGTGGTACCATTAGCAAGACAAGACAGCCAAGTGCAATAAATGGGACTTCATATCCAAACGATTGATAGAGAACTCCTCCTATGGGTGGACCCAGGACAAGGCCCAGGCCAGAGAAAACTTCAAGAGAACCCTGTGCATTAAAGTGAGGAAATTAATTTAATATTGAGGGAACTCCATCAAACACAGCAAAAATCATTTTACAGATGTCTGGAACACACAAAAAAAATTATAAGAAAGGATGATGCACTTTAGGGTCTATAGAATGTACTGTGTAAATCAGAAAAAGTGCAAGTTGTCCCGTTACTTTTCTTTGAAATATTTTGTTATCCACCACTATGATTGAAAACATCATTAATATATAAAAGTAAGAAGTAACAAGTTATATCGTCATTTGTCATTTTGTATCTCAGTTATACATAATTGTCTTACCATTACAGTGGCTATATTGTTAGGAAATGCCTTTGCCAGAATGGCAAATGATGATGTAATTGAAGCTCCAAAGCCCACAGCATCCACAGATCTTACCAAAAAGCACAAAGCTATGAATACTGTTCCTTCGGAAGCTTTGTCAAGAAACCTGGAATAAGAAACAATAAATATATGTATATACCAATGGCGCTAAAGCGTGCACCCATAGAACACAAAGCAGCAAGTAATAAGACAACACACCACTCAAGTTGTCTCCATAAAATAATAATAATAAATAAACCTGATAGAAACTTGCGCTAATTAAATGTGTCTTGGTTAAATAAAGATATCTTATGAAGAAATCTATTACCTTTACTGAAGCTAAAAACTGGCGAGGCAGGGAAAAGGGTCTTCAGAATGCAGGGTGGATTTCCAGGTCCTTTCCCAATAATACTCCCCGACACAGGTATATAAAAAGTTACTGGAGCTAAAGGGTGCTACCTCCTAGCATGCCGCCGTCCCGGCCGGTGACTGGCGCGCAGCTGGAGGTGTATATCGGCAGGCTGTAAGAGTACCAGCCGCCGCTTGCAAAAGCAGGCCTGCAAGGTCCAAAAAAGCTGAAGGACCTTGCGTGACGTCACAGTCACGTGATAGATCACGTGACAGGCAAGAAAGCCCTATGGGGCGCTGATGGGGCCAGAAAGCAATGGCAAATCCTACGCGTTGCGGAATTCACTGATTCCTTCTTCAGGGATGGCCCCCTAGAGCAAGAGGAACCCTTATATAGCCTCCAGTATATAGCAATGGAGCATTATACTATGCATTAAAAGTAAATAGCTCAATCTCGCTATTTAACCCCTTAGCGACATAGCCAGTTTGCAGCTTAATGACCAGGCCAATTTTTACAATTCTGACCACTGTCCCTTTATGAGGTTATAACTCTGGAACGCTTTAATGGATCCTGCTGATTCTGAGAATGTTTTTTCGTGACATATTGTACTTCATGTTAGTGGTAAAATTTCTTCGATAAGTCTTGTGTTTATTTATGAAAAAAACAGAAATATGGCAAAAAATTTTAAAATTTTGCAATTTTAAAACTTTAAATTTTTATGCCCTTAAATCAGAGAGATGTGTCACATAAATTTCTTAATAAATAACATTTCCCACATGTCTACTTTACATCAGCACAATTTTGGAAGCAAAATTTTTTTTTGTTAGGAAGTTATAAGGGTTAAAAGTTGACCAGCGATTTCTCATTTTTACAACAAAATTTACAAAGCCATTTTTTTTAGGGACCACATCATATTTAAAGTCATTTTGAGGGGTGTACATGACAGAAAATACCCAAAAGTGGCACCATTCTAAAAACTAGACCCCTCAAGGTGCTCAAAACCACATTCAAGAAGTTTATTAACCCTTTAAGTGCTTCACAGGAATGAAAGCAATGTGGATGGAAAAAATTAACATTTAACTTTTTTTTGGAAAAAAATTACTTCAGAACCAATTTTTTTTTATTTTCACAAGTGTTAAAAGAGAAAATCAACCACAAAATTTGTTGTACAATTTCTCCTGAATACGCCGATACCCCATATGTGGGGGTAAACCCCTTTTTCAGCACACGGCAGAGCTCGCAAGGGATGGAGCACCGTTTGACTTTTTCAACACAGAATTGGCTGGAATTAAGATCGGATGCCATGTTGCGTTCGGAGAGCCCTTAATGTGCCTAAACAGTGGAAAACTCCAACAAGTGACCCCATTTTGGAAACTAGACCCATTAAGGAACTTATCTAGATGTGTGGTGAGCACTTTGAACCTTCAAATGCTTCACAGAAGTTTATAACGTAGAGCCGTGAAAATAAGAAATCCATTTTTTTTTCCACAAAAATGATCTTTTCACCCCCAAATTTTTATTTTTACAAGGGTAACAGGAGAAATCATACCCCCACAGTTATTATGCAATTTGTCCTGAGAACGCTGATACCCCATATGTGGGGAGGAACCACTGTTTGGGCGCATGGGAGAGCTCGGAAGGGAAGGAGTGCCATTTTGGAATGCAGACTTTGATGGAATGGTCTGCGGGCATCATGTTGCGTTTGCAGAGCCCCTGATGGGCCTAAACAGTGGAAACCCCCAACAAGTGACTCCATTTTGGAAACTAGACCCATGAAGGAACTTATCTAGATGTGTGGTGAGCACTTTGAACCTTCAAATGCTTCACAGAAGTTTATAACGTAGAGCCGTGAAAATAAGAAATCCATTTTTTTTTCCACAAAAATGATCTTTTCACCCCCAAATTTTTATTTTTACAAGGGTAACAGGAGAAATCATACCCCCACAGTTATTATGCAATTTGTCCTGAGAACGCTGATACCCCATATGTGGGGAGGAACCACTGTTTGGGCGCATGGGAGAGCTCGGAAGGGAAGGAGTGCCATTTTGGAATGCAGACTTTGATGGAATGGTCTGCGGGCATCATGTTGCGTTTGCAGAGCCCCTGATGGGCCTAAACAGTGGAAACCCCCAACAAGTGACTCCATTTTGGAAACTAGACCCATGAAGGAACTTATCTAGATGTGTGGTGAGCACTTTGAACCTTCAAGTGCTTCACAGAAGTTTATAACGTAGAGCCATGAAAATAAGAAATCCATTTTTTTTCCACAAAAATGATCTTTTCACCCCCAAATTTTTATTTTTACAAGGGTAACAGGAGAAATCATACCCCCACAGTTATTATGCAATTTGTCCTGAGAACGCTGATACCCCATATGTGGGGAGGAACCACTGTTTGGGCGCATGGGAGAGCTCGGAAGGGAAGGAGTGCCATTTTGGAATGCAGACTTTGATGGAATGGTCTGCGGGCATCATGTTGCGTTTGCAGAGCCCCTGATGGGCCTAAACAGTGGAAACCCCCAACAAGTGACTCCATTTTGGAAACTAGACCCATGAAGGAACTTATCTAGATGTGTGGTGAGCACTTTGAACCTTCAAATGCTTCACAGAAGTTTATAACGTAGAGCCGTGAAAATAAGAAATCCATTTTTTTTTCCACAAAAATGATCTTTTCACCCCCAAATTTTTATTTTTACAAGGGTAACAGGAGAAATCATACCCCCACAGTTATTATGCAATTTGTCCTGAGAACGCTGATACCCCATATGTGGGGAGGAACCACTGTTTGGGCGCATGGGAGAGCTCGGAAGGGAAGGAGTGCCATTTTGGAATGCAGACTTTGATGGAATGGTCTGCGGGCATCATGTTGCGTTTGCAGAGCCCCTGATGGGCCTAAACAGTGGAAACCCCCAACAAGTGACTCCATTTTGGAAACTAGACCCATGAAGGAACTTATCTAGATGTGTGGTGAGCACTTTGAACCTTCAAGTGCTTCACAGAAGTTTATAACGTAGAGCCATGAAAATAAGAAATCCATTTTTTTTCCACAAAAATGATCTTTTCACCCCCAAATTTTTATTTTTACAAGGGTAACAGGAGAAATCATACCCCCACAGTTATTATGCAATTTGTCCTGAGAACGCTGATACCCCATATGTGGGGAGGAACCACTGTTTGGGCGCATGGGAGAGCTCGGAAGGGAAGGAGTGCCATTTTGGAATGCAGACTTTGATGGAATGGTCTGCGGGCATCATGTTGCGTTTGCAGAGCCCCTGATGGGCCTAAACAGTGGAAACCCCCCACAAGTGACCCCATTTTGGAAATTAGACCCCCTAAGGAACTTATCTAGATGTGTGGTGAGCACTTTGAACCCCCAAGCGCGTCACAGAAGTTTATAAACGCAGAGCCGTGAAAATAAAAAGTATTTTTTATTTCCACAAAAGTGATTTTTTAGACCCCAATTTCTAGACCCCCAAAGTTGGAAAATAGTGGAAACCCCTCAATTCTTGCTCCAACCCTAACCCCAACACACCCCTAACCCTAATCCCAGCCCTAATCCCTAATCCTAATTCTAACCCTAATCCTAGTTCGCCCTAACCCTAACCCTAGCCCAACCCTAGCCCTAACCCTAGCCCAACCCTAACCCTTAACCCTAGCCCAACCCTAACCCTTAACCCTAGCCCAACCCTAACCCTACTCTAACCCTTAACCCTAGCCCAACCCTAACCCTAGCCCTAACCCTAGCCTAGCCCTAACCCTAGCCTAACCCTAACCCTAGCCTAACCCTAACCCTAGCCTAACCCTAACCCTAGCCTAACCCTAACCCTAGCCTAACCCTAACCCTAACCCTAGCCTAACCCTAGCCTAACCCTAACCCTAGCCTAACCCTAACCTAACCCTAGCCTAACCCTAACCCTAGCCTAACCCTAACCCTTATGGAAAACTGAAAAAAAAAATATTTTTTTTATTTCATTATGTGTGCCTATATAAGGGGGTGATAAACGGGGGGGTTATGTACTATTTTTATTATTTTGATCACTATGATCATTTATCATAGTGATCAATGAATGGAATCTGCCATCCGGAGCCAGCAGATTCCCGGCGGGCGCACTGCGCATGCGCCCGCCATTTTCAAGATGGCGGCGCCCATCGGATGACGCCGGCGGGCGCGGGACCACCGGGAGGGGACGGAGGACAAGGGAGAGGTACCGGGAGGGGACCGGGGGGATCGGGGACCCTATTTCTCTATCCTCTGATGTGCGATCACATCAGAGGAAAGAGAAATTTAATGTAAAATCGCGTTTTGTTTTTTTTTGCGGTCGCCGTTATAGGGTTAATAACGGCTTTCGCAAAAGCGGGGGTTGGTAAAAACCGACCGATTCATGTTCTCTGGGGTCTCGGCTACCCCTGGCAGCCGAGACCCCGGAGAAAATCCGACACTGGGGGGCGCTATTCACTTAAATCACAGCGCCGTGAATTAACGGCGCTGTGGTTTAAGTACCCTTAATTACCTCCGTTAAAAGGCGTATCGGCGGTCGTTAAGGGGTTAAACCGTTTGGGATCAGAGCATTCAATTCAAATATCCATTTACTTTCCACCCTGGACATCTGATGGATAAAATTACCATTCCTGATACTTCTTTTAACTATTTGAATCCCAGTCACTTTAGTGTCCCTTAGGGAGCTCCCATGATGTGTAAGATAATGATTAGAGAGGGGGTGACCTGTGAATTTCTTACAAATATTCCGTAAATGTTCCCCAATTCTGACATTTAAGGGACGTATCGTTCGACCTATATATAATTTATCACATGGACATGTGATACAATATATCACCCCCTTCGTGTCACAGGTGATAAAATCACGAATCTGAATCTCCATGGATTTATTTATAATAGAGAATTGTTTCTTACTGCCTAATTTTCTGCAAGATACACATTTTTTGCAGGGAAGAAAACCTTTTAATTGCTGTTGTGAATGAGAATTGGGGCCTTTTTTAGATATTGAAATAGAAGGGGCTACCAGGTTACCTAAATAATTTGCCCTTCTAAAGACAAACCTAGGGCGGGCTGGTAGAACTTCCCCTATGATTTTATCATTCTTCAAAATACCCCAGTGTTTATTTACAATTTTTCTGAGAATTTGACTATTTGAATTATACTGGGTGATGATAGGAATCTCGTCTATACTAATATTTTCTTTATTTTTTATTTTATGTCTGAGGAATTGTTCCCTTGGTATATGTCCAATATATTCCCTGGTTGCTAGCAGGGATTGGGTATCATAACCTTTTTGACAACATTTTTTGATTAGAGTTTCAGCCTCAGTTAAATAGTCCTGTGACTTGGAACAATTTCTATGAGCCCGTATGAATTGGCTCTTTGGAATATTAAGAAGCCAACTTGGGAGATGACAGCTTTCTAGCGAAATATAATTGTTTGAATCAGTGGGTTTGTGAAATAGTTGTGTCTGAATGGTGTTGTCCTCAATGAAGATTTTTAAGTCTAAAAAGTTAATCTCCGTGAGACTAGTAGTTGCGGTAAATTTTAAAAAATAACAATTTTTATTCAATTCATCAATAAATCTGTTAAAAGAGTAGGCCCACCAGACCAAATAAAAATAATATCATCTATGAAGCGGTGCCAGAGTACCAGATTCGCGCACAGCCTGCCCTCGGGAAAGATGGTTTCATGTTCCCACTTGCCAACATACAAATTTGCATAACTGGGCGCGAATCTGGTACCCATAGCGGTCCCCCACTTCTGGGAGTAGTAGTTCGCTCCATAGTAAAAATAGTTGTGGGTGAGTATAAAATAAATACAATCGACAATAAAAGCAATTTGGTCGCTGGGAAAGCTTTTAGCCTCTGACAAAGAATTCCGCAGGTTTGCAACCCTTTTCATGTTCAATAACTGTGTAAAGGGAAGTTATATCTAAAGTCCCTAAGATGAAATGATCTTTCCATTCTATAGTATTTAAAACCTGTAAAACATGAGTAGTGTCCTTCAAATAGGCTGGAAGGGCAGGGACTAATTGCTGTAAATGGTAGTCCACAAACTTAGAAAGATTAGCCGTCAGGCCGCCAATAGCCGATATTATTGGTCGGCCCGGGGGTTTGATCAAACTCTTATGTATCTTTGGGATGTAATAAAAATATGGTATCCTAGGGTGAGTGGTGTTGATAAAGTCAAATTCCTCTTTCTTAATATAGTATCCGATAGTATCCTCAAAGACTCTTCAATCCGATTCAAGAATACTCAGAAGCCTTTGAGGCATTTCAGAATAACGTGATACAGGATATTAGGAGTATATCTGATAAAAGATGTAGAAAATTTAAATATAATTTATCTAGCAGTGAACGTTCAGCTATTAAACGGCTTCAGAAAAATCATGCAATTACACTAAGACCGGCTGACAAAGGGGGCAGCATATTAATTTTGAACACTTCTGACTATGAGGAAGAGTCTTTGAGGATACTATCGGATTCACGTACCTATGAATTCTTGGACAGTGACCCTTCAGAAAGGTACCTTGCAGAAATGCAGGTCCTCATCAAATGTGGTTTCGATAAGGGGTACATTAAGAAAGAGGAATTTGACTTTATCAACACCACTCACCCTAGGATACCATATTTTTATTACATCCCAAAGATACATAAGAGTTTGATCAAACCCCCGGGCCGACCAATAATATCGGCTATTGGCGGCCTGACGGCTAATCTTTCTAAGTTTGTGGACTACCATTTACAGCAATTAGTCCCTGCCCTTCCAGCCTATTTGAAGGACACTACTCATGTTTTACAGGTTTTAAATACTATAGAATGGAAAGATCATTTCATCTTAGGGACTTTAGATATAACTTCCCTTTACACAGTTATTGAACATGAAAAGGGTTGCAAATCTGCGGAATTCTTTATGTCAGAGGCTAAAAGCTTTCCCAGCGACCAAATTGCTTTTATTGTCGATTGTATTTATTTTATACTCACCCACAACTATTTTTACTATGGAGCGAACTACTACTCCCAGAAGTGGGGGACCGCTATGGGTACCAGATTCGCGCCGTTATGCAAATTTGTATGTTGGCAAGTGGGAACATGAAACCATCTTTCCCGAGGGCAGGCTGCGCGCGAATCTGGTACTCTGGCACCGCTTCATAGATGATATTATTTTTATTTGGTCTGGTGGGCCTACTCTTTTAACAGATTTTATTGATGAATTGAATAAAAATTGTTATTTTTTAAAATTTACCGCAACTACTAGTCTCACGGAGATTAACTTTTTAGACTTAAAAATCTTTATTGAGGACAACACCATTCAGACACAACTATTTCACAAACCCACTGATTCAAACAATTATATTTCGCTAGAAAGCTGTCATCTCCCAAGTTGGCTTCTTAATATTCCAAAGAGCCAATTCATACGGGCTCATAGAAATTGTTCCAAGTCACAGGACTATTTAACTGAGGCTGAAACTCTAATCAAAAAATTTTGTCAAAAAGGTTATGATACCCAATCCCTGCTAGCAACCAGGGAATATATTGGACATATACCAAGGGAACAATTCCTCAGACATAAAATAAAAAATAAAGAAAATATTAGTATAGACGAGATTCCTATCATCACCCAGTATAATTCAAATAGTCAAATTCTCAGAAAAATTGTAAATAAACACTGGGGTATTTTGAAGAATGATAAAATCATAGGGGAAGTTCTACCAGCCCGCCCTAGGTTTGTCTTTAGAAGGGCAAATTATTTAGGTAACCTGGTAGCCCCTTCTATTTCAATATCTAAAAAAGGCCCCAATTCTCATTCACAACAGCAATTAAAAGGTTTTTTTCCCTGCAAAAAATGTGCATCTTGCAGAAAATTAGGCAGTAAGAAACAATTCTCTATTATAAATAAATCCATGGAGATTCAGATTCGTGATTTTATCACCTGTGACACGAAGGGGGTGATATATTGTATCACATGTCCATGTGATAAATTATATATAGGTCGAACGATACGTCCCTTAAATGTCAGAACTGGGGAACATTTACGGAATATTTGTAAGAAATTCACAGGTCACCCCCCCTCTAATCATTATCTTACACATCATGGGAGCTCCCTAAGGGACACTAAAGTGACTGGGATTCAAATAGTTAAAAGAAGTATCAGGAAAGGTAATTTTATCCATCAGATGTCCAGGGTGGAAAGTAAATGGATATTTGAATTGAATACTCTGATCCCAAACGGTTTAAATAGCGAGATTGAGCTATTTGCTTTTAATGCATAGTATAATGCTCCATTGCTATATACTGGAGGCTATATAAGGGTTCCTCTTGCTCTAGGGGGCCATCCCTGAAGAAGGAATCAGTGAATTCCGCAACGCGTAGGATTTGCCATTGCTTTCTGGCCCCATCAGCGCCCCATAGGGCTTTCTTGCCTGTCACGTGATCTATCACGTGACTGTGACGTCACGCAAGGTCCTTCAGCTTTTTTGGACCTTGCAGGCCTGCTTTTGCAAGCGGCGGCTGGTACTCTTACAGCCTGCCGATATACACCTCCAGCTGCGCGCCAGTCACCGGCCGGGACGGCGGCATGCTAGGAGGTAGCACCCTTTAGCTCCAGTAACTTTTTATATACCTGTGTCGGGGAGTATTATTGGGAAAGGACCTGGAAATCCACCCTGCATTCTGAAGACCCTTTTCCCTGCCTCGCCAGTTTTTAGCTTCAGTAAAGGTAATAGATTTCTTCATAAGATATCTTTATTTAACCAAGACACATTTAATTAGCGCAAGTTTCTATCAAGTTTATTTATTGGAATAAGAAACAGTTACAACCATTAAAACATGGATTTTTGTGGTACTCACCGTAAAATCCTTTTCTCCGAGATGCTCATTGGGCGACACAGGACTGTGGGTGAATGCTACTGCTACCAGGAGGCTGACACTAAGTGAATGAAAAAAATGTTAGCTCCTCTGTTGTGAGTTCATTTTCTGGTCTACCAGTTGTGAGTTCTCCTTCCAGGCTCCCTCTGGTGGTAACAGGAGGTAGTGAGGCTGATTTAATCAGTAGAGATCTGCCACCTGATAATGAGGATGACGATTGGACCTCAGGAATCTCAGACTGGATTTAAGACAGCCTCCCTACTCTGGTGCTGGTGATTCCTTCTGCTTGTCAGGTCTTGGTTCTCAGCTCTGTTCCAGTCAGCTCAACCTAAGTTTTTCTGCTAATGTTCACACTTGATTTTGTTGTTCTATTCAGTTTTTTGTGTGGTCAGCCAGCCCCGGCTGGGGCTGTGCTGAATTTCCACTCTTAGGCTGGTTTCACATTAGCGCTTTTTAAGCGCACGCACGGCCGGGGGTAGCTCCGCCCCCGAGACGGCTCTCTGCCCGGCATGCCCGCCCCTTGCTTGTAGCGCCGCCTCCTAGCGCACAGCGGCGCCTGCGATCGGCGCACCCTATCTTTAGCATAGGGTGCGCAGATCGTGCGCTAGTTGCGCTTTGACCTGCGCTGCGCACTTTTGACGGTGCGCCGTGCGCGCCAAAATCAAACTTTTCGGATTTTGGCTCGCACAGCGCACTGTCAAAAGTGCGCAGCGCAGGTCAAAGCGCAACTAGCTCACGGCCTGCGCACGATCTGCGCACCCTATGCTAAAGATAGGGTGCGCCGATCGCAGGCGCCGCTGTGCGCTAGGAGGCGGTGCTACAAGCAAGGGGTGGGCACGCTGGGCAGAGAGCCGGCTCGGGGGCGGAGCTACCCCCGGCCGTGCGTGCGCTTAAAAAGCGCTAATGTGAAACCAGCCTTATTTATCTGTATTTGCCAATTTGTTTTTTGTCCCTTATTAGATTGGCCTCTTTTTGCTCTGTCTCACAATATTTCAGAGTGCTGATATAGTGGGAGAAGTCTAGTGACTTCAGGGTTAATTTTGTTATCAGAAGTGTTGGACATTATTTTGTAGGGTTTTGGGCAGATTGCAGACAGTGTCTTTCCTTACCTCTTCTTTCTAGTTAGTTTGGTCCCCATCATTTGCTCAGCCTATTTTCCAGCCTGTGTTTGTGTTTTCATCTTGTTTCACCGTCAATACACGTGTGGGGGCTGTCTATTCCTTTGGGGCAGTTAGTTTTCCCCTTTTCTTGCTTTAGGCTTATTTAGTCCTCCGGCCGTGATGAGGCGTCTAGGTTCATCGTAGGTACGCTACACGGCTGCTGCCAGTTGTGTGGTTAGGATCAGGGATCTGCAATCTGCATAGTTACCAACCTCTCTGGTTTTTCTGGGGCTTAGCTTGTTTTAGGTTTTTTCCTCCTCGGTGACCAATTCATAACACTCCTCCTCCGCAGAATACACCCTCGCCCTGGTTGCCGGCAAGACCAGTAGGAGATCCAAAAAACAGACAAAATGAAACCTAATGCAGGTAACAACATGTCTAGAAAACCCAGCTACCATCAAAAATACATATTAGCAAACAAAAAAAGGGCCAATTGGCTAACAGAGTGGGTGCTGTGTCCCCCGAACGAGCGTCTCGGAGAGAAGGATTTTACGGTGAGTACCACAAAAATCCATGCTTCTCCTTCGCCTCATTGGGGGACACAGGACTGTGGGACGTCCTAAAGCAGTCCCTGGGTGGGAAGTCGACTCACCAGTCCAATCTATACGCACCTGTCTAAAGGTGCGCCACCGCTGCTTGGAGAATCCTTCTACCCAGGGGCAGAATGGTGGCTCAGTGGATAGCACTGCAGCCTTGCAGCGCTGGAGTCCTGGGTTCGAATCCCAACAAGGACAACATCTGCAAGGAGTTTGTATGTTCTCCCCGTGTTTGCGTGGGTTTGTGTGCAAACTGTAAAGCGGAATATGTTAGCGCTATATAAAAAGATTATTATTATAATACCCAGGCTTGCATCTGCTGAAGCCTGAGTATGGATATTGTAGTGTTTGGAGAATGTGTGCAGACTGGACCAGGTTTCCGCTGTCATGGGAAGCCTAGGTAACTTTAGGCTGAAACCCCGGGGCCCCTGCGGTGTCCCTCAGAGTAGGGGCAACCCTGTCTGTCCCTCAACCCAGGGTTTACACTGAAGGTGTGCCTGCCTGGGCCTCCTGTCCTTGTCTCCTGTCCAGCCCTAAGCTGAACCCACCACCCTCCACTCAGTGAGGAGACCAAACACCGGACCCCACTAATAAGTATGCACAGGGATAAAGGAAACGCACCACATCGCGTACATACAGGAGAATACAATAATGTGCAAGGGCAACCAAAAAATACAACACAGGGAGGCAAAATGGCAACAACGGAATATACTACACCAGAAACCGTATGCTCCTTAGACCACCACTCTAGACCGGTATCGCTAGCACAAGGCAAGAGCTATAGTCGGCGACGCCCATAGTCACGCAGGACAATTTAAAGACAGAGGGCGTGGCTAAGCCCTCAGCCAGAATGACAACCTGGTTAACCCAATCCAAGCCGGATCAGAAGACCAACCAGCGCCGCTGAGAACCAAGTGGTAGGATGGGGTATTACCGCTGTCTGCCGGACACCCTGGTGTGAACAGTGTCCGACATGACAGACGCCTTGCAAACCTGCTCTGCCGATATCTGGTGCCGAAGAGCCCAAGAGGCGCCCACTGCCCGAGTTGAGTGTGCTCTGATCCCTGCTGGAACAGTTGCTCCTCTGATGCGGTAAGATTCCTGAATCGTCAGACGAATCCACCTGGCTATGGTCGATCTTGAGGCAGCAAGTCCCTTCCTGCGACGCTCAAGGAGCATGAACAGCGTGCAGCCCGTGACACGTACCTCCTGAGAGCTCTCACCAGATCCAACGTATGGAGAGCCTTTTCCACACGGTGTACCAGTGCTGGGCAAAAAGAGGGCAATATCCTCATTAACATGAAACGAGGAAACGACCTTTGGCAGAAAAGGAGGAGCCGGCCTGAGAACCACCTTATCCTTGTGGAAAATCAGATGCCAGCTCCGAGACCTGCCTGACTGACGTTATGGCCATGAGGAACACCACCTTAGAAGAAAGGTATGCCAAAGAGACATCCTGTAGAGGTTCAAATGGAGCTTCCTGCAGAACACCTAGGACCAGGTTAAGGTCCCATGCGTCCAGAGGGGCCCTATAGGGAGGTACCAAGTGGGAGACCCCCTGTATGAAGGTCTTTACCTGCAGAATGGTAGCAATCCTATGCTGGAATAGGATGGATAAGGTCGATATCTGTCTCCTGAGGGAACTCAGAGCTAAACCTGAGTCTAGGACAGACTGGAGAAAAGATAAGATGTTGGGAATGGAGAACCTCAGTGGAGAATAACCACAGTCCCTACACCATGTGAAGAAAACCTTCCAGCTGTGGCGTTAAATACAAGCTGAGGCGGGCTTCCGAGCGCTAACCATTGTAGCAACCACATTCTGGCCAAGATTCAACGGCCAAGACGTCAAACCCAGGGCCCCTGAGTTCTGATGGTAGAACGGGCCCTGGGAAAGTAGGTCTTGGCGCTCTGGCAGCCGCCAGGGGACGTCGGCGAGCAGCTGCACTAGGTCTGCGTACTATGCCCGACGAGACCAATCTGGGGCAATCAGTATTACTGGGACCCCCTCTGCCTTGACCTTCCTGATGACCTTCGGAAGCAGGGGTAGCGGAGGAAACAGGTATGGGAGGCAAAACTGGTTCCATGTAAGGACTAACACGTCCACAGCGATTGCCGGTGGGTCTCAGGACCAAGCGACAAAGATGGGCACTTTGGCGTTTAATCTGGAGGCCATCAGATCCACATCCGGAGTTCCCCAACGTTGGCAAATCTGCCGAAAGACCTCATGGTGGAGAGACAACTCCCCAGATGCAAGACGCTGCCGGCTGAAGAAGTCTGCTGCTCAGTTTTCTACGCCAGGAATGTGGACTGCCGAGATCACCGAGTGGTTTCTCTCGGCCCAGCGGAGGACGTGCTTTACTTCGTGCATGGCCGCCCTGCTGCAGGTGCCCCCCTGATGGTTTATGTAAGCCACAGCTGTGGCATTGTCCAATTGAATCCGGATGAGGCGGCCTGCTAGAAGATGATGGAACTGCTGCAGAGCTAGCCGGATCGCTCATATTTCCAGCAAGATGATCGGGAGGCGTGATTCCCGAAGCGACCAATGTCCCTGGGCTGAATGATGGCAAAAAACCGCTCCACAGCCGAGGAGACTGGCGTCGGTTGTTACTACCAGCCAATGGTCTGGGGGGAAAAGGCCTCCCCTGAAGAAGGGAGGAACTCATCGTCCACCATCTGAGTGCTTGCCTGACCTGCACGGACAACCATTACCGGTGATCAAGAGAAAACGGGTTCTTGTCTCAAGATGCCAAGAGGGTGTGCTGCAGGGGATGAAGACAGAGTTGGGCAAACGTAATTGCTTCCATTGCTGCCACCGTTTTCCCCAAGACCCTCATGCAAAAACGAATGGTGCGGGGAACTGGATGGCAAAGTGCCTGGACCCCCTGCCGGAGGGCTAGAGCCTTGTCCCGAGGGCGAATTACCAACCCACGGGAGGTGTTGAAGATCATCCCTAAGAAGGCAGTCTCCTGTGTTGGAACAGGGGAAGATTTATTCAGATTGACTAACCACCCTAAGCGGGAGAGTGTATCTAGGGTGATGTTGACGCTTTCCTCGCATGCTCGAAATGACAGACCTTTGATCTAGAGGTCGTCTAAGTAAGGCAAGACAACTATGCCTTGGGAGTGCAGGATGGCCATGACGACCGCCATGACCTTTGTGAACACTCTGGGGGCGGTGGCTAGCTCGAAAGGCAGAGCTGCGAATGGATAGTGTAGGCCGTTGATAGCGAAGCATAAAAATCTCTGATGTGGAGGGAAAATGGGGATGCGCAAGTACGCGTCTTGGATGTCGATAGAGGCCAAATATTCTCCCCGTCCTATGGCAGATATGACCGAGTGGAGAGACTCCATCCGGAAATGTCTGATGCTGACAAATCTGTTCAGAAGCTTTAGGTCCACAATGGGCCTGACAGTCCCGTCCTTTTTGGGGACCGTGAACAGGTTGGAATAGAACCCCTGAAATCTTTCGTTTTCTGGTACGGGAATAACAACACCGTTGTGCAATTCGATGGCCTTGAACAAAGCCTGTGCCAGAGTTTCCATTTTGGGGGGACGAGAAAGAAAAAAATCATTTTGGGGGGGGTGCTTGACGAACTCTAACTTGTATCCCGAGGATACCAGCTTTCTTACCCATGTGTCGTGTACGACAGAGAGCCAGACGTGGCAAAACCAGGCCTACTCTGCTGGTGTCACCCGGAACTTGCCTCAAGTCATTTGGGTGAAGATCTTTGTGACCTAGGTCCCCTCAATCTGGGCTGGTGGGATCGCATTCTTCCCAACGGGTTAGCTCTATATGAGATTTGACGATCCCTGTCCCGATTGGGGCGACCTGAAACGGCGGGGTTGGTTGCTGAACCCATCCGGGGTTGCGAAAGGACCGAAACCGTGTCTGAAGCTGGTGGCGAAAAGGCTGTTTAACCCTTTGGTGAGGGAAAAAACTGCTCTTGCCCACTGTGGAGTCAGAGATAAGCTGGTCTAACGTCTCACCGAATAGGCGGCCGCTCTGATAGGGTAAAAAAGTAAAGGATTTTTTGGAGGTTGAATCTGCATGCCAAGTCCTCAACCACCGAGCCCTCCTAATGGAAATCGCATTTGCGGCAGCGAATGCCACGCAGCTAGCCGCATCCAATGATGCATTAATTAAGTAGTCTGCGGCCAAAGCGATCTGATTTGCTACCTCAGCTGGCAGGTCCATATCCTGCAAGGCTCTGTTTAATGATTCTGACCAAGAAACCATGGCCTTGGCTACCCAAGTTGCTGCGAACGAGGGAGAGAGTGCTGAACCTGATCCCTCAAACACTGAGCGAGCCAGGCTCTCTACAGTATGAGACGGTCAGTGAGATCTTTCATAAAGGAACCATTAGGTATAGATAACAGGGTCTTAAAGGCCAAGCGCGACACGAGTGGATCTACAGTCAGGGCTTCCGCCCACTTTTTACGGAGATCAGGGGCAAATAGGTATCTTGCCTCAAGCGCCTTCTGGCCTGAGAAACGCTTGTCTGGTCGTTCCCTGTGTCATTGCACTATGTCCTCAAACTCTGGATGAGTGCCAAATACTCTATGAGGCCGCTTGACCCACTTAAATGACACCTTGTGACCCGAGGCCAGGGTGGATTCATCATCAATCCCCAGGGTCTGGTTGACGGCCTCGATGAGGCGGTCAACTGTTTCCTGGTAACCCGGAGTATCTATGTCCAGGGGCTCGTCCGAGTCGTAATCTGTACTTTGCTCGTTATCGACTACTGGTGAAGGCGAGCAAGAGGCAGAGCTCATGGATGCCGAGGTACCAGATGGACTGGGAGATGCTGTGTGGGTTCGTTTCCCCTGCATCTGCCTAGAGTGAGAGCGGCCCCTGCAGGCCGGAGGCTCCTGTGAGGTGGAGGACCCCTCTAAGACAGGCGAGCCGCTGTCCATGCCCCTATCTGGGGCTCGAAGGGACTTGATTGCTCTCGTAAGCAACACTGGGCTCGGTCGCAGGGGAGGGCTTCTGAGCACTTTTGGAATCACAGGCTTCGCATATTTGTTTGCTTTGTGCCTGTGGGAAAGCGGACCGACAGGAGGTACATGCAGCATACAGAAAAGCGTGCGTCTTAGTCTTTCTGGGCATGGTGGCCCTGCTAGGTGATATGTCTGCAGGGGGGATAAGCAAATCACTTAGCCTCTGGCAAAAAGGGACAGGCCCTGCCAACAAATGGGGGGTGGACTCCTACTTCGGGGGTGACACTTACCCCAGTCCTGTGTCCATAGCCCTGTGTCCCCTTAGGCGTCCAGGCTGCGGAACAGCTGCTCCCTTTTGAAAAAAAGTGCGCTTCGGCGTGTGGGCGGATACACCGAAAGAAGAGGTGACCACCGGTGACGTCATGGGGGCGGGGCATCTGCCCCAGGCCTAGTACCGGCTGAAGCCGGGGACTAAATTTCCAGCGCCAGACTGACCTCCCAGCCCACCTCCTTCCGCGCCTCACCCCTGGATGCTACAGCTGACAGCCTCAGGTTAGGGGGGGTGGGGAAGGGGGGCTGCATGAAAAAAGCAAGGATGGTGCAGGCACTCTAACTCCATCTTCCCTCCAAGGGAAGAGGAGAGGGACCGTCCGCCTCCTTCCATCACCGCAGTCTCTGCATTGGTGGTGCAGTGGGCGCCGCACGGACTAAATGTGTGCCACTGTACAGCTTAGGGTTTCAATACCTTAGGGTGGTCAGGGCTAAGTCCAGCATCATGTCCCACGTTGCAGGAGAGGATACGTGGAGGCGACAATCCACGTGCTCGCCCGTTGATGGTTTGCGGAGATCGGACCCTTTCAATAGGGTCCGTCGCCCGTCTCATCTTCATGGGAAAAAAAAAAAGAAAGTCTGGGAAAAGAAAACAGACGTGTGCCTCCTACGGACACTAAGCATGAACTGGTCTCGCAGACAACCAGGGCGAGGGTGTATACTGCGGAGGAGAAGCTAACCTTTTTTTCATTCACTTAGTGTCAGCCTCCTGTCGGCAGTAGCATACACCCTCAGTCCTGTGTCCCCCAATGGGGCGAAGGAGAGAAAAAGACTGATATTTGAAGAATTTATGCATGCCCTGAGGACATGAGAATTTTATAGTAGCTCATTCATAAGGAACCTATGTATTAACAACGCACCATATATAAAATCTAATAAAATACAAATAACATAACAATACACAATATGCACTGCCAACAATCATATGATCACTAGATCCTAGGGGCTTAAACAATCAAGTTCTCTTCAGCCCCTCAACTGCACTGCTAACGATGTAAAATATTACATGTTAGAATTAGTAATTTCGCAGATTTCACTAAAATTTCCAAGGCAAGGAGCACAGTATTTAAAAGCTGTTTTCTATAGCAGTGAAACACTGATTTAAAGCTCCCTAGATTCGTTCTGCTTCAGTTCTTCATACAGAGGTAAAGCTGCACACTGCATTTAAAGAATACAGAAATTCCGCTATTACTATACACAAAAAAGTGAGGTCCATTTTTGCGGGCATAACAATATTATAGTTTATGTACGCATTAATTGCTGTGTGCTGACGCATAGTGTATGTATCTGTCTGTATATTGGCCAATATTTATTTGTGAACCTGAACATCAATTTAATATTAAATGGTGTGCATTCTTTATTTTTTTATTATTATTACTTGATCCATTGAACTTTCCCAAAAAGGTTTCATTACGAGATAATATGGGTTTCCATCTCTTTCGCATAAAAATAACTCATTACAGCTAGAGACCGTCCATACTAAGGTCACCTTGACGTGGTTGGATGTTTTTTTTTCGCTTTTCATTAAAGAAAAGTTAGCCAAGTACTTTGTTTTTTTTCACATATATAGCAATATTGGAATTCATGTATTCATTATTCGCAGTGTGCTAATACACAGTATATGTGTAAGTTTGTATATTAACCACAGTGTATTTGTGCATCAGCATATTAATATAACATTGAAACAAAGTTTATTGTAACATACCCGAAAAGAATTGTGGCGACTCCTGACAGAGACAAACCAGCCACAAACATAAATTTTGCTCCAATTTGAACAATCTGGAATAGTTAAAAAACAGAGATTAGACCTACCAGTAATGTTATTTCCAGGAGTCCATCCTGACAGCACCATGGAGGTTGTCCTTCCTTCATCCTTATAGGGACAGGAAATGCATGAGAGGTTAAAAGGTCCCCTCCCACTCCTACACTCCAGTGATTTTTCCAAGCACCACACCAGTATGGATGCAATTATTATTTATTGAGATTTTGTACAAGCATATTATTACAAATACAAATCATCGGGAGGGAACTACCAGTGCTGTCAGGATGGACTCCTGGAAATAACATTACCGGTAGGTCTAATCTCTGTTTTCCAGGACGTCCCTCCTGACAGCACCATGGAGAATACCAAAGTAGGAATTCCTTAGGGTGGGACCACTGCTTGCAGTGCTCTATGACCGAA
Organism: Dendrobates tinctorius; assembly: GCF_039654945.1. Lineage (NCBI taxonomy): Eukaryota > Metazoa > Chordata > Amphibia > Anura > Dendrobatidae > Dendrobates > Dendrobates tinctorius. The sequence continues at coordinate 38,522,494 of NW_027361714.1, forward strand.
GGTCATCTAGCTAGCTGCTAAGGTGTCCAATTTATAGTGTCTACAGAAAGTGTTTAGAGTAGACCAGTTGGCGGCCCTGCATATTTGCACTACTGAGGCTCTCGCCCTCTCTGCTCATGACATTGCCAACGCCCTAGTAGAAAGAGCTCTAAGCCCTTCTGGTATAGGTAATCCTTCAGCTTCGTTATGCTGAGGAGATATTTGACTTTGTCCACCTTCCCAGGGAGTGTGTAGATGCTCCTTATTTCTACCCCCATATTGGATAAATAATTTTGTATCCTGTCGCCGCTCTCGAGTGGCCTCTAAATGGCCTGTGACCGCTCGTTTGACATCCAATGAGTGAAAGAATATTTCTTTATTGTTTTTCAGGGATGGGCAGAATAAGGGTAGGACTATCTCCTGGTTTAAATTTTGGGGAGATGCTACCTTAGGGAGGAATCCCGGGTTCAGTCTTAGTATTATGCGGTCATCAAATATCTGAATGTACGGGTTCTGTACCGACGGCCTAGATCTGACCCGGCCGTTTGGCTGGGGTGATGGCTACCAAATGACGGTTTTTGGTTTTTTTTTGTGTGAGTTTGTGACGTCTATTTCTGGTATCGGCTCTTATGGGGTCTGCATAGAGCATTAAGTACCAGATCTAGGTCCCACGGGGGAACTGTTTTCCTTAACGTGGGTCTCAATTCTCTGGATATCTTTTGCAAATGCGCTATCCCTGGATGAGAGGCAAATGAGAAATCAAAGAGTACTTCAAGCTGCTATCTGAACTTCCAGTGTGTTTGGACTCAGACCTTTTATTAAATACTGCCTGGAGGAAGTCAAGGATTTGAGGGATATCTGGGCGAGATAGGTCTATGGGGGTACTACCACCTTCTGAGCAAAACTTCCTCCAAATCTTTCTATAGCTTGCACTCGTAACGGGCTTACGGCTGGCCTGCATCAATGAGATCACTTGGTCAGAGAGGCCTCTGGATTTTAGGATCTCCCTCTCTGGAACCCTGCTGCCAACTGTAGGTTCTCCAGATCTGGGTGCAGAACTGGGTCCTGGGATAAGCAGGTCATCTGCTGTTGGTAGATGGAGCGGCCCCTCCTGAGCCATCTTCTCCAACTCTGCCTGGGCCTTAAGGATACCACAAGCATTAATCCTGCTCCTTTCTCCTGGATCTTTCTAAGGATTCTTGGTATTATAGCAATGAGGGGAAAGCCGTACGGCAGTCTCCCCCCCCCATCTCTGATTAAAGGAGTCAACTCCTCTGGTTGGTCTGCTGGATTGAGGGAGAAGAATCTCTGTAGCTTGATGTTCTTTTTTTGTCTCGAAGAGGTCCAGCTGGGGGCTCCCCACCAATGGCACAAGTCTATGAAGATCACCTCTTTCAATTCCTACTCGGTGGCTCGGACTTCTTGTCTGCTCCAATAGTCGGCTATGTTGTTCCCGGAGCCCTGTAGGTATATCGCTGATATGGGGCGAACATTGTTCTCCGCCCAGGTGAAGATGTGGGCCGCCAGGTCCCGAAGCTTCCCGTGTCCTGGGGCCCCCTGGTGGCGTAGGAAAGATACTGTGGTTACGTTGTCTGACATGGCCTTTATATGTTGGCCCTGTAGACTCGACCGGCTTCGCTTTAGTGTTTCCCAAACTGCTCGTAGTTCTCTGTAGTTTGAGGACTATCAATTGATGTTTTCGGGCCATGCTTATTGGTGGCACCCCCCTTCCAGATGAACTCCCCATCTTTTCCTGCTGGCGTCCGTGACGATAGTCACGTGTGGTGAAAGGATCCAAGGCACCCTCTTGTGAATGGTCCACCACTTCAGAGATGATTCTAGGCTGGGGACGGCCGAATTTCTTTGTCCGTCTGCAGTCTGTCCCATTTTGACCGGCTTTCCTTGTAGACTTCTTGGGCTCCACTTTACACAGGGTATGCATGCTGTCAGGGTATCTAGGACCTTCATTGCGGTTCTTATGGATATTCGATCTCGCCATAGCTGACGACCCTATTCCTAATGGGTCTCTTTTCCTTCTTCCAGTAAAACGAGATTCTTGTTTTGGAATCTAATGTGACTTCCAGGAATTTTCCCGGGTACCAGGCTGCAGGTCTGACTTGTTTTTGTTCAGAGTCCAACCTAGGTTTTTCGAGCGTGGCGATTACCCAGTCGAGTTGTCTTCTTAACCCTGATGCTGAACGAGCTATTATGAGGAAGTCGTCCAGGTATGGCACGATGATTAGGCCGCTTTGTCTTAAGTGTGCCACGATCCTGGGGACCCGCATCGTAAAAACCCGGGGTGTTGAAGCTATTCCAAAAGGAAGAGCCTGAAACTGAAAATAGTAGTTTCCGCTTCCTATTTTTAGTGCGAACCGCAGGAACCTCTAAGGGTGAGGGTGGATGGGAACATGATAGTATGCAATCTTTAGATCTATTGTGCACGTTGCGGCATTCTGATCTATCCAGGGGTTGGTGGTTTTAGGGACTCCATCCGAAACTTTTGTATCGGATCCATTGGTTTAGTGGTTCTAAATTTATAATGGTCCGACTCTCCCTCGAAGGGTTTTTTTTTTTTTTTTTTTTTACTGTGAAGAGAGTTGAATAGTGGCCCTGACCTCGCTCTGTTCCTGGAACCAGAACCACTACTTCTGATCTTAACAGATCTTTTACGCCTGCCCATATAGGGTCTATAAGGGTTTTGGGCCGGGGATTTGTAACTACAAACCGTGCTGGGGGGGTTATGAATTTGCAGGTATAGCCCTGGGAAACTGTATTCAGGATCCGCTGGTTCTGGGAGATGAGCCCCATGCTTCCGAGAAGTGTTTGAGGCGACCCGACTGTTATGGCGTCACTCCTGCTCCAGGAACTTTGTCCGGAGCAAGAAGGGGGACCTTACTTATTCCCCCCTTCTGGTAATCCCAGTGAGCCGATTTCCCTTTCCTTCTACATTCCTGCCTTTGGAAAGGACGGGACCTCTGAAAGGGAAAACCTTTTTGTTTCCCCTCGGGAACCATCTTTTTAATGTCAGTGGCATTCTCCATTATTATATCTAAGACCGGTCCAACTACCTTCCCGCCTGAGAAGGTATGGCGCCTAACCTATTTTTCCACTGGTAAACCCCTGACCAGATCTTCATGCATATGGCTTGGCGAGCAGTCTTGGATAAAGAATTATTCCTGGCCGGAGAAAACGCACCAATTCGGCTGAAGCGTCCGCCAGGAATCCAGTTGCAATTCTCACAGGGGAAGGTCCTCTAAGAAATCGCATCTAGGGGTTTTCCCTGTAAATTGGTGCTCTAACTGGTCAATCATAGATGAATGGATCTGGCGACCGATGTGCCCGCCGCACTGGCCTCCCAAGCCCTCTTTAGGAGCCCGTCGGCCATCTTATCCAAGGGTTCTCTGGGACTAGAGGAATCTTCAAAGGGAATTGAAGTCTTCCTTGACACCCTGGCCACTGGGGTGTCGATCTTAGGAACTCCATCCCAAGTGTTAACCTGGTTGACGCTAGCCGAGCCTAAAGTCTCAAGGGACAACAAGCCGCTTCTCAGCGTCCTCCCATTCCTCTAGAATCATTTGTACGGATATGGCGACTGGATATCCTTGTCCGATGACTGACCGGACTCCCATCCTGGCTGCTTAGCGGCTGACACCTGACTAGCGCAGTCCCGCTCAGCCTAACAGGGCCGGTCTCTTAGTATGGGGTGGATGTCTGAGAAGGTAACAGTCCTGGGATGGAGGTCTGTACCTCCTTTCTGACCACTGTGCGTCTCTCAGCAAAGAAAGAGGCCTTTTCGCCCCTGACTATCCTGAGGGTAATTTGCTGGCACGTATAGGCATTCTATTAGATCTGCCCGATTTCCTAGAGGTTGATGCTGCATGAGTCGGTGCAGTGTTTTGCTATCATGAAGCACAGGAGCTTTTTGGTTAAAGGTCCTGTCTTTCTTAAGTCATGTCCATCATGCCCAATACTTACAGACGTTGGTGGTTCAGGGTGATCGCTGGCCTTCACAGCGCCTTTCATGGCAGTGTCCCGTATGGCCGATTCACCCCGCCACTTTGTCCTACCTTGCCTTGAGTGGGTGGATTGATCCTCATGCCGTCTGCCACTCCATTCCCCGCTGGGACGCCACTGGAAGACATCATCTGGCGCCCGGAAGTGATGTGGGAATGATGCGGGATGCGACGGCGGGAGCCCCGCTGAGGGGAAGGGGCTCAGAGTCCCGAAGCAGCGCTCCACGGGATGCCTGGTGGAGAACCCCCCCTTAGGGGGGTGCTGCCCCGGACCATCTGATGGGAGGATTTGGCGTTTGGACCCCGAACCCCCTGGCCCGTTGGTAAGCTTCTTCTTCTTGCTGGATGCCGCAGCTATCTTCCTCCGCAGTGCTCTCGTGCCTGTCCTTACAGGGACAGGAAAAACACTGGAGTGTGGGAGTGGAAGGGGACCTTTTAACCTCTCGTGCATTTCCTGTCCCTATAAGGATGAAGGAAGGACAACCTCCATGGTGCTGTCAGGAGGGACATTCTGGAAATATATATTACTTCTATGATTAGTAAGACCAGAAATTTTATGTTTAATGCAAATGTCAAACCGTCAACACATGTGCAGGCTTGGACTGGACCACAGGAGAACAGGGGAATCCCTGGGTGGGCCCCTTGTGCAGGAGTAAGCTACTTAGCCGTCTCTCCCCTCCACCATGACCAGCTTTTGGCCCAATACATTTGATTTTCTAAATACAGACAAAAGCATCATCATCATTCATTTAACAATCTACTGCTGTGTGGGAACTAGACTATGTAAGAATTTTAAGTTTTATAGTATTGCCACAAATGGTTGACACGCTGCATGAGGTCACTGTTACTACTGTGAGCCCTTTCGGGGACATATGTGGACACTAATAATTTTAAAAGTTCTACCTTGTGTGGTACAGTGAAGGGTGTTTTACTGGATGGGAGATATGTTTCTCCCAGCAGATTAATGTTTGGCCGGGTTTTTTCCTAAAGACAGGACCTGCGATGATGTCAGGGTCACGTGATCAGCCCATGTGATGTCTATCTCATTGGTGGGAGGGGTTGGGCCCTATGTAATGGAGGTTGGTAATTGCCACAGGGAGTGTGTGTTTCTGGAAGCTACAGGAACTTGGCTGGACTCAGCCTGAAACTTGTATACAGGTCCCCATGCTGCAGGACTACAGCAGCAAGACTCGGAAGAACCCCAGGAATGGCACCTGGCGGATGCCGCAGGACCTGGCAGCCGCTTAGTTAAGCCCGTCCTATGCAAGGGGTGAGTCTGGGACCAGTGGCTCTCCAAGCTGGAGTATGTGTATGGTTTTTTCTTATGTTCTGTTAACCTGCTGGTTACTAAGTGACATTAAACCACTGAAACTGGACTTTATGCCTGTGTGTTGCCTCGATACTGCCGCCCTGCCATTACCTACCAGAGTGAATGCCTACACTTGGCACAAACAAATATTTTGGGGCCGATAGGAGCACTTTCCTTAGCTCAGTTACTTTGGGGGACTAATACTATCTGACGCTGCTTGGCAGTTTAGGGATGCTCTAGTTAAGTTAATTATTTTAGGGGACACCATGTGAGCACTTATCTTTAGGGCAAGCTGATAGGCACTACAGGGGCATTCTGGTTGTACAATTAATTCCATTACTTAAGGGGGTTTTACACATAGCGATATCGATATCTGACCGGCTCCCCCCGCTGTCTGTCGCTGATCGCGCAGCTCCATTTCTTGACGGGCGCTTCCTGCTGGCGCCGTCGAGCGACGCATGGACGCGAGCAGGAGGATGTCAGGATCGCCTCGTCTGAAAGGTAAGTAATGACCGCTGTATCGCTGCTGCATCGCTGTGAGATCTGCCTGTGTGGCAGCTCACAAGCGACCATTTAGTGATACACCAACAATCCTGTCCAGGTCGTATCGTGGTCGGGATCGCTGGTGCATCGCTAAATGTAAAGGGCCTTTAGTGTTACTAAATAAAGAGAAAATATGCAGAGTGCAATTATTTTTTAACTTGCTACAGTTACTTGTGAGGTGCATGAGCGGTACACAGCTATTTTCTGTGGGGAATAATCAAAATTGAAAAGCCTAGGCAAAAGAAAGCTTCAATACTAAATCATCCAAATAGAAAAGGGAAGCCATATTCAAAATATAAAAATATACATTCTTTATTGAGATATAATTAAAATCACAAGCAAAAAACAAATGAAAATATAAAAAGTGGGTACTGTAAAAATCACCACAACAAGAGGTAAGATAAAGTAGAATGACGAGATAATATATATCCTTCTTGAAAGATACTGATCCAAATATAGATAAATATATACTCATTCAAAGACATGCCAAGATTTTAAATATAAACAATAAATGCAAAAGTGCAAATGTGCAAGGAATAGCATGAAAAGGCATGGTAAAGGAATGAAATATCAATTTGACCAATGTGTACCTATGCAAAATGCGGCAAAAAGTGATGAAGTGGACAGTATATTACCTCAAGTGGTGGGCAGGAGGGTCCCCGACGCGCGTTTCGCGGCTGCTTTCTCACGCGCCCCTTGAGAAAGCAGCCGCGAAACGCGTGTCGGGGACCCTCCTGCCCACCACTTGAGGTAATATACTGTCCACTTCATCTCTTTTTGCCGCATTTTGCATAGGTACACATTGGTCAAATTGATATTTCATTCCTTTACCATGCCTTTTCATGCTATTCCTTGCACATTTGCACTTTTGCATTTATTGTTTATATTTAAAATCTTGGCATGTCTTTGAATGAGTATATATTTATCTATATTTGGATCAGTATCTTTCAAGAAGGATATATATTATCTCGTCATTCTACTTTATCTTACCTCTTGTTGTGGTGATTTTTACAGTACCCACTTTTTATATTTTCATTTGTTTTTTGCTTGTGATTTTAATTATATCTCAATAAAGAATGTATATTTTTATATTTTGAATATGGCTTCCCTTTTCTATTTGGATGATATTTTCTGTGGGGAGCAGCATGTGGAAGCCATTACAGTGGAGGTCAATGTGCTTACAACTATTTCAGCAGCACCATCTGTGTAGAGATCACTATTATTTCGGTAACAGTGCCTCTAGGGGTACTAAGCACCACAGTAATAACTTTACCAGTAGTATGACACCCGTAGGGAATCAGGACAGGGAGTGTCATGATCCAGGTCGGATCTGACAGTTTAAATGCACAAAGTAACCTTTTTTTCTCCTTTGGCTGTGTGCCAAAGGTGGTTTTGCCCCCGATGGCCATTAGGGTCATTGCACTGTGGTGATTTCAGGTAGTTTTCCCCCCGGTGGCCATTAGAGTCATTGCACTTCTGGTTACCTTAGTTTGTGCACGTGATTATGTAACAGGTGTGACTGCTCTATAAAAGAGTATCAGGTGTGTTAATCACTATTGGTGATTAGTCCTCAGTTACATGCAAGCCTGGGTGAAGGATGGAGCTGAAAGAGTCCCGGGCAGCTCAGTGGGAGTCCTGGAGTGGCAGCTATGGTGTCTGCGAGGAGGGCTGGCATGGCTTGGTGGAGTTGCAGCTATGGTGTCAGCAAGGAGTTCTTGCATGGCTTGGTTTAGTGGCAGCTATGGTGTAGAGCTGCACTCATGATGCTGGATTCGGTTGCTAGAAAGCTGGACTCAACATGCTGGACTCTGTTTGCTCCGAGGCTGCGCAATGGTGTTGGACCCGGTCGGAGGAAAAGATGCACGCAGGTGTTGGGCTCTGTTGCTGGGAGCGTAAGCAACAGAGCAAAGCTAAGTGGTGTTCCCGTTTTTTCACTTTTCCTTATGTGTGTTTATTGCAGGGGTGGGATTAGTTTCCGCACCAACCAATTCCCTAGTGAGGGTTTAGGTTATAGGCGGTTCATTCCCAACTTTGCAACCCTGTCCGCGCCTTTAACAGATTGCTTAAAAGGGAAAAGCCGGATTACTTACCGGTAATGCTCTTTTAATGAGTCCACGACAGCACCCACTGGAGGTATCGGATCCGCCCATTTGGAACAGGAAACCCTACAGGAAAGATAAAAGGGGCGGTCCGCCTTTCCTCCTCAGTTTACGTTTCAGAGTACCAGAAGGACCGCCAAGGATTAGGCAATGTTCTCTTATTTTAACATCTTTCTTATCCATTATTTGGTTGATATACTTTAACTATTAATATCTTTAGGGAGGGAAGTGAGCGGGTGCTGTCGTGGACTCATTAAAAGAGCATTACCGGTAAGTAATCCGGCTTTTTACTCTTCGCCACGACAGCACCCACTGGAGAGATTCCAGAGACCATCACCTGGGTGGGACCACTGTGCCAAGGACAGTCCTGCCAAAGCTTAAGTCAGAGGCTGATGAAAGATCAAGTCTATAGTGGTTATAGAACGTAGAAGGGGATGACCAAACTGCCGCCTTACATATAGTTTCAATCGGAACATCTCCCTTTTCCACCCAAGAAGTTGCCATTGCCCTGGTGGAATGCGCCCTGATGTTCCCTGGAGGATCTTCGTTTTTTGCGGAGTAGGCTAAACGAATGGCTTCTCTGATCCACCGGGAAATGGTGCTCTTCGTGACTCCATACCCCTTCTTACAGCCCTGAAATGAAACCAATAGGGCCCTACTCTGCCTCCAACTGTTGGACCTCTCAATATATTTTAGGACAGTTCTTTTGACGTCCAGAGTATGGAACTTCTGCTCTTCCGGAGTAGAGGGATTTATATAGAAGGTTGGGAGGAGTATCTCCTGAGATCTATGGTATTTTGTTGCCACTTTTGGCAGGTAGGCAGGGTCTGGTTTTAATACCAATCTGTCTTGGTATTCTTGAAAAAAAGGTGGATCTATTGACAAGGCCTGGATATCACCCACTCTTCTAGCTGAGGTCAGTGCTACCAAGAGGGCCATTTTAAGTGCTAAGTGTTTGAAGGGTATTGTGTCGATCGGCTCAAAGGGGTCTACCGTTAGGGCGTCTAAGACCAGATTTAGATCCCATGTAGAGACGGAGGGTATGTGGATTGGAGCTATTCGTTCACATGCTGTAATGAATCGAGTTATCCACTTGTTGCCTGCTATATTATGGCCATATAGTGCTCCTAATGCCGATATTTGTACCCTTAGCGTATTTACTGCTAAGCCTAAGTCTTTCCCTTTCTGCAGAAATTCTAAGATTGGGATTATTGGAACTTCTGCTGTATGAGGTACTGTATGGAATTGAAGAAATTTTTTCCATATTCTAGTGTAAATTTGGGTTGTGGACTGTTTTCTACTTTGTAGTAGTGTAGTAATTAAAGACTCAGAGAATCCTCTTGTCCTCAATAACTGCCTCTCAAATTCCACGCCGTCAAGTGCAAGCTGACCACTTGAGGGTGGAAAAAGGGGCCTTGGGAGAGTAGGTTGGGAGTCGAAGGAAGGACCCAAGGATCTGTTATTGACATAATCTGCAGCCACGAAAACCACGGTCTTTTTGGCCAGAACGGTGCTATTAAGATTATCCTTGCTTTGTCGTCTCTGATCTTCCGAATTACTTGAGGTAGGAGGATCAATGGAGGGAACGCATACGCCAGGTTGAAATTCCATGGAGCTAGAAGGGCGTCTAGTATGTCTGAGTGGTCTGATGGAGATAGGGAGGCAAATGTTTTTATCTGCCTGTTCTCCTTTGTGGCGAAAAGGTCCACCTCGGCTTGTCCCCATAGGGCTACTATGTCCCTGAAGACCTTCTGATTGAGGCGCCACTCTCCTTGCCGCAGAGTGTGTCGGCTTAGGAAGTCTGCCTTTTGATTGCTCTCACCTCTGATATGAAGGGCCGAGAGGGACAAAAAATAGTTTTCTGCTAAGTTTAAAATTCTTGCCGCTGAAGACATTAGAGTCTCTGATCGAGTTCCTCCTTGTCTGTTTATATAGGCCACGGTGGTGGTATTGTCCGATAGGATCCTGACATGCTTCTGTTGGAGCTGCGGAAGGAAGTTGTATAGAGCATAGAACACTGCAGTCAGTTCTTTTAAATTGGATGAGTATTCGCATTCCTCTCTATTCCACCTTCCCTGATGAAACTCATTCTCCATGTGGGCTCCCCAGCCCTGGGGACTGGCATCGGTGGTTACGATACAGGATGGAACTATAACCCATGGAACTCCTGAACATAAATGGTCATCATCTAACCACCACTCTAGAGAAGTCAAGACTTCTTGTGACAGGGTTATTTTGCTCTGTAAATGCCCACTATGTCGCTTATCCTCCTGGAGGATCTGGTGTTGTAGTGTACGGACATGGTGCTGGGCCCACCGGACTGCCGGGGTGCAAGAATTAAGTGATCCTAATAGTGACATTGCTCCTCTCAAGGACACCCGTGGTCTATCTATAGCTGCTCGTATTTTTTGTTTCGTGAGGGTGATTTTTACCTGAGGTAGTAGACATCTCTGGGTCAAGGAATCTAGTTGAAATCCTAGAAATGTCTGGAGAGATTGTGGATCGAGTCTGGACTTTTGGATATTGATGATCCAGCCAAGGCTCTGAAAAGACGAGATTGCGTCAGTCACGCGTTCGGTACATTGTTTGACTGAATTCCCAATTATTAGGAAGTCGTCTAAATATGGCACGATCAGTGTGTCCTTTTGGTGAAGGTAGGCCATCACTTCTGCCATCACCTTGGTAAATATTCTTGGTGCCGTGGAAAGCCCGAAGGGCATGGCCACGTATTGGAAATGACGAATCCTGCCCTCGACTTCCACTGCGACTCTTAGGTATTTCTGGAATCTATTGTGAATAGGGAGATGATAATAAGCATCTTTTAAATCAATCCCTGCCATTACGCAATTTGGGAACAGAAGCTTTATAGTGGATCTAATTGATTCCATTTTGAAGTTATAATTTTTTATAAATGAATTAAGCTTCTTTAAATTAATAATGGTTCTAAACGTACCGTCTGGTTTAGAAACCAAAAACAGGGGAGAATAAAAGCCTCTACCCTCTTGTCCCTCAGGGACGTCAACTAAAACTTTTTTAGCTAGTAGGACTCGAATCTCGTCTTCGAGAGCCTTTTGCTGAACTGAGGAATTAAGGCGAGTTATAACAAAGAATTCATAAGGGATCTGAAGGAATTCAATCTTTATTCCTTCCCTGATTATGTTCAAAATCCATGGGCTTAACGTAATTTGTTCCCATTTGGTAACAAAAAATTTTAATCTACCCCCAACTGGTGGGTCTAAACTCTTAATTTTTATCTCTCCTATATGTTGGCCCTCTGAAGATGGTACCCTTCTGCTTTTCGTCTTTCGTGGCCCATCTATTCGTTCTGTCCGACTGTCTTCTTCTCCCGAATGGCCGTCTCTTAAAGGTTTTCCTATAAAACGGAATGGGAGAATCACTGAAGGCCTTTTTCCTCTCTTTTGCCTTGGCGAGAATTTCGTCTAAGGCTTTTCCGAAGAGGAACTCACCCTCGCATGGGGTTGCACTAATTTTGGATTTTGATTGTGCGTCCCCTTTCCAGCTTTTTATCCACAGCGCGCGTCTGGCGTTATTCACCAGGGCTGCCGACCTCGCTGCCAGTCTTAGGGTGTCCGCTGAAGCATCTGCCATAAAGGCAGCTGCACCTCTTATCAACGGGATGGCTGCACGCAGTTTCTCCCTTGACATTCTTTGTTCGATCTGCTGATCTAATTGATCTAGCCATACCAGCATTGATCTAGCAGTACATGTGCTGGCTATTGCGGGTTTGAATACCCCGGTGGTGGACTCCCAGGACCTTTTGAGCGAAGATTCTGCCTTTCGGTCTAATGGGTCTGCTAACAATCCTGCGTCCTCGACCGGGATCGAGGTCTGTTTGGAAGTGGAGGCTATGACGGCATCCACCTTTGGTATTTTAGTCCATTTCAATAGGTCTTCATCAGTGAACGGATACTTCCGTTTTGAGGCTGATGGGAGAAAACCTCTCTGGTCGTGCTTTTCCCACTCTCTTTTGATGAGGTCCTTAATTGCCGGTATCACCGGAAATGATCTCCTCTTTTTTTCTGCCAATCCCGCAAACATAATGTCCTGCGTGGTTTGGGCTCCCCTTTCCTCTTCACACCCCATAGTATTTCTAACCGCTTTTACTAGGTTATCTACGCTGTCCAGTGGAAAACATGCGCGTCCTTCCATCTCCGAGGATGACAATGAGGACGTGGATGCGGAGCCTGAGTTTAACTCCTGTTCTTCCTCTGACTCTGAACTAACAACGACCTGTTTCTTATGACTGGACTCTGAGGGAGTGCTGGCGCGGTTGATGGCTTGTATCTCCTCCCTAATTATGGCTCGGATATCTTTAGAAGATATCGTCGACCCCTGCCTGGTCTCTTTCATGCATTGTTTGCAGAGTTTTTTGGGGTAGGAGTCAGGGAGAGGCTCTGAACATAATGCGCATTCTTTATGTTTAATTTTTTCTTTTTTCTTTGACTGAAGTGGGAGGTCAAAGGAAAAGAGAGGGGGGGGGAGAGGTTAGCTTAATAGGTAGAGTATATACTTTGCACACTCACCCAGTGAAGCTTAATACCGGGTCGGATGGCTGAGACGGTCTGGATCGGGTTTCTGCTGCCTCGCTCCTGCGGGCAGTCTCTGTCCTGGCGCTGCGGTCCCTGGTGGAATTGCCCCCAGCTGAATCCCCTGCTGGGGCCTGCGACTCCGTGGGGGACGACATGGTTCCATCGTTGCAGCGCTGTTTTATCTTCACTCCTGTCGTGCCCCCGGAAGTCGCCCTGTGTCAGGGCGCATGCGCCGCGTCATCGCCATCCTACCCCGGAAGTTCAACCATTACTTCCGGGGTATAGGAGCGTCGGGCGCCGGCTGGCTCCTGCACCACCGCTACTCACACGCGTGGTTCGCGCGTTCATGGCTTCACCTCCCACACTGTATCACCACCGAAGGGGGGGGGGTGTTCTGCCTCCGGATGCCAGACCGGTCCGCTCCCTGGTAAGACCGGGCGGCCCTCCCCGGACCCGGTCATCACCATTATGCCACCAGACGAGGGGGGAACCGTCAAACGGAATCTCCCCCGACGCTGCTTCCGGACCGCAGCCCCTGCCGTTCCCGAGGAGACCGCACAGGCGGATGCATGGCCCAGGTAAGATCCTGCAGGATCCTGCTCCATTTGGAACAGGAAACCAAAACTGAGGAGGAAAGGCGGACCGCCCCTTTTATCTTTCCTGTAGGGTTTCCTGTTCCAAATGGGCGGATCCGATACCTCCAGTGGGTGCTGTCGTGGCGAAGAGTAAAAAAATCTGTGATGGTCGACTGGAATGATCAGTTAGAGGAGGCCTTTACAAAGTTAAAATGGGCACTGTGTGGTACACCAGTCCTGATCACTCCAAATTTCAAAAAAGAATTTGTTGTGCAGACTGATGCCTCTGAGATAGGGCTCGGTGCCGTGCTGTTTCAGGAAGTTAACGGGGAAGAGCATCCCGTTAGTTTCCTAAGCCGGAAGCTTACCCCAGCTGAAACCCGATACAGTATTGTGGAGAGAGAGTGCCTGGCCATCAAGTGGGCACTGGAGTCATTGCGCTACTACTTGCTGGGGAGAACATTTCGGTTGGTGACAGATCATTCCCCTCTTACGTGGATGAGTCAAGCTAAGTAGAGGAATGCCCGAGTCACCAGGTGGTTCCTGTCCCTGCAAAATTTTAAATTTTCAGTGGAACATCGTGCAGGCAGACTACAGGGGAATGTAGATGCCCTGTCCAGAGTTCACTGTATGTCATGTGACCACCCCCTTAGGGTTGAACATAGAGGGGAGGTATGTGGTACAGTAAAGGGTGTTTTACTGGATGGGAGATATGTTTCTCCCAGCAGATTAATGTTTGGCCGGGTTTTTTCCTAAAGGCAGGACCTGCGATGTCAGAGTCACGTGATTAGCCCATGTGATGTCTATCTCACTGGCGGGAGGGGTTGGGCCCTATGTAATGGAGGTTGGTAATTGCCACAGGGAGAGTGTGTTTCTGGAAGCTACAGGAACTTGGCTGGACTCAGTCTGAAACTTGTATACAGGATCCCCATGCTGCAGGACTATATCGTGGTCGGGATTGCTGGTGCATCGCTAAATGTAAAGGGGCCTTTAGTGTTACTAAATAAAGAGAAAATATGCAGAGTGCAATTATTTTTTAACTTGCTACAGTTACTTGTGAGGTGCGTGAGCTGTACACAGCTATTTTCTGTGGGGAGCAGCATGTGGAAGCCATTACAGTGGAGGTCATTGTGCTTACAACTCTTTCAGAAGCACCATCTGTGTAGAGGTCACTATTATTTCGGCAACAGTGCCTCTAGGGGTACTATGCGCCACAGTAATAGCTTTACCAGTAGTATGACGCCTGTAGGGAATCAGGATGGGGAGTGTCATGATCCAGGTCGGATCTGAAAGTTTAAATGCACAAAGTAACTTTTTTTTTCCTTTGGCTGTCTGCCAAAGGTGGTTTTCCCCCCGGTGGCCATTAGGGTCATTGCACTCTACTTACCTTAGTTTGTGCACGTGATTATGTAACAGGTGTGATTGCTCTATAAAAGAGTATCAGGTGTGTTAATCACTGTTGGTGATTAGTCCTAAGTTACATGCAAGCCTGGGTGAAGGATGGAGCTGACAGAGAGTCCCGGGCAGCTCAGTGAGAGTCCTGGAGTGGCAGCTATGGTGTCAGCAAGGAGTTCTTGCATGGCTTGGTGGAGTGGCAGCTATGGTGTAGAGCTGCACTCATGATGCTGGATTTGGTTGCTGGAAAGCTGGACTCAGTTTTCTGGACAGCTGCATGCGAGTGGTGGACTCCGAGGCTGCGCAATGGTGTTGGACCCGGTTGGAGGAAAAGATGCACGCAGGTGGTGGGCTGTGTTGCTGGGAGCGTAAGCAACAGAGCAAAGCTAAGTGGTGTTCCCCTGTTTTGTCACTTTTCCTTATGTGTGTTTAGTGCAGTGGTGGGATTAGTTTCCGCATCGACCAATTCCCCAGTGAGGGTTTAGGTGCAGGGCGAGTCAGGGTTTGTAGGTATCCTGAGCGGCGCCCGGTGCGGAACCGACCTAGGGAACGTTAGGAGTGTAGAGACACTGACTCAGGGGAGTGCAGGAGGTCTCCACTTCCCCATCGCAGGGCCACCATAGTTATTGTTACCCAGGTTTTCCCTTATTGTTTAAATTCGCCTTACTGGAGGCGGGGTTTCCAGATTTACGTGTTACGTGTATTACCTAAATTCGCCTGTTGGAGGCGGCGTATCCAGCTGCACGTGTTAGTATTTAAATTTGCCCCACTGGAGGCGGTGTATCCAGGGTCACGCGTGTCATCTAAATCCGCCCTGCTGGGGGTGCTGTGTCCAGCCGCGCATGACCGTGACAGGGAGTTTGTGTTCTAGGAGGATAGAGGAACCAGGACTGCTTAAAGGGAATCTGTCACCCCTTTTTTGAGAAATCATATAATGATATCATTCAATCGTGGGTCACATAAGGATTCTCTTAGTACTTTTGCTTCCCCCTGACCCCGCACCTTTCATGCATAAATACCTTTTTTATATCGATTCAGATGTATGTAAACTGCCGCTGTCCGATCTGCTGGGCGGGGCTTATTTACCTGCTCCCCCCTCCCTGTCTTGCTCAACGCATTTCTTCTTGCGTAGAGCAAGACAAGGAGGGGGGAGGGAGCAGGTGAATAAGCCCCGCCCAGCAGACCGGACAGCGGCAGTTTACATACATCTGAACCGATATAAAAAAGGTATTTGTGCATGAAAGGTGCGGGGTCAGGGCGGAGCAAAAGTACTAAGAGAATCCTTATGTGACACACAATTGAATGATATCATTATATAATATCTCAAAAAAGGGGTGACAGATTCCCTTTAAGGAAAGCTGTGGTTGGATGAAGCATTCCATCTGGCACACAATACTATGACTACAGTACATAGGAAAACTCAGATTATATTTTACTATTCATTTTTACACTTAGCAAACAAAATCTTTAGGACAGCATACATATTTATAGAGGTGGCCTCAGGCCTGGGTAACCAAACCACCACATGCAATAGCCATGGAATTACTCCCAACAATCTAATATATAAAGCTCAATGTGTGTGTGTGTGTGTGTGTGTGTGTGTGTGTCCGGGATTGGCATCCGCACCATCGCAGCTACAGCTAAAAAAATTTGGCACAGTCACATGTCTGGGCCCCGAGAGCGTCATAGGCTATGTTGTGAGGCACAATTTTAACCCCGGGCGTTCCAATTCAACAAACAATTTTGCCCCTATCTACATAATGGGGGAAAAGTGAAAGGAAAAGTGTTGGAGGCAAATTGACAGCTGCCAGATGTGAACAAGGGGGACTGAAAGAATGAGAGCGATGGCGCCAAACAGTATATACCGTACAGTTGCTAAGGTGGGGCCCTGACATGGGATACTCACCACACACGGGGATATGAACACACACACAAAATGCGCCACACACTACCACATGCTTTAACACATATACCACCCTCAGCACACATTTCACCACACATACACCAACCTTGCCACATAAAAGTCGAAAGACAAAAGTCGCCACTCAAAACTCGCCACGCTGTCCCAGAGCTGTCTAAAAGATGAAAAATGAGCAGTGATTGGTTGCTACAGGATAGGATTAGATACACGGCTCAGCAGTCAGTATCACACAGGATAGGATTAGATACACAGTTCAGCAGTCAGTATCACACAGGATAGGGTTAGATACACGGCTGAGCAGTCAGTAACACATAATAGGATTAGATACACGGCTGAGCAGACATTATGACACAGGATAGGGTAAGATACACAGCTCAGCAGAAAGTATCACACTGGAGAGGATTAGGTACACAGCTCAGCAGACATTATCACACAGGTTGGATTAGATACACAGCTCAGAAACAGGATGAGCCAAAGGAGAGGACATTTTCATTCCAAGAATTCCACTCATTCCATCTGATTTGTTTTTTTATTATAACCCCTTAGTGACAGAGCCATTTTGCAGCTTAATGACCGGGCCAATCTTTACAATTCTGACCACTGTCTCTTTATAAGGCTATAACTTTGGAACGCTTTAACGGATCCCGCTGATTCTGAGACTGTTTTTTCGTCACATATTGTACTTTATGTTAGTGGTAACATTTCTTCGATATGACTGGTGTTTATTTATGAAAAAAAAACGAAATATGGCGACAATTTTTAAAATTTTGCAATTTTCAAACTTTTAATTTTTATGCCCTTAAATCAGAGAGATGTGTCATGCAAATTTCTTAATAAATAACATTTTCCACATGTCTACTTTACATCAGCACAATTTTGGAAACATATTTTTTTTTGTTAGGAAGTTATAGGGGTTAAAAGTTGGGCAGCGATTTCTCATTTTTACAACAAAATTTACAAAACCATTTTTTTTCAGGACCACATCATATTTAAAGTCATTTTGAGGGGTGTACATGGCAGAAAATACCCAAAAGTGACTCCATTCTAAAAACTGGACCCCTCAATGTGCTCAAAACTACATTCAAGAAGTTTATTAACTCTTTTCGTTCTTCACAGGAACTGAAGCAATGTGGAAGGGAAAAGTTAACATTTAACTTTTTTTTGCAAAAAAATTAATTTAGACCAATTTTTTTTTTATTTTCACAAGTGTTAGAAAAGAAAATGAACCAAAAAATTTGTTGTGCAATTTCTCCTGAATTCGCCGATACCACATATGTGGGGGTAAACCACTTTTTGGGCGCACGGCAGGGATTGGAACGTAAGGAGCGCCGTTTGACTTTTTCAACGCAGAATTGACTGGATTTGAGATCAGACGCCATGTTGCATTTAGAGAGCCTCTGATGTGCCTAAACAGTGGAAACCCCCCACAAGTGACCCCACTTTGGAAACTAGACCCCCAAAGGAACTTATCTGGATGTGTGATGAGCACTTGCAACCCCCAAGTGCTTCACAGAAGTTTATAACGTACAGCCGTAAAAATAAAAAATCATTTTTTTTTTCACAAAAATGATGTTTTTGCTCCCAATTTTTTATTTTACCAAGGGTAGTAAGAGGAATTGGACCCCAAAAGTTATTGTGCAATTTGTCCTGAGTATGCTGATATTCCATATGTGGGGGTAAACCACTTTTTGGGCGCATGGCAGGGATTGGAACGGAAGGAGCGCCGTTTGACTTTTTCATTGCAGAATTGGCTGGAATTAAGATTGGACGCCATGTCGCGTTTGGAGATGCCCTGATGTGCCTGAACATTGGAAACCCCCCACAAGTGACCCCATTTTGGAAACTAGACACCGTAAGGAACTTATCTAGATGTGTGGTGAGCACTTTGAACCCCAAAGTGCTTCACAGAAGTTTATAACGCAGAGCAGTGAAAATAAAAAATAATTTTCTTTTTCTCAAAAATGATCTCTTAACCCGCTATTTTTTATTTTCCCAAGGGTAACAGGAGAAATTGGACCACAAAAGTAGTTGTGCAATTTGTCCTGAGTACGCTGATACCCCATATGTGGGGGGGAAACACTGTTTGGGCGCATGGGAGAGCCTGGAAGGGAAGGACCATTTTGGAATGCAGACTTTGATGGAATGTTCTGGGGGCGTCATGTTGCGTTTGCAGAGGCCCTGATGTGCCTAAACAGTAGAAACCCAACACAAATGACCCTATTTTGGAAACTAGACCCCCCCAAGGAGCTTATCTAGATGTGTGGTGAGCACTTTGAACCCCCAAGTGCTTCACAGAAGTTTATAAACGCAGAGCCGTGAAAATAAAAAATCATTCTAAGGCTAGTTTCACACTAGCGTACGCGCGAGGTGCGGAGGGCTGCAGACTCTCTCTGCAGCTCCGCCCACAGCTGCACCTCCTCCCGTAAGCTCTTCCTACTTCGGCATGCGTACCCTATCTTTTGCATTAGGTATGCAGGCTGTGCCGATGTATGCGGATGCCTCCGCATGCGTCATTTTGACGGTGCGGCGACCCGCGTCGAACGCAACATGTTGCATTTTGGTGTGGTCACCGCAACGTCAAAATGACACATGCGGAGGCATCCGCATACATCGGCACGGCCTGCATACCCAATGCAAAAGATAGGGTACGCATGCCGAGGTAGGCGGAGCTGACGGGAGGAGCTGCGGCCGTGGACGGAGCTGCACAGAGGAAGTCTGCAGCCCTCCGCACCTCGGGCATACGCTAGTGTGAAACTAGCCTTACCCTAACCCTAATTCTAAGGGTGTGAGCACACGTTGCGGATTCTGCTGTGGATCCGCAGCGGATTTGGCCCTGCGGATCAGCAGCAGTTTCTGCTGCGTTGTACAGTTTTTTCATTTTCTATGGAAAATGAAAAATGCAATGCACACGCTGCGGATTTTTCTGTGCAGATTTGCTGTGGTTTGAAATCCGCCACGTCACTTCTTTATGCAGAATTCGCAGCGGTTTGACACCTGCTCCATTACAGGTGTCAAACCGCAGGGGAAAAATGCAGGCTAATCTGCAATCCGCAGGTAAAATGCAGGTTATTTGACCTGCGGATTTACCTGCGGATTTAGCCAAATCTACACGGAAAAATCTGCAGCAGAATCCGCAGTGTGTGCACACACCCTAACCCTAAGGGTGTGTGCACACGCTGCGCAATGCTCTGCGGATTTTTCCCCGCGGATTTGAGAAAAACCGCAGGTAAATCCGCAGGTCAAAAGACCTGAGGATTATCTGCAGTTTTTCTGCGGTTTTGCCTGCGGATTTCCCCTGCGGTTTGACACCCTGTCTTTGAGCAGGTGCCAAACCGCAGCAGAATCCGCACAAAGAATTGACATGCTGCGGATTTGAAACCGCAGCAAATCCACGCAGAAAAATCTGCAGCATGTGCACTGCGGATTTAATTTTAGATAGATTAGAATAGTACTGTACACCGCAGCAGAAACTGCTGCGGATCCGCAGGACAAAATCTGCTGCAGATCCGCAGCAAAATCTGCAGCGTGTGCACACACCCTAATTCTAACCCTAACCCCAACCCTAGCCCTAATGAAAAATTTGAAAAAAAAGAAAAAAAATTTTATTATGTATCAGAGTGTGTGTGTGTGTTTTTTTTTTACTTTTTTTTTTATTTTGATCACTGTGATACTTTATCACAGTGATCAAAATAAATGTATGGAATCTGCCGTTTGGCAGATTCCAGGCAGGGGCGCACTGTGCATGAGCCGCCCGCCATTTTCCAAGATGGCGGCGCCCGACGGAGCCCAGGACCACCGGAGGGGACCCAGGACCATCGGTGAATATAAGGGGGGGATCATGGACCATATTTCTCTCTCCTCTTATGTGCGATCACATCAGAGGGAGAGAAATTTAATTGAAAATCGCGTCTTTTTTTTCTTGTGGTCGCCGTTAGGGTTAATAACGGCGATCGCAAAAACGGGGTTGGTAAAATCCGACCCGATTCATGTTCTCTGGGGTCTCGGCTACCCCCGGCAGCCGAGACCCCGGAGAAAATCCGACACTGGGGGGGCGCTATTCACTTAAATCACAGCGCCGTTAATTAAGGGCGCTGTGGTTTATGTACCCTTAATGACCACCGTTAAAAGGCGTATCGGCGGTCGTTAAGGGGTTAAACGCCTCCAGTTGCCAGTTCAACTGCTATTTGCAATGTCCATTAACAATGCTCAGGGACAGTCCTTGAAAGTAGTAGGGATAGATTTAAGTAGTAGGGATCGATTTGCAAACTGCATGCTTTTCTCATGGTCAACTTTACGTGATCTGTTCAAGAGTTGGAACTGTCAAAAATCTGTTCATCTTTGCACCGAAAGGAAAAACCAAAAATGTTGTTTATCAAAAGGCTCTTGAATGAGTTGAAAATAAAATACTATCAATACTCGGGTAATCATTTAGTTAATTTGTGTTGCAAATCTGTAGTGTTGAATATATTATGTGAAATGTTTTTATGTGCAATATAATCATTATAATTTGTTATAACTAACCACAGTTGGTTACTATGCCCAGGCAACACCGGGCTCTTCAGCTAGTATTGTATACAAACGAAAAAAATTGGAGTCCCAAATCCACCAAAGAGAAAAAATCAAGATCATTTTTATTTGACCAATAAATATAAGGCACCGAAACAATATACATGAGACAAAATCATAATATAGACAAAGTTTCAGTAAGACAAAGACTCGGGTGCAGCAAAACCACATGCAAACAAGCTTCACAACCTAGCAAGGTAAAGTAACAGGATATACAAATCCCAATAAAGTGACAGTGCTTCAAGTATACCCAGAATAGTAGATAAGAGATGGTAGGTGTAGTACAACTATAGGTAAGAACAATTAAACCAATGTGATTTGTAGTGTTTGCCGTGGTGATAATATGATTGGGATTATACTATACTATATACAGTCATATGTAAAAGTTTGGGCACCCCTATTAATGTTAACCTTTTTTCTTTATAACAATTTTGTTTTTTGCAACAGCTATTTCAGTTTCATATATTTAATAACTGATGGACTCAGTTATATTTCTGGATTCAAATGAGGTTTATTGTACTAACAGAAAATGTGCAATCTGCATTTAAACAAAATTTTACCGGTGCAAAAGTATGGGCACCCTTATCATTTTCTTGATTTGAACACTCCTAACTACTTTTTACTGACTTCCTGAAGCACTAAATTGGTTTTGTAACCTCATTGAGCTTTGAACTTCATAGCCAGGTGTATCAAATCATGAGAAAAGGTATTTAAAGTGGCCACTTGCAAGTAGTTCTCCTATTTGATTCTCCTATGAAGAGTGGCATCATGGGCTCCTCAAAACAACTCTCAAATGATCTGAAAACAAAGATTATTCAACATAGCTTTTCAGGGGAAGGATACAAAAAGTTGTCTCAGAGATTTAACCTGTCAGTTTCCACTGTGAGGAACATAGTAAGGAAATGGAAGAACACAGGTACAGTTCTTGTTAAGCCCAGAAGTGGCAGGCCAAGAAAAATATCAGAAAGGCAGAGAAGAAGAATGGTGAGAACAGTCAAGGACAATCCACAGACCACCTCCAAAGACCTGCAGCATTATCTTGCTGCAGATGGTGTCACTGTGCATCGGTCAACAATACAGCGCACTTTGCACAAGGAGAAGCTATATGGGAGAGTGATGCGAAAGAAGCCGTTTCTGCAAGCACGCCACAAACAGAGTGGCCTGAGGTATGCAAAAGCACATTTGGAAAAGCCAGTTACATTTTGGAAGAAGGTCCTGTGGACTGATGAAACAAAGATTGAGTTGTTTGGTTATACAAAAAGGCGTTATGCATGCGCTGTATTGTTGACCGATGCACAGTGACACCATCTGCAGCAAGATGATGCTGCAGGTCTTTGGAGGTGGTCTGTGGATTGTCCTTGACTGTTCTCACCATTCTTCTTCTCTGCCTTTCTGATATTTTTCTTGGCCTGCCACTTCTGGGCTTAACAAGAACTGTACCTGTGTTCTTCCATTTCCTTACTATGTTCCTCACAGTGGAAACTGACAGGTTAAATCTCTGAGACAACTTTTTGTATCCTTCCCCTGAAAAGCTATGTTGAATAATCTTTGTTTTCAGATCATTTGAGAGTTGTTTTGAGGAGCCCATGATGCCACTCTTCATAGGAGAATCAAATAGGAGAACTACTTGCAAGTGGCCACTTTAAATACCTTTTCTCATGATTTGATACACCTGGCTATGAAGTTCAAAGCTCAATGAGGTTACAAAACCAATTTAGTGCTTCAGGAAGTCAGTAAAAAGTAGTTAGGAGTGTTCAAATCAAGAAAATGATAAGGGTGCCCATACTTTTGCACCGGTCAAATTTTGTTTAAATGCAGATTGCACATTTTCTGTTAGTACAATAAACCTCATTTGAATCCAGAAATATAACTGAGTCCATCAGTTATTAGATATATGAAACTGAAATACCTGTTGCAAAAACCAAAATTGTTATAAAGAGAAAAGGTTAACATTAATAGGGGTGCCCAAACTTTTACATATGACTGTATTACACTTCTCACATTTAAATTGACACGACTATACCTACTATTCTGGGTATACTTGAAGCACTGTCACTTTATTGGGATTTGTATATCCTGTTACCTTATCTTGCTAGGTTGTGAAGCTTGTTTGCATGTGGTTTTGCTACACCTGAGTTTTTGTTTACTTAAACTTCATCTATGATATGATTTTGTCTCATGTATGTTGTTTCGGTGCCTTATATTTATTGGTCAAATAAAAAGTATCGGGGCGTGGCCTGAGCTGGCGATGGTGTAACACGCACGGCTCAGGATCTCTGAGGAGGCATCTCCTAAAGCGACAAATAAAGCAAAAGAAAATAGCTCTCTTCGATAACCCACGGAAGGATTGTTTTCTCGTTACTCAGAGGTACATTCTGATACCCTTGTCTGAGCTTTGGATATTAAAAAAAGACATTTTTGAAATCTGAGGCCTTTTCCTGCAAGGTGACACCATTTTGAACCGTGAGTGAAAAAATCCTTTACCTGCTCCCTCCATTATCCACCGGCTGTCCTTGTCCTCAGAAAAAGTATCTCCACGCTTGTCTACCACACTTTAAAGATTTTTATTGTCTTTTGGAGATATTTTTTTCCGCTGATTGGCGGAAGGATACAAAATAATCCCCACCCTGTGCCGAATTTGACAGGATTTCTCTCGTTGCATAATTAAAAGACATTGACTTTTTTTTTTTTAATCTCCTCTTGTCTGTTTTAGACCCTTTGGAAGTCCCAGGGTGTCCTAATTTAGCTATATTCCCGCTTTGTGCGAGGCTGCGGGAGCTATAACAGCTGTGGAGGGATCTCTTTCATCTCAATGTCCTATCTCAAGTACGCCATTTTCCTGTCATAACAGATCTGTGAGGCGGTAGGGCACAAAATAGTCCGTGATTTGTGCCTATTTCTATGTTACCTCCGCTCCCCACCGCTCCTGTGCGGCTCCACTGGGGTGATCTGCCTTTCTTCAGCGATGCCGTGTATCAGCTGCCGGCTCCCCTGTTGCATATTTTATGAGCGGGGGACTGACATCACTGAGCCCTGTGTGAAGACTAGCCGCCTGTCACGGCTGCATTTAAAGTCACAGGGAGTGCGTCTATATCGGCGCGCAGTTAATAAAGGATTTTACTGTATGCATCATACAATATTAAAAGTGCCATCTGATTCTGTGGTGTATCTCATTCCTCACGGTCCCTTTTATAAAAAGGCATAGGAAGACAAGAATTTTCTATATTTTTAACGTTTATTCAGCATAAACATCACCAATAATATCAATTCTCTCTAAAGGTGCTGTCACACTTAGAGATGCACCAGCGATCCCGACCAGCGATATGACGCGGTCAGGATCGCTGGTGCTTCGCTAAGTGGTCGCTAGTGAGCTGCCACACAGGCAGATCTCACTAGCGACATAGCAGCGGTCGGGGGTCGTTACTTACCTGTCAGACGAGGCGATCCTGACGTCCTCCCGCCCGCGTCCACGCGTCGCTTGTCACCACAGCAGGAAGCCCAGCAGGAAACTGACGACGAGAAAAGGTCCAGGACGTTCTCGCGCGATCACGATAACCAGCGGGGGAGCGGTCGGAGGTAAGTATCAGACATAGCGATATCGCTAGCAATATTGCTATAACGTCACAAAAACCAGTGACGTTATAGCGATATTGCTAGCGATATCACTTAGTGTGACAGGCCCTTAATATAATCCCTGCAAGGCAGGATTCAAAAAAGGGCACAAGATGAGTCACAAGGCTACTCCAGTGTCCAATTCAACGAAAGTGTCTAATACAACTCCTCAAAAAGCACAAAAATTTCAGGATTCTTACAATCCTCACTTTAAAGATCAAGTGGATATCGTTAACCCATTTAAGGCCAGATCTCCTCATAAAGAGGTCATGGATACATCTCTCTCAAAAAGGAAAAATCCTGGTAAAACTTCTGAAAAATTCACATCGCCAGCCGACGCTTCAAGTCCTGAGTCTGGAGATAATTCACCAAACTTTTAGCCGGAAAGGTCAAAATTTAAGATTGATAACACCAATCCTTCTCCTTTCCAAAATCTGGATGTTATATCCATACACTCTGTGGTGCTAATAAAAATATGGATATCTTATAGCCTACATATTGTAATATATTGATTAGTCCATATTGAAATTAACCTGTAATGTCAGGATTAGAAGGTCCCATATCCAGTACCAGAGTTCATGAGGTCAGACCTGCAATGGCTATTGAAATGCAGCCTGTGTGCTGAGTATACTGAAAGACAATGCTTGTTGAAACAGTATGTTTAATCTGGATTACTGGAAAGGATTAACCTTTGTGTACGTACTTGAATTTCAAGAGTAGTGAATGGTGCGGGTATATTGATAAAGCATTATCCTGATTTGCAGGCAAGTGAACCCTGTTGACAAACAGTGATAGATACTGAATACCTTCACTTGGGGGTGGTTGATGGAAAGAAGCTTTCCAACTAATTATGTGTGGTATTCTAATATAAGAGTTGTGTGGTATATTTTAGGACAATAGGAATAACAACCGTATAGATAATTAATATGCTGCTTGAACAAGGAAGTCTTGTGCTCAATAATAGTATGATGCTCGAAGACAAGAGAGACCAAAATGTTTTATGGTCTCATGTAGCAATGATTGTGCATGACATCCATAATCGAGGACCGATTGTGATACATATCTGACATGTATGAGTGTGTGTCTGAGTTACATAGGTATCCAGTTTTCAGAATAGGTGATTATGGAAGTCATGCTGCCCATCTTAGAGCATTATGCTATGAGCATGAAGAGTTAACTTTGTAACAAGCAACATATGTTGAACTTTGAACAATGACAGACAACTTTGACAAGTTGACTAGAGGCAAACAGAGTCTAGGTTATAATCAGTAGCAAAACAACCCTGATGCATTGTGCTATTGTTAAGAGGCATACTAATAGCAAACAAATCTCTGGTTGGTGCAAACACACTAAGAGGCTATAGCAAACAGACCTTGAAGTTTTGTGCAGTTCCAGATTCTGATGACTCAGCATACTGCACAGAGGGAATGTGGGAATATTGTGTATAAAAAGGTGGACCTGTGTCAGTGAGGTGGGGACATTTTCCAGCAGGGGATATTTCCAGAAGCTATCGTGGGTGCACAGTCTCTGTGATGACAAGACCAGAGCATTTCCTTCTCATTTGACACTGTGGTCCCTCCAGTGGAAAAGTGATGTTGCAATACTACTTGGTAATATATAGAATGGATACTTATTTCTCTATGTAAACAAGACAGGGTAATATTATATCTGCCATTCCATTAATTTGGTGTTTTATAATCATTTTATAATAAAATTGTGTTATATCCAAGTAGTAGCCTTCTTTAAACCCGTATCCGAACCTTATTGCTAAACAGTTGGCAATACACACTCTTACATGGATACTCTCGCCCAGAAAATCACGTCCAGTATGTCTCAATCATTTGAAAACCAAAATAAAATTTTACAGTCCACCTTGGATAAATTTAGCAGCAGGTTAGACAACCACGAAAAATGGCTAATTGTAGTGGAAGAACACACTGATGATTTATCAAAAGACACCCATGACCTCAAATCTGAATTTCACAGACTTAAAATTAAAGTTGCGGATAAATAAGACAGGAACAGACGGAACAACTTGAAAATAAGAGGAATACAAGAATCTATCTCACCGGATAAACTAGAAGACTTCGTCAAGACAATTTTCAAAAAAATTACTACCGACACTTACAGACCAAGATCTCATCATAGATAGGATCCACAGACTTCCCAAACCACGGAATATCAATAAAGATCTACCTAGAGATACCATCTTAAGGGTACACTTCAAGATTAAGGAAAAAATTCAACAATCGGTTAAAGATCTAGGAGGTTTTCCAGAACCCTATGCTCACCTTCAGCTATTTACGGATCTTTCAAAGGAAATGATTGAAGGAAGAAAGTCTTTTAAGCCAGTCACTTCCACCTTAAGGGAAAATAATATCCCCTATAAATGGGGCTTCCCACTTAAACTTTTGATAATCTACAAAGGAAAGACGACCGTCCAATTTTCACCTAAAGAAGGAAGAGATTTCCTGTCCTACTACAGGTACCTGACCGCCATAGAATCTCCAACTCTCAAGACCCTGGGCCCTCATCAGAGAAGGGATGATCCAACGGAGAGACCTGGCCAATATATTTACTTACCTTGTTATAAGGCCTCTCTACACTTCTTGATTATTTGGTCAATGTATTGTACTGTACTGCTTATTATTCTTCTTTTCACAGGTTTTTTCACTTCTCTACTACTTTATGGACTCATATCACATGAGATTATTTTCCTTCTGGGAATAGTGTTGTTATGCCAAGGGATGCCTCCAATGGGATCCATACATAAACTTTCCCCACTAAGGAATTAGAGCCTTCCGGATCGGCTCTTCCTGAAGGACAATTTTGTTCTTATTGTTTTTGTATCTCTTTTGTTTTTGGTTTCAAATAGGTATATAGTTTGAGGTTTTTGGACAACTAAGTTCTACAAAGGTAGGTGCACTCTGGTTTCTGCATTTCCTCTACCCCACTTCATACGAACCCAGCCATTCTTGTAACTTGAAAATAAAATTCGTATCATACAAATATCAGGGGGCTAAATAGCCCTTGGAAGAGATTTTCCATTGGTAGGGAGATTAACGGGATGCATCCTGAGGTTGTATGCCTTCAAGAAACCAAGTTCAAAAAAGACAACCACCCTTCTATAAATCTCAAAAATTTCCCATTTGTATTTGAATCTTGCGGCCCACGAAAGAAAGCTGGGGTTTTAACCCTGATTAGTAACTCAATTTCCTTTGAATTGCTTTCTGAAGTAAAAGACGAAAAAGGACATTATCATATTCTCCTGTGCAAATTGAACTGCCAAACCTTCACAATAGTTAATACTTATGCTCCCACCATCAGACAAATTAGCTTCCTGAATAAGCTAATGAAAAAATTAGACACCTTACGATCAGGAACCCTACTTTTGGTAGGGGACATTAATATGGTGCCAAATGGTGTACTAGACTCCACCTCTCCCAGCAGAGAAAAAACGCAATCCTTGAACAGCTGGATTTATAATCACGAGCTATTTGACTCATTCCGCTGTTTGAACACCACATCTAGAGAATTTACTCATTTTTCTGATGGCCATCAGTCGGCATCTAGAATAGATCTGATTCTCACAGATGTCTTCTCCTTGCCAAGGTTCTCCCTCCAGCTCCATACTTAATAAATCTATTTCAGATCATTCCCCGGTAACTGCAGAACTGATAATAGGGTCCCCAATTCATCCCCGATTCATGTGGAAATTCAACTCCTCTCTGCTTCATAACCCCACCATCAAATCTGAAATCAGCTCAGCCTTACAAAATTATTTTAGTGAAAACGAATCAAACCTCCTCAATCCGTTTACCTATTGAAATGCTCACAAGGCGGTCTTGAGGGGAGTCTTGATTCAAATTTCCTCCAGACAAAAAAAATTAATAGGGATAAAATCCTTACCCTACAACAGTCTATTAAATCTAAAGAAGAGAAACTATGTCAATCCTCTGTTTCCTCTAACAAACAAGCTGTATTATCAGAACTTACTGATCTCAGGTTGCAGTTAAGGAAAATCATATTCAATTTTTACGACTCAGCTATTAGATCAGCAAAATGCAAACATTACTTATCTATAAATCGCCCTTCAAAATACATGTCAAACAGAATTGAGAATATACGGAAACGGAATAGAATTGGCAGTATAACTTCCTCTAATGGTACATCCCTGGTCCACCCTAAAGATATTGTAGGAGCTTTTGCCGATTTTTACAAAAAACTGTACAATATCAACCAAGACAACCACAATATGCAGCCATCTACCTCAGAGATTGGATCATTTCTTTCCAGCATGAACCTTCCAAAGCTTAATCCTGAAGACTTAAAACATTCAAATCACCCGGCCCAGACGGGTTTAGTAATGATTATTTCAAGTCTTTTAGTAATATATTAACCCCCCACCTTGTCAAAGTATTTAACTCAGCTTTCCAAACAGGTCAATTTCCTAAAGAAATGCTGGAAGCGACAATTATCGTAATCCCAAAACCAAAATTCTGACACTAGCCAAATTTCTAATTATAGACCTATATCCCTCATCAATACAGACGTAAAAATTTATGCAAAGATCCTGGCCAATAGACTAAATCAATTCCTCCAGAGTTTAATTTCCAATGATCAGATAGGCTTCATCAAAGGAAGACAATCCATAGATGGTATGAGAAGACTCATTAACATAATTAAGCTTATTTCCTCGAACAAACTCAGGGCCACTGTTATCTCTCTTGATGCTGAGAAAGCGTTCGACCGCCTTAATTGGTCATATCTCTAAGCAACTCTCAAAAAATGTGGAATGGCTTCACAGATCATGAGAGGTATTATGGCTTTGTACTCCGGCCCTGGTGCCAGGGTTTATTCCAACAATCATCTTTCCTCTACGTTTAATAAAGCTAATGGGACCAGACAGGGTTGCCCATTGTCACCATTGCTTTTTGCATTAGCTATTGAACCTCTGGCCCAACTAATCAGGAACAGAACAAAGATCTCGGGAATCAAAACTTTGCACAGAGATTTTAAAATAGCGTTGTATGCAGACGATATTATTCTTACCCTCACAGATCCAAGCAACTCTATCTCTGCCTTACAAACCTTAATCCAGACTTTTGCTAAAATCTCTTATTTTAAAATAAATGACTCAAATTCCAAAATACTTGGCTTTAACCTAGGATCAGAACAAGAGGAAATTGAGGGCCTCTCACCTTGGGGGTGGGCCACTGATGGGCTGACATATCTTGGCCTAAAATTCGTCAAAAATGTAAACTCTCTAATAAAAATAAACTTAGAGCTGCTTACTAAAAAGCTTTTTAATGAATTCCATGCATACAGAGATGATGGGCTTTCTTGGTGGGGAAGAATCATGATGGTCAAGTCGTATATTTTCCCAAAAATCCTATACCTACTTCGCTCACCGCCTTTAAAAATACCCACTTCCTCTCTCACAAACCTTCAAGCCTCATTAAACTCCTTTATATGGAATAACAAAAGACACAGAATAGCAAAAAATATTCTATACAACCATAAATCTTATGGTGGAGCTGGTTCCCCAAATATTACGGCCTATTACATTGCAAATTTAGTCAAACAAAGCTCACACTGGTGGCCTCATGATACGACACCAGCTTGGCATGAACTAGAACTGTTCTTTAATAATTATAAACCTCTTCACCTACTAATTCTGAACCATCGCCTTCATAAAAAATTAATTACAAATTCTCATCCGATTTTTCAAGCTATTTCTGAAGCTTGGAAAAAAATTTCTGCTCCAAAAAGAGGCTCTAACAAAGAAGTCACAATAAAAAATCTGGCTCTATCAGTTATCTTTCAAGCGTCTAATCAGACCATTGACCCCATTTGGTCTGAACTTGGACTTAAAAAAAATTAAAGATTTATACAATGGCGTTACTTGTACACCTTACAATAAACTCAAGGAAAGATTTCAATCTACTACCCCTGCTTTCTTACAATATGTTATCCTCAAAGACATAATCCATGAGTTCCTTACTATCTACCCGAGAATCTCTGAACCAGCAGTTAACCTTATTTGTAATATTTTTGGGAGTTTTGAATACATGTACAAATGGTGTAACAATAGCTTTGAAGCGGTAAAGACTCAAAATATTGTCAAATGAGAAACCGAATTGCACACGGCAATTGACCCTTCTGACCTTGAACAGGCATGTACCCTCTCGTATGCCTCTTCCATTTCCTTATCACTACAAGAGACCCACTTCAAGCTTTTAAAAAGATGGTATTATACCCCTGTTAGACTTCATAGAATCAACCCTGACAATTCTCCGCTCTGTTGGAGGGGTTGTGGAAGGCCAGGAAATATCTTGTCCCAAAATTGTTCCCTTTTGGAGAAAGATCTCTAACCTTATCGATTTTATCCTAGGAACACGACTTATTTTGTCTCCTCGTCTGGCCCTTCTTTCTCTGGACGCAGACAAAATTGATACTTCTAACAGGCTATTGATGATGCACATTTTACTAGTCTCCAAACATAGTATTGCCTTTCTTTGGAAAAACCCAAAACCCTCACAATTTAATGAAATTATAGACAAACTTAGCTTTCATCATTCTTTTGAATTGAAATTTGCGAATGTGCATGATCAATTTGCTAAATATTCTAGGAAATGGTCTAGATGGCTGGAGTTGTTCTTTTAGGCTATGTGCACACGTTGCGGATTCCGCTGCGGTTTTTTCCACGCGGAAACGCAGGTAAAACCGCAGGTAAAGTGACCTGCGGTTTTCCTGCTTTTTGGTCTGCGGTTTTGCCCTGCGGTTTCACACCTCTACTATGGTAGAGGTATGAAACCGCTGCGGAAACCGCACAAACAATTGACATGCTGCGGTTTGTAAACCGCAGCAAAACCGCGCGGAAAAAACCGCACCGTCAGCACAGCGTTTTTGAAACCCCATAGGGTTTCATTGTACTGTACTTGGTCAGCGGAACTGCTGCGTTTCCGCAGCGGCAAAACCGCTGCGGAAACGCAGCAGAAACCGCACCGTGTGCACACAGCCTTAAGTCTTCACCCAGAGTGCACCTGCCTAAGGCCCCTTGTGTTTGGGTCTTTGGAACATATATATTATATGCTTATATACCTACCTTTGTAATAATTCACTGCATAATATGCTTCTGCATTAACTTGTTTCATTTTATGTCTTCTTTATAATTGCACTTTATTGTCCTTCCTTTTTCCTTCTTTCCCTTTACATTTTTCCCTCCCCCCCCTTTTTTTTCCCCATCTTTCCTCCCCTATCCTCCCCATTTATTGAAACTCAAATAAAACATTTGGAAAACAAATAAAAATTATCTTGATTTTACTTCTCTTTGGTGGATTTGGGATTCCAATTTTTTTCATTTGTATACAAAATCATTTTTACACTTGTATTACAGTCCTATGCTCAACCATCAAGAGTGGTTGGTAAAGAAATTGTTATCTTACTACCAACGGATCATCAAAGCAACTGCTTTATGTTTCTGGTCTTTCCTGCTGTTATAATCTCAGTTACATAAATGCTTCATGTAGGCTAGCTAAACATTATCTTTTATCACGCAAATACTATAACTGCAGGTACAGACCTGATCATACATGAATAATTGTTGGAATCGCTTCATCTAAACACATTGAAAAACAAAACTACTACCGGTAATTATATCAAATAATTTTTTAATTTAAATGTTCATGGGAACAGAGAGAAGAGAGGAGAGAAAAGAGAGAAAGAAAGACTTGGGCTTAGAACACCCCTTTATGTTATGGTTATCTGACCAAAAAAACTAAAAATAAATTACACATTAAGGATAAGAAAGACATACTCACATACTTCCCTAGTATCAATGAGCTTAAAAAATTGAACAATGCAAAGCAGCCAAATATCAATCCAATCACTGTGTTACTAACACCTTTCTTTGTTGCCTAGAAAAAGGAGAAACAAAATATGAGTATCGTTAAAGGAAAAAATGTGTAATTACTTTTGCCGTGTCCTCCAACAAAGAACAGAGACGGCTTATTCAAATGACCGTATAGTTGCCATATTTTATGGTCCATTTTACAGATGCAATTTCCGGCCTGACTGCTGGTTTCCTGGCACAAACAGTTTCATACAGGTCTATTAGGCCCTTAGTTAAGGTCAGGAGACCCACTCTGGGGGTAGAGCGGACCAGAAAATAAGTCCACTACAAAAGAGACAAAATAATAGCATGACAACCCTGAAATGAAACATCGCAAGTACGGATTAAAGCTCAGCATTGAAATGGTCTCACACTTACAATATAACTTTAAAGCGAACCTGTCACCCGTTTCGGCCACTATAAGATGGGGCCACTGCCTTTCATGGCTTATCTACAGCATTCTATAATGCTCAAAAGGGCAGTACACCTGCACAGGAGCGCGATGCCGGGGACCGATGAAGCAAGCAGGAGGGCGGCCCGGACCCGGACACCCATCGGACCGGACCGCCCCCTCCCGGGTGAGTATAATAAAAAAAATACTTTTCTTATTTTTCAGCCGGGGGCTTATCTACAGCATTTAAGCAGGAGAAATACACTGGAAGAATTGACATGCTGAAGATTTAATAATAATAAGAATAATAATAATAATAAATAATAATAATAAATAGAAATATGATTTTATGGTTCAAATTTGCAAGGAGAAAGTAAGCCATATGTGCATGATATTTCAGAAAATGTATTCACTTTGCTAGTACTGTAAAATGCTGTGTTTTTTCTTGGTGGCAAAAACGCAGCACATGAACAAGCACAAACTCTGACAATATCTACACTAGTCTGGCAATGTTACGGCTTACTAGACAGCCACGCCAAAATACTAACTTATGACACTGGCTACTATGATGCTTTGATCTTTCTGTTGCTGAAGGGGAAGTTACCAGTCGCTCACATCTTCCCCCTCTCTGCACAATAATGCTTACTTTATGTGCTTAGTGAGTATTATTTTGACCACATACATGTGATCCACAACTAATTCATAACGTGGCCTCTGCAACTATGTTGCTAAGTTTTTAGTAAAAATGACAGGAAACAAAAAAGATGACAACAACTAAGTTCCTAAGAGTGCGGAACAACTTGGTGAACTGTGAAACTAGCTTTTAAATAGGTTACTTGCTGATTTTATGGTGGATTTGACCCTTTTTATTGAAAAGGATGAACTCTTCTGAAAAATATAGCTAAATAAGGCTGCGTCTCCACAGCAATTTTGGCTGCAATACACATCATGAGGTCAAAGATCACTATGTGCCGCTACAACATGGCAGCGCAATGGAGGCGAATGGAGTTCACCTCCATTACGATTTGTAGGGTACGGTGACAAGCAAGTTACAAAAAGTTGGACCCATTCAGATTTTGAGTACATTGAGTAGGGACACCTGGATCCAGAAGGTAACAACCTGCAGAAGACAGTGGCACTGATAAAAGATGAAAACGGCAGCTGGTAAGCATACGACTAAGGACAGGGAACTTAGATTGATAAATTTATCACAATTTGGGCCATTTTGACTACTGATAAGTCTCCCACACTCTACATATTGTGGCAGAATATTAACCAGCCACTGCAAGCATCACTTGGCTTTGATGATATGTAGACATACTCCAGAAGATATAAGGCTCTGTTCACATGTATATTTGGATAAGCAAGTGTTCCTTGGCTCCCACCGACTACAAAACACACATTTACACAGTACCTCCTGAGGAAAGAAGGGTCCCAAAACGGAGTAACATATCATGGAGCTAAAGTTAAGGGAGGCAGTAGAAATCAACGTTAGGACTTGATTCCTAGACAGTTTGCGGCTATTGTTGGTGTTATTTTCCGGCATGACGTCAGTGCTCTCAGACATGTTGTGATCTAAAAATAAAACAAATGATTTAAGATGGGAACACAAAGTTGGGATCAGAAAATACAGGAATGAGAATAGATATCTTTAGCAAGTGAATACTTCCATAGTGCCCACAGCGGCCATTCATTGGCTATGGCAAAGAGGTTGGGAAAGTTGGCATATTATTGCTATTGCCACTTGTATTAGGCATAGACTAGCAAGAAACGGTGGAAACCATCAGAGAAGAAGCGTTGAAGGCTTAAAGAAGAATGTAACAAACTGAAATTCATGAGACATTATCCCTAATAAAAAAATCAGATTCAAAACGAAATATTCATTCCTGACCCCCATTGCCTGCCAGAATACTATATGGATACATATTGGTAACAATACCCGTGGAAACACATATTTGGAAACCATTTGTGGCTACAATAATGTTTTGCTATTTTTTTTCTCTGTCGCTTTGCTATTGTAACAACCATTGCATTAGCAAAATATTTTGGGCTTTTTAAGGTGTCTGTCTCATCACACCATTACACTGCAGGTAGCAAAACACTCATTGAAGTAAGAGGCAAAAGAGCAGCCTGCTACAACACAATGAGCCGGGTCAGTATCAGATTCCCCATATACAGTGGGTACGGAAAGTATTCAGACCCCTTAAAATTTTTCACTCTGTTTCATTGCAGCCATTTGGTAAATTTAAAAAACGTAATTTTTTCTCATTAATGTACACTTTGCACCCCGTCTTGACTGAAAAAAACAGAAATGTGGAAATTTTTGCAAATTTATTAAAAAAGAGAAACTGAAATATCACATGGTCATAAGTATTCAGATCCTTAGCTCAGTATTGAGTAGGAGAACCCTTTTGAGCTAGTACAGCCATGAGTCTTCTTGGGAATGATGCAACAAATTTTTCACACCTGGATTTGGGGGATCCTCTACCATCCTTCCTTGCAGATCCTCTCCAGTTCCGTTAGATTGGATGGTGAACGTTGGTGGACAGCCAATTTTAGGTCTCTCCAGAGATGCTCAATTGGGTTCGGTCAGGGCTCTGGCTGGGCAAGTCAAGAATGGTCACAGAGTTGTTCTGAAGCCACTCCTTTGCTATTTTAGCTGTGTGCTTAGGGTCTGCCTTGTTGTAAGGTGAACCTTCGGCCAAGTTTGAGGTTCAGAGCACTCCGGAAGAGGTTTTCATCCAGGATATCTCTGTACTTGGCCGCATTCATGTTTCCTTCAATTGCAACTAGTGGTTCTGTCCCTGCAGCTGAAAAACACCCCCATAGCATGATGCTGCCACCACCATGTTTCACTGTTGGGATTGCATTGGGCAGGTGATGAGCAGTGCTTGGTTTTCTCCACACATACGAGCCGCTTAGAATTATCACCAAAAAGGTGTATTTTCATCTCATCAGACCAGAGAATCTTATTTCTCATAGTCTGGGAGTCCTTCAAGTGTTTTTTTAGCAAACTCTATGAGTGTGTGCACACGTTGCGGATTCTGCTGCGGATCCTCAGCGGAATTGGCCCTGCAGATCCACAGCAGTTTCTGCTGCGTTGTACAGTACCCTCTTAATCTATGTAAATAAAAACCACAGTGCCCACGGTGCGGAATTTTCCACGCGGATTTGGCACCTGCTCCATGACAGGTGTCAAACCGCATGGGAAAACCGCAGAAAATCCACAGATAAACCGCAGGTCTTTTGACCTGCGGATTTAGACAAATCAGCGCAAACAATTCCGCAGCAGAATCCGCAACGTGTGTACACACCCTATGTGGGGTTTCATATGTCTGGCACTGAGGAGAGGCATCCGTCGGGCCACTCTGCCATAAAGGCCCGACTGGTGGAGGGCTGCAGTGATAGTCGACTTTGTGGAACTTTCTCCCATCTCCCTACTGCATCTGTGGAGCACAGCCACAGTGATCTCTGGGTTCTTTGTTACCTCTCTCCCCAAGGCTCTTCTCCCACGATTGCTCAGTTTAGCCGGACGGCCAGGTCTAGGAAGACTTCTGGTGGTCCCAAACGTCTTCCATTTAAGGATTATGGAGGCCACTGTGCTCTTAGGAACCTTGAGTACTGCAGAAATTCTTTTGTAACCTTGGCCAGATCTGTGCCTTGCCACAATTTTGTCTCTGAGCTTCTTGGTCAGTTCCTTTGACCTCATGATTCTCATTTGGTCTGACATGCACTGTGAGGTCTTATATAGACAGGTGTGCACCAAATCAAGTTCTATCAGTTTAATTAAACACAGCTGGACTCCAATGAAGGAGTAGAACCATCTCAAGGAGGATCACAAGGAAATGGACAGCATGTGACTTAAATATGAGTGTCTGAGCAAAGGGTCTAAATACTTATGACCATGCGATTTCCGTTTTTCTTTTTTAATTTGCCAAAATTTCTACATTTGTTTTTTTCAGTCTAGATGGCGTCTAAAGGCGTCTGAATACTTTCCATACCCACTGTAGGATACATGGACTGGCCCACAGGAGAACAGGGGAATCGGGAATCCTCCAGTGGGCCCTCATCCTCTTATATGAACAGTACTTGGCACAATATCACCATGTACAATGACAGCATCTTATTCATTTAACAATCGACCCAGTTCATTGTTGTATAAATTTGTGATTGCGGATATTGTCACATTTGCATGTAGTTGAAAAGTGGGCCTGTAGCGTTGGTTACTGGTGGGACCTTGGCACCCCAGTCCAATACTGTATACATTGCTCATTGGCTAGTGGGATATCTATTTATATACTCTTCTCTGAGCGGATTACTGCAGGTTTAATCTATTATTTATATGCATATCTCTGACTTTACTACTGCATTAAAGGGAACCTGTCACCAGAAAAAATGCTATTAACTGCAGAAATGGGATTAATCTGCAGGTTAACAGCGTTACTAACCTGCCTGGTGCCTGCACGTAGCTGAACTCTGCGGGGAGAAAATTAACTTTATTCGCCCGGAGGTGTCGGTTCAGTCACTGCTCTAAGCATAGAGGGCGGTGCCTGAACCTAGGATTGAAATCGGAACCCTGCTAGGGGGAATAAAGTTAATTTCCTCTCCACAGCTTTTGGCTAAGTGTGGGCTGGTTAGAAACGCTATTAACCCCATATCTGAAGGTTAATAGTGTTTTTTCTGGTGACAGGTTCCCTTTCAGGCTCAGACGCTGCAGAAACGCTTAAAAGAAGCTTCACATTAAATTGCATGTAATTTTGGCTTTTTGTGCCAATGCATGTGTTTTTAAACGCTCAGGAATCGCTTAGGGTGGTTTCACATTTGCGCTTAAGGCCGCAGCGTCGGCCTGCGCACGGCCGCCGCTGAGCCCCGCCCCTGCCGTGCCTCCGCCAGTAGCTCCGCCTACGGACGCATGACGCTGCATGCGTCCCCTATCTTTAGCACTGGGGACGCAGGCCGTGCACAGGTATGCGTTTGGCGGCACATGCGTCCTTTTGACGCTGCGCCGAGCGCACCAAATTGCAACCTGTTGCGTTTGGCGCTGGTCGGCGCAGCGTCAAAAGGACGCATGTGCCGCCAAACGCATGCCTGCGCATGGCCTGCGTCCCCAGTGCTAAAGATAGGGGACGCAGGACGCATGCAGCGCCATGCGCCCGTAGGCGGAGCTACTGGCGGAGGCACGGCAGGGGACGAGGCTTAGCGGCGGCCGTGCGCAGGCCAACACTGCGGCCTTAAACGCAAATGTGAAACCACCCTTAGCAGCTAAAAACGCAGCATGCTCATTAATTTCCGCATTGCTAAGCGTTTTTAGCCTTTTCCAATGTTCCCAGAAAACGCATGGAAAAAAACGCGTCAAAAACGCACATCTTTTGTACAAGAAACGTGCGGAAATAAAACGCACGTTTTCTGGGAAGGGGATCAGTTTCCTGAGCGATTAAAAACGCTAACGTGGGCACGTAGCCTAAAGGGAGTCTGTCACCCTTTTTTCAAATATGAGCTGCCGGCACCGCCATCACGGGCTTATCTACAGCATTCTGTAATGCTGTAGATAAGCCCCCGATGCAACCTGAAAGAGAAGAAAAAAAAGAGCTAGATTATACTCACCCCAGCATTCGGTCCGGTCCAATGGGTGTCGCGGTCCGGTCCCTCCCATCTTCATATGATGCCGTCCTCTTCTTTCCTTCCTGTCGTGGCTCCTGCGCAGGCACACTACTCTGCCCTGTTGAGTTCAGAGTATAGTCCTGCAGCGCGCAGGGAGAGGTCTGGCGCCTGCGCACTGCAGTATTCTGCTCTGCCCTCAACAGGGCAGAGCAGTGAGCCTGCGCCCAAAACGCAACGGGCAGGAATGAAGAGGACAACATCGCTGCAAGATGAGAGGCACCGGGTCGAACCGCGACTCCCTCCGGACCAGGAACATCCCTGGGTGAGTATAATCTAAAGGGCCCGATACACATAGCGATATCGCTAGCAATATCGCTGTAACGTCACTGGATTTGTGACGTAGCAGCGATATTGCTAGCGATATCGCTACATGTGATACTTACCTCCGACCGGCTCCCCCGCTGGTTATCGCTGATCGTGCGAGAACGTCCTGGACCATTTCTCGTCGGGCGCTTCCTGCTGGGCTTCCTGTGGCGCCAACAAGCGACGTGTGGACACGGGCGGGAGGACGTCAGAATCGCCGCGTCTGACAGGTAAGTAGCGACCCCCGACCCCTGCTATGTCGCTGGTGAGATCTGCCTGTGTGGCAGCTCACTAGCGACCACTTAGCGATGCACCAGCAATCCATATCGTTGTCGGGATCGCTGGTGCATCGCTAAGTGTAACGGTACCCTAACTCTTTTTTCTTATCTTTCAGGTTACATCGGAGGCTTATCTACAGCATTATAGAATGCTTTAGATAAGCCCCTGATGATGGTGCCGGCAGCTCATATTCGAAAAAAGAGGTGACAGATTCCCTACTGTTATGCGACATATGATCCACATTTTGTGTTTGTACCAGCAACAGCACTTCTCCATGCCTTGATAAGGTGTCAGGGTGTTTCCATGTTTTTAATATTGGGGGATAACCATCATTTCAATGAAGGATTTTTATATGGTATTTACATTTGATCTGGTTATATTCCTATGACTTTCAGGCATCATATAGGTGTTCAGTGTTTCATTATTGTGCACTTTAGACATTATCGACACAATCAGCCTTGAGAAAGACTCGTGTCGTGAGCCAAAATGTTGCTATATTAGAAATACTCCCCTGGAAGCAGTATCTCCATAATATGGTGCCATAAGGGGGCAGAATGCTGGGGACACAAAAGCTTTAAGCTGTGTTCACACGTTCAGTTGTGCTGCTTTTTTTACGCAAACTAAAAGGTGCTTTTTACAGTACCCGCAATTCTCTGGCACAGCAGGATGTGATTCCCAATTATCTTTGCGATTATAAAAAAAATTATGTCCTCACATGAGCCTGGCAGTTACGATTGGTGCAGTTTAATCAAATTAGTGATATAGTAAAGCGTAAGTAAAGTATAAGTATAGTAAAGTAAACTGTGCCCGACCAATTCAACTCCCCCTACTTTTTTACAATTGCAATTGTGCATTTTTTCATAAACTCTCATAACCTCATTCACACTATGCGTTTTTGCAGCTTTTTTTAAATGCAAATTTTTTGCTGCGTTTCACAGTACCAGCAAAGTCTTAGGCTATGTGCACACACTGCGGAATCACCTGCAGGTTTTTCCCCGCGGAACCACAGGTAAAACCGGAGGTAAAGTGACCTGCAGTTTTGCTGCGGTTTGGTCTGCAGTTTTGCCCTGCGGTTTCACACCTCTACTATGTTAAAGGTGTGAAACCGCAGCGGAATCCGCAGAAACAATTGACATGTTGCGGTTTATAAACCGTGGAAAAAACCGCAGCGTGAGCACTGCGGTTTTGAAAACCCATAGGGTTACATGGTACTGTACCATGTCTGCGGAACTGCTGCGGTTCAGCAGGGCCAAAACTGCAGCGGAACCGCAGCAAAAACCGCAGCGTGTGCACATAGCCTTAGGGTATGTTTACACGCAGCACTCTGCTGCGGATCTGCCTCTGCAGATCTGCAGCAGTTCCGCAGGCAGTGTACAGTATAATGTTATCCTACAGAGAGACAAATGTACCCTGACAAAAAAAGCAGGATAAAAAAAATGCACCAAAAATGAGGCAAACACTCAGCAAAACCTGCTTTTTTTTTACACGGCTTCTTTATTGCTAAGAGAGCAGGTTTTGCCTGCGGGAAAAAACGCATAAAAATTGCAAAGTGCGAACATAGCCTAGAAGTCAAAGAGGGCTAAAACCAGGGCTGACTTATCCCACTAAAATTGGAACTCATGCCCCAACACCTAAATGCGTACATACACACAGGCTAACGCTAGCCACAAGGAAACCAGGGAATCCCCCAGATGACCCCTGTGCAGGAGTAGGACCCCCATCTCACCATACCAGCAGTAGTTGGCACTATACACCTGGTTCACTATGTACAACATCTCATCATTCATTAATCCCTTTGCGGCCTTGGACTTATTGGTATGTCCAAGATTGCCTCCCCTTGTTTGATGTGGGCTCCGGCAATGAGCCAGTAACTTTTCCGTCATATGTCAGCTGATTTCATCAGCTGATATGTGCCAGTAACAGCCACAGGTGGAGCCGTGATCCAACCATGGCTGTTAACATGTTAAATGCCGCTGTCAATTTCCGACAGCGGTATTTAACATTATCGCGCTGGAAGCACATCATAAACCCCGCCCATCAGCACACATGTCATATGACCGAAAGCGAAAGTCGCCAATGGGTTGGCATGACAACCTGGCGTATGCAATGGCGGTTGCCATTGCCTAACTGCTATGAGCCGCCCAGTGGCCGGCGCTCACTGCAGATGACCATTTTAGCTACAAAGAGTAGGCGGGCTGCAGCCATGCTATATGTAGCAGAAGTGATCAGAAGATCGCAGCTTCTAGGCTCCCATTGAAGCAAATGAAAGGTAGAAAAAAAGTTTAAAAATATAAAAGTTTAAATCACGCCCCATTCATGTGTACAAACTGTAAAGCGCTGCGGAATATGTTAGCGCTATATAAAAATAAAGATTATTTATTATTTATTTATAATGAAACAATTAAAAAAAAATCCACATATATGGTATCGCCGCATTCAGAATCACCCGATCCATCAATAAAAAAAGAGAATTAATCCGATCGGTAAATGGCGTAATGAGAATAAGAATAAAAATGCCACAATTATTTTTTTTTGGTTGCCGCAACATTGTATTAAAATTCAATAACGGCCAATCAAAAGATCATATCCAGGGCTGCCACTAGGAATTTCGGGGCCCCATACTGGCAACATTCTCGGGGCCCCTTTGAGACTCCGCCCAGTCTCCACTCCAGCCCCGCCTCCACCCCTCAAACTGTCCACAGTCCCACCTCTCTCTTGGAAAAACTGCACTTCTCATCAATCGCACATTAACAGTTCCCATTACCAGATCACACATCTAGCCAGCAGCTCTTGTTTTGGCCAAAAGATTTTTTAAATCTGCCACCACGACAAGCTAGACTCTTTTGGGCCCTACTCTACTCTAACCTATTAAACATTTGCTAAAATATCCAATACAATTTAGGGATAGTTTTTATTTATTTTTCAATTTTTAAAAAGACCAATAATATCACATCCAAAGAGACAAATACCACCGCACCATGTCCAGACCACATATTACCACCACATAGTGAGCTATAATACCACATACAAGGAACAAATACAGCCACATCATGACCAGACCACATATTACTACCATAGTGACCGAATAATATCACATACAAGGAACAAATACCACTGCACTATGACCAGACCACATATTACCACCACATAGTGACCTATAATACCACATACATGGAACAAATACAGCCAAACCATGACCAGACCACATATTACCACCAAAGAGACAGAATAATAGCACATACAAGGGACAAATACCACCACACCATGTCCCAAACACATATTACCACCACATGGTGACCAATAATACCACATACAAGTAACAAATACAGCCACACCATGACACGACCACATATTACCACCAGTGACAGAATAATTGCACATACAAGGAACAAATACCACGGCACCATGCCCAGACTACATATTACCACCACATGGTGACTGAATACTATAATACTGATCATTACTAAAAAAAAAAACATAATACTATCACCATAAGTGCTATTATACACAGGAGAGCTGTACTTAGAATGTAGTGTCTGTGTACAGGTAATACAGTGATCACCGGTGACATTATGCACAGGACCTCTGTATATAGTGCCAGTGTACAGGTAATACAGTGATCACTGGTGACATTGTACAAAGGCACTGTATATAGTGTACAAGTAATACAGTGACCACTGGTGACATTATACACA
The DNA here is from genome assembly GCF_039654945.1 of Dendrobates tinctorius. Classification (NCBI taxonomy): domain Eukaryota; kingdom Metazoa; phylum Chordata; class Amphibia; order Anura; family Dendrobatidae; genus Dendrobates; species Dendrobates tinctorius. The sequence goes on from NW_027361714.1 coordinate 38,565,279, forward strand.
GGAGCTCTGTATATAGTGTCAGTGTACAGGTAATAAAGTGATCACTGGAGACATTATACACAGGAGCTCTGTATATAGTGTCAGTGTACAGGTAATAAAGTGATCACTGGTGACATTGTACAAAGGCACTCTGTATATAGTGTATAGTGTCAGTCTACAGGTAACACACTGACGTCTCTAGGTGAAGTCCTTCATCTTTGTTTTTCATCGTTCATTCAGCACACACCGCTATCACGTCTTACAGCCAGGGCTCGTCTCTGCAGGAAATAACAGATTAATCTAGAGCTCCGCTTGCAGAACACATTACTTATTTTTTCCCAACTTCTACACTATACCAGATGAAGAAAAAAAGGCGACAGTGTCGCTCTGCACAGTAACAGGACCGCCCCCACATTTACAACAGTATCCTCAAAAAAATAAAATAAATACATCACTGCAGTAATAATATTCCTCAATTAGCCCCTATGATAATAATAATATCCCCCATCCTGGCCCCCGTGTGTCTCATTCCTGGCTTCAGCCATATTTTCTCTCATCCTGCCCTCATGAGTATCCATTCTACCCCCATATGATCTCCCGATCCTGCCCCGTCTACATCGTATCCATCCTGCCCCATGATCCTGCACCATGTGTCTCCCATCCTGCCCCGTGCTGTGTCTCACTTTCACATTCTGCCCCCCCGTGTCTGTCATATTCTGCCCCCGTGCCTCACATTCTGCCCCTCCTGTGTCTCACTGTCACATTCTGCCCCTCCTGTGTCCTACTGTCACATTCTGCCCCCGTGCCTCACATTCTGCCCCCTCCTGTGTCTTACTGTCACATTCTGCCCCCTCCTGTGTCTCACTGTCACATTCTGCCCCAGGTCCATTCTGCCCCATGTCCATTCTGCCCCCTCCTGTGTCATTACTGTCACATTCTGCCCCCTCCTGTGTCTCACTGTCATATTCTGCCCCCATGTCTCGCATTCTGCCCCCTCCTGTGTCTCACTGTCACATTCTGCCCCCTGCTGTATCTGTCACATTATGCCCCCATCATGTCTTACATTATGCCCCCATCATGTCTTACATTATGCCCCCATCATGTCTTACATTATGCCCCCATCATGTCTTACATTATGCCCCCATCATGTCTTACATTATGCCCCCATCATGTCTTACATTATGCCCCCATCATGTCTTACATTATGCCCCCATCATGTCTTACATTATGCCCCCATCATGTCTTACATTATGCCCCCATCATGTCTTACATTATGCCCCCATCATGTCTTACATTATGCCCCCATCATGTCTTACATTATGCCCCCATCATGTCTTACATTATGCCCCCATCATGTCTTACATTATGCCCCCATCATGTCTTACATTATGCCCCCATCATGTCTTACATTATGCCCCCATCATGTCTTACATTATGCCCCCATCATGTCTTACATTATGCCCCCATCATGTCTTACATTATGCCCCCATCATGTCTTACATTATGCCCCCATCATGTCTTACATTATGCCCCCATCATGTCTTACATTATGCCCCCATCATGTCTTACATTATGCCCCCATCATGTCTTGCATTCTACCCCATCATGTCTTGCATTCTGCCCCCATCATGTCTTGCATTATGACCCATGATCTCTTGCATTCTGCCCCATCATGTCTAGCATTCTGCCCCCATGTCTAGCATTCTGCCCCCATGTCTAGCATTCTGCCCCCATGTCTAGCATTCTGCCCCCATGTCTTGCATTCTGCCCCCATGTCTTGCATTCTGCCCCCATGTCTTGCATTCTGCCCCCATGTCTTGCATTCTGCCCCCATGTCTTGCATTCTGCCCCCATGTCTTGCATTCTGCCCCCATGTCTTGCATTCTGCCCCCATGTCTTGCATTCTGCCCCCGAGTCTCCTTTCCGCCAGGGAAACATATTGCCCCTTTCAATAATAAATTAAAATATTATCTTTTTTATTACCTGGCCTCCCTCCTGTGTTAAAAATGGAGCTGCAGCTGTCTGAGCTGAAAGGACCTGTGGTGACGTCATCATCATTTGATCAAGGGTCGGGCTGATCAATGGTGAAGGCCTGTGGTAATGATGACGTCACCACAGGTCCTTCAGCACTTCTGTAGCTCTGATGTCGGCCGCTGTGGGGGCACTGCTGATGTGTGCGCTGCAGGCCCGGCTGCAGCGCACACTTGGGGCCCGCCTGGCGCCCCATGACATGCAGCACTTGGGGCCCGATGACTGGAAGCACAGGAGCGGGACCCCTGATCTGCGGGGCCCCCTTCTGTACTGCTGTTCATCGGGCCCCATACAGCAGTAAGGGCTGTCATGCCCTGATGGCGGCCCTGATCATATCTACCCCCAAATGGTGTCAATAAAATAGTCAGCACGGTGCACAAAAAATAAGTCCTAATGCATCCCAAGATAACGAAAAACTGAGACACTACAGGTCTCGGAAGATGGCGACTTTTTTTTTTTAAACTTTGGATTTTTTTCACCACTTAAAGGGGATCCGTCACCCCATTTTTCACCTATCAGCTGCCGGCACCGCCATCAGGGGCTTATCTACAGCATTCTGTAATGCTGTAGATAAGCCCCCGATGTAACCTGAAAGAGAAGAAAAACGAGTTAGATTATACTCACCCAGGGGCGGCCCAGGTCCATTTTTGGTCCAATGGGTGTCGTGGTCCGGTGCCTCCCATCTTCTAATGGTGACGTCCTCTTCTTTGCTTCCCATCGTGGCTCCTGCGCAGGCGCACTCTGCTCTGCCCTGTTGAAGGCAGAGTAAAGTACTGCAGTGCGCAGGGAAAGGTCAGAGTTCCGGCGTCTGCGCACTGCAGAACTCTGCTCTGCCTTCAACAGGGCAAATCAGTACGCCTGCGCAGGAGCCACAACAGGAAGGGAAGAATAGGACATCACCGTTAGAAGATGGGAGGCGCCTGATCGCGACACCCATCGGACCCGGACCACCCCCCCGGGTGAGTACAATCTAAAGGGGGCTTTACACATAGCGATATCGCTAGCAATATCGCTAAAACATCACCGTTTTTGTGACGTAGCAGTGATAATGCTAGAGATATCGCTATGTGTGATACTTACCTCCGACTGGCTCCCCCGCTGGCTATCGCTAATCACGCGATAACGTCCTGGGCCGTTTCTCGTCGGCGGCCTCCTGCCGGCGCCGACAAGCGACACGTGGACGCGGGCAGGAGGACGTCATCATCGCCGCGTCTGACAGATAAGTAACGACAGCCGCTACGTTGCTGGTGAGATCTGCCTGTGTGGCAGCTCACTAGCGACCATTTAGCGATGCACCAGCGATCCTGACTGGGTCATATCGTGGTCGGGATCGCTGGTGCATCGCTAAATGTAACGGGGTCCTAACTCATTTTTCTTCTCTTTCAGGTTACATTGGGGGCTTATCTACAGCATTACAGAATGCTGTAGTTGAGTCCCAGATGGCGGTGCCGGCAGCTGATAGTCGAAAAATGGGGTGACAGATTCTCTTTAACCCCTTAACCCCCAAGGATGGTTTGCACGTTCATGACCGGGCCAATTTTTACAATTCTGAACACTGTCCCTTTATGAGGTAACAACTATGGAACGCTTCCATGGATCCTGGTGATTCTGACATGGTTTTCTCGTGACATATTGTACTTCACGTTAGTGGTAAAATTTCATTCATATAACTTGCGTTTATTTGTGAAAAAATGGAAATTTGGCAAAAATTTTGAAAATTTCGCAATTTTCCAACTTTGAATTTTTATGCCCTTAAATCACAGAGATACGGCACACAAAAAACTTAATAAGTAACATTTCCCACATGTTTACTTTACATCAGCACAATTTTGGAACCCAAATTTTTTTTTGTTAGGAAGTTATAAGGGTTAAAAGTTGACCAGCGATTTCTCATTTTTGCAACACCATTTTATTTTTACCGACCACATCACATTTGAAGCCACTTTGAGGGGTCTATATGATAGAAAATACCCAAAAGTGACACCATTCTAAAAACTGCACCCCTTAAGGTGCTCATAACCACATTCAAGAAGTTTATTAACCCTTCAGGTGCTTCACAGGAATTTTTTGAATATTTAAAAAAAAAAGAACATTTAACTTTTTTTCACAAAAAAAATACTTCAGGTTCAAATTTTTTTATTTTACCAAGGGTAACAGGAGAAGTTAGACTGAAAAGCTATTGTGCAGTTTGTCCTGAGTACACTGATACCTGATATGTTGGGGGGAACCACTGTTTTGGCGCATGGCAGAGCACAGAAGGGAAGGAGCGCCGTTTGACTTTTTCAATGCAAAATTGGCTAGAATTCAGATCGGACGCCATGTCACGTTTGGAGAGCCCCTGATGTACCTAAACAGTGGAAACCCCCCACAAGTGACCCCATTTTGGAAACTAGATCCCCTAAGGAACTTATCTAGATATGTGGTGACAAATTTGAACCAACAAGGGCTTCACAGAAGTTTATAATGTACAGCGGTACAATTAAAAAATCATATTTTTTCCTTTTTCCACAAAAATGATCTTTTCACCCCCAATTTTTATTTTCCCAAGTTATCAGGACCCTAAAAGTTATTGTGAAATTTGTCCTGAGTACGCTGATACCCCATATGTGGGTGTAAACGACTATTTGGGCGAATGGCAGAGCTCAGAAGGGAAGCAGCGCCATTTGATTTTTTTGGCTGGAATTGAGATCGGACACCATGTCGCGATTGGAAAACCCCTGATGTACCAAATCAGTGGAAACCCCACACAAATGACACCATTTTGGAAACTAGACCCCCCAAGGAACTTATCTAGATGTGTGGTGAGCATTTTGAACCCCCCAGTGCTTCATAGAAGTTTATAACGCCCGGGCGTGAAAATAAAAAAAATCGTATTTTTCCACAAACATGATCTTTTAGTCACCAATTTTTTTATTTTCCCAAGGGTACCAGGAGAAATTGGACCCCAAAAGTTGTTGTCCAATTTGTCCTGAGTAAGCTGATACCCCAAATGTGGGAGAAAACTACTGTATGGGCACACGTCGGGGCTCGGAAGGGAAGTAGTGACGTTTTGGAATGCAGACTTTGAAGGAATGCTCTGCGGGTGTCATGTTGCCTTTGGAGAGCCCCGAATATACCTAAACAGTGGAAACCCCCCATAAGTGACACCATTTTGGAAACTAGACCCCCTAAGGAACTTATCTAGATGTGTGGTGAGCACTTTGAACCCCCAAGGGCTTCACAGAAGTTTACAATGCCCGGGCATGAAAATAAAAAAATTGTATTTTTTCCACAAACATGGTCATTTAGTCCTTAATTTTTTTATTTTCCCAAGGGTAACAGGAGAAATTGGACCCCAAAAGTTGTTGTCCAATTTGTCCTGAGTACGCTGATACCTCATATGGGGGAGAAAACTACTCTATGGGCACACGTCGGGGCTCGGAAGGGAAGTAGTGATGTTTTGGAATGGTCTGCGGGTGTCATGTGCGTTTGGAGAGCCCCTGATGTACCTAAACTATTGAAACTCCCCACAAGTGACCCCATTTTGGAAACTAGACCCCCCACGGAACTTATCTAGATGTGTGGTGAGCACTTTGAATCCCCAAGTGCTTCACAGATGTTTATAACGCCCGGGCGTGAAAATGAAAAAAACATTTTTTTCCACAAAAATGATATTTTTGCCCCCAATTTTTTATTTTCCCAAGGGTAACAGGAAAAATTGGACCCCAAAAGTTGTTTTGCAATTTGTCCTGAGTACGCTGATACCCTATATGTGGGGGTAAAACACTGTTTGGGCGCATGGCAGAGCTTGGAAGGGAAGGAGCACCATTTGACTATTTCAGCGCAGAATTGGCTGGAATTGAGATCAGACGCCATGTTGTGTTTGGAGAGCACCTGATGTGCCCAAACAGTGGAAACCCCCCAATTCTAACTCCAACCCGAACCCCAACACACCCCTAACCCTAACCTCAGCCCTAACCCTAGCCCTAACCCTAATGGGAAAATGGAAATAAATACATTTTTTTTATTTTATTATTTTTCCCTAACTAAGGGGGTGATAACGGGGGGTCTGATTTACTATTTATGGCGGTTTTTATGTTTGGCAGCTGTCGCACGCTAAAAGATGCTTTTCATTGTAAAAATAGTTTTTGCATCACCACATGCTGAGAGCTATAATTTTTCCATATTTTGACCCACCGAGTCATTTGAGGTCTTATTTTTTGCGGGACGAGTTGACGTTTTTATTGGTACCATTTTCGGGCACGTGACTTTTTTGATCGCTTTTTTTCCGATTTTTTGGGACGCAGAATGAACAAAAACCAGCGTTTCATGAATTTCTTTTGGGGGGGTGCGTTTACACCGTTCCGTGTGCGGTAAAATTGATAAAGCGGTTTTATTCTTCAGGTCAGTATGGTTACAGCGATAACTCATTTAAGTCGTTTTTTTATGTTTTGGCGCTTTTATGCAATGAAAACTATTTTATATAAAAAATAATTATTTTTGCATCGCTTTATTCTGCGAGCTATAACTTTTTTTATTTTTTCACTGATGATGCTGTATGGCAGCTCGATTTTTGCGGGACAAGATGACGTTTTCAGCGGTACCATGGATATTTATATGCGTCTTTTTGATCGCGCGTTATTGCACTTTTTGTTCGGCCGTATGATAATAAATCATTATTTTTTGCTTCGTTTTTTACTTTTATTTTTTAAGGGATACGCTAAAGGGTAACTAATGGGACAGTTTTATAGGGCGGGTCGTTACGGACGCGGCGATACCTAATATGTGTACTTTTATTGTTTTGTTTTTTTTATTTCCAAAAAATGAAATATGGAATTTTTTTTTTTTTAATTTATTGATTTTTTTAAAATTATTTTTACACTTTTTTTTTAACTTTATTACATTGTCCTAGGTGGGACATCGCTGATCTGTCACATCACAGATCACTGTGACAGATCAGCGATCTGTCACAGGCACTGCACAAGGCTTCCTCGTGCCTGCGATTTGTAGGCACTGAGGAAATCAGCTCCCTGCAGGACCCCGTTGCCATCTTGGATTCGGGGACCTGCAGGGATGGAGCCCCCTACAGCACCGCTGCACATTGCGCTGCTGTGGGGGGCTCAGGGAAGCACGGAGGGAGCCCCCTCCCTGCCGATGCTTACCTTTAACCCCTGGTACACCGCGATCGTGTTTGATCGCGGTGTGCAAGGGGTTAATGTGTCGGGGGCGATCCATGACCACCCCTGACACATTGTGCCGGGTGTCAGCTGTGATAATCAGCTGACACCTGGCCACGATCAGCGGTGCTGACCACGTGGGCGCCGCTGATCGCTGTGATGTACTATCCCGTCCCTGGGATAGTACGTCACATGACAGAAAGGGGTTAAATAAAAACTTAGACACATTTGATATCTACAAACTTGTAAAGACCTGGAGAATCTTAATGGCAGGTCAGTTTTAGTATTTAGTGAACATTGTAAAAAAAAAATTGTGAAATTGCACTTTTTTTTTACAATTTCACCATGATTAAAACTTTTTCCCATTTTCCAGTACACGATACGTTAAAATCAATGGTGTTGTTCAAAACTACAACTCGTCCTGCAAAAAACAAGCCCTCACATGGCCATACTGACGGAAAACTAAAGTTATGGCTCTGGGGAGAAGGGGAGCAAAAACGAAATCTCAAAATGGGAACGTGCCAAGGTGGTGAAGGGTTAATAGTGTGCCCATACAGAGGCAGCTGGGAGTGAGGGGCCTGCAATGTCTGCATGCAGAGGGGCCCCAGAGGCTGTTACTGGGGGGCCACTATCCTGGGTGCAGTGGGGGATTCTCCTCACTGTAAGGTGTGAGCCGAGGGTCGCTCTGAGAAGCCCCCCGGAGCCCCTGCTGTGGCCAGGCTTGTGCAGTGCGCCCCCCACAGGTCACCTCCTCCTCACTTACATGTCCATGCGCTCTGCCCGGCTTCTCCTCCCAGGCTCAGGCTGTCATGGGAGCTGCTCCTGACAGAACCTCCGGTGTGCCGGCCCCTCTCCGGTCACATGGAGCAGGATACCGTGTGCAGGACCGTGCCTCGGGAGGCAGCCAGGACTCATTAGCTGCCGGGCAGGAGTCACGTCCTCACAGCCCAGGTTATACAAGGTCATCCATGTTGTTACATAAGGAATCCTGCCAAAGTAAATGTGTCCTTGTAGATGCCTGATTTTTACATTGGTTACATGAGCAGTTTTCTACAGCGGAAACGCGTATATTGCCGCTTGTTTTGCGTCTGGTGTGAGCTAGTGTTTTCTCATCTTTGTTGGACTCGCTATCTCTCATACTGGAGCCTATCTGCTGCCGCCTCCTGGTGGCCAGTTTCTGAACTACCACTGCATGCTAATTTCATTGTTAAAAAATGTGTGGGCTCCCGCATTGACAAATTACCACGGGAGCCCACACATTTTTTTACAACGAATTAACCCCTTAAATTAACACCTACACCTCCCAAATTTTACACATCAACCCTCATCTAATTACTAATGAAAGACATAAAAACAAAACATGAAATGAAATGGTTTACTGTATGTAAACCATGTGTCATTTCATGTCGGGTTGGGGAATGATTTCACAAAAGCCGGCAATTGAATTAGTGGCTATTCTGTGACATATAAATATATATATATATATATATTAGTGTGTGTGTCTCAATGACATGTGTATATATATATATATGTATATATATATATATGCATATATATATATATATATATATACATATATATATATGCATTCTATGTGTCTATATCTATTCTTTGGTTTCTGTTAGAAACCCTGTCATAGGGCTCCATTATATGTCCATTTTGCAAGCCTGCGAGAAAATCTCAGCATACAGATGCCATACGGATTACATACGGATGCTGACATGCGCAAAATACGCGACCACACCTTGTTTACGGATGACATACGGAGCACTGTTTAGGGGTCTGTCATCCGTATTACGCCTGTAAACTACGGACCGTATTTTGCGTCGGTTAGTGTGACCCCGGCCTTACTGAATAAATAGAGACGATTTTAAAAGCTTGATTTCATTTGCATATCATTAGCATATGTGTTGGTCCTTTGATTTCAATAAAGTTCACAGCTTTTCCTTCTTGGTGTCCCAGTTTCAATGCTGAGATGTGTATGTCTTCTCTTAGGCTATGTGCACACGTTGCAGATTCAGCTGCGGGTTTTTCCGTGCGGATCCGCAGGTAAAGTGACCTGCGGTTTTCCTGCGGTTTCACACCTCTACTATGTTAAAGGTGTGAAACCGCTGCGGAAACTGCCCAAACAATTGACATGCTGCGGTTTTCAAAAGCCATAGGGTTACATTGTACTGTACCATGTCAGCGGAACTGCTGGTTCCCACAGGGCCAAAACCGCTGCGGAAACGCAGCAGAATCCGCAACGTATGCACACAGCCTTAAATGCCAGAACGTTTCAGAGAAAAACATACCTTGGTGTAATCATGCAGCCGGGCTCTGATTCTTGCTGCCGGGGGTTTAGGCATCATGAATAGAGAGGCGGCTCACACTTTTTTATTATTATTATTTATTTATATAGCACCATTGATTCCATGGTGCTGTACATGAGAAGGGGTTACATACAAATTACAGATATCACTTACAGTAAACAAACTCACAATGACAGACTGAAATAGAGGGGAGAGGACCCTGCCCTTTCGGGCTTACATGCTACAGGATGGTGGGGAAGGAGACAGTAGGTTAGTGGGTTGCCTCAGTTCCGGTGTTGGTTGAGGTTATATGTCCAGTAGTGGTGAGGAGGTAGTGGGGTCATTGCAGGCTGTAGGCTTTCTTGAAGAGGTGGGTTTTCAGGTTCTGTCTGAAGGATCCGAGTGTGGTTGATAGCCGGACGTGTTGGGGCAGGAAATTCCAGAGGATGGGGGATATTCGGGAGCGAATAAGTGTGGAGGAGAGAAGGAGGTCTTGGGAGGACTGGAGATTACGGGAGGGACGATATCGGGAGATTAGTTCAGAGACATATGGTGGAGACAGGTTATAGATGGCCTTGTAGGTCAGTATTAGTAATTTGAACTGGATACAGAGGGAATGGAAGCCACTGAAGAGATTTGCAGAGGGGAGAAGCGGAGGAGTAGCGAGGAGAGAGATGAATTAGTCGGGCAGCAGAGTTAAGGATGGACTGGAGAGGTGCGAGGGTGTTAGCAGGGAGACCACAGAAAAGGATGTTGCAGTAGTCAAAGCGGGAGATGATGAGGGCGTGCACAAGCATTTTAGTAGGTTGAGGAAAGGACGGATTCTGGAAATATTTTTGAGCTGGAGGCAACAGGAGGTAGAAAGAGCTTGGATGTGCGGTTTGAACAACAGGGCAGAATCAAGGGTTACTCCAAGGCAGCGGACTTCCGGACCTGGGAAAAGCGTGATGTCATTAATTGTGATAGATAGGTCAGGTAAGTAAGATCTGTTAGATGGAGGAAAGATGATGAGTTCAGATTTGTCCACATTGAGCTTGAGGAAGCGAGAGGAGAAGGAGGAGGATATGGCTGATAGACACTCCGGGATTCTGGACAGCAGAGAGGTGACGTCTGGGCCAGAGAGGTAGATCTGAGTGTCATCAGCATAAAGGTGGTACTGGAATCCATGGGATTGGTCATCAATGCCAAAACAGAGACAATCCTGAGAGACCAGAGGCCAACAGGGATAAGAGAAATAGCATTTTTGTGGGGTCAAGGGCTTTCAGGAAGGATAATACCCTCTCAAAGTAAAGTCACTCTCTAGCAAGATACATCCCAGAGTTGGATTTTTGGATTATTATTGGGGAGAATTCAAATCTTTAGAGGAAGATGATGGTCAAAAACGAAACAGCTTCTATACAGAGTCCAATATAGAAGAAATGAGATGGCACTCACCAGAAGAAGCACAGACCTACGCGAAACGGCCACAGATACTATATGGTGGTCACAACAGTCCACACACACACACAGTATGATGGTCACTACAGCTCCCCTCCTGCACCACACAGTATGATTGTCACCACAGCCCTGGAGATGACGACAGCACCAGCAAGTCTCTGCTCCACTGTAGCTGTTAATAGTGTTGGCGTCTGATACAATTACTGTGTCGCAATCAATGAAGTCACTCCGGACCATATGCCATTTGTCACATTTCCAGACTGGCCCTGCTTCATACTCTAGGAGTACATCCACATGGAAGTATTTCCAGGAAAACTTTGCAGAGCAAATTCAACATCGTCTCGGCAGCAGCTATACATGCGCTAAGATATGTAATAAATATCCGCAGCTTAAACTGACAGGATGGGGTTGTCCAATTCGCTGTGTCAGTCAGTTTCAGCTCTTTTCTGCAGCAGGTGGATGAAATTTCATAACATCTCATTCACAGCACTGGTACTGTAATATCGCATCTGAGAAACTGCCCTCAGTTTTGCCATATTTTCAAGGCGTTTCACGGTATATAAACCACACGCGGCTCTCCATCACATATTTTACCACATCTCTACCAGTATCTGACTATATCCTATGGATTCACTATGGGAAGATCAATTCATATTACTCATAGCCTTAGTGAAGTCACACCTGAGCCCCATCATGAAGCTTAGCTAATTCCACTGATCAATGTGAAGATTTTCTAGCTCCTGCACCTGTGTTAAGACATCATGAGATCACGTTCACACCTTCAGTATTTGGTCCGTTTTTTACCTCACTATTTGTCAGCCAAAACCAGGTGTGGGTGATAAATCCAGAAGTGGTGATGTGTTTCTATTATACTCTGATTGTTCCCCTCCTGGTATTTGCTTACAAACTCTGAGGTAAAATATCAAATACTGAACGTGTGAATGCAGTGTGAGATAGCAGGAAACGGAGGATGCAGTGACGAGCAGGAGGCAGAACAAGAGTTAATGGGTTTATTACAGGAAATACTCCACGCAGGGAGGAATTGGTTAATAGAGAGTAAATGTGAATATTATATCTGAATAAGAACAATGATTCATGAAACAGGTAAACTTATCAGTCTGCTGGTATCCTGGCTGTGAAGGCTTGTAATCCCACGGCGGCGTCCACATAAGTGACGTGTGAAGTCTCTGCCATGATCCTGGAGATAGCCGAGGAACTGGCTCACTATGAAGGCGGTGTATCCTGGCTTTCCTAAGCATGGTCCTGTGTTCCCGGGTTGATGAACGTGAGGTGTCACAGTCTGTGAGATCACCAAAGCATGGCTCAGTACATCGGTGGCAGCAAGGGTGAAACTGCCCGGCTCTGTGTGAAACACCAGGTCAGTCTTAGGCTACTTTCACACTTGCGTCGGTACGGGCCCGTCGCAATGCGTCGGGCCGACGTATCGACGCACGTTGTGAAAGATTTGCACAACGGGGGCAGCGGATGCAGTTTTTCAACGCATCCGCTTCCCCATTGTAATGTCCAGGGAGGAGGGGGCGGACACGACGCAGAAAAAAGTTACATGTAACTTTTTGTGCGTCGCAGCCGCCAAAACACGACGCATCCGTCGCACTGCGTCGCTAATGCAAGTCTATGGAGAAAAAACGCATCCTGCGGGCAACTTTGCAGGATGTGTTTTTTCTCCAAAACGGCGCATTGCGACGTACGTCGGCCGACGCTAGTGTGAAAATAGCCTTAGGCTGCGAGCCCGCGGCAATCAGTGGGATGGTGAGAAGAGGATTACCGGTATCAGGCGTGAGCGGAAACACAGCTCTTGGCTACTCACAGTCAGTGCGCGCATAGGCTGGGAAACTCAGAGCGGGACTGGGGTATCACGTCGCTGACAGGAGACATCGAGAGGGCTTTTACATTTTGCTCCTCGGATGGAACACAGATTTACAAAATTCATGAATATATTTCCTGCACGAGTGATTTTGTTGTATATTATGCAACTTGCCCGTGCAGGTTAATATATGTGGGCTTAACATCTCGCGAGCTGCGAGTACGTGTGAGAGAACATGTAAGGGACATTATGGCAGCTCCAACTGTTGAAGACATAGCCTCATTGAAGACTATTCCACGCCACTTCAGGTTAAAACATGCATCTAACCCTGACCTACTTAAGGTACGAGGGATTGATCGTATCCATGGAGGGATTAGGGGGGGTAACTTAAAACGTAAATTATCCCAACTTGAATGTAAATGGATTGTGAGATTGGGCACAATGACACCATCTGGATTAAATGAGAAAATTAGTTTCTCATCTTTTTTGTGATACAATTATTATTATTTTTTATTCTTTGTTCATTTTTGTTTATTTGTGCTTTTTCTCTTACCTTTGTTTGACAAGTATCTATATATAATGTAGGTGCATACATATACACATGCTTAATGTGTGTGTGTTTGTTGTTCTGATATTCTTTTTGGCCTTGCATCTCATTAGTCACTATTCGTCTTTGGAGTCTTTTTATCTTTCTTGTTTTTAATTAAAAAATTATTTTGTGTTTTATATTTTAGTATCGCAGCTGATGATTTGTTCGTTTGAATGGGCCTCCTATTTTCTGGATCGGAATTATCTTCATATTCTGTCTATGCCTGCAGGCATTTTTGCCATATATGCGCCCTTACATGTCTCTTTGTAAAAAAAAAACTTTTTCTTTTTTCTTTTTATTTTTTATTATTTTTTTGGTCTTTGGTTATTTTGTTATTATTATATGTGTATTTTTATGTAATATACATGTTAATATACCTTTTTTCTTGGTCAATATGTTCCTTCTTTATATATTTATGTGACTTCATTGTTTAATTTATGTTGCTTTTGTATGGGCGCATTGTGGGGCATTATATTTTGTCATTGTCATGTAATGAGAATATACATTGATGCTGTATAATGCAGTGTTAAAGATGTTATACAATGTGATTTATATTTGTGTCCATGTTTTACATATGCATTTGATCTTATTTAAACATGATCCTTGTTATATCTCATGTATGGCATTATATTTGATGTACCATTATTGCCTGGTTTCTTAATATTGCCGCTCTGTATGTGCGCACGTTGACGATGTTTCCTAGGTTACCCTCATCACGGAAGGTGTCGATATGACGCGCCATGTTCCACTGACGTCAGTGGAGCAGTTTCTCCTGGGACATGGCACGCCCGACACCAGAAGTGATGTAGCGGTGCCGGACTCCCCGCCTCCATGCGCTTAGCTCATGCAGAGCGATTGGATCCTGCTTACATATGTGGGCCTATTTAAAGCGAATGATCTCGTGTGGGAGTACATCGTCCCCCGAGGAAGCGAGGTGCGAAACGCGCGTCGGGGTGTTCCTGTGTGACGTGGTAACAGTTTCTTAATATGGGTGAGGAAACTCCCGAGGTTTACTTATGTAGATGACCGCCATTGTTAATGCTGCTTGTAGGACGATATTGGGACTGTTCCTCTTTACATAAATGAATCGCTATTTGCACTTTTTCTGTTACCTATGTTTACCTAAATGCTTTAGAGATGATACTTACTGGCGATTACAATGTGGCCATTGTTATATATATGGGAGTTTCTAGTATCTAGGCATTTACATATGTTTCCATGTCACCGCTACGGTTGCACCACTAACTGCCTTTTATATGTGTAATTTTTGTAATTATGTGTTTTGTCTTTTAAGAAATTTGTTTGTACTTAATAAATTAAAATCTTCTATATAGGTGACAAAACGTTGTGTATTTTTTCTAAAAATAATTCTTTTTTTCTGGGGGAAAAAAAACTCTCATTTTTTCCTGATGTTTGGCTAGTGTGAAAGTAGCCTTAGGCTGCGAGCCCGCGGCAATCAGTGGGATGGTGAGAAGTGTCAGGGGTGAGCGGAAACACAGCTTTTGGCTACTCACATTCAGTGCGCGCATAGGCTGGGGAAACTCAGCGTGGGAATGGGGTATCACGTCGCTGACAGGAGAGTGAACCTTCTCCTCCTGCGTTCTCTGTCTTTCCGCGTGCCGTCCATTTTATGCCTGACAAGCCCCCTACAGTCGAGTCCAAAGGTCTGTCCGGGTCAGAAAGCTTTCCCCCCGGCAACAATGGTGACAGCCCCGACAGTTCTGGAACTGGCGCAAGAGAGGTACTGGTCCATCTTCCTACAGCAGCTAAAAAGCTACATTTTCACAATGAGTTTTGATGTTGTGAATTTTTGGAAAAATGCGAATAACCTATTTTACTTAATGGGTGCAGAAAATAAAAAAACTCACCAAAAAGCTCATCATGGGAACATAGCCTTAGTCTAGGGCTACACCGCAACATATATCGCATTGATATATAACCACTTCCTGTAGTGTGGCGATCCAACCACCTGCAACACAGAGTCACATGTTTCCAAATGTGGAGAACGTTTTTGATGACACATGACTCACTTGCCACAGTCTTCAGTGCAAGTCAAAAGCCAATGTGACTGACCTGCGATTTAGCCATTTTTTTAATGCAATTGTTGATGGGGTTTTCCACCTTTAAAAATATGTCTCCAAACACTTGAATACATGTAAAATCTCAAACACTACAGGTAAAAGAAGGAAAAAATCAATATTAAGCTAAACAAATCAAAACTTTATAAAAAATGAAACACATTCCTCACATTTTTATTCAATTGCCATTGGTTTGCATTAGTGCTATTGTTTTTTTTTTAATGTTTCTGTTAAAATCCACTAACGGCATCACAAATTTTTTTTTACATTTTTTGGGTATGTGTGCGTTATTGACTGTGGTTTATGTAAATATACCCTTTTCCCACTTTTTACCGTAGGCTACGTGCATACGATCCGGAAGTGGCAGCACTTTCGATGCAGCGTATTTTTGTTGCATCCAAAATGCTGTATCCTATTGAAGGCAGGTAAATCCACATGTGTTCAGTGAACCATGTGGATTTACTGCCTTCAATACATTCTGTCAATTAAATTTCTCTTGCGAGAGAGAAATTGCCATGTTGCGGTCCTGAAAGACACGCCACATGTCAGTGTCTGCGGGTGATCCGCAGGCGCAAATACACGTATAGTGGACATGGGATTCCCAGAAATCCCATCCACTATGCTGTAACATCTGGCCGCTGCGGATTTGACCCTGCATAAATATGCAGGGTCAAAACCGCAGCAATTCCTGATCATGGGCAAGTACCCTTAGGTGTTCCTCTGGTGTTTTATCTGCAGTATAACTTTGGAGGTGTCTATGTGCAGGTGAAGGACATTGCATCTTAAGAGTTAATTAAACTTTAAGCAGATATTCCTTGTCACCTTTCTGCAGCATCACCAATGGAGGACTAACCTCTTGAAAGATAGGACAGGTGATAATGTGGTGCCCCTGAGGCTCAGTCGCCACAGAGGTACTGCACCTTCTCCTAAGGTGTGGTGCCCCACCATCCAGGTAAGTTGGAGGCTCCTGACCACGCTCCAACACTCGCACCCCACACAATAGAGTAGTTCAGCATAACCACATTGCGGCTCCTTGCTTAGAGAGAAGCAGAGCACCTTTAGTGGTTCCCTGCTTGGAACACTAGACGTGCTGGGAGGTGGGTGGAGTTCAGAATATATATATATGAGCGGGATGGTTTAGGATGACGGGTCAGTCTGACAGGTAGTCAGTGAGGAAGGAAGCCACTCGGGAGGAGTGGGGATCCCTGGAAGAAGGGATGGAGGAAGGAGTGCTGCAGCTGCCTCAGTGACCTGAGCCAGCTGGCACGGGAAAGGAAAGGAAAGAAGGAGAAGGACGTTGACCTGAATCCTGAGCTTCCATAGAAGGGAAAGGACAAGTTCGGAACGTAGGAGTAAAAGGGAACACAGAGGACGAGGGTTAGAGGAAGAAACCTAGAAGTTCTAAGGGCAAGGCCGGGGCCCGGTCCCCGAGGTTGTATGGACACTAATGGTTCTGCAGCAGACACCGGTGGAGTAGTGGGCTGTAAATACACTACTCCCATCTAAGACTTGAGGGCACAATAGAAATACAGATAGAGAGCCGGGACTTAGGAGTAGAGAGTCCCCGGAGCAGGCTACAGCTGTCTGCCGTGCAAGTAGAGTTCTTGGGAACATCTGTCAGGAGGAACTCCAGTGTAACAGGGTACTGGAGATCTTGCCACTTAAAGGCGCTATAGAGGAGACATTCAGGAAAGGCACATAAGTTGGCGGAGTGTGGAATGGAGCTTTCCATCTTGCCTGGAGGTTGACTGGGTCCCTGGCCCGGAGGACACGGCACAGAAGCGGGCACTACAGACTGTGAGTAAAGCTTTGGAACTACATGCCCTGGTGTCCTCCATTCCTTCCTGCGTCCGTCCGTCTGACACTGCTACATCCCCTGCGCAGGACACTACACCATCTAAGGCTGGAGTCACACTAACCTGCGCAAAATACGGTCAGTATTTTACATGCGTAATACGGATGACAGACCCCTAAATAGTGCTCCGTATGTCATCGGTAATCAGGGTGTGGTCGCGTATTTTGCGCATGTCAGCATCCGTATGTAATCCGTATGGCATCCGTATGGCGAGATTTTCTCGCAGGCTTGCAAAATGGACATATAATGGAGCCCTATGACAGTTTTAATAAAGAAATGAAAGAATAGATATAGACACATAGAATGCGTGTATATATATATATATATATAATGTATTCTATGTGTCTATATCTATTCTTTGGTTTCTTTATTAAACCTGTCAGGGTGAGTTTACTGTATAGTGCACTGAATTGCCGGCTTTGCTAAAAGACACCGGGTGCGTATTTCTCGCAGGTCACATGTGTGTTCCGGGTGTAATCCGTATTTTTTGCGCACCCATTGACTTGCATTGGCGTACTACGGGCGTAGTACGCTGACAATCCCAGCATGCTGCGATTGGCACGGAGCGTAGGATACGGAAGAGAAAAATACGCCTGGTGCGAGGGACCCCATAGAGAATCATTTGTCCTTGTGTAATGCGTGTTTTTTGCGCCTCTCACGCGCCCGTATTCCTCGCCAGTGTGACTCCGGCCTAAGTCTCTCCACATCTACACTGCCCTGGGACAACTGCCCTGCCTGTGGAGGGCTATACCATCCTTGCTGCACCACACCATCTGTCCCAGCGGATCTGCATGCAGCGTCGGCTTAACACCTCCCTTGCCGAACACCACAGGTGGCGTCACGAACTATTCATCTAACTACATTCCACTATTCACATCTTCCTATTACTTGGGCGCCCAGGGCCACGGTCCGGGTCACCGCCGCTGTGACACGTCCCGCCGACACCGGCCTGGTACCGAGTACCCCACAGCCCTGGGAGGGCGACCCAACTACAAATGAATTGTCACCCTATATAGCCCTGCTACTAAGCAGCCTCACTGTGTTTTTCTCTATAAGGCTGTGTGCACACGTTGAGGATTTTGATGCATTTCCGCAGCGTTTTTGGACCCGCGGAATTGCATCAAATCCGCAGTGTAATACAGTAACAATGATAGTCAATGGGAATTTGAGAATTGCTGTGTACATGCTGCAGAAAAATCCATGTGGATTCGCTGCGTTTTTTTTCCCGCAGCATGTCAATTCTTTGTGCGGAAACACAGCGTTTCCGCACCCATTGACTATACATTGAGTCAGGCAAATCCACACATCAAAAACGCATGACAATCTGCAACAAATCCGCATGAAATCCACAAGCATTTTTACCTGCGTTCTCCCAAGAGATGCAGATTCTGTGCGGAAAATTCTGCAAGCCAATCCACAACGTGTGCACATACCCTTAGGCCAGGTGATCTGTTGGGAAGTATCTTCTGGCTTACCTTCTGACCCTGTCTATGTGGGTCCATGAAGACCATGGCTTTCATTTCTTACGCATTAACAGGCTTTCCTCCCTAATGTTACTTTGCTGCATGTTTATGACTCAAAATATCTTTATCTATGTAGGTGATATTTTAAAAGTAAGCCCAACAGGAAGTCCTGGAATGAAAGCTCTCTGGGTTGATTCATCAAAGCTTTAAGCCAATATGCTCACTTAAAAAGTTATGAAAATACTCAAAATTTTGCAACAATTCATGTCTGTGTTACAATTTTGCAACTTCTGATATTTTCTCTCAGTTTGACAAAGTGAGCAGAGCTGGTACAGAGCATGGTGACTGCCGCTTGTCAAATTCATGATGAGTGACTGTGTTCACTGTGCGCACAAAGTGTATGCATTCGGGCTCATACTCACTTGCGAGAGACTTGCACGATTCTCATGCGAGTCTCTCGCATGAAAACCTGGCACTGCTGCTGGCACTGGGACCAGAGCGTGCGGCTACATGTATTTCTATGCAGCCGCACGCTCCGGTCCAAGTGCCGGCGGCAGTGCCGGGTTTTCACGAGAATCGTGCAAGTCTCTCGCAAGTGAGTATGAGCCCTTCATCTGATGCTCCTGATTCATTAAGAGGCATATGATTCATGAATCAGGAGAGACTGACTCCAGCACATCTCATCAAGGCCAGTGTGAATAACACTGGGCTTGATGAATCGGGCTCTCTGATGAATCGGGCTCTCTATGTTCCCCATCCATGACTGACTAGTGAGCACTTTCGTTTGCAGTGTTGGGTTCTGATCCCAATAAGTACAACACATGCATGAATTTGTCATTAGTCTTCTTCAGTTGTTACCGTACTACAGAGAGCTATTTAAGGAGTAGGCTATTGATACTTGGCAAATTTGGCCACAACACCAAAGTTCGCCCGGTGCTGCTACATCGCACATGCAATAGAAGTGAATAGGATAGCATTGTGATTCTGAAGGTACAGCAACAAGCCAAAAAATTGATAAAGTTGGACTTTTTGTGACTTGCTTGTTGCAGTACCCTAGGAGTCACACTGTTACCTCATTCATTTACAGTGGGTGCAGAAAGTATTCAGACCCCTTTAAATTTTTCACTCTTTGTTTGATTGCAGCCATTTGGTAAATTCAAAAAAGTTCATTTTTTTCTCACTAATGTACACTCTGCACCCCATCTTGATTGAAAAAAAACATAAATGTAAAAATTTTTGGAAATTTATTAAAAAATAAAAACTGAAATATCACATGGTCATAAGTATTCAGACCCATTGCTCAGCATTGCGTAGAAGCACCCTTTTGAGCTAATACAGCCATGAGTCTTCTTGGGAATGATGCAACACGTTTTTCACACCTGGATTTGGGGATCCTTTGCCATTCTTCCTTGCAGATCCTCTCCAGTTCTGTCAGGTTGGATGGTGAACATTGGTGGACAGCCATTTCCAGGTCCAAAGATGCTCAATTGGGTTTAGGTCAGGGCTCTGGCTGGGCCAGTCAAGAATGGTCACAAAGTTGTTCTGAAGCCACTCCTTTGTTATGTTAGCTGTGTACTTAGGGTCATTGTCTTGTTGGAAGGTGAACCTTCGGCCAAGTCTGAGGTCCAGAGCACTCTGGAAGAGGTTTTCGTCCGGGATATCACTGTACTTAGCCGCATTCATGTTTCCTTTAATTGTAACCAATTGTCCTGTCCCTGCAGCTGAAAAACACCCCTGTAGCATGATGCTGCCACCACCATGCTTCACTGTTGGGATTGTATTGGGCAGGTGATGAGCAATGCCTGGTTTTCTCCACACATACTGCTTAGAATTATCACCAAAAAGTATTATATTTGTCTCATCAGACCAGAGAATCTTATTTCTGGGAGTCCTTCATGTGATTTTTTTTTAGCAAACTCTATGTGGGCTTTTATATGTCTGGCACTGAGGAGAGGCTTCCGTCAGGCCACTCTGCCATAAAGACCCGACTGGTGGAGGGCTGCAGTGATAGTTGACTTTGTGGAACTTTCTCACATCTCACTACTGCATTTGTGGAGCTCATCACAGTGATCTTGGGGTTCTTCTTTACCTCTCCCACCAAAGCTCTTCTCCCACAATTGCTCAGTTTAGCTGGACAGCCAGGTCTAGTAAGACTTGTGATGGTCCCAAACTTCTTTAATTTAAGGATTATGGAGGCCACTGTGCTCTTAAGCTGGAGTCACACATAGCGACTCACCAGCGATCCCGACAAAGATATCAACGTGTCAGGATTGCTGGTGAGTCGCTATGTGATCGCTGGTGAGCTGTCACACAGACAGCTTCACCAGCGAACAGCACCAGCGACGTCGCGCGCGCGGCATCGCTGTGTTCGTTAGTTACCAGCGCGCTGATGCAGGGAGCTGGTAACTAACATACACATCGTGTATCCAAAGGATATGCGTCCCTTAGATACCCGATGTGTACGTTAGTTACCAGCAGATCGCTGGTCTCCTGCCTGTCACACGCAGTGATGCGTGCTGGCCAGCGGGAGACCAGTGACAAAAGAAATGTCCAGCGGTTTCCTACAGCGATCAGCGATACCGGCAGGGGGGCTTGTCGCTGATCGCTGTCACACACAGCGATCTCGCTGGTGAGATCGCTGTTGTGTCACAAAACTTGTGACTCAGCAGCGATCTCGCTAGTGAGATCGCTATGTGTGACAGGGCCCTTAGGAACCTTGACTACTGCAGAAATTATTTTGTAACCTTGGCCAGATCTGTGCCTTGCCACAATTCTGTCTCTGAGCTCCTTGGCAAGTTCATTTGACCTCATGATTCTCATTTGGTCTGACATGCACTGTGAGCTGTGAGGTCTTATATAGATAGGACTTAATTTGTAAAGGCACACACCTATCAGTTTAATTAAACTCAGATGGACTCCATTGAAGGGGTAGAACCAGCTCAAGGAGGATCACAAGGAAATGGACAGCATGTGACCTAAATATGAGTGTCTGAGCAAAGGGTCAGAATACTTATGACCATGTGATATTTCATATTTTCTTTTTTAATAAATTTGCAAAACTTTCTACATTTCTGATTTTCTTTTCAGTCAAGATGGGGTGCAGAGTGTACATTAATGAGAAAAAAATGAACTTTTTTGAATTTACCAATTGGCTGCAATGGAACAAAGAGTGAAAAATTTAAAGGGGTCTGAATACTTTCTGTACCCACTGTACATTGTGCTGCGATGTAGTAACAGTACTAAGTGAAACTTGGTCGTGCAACATGTTATCATATAGTCCTAGCCTTAAAGAGAACTTTCCATAACTTGTGCAACAGAAAGCAGATGTCCTCTTTATTTCTGACAGTCCAAAACATTCTGGACTGCTTCAAGGAGAGGTTTTTATCTGATCCTTAAACTTAATACCATCAGATAATCACTTTTACATCAAACTTTCCTTATTGTTGTGTGGCGTCCTGTGTCTTTGCCGCCACAAAATGGTCAAATATGTACTATTTTATATGTGCTTTGTAAATGATGGGAGTTATGTTTTCTGTGCTGGAGACAACTGCATACACAATTTTACCCCACTCCCTTACTTGCCTGAAACTGAGAGGTACCCTAACTGGGAGGGGGAGGAGTTTTTAGTTGTTCTGTGAGGAAGATGGTGTGAAGAAAATGAGAATGTTGTTGGAGCAGTTACTTGTGCTTTCTCCAGGAGCAATGCTGAGGAAGATCAGGGCTTCAGCCCCTAGACCATCTATGCTTTTAGAGTCGGATGGTAAGCTGAGAGGCTGTGTGGTTTATACAACCATCAGTGGATTGTCTTCTCCCAGGAAAAGTACAGCAACCGAGAATAAGTGAGGGATTATGCCAGAACGAGCACGTGCTTCACATAGGATTCAAGCTGCATGTTGCCGGGGCAGAAAACACCGTGAGTACTGGTAGTACTAGAAGTTTCAGACTCTGGGAAACCTTTTGTTAGGCATTGGGTTCCTGCAACTGCACAGCAGGAATCCAGAGCCTTGCATTCAGCGGTCTCCCATTCTCCACCGACCGTTCAGGAGCCTGCACAGCAGTCCCGGCATTCCAGACGCCCTGCTCAGACCAGCTCTGTGGGTCTGGCTGTTGCTTCCACCTCTGAGCCAGGAATAGCAGCGCAGGCTGCTCTGCAGCAAGCCACTCCAGAGGCTAAGTCCTCCCGTCGCTCTACTGTGCATGCACACAAGACTATCTCCCACTGGAGATCGGGACTCACATGCTCAGGTCCTTCTCTAGATCTGATTGGTCCATCTC
The DNA here is from genome assembly GCF_039654945.1 of Dendrobates tinctorius. Taxonomy (NCBI): domain Eukaryota; kingdom Metazoa; phylum Chordata; class Amphibia; order Anura; family Dendrobatidae; genus Dendrobates; species Dendrobates tinctorius. Next base: position 38,588,258 of record NW_027361714.1, read on the forward strand.
AGATATCTGGAAGCTTCCGGAAGGTCCCAGCTATAAAAGGGTCGCATGGCCGCTCGGCCTTGAGCTAGTATAGACTCTATTGCTTTCTGTGTGAATGATGATGGATGAATGTACCTGCGAATGACTCATTAAGATCCCCTCCCTCTGATACTACATATTTGGATAGGGACTTAGTCATAGAGTCAGTGTCAGTCAGTGGCACACTACAGGTCACAGTGTACATCTCACAGAACTAGCGTCCGACAGTGTGCTCCCTCTTGGGCATTGTCGTATTGCAGCTGGGTCAGTCGCCGCGCTGCAGTCAGCAGCACTTGTTGGCGTCTGCGGTAGCGACGCCGCACGCACGGTAGGTCTAGACGGACTTTGACCCTGAGTCTTGGGCCTAGTCCTGTGACAATATACCGTGCGTGTACACCGCTGAGACCTGTGAGGTCAACAGGCTCAGCATTTATGTTTATGCCTTAGGCGCCTCTGTGATAATAACAAAGCTCGCCAGCGCACGCCGGGTGACGTTCAACCCGCGTGTGCCATACTGCCATATTGTGCATCTGCCATTAAATAGCAGCAGTTTAACACCTCTGCACGGTGGACCCCGGGGCGGCAAACGCACTTTCTGTTATTTAATATTTAGTGTGTTCCGCCGTCCCTAACACCTTTGTCCCTGAAGGGATTAGAACAGCAGGAAATTTACACTGGACCACAGCAGAGAGAGAGAGCTAACTCCCATCGTGCAAAGCAGACTGTAAACCTGGTGAGAGAGTTGTATTTTATCCTCTGAACTGCATCTGGACTTCAGTAAATGGTAAAGTGACTTTCCTTGTCTCCTGCCTACTCTGTGCCATTTACATTCATCACTATATCTGGGGGCCAGCCCTAGTTGGAGGGGGTTAAACACCTGCACTGCTATCATCATCTACCCCCCCAGGGATCATCTGCAGTGCCGGCTATCTTACAGTCGAACACTCCAACTGGCGTCACAAACTCTTTTTCAAATTTCTTTTATTTTTCTTTTATTTTTTTAATCCCCATTTCACTATCCCCGGAGTACAGGCACCGGGAACGGCTGCCACCCCCGTGACCCCCTGAATCCAACGCTGCCCAGCAACAAGAGTACCCCGCTTCGGATGATACAGTTGCAGAGTCTTTTGGACCCATTTCCTGGATTGGACCTTTTCCCCTTATAGGAGTTTTATGGTCTGCTCCCTGACATTCTAGAGAGATGAATGTATTTCATATTTGTGCATGTTGCCAGCAAGGTAACATTCACTGGGCTGAAGTCTAACCCAGGCAGGGTTAACAGTAATGGCCAGCCCAGTTTTGGAGGAGGAAATAAGAGTTAGTGTCAGGTTCAGGAAATGTCAGTTAGTTGGGAACATTATTTTGAAGTGGCAGCAGCAGTTTCAAGCATTGGGCTGCTAGGGACAATGTGGGCCTAATACTCGGGACAGTGGATTGTCAGAGAATCCCTCCCCACGAGCCCCCGGCCGGACTGGGAACCTCAAGATAGATTGCAGGCCCAGGGGGCACATTCCTACTGTTAAGCCTCCGGAGATATTGGACTCAAGCTCTCAAAGGCGGAGTAAGATGGAATCCAAATATACTGCTACAAGTAAAGAAGTATTCCTAGTGCTAGGGAAGACAGCAAGAGGAATACTCTGCTCATATCGAGAACCAGGGCTGAAGTTGTGTCGGGTACCTGTTGGAAAAATGACAACCCATTGGGCCTTATCCTATATACCTGTTTGTAAAAACTACCATTTATCAAGTAAAAGTTTGGCTGTTTTTAGGGAATCTGTGTTCCCTGGAGTTATTACTGATGAGGTTCCAAGAAGAGGAGAGCCTGGAGTCAAGGGAGGCCTATGGCCCTGAAGTAAGTGTGATGCACCCCGCACACAGCAACACACCGGGATAGGGACACATATTGTCTGTAGAGTGCCAGAGCAAGAAGGAGCAGCAGCTTGGCCACAGCTTCCTCGCTTATGCACTTTGCACCCTTTCTTACATCAGGTCTGTAAAGTTCCCTTTAAGACACTTCAATGGGTGATATAAAACCTTTATCTCTCAAGGTCTGCTTCCTGATAGCCATTGTCTAAACAGTTAGTGAAATTCTGGCCTTCCATTGACTATCTAATTTCCTACAGTATGTTCTACTTGGAATGTTATCAGCACTTATTCTAAAGCCCCCATTACCCATAGCGATATCGCTAGCAATATCGCTGTAACGTCACCGATTTTGTGACGTAGCAGCGATATTGCTAGCGATATCGCTATGTCTGATACTTACCTCCGACCGGCTCATCGCTGGTCGAGCGAGAAGGTCCTGGATCATTTCTCGTCGGCCACTTCCTGCTGGGCTTCCTGTGGCGCCGACAAGCGACGCGTGGACGCGGGCGGGAGGACGTCAGGATCGCCGCGTCTGACAGGTACTGTAAGTAGCGACCCCCGACCCCTGCTATGTCGCTGGTGAGATCTGCCTGTGTGGAAGCTCACTAGTGACCACTTAGCGATACACCAGCGATCCATATCGTTGTCGGCATCGCTAAGTGTAACGGTACCCTTAAGGTGCCTTCCTTCAACATACCAGCAGATGAAATTACCAATATTTTTCTTATTTTTGCAATGAACACAGGAGATGTGACTGCCTTGATATGGGCAAAGTCTTAAAGGGGTTGTGTGGCGCCCCTGAGGGTTCAGTCGCCACAGAGGTACTGCACCTCCTCCTGAGGTGTGGTACCCACCATCCTGGTAAGATGGAGACACCTAACCACACTCCAACACCTGCATCCCACACATCATAGTAGTGTAGCAAAGCACCTTTGGTGGCTCCCTGCTTGGAACACGAAGAGTGCTGGGAGGTGGGTGGAGCTTAGTCTGCACCAAAAGAGTGGGAAGATATTAGGATTTAGTCAGTCTGTCACAGGAGTCTGTGAGAGGAGATCCCCAGAGAGAGGGATGGATGAAGGGAGTGCTGCAGCAGACCTCAGTGACCTGGGTCTGCTGGCACAGGAAGGAGAGATTCAGAAAGCCTAATTCTTCATAAGAAAGAAGGATTTGTACGGAACGTAAGGAGGAAAGGAGGACTAAGGATTTGGGTTAGAGCAGAACCCTTCCCAAGTTCACAGCGCAAGGCCGGGGTCCAGTCCCCGAGGTTGTATGGATACTAATGGTCCTGCAGCAGACACCGGAGGAATAGAAGTTGTCACCACTTTATTTCCACTCAAGACTTGGGGGCACAACAGCAACGTGAGTGAGCCGGGACTATGTAGCAAGGGGTCCCCGAAGCAGGCTACAGCTGTCTGCCGTACAAGTAGAGTTCATAGGAACATCAGAAAGGAGGAACTCCAGTGTAACTCAGTACTGTGAGTACTTCACCATAGGCGCAAGAAGGGAGACGTTCAGAAAAGGCACATGTTGGCGGAGTGTTAGAACGGAGTGCTTCATCTAGCTTGGAGGTTGACTGAGCCCCTGACCCGGAGAACACGGCACGGATGCGGGCACCTGTATGCACAACAGACTGTGAGTAAAGCTTTGGAACTACATGCCCTGGTATCCTCCACTTATTCCTGCGCCAACACTCTGAGCACTGCTACATCTCTGTGCCTGACACTGCACCATCTACGTCTCCTCCCTATCTCTTCATCTACACTGCCCTGGAACTACTGCCCTACCTGTGGAGGGCCACAACATCATTGCTGCACCACACTATCTGTCCCAGAGGATCTGTCTGCAGCGTCGGCTTAACATCTTCATTGCCGAACACCACAGGTGGTGTCACGAATCATTCACTCATAAACTTTAATCATCATCCACACGTTCAAACATCCTCCCTTTTACAATGGACGCCCAGGGCCACGGACCGGGTCGCAGCTGCCGTGACATCTCCCATTGAAACCCATGGGCCCGGTACCGAGTACCCCACAGCCCTGGCATGGGGCGATCCAGTTGGACTACTAGGTTCTCCTTTTGAAGGAGTTGTCCTATCATCTGACTCATGAGAATCAGAGCCTGGCTGCAAGACTACCATAAAGATCCAGCCAATGACCACAGCCAGAGATGTGACTAGTACAGCTCTGCCCCCCAGTCACCTGTTCCCAGGGCTGTAATAAGTGATTAACTGGTTTCTTGCTATGGGAGAGCAGCACTGGGAGAAACTGGCCAGGGCAGAGCTGGAATAGTGTCGTTTCTGAGTATTGAACTGATTGAGGAGATGCTCAATCCATAACCCTTCTAATGCTATGTTCACATGTTCAGTAGTTTTCTATTAGACCAAGCGATGAGCGAATCCCTGCATGTGTTGCTGCTGTCAAACAGCCACGGGAGGACTGGAACATATTTTTCGAGTGCGCCAAAGATGCTCAGAATACGAGCATGCTCTATTAAGCCCTTATCTGAGCACATTCGCTCATCACTAGTTAAAACGGATCCGGCAGCAATTTGTTGGCAAAAAAAAGTTGTACATGGAAAACAGATCTATTAAATAGCCATTCCTTTTATTTTAATTTGAAAAGGATCTGTTCTTGGCTTACTGGATCAGTTTGAAATGAAGATAAAACGGATGGCTATTGAACAGATCTGTTTTCCATCATCCTCAATGTTTTTTGTTTTTTTTTAAAAAACTAATCTATCTGAAATCAGTTTTTTAGAAACTGACAAAAATGTATAACTTTTTTGCCAATAAATTGCTATGGACCATTCTAAGGGACAACTACTGGACATGTGAACATAGTCTAAAGGTACTGTCACACTTAGCGATGCACCAGCGATATGACGCGGTCAGGATCGCTGGTGCATAGCTAAGTGGTCGCTAGTGAGCTGCCACACAGGAAGATCTCACCAGCGACATCGCTGGGGACGGGGTTCGCTACTTACCTGTCACACAGGCGATCCTGCGTCCTCCCGCCTGGCTCCACGCGTCGCTAGCGATATCTCTTAGTGTGACAGGAACTTAATAGAGGTAGAAATGTTCATTTGTTTGCTTTCATCATCAGATCTTTTGTTGATAAAAGTACACAATGAGGCTAATTTATTCTAGGCTGACCAATTCATTTGATTAATTATTTTCACATGCCATATCATTTCAGGAGGAGATAATTTCCATTGATGCTGCTGCTTTGGACAAAAGAAAAGTGAATTAATGGTAAGAAATTGCATTATATGATTGGCTGGTGATGTGTAGAAGGCCTCATTCAGATGACCGTCACGCTTATCGTATGCACAAACACAGACAACCGTTCATCAGTGTTTTGGATCCATCCAATTTTCATCAGCATTTGTCAGCTTTTACGAGCAGTGATTTTTTTTTTTTCACATATAACAAAAAAAGGCAGCTTCTCCAACTATCTATTTATATAATTGCCTTGTAATGTTTTCATTTCCTGTTCTGTCCAGATGTCACCGTATCCCAGAATTTCAAGTGGAGGAAGTTCACCGACCGCCATATTGGGACACCCAACTGCTGCTGGTACCAACCTTTTGCGTGGTACCACCAGCGGAACACCATCGCACCACACACACACTCAGACTCTCACACACTCATACACTCACACACTCTGTTAGGCTGGCGGAACGCACCAAATAACAAAAATGACAATAAGGTGCGTTCGCAGTCTGGGTTCCACCGTGCAGAGATGTAGAACTGCTGCTCGGTAATGGCGGAGGCTATATGGTAAATAATAAATGAACACACGCGGGTTAGCGTCACCCGATGTGTACAGGAGCGAGTTCTGCACAGATCCGCTCAGGCAGACGCCTCTAATTGCCCAGGGTTGGGCCAGATAAGCGCACAGGTTGCGTAAGGCGCTGCACAGGCGGTTGCGGCCACTTACCGTGGTACAATAGTACCCTGTAGTGGGCGACACAATCGGGCGCTAGTGTGTGCAGAGTCCATGGTCCTCAGGCTCTCAGATGGGATGATTAGCCAAGGCTCCTCCTCATCCGATGACACCACGGAGCGGGAGAGAGCATCGGCCGGACGTTCGTCTCTCCAGAGAGAAAATGGAGGGTGAAGTGGAACCGGGAGAAGAACAAGGACCATCTGACCTGGTAAGAATTTAGCCGCTGGGCTGTCTGCAAATACACCAAGTTCTTGTGGTCGGTGAACACCTGGAAAGGGTGGCGAGCCCCCTCCAGGAGGTGTCTCCACTCCGAGAAGGCCAACTTCATTGCTAGCAACTCCCTGTCCCCGAAGGAATAATTGCTCTCCGCCGGTGTGAAGGTCTTGGAGAAAAAGAAGCATGGGTGCTTCTGACCTTGCAGGTCCTTCTGGAACAGGACCGTTCCAGCACCGATGGAAGAGGCATCCACCTCCAAAATGAAGGGTTTATCTATATTGGGGCGATGTAGAATGGGAGCGCTAGCAAAATGGGACTTAATGGAGGAGAAGGCCTTGGAGACAGGTTCCGACCACAACTTGGAATTTGCTCCCTTCTTGCCACCAAGGGGGCTACCAAGTCGAGAAGTGGGGGATGAATTGGCGATAGTAATTTATGAGCCCCATAAAGCGCTGCACCGCTTTGAGAAAATGGGGCTCCTGCCAATCCATCACCTCCTGTAGTTTGGCAGGATCCATAGCCAATCCCTGGGCGGAGATGATATAGCCCAGGAAAGACAAGTCTCATGTCTCTGAGGAAGAACCTGGTGTAAGGTTCCAAACGCGTCAGGCGTGGGGGGTCTGTTTTCCCCTTTATGGTTTTATCATGAAATTATGTGAATAAAACTTATCGTGGATTTTATCAAGTCTCCAGTGCCGGATCTTCCTTCTCTCTTCAGGAAAGACAAGGACTCCTGCTCAAACACACACTTCTCCAACTTGGCATAGAGGGGGAGTTTGCCCGCAGGAGGTCGAAGACTTTGCAAACATCTCTCCAGTGGGAGTCGATATCTGGAGAGTAGATGAGAATATCATCCAGATAGACTACTACCGAGGTGGTAAGCATATCCCAGAAGATATCATTCACAAAATCTTGGAAAACGGCCGGGGCATTACAGAGCCTGAAGGGCATCACCCAGGATGTCACCCAAAGCCTTGACCATCTGAAAACTGACCTGCAGAGGCCAGCACATCATTTTTTAAATCAGATTGAATGAGGCATGTCGGAACACCTTAGTCCTGATCTCCAGCTCAATGTGACGCAGGCCTGCAATGCTGCAGCAGACTCGGTACTTGAAGCAGTCAGTGGTGGCATTTCCACCTGTGCCAACACTGTCCCGCTTGACCTCAATACCGAATTCTGCTGCATATCACAGCACGTCCACCACCATTCCAAGCCCTGTCGGACACCACTACAGCGCCACCACCATGCCGAGTGCTGCTGCAGTGTCCACCGCCACCACCATGCACAGTGCTGCTCCTGCTTGTACCTCCTCCACCACCACCACCACCGACATGCTGCAGCAACCGGACCCTGGCAGGACATTCACCACCAGCATGCAGCAGCAACTGGACCCTGGCAGTGCGCAGGCGCCGGACCTCTCCTGGCGCCTGCGCACTGCAGGACTCTGCTCTGCCCTCAACAGGGCAGAGCAGTGTGCCTGCACAGGAGCCACGACAGGAAGGAAAGAAGAGGAAAGCATCGTATGAAGATGGGAGGTGCCGGACCGGATGGCAACACCCATCGGACTGGACCGGACACCGGAGTGAGTATAATCTAACTCTTTTTTCTTATCTTTCTGGTTATATCTGGGGGCTTATCTACAGCATTACAGAGTGCTGTAGATAAGCCCCTGATATCGGTGCCGGAAGCTCATATTCAAAAAAAGGGGTGGCAGATTATCTTTAAGTATGGGGCTGCAGGTAAGTGCATAGTTTAACACAATATCAAAGTTTGGTGTTTTCCTGCTTTTATTTGTTCATTTTTCTCACACATGAGTATGAGCCCTTAGATCCATTAGCTGGACTTCCAAACATGCAACTTGCTGACATTGAGCGCAGAAATATTCACCCTCAAACGGTTGTTGAAAGCATGCATATATCTCACAAGATGCACACCTGGTAGCTTTGTCCATGGAGCACATATTCAATGGGGATAAACCGTACAGATAAAAGCAGGAAAATCAAATTTCCCACGGCGCTCGCGCTGACATCAGAAGTGAGTGAAGTGAGTTCATTGGTTGTGAACTCACTCCATGAACCTTTCTGACGACACTGCGAGCAGGAGAACTTTCTCAAGCCGTCAGACCAGTAATAGGAGTTCACAGGGAAGCACTGAGCACACGCTGCTCATTGTCTCTGCTGGATGGCAGGTTGTATGGTCGCATCATGCAGCCTGCCATCTAGATGTAGCAGAGCTAGACCCATTGTGGCACAAATGGATTATCTTCTCTGCGGAAAGGTGAGGAATATTGTTTGTTATTTTAACTCCTTTGCAGGGGACAATGGCATCTCTGGAATGGGCGATGGTGTAAGTATGGTTTAATTAAGATTTATTAAAGGAGTCTGTATACTCAGTCTGCTGAACTGCCGCACAACCAGCTCTACCCTTTCCTATTGTATCCTCACCCATCCCCATTGACTGTGAGCCCTCGCGTGCAGGATCCTCTCTCCTTCTGTGCTTGTGTGTGCCTTGTATTGCTCATGTTTTTTGTATTTGTCTATGTATGCCCCTTTTTCACATGTAACGTGCCATGGAATAAATGGTGCTACAATAATGAATAATAATGACCCACTCCATGTGCGATCTCCTTGATGTCACTGTCACTATTGTGTAATCATGAGTGTTGCTGCAGGGTGTCAGCCACACCCAATCATGGCGGGGCTCAGCGTGAGCCCCTGCGATTGCGGCGCTGTACAGATACTGAGGTTTGCGATTCTCGGAGCACCATACATGTACGGCGCATGTCGTGAAGGGGTTAAATATAGTGAAACCCTATGTCATATTTTTTTTTAGGGGGGAGGGTGGGGGAGACCCCCATTTTAATAGCCAGGAAAGGCTAAGCATACAGCTGTTAGCTGATAATAGCCTGAGAAGCTCCATGGGTATTAGCCCCTTCCCAGGCTATACACATCTGCCCCAAGCTGTCTATCTGTATGTATATCTATCTAACTTGTGCAAATTATATAGAGCAATTCTCTATGTAAAAATCGCATTGCAATTGGATCACATTAGCATGTAAATTGGATGCTAGGTGTCAAAATCAGATTGTACTCGCATGAAAAACTTATGACACTCATCAGACTTTTCTGAATTGAAATCGGACCGTGATGGATATGAGCCCTAAGTGTGATAATCCAACAGTTTTCGCTGGGTGGATTCGGTCATTGGATATGGTAATATCGTTGGACTCACATTTCTGGTTTTATGGTTACTCTTAATAAACATCATGGCCTATTTTAATCCACTCCTGGTATGTAGTGTTATTTAATGTTTTGTGGGTGGGTATTGTTAATTATTACATGGGTTTTGTGTTACCATGATACAATTCATATCACAAAATAATGCATCAAAACCCATGATGAAAATTTTTAAAAAAAGCATTAAAAAAGTATGTTTTTGCAAAACCAAACCAAAAACCATATGCTTTTTTACATGCCATTAACCACCGATACGCCTTTTAACGGCGGTCAATAAAGGGGCTTTATTCCTCAGTGCCGCTTTTTAACGGCGCTGAGGAATAAGGGAATAGCGCTGTCGGGCAACTGCAATTCCTGTGGGTGTCAGCTGTATTTGACAGCTGACACCCTGAAGTATCGGCCTCGGCCGGTTTTGAAGCCGATCGGAGCAGATTAACCTCTTAAATTCCACTGTCAATTGCAACAGCTGTATTTAAACCAATGGACCCTGCAATAAGAATTACAGGTCCCAATGGTTACCATAGTATCCTGAGGTCACGTGATGATCCCAGGGTACGGTGGCCTGTGAGATCCAGCTATAAGCGAGTACTGCAGTGTATGAGAACAGTGATCAAACTGAAAATTGTACATGTCCCACAGTGGAACTAAATAAAAAGTGAAATAAAGTTACATAAAATGCTAAAAAGTGAAAAAAAAACACACACACACAAAAGAGCACACGGCATTAAAATTAATTTTGCCACTTAAAGTTAAGTGTTTGTGATAAAACGAAAAATCAACAAACAAAAAGGAACATTGGTATCACCGCATATGGAACGACCCGCTCTATAAAACTGGCACATTATTTAATCTATATGACGAATGCTGTAAGAAATAAAAAAAATTCCAAAAATGTCACTTTATCATACTGACTCACAAAGTGAATTAAAAGCGATCAAAAGGTCGTATGTTAAAAAAACCCAGTGGTATAAATAATAACGTGCGTCAATCCATCCCGCAACAAACATGCCCTAATATGGCTCATTGAAATAAAAATAGTTACAGCTCTGAGAATATGGCAATGCAAAAACAAATTCATTGTTGTAAAATATTGTTTTTAGTCTGTAAAAATAGCAAGATACAAATTCTGGTATCACTTTTACTGCACAGTGAAAAGCACAAAGAATAAAACCAATAATTGAATTGCTGGGTTTTGTTCATTCTGTGTTTGAAAAATCTAAATTAAAAGCAATTAAAAAATATTATGCACCCCAAAATGGCACCAAAAAAATCTGCAACTCATCAAAACATAAGCCATCATACAGCTCTGTTCGGCAAAAAATAAAAAAAGTTACAGCTTCGCTTTGGCGACGAAAAAAAATACTTTTTATAAAAAAAAAACATTTTTACTGTGTGATTGCAGCCAAACCTATAAAAGAACTAGATAAATCTGGCATCTCTGTAATCGCACCGACCCAATGAATAAATCGGCCTTATCACTTATACCACTCGATGAACAGCGCAAAAATAAAAATAAGAACTATTCTTGTACTACCTTCTATTTGTTCATTCTACCTCCCAAAAATCGGAATAAGACTCTGTTCACATTTATCCTTTGCTCTCCGCTGAGCGCTTACATAGGGATTTCCGTGTAAATTCCCCAAAACCATGATTCAGACAAAACCTTGGACGGAACCACTTACAGTACTTATGAGGCAGATGGAGTCACTTTAGACTGGTTTGTGTTTCGACAGTGTCCCATCATTTTGGGTGTCTTTTTAAGCACACAAGTGAGGGTGATCACAGATCTGAGAACAACTAAAAAGATGAATACCACTAGAGCAGATGCAAAATGGACTCCAAAGTGTCTACATCTGCCTCACAATTGTGAAGAGTTCCATTGGCGGTTTAGTCTGAGTCACATTTTTGTGAGTTTTACACAGATACCCCAACGTAAGTGCTCAGGGTGGAACACAAGAATGAGATCGAGCCTCATTGTACCCCAAAATGTTACTAATGAAAATGTTACCAATAAAAACCCTAATTTATCCCACACAAACCAGCCCCCACTCAAGTCCATCATCTGTCACTGGAAATATTGTTGTTCCCACGTTAGTGCTAGAAGAAAAAAGACTCTGGAAAAGCAACATGGCTCCCACCTCTCAAATAAAATCCAGTGAATTATGCACTCCCAAATCCAAATGCCCCCCTCCTTCTGAGCCCTACTGTGCCTAACCCACAGTAAGTGACCACGTGTGTGGCATTATGGTAGTGGGGGGAGAGCACTTAACAATTTACTGGGTGCCTGTCACTGGAAGCACAAGTTGGGCAAAATCTATGGGGCTCTACACTGTATGGAGGCACAATGTATGGGCACCAAACTGTTAGATTTGTAAATCTTCCCCCCAAAAAAAATCCTTGCGAGCATGTTACAGAATAGTCACTGCAACCGTAGATGAATTACTTGAGAGGTGCAATTTCTACAATGGGGTCACTTTGTTCTCCAAACGCCAACTAGAGCTCCTTCATTCTCAGCCCTGACGTGTGGTCTAACAGTAATTTCTGACAACATATGGAGCATCACCGTATTTGGGAGAAATTGCGCAATAAATTACGGGGTCCAGTTTCACCTATTAACCCTTATGTACCTGACAAATTTACAGCAAATACAAAAATTACATTTTTACCACTAAAATGTCATACAGTATTCCCACATCTCAATGTTATAATATTCTGTGAGGCACCACAAGGTTCAAAATACTCACTAAACCCTTAGATGAATTCCTTTGGCAGTGAAGTTTCCAACATGGCAACACCTAGGTGGGGGGGAGTTCTGCTGTTCTGGCACCTCAGGGGCTCAGCTAATGCAGACACAATGTGTCATGGTCCTAGTGCAGGTTTTTGACCTGCAAGCCAGCGGTTAATGTCTTGAGCCCAATGCAGGCTTTGACCTGCACACCTGGTGTTATGGTCGGCGGAACGCACCAGATATAAAATAATAAGAGGTGCGTTCGCCGCCCGGGGTCCACCGTGCGGTAGCTGGAAAGACCGCTGCTGGGTAATGGCAGATGCACCAGAAGGTGACGTAGTGCGCCCGGGTTAACGTCACCCGAACGCTAGGAGCGGCTCTGTTCAGACACAGAGTCGCTTGCAGGAAATATATGCAAAGGCGCTGGCCCTGTTATCGTCACAGGAGTTAGTGTGTGGCGTCGCAGCCGCGAACACCAATAGCTGCTGTTAATGCAGCGCAGCGGCAACTAAAGCCACAAGCATCGGCGCCGAGAACCGGGCACCGACGGACGCTAGTGTAGGCGAGGGAGCACTGTGGCATAGCTTGCCACTACCTGGTGCTGACCTAAGAACACACTCTGTCACCAATCGTATTATCCGAGGGAAGGGGTTTCATAATGAGTCAGCCACCAGTCCATGCATCCGTCACCATTCACACACATAGCAAGATAAGTCTACACTAGCACATCGCCGAGCCGCCCTGCGGGCTTTTTATAGCGATGCGCTTCCGGAACCTTCCATTAGCTTGGGAAGGACCAATCAGATCCGACGCAGGACCTGAGCATGTGACCCCTGCTCTCCAGTGAGAGGTCAAGTTGCGGGCATGCCCAGTAGCACGGCATGAGGACTTAGCCTCAGGAGCGGTTCCCTGCAAAGCAGGTTGCGCTGCCATTGCTGCACCAGAGGTGGCAGCAACATCCAGGCTGTCAGAGCGAGTCTGAGCAGCAAGCCTGGCTCGCCGTGTTTGCTGAGCAACACCCGGAGCGGTCGAGGAAGAATAGGAGACCGCAGGATGTCTGGCTCTGGATTCCCGCTGTGCAGTGCCAGGAATCCGACGCCTAACACCTTGGGTTAATTATTGTGGCGTCTCTTTGATTCGGGAAGAGCTTCTTATAGCCCTGGGAAGTTATACTTTTGCCCTTGGCCGAGTGTGGTGACCCCTGTGCCTTGTGCCTGTCTTCTAGCTTGCTTCTATGGTTCTGACCCGGTTCTGTCCCCCATTGTGAGTTCGCCTTTTGATTCTGTACTGTGTATCTGCTTCTCTGGTTTCTGACTCCTGCTACGTCCTGATTATCTGTTCTGTCTAATTCTTTGGTACTGTTGTGCTATCTCGTGCTTTGACCCCGGCCTGATCTGGATTACGTCTCTGTCCCTTGGTAACTTTGTCCTGTAGTTACCCTTCTAGGAGTTTTCCTTCAGCTCCTGGCTCTCTGGAGCTTAGGCCACGCCTTCAGCAGTCCCGTGTTTCAGGTCCTGTTTGTCTGAAGCACCCATCTTCACCGTTGCTGCCCCGCTCCACAGGTATCTTTGAGCACAGTTTGTTTTACTCAGGACATGCGCACTGGCTCAGTGAGCAAGTTCAGTGCGGTGTTCTTGACACAATCAAAACCTTCTAAAAGCCAAGTTGCGCTCCTTCCCATCTGATCCCTGGCATATGCTCAAACTGTAGTGTGCAACCACATATGGAATACTGCCACATTTGGAAAAAACTACAGAATATATTGTGGGGTCCAATTTCTATCATTACCCCTAGTTTTAATAATTTAAATGATAAATTTGGTGCTAAAACAATATTTTAGTGAAAAAAAATTACTTTTTTTGCTCTCACATCTAAATGTTATAAAGTTTTGTGAATCACCTGTAGGATAAAAATGCTAAGTACACCCCTAGATGAATTTCTTGAGGGGTCTATTTTCCATTATAAAGTTAATTGTGGGTGGTTTCTGCTGGTCTTGCATGTCATTCACAATCTATTCCAGATAAACAGCACTATTTCCTTTCCTAGCCCTGCCATGTGCCCAAACAAAAGTTTTTGACCATATATGGGGTATCATAGTGTTCCAGAGAAATTGCATAATAAAATATGGGGTCCGTTTTCTCCTATTAGCCATTGTGAAAATTACACATTTGGGGCTAATACAACATTTTTAAAAAAAATAAATAAATAAATTTACAGTATGATAACATTAGGTTATCAAATTCTATGTCGTACCTATGGGTTCAAAATACTCGTTATACCCCTGGATAAAATTGTTTAGGGATGTAGTTTCCCAAAAGGGGTAACATGTGGGTTTTTTTCACTGTTTAAGCACATCAGAGGCTCTTCAAAAGTGACGACACCCGAAGACTATTCCAACAAAGTCTGTGTTCCAAAACGTCACTCCTTCCTTTCCAAGCCCTACTGTGCGCCCAAACAGTACTTTTCCCTCACATATGGTATCGGTGTACTCAGGAGAAATGGCACAACACATTTTGAAATTCTGCTGTCCATTTTCTCTTGTTACCTTTATCAAAATAGAAAAAATGGGGCAAAAGTAACATTTTTGTAAAAGGGAAAAAAAGTTATTTTTTTTTCCATTAACCCCTTCACCCCCAAGGGTGGTTTGCACGTACATGACCGGGCCAATTTTTACAATTCTGACCACTGTACCTTTATGAGGTCATAACTCTGGAACGCTTCCATGGATCCCGGTGATTCTGACATTGTTTTCTCGTGACATATTGTACTTCATGTTAGTGGTAAAATTTCATTCAAATAACTTGCGTTTATTTGTGAGAAAAACGGAAATTTGGCAAAAATTTTGAAAATTTCGCAATTTTCCAACTTTGAATTTTTATGCCTTTAAATAACAGAGATACAGCACACAAAAAACTTGATAACTAACATTTCCCACATGTTTACTTTACATCAGCACAATTTTGGAACCGAAACTTTTTTTAGTTAGGAAGTTATAAGGGTTAAAAGTTGACCAGCGATTTTTCATTTTTAAATCACCATTTTATTTTTAGGACCACATCACATTTGAGGTCACTTTGAGGGGTCTATATGATAGAAAATACCCAAAAGTGACACCATTCTAAAAACTGCACCCCTTAAGGTGCTCAAAACCACATTCAAGAAGTTTATTAACCCTTTAGGTGCGTCACAGGAATTTTTTTGAATATTAAAAAAAAAAATGAACATCTAACTTTTTTTCACAAAAAAATACTTCAGGTTCAATTTTTTTTATTTTACCAAGGGTAACAGGAGAAATTGGACTGCAATAGTTATTGTGCAATTTGTCCTGAGTACGCTGATACCTGATATGTGGGGGGGAACGACTGTTTCGGCGCATGGCAGAGCTCAGAATGGAAGGAGCGGCGTTTGACTTTTTCAATGCAAAATTGGCTGGAATTCAGATCGGACGCCATGTCACGTTTGGAGAGTCCCTGATGTACCTAAACAGTGGAAACCCCCTACAAGTGACCCCATTTTGGAAACTAGACCCCCCAAGGAACTTATCTAGATATGTGGTGAGAACTTTGAACCCACAAGGGCTTTACAGAAGTTTATAACGTACAGCGGTACAATTATAAAATCATATTTATTCCACAAAAATGATCTTTTCACCCCAATTTTTATTTTCCCAAGGGTAACAGGACCCTAAAAGTTATTGTGCAATTTGTCCTGAGTATGCTGATACCCCACATGTGGGGGTAAACCACTATTTGGGCGCATGGCAGAGCTCGGAAGGGAAGCAGCGCCATTTGACGTTTTTGGCTGGAATTGAGATCGGACACCATGTCGCGATTGGAAATCCCCTGATGTACCTAAACAGTGGAAACCCCTCACAAATGACCCCATTTTGCAAACTAGACCCCCTAAGGAACTTATCTAGATGTGTGGTGAGCACTTTGAACCCCCCAGTGCTTCACAGAAGTTTATAACGCCCGGGTGTGAAAATAAAAAATTCGTATTTTTTCCACAAACATGATCTTTTAGTCACCATTTTTTTATTTTCCCAAGGGTACCAGGAGAAATTGGACCCCAAAAGTTGTTGTCCAATTTGTCCTGAGTATGCTGATACCCCATATGTGGGAGAAAACTACTGTATGGGCACACGTCGGGGCTCGGAACGGAAGTAGTGACGTTTTGGAATGCAGACTTTGATGGAATGGTCTGCAGGTGTCATGTTGCCTTTGGAGAGCCCCTAATGTACCTAAACAGTGGAAACCCCCACAAATGACCCCATTTTGAAAACTAGACCCCCTAAGGAATTTATCTAGATGTGAGGTGAGCACTTTGAACCCCCAAAGGCTTCACAGAAGTTTATAATGCCAGGGCATGAAAATAGAAAAATCGTATTTTTTCCACAAACATGATCAATTAGTCCCCAATTTTTTTATTTTCCCAAGGGTAACAGGAGAAATTGACCCCCAAAAGTTGTTGTCCATTTGACCTGAGTACGCTGACGCACCATATGTGGGAGAAAACTACTGTATGGACACACGTCGGGGCTCGGAAGGGAAGTAGTGACGTTTTGGAATGCAGACTTTGAGGGAATGTTCTGCGGGTGTCATGTTGCCTTTGGAGAGCCTCTAATGTACCTAAACAGTGGAAACCCCCCACAAATGACCCCATTTTGGAAACGAGACCCCCTAAGGAACTTATCTAGATGTGTGGTGAGCACTTTGAACCCCCAAGGGCTTCACAGAAGTTTATAATGCCCGGGCATGAAAATAAAAAAATCGTATTTTTTCCACAAACATTATCAATTAGTCCCCAATTTTTTCATTTTCCCAAGGGTAACAGGAGAAATTGGACCCCAAAAGTTGTTGTCCAATTTGTCATGAGTACGCTGACACCCCATATGTGGGAGAAAACTACTGTATGGACACACTTCAGGGCTCGGAAGGGAAGTAGTGACGTTTTGGAATGCAGACTTTGATGGAATGGCCTGCGGGTGTCATGTTGCCTTTGGAGAGCCCCTAATGTACCTAAACAGTGGAAACCCCCCACAAATGACCCCATTTTGGAAACGAGACCCCCTAAGGAACTTATCTAGATGTGTGGTGAGCACTTTGAACCCCCAAGGGCTTCACAGAAGTTTATAATGCCCGGGCATGAAAATAAAAAATCGTATTTTTTCCACAAACATGATCAATTAGTCCCCAATTTTTTTATTTTCCCAAGGGTAACAGGAGAAATTGGACCCCAAAAGTTGTTGTTCAATTTGTCATGAGTACGCTGACACCCCATATGTGGGAGAAAACTACTGTATGGACACACGTCGGGGCTCGGAAGGGAAGCAGTGACATTTTGGAATGCAGACTTTGATGGAATGGTCTGCGGGTGTCATGTGCGTTTGGAGAGCCCCTGATGTACCTAAACTATTGAAACTCCCCACAAGTGACCCCATTTTGGACACTAGGCCCCCCGCGGAACTTATCTAGATGTGTGGTGAGCACTTTGAACCCCCAAGTGCTTCACAGAAGTTTATAACGCTCGGACGTGAAAATAAAAAAATCATTTTTTTCCACAAAAATGATATTTTTGCCCCCAATTTTTTATTTTCCTAAGGGTAACAGGAGAAATTGGACCACAAAAATTGTTTTGCAATTTGACCTGAGTAGGCTGATACCCTACATGTGGGGGTAAAACACTGTTTGGGCGCATGGCAGAGCTTGGAAGGGAAGGAGCACCATTTGACTTTTTCAACTCAGAATTGGCTGGAATTGAGATCAGACGCCATGTTGCATTTGGAGAGCCCCTGATGTACCCAAACAGTGGAAACCCCCAATTCTAACCCCAACCCGAACCCCAACACACCCCTAACCCTAATCTCAGCCCCAACCCTAACCCTACCCTAGCCCTAACCCTAACCCTAGTCCTAGCCCTAACCCTAATGGAAAAATGGAAATAAATACATTTTTTTAATTTTATTATTTTTCCCTAACTAAGGGGGTGATAACGGGGGGTTTGATTTACTATTTATGGCGGTTTTTATGTTTGGCATCTGTCACACGCTAAAAGACGCTTTTTATTGTAAAAATAGTTTTTGCATCACCACATATTGAGAGCTCTAATTTTTCTGTATTTTGACCCACCGAGTCATGTGAGGTCTTAATTTTTGCGGGACGAGTTGACGTTTTTATTGGTACCATTTTCGGGCACGTGACATTTTTTGATCGCTTTTTATTCCGATTTTTGGGACGCAGAATGAACAAAAACCAGCGTTTCATGAATTTCTTTTGGGGGGGTGCGTTTACACCATTCCGCGTGCGGTAAAATTGATAAAGCGGTTTTATTCTTCAGGTCAGTACGCTTACAGAGATACCTTATTTAGGTCGTTTTTTTATGTTTTGTCGGTTTTATGCAATGAAAACTATTTTATATAAAAAATAATTATTTTTGCATCGCTTTATTCTACGAGCTATAACTTTTTTATTTTTTTGCGGATGATGCTGTGTGGCGGCTCGTTTCTTGCGGGACAAGATGACGTTTTCAGCGGTACCATGGATATTTATATGCGTCTTTTTGATCGCGCGTTATTACACTTTTTGTTTGGCGGTATGATAATAAATCATTATTTTTTGGGGGGTTCGCTAAAGGGGTTAACTAATGAGACAGTTTTATAGGGCGGGTCATTACGGACGCGGCGATACCTAATATGTGTACTTTTATTGTTTTTTTTGTTTTTTTTTATTTCTAAAAAATGGATTTATTTGGGGGAATATTTTTTTTTTTTTTCTAATTTATTTGGCGATTTTTTTAAATTTATTTTAACACTTTTTTTACTTTATTAAATAGTCCCAGGTGGGACATCACTGTCCTGTGACAGATCACTGATCTGTCACATCACTGTGACAGATCAGCAATCTGTCACAGGCACTGCAGAAGGCTTCCTCATGCCTGCACTTTGCAGGCCCCCGTCGCCATCTTGGATTCGGGGACCTGCAGGAAAGGAGCCCCCCGCAGCAGCGCTGCACATTGCGCTGCCGTGGGGGGCTCAGGGAAGCACGGAGGGAGCCCCCTCCCTGCCGATGCTAACCCTTTATCCCTTTCATGTTTGATCGCGGTGTGCAAGGGGTTAACGTGTCAGGGGCAGGCCGTGACCGCCCCTGACACATTGTGCCGGTTGTCAGCTGTGATAATCAGCTGACACCCGACCACGATCAGCGGCGCCCACCATGTGGGCGCCGCTGATCGCGGTAGACGTACTATCCCGTCCATGTGCATAGGGGCCCGGGTCCCATGGACGGGATAGTACATCTCATGTCAGGAAGGGGTTAACCCATTTTCTACATTAGACGTACCATTCTGTTAGGCGTCAGGGTTACGGGCGCTGCACAGCGGGAATCCCAGGCCTTGCAGTCGGAGGTCTCCCATTCCTCTCCAGCCGCAGTGGTGCCTGCTCAGCAGACTCCACAATCCCAGCGTTCTGCCCACACCAGCATTGTGGGTTTGGTTTCTGCTGCCACCTCTTGTCCATCTATGGCAATGCAACCTGTCCAGCAGCAAAAGACTCCAGAGTTTAAGGCTGTGTGCACACGCTGCGGATTTAGGTGCGGATTTTGTAATATCCGCAGGTGAAACCGCAGGTCAAAATACCTGCGGTTTTACCTGCGGATTGCTCTGCGGTTTTGCCCTGCGGTTTTTCATCTCCTGAATGGAGGAGATGGCAAACCGCAGCAGAATCTGCAGATAGAACTGACATGTCAATTCTTTCTGCGGATTGAAAACCGCAGATAATCCACGCGGAAAATTCTGCACCGTCTGCATTGCGGTTTTTGATTCCCATAGGGAATCATGATACTGTACACCACAGCAAAAACTGCTGTGGGTCCGCAGCGGCCCAAACCGCTGCGGTATCGCAGCATGTGCACACACAAGTCCTTCCTTCGGTCCACTGAGCATGCTCATGAGACGATCTCCCGTTGGGGATCGGGAGTCACATGCTCAGGTCCTTCTCCAGTTCTGAATGGTCCACCTGGAGGATCAGCAAGGTCCCGGTAGGCCACAGCTATGAAAGGCTCGCATGGCCACCCCGCCATGCGCTATGATAGACTCTGAGGCTAATGTATTTAGTGTATGTATGATGATGGATGAATGAGCCTGGTGACTGATGCATTATAATTCCCCCCTCCTTGGATATTACGCATGAGTTAGGGTTAGGAATTAGAGTCAGCACATTAGCTATAACACTGCATAGCGCCGCAGTGTTGCTCCACATCTACCGCTAGCGCCTAAGGCGATGGCCAGTATAGGCCTCCTTGGCCACTGCTACCTCAGCGTCCGCTACAGTAGCGCCGTGCGTGCGCTTTCCAGTACAGTTGTTAGGTTGGTTAGTGGCGTCCGTCAGGGCGGACACTGCATACGGTGCAAGCAGTGGTTCACACCTCCGTGACCTGTGACACTAACAGGTTGCGGTTGTTCGCCGCCAGTACGTATTACGCGAAGTAACGGAGCTCGTGCCTTCTAGCACCGGCTCAGTGGTTACCCACCGGTGTCAGGCTTTCCTCCTACACGCCTCTCCATCATTGTTCAGCAGCAGTTGGTCACCTCTGCACTGTGGGCCTGGGCTGCGAATGCACCTCTTCTATTATTTCATCTTTATTTATTGGGTGCATTCCACTAGCCCGTAACACTATTCCGTCTATGTGACCTGAGACCTAAGTCCCAAGGATGGAATAGTACGTCTAATGCGATCAGCGGCGCTCACGGGGGAGCGCGGCTGATCGCGGCCGGGTGTCAGCTGATTATCACAGCTGACACCCGGCACTATGTGTCGGGAGCGGTCACGGCCTGCCCCCAGCACATTAACCCCCGACACACTGCGATCAAACATGATCGCCGTGTACGGGAGGATCAGGGAAGGATCGGCAGGGAGGGGGCTGCCTCCGTGCTTCCCTGAAACCCCCACAGCAGCACGATGTGCAGCGCTGCTGCGGGGGCCTCCTTCCCTGCAGGTACCCGGATCCAATATGGCTGCGGGGGCCTTCGGGGTGCTGCAGGGAGGTGGCTTCTTCAGTGCCTGCAGAGAGCAGGCACTGAGAATGCCTGTGCAGTTCCTGTCAGATCGCTGATCTGTCACAGTGCTGTGTGATGTGACAGATCAGCGATCTGACACATGACAGTGATGTCCGCCCCGGGACAATGAAATAAAGTAAAAAAAAAAAAGTGTAAAAATAATTTATAAAAAAAGTCGCTAAATAAATTAAAAAAATAATTAAATATTACCTATTAAATTCATTTTTTGAAAATAAAAAAAGCAATAAAAGTACACATATTTAGTATCGCCGCGTCTGTAATGACCCGCCCTATAAAACTCCCACTAGTTAACCCCTTTAAAAATAAAAATAAAAAACAAAGCAGAAAATAATGCTTTTGTCATGGTTTGGACAGTGTTCTTGCCCTGCACTCACAGGGTTAAGTGTACGTGGCCTCTCTCTGGATCTGGGAGGGGTATTTATACTCACTTTTTACCAGGGTTCTCTGTCAGCTATACTGTTGTTCTGATTGTGTGTCTGACCCCCCTGGTGTGCGTGTGCACTGCATTGCTTGTTTGCTTCCCGTGTATGACCCGGTCCATTCCCTCACTCTGTACTCCGTCTCTCGTTTTGGTACTATTGTCTTTTCCGGTTCTGACCTCCTGGCTTGGCTTTCATTACTCCGTTACAGTTTGTCCCTATTGTACCGTCTATTGCCCGTTCTGGTTTTCTGATCTATTGCTACGTCCTGACTATCCATTCTGCCTAACCCTTTGGTACTGTCGTGCTATCTTGTGCTTTGACCCGGGCTTGATCTGGTTTCTGTCTCTGTCTATGCCCCTTGGTAACAATGTCCTGTAGTTACCTTTATAGGAGTTTTCCTCTGCTCCTAGCTCTCTGGAGTTTAGACCATGCCCTCAGCAGTCACATGCTTCAAGTCCTGTGAGCCTGGAGCATGCATCATCACCACTGCTGCCCCATTCCACAGGTATCTTTGTGCACAGTTTTGTACTCAGGACACAAGTAATGGCTGAGTGACAGGTGCAGTGCGGTGTTCCTGACAGCTTTATCATCATACCGCCGAACAAAGAGTGCAATAACGCACGACGAAAAAGACGGATATAAATAACCATGGTACCGCTGAAAATGTCATCTTGTCCTGCAAAAAACGAGCTACCACACAGCATCATCAACGAAAAAATAAAAAAGTTATAGCTCGCAAAATAAAGCGATGCAAAAATAATTATTTTTTATATAAAATTGTTTTCATTGCATAAAAGCGCCAAAACGTAAAAAAATGGCATAAATGAGGTATCGCTGTAACCGTACTGACCCGAAGAATAAAACTGCCCTATCGATTTTACCAGACGCAGAATGGTGTAAACGTAACCCCCAAAATAATTCATGAAACGCTGGTTTTTGTTCATTCTGCATCCCAAAAATCGGAATAAAAGCGATCAAAAAATGTCACGTGCCTGAAAATGGTACCAAAAAAAAGTCAACTCGTCCCGCAAAAAATAAGACCTCACATGACTCGGTGGGTCAAAATACGGAAAAATTATAGCTCTGAAAGTGTGGTGATGCAAAAACTAGTTTTACAATAAAAAGTGTCTTTTAGCGTGTGACAGCTGCCAAACATAAAAACCCGCTAAAAATAGTAAATCAAACCCCCCTTTACCACCCCCTTAGTTAGGGAAAAATAATAAAATAAAAAAAATGCATTTATTTCCATTTTCCCATTAGGGTTAGGCTAGGGTTAGGGCTGAGATTAGGGTTAGGGGTGTGTTGGGGTTAGGGTTGGAGTTAGAATTGGGGGGTTTCCACTGTTAAGGCACATCAGGGACTCTCCAAACGCAACATGGTGTCTGATCTCAATTCCAGCCAATTCTGCGTTGAAAAAGTCAAACGGTGCTCCTTCCCTTCCAACCTCTGCCATGCGCCCAAACAGTGGTTTACCCCCACATATGGGGTATCAGCCTACTCAGGACAAATTGTACAACAACTTTTGGGGTTCAATTTCTCCTGATACCCTTGGGAAAATAAAAAATTGGGGGCAAAAATATCATTTTGTGGAAAAAAATATGATTTTTTTTATTTTTATGGCTCTACGTTATAAACTTCTGTGAAGCACTTGGGGGTTCAAATTGCTCACCACACATCTAAATAAGTTCCATGGGTGTCCAGTTTCCAAAATGGGGGTCACTTGTGGGGGTTTCAACAGATTAGGCACATCAGAGGCTCTCCAAACGTGACATGACACCCGCAGACCATTCCATCAAAGTCTGCATTCCAAAACGTCACTACTTCCCTTCCGAACCCGACGTGTGCCCATACAGTAGTTTTCTCCAACATATGGGATATCAGCATACTCAGGACAAATTGGACAACAACTTTTGGGGCCCAATTTCTCCTTTTACCCTTGGGAAAATAAAAAAACTGGGGACTAAATGATCATGTTTGTGGAAAAAATACGAATTTTTTATTTTCACGCCCGAGCATTATAAACTTCTGTGAAGCACTTGGGGGCTCAAAGTGCTCACCACACATCTAGATAAGTTCCTTGGTGTGTCTAGTTTCCAAAATGGGGTCAGTTGTCTGGGTTTTCCACAATTTTGGTACATCAGGAGCTCTCCAAAGGCAACATGACACCCACACACCATTCAATCAAAGTCTGCATTACAAAACGTCATTACTTCCCTTCCGAGCCCTGACGTGTGCCCGCCCACACAGTAGTTTTCTCCCACATATGGGATATCAGCGTACTCAGGACAAATTGGACAACCATTTTTGGGGTCCAATTTCTCCTGGTACCCTTGGGAAAATAAAAAAATTGGGGACTAAATGATCATGTTTGTGGAAAAAATATGATTTTAATATTTTCACACTCGGGCGATATAAACTTCTGTGAAGCACTTGGGGGTTCAAAGTGCTCACCACACATCTAGATAAGTTCCTTGGGGTGTCTAGTTTCCAAAATAGGGTCAGTTGTGTGGGGTTTCCACAGTTTTGGCACATCAGGGGCTCACAAAGGCAACATGGCGTCCGACCTCAATTCCAGCCATAAAAGTCAAAAGGTTCTGCTTCCCTTCCAAGCTCTGCCATGCGCCCAAATAGTGGTTTAGCCCCACATGTGGGGTATCAGCGTACTCAGGACAAATTGCACAATAAATTTTGGGGTCCTGTTATCCTTGGGAAAATAAAAATTGGGGGTGAAAAGATCATTTTTGTGGAAAAATATGATTTTTTAATTTTACGGCTGTACATTATAAACTTCTGTGAAGCTGTTGGGGGTTCAAAGTTCTCACCACACATCTAGATAAGTTCCTTGGTGGGTCTAGTTTCCAAAATGGTGTCATTTGTGGAGGGTTTCCACTATTTTGGCACATCAGGGGCTTTCCAAAAGCGACATGGCGTCCGATCTCAATTCCAGCCAAAAAAGTCAAATGGCGCTGCTTCCCTTCCGAGCTCTGCCATGCGCCCAAATAGTGGTTTATCCCCACATGTGGGGTATCAGCGTACTCAGGACAAATTGCCTAATAACCTTTGGGGTCCTGTTACCCTTGGGAAAATAAAAATTGCGGGTGAAAAGATCATTTTTGTGGAAAAAATTTTGATTTTTTAATTTTATGACTGTACTTTATAAACTTCTGTGAAGTCCTTGGGGGTTCAAAGTTCTCACCACACATCTAGATAAATTACTTGGGGGGGTCTAGTTTCCAAAATGGGGTCACTTGTGGGGGGTTTCCACTGTTTAGGCACATCATGAGCTCTCCAAACGTGACATGGCATTCGATCTGAATTCCAGCCAATTTTGCAGTGAAAATTTCAAACAGCGCTCCTTCCCTTCTAAGCTCTGCCATGCGCCAAAACAGTGGTTCCCCCCCCACATATCAGGTATCAGCGAACTCAGAACAAATTACACAATAACATTTGCAGTCCAATTTCTCCTGTTACCCTTAGTAAAATAAAAAAATTGAACCTGAAGTAATTTTTTTGTGAAAAAAAGTTAAATGTTCATTTTTTTTTAAACATTAAAAAAAATCCAGTGAAGCACCTGAAGGGTTAATAAACTTCTTAAATCTGGTTTTGAGTACCTTGGGGGGTGCAATTTTTAGAATGTCACTTTTGGTTATTTTCTATCATATAGACCCCTCAAAGTGACTTCAAATGTGATGTGGTCCCAAAAAATAAAATGTTGTTGTAAAAATGAGATCTCGCTGGTCAACTTTTAACCCTTATAACTTCCTAACAAAAAAAAATGTTGGTTCCCAAATTGTGCTGATGTAAAGTAAACATGTGGGAAATGTTATTAAGTTTTATGTGTGCCATATCTCTGTGATTTAAGAGCAATTCAATGGGACAGAAATATCGGAATTAAAATAAACCCTTTCTTTCCTTGTAGGTTAATTCTACATGAAGAAAAACAACTAATAATAATGTAGAATGTATTGGGGGAGGTGGAGGAGACATTAAAGGCATAGAGGTTTAGCCCAATCAAATGGAATAGCAGGATTTTTTTTTTTTTAAAGACGTTCGGAGTTACAAAGATATTGACTATGTTAACCTTTTTTATATTTTGTCAGATATGTATGTTTCACTACTTCCATGCTCTTCACCTTCTTTTTTACTTCTCCCACACTTTCTCCTTCATGATCCTCAGCAGCAGCAGCATCTTTTTCATCAACTTCTTCACCTTATTCATCTTCTTCTTCTTCACCTTCTTCCTATTATTCTTTTTTTTACATTCTTCATATTCTTCTTATTCAACTATTATTCTTCTTCATATTCTACTTCTTCATCTCTTCCTATTCTTCTTCTTCATCATATTCTTATTTGTGACAGGCATTCCTGTAGTTGTTATCTATAAAAGTTTGAAGATTACATCTTCCGTTCTGCCTGTCACAAAAGATTTACAACAGGATTTGTCCGCGTTCAGTTTGGCCTGCAGCAGCAGGCATTTTCCAGGGGCACCACGAGGAGGAACGGACTCACCCCCATACACTGCTTAGTCTTCTTCTGCATATAATTTAGATAATATCTTTTGCTCTGATTTTTAGTCTTATGCTTAATGTTCTTCTGCTTTTTGTTCTTCTGCTTTTTGTTCTTCTGCTTCTTGGTCTTCTGCTTCTTGGTCTTCTGTCTCTTGTTGTTCTGTATCTTGGTGGTTGTCTTCATGTTCTTTGTCCTCTTGGTCATCTTCTTCAGCGTCATCTTTTTGGTCTTCTTCTGGGTGGTCTTCCGGGTCGTCGTCTTCAGGGTCATCGTTTTCGTGGTCGTCGTCTTCTTCGGGGTGGTCTTCAGGGTCGTCATCTTCAGGGTTGTCGTCAGGGAGATCCAGAGTGATAACCAAAAACCATTTCCAAAAGCTTGAACTTGGAAATGTAGCAGAAGGTACAAGAAGGCTGAGGAACTGCCGAGAACCAGCTGACGGTACTGGAACCCGGATGGGCAGCAGAAGGAACAAGAGCCAATGGCACTACCGAGGACCAGCTGATGGTACTGGAACCCGGTTACTAAGCAGGAGGTACCTGTGCTAGAAAGCACTACCAAGGACCAGCAGATGTTGCTGGAACTCGGATACCGAGAAGGAGGCACCTAAGCCAAAGGCACTGCCGAGAACCAGCAGATGGTGCTGGAACCCGGATGGGTAGCAGAAGCTGCAAGAGCCAATGGAACTACTGAGGACCAGCTGACGGTGCTGGAACCCGGAGGGGCAGCAGAAGGAACAAGAGCCAATGGCACTACCGAGGACCAGCTGACAGTGCTGGAACCTGGTTACTAAGCAGGAGGTACCTGTGCTAGAAAGCACTACCAAGGACCAGCAGATGTTGCTGGAATTCAGATACCGAGAAGGAGGCACCTAAGCCAAAGGCACTGCCGAGAACCAGCTGATGGTTCTGGAACCCGGATGGGTAGCAGAAGGTACCCATGAAAAACAAAGTTGCAAGGCCGCGAGCCGGCCATAGTTACCGAAACCCACAGTCCTACAGGGGGTGCTTGTCCTATTGGCACTACGGAACCAGCCTTTGTTGCCAGATCCCGCAGCCCACATAGGAAGCCCATAAACTGCAGGCACCATAGACTCAGCTAACCCGACTGCAACACGACAGGACAACGTATTGGTGGCAAAGTGACATTGACACTACCCGGAAACAGCAGGCGTGCTGGAACCAGGCTGGGCAGGAGGGAGTACCCATGCCAAAGACAATGCCGGGAAACAGCTGGCGGTGCTGGAACCCAGGGAAAATACTACAAACAGATTGGAGACAGAAGCCTAATTGGAGCAAGTTTAAAATCTGTAGTTGTGTGAGTGTGGACAGAGCAGGAGAATTTGCCGGACACACAGCTGGGGATCATATGACATTTCTGAACCCCAATAACACTGGATCATATGTTGACTGTGCAGACGGCACTTCTGAGCAGCAACTGGCGATATTGGAGCCCAGGTTTAATTAGGGTTTAGGCTGAGGCCGAATTGGAGCAAGTTTTATATCTGATGTAGTTTGAATGTGGAGGCAACAGGAGAATTTGCCGGACACACAGCAGGGGAGCAGCTGGCGTTACTGAACCCCACTAACACTGGAGCATGTGTTTTTCTCTGTGCAGACAGCACTTCTGAGCAACAACTGGCGGTGATGGAGCCCAGGTTCAATCAGGGTTTAGGCTGAGGCCTAATTGGAGCAAGTTTTATATCTGATGTAGTTTAAATGTGGAGGCAGCAGGAGACTTTGCCGGACACACAGCAGGGGGGCAGCTGGCGTTACTGAACCCCACTAACACAGGAGCTAGTGTTTTTCTCTGTGCAGATGGCACTTCCGAGCAGCAACTGGCGGTGTTGGAGCCAGGGTCAATCATGGAGCAGGTTGAGGCCTACTTGGAGCAAGTTTAATATCTGATGTAGTTTGAGTGTAGAGGGAGCAGGAGACATTGCCGGACACACAGCAGGGGAGCAGCTGGCATTACTGAACACTACTAACACAGGAGCTAGTGTTTTTCTCTGTGCAGATGGCACTTCTGAGCAACAACTGGCGGTGTTGGAGCCCATGGTCAATCAAGGAGTAGGCTGAGGCCTAATTGGAGCAAGTTTAATATCTGATGTAGTAAGAATGTGGAGGGAGCAGGAGACATTGCCGTACACACAGCAAGGGAGCAGCTGGCGTTACTGAACCCCACTAACACAGGAGCTAGTGTTTTTTTCTGTGCAGATGGCACTTCTGAGCAGCAACTGGTCGTGTTGGAGCCAAGGGATTACAGTTCTGGTGGTAGAAACATGAACACAACAGGAGACCTGGATACTGTTGCCAACCAAATATTTATTCTGGAAGAGGACTGGCAAATTCCAGCGAGATCCAGGCCTTGTTCATTTTCAGAAAAGTAAGCCGGTCAACATTATCGGAGGATAGTCGCGTGCGACGGTCTGTTAGTACACCACCTGCGGCACTAAAGATGCGTTCTGATAATACACTAGCAGCAGGGCAAGCCAGCACCTCCAATGCATACTGGCTAAGCTCTGGCCTTGTATCCAGCTTAGAGACCCAAAGCTTGAAGGGGGAAGAGCCGTCTTGGAGTACACTGATAGGGCAAGACATGTAATCTGTCACCATCTGACGGAAACGTTGCCTCCTGCTGACTGGAGCCGTCTGTGATGGTGTAGACATTTGTGGCGGGCACACAAATCTTTGCCACATTTGGGCCATACTGGTCTTGCCTTGTGCTGAGGTGCTGCCTCTGCTCCCTCTTTGTGCAGAGCTTCCTCCACTGCCTCGACGCACAGAGCTGCTTTGTAAAGCACTAGCAGCACTGCTCTCGGGTGGAATGGAGAACATGATGGAATGCACCAGTGTGTCTTGGTACTCCCGCATTTTACACTCCCGGTTCAACGGTGTTATGAGGCTTTGTAAGTTGTCCCGGTAGCGAGGATCTAGGAGGGTGTACACCCAATAATCAGCTGTGTTGAGAATGTGGGCGATGCGGCGGTCGTTTCTCAGGAACTGCAGCACTGCCCAAGAGACGCTGTCCCCTGCTTGAGGCGTTATCTCTGCCTGCTCTGCATCACCCCACCTTCGCTGTACGTACTGACTACTAGAGCATTGTGTACCTCCCTCCTCTGGAGAGATGTCTTCCTCCTCCATTGACTCCTCCTCACAAAGTGTCCCCTGCCTAGGCCTTTGTGAGGAACCATGTTGCGCAGACTGTCCAGAAGCAGATGGCATTTGTAACTCCTCATCCTCCACCTCTACCAAAACCTCCTCCCTTAGTGCTTGCAGTGTTTTTTGAAGCAGGCAGATAAGGGGGACAGTCATGCTGACTAGTGCATCATCTGCACTCGCCATCCGCGTGGAATGATCGAAGGCAGGCAAAACGTGGCAGATATCCTTCATAGAGGCCCACTCAGTGGTGCTGAAGTGTGACCGGCGCACAGTGCGACCTGTTTGCGCCTGATGCAGCTGGTACTCCATTACTGCTACCTGCTGCTCACACAACCGCTCAACATATGTAACGTTGAATTCCACCTGGTGGGTAGGTCACATATGATGCGATGTTCCGGAAGGCGGAATCTGCGCTACAGAGCTGCAATGCGCGATCTTGCCATGCTGGAACGCCTCAAGTGAGCGCACTCTATGCGGACCTTGTGCAGCAGTGCTTCAAGATCCGAATAGTCCCTCAGAAAGCTCTGCACGACCAAGTTGAACACATGTGCCAGACATGGGATGTGACTGAGGTTGCCTAGGCCCAGAGCTGCCACCAGATTTCGGCCATTGTCACACACTACCAAGCCTGGCTGGAGATTCGCTGGCACAAACCACACGTCGCTCTCCTGCTTGATGGCATTCCAGAGCTCCTGCGCTGTGTGGCCTCGATTCCCGAAAGAAATTAATTTCAGTACAGCCTGTTGATGTTTGGCCATGGCTGTGCTCGTATCGGGTAAGCGTTCACGGGTCCATGTGGAGGTAGACCGTGACGGCTCCTGCAGCGCTGAATCTGAGGAACTTGAGTATGAGGAGGAGTCAATGTGTACAGACTGGATTCCTGCAATCCTTGGAGTTGGCAGAACACGTACAGCGCCACTCTCAAGATCTGTACCCGGCTCCACAACATTAACCCAATGGGCAGTGAGGGAAAGGTATCGTCCTTGTCCTACTGGTCCATGCATCAGTGGTCAGGTGGACCTTGCTACTGACGGCGTTTAGTAGCACATGTTTAATTTTTCCTTCCACATGCTTTTGCAGGGCAGGGACGGCTTGCCTGCTGAAATAAAAGAGGCTGGGCACGGTGTATTGTGGGACTGCCAATGCCATGAAGTTACGGAAGGTGTCAGTCTCCACCAGCCTGAATGAGAGCATTTCAAGGGCCAGTAGTTTTGCAATGCCAGTATTCAGAGCCTGTGCTCGGGGATGGTTTGCTGAGTATGACCGCCTTTTCTCCCATGCCTGTGCTACCGATGGCTGTAGAGTGGCCTGGGAGTGTGAGTGGGCCGCCCTCACACCCAGGGCAGTGGGGTACTCGGTACCGGTCCGGTGTCAGGGGGAATGTGTGTCACAGCAGCGCTGACCCGGTCCGTGGCCCTGGGTGCCCAATATCAATGGCGGTGATGTTAATGGTGTAATAGTTTATTTGGATAGTTTGTGACGCCACCCGTGGTGTTTGGCAAGTGGGATGTTGAGCCAACGCTGCATGCAGATCCACTGGGACTGATGGTGTGGTGCAGCAGAGATGGTGTAGCTCCCCACAGGTGGAGCTGTAGTCCCAGGGCAGTGTAGGTGCAATGGATGAGGAGAGGCGCAGAATGGCATAATGGCTGGTACCCAGGTGTAGCGGTGCTGGAATAACTGGAGGACACCAGAGTATGCGGTTCCAAAGCTTTACTCACTGTTTGCAGTTCACACAAATGCCTGCCTCCGCACTGTGTTCTTCAGGTCAGGGCCCCAGCCAACCTCGAGGCAGGATAGGATTCTCCCCTCCACACTCCGCCAATATGTACCTTACTGAACGACTCCTCCAATGTGCCTTTAGGTGCGAAGCACTCCAGTACTTAGTTACCCTGGAATGCCTCTCTCTAGGTGTTCCTAGTCTCTACTTGTATGACAGACAGCTGTAGCCTGCTTCAGGGACTCCTCTCTGCGTCCCGGCTCACTATCCAGTTGCTGTTGTGTCCCAAGTCTATGATGGGAGTAAGGCGTTAGTGGCTCACTACTCCTCCGGTGTCTGTTGCCGGACATAAAGATCCAATCAACCTCGGGGACCAGTCCCCGGCCTTTGCGCTCTGGACTGGAAGGGTTCTCTCTCTTTCTCAATCTGCTTCCCACCGTCCTTCTACTCTCCTTCATTCCGATCTGTTCTATCTCTCTTATGGAACCTGTAGTCTCCAGTCTACGTCTCTTTCTCCTTCTCTTCCTTTCCCATGCCAGCTGGCTCAGGTCACTGAGGTAGCTGCAGCACTCCTTCCTCCATCCCTCTTTCAGGGGTCCTCACTCCTGTCTGAGTGATTTCCTTTCTCTCTCACCCTCTGTCAGACTGACCTGACTTGAAATCCTACAACTTCCCTCTCTTTTATATCTAATTCCACCCGCCTCCCCAGCACCTCCCGTGTTACGAAGTCAGGGACCACAAAGGGCATCCTATGACCTTTCCAGCATAAAGTATGGATGGGTCACTGCTGATCTATCCTGTGTGTGGGGTGCAGGTGTTGGAATGTGAAAGGGAGTTCCCACCCTACCTGGATGGTGGGGTGCCACACCTTAGGAGAAGGTGCAGTACCTCTGTGGCGACTGAAGCCTCAGGGGCGCCACATGAGGATGACAGGGAACGTGGTGCTGTGGGTGGAATGTCACTGGGTCTCTGGACAACAGTGCCAGAGGTTCTTCCATGGCGATCCTGTGAGGAAGCCGGACCAGCTGTGTGTGAGCTGGAGGAAGAGGCCACAACACGAGCTGAAGAGGTGGTAGGTGGTGCTGTAGGTTGGCCTACGTCTTCAGTGTGTCTTTGTAACTCCACCACGTGCTTGGTCCGCACATGTTTCCACATATTTGTGGTATTGAGGGTGCTGACACTTTTCCCTCTTTTGACTTTATGATTACACAGCTTGCATTTGACAAAGCAAATGTCATCTGCAACTGTGTCAAAAAAGGACCACGCACTGCAAGTCCTGGGAGCGCCTGTTTTGAGTTTTGGAAGAGGAATGCTCCTAACGGGTGCCGAAGTGGAGGCTACAGGCAACCAAGTCTGCCCCCTCCCTCTCCCTCCTGTTTTGGCCGTTCAGGGAAACTCTTCCTCAGAGCTGCTCCCACCAACTTCCTGTTCCTCACGCCATGATGGGTCAAGGACCTCATCATCTATACTCCCCTCTTCAAACACCTGCTTCTCCTGGGTAGTCTCGCCAGCACAGTATGCAGCAGAAAGTGGCACCTAAGTCTCATCATCTGATGCGTACTGAGGTGTGCTGACCATAGGCACTGGCCCACCCGCCTATTCAGATTCAGAGGGACAAAGCAGTTGCGCATCACTGCATACTCCCTCTTCTTCACATTCTAGAATGCTGCTTGGCTGGCCACCTCTTTCCAAGCCAAGAGATTCAGAGAACAGAAGTAGAGATGGCTCCTATCCAGGACTCTCTGACTGCCTGGGCAATTTGGCAGGTGGTGAAGAGACAGATGGTTGCTCTTCAGTGCTCTGGCCCTGAGAGGATGTGGAAGTAATTGAAGTCGATGCGTTAGCTGCCATCCATCCGACAACGGCTTCAATTTGTTCGTCCCGCAGCAGTGGGGTACGGAGAGGTCCTACAAAGCTGTGCATAAAGGACTGTTGCCTGGTAAAACTGGGGGATGCTGAGTCACTGGTGCCCGCAGCAGGCACAGAATCCCCACGTCCTCTCACTGCTGAAACTCCACGCCCATGACCACGTGCCTTACTCCCTGCCTTCTTCATCTTGGTAGACTGATAAAGATAGGCAGAAAAGTACAAAGGGGGGGGCTTAGTGTGCTTATTCCTGAACAGCTGCTAACAGGTATAAAAAACACTAATTTTATAAAGTGTGTGGACTACACTTTAATATGAACTAATGTGGCCTACACAACTGTCAAGTGGAGTGTTTGGTGAACTTTATTTACGTGTTTTTTTTCAAAAAAAACAAAAAGGATGTGACCAAAGATGTGAAAGCGATAGTATCACAAACTTTTTGGAGCTATTACAATGCAGGAAGGTAACCTACAATGCAATAGATGAGGCTCCAAAAAATAGGTTAATACTAATCTGGCTGCGGCTGCAGGGCACAAGCCGGCAAAAAGGCTCCTCTATCTACTCCTATATAGTGTTTGCAACCAACCAATATAGATGGATACGGATGGAAGCACACTAATAGGAGAAAAAAAATCAGGAAAAATGAGCTGCAATAAAGATAAAAAGGACTATGTATGAGGCAGTGACGCACGCTGAGCGGACTACAACCAGAGGTGGCTACAGAACACACTACAACGTGAGCTACACTCACACACAGAGACCTCGCAGACAGCCGTGAACAGTGCAGAGAACTGGGCACTAGCACTGAAAGGCTGCAGAGAGGCTCCGCTGTCTACTCCTATAGTGTTTGCAACCAATGTATATGGATACAGATGGATGCACACTAATAGGAGAATTAATGAAAAATGAGCAGCAATAAAACAAAAATAAATATGTGTGAGGCAGTGACGCATGCTGAGCGGACTACAACCAGAGGTGGCTGCAGGACATACTACACAGCGTGAGCTGCACTCACACAGACTTTGCAGACAGCTGTGAACAGCACTGCAAGGCAAAAGAAAGCTACAGTGATTGATAATGTAGCCTGGGTAAAGCACAATATTATATAGCAAATCGCTATCTCTAACTGTCTCTCAGAGTCTTGAACAGCAGCCTGTCCCTAACTGAATTCACAGCAGAGTGAACCCTAAATGGTGGCGGCGGCTTTTATAGTGCATCATGACATCATTTCAGCAGCCAATCACAGCCATGCCATTAGTTAACATGCCTAACAGGATGTGCCCACACTTCTGAGGTTTCCTCATTGGCTGAATCAAATCAAACTGGTCATAGCATTATGGGAACTTACGATTCCGGTATTCGATATGCAAAAAGTATCGGAACTCAGTATCGGAATTCCGATACCGTGAATATCGGCCGATACCCGATATTTGCGGTATCGGAATGCTCAACACTAGTCCTGATATTTCTGGTACTGTAAAAAACAGTACCATTGCTATGTGTCCGTGTGACGTGTACTAGAAAAAACTGCAGAATAGAAATCACAGATGTTTAGGTGTTAGATGTTCAAATATATATCGCGTAGATTGATATCCATGAGATATATAATTAGTCAAGTGCATGTGTAGTTTGCTGTACATGTATTAAGCAAATAAATGAAAAAAAAAAACGGCGTGGCGTACCCCCTATTTTTCATAAAAAAAAGTAAAGCCCTTCCAAGCCCTGCCGTGCGACCGAACAGTGGTTTTCCCCCACATATGGCGTATTGGCATGCTAAGGAGAAATTGTTCAACAAATTGTATGGTGCAATTTCTCCTGTCACCCTTATAAAAAAATGCAAAGTGTGGAGCTAAAGAATTATTTTGTGGGAAAAATGTGATTTTCATTTCCACGGCTCTACGTTATAAACTTCTGTGAAGCACCTGGGGCTCAAGGTGCTCAATACACGTCTAGATAAGTTCTCTGGGGGGTCTAGTTTCCAAAATGGTGTCACGTGGGGGGTTTCCACTGTTTAGGCTCATCAGGGGCTCTCCAAACGCGACATGACATCTGCTAGTTATGCCAGCAAATTTTACATTCAAAAAGTGCGCCCTGCCGTGCACCGAAACAATGGTTTTCCCCCACATACAGCAGGGACCGGAGGGCGATTTCTGGCAAACGCCAT
Organism: Dendrobates tinctorius; assembly: GCF_039654945.1. Lineage (NCBI taxonomy): Eukaryota > Metazoa > Chordata > Amphibia > Anura > Dendrobatidae > Dendrobates > Dendrobates tinctorius. The sequence goes on from NW_027361714.1 coordinate 38,623,186, forward strand.
GCTGCTAGGTTCTGATTTCCCGGTCAGTGGTTAGTGAATCTAGTTGACACTAATGTGTGTAAAAAGAACGAGAAACAAAAGTTGAAAATCTTTGCACAGCTCCAATTTGCACAAACATTTTATGACATTTCAAAGTGTTTTACTCCAGAATTCTGGCAAAGACGCTGTGATGCATCTGGGACTTTGGGGCTGTTCACACAGGTCTATGACTGACAAGGCAATTCTACACCTGCCTGGGTTTGTAGAGACCCAAGTCAGATGAGTTGTAAGTAAACCTGTCTACGTCACTTCCGGACATATACACGTGGGCGCCAATAGTGCTAAAACCCTGACTCCATCTGCACTGTGTGACCAGGGCGTCAGTACATTGCTCCTGTGCACTGCTATAGGCTTCTCTCAGGGTAAGGAACCTGCCAGTAGTTTCCATTACTAACAGTGGGAGCTGTAGTGTTTTACTCACTAGTGTACAGGAGCTGCTAGTAATCCCCTACACTCTGCACTCGTATCTTCATATATGCAGAGCGGTGATGTGGTTGTTGCCCACAACAAACATGGCGGACGAGTCTCATTCAGCCACGTAGCGCTTGCCTTTGCCCTCACGTAAGGAGGCGGAGCTACGCTTCGAAGACTATAAGTACGTGACGTGACCGCATGGCTTTCTCTTTCCTGAATGCAGTGGAGCAGGTTGGGTAAGTGATGGCTGCTGTGGTCGTTCGCTCCGTGCCGCTCACAATCTGTCGGTTGTCGCTGACATCCCCCCCTCCCGGAGTCCGGGAATAGCGGCGCCGCCATGAGCGCAACTAACGCTTCTCGTCTATGTCTGTATTACAGCGGAGTAACGCCGAACATCCATTAGACATCAAGGATGGCCGAGGAAGGGTGAGTGTTCCTCCGCCGGGCTCTGCACTGTGTCCCCTCTGTTGGCTGTGTATTGTCCGTCAGCCCCTCCGCCGGCTGCAGTCCCGGGTATAGTGCTCCGTCCCGCGTGTGAAACTTTGGAGCCAGTGATCCTGTGTAATGGTTAGTGGAGCTAATGGTGAGTCCGGGCGGCTGTGTCGGCGCCAGCCAGTTGTGGAGGCCCCCGGGCGGCTGTGTCGGCGCCAGCCAGTTGTGGAGGCCCCCGGGCGGCTGTGGCTTGTGGAGGCCCCCGGGCGGCTGTGTCGGCGCCAGCCAGTTGTGGAGGCCCCCGGGCGGCTGTGGCTTGTGGAGGCCCCCGGGCGGCTGTGGCTTGTGGAGGCCCCCGGGCGGCTGTGGCTTGTGGAGGCCCCCGGGCGGCTGTGGCTTGTGGAGGCCCCCGGGCGGCTGTGGCTTGTGGAGGCCCCCGGGCGGCTGTGGCTTGTGGAGGCCCCCGGGCGGCTGTGGCTTGTGGAGGCCCCCGGGCGGCTGTGGCTTGTGGAGGCCCCCGGGCGGCTGTGGCTTGTGGAGGCCCCCGGGCGGCTGTGGCTTGTGGAGGCCCCCGGGCGGCTGTGGCTTGTGGAGGCCCCCGGGCGGCTGTGGCTTGTGGAGGCCCCCGGGCGGCTGTGGCTTGTGGAGGCCCCCGGGCGGCTGTGGCTTGTGGAGGCCCCCGGGCGGCTGTGGCTTGTGGAGGCCCCCGGGCGGCTGTGGCTTGTGGAGGCCCCCGGGCGGCTGTGGCTTGTGGAGGCCCCCGGGCGGCTGTGGCTTGTGGAGGCCCCCGGGCGGCTGTGGCTTGTGGAGGCCCCCGGGCGGCTGTGGCTTGTGGAGGCCCCCGGGCGGCTGTGGCTTGTGGAGGCCCCCGGGCGGCTGTGGCTTGTGGAGGCCCCCGGGCGGCTGTGGCTGGTGGAGGCCCCCGGGCGGCTGTGGCAGGCCTGGCTCTGATGCCGCAGTGTTCCTCATGGTTTCTTTGTCTTGCAGCATTTCTGCTGGAGGTGTAATGGATATTAACACCGCTCTTCAAGAAGTGCTGAAGACCGCACTTATCCATGACGGCCTGGCCCGTGGGATCCGGGAAGCTGCCAAGGCTCTTGACAAGTAAGTTCATTAAAGTTTATAAAATCTTAAAATCTTGTTGTGAATTATCTCCCAAATGTTTGTTTTTTTTTTAATTTAAAGAAAAATCACACTTGTCTAGGACAGTAATTCCTGTAATAAAGGGAACCTGTCACTCCCCCAGGGTTTTTTTAAGAGCCACCTTCAGCAGCACTAAAGGCACACTAAGCGTCTTACCAGCGATACCGACACCGATATCAAGGTAAGTCGTTATGTGATCGCTGGTGAGCTGTCACACAGACAGCTTCACCAGCGATCAGCACAGCGATGCCGAGCGTGCGGCATCGCTGGCCATCCCTGTAAAAAAACTAGAATTAAAATAAAAAATATTACTATTCTCACCTTCTGATGTCCCGCGCAGTCTTCCTGCCTCTCTCCACGCTCCGGTCCCAGTGATCCTTTGCGAGAATGTCACGGTCACGCGGCAGCGGCGTCTCGCAGTCATTCGTGCAAATGATTACTGGGACCGGAGCATGGAGAGAGGCGGGAAGACTGCGCGGGACGTCGGAAGGTGAGAATAACTATTTTTTTTTTTTTTTTTTTTTTTTACCTGATCGCTGGTCTCCCGCCTGTCTCACACAGCGATGCATGCTGGCCAGCGGGAGACCAGCGACCAAAGAAATGTCCAGAGGTTTCTTTCTGCGATACCGGCAGGGGGGCCGCTCGCTGATCACTGTCACACATAGCGATCTCGCTGGTGAGATCGCTGTTGCGTCACAAGTTGTGACTCAGCAGCAATCTCGCTACCGAGATCGCTTAGTGTGACGGGGCCTTTAGGCTAGGTTCACATTGCGCTGGGGGCATCTGTTTAACGGATCTGTTAAACGGATGCGCTGACACTGATGTCATTGTTTACATCTTTTGTGCCCTAGCGCTAATGGTATGCACTTGGCAGAGTCTTGGTGAGCTTTTGCTGAGTGCCGATGTATTACCGTGGAGGAAAGCGAATGAGGGAGATGGACGGCTCTGAGGCGGTTGACAGGGGGAGAAAGCATACCTCCAGGACACAATAGAGGTATGGTGGGCAATTTATAAAAGTCTGTATTTCAGTGTTACTAGCGATAAACATAAGAGCCACCCTCACAGAATGCAGCCTTAATGCTGCTGAAGGTGGCTTTTACTTAGGGGGGGGGGGGTGTGACGGCTTCCTGTTTAAAAAAGGCTATTTTGTTACACTGATGGAGACCTGTGCTAGGATGTTAACGGTGTAGATGCCTCTGAGCATGTGCAGTAGGGGACTCAGTTGCTGTGACCTGGTGATGACATGTTAGGCACAGGTCTCAAACTGCATTCCTCAAGGGCCACAAACGGGTCATGTTTTCAGGATTTCCTTGTATTGCACAAGGTGCTGGAATAACTATCCGTGCAGGTGATTAAATGATCACCTGTGCAATACAAGGAAATCCTGAAAACATTACCTGTTTGCAGTCCTTGAGGAATGCAGTTTGAGACCTCTGTTAGGGTGTGTGCAGATCTGCTGCAGTGTACAGTACCATTATAAATCAATGGAACATGAAAACCGCAGTGCACACGGTGACGAATTTTCTGCACGGATTTGTTGCAGTTTCAAACCCGCAGCATGTCAATTCTTTGTGCGGATTCCGTTGCGGTTTGGCACCTGCTCCATGGCAGGTGTCAAACTGTAGGGGAAACCCACAGGCTAAACCATGGAAATTTCCGCAGTGTGTGCACACACCCTTGAGGGTATGGCCCCACGGTCAGTAATCGGCAACGCTTTGGACACAGCACATGTCTGCTCCGTCCAAAGCGTTGCCAGCTTTTGAACGCATGTGTTATTAAACCATGCGGAATCAGTCCAGTACACTGTATGGGTGAGATTTATCTTGCTGAGAATTGAGTCTCCACAAGATTGACACCCCACATGTCAATCCTGCAGGTGTTCCACGGGAGTCTGTGCACACATGGTGGACATGGGATTTCTTGAAAATCCCTTCCACTACGCTGTAACATCTGGACACTGAGGTACACGGCGTCTAACCTGCAGCATTTACTGACTGTGGGAACATACCCAAAAAGGGAACCTGTCAGCTGGATTGTGCACAGTAACCTACAGTGTCAGGTCGGTGCTGATATACTAATTAAAATACCTTGGTTGAAATCAGTCTTGTGGTTGTTTAATCTCTATTTTCTGTTACTGATCTACTCGTGCTCTGGGATGGGCTGTAGGTGGGAGGTCTTCATGTGGTGCTCTGATTAGTGTATAGCTTCTGACAGGTCACTGATCTCTGCCTCTATTTTACATAATTATGATATATTGAAAAAAACCTGCAGCAGGTGCTACAGCATGAGCATGTGTAATGTGCAGTTAATTCTTTTATATTGTGCTATACATAAATTCAAAAGGAAAAAGGTGCCTGAAAATGGTGCTGTCTGTAGTAGCAATCGGTGGTCTGATAGCACTTCCTTCGCAGGTGGCACCATCTTGCTAGAAAGAAATTTACTCCTCTGAGATGGCACCACTATTTTCAAACAATTTTTTCTGATGGATTTATAGTATGATTTATAAAAGAATTAAGTGCACATTACACATGCGATCATGCTGATCACCAGCCTGCTTCAGGCTTTATATTTTTAATTTATAATCATTATGTAAAACGGGGGGCAGATCAGTGACCTGACAGAAGCCATACTACTGAATACATAATCAGTGTACCACATGAAGACCCCCCAGGGCACGAGCAGATCATTGACTCAAAACTGAAACTAGATTAAACAAGATGGATTTAATCAACGAAAATATAATTTTAATCAGTGTAATGGCACTGACCTGACACTGTAGGTTACTGTGCGCATATTGCTGTTAGGTTCCCTTTTATAGGACTTGTCTCATTTTGAACTTTCTCCTGCAGTTATTTTTCGTGCTTTACCTATCCTGTGGTCTAGCGCAGGGTCTCTGCTGCTGCCCTGGTTTCCATTACAAAGCTGCATCAGTGTAAAGGCCCTGTTACACACAGCGATATCGCTGACGAGATTGCTTATTTTGTGACACATCAGTGATCTCTCCAGCGAGATCGCTGTGACATCCAGCAGCAACTGGCCCCCCTGCCATGTATCGCTGATCGTGCTGGATCGTCCTGTGCTGTGTTTTCATCGCTGGTCAGCGTGCATCGCTGCATGTGGCAGCGATGAGCGATGCTGCATGCTGGTATCCAACTTAAACATCGGGTTTCTAAGAGCCGCAGGGCTCTTAGAAACCCGATGTTTACCCTAGATACCAGCATGCACTGCAGGGTGGGAGGTACCTGCTACTCCGGTCTGTCTGTGTGCTGCTCTGCCTCCACCTCCTGCCCTGCAGTGCACGCTGGTATCTAGGGTAAACATCGGGTTTCTAAGAGCCCCGCGGCTCTTAGAAATCCAATGTTTATGTTGGATACCAGCTTGCTTGCTGGTCCTGATCACTGGAGGGGCTGTCTAACATGTCCCAGCGATCCCATCCATGTCGGATCATTGGTGGGATCGCTGGGACATCGATAACACAGGGCTGCAGCTCTGCCCATGTAGTCTGTGAGTAACTCTGATCTCAGTGATTGGCTGCAGTGGTCATGGTGACAACACAGCTGTATATGGATTGTTGGGGTACTAGTATTAAAATGTGAGATGACTGGTCCATATAAAAAAAATCAATCTTGGATGTAAGAACTCCTTTAAATCTACCTTTTTTTTTTTTTTTTTTTTTTTTTTTTTTTTTTTATTAAAGCTTGTCTACTACAAGGACAACCCCTTCTTGATCTAAATATTTGGCTCTGAAATAAAGCTTATACTCTCCTGTTGTCATGGTGATCCCACAGTATCAGTTCTTGCATTCCTGTGGCTCTCATGCTTTTGACGTGTGAGCCTGGCACCCAATCCCTGCCTCCTGTCTAATTGAACATGATGAAGTTGGTCTGACATCCTCATGTTCAATTCCACAGAAGGCAGGGGACAGCGACACAGTGCTGATTGGGTGCTGGCCCCGTGTGTCACAACAGTACAGGAGCCCCAGGGAGAGAGGGCAGACAGAGGTGAATACAACTAAATATTTTGGAGGAAAAGGTGCATCTGAAAATGTATGTAATTACGCCACACAAGTTAGACCTGAATGTGTTGCACAGCAATGATCTGTCTGTAAAAGCAACAAGCAATGTTCTGCCTACTCTTAAAGGGAACCTGTCACCAGGCTTGTCCCATGTGAGATAAGGCCACCAACTTTCAGCCCTCATATACAGCACTCTAAGATGCTGGGTCAATGTACCTGAACCAGCCTGCAAGACAAAGACCTTTTCATTGCTGGCCTTGATCTAAAGGGAGGCAAATGCTGAAATTTAAATACTTAATAGGTTACCGTACAATGACAAACTTGATCTAATCGATGAGAAATTGCCTTTAAGATGGGGAAAATTAAAGTGATAAAGAACGTTGCAGCAATTACCTGGTGTAACCCCATTCTGCCATTATTATGAACTGCATGGATACATGGGTAAAATACCTGTTCTCTGGTATCTAGTGGCTTTATTGAGCATTTTGAAAACTACACAAGGTACAGATTGTGTCCCTGTTTGATTCTGTTAACTTAAAGCTATGGCAACACCTATTGAGCAACAACTGTCTGCTCTGTGCTGCTGACCGTGGCTACTGTATGTAAATGGCAAGAAGTATTACCAGTACCTTCTCACAATAGAATCCAATTCAGTTTTATTGTGATGTTGCAGCAACACCAAGTGCCTAGTCATCTCCTAAAAGCTAAGCCCATCTCCTGCACTTGAACTTGTATTGTCTTGCAATAGACTGAAATGAGAAATTCATAAACCTTGTCAAACTTGTTACTTTCCAAAGTTGCTAACCTGCTACAGTGCTTGAATGATGATTTGTGATGTCGGATACCCCTTCACTCAGTATGAGTGAGAACTTACCACTGACAAGCCTGTTGCTGAAGTCACAATTGTATAAATGGGGGAAGAGGATCTGCCACTTAACGTGATCCCTTGTATTGCAGACGACAAGCTCACCTGTGCGTCCTGGCTTCCAACTGTGATGAGCCAATGTATGTGAAACTAGTTGAGGCTCTGTGTGCTGAGCATCAGATCAATCTCATCAAGGTGAGCCCTACTGCTGCATACACTAATGGATACCAAGCAATGTTATGGAGTGTCCTTAGTATCTTGAACTTATCTTTAGTTCCATCAAATGCTGCACATGATGACAACTTGGCTCCCTCTACTGAATGTTGTGAGGAGAACTGCCTACATGTTACCCAATTTCTTCTGAGCTGCAGCACTCATTGGTTGAACACTATTGTATTTTTATTGATGATGGCTAAGATTGGACTTTGTCTTTTAAAGGTTGATGACAGCAAGAAGCTAGGTGAATGGGTGGGACTCTGTAAGATCGACAGAGAAGGCAAGCCCCGCAAGGTGGTTGGCTGTAGCTGCGTGGTCGTCAAGGTGACTATAAATGTTGGCTCTGGTAGTGTTTGTGTTGATGCTATCACCAGAGGACAAATGTAATTTTAGGCAATAGTTGTCAGAAGATTAGTATGTTACAGGACTTTATCTGCATGTGCCATTATTGAGCTTCTGCTAAACAATGGATGTTTTGCAGAATGGCTTTAAGCGTGATGGCAAGATTAAGGCCATCGTACGAGCCTTGGGGCCTTTATGTGGCATCTAAGGTCCCCAAAAATGGCTACAAAGTGTGTTCCATACTACACATGATGTGATGTTGCTAGCTTCAATACCCCATTGTAATAACTTTTCTTGTCTTAGGACTATGGCAAGGAATCCCAGGCCAAGGATGTAATTGAAGAATACTTCAAGTGCAAGAAATGAACATCTGAATAAAAGTATTGAACTTGAATATTGTTTGGCTTATTTCCTCTTGAAAATGCTTCAGCAGCTAAATATGCACAATATTAGGTGTAACATTAGGCCTGTGGTTTTAATACACTCCTTCCCTGCCTTACTGTACTGCCTTGGGCATGAATGGAGTGTGTGGTTCCATTCAAAGTATATAGGACCAATAGACTGCAGTGTTGCACTACTATTTTAATCAGTACTGTGTTTTTCATACTAGAAGACACACCTAGGTTTTAGAGGAGGAAACTGGGAAAAAATTAAGCAAAAAAAAAAAAAATGTGGTCAGGTCCTGGTATGCATGGCCCCATCAGAAAACTTAAACTACACTTGCCTACCCAGTGCTCCCTTCACAGCATCCTGCTCCAGTGCCAGCAATGGATTTATGCTTGTAAGCACTGTATAGCAGGGACTTCATGTGCTCCTTGCAAGCGGAGCACAGCTGCCAGAATACTTGGTGGGAGAATAATCATGACTCTTCAGTAGTGTGCAATGTCAGCCACCGGCTTCTTGCTTCTGCTGGCGGGCACGTCTCCTGCTGCTTAAGAGAAATGGAGCATGCTGTCTATCAATTGTGGGGTTGAGACTCACTGTGGTGTCTTAAAGAATGTGGTGGCAAACAATGTGGGCCTCTATGCTGAGAATTTGGCTCCCTCTTCTCAACTGGCTGAAGACAATTGCCAATTTGTTATCCAATTCCTGAGATGCGTATTGGACTACTGCCCTAATAAAGCTTGCGGTTTACATACTAGTCCTATATTGCTATTTTGATTAGCCACAGTCCCTAATACATAGTTATAGAACTTTTCAAGTGTGTAGAGATTTCTTCAATATTTAATCTTTTCCTAATCTCAAGTGTTTCTATAAAACATACTGATTTGTACAAGACTTAACCCCTTCACTACCAAGGGTGGTTTGCACGTTAACTACCGGGCCAATTTTTACAATTCTGACCACTGTACCTTTATGAGGTCATAACTCTGGAACGCTTCTTTGGGTCCCGGTGATTCTGACATTGTTTTCTCGTGACATATTGTACTTCATGTTAGTGGTAAAATTGCATTCAAATAACTTGCGTTTATTTGTGAAAAAAACGGAAATTTGGCGAAAATCTTGAAAATTTCGCAATTTTCCAACTTTGAATTTTTATGCCCTTAAATCACAGCGATACGGCACACAAAAAACTTAATACATAACATTTCCCACATGTTTACTTTACATCAGCACAGTTTTGGAACCAAAATTTTTTTTTTTTTGTTAGGAAGTTATAAGGGTTAAAAATTGACCAGCGATTTCTCATTTTTGCAACACCATTTTATTTTTAGGGACCACTTCACATTTGAAGCCACTTTGAGGGGTCTATATGATAGAAAATACCCAAAAGTGACACCACTCTAAAAACTGCACCCCTTAAGGTGCTTAAAACCACATTCAAGAAGTTTATTAACCCTTTAGGTGCTTCACAGGAATTTTTTGAATATTAAAAAAAAAATGAACATTTAACTTTTTTTCACAAAAAATACTTCAGGTTCAATTTTCTTTATTTTACCAAGGGTAACAGGAGAAATTGGACTGCAAGACTTATTGTGCAATTTGTCCTGAGTACGCTGATACCTGATATGTGGGGGGGAACCACTGTTTCGGCTCATGGCAGAGCTCAGAATGGAAGGAGCGCCGTTTGACTTTTTCAATGCAAAATTGGCTGGAATTCAGATCGGACGACATGTCACGTTTGGCGAGCCCCTGATGTACCTAAACAGTGGAAACCCCCCCCAAGTGACCCCATTTTGGAAACTAGACCCCCCAAGGAACTTATCTAGATATGTGGTGAGAACTTTGAACCCACAAGGGCTTCACAGAAGTTTATAACGTACAGCGGTACAATTAAAAAATCATATTTTTTCCACAAAAATGATCTTTTCACCCCCAATTTTTATTTTTCCAAGGGTAACAGGACCCTAAAAGTTATTGTGCAATTTGTCCTGAGTACGCTGATACCCCATATGTGGGTGTAAATGACTATTTGGGCGCATAGCAGAGCTCGGAAGGGAAGCAGCGCCATTTGACGTTTTTGGCTAGAATTGAGATCGGACACCATGTCGCGATTGGAAAACCCCTGATGTACCAAAACAGTGGAAATCCCCCACAAATGACACCATTTTGGAATCTAGACCCCCACCAAGGAACTTATCTAGATGTGTGGTGAGCACTTTGAACCCCCCAGTGCTTCACTGAAGTTTATAACGTCCGGGCGTGAAAATAAAAAAATCGTATTTTTTCCACAAACATGATCTTTTAGTCCCCACTTTTTTATTTTCCCAAGGGTAACAGGAGAAATTGGACCCCAAAAGTTGTTGTCCAATTTGTCCTGAGTACGCTGATACCTCATATGTGGGAGAAAACTACTGTATGGGCACACGTCGGGGCTCGGAAGGGAAGTAGTGACGTTTTGGAATGCAGACTTTGATGGAATGGTCTGCGGGTGTCATGTTGCGTTTGGAGAGCCCCTGATGTACCTAAATAGTGGAAACCCCCCCACAAGTGACCCCATTTTGGAAACTAGACCCCCTAATGAACTTATCTAGATGTGTGGTGAGCACTTTGAACCCCCCAGTGCTTCACAGAAGTTTATAACGACCGGGCGTGAAAATAAAAATCGTATTTTTTCAACAAACATCATCTTTTAGTCCCCATTTTTTTTTTATTTTCCCAAGGGTAACAGGAGAAATTGGACCCCAAAAGTTGTTGTCCAATTTGTCCTGAGTACGCTGATACCTCATATGTGGGAGAAAACTACTGTATGGGCACACGTCGGGGCTCGGAAGGGAAGTAGTGACGTTTTGGAATGCAGACTTTGATGGATTGGTATGCGGGTGTCATATGCGTTTGGAGAGCCCCTAATGTACCTAAACTATTGAAACTCCCCACAAGTGACCCCATTTTGGAAACTAGACCCCCCCACGAGCTTATCTAGATGTGGAGAGCACTTTGAACCCCCAAGTGCTTCACAGAAGTTTATAACGCCTGGGCGTGAAAATAAAAAAAACATTTTTTTCCGCAAAATTATATTTTTGCCCCCAATTTATTTTCCTAAGGGTAACAGGAGAAATTGGACCCCAAAAGTTGTTTTGTAATTTGTCCTGAGTAGGCTGATACCCTACATGTGGGGGTAAAACACTGTTTGGGCACATGGCAGAGCTTGGAAGGGAAGGCGCACCATTTGACTTTTTCAACGCAGAATTGGCTGGAATTGAGATCAGACGCCATGTTGCCTTTGGAGAGCACCTGATGTGCCCAAACAGTGGAAACCCCCAATTATAACTCCAACCCGAACCTCAACACACCCCTAGCCCTAACCCTAGCGGGAAAATGGAAATAAATACATTTTCTTTTAGTTTTATTATTTTTCCCTAACTAAGGGGGTGATAACGGGGGGTTTGATTTACGATTTATGGCGGTTTTTATGTTTGGCGGCTGTCGCACGCTAAAAGACGCTTTTTATTGTAAAAATAGTTTTTGCATCACCACATATTGTGAGCTATAATTTTTCCGTATTTTGACCCACCGAGTCATGTGAGGTCTTATTTTTTGCGGGACGAGTTGACGTTTTTATTGGTACCATTTTCGGGCACGTGACATTTTTTGATCGCTTTTTATTCCGATTTTTGGGACGCAGAATGAACAAAAACCAGCGTTTCATGAATTTCTTTTGGGGGGGGGTGCGTTTACACCGTTCCGCATGCGGTAAAATTGATAAAGCGGTTTTATTCTTCGGGTCAGTACGGTTACAGCGATACCTCATTTAGGTCGTTTTTTTATGTTTTGTCGGTTTTTTGCAATGAAAACTATTTTATATAAGAAATAATTATTTTTGTATCGCTTTATTCTGCGCGCTATAACTTTTTTATTTTTTTGCGGATGACGCTGTATGGTGGATCGTTTTTTGCGGGACAAGATGTTTTCAGCGGTACCATGCATATTTATATGCGTCTTTTTGATTGCGCGTTATTGCACTTTTTGTTCGGTGGTATGATAATAAATCATTATTTTTTGCTTCGTTTTTTATTTTTTAAGGGGTTCGCTAAAGGGGTTAACTAATGGGACAGTTTTATAGGGCAGGTCATTACGGACGCGGCGATACCAAATATATGTACTTTTATTGTTTTTGTTTTTTTTATTTTGAAAAAATGGATTTATTGGGGAATATTTTTTTTTTTTTTTTTTTTACTGATTTATTTAGCGATTATTTTTAACACTTTTTATTTTTTTTTTACTTTATTACCTTGTCCCAGGTGGGACATCACTGTCCTGTGACAGATCGCTGATCTGTCACATCACAGATCACTGTGACAGATCAGCGATCTGTCACAGGCACTGCTGCAGACTTCCTCATGCCTGCGCTTTGCAGGCAGTGAGGAAGTCAGCTCCCTGCAGGCCCCCGTCGCCATCTTGGATCCGGGGGCCTGTAGGGAAAGAGCCCCCCGCAGCAGCGCTGCACATTGCGCTGCCGTGGGGGGCTCAGGGAAGCACGGAGGGAGCCCCCCTCCCTGCCGATGCTTCCCTTTAACCCCCGGTACACCGCGATCGCGTTTGATCGCGGTGTGCAAGGGGTTAACGTGTCGGGGGCGGTCCGTGACCGCCCCTGACACATTGTGCCGGGTGTCAGCTATGATAATTAGCTGACACTCGGCCGCGATCAGCGGCGCTCACCACGTGGGCGCCGCTGATCGCGATGACGTAATATTCCGTCCATGGTCACATGGACGGAATATTACGTCAATTGTAGGTAAGGGGTTAAAGGGGTTGTCCGGGCTTTTCACATAATCTCAGTACATATCTAGGCTGCAGAATTATGACAATAAGTAACTTACTTTCTGCCACTATTTTGCACGGTTTTCTAGTTATTCTGAACACCACATCCAAGGGGGGTGTTATGGCATTGAAATGAGAACTAGTCGTAACCCCCTACTCTACTACAAACATGCCCACTATAGCAACAACCTCACCCTCCATATCTCTACAGGCCCTCCCTGTCTACATGAAGAAGCCCTCATCACACAGTAACAAATCCTCCCCCTCTAGTAGCCTCGGTGCAGAGGGCTGCTCCTCCCCCAGACACACGCTGAACAGTTATTTATGGAAAGTGAAACTAGTGAGGAGTGAAAATCGTCCTGTATGCTGGGCCACTCCATAATTACAATACATAACTCATCAGTAATTCCTTCCCTCACTGTCCGAGGCTGCTGGCAGCAGTGAGAACAGACTGGGGGGGGGGGGGGGGGGGTTTGCAGCTTCTAGTCTGCACAGGGGATGGCAGTCACTGATGTAATTGTGTGACAAAGCCTCTGTGTGAATGAGACAGCTCTCACTGATGTCTTCACATAGCAGCAGATTTGGTGCAGTGTGAGTACTGTGTCTCTAATGACAAATACTGATTGGACAGGCTGCTCCCATCAGCAGCTGTAACAGTGTGAAGTGTTGGGGGGTGTATGTATTGTGCTGCTTTCACAAATACAGTATCACTGCTGTTTCCAATGCTGGAATAATGATAAAGATGAGTGCTGGTGCAGTTTACTGCCAGCCCATGAGTGGGTGGTGCTGGTCACTGGAGCTTGCTGGGAGTTTGGAGCTTTGCACATACGTTGCACCAAATCTGCTGTGAAGACATCAGTGACACAGAGCTGTCTCACACAGCAGAGGCTTTGTCACACAACAGACTACATCAGTGACTGCCATCCCCTGTGCAGATTAGAAGCTGCAGACCCCCATCACTGGCCCTCAGTCTGTTCTCACTGCTGCCAGCAGCCTGGGACAGTGAGGGAAGGAATTACTGATAATGAGTTATGTATTGTAATCATGGAGTGTCCCAGAATACAGGATGATTTTCCCTCACTAGATTCACTTTCCATAGATAACTTGTGTGTCTGGGGGAGGAGCTGCTCTCTGCACTGAGGCTGCTGGAGGGGAAGAATTTGCTACTGTGTGATGAGGGCTGCTTCATGTGGATGTGGAGGGCCTGTGGCTATGGAGGGTGGGGTTGTTGCTATAGAGGGCATGTTTGGAGTAGAGTAGGAGGTTACAACTAGTTCTCATTTCAATGCCATAACACCCCCCCCCCCCCCCCTTGGACGTTCTGTTCAGAATATCTAGAAAATCGTGCAAACTAGTGACAAAGTAAATCACTTATTGTCATAATTCTGCAGCCCTGATATGTACTGAGATTATGTGAAAAGCCCAGAGAACTCCTTCACTAAATGCACCATACTGCTCTGTGGGACTTGTTCATGCAAATCAGTACTAGTATGGCACTGTGATTGCATGGCCTCATGCACAGCACTGTAGCAATTGTGTGAGTGACAGCTGACACCCTGCAGCAATGCCCATATGGGCATTTAACTGATGCTGCGGTTTGTGACAATGGCATAGGGAAGCATCGCACAGGAAGGAGGGATCCCTGCATGCTTCTGTCAGAACAATGCGATGTGACCGCTTGTCTTGATGGTCTCCATGGAGACCCCCAACACCAAGATGGCTGCAGGGTTTTGCAGGTAAGGTGGCATGAAAGCAGGTGCAGGCATGCCTCCTTACCTGCCTGTCAGACTGCTGATCTGATGCTCTGCTGTGCAATGTCAGATCAGTGATCTGATGGTGATGTCCCATGACACATAAAGCCATCCACAACCTGTCTCCATACATCTTTGACATGGTCTCTAGGTACCTACCCGCACGCAACCTTCGATCATCTCAAGATCTCTACAGCCCCTTATCTCTTCCCACAACCGCATACAAGACTTCTCCCGTGCTTCCCCCATACTCTGGAACTCCCTGCCTCAAAACATCAGACTCTCACCATCAACGGAAACCTTCAAGAATAACCGGAAGACCCACCTGTTTCGGCAAGCCTACAGCCTGCAATGATCCTCGGTCTACTGAACCCCAGCAAGACCTGCTCTACCCTCTCCTACTGTATCCTCACCCCTCCCTGTAGACTGTGAGCCCTTGCGGGCAGGGTCCCCCTCTCCTTATCTACTTGTGTGTCCCTTGTCTTACACGTTTATTATACGTGTCTATATTTCCCATTTTCACATGTAAAGCGCCATGGAATAAATAGAACTATATAAATGCATAATAATAATATACCTATCACCACAACCATTGCTCTTGCGTTCCCCCCCCCCCCCCCCCTCCAAGCCTAAAAACAGCAGCCCCCAGCTGCCCAGAAAAAGTACATTATTAGATAGTTCTTCCCACTTGCCCTGTAGTGGCAAGTGGGGTAATAAAAGGGTTAATGCCACCTTTCTATTCTAAGGTGACATTAAGCCCGGATTAGTAATGGAGAGGTGTCAATAAGACCGATCCATTACTAATCCTACAGTTATTGGTTAAATAAACACTCGCACAATAAGAAATTATTTTAATGAAAGAATACAACACACATTTTTATAATCTTTATTACACTCATAATTCCTTTGCGAAGCCCACGATCTGAAAAAAAAAGTTGAACATAACAGGGCAAGTGTGAAGATCCGGGCAAAGCTCCAGATTAGGCGCATCTAATAGATGTGCCTTTTCTGGGCAGCTGGGGGCTGCTGTTTATAGGCTGGGGGGCCAAGATCAGTGGCCTCTTACCAGCCTGAGAATATCAGCTGTCGGCTTTAGTCAGGTTGGTTGTCAAAAATATGGGGACCCCATGCGGTTTTTTTTTAAATTTATTTAAAGTATGGGGACCCCTCTATTCTTCACAACCAACCTGGCTGGTTGGTTCATAAAATGGGAGGGACCACACGGCGGGTTTTCATTCTGCTCCAGAATGACAGCTGCGATCAGCACCAGCTGCCGGAAACACGGACAATTTTTGTGAAAGAAAAGTAAATGTTTATTTTTTCCTTCCACATTCCAAAAATTCCTGTGAAGGGAAGGGTTAATAAACTTCAATGTGGTTTTGAGTACCTTGAGGGGTGCAGTTTTTGAATGGTGTCATTTTTGGGTATCTTCTGTCATATAGGCCCCTTATAGTAACATAGTCACTTCAAATGTGAGGTGCTCTCTAAAAGAAAAAAAAAGTTTTGCAAATTTTGTTGCTGGTCAATGTTAAACCCTTATAACTTCCTAACAAAAAAAAATTGTTTCCAAAATTGTGCTGATGTAAAGTAGATATGTGGGAAATGTTATTTATTAACTATTTTGTGCGATATGACTCTGTTTTAAGGGCATAAAATTTTTGCCAAACTTCCATTTATTTTACAACTAAACACAAGTCATATCAAATAAATTTTACCACTATCATACTGTACAATATGTCATGAGAAAACAATCTTAGAATCAGTGGGATCTACATTGAAGCATTCCAGAGTTATTACCTCATAAAGTGACAGAGGTCAAAATTTTAAAAATTGATCTGGTCATGAAGGTGAAAACAGGCTTCGAGGCGAAGGGGTTAAAAGGAACCTGATTCATGATGACCAAATCATGGGCAGCTTGAATCTGATCCTGGCTGTGTGACTTTTCTGACCCTTTCAGAGTAAATGTACCACTTGCCATGGTGCCGAGATCTTCAAAGTTTATTTTCCCTACAACGCTGCAACATTTCAGAGTGATATGCTTTGTTGCAATTGTGCAGGAAGGCTCAAGTGTGATAGGCCCTGCTTTAGTTCTAATGAAGTAAAGCAATTTTTAAACTCCTAACCTGCAATCTTTTTTTTCCCCCCTCCCATGACAGTACCACCTAAGAGAGAGGTTTTCCACCCACTAGGACAGGAAACCTACTGAATAAAAAGGCGAAACTTCTCCGCATCAGTTCAGTTTCCTGTCCTCATGGGAGCCTACAGAAGCAAGAGGTACACTTACCCAGGAGGGTGTCTGGGAGTTCAGGATGCCGTCCGCAGGTGAAGTAATGCCGTGCAGCAGGAGACCTCTTGAGCAAATGTCCCCTACCTGCATGGTTCTGCGCGCTGAAGATTGTCCCAACTATGTGCGACAGGACACGCTTCCGGGGCTGCGCATGGCCGGGCAACCATGAAAGAACTGGTGTAGCCAGAGGACGAGCACGACAGAGAGCAGGTCGCCCGGGTCTGCACACGTGCGGGATGCAGGAAGAGGTCCGGCGCATCCCGATGACGTAGTGCGCCGGGGACATCACATCCAGGGCTGCGCGGGACGCAGGAGGGAGATCTGATGCGTTCTGCTGGCGAGCGCGCCGGTGACGTCAGCGGCCATCTGGACCCGAGGATTCCCTGTGCACAGTGTGCCGGATTCAAACGGGGAGACTGAGGAGGTGGGGCCACTCAATATTTAAAGGGGTTTTGGCCAAGATGGCGGCACTTCCTGCAGCTTCCAAACATGGAGGAGCAGCAGCGTCGCCTGACCCACCGCAGCATCAGCAGCAGCTGCCGCCATCTTCACTGCAAGCATCGCAGGAGCCCCCCAGTGCCATCAGTAGCTTAGAGGGCGCAATAGCAGTCATACAGGCAGCAGAACCAGCCTGAGAAACAAGGCAGGTCATGAGCCCACTGGCAGGGAGAGGCGTTCTTCAGAACCAGCTCAGTCTCCAGTACCGTAGATTGATCAGCAAGATGGTGAGTGACTACTTGAATGTACATTATACTAAAACAGCCCCTCCCTTTTCTCTGTTGCCTTGATAGGGAAGACCCCTGAAGCACACTTCCAAACAAAAAAATAGGGAATGCGCTCTGTGTAAGGGAGATCTACCTAGCTCTTATGATAAGAGGCTCTGCCCGGTGTTCATACAGCAGACAGTCTCACAGGAGACTCCGGGTTTGCTATGGATCTTAAATCTATCATCAGATCAGAGGTCCAGGAGTCCTTAAGGGACCTGATGGGGGAAAAAAGGGAAGGGCATACCGGAAACACTATTCAGAATCAGAAGGATCAGTACAGCATGTGGAAAACACAGACCTGGAGTCACCCTGTTCCTCCTCCAATGAGGATACAGGGGGGGTAGGCTCTGCTTCCCAGTAGAGGATACTGACAAGCTAGTTAGAGCCATAAGGTCCACTATGCAGCAATGTTAGGGTGCACCACAAAATATAACTGACAGATGGTAATAGGGTGCTACAACACGCATGGAAAAACTGAAGACTACATGAACAAGCAAAAAGACCACTGCGTATCCATACCGTATGTGCACACCTAACTATAAAGGAACAAAAAAGACTTTGTTGTCAACAAAGCAAAAACAGGTTAAAAGCATTTAAAAACAGAGTTTGCAAAAGAGAAGACTGAGAGGAGACTTAATAGCTGTCTACAAATATCTAAAGGGCTGTCACATTGTAGAAGGATCAACTTTATTCTCATTTGCACAAGGAAAGACTAGAAGCAATGGGATGAAACTGAATGGGAGGAGACACAGATTAGATATTAGAAAAAACTTTTTGACAGAGTGATCAATGAGTGGAACAGGCTGCCACGAGAAGTGGTGAGTTCTCCTTCAATGGAAGTCTTCAAACAGAGGCTGGACAGACATCTGACTGGGATGATTTAGCGAATCCTGCTTTGAGCAGGGGGTTGGACCAGATGGCCCAGGAGGTCCCTTCCAACTCTACGATTCTATGATTCTATGAGACAGCGTTTCAATAACACCCCATTACAAATAATGTCCATG
Organism: Dendrobates tinctorius; assembly: GCF_039654945.1. NCBI lineage: Eukaryota > Metazoa > Chordata > Amphibia > Anura > Dendrobatidae > Dendrobates > Dendrobates tinctorius. Next base: position 38,641,663 of record NW_027361714.1, read on the forward strand.
TATATACAACCCTCAGTGCAATGCCATGATGGTGAAAATCATAATGCCAACACATGTAGCACCCTGTAAACCAAATAACAGTACTAATAAGGGGACTGTAGAGCTAACCCCACCAAAAAAGAAGAACACTCCTAATGCGCCTGGGACAACACATACAAAAAGAAGAGACCAAGCACAGACAAAGTCAAGGACAGCTATAATAAGTTATCAGCCTTGAAACAGGGCCTGCAATACCCCAAATTATGGACACTGTGCAATAATAGTCAAAAGGATAGATCAGAAAAGCATTTCAAGTGAAACACCTGAATGTCCCAGAAGGGAGAGAGATTAAGGTTCCAAGTCATCCAACCAAGAATGAAAAGAAGGGGGGGGAAAGATGGTAGAAATGAACGGGGGTGCGAGAAAGCCCCACGCGTGTCGCTGTCAAACAGCTTCGTCAGGGGAAGTGCTCTGTTGAAGTAACCATAGTCCATAAGTAACTGAGAAAATAATTACATAATTGATTACCGGTGGATCGGAGGCCCCGTGCCACGTAGGCTGTGGTGTATGCTCCAGAAGTGCTTAGAAAAACATCCGGGTCGCGCATGTACAGATAAAGACCAAAGTATCTCGGGGACGCATGCGCCCTGCAAACTTGTCTTAGTGAATACCAGCAGACGGCCGCGCGCATGCACAGTGTACAGACGTTGGGAAAGTCTCTCCCAGCATCAGACCCGCTGTACAGCGTGGATATCAGTGAGAACCATAGTAAAGCTGCTAGAAGTGATTATCAGCTGGTAAATACTAGGGATACATGTTTATAGAGCAGAGAGCGTAAGTATATGTCCACGCACATATGGAAACTTAGAGTGCTGGTGCTCTAGATGTAATGGCCATAAAAGAGCAGGCATAGATGAAAAAAAAGAAAGGCCAACAAGCGAACCCCATAGATTTGTATATTGATGAGATCAAGAAAGATATATATGACAATATGCATGTATAGTAAAGGGCAAGGAAATTAAAAGCAACCACTATGTATTTGCAAAACCTGGTTTATTCAAAAGGGCCACAAAAGCTTAAAGTGCCAAAGCTATAAGGAGTAGTACAAAGACTACTTTTGTTGTCTCCAAGGCACATATTATAATCAAAACCAAGACCCAAAGACCTGAGGAGAGGTTCACTTCAGATCAGATACATAAATCCCCAGTAAATCTCACATAAGCGGCATGACTAGAGTTGAGCGAAACAGGTCGAAAAATTTCAAAAGTCGCCGACTTTTGGCAAAGTCGGGTTTCATGAAACGAAACCCGACCCTAGGATGGGGTCGGCGACTTAAGCGCCAAAGTCGCGTTTCAAAAGTTTGTTTTGCGCTCTTTTTCAGCCAATCAGGATCCACAGACACTGTGGGCAATGTGATGACATAGGCAGGGGTCACCACCATCTTTCAGAAGGGCATGCAAGTGATTGGCTTGCTTTGGTGGGCGTCACAGGGGGTATAAAAGGGCGTGCACGCTGACCGCCATGTTACTCATGCTGATCTCAGAATAGGGAGAGCTGCTGCTGTTGTGGATGGATTTACTTTTGATTTGGGTAGATTTACCCCTGTGCATACTGTGACCTGTCCTAATTAGAAAGAGTCTTATTGAGCGCTCAAAGAAGGAAAGACGCCAGACTTGGTTGGCAGCAATACTTCCCAGCAAAACTCTGGAAGTTTATTGAATATACTTGGTTTTATCAATTGTACAGAAAAGGAGTGGCTACTCATTAACATAGAGGCTTTACTTCTTAGCTAATTGGTCAGTTTTAATGCATAAACATATATGGGCGTCGACCTAAGGTGACTTAAGCATCAGATGATATACTGCTCTTTGTCTTACAATGTCAGCAATGTTCTGATATCGGCTGGCACATCTGGCCTAAACTTCCTCTTTCTATGTCTGGGACAAATATCACAAGGCAATGCTATCATAAAATACCATCTGCTCCCCAGACTATCTCATGGGGGGGCAGTAGGTCATTTCCACCAACTAGTTACAAGGTTCAAACTGTGAATATGTATCTGTGTGCATATAAGAATATATAAGAGTACATGAGTATATAGCAGTATATGGAGTATATAGCCTATAGCAGGCAAGTGAGATCTATATGAAATACATATACATATATATTTCCATAACAATCCCCCCTTAGATATCACTTGCCCTAAAACCCTGCTCCTGGCCCAAAGCGCTGCAACTCTTTTATGCTGCCAATGGACTGACATATGCCTAGTGCATACATCCTCCTCTGTACAGACTTTTCGCAAATGGGCAGTCAGGAGATCTGTCCCTAAAGGGGGTGTGGTGCAATGTAATCAAAGTCTCTTAGTTAGCAGTCTATGCAGTCAGTGCATGTGTATTCTCCGTCAGGTAGGTTATTTATTCAGTCAGGGAGGTCATCCACAGCATCATTCCAGCTCAGGTGTATCTTCTGGTATGAAGGCCTTTTCCTGCAATGCGATGCGTGGATCCAGGCGGGGTTTTCTCTCCAGGTCGGCAGCGTCAGCACTTGGTGAAGGGCCATCGGATCTGGGATCGAGTGCTTCTCTTTACAGACTTTCTCCACCCACACTCAGTCTCCTGACTTCAGGACGTGTATACCAGGCACCGAATCTGGACCTGGCAATGAAGGAGAGAAACTCGAGAATGGACATTAGCAAAATTCTTGATAAATTCAACTACACATGCAGATAAAAAGTATCATATTGCATAGTCAACTGCTAAGTGAAGAATACCCTTAAACTGGGTTTTTTACCCAAATAAAGTCTCATATTGGTGACAGCTTTCTCTGAGCCTACGGGAGTGTCTAATGCCAGGGTTTGTCTGTCTCTTGGGCAAATTCTTTAGCATGCTGATCTTAAGTGTCCCATCTAGTCTATGGTGTGGGATGGTGAGTAGTGTGTAGGTCTACGTCTGACCCTACTGCTGATCAGATCCCTTGTGTAAGGTTTGCTGTGTATGCGGGTCCCTGATCACTTGCTATTGCTTCTGGAAACCCCCATATCTGCACACTATTTTTGAGAGTAGCTTCTTTGCAGTAGTCTTCACCAACTGGTTCCTTACTGGGAAGTCTTCAGGCCAGACGATGTGGGGGAACTTTTCCCGCTTGTCCGATGTTAAATTTGTCGGTGGCCGAACAGCTGCTGTGAATCTTCGCTGTTTAGGTGTGAGTTGAGTCCAATCAGGTCAATCATCTGTGTCTTCAATTCTGTGTGTGGGCCATGTGACCATTGAACCACCATAGGGTGTACACGGTTTGAGGTAGACTAGGCCTGTCTTGAGGTAGACGTTTTGATGTAGACGGTTTCTTGGAGCCCAGTGCTTTTGGCCTTCAGCATCCAGCTCTCCTCCTCCTTCCGAGTCTGATCCTGTTATTTCTTGTACAGGTTTCAGGAAGTCATCTTGTCAGGTTTAATGACTGGGTTGTGGTAATTGACATTCTCTGAGCTGATGGTGGGATTTTAGCTGAGGTTTCGTCTCTGTCCACGCCTCCCTCTGTATGAAGACTCGGGTTAGACTGCGTCAGAGGAGGACTTGGGACTCTTTGCATTGGTACCGGTCCATCCGGTATTCTCCGGGGATGAGGGGGAAGGTCAAACTGTTGTAGCCTTGGGATGCCTTCGGACTCATGCAGCTCGTCTCGGGGAGTGTTGCCGTGGACTGCCAATCATAGGAGTGTGCTGGAGGAGAAGCTTCCCCACGAGAGGATGGTGGAGGAGGAGGCAGCACTTCTGTCCAATTCAGAGATGGCATCTTCAATGGTTTTCCCATTGACTTCTGTTTGCCAGGTTTTCTCGTCTTCAGTCGTCATGTAGTAGCCGTCCGGCTCTACGACCTCTCCCATTTTCCATATTGTCTTCCTCTGGCTGCTTCTTTGGCTGCCACGTCTGCTGTTGATGCCCCATGTCTCTACTGTGTTCAGTTTTCCGTGTGCCTTGGCCTTCAGCACTGCCACCACTTTTAGTAGTTGAAGAGCGTCCAGCAGGTCTCTGATGGCTCCATGGTGCTTTGCGGTCGATCCGCTTGCTGTGATGAAGTTTCTTGCAGCCCAGATGGGTCCGAAGTCAGGTGCCATGTCATGCGAGTACCTGGAAGTTTTTGTTCTTCGCAATCTGGCAGGTCTTTCATCAGCTTTATCAGCTCCGCTTCTTGGGCTCTTGGGCTGACAACCTTCTGGACCATAGAATGTCTTGATTGCTGGTCGCTGCACATCCCGTGTGGAACTTTCCTTCATCATTTGCAAGACTGGAGCCATGTACGGTATCTTGCAGATTTTTCATCTGAGGGTCCGTATCCGCATCCCCCCTTGGGAGTGGGAGTAGAGACAGGTAACGGCTGAGAGCCCTGGAGAGTGGTGGAGAGCAGCCTTGTCAGGAGGGCGTGTGCTGCGGGTATTGCTTTCATGCAGGAGGGCCCCCCCTTGCAACTGGATCCAGGCCAGCTGAGAGGTAGTCTAGAGGCCTCTGGTTTTCCTCCGTGGGTCCGTTTTAAGCCTGGCCAGTAGCATGACCTTCTCCATCTTGGTCCTTCTTTTTCCGTTTTGGTCAGGACGGGATGGCTTCTTGTAGTCAGGGAGGCCTAGAGTTTGCGCAGAGACTATGAAGTCTTTCAGTTTCCTGTACGAGATGAAGGTTGCAATGCGTTGATGCAATTGTACAGAGGCTGCATTAAGCCTGGAGCACCAGGGATCCAAGTTCTGCAGTACGAGACTAGACTAAGGAAGGACTGCATCTTCGGAGTTGTTGAGGGAGCCACCTTCTCCTCCGCGGCCCTCTGGTCATCTGTCAAGTGTTTCGTCTAGTGGGCGATACAGTGTCTTCAGGAACTTGCTTTTGACACCACTGGACTCTGTTTTGCAGAACTTACGTTGCTGCTCTGCCAGGCAGAGTAGAGGAGACATGGAAAACGCTGTGCGGGTAGCGGTGTCGACTTCTGCATGCTCCGCAATCCAGTTGGTGGGGACGGAGGGCAATGCTCTGGCGAGCTGTGAAAGGCTGTTCCGGGCCCTCTTGGGCCTCACTGTCCATTTGTTCTGCACCCCCCTTGTGCATTTTCAGGAACTGGTCGTCCAGGTGAGGGGGAACATTGAGGGAAGCTTCGGGCAGATCCATTGCCGTGAGTACCGCTGCTGTGGCTGGCACGTTTGTCAGCAGAGTGTGCAGATCTGGCACAACTGGGGTTTCAAACACGGTTGCTTCGCTCACAGTCCTCAGGTTATGCACCATTCAATCTGGTCTGGTTTTCCTTTCACAGTCTTCCTCTTGATCGAGAGAAGCTGGGACCGCATGATGATTCCCGTGGGTGAGGCGGCTCAATCTGGCCTTGCTCTTCACAGTGCCGTGAGCGACTCCTATCTTCTGGCACAGGGCTGGCAGGAAACCAAACCGTTTGCTGGGGTCCTTATTTTTTTTTTGTCAGAGGTGACATACAGCTGAGCTTTCTTGCTCTCACAGGGGGCCTTTTTGCTGGGGCATCTTCTTTACCAGCAAGCAGCAGCTCCTTTCACCCAGCTTGATTTCTGGTCAGCATCTTGTTAACCAATTTTGAGGAGCTGAGTGGCTGTCTTCTGGTCCAGGGCCTGGATTAACTTCAGGGAGCACCTTCAGAATCTTGTCCAAGATGATCCTCGGGCGCTGGAGCCGGAAGAAGTGCAGCCATTCCACGAAGCGGGTGTGGTCCCTCTGGGTTGAGAGTTTTCCTGGCCCATGCCAAAGTTTTTAGGCTGTTTCTTGAACAGCAGTTCCACTTAGACCTCCAGCTGGTCAGAGTCAGTTTAGCTCTAGGTGATGAGCTGCGGATGCTGGGCCTTCGGAGCGTCCGGGGTTGTAGACTTGAGTGACACCCGCACTGGCGCATCGTGAAGTCTCCCTTGGGCCATAGGCTTCTGGGTGCTATGTCCAGCACCTCCTTGGGTAGGCTTGCACCGGTTGTTCGAGCGAGGCTCTTGTAGGGCCACCAGCATGATTAATTCTTCTTGGGTCTGAGGTGGGGAAGTGGTCAAGGTCACATCTTCATGGGACACTTTGGTCACCTTCAGTTCCTGCAGTAGGTCTGCGCTCATCAGGTGGGGTGGGCAGGTCTCCACCGTAAACTGGAACAGGATGGAGTGTCCTGGCAGTGTCCTCATGCTTAGGGGCTTGCAAGCTGGGGAACGTCTGTCTTGACCTTTTAATCCCCATACAAGACACGGAGTGTTCTGATAGACTGGTGGGGTTGGGGATTTTCACTTCTGACTGCACCAGTGTCCACAAGGAAAGATATGACAGTCCCCAGTGATTTGAGGTATTGGGTTCGCTGATGGGGTTTCACATGTCAGGGGTGTGACGTCTGGCGGACCTGGTTTGCCTCTGTCCTATGGACAGGGTTCTTCATTGTCTTCTGTGTTTCTTGGCCTACTCCTCTGTGTGATGACCTGGGTTGCCGGGGTGCTGTGCACTGGTTCCGGAAATGGCCAAAGTTGCCACAGTTGAAACACCTGACAGGTCTTCTGTCTCTGCAGGGTGGTTGCTCCTCCAGTTAGTGGCCATCACGGGAGGGCCTGTACTCCTGGGAGGGACTCAATTCTTCTGGCTACTGTAAGAAGGACACCTACTGCTATTGTCCTGTACTCAGGCCTGGCCACTATCAGTAGTTTCTTGATTGGTTCTCTTAGTCCATGCACAAAGGCCTGTGCCAACATCTGTCCGTGTATCTGATCATGAATAGTGAAGCCTAAAATTTGGAATACTTGCCTCACTCTGCCATGAAACCTGTCTAGAGACTCTGTCTCGGCTTGTCTGGTGTTGGCCCACTCTCTAAGCTGTTCAATTAGCTTTGATCCTGGTTTCCAGGAATGCACATCTAATTCTGATGGAAGCTTGAGGTGTTCCTTCATGATTTTAGAATACTGAACACCTGACTAGGGGTGAAGGGCACATAGTGTAAGAGTTCTGGCTCTATCTGCCCCTGCCTACTATGCAGCATAATCTCCTCTTCATGTTCATCAGAGGAGGAACTGTGCCACTGTGTGATTGTCTTTCTGTGTGTGTGTACTCCCCCCCCCCTTGAGACTGGAGCTCCGAGTGGCACATAGGATCTTCAGTCTCATAGTTAGCAGGTGCAGTGTCTGATGGCCCACACCTCCCTTCTGCTATCTGTTGTATCGGGAGGGCACCTGTGTTGTCTTGTGTGGGGAGTGATTCACTTTCTTCTCCCGGTGACATAACTGTCTCTTTAGAGAGAGTCCCCTGTGGAACTAGGGACACTCCATTGTCTGGATCTGGCACTGGGCCAGCGGGTGACGATGAACTGAGAGGTGGGTGAGAAAGAAGAAGAAAAAAGAAGGAAAAAAAGAAAGGGTGGGGGAGATGGTGAAGACAAGGAGGAGGGTAAAAAAAAGGAGATGGGTGCAGGGGATGAGAGGTGGGCGTTGGTGATGAAGATGGAAAGGGAGGAGAGATAGGCGGAGGTGAAGAAGATAGAGGAGGGAGAGATGGTGAGGGAGGACGAGGTATGGGAGGAGAAATAGATGAGAGAGCGGAGGAGGTTGTGAAAATAGCGGAGATAGAGTGAGGAGAGAGAAGATGGGGGGGCGGACTGCTCCCCCCCCTGCCATCACGGAAGGCATTCTTCGACCTGTGGTCCTCCTCAGACGGCACAGATTACTATGAAAACACTTTTTCCTACACGTAAAACAAAAAAAAACAATCCTGTCTTGTTCACACTATCTGCTAGCACCTACTGCGCTGTTAAATGCTCTGTCACTTTAAGAAATGCAGACTGCAATTGAGCTCAACTAGCTACTTCCCTTTTTTCCTTCCAATACATTATGCCATGCTAGAGCATATGGAGCTGCCCATAGAAACCGACATGCTTAACTTTCTGAATAACACCTACTGTGTCTGTTCCAAAAACTTAAAAAAAAAGTGATTAAACCTTTTAACACCTTGCAACCCCTTTTAACCTGCTTAAAAGGGAACAAAAAGAAAACAAAAATATGGAAAATCAAAAATTGGCAAGATAACACAGGAATTACCAAAGCAGGTAAAAATTCAAAATTCTTTTTTTAACACAAAACTGGAAGAAAGAAGTGAAAACTAAAACTTAAAAAAAACATAAAATATGTCACAAAAACGTGGAAGAAATACTCGGAAGAAAAATTAAAAGAGATAAAAAAAGGAGAAATGTTTCTTTTTTTTTTTTTTTCCTTAAAAAGATTTTTAAAGGATGAAACCCACCAAAAAAAGATAAAATCAAAAAGTATATAGTATATAAAACTTTAAACCAACAATAAAAGGGTTAATGTAGAATGTAGGCACCCAACTTCCTCTTTTTTTTTTTTTTTTTTTTCCCTTGCAGGAGTCTCTCAGTGACATGAAGAGGAAAAAAAACAAACATTGATATGCTCAAAAAGACCCAGCTTTCCCGAAAATTCTCACACTGCAGTAGCAAAAGCCTCTACCAAAAATGCAAAATAAAAGATAAAATAGGGAAAAACAGAGTCCAAAATATAACAATATGAAATATATATTTATCTCAGGGACCACACCCTGCAGGCAAAAGAGGAAGTTTACAATAAAAAAAAGGCAAAACTCTTTCTGCTTCAGATCTTTGCGGAACCTGCAATAAATTCACATATAGACGTCCGGGGAGAGAGATCGAAAGCCCTTCTGTGACACGTCAAACAGCTGCTGACAACCGGTAACTGCCAATCACCCATGGCGCTTTGGTTAGCACCGGGATGTATCACCCTCCGTCTGCTGGGAGACGGGAGCCGTGATATCCCATTAGATTATCACCCCTCCGTGTGCACCCGAGAACCATGATAATCTCTCCAGTGATCAGTCTGTGATATCCCCCCAGTCTGCCGCATCCACGTGTGTGCGGGGACTGTGGCAGCCGAGAGATTCACCTGTGATGCCTCCCTGAAGCTGACACCTCCGTGTATGTGTGCGGGGACCGTGACAGCCGTGGGGTGGGATTCACCTGTGATACCTCCTTGAAGCTGACACCTCCGTGTGTGTGCGGGGACCGTGACAGCTTTTTCAGAGGAAACCACCTGTGATATCCCGTCTAAGTCAAAACCTCCGCATGGTGCGGGGACGTGATCTGACTTAGTCAGAGAGACTCAGTCTTGTTATCGGTGTCTCAGCAGCTACAAATAAAGTCAGTCTCCACCAACTCTCTCACCCGAATCTCAGACACACAGGATCACAGTAAACACTTAGCTTATCCCAGGGTTTGGATTTTCTCGTGGACTTTTCAACACTACCTGGGTTTGGTGACCACACTGACCGGCTAGAGTTGCTGACCCGGACTGGGCACAGGGAACATTCAGGTAAGATAACTAGATTTTCTTACCTTACTTATGGAGTTGCGCAAATCTCCGTTCCCATGAGCCAAGACCTTGGCCGGCACCTCTGTCCTCTCCGGTCAGCAGGATCCCCGTGCGTTTTCGTCCACGGCCCCACGTTGGGCGCCACTTGTTGTGGATGGATTTACTTTTGATTTGGGTAGATTTACCCCTGTGCATACTGTGACCTGTCCTAATTAGACTTAGTCTTATTGAGCGCTCAAAGAAGGAAAGACGCCAGACTTGGTTGGCAGCAATACCTCCCAGCAAAACTCTGGAAGTTTATTGAATATACTTGGTTTTATCAATTGTACAGAAAAGGAGTGGCTACTCATTAACATAGAGGCTTTACTTCTTAGCTAATTGGTCAGTTTTAATGCATAAACCTATATGGGCGTCGACCTAAGGTGACTCAAGCATCAGATGATATACTGCTCTTTGTCTTACAATGTCAGCAATGTTCTGATATCGGCTGGCACATCTGGCCTAAACTTCCTCTTTCTATGTCTGGGACAAATATCACAAGACAATGCTATCATAAAATACCATCTGCTCCCCAGACTATCTCATGGGGGGGCAGTAGGTCATTTCCACCAACTAGTTACAAGGTTCAAACTGTGAATATGTATCTGTGTGCATATAAGAATATATAAGAGTACATGAGTATATAGCAGTATATGGAGTATAGCCTATAGCAGGCAAGTGAGATCTATATGAAATACATATACATATATATTTCCATAACACTGCTGCTGATGATTTTGTAGGGAGAGCGTTAGGCAGGGAAGAAGACACCAAAAACTGCTGCTGCTAGCGATTTTGCCTGTACAACACACCAGTCACTGTGTGTGCAGTGCAAGTGGAGTGGAGGCTATATTTTGCTGGATCAGCGGTGTTGGTTGTTAGGCTGCCTTCTAAGGCTTCCTGACGGCTGCATTGCTGTTTACCCACTGCTCTGCAAACTGCTTTTTTAAAAGCAATCCCAATTTTTTTTTTGTCCTGGTGAGGTACTGAGCGTGCATTTTTTCACACCATACAGCGGTGCACACTCCTCACACAGTACCGTGTAACGGCTGTTATCACAGCCACAGTGAGGCTATCTGTGTGTCACTCTGTAAGGATAAGTCGAGGACATGTTCAGTTCTTACAGACCTGCACCTTCTAGTTTTGTCTAGCTTTCAAACAGTTAAATATATTTGCTGTTTGATCACATTCAAAACTATAGAGAGACAGCATGTGTCAGTCCGTATACTTAAAAAACATGGAGCTTGACAATTTTACGTACACCGGACAGCCGTGTACGTGCACGCTCCTCTCTCAGTACCGTGTAACGGCTGTTATCACGGCCACAGTGAAGCTATCTGTGTCACTCTGTAAGGATAAGTCGAGGACTTGTTCCGTTCTTACAGACCTACACTCTAGGGAGATTCCTATTCTGTCCAATTCTATATACACCTTGTAGTTTGTCATACACTAGCCAATTTCTGCCTGTGACATAGCGCTGTGATATTCACTGGGCCTCACACAATCCAAAAGTGTCCAGTGTCCACAAGTGTGTGCTGAAATTCAAAATCTCCGTTATCCTCTAGTCACATTTTTCACACCTGCGACATCAAGCCTGTGACATAGCGCTGTGATATTCAGTGGGCCTCACACAATCCAAAAGTGTCCAGTGTCCACAAGTGTGTGCAGAAATTCAAAATCTCTGTTATCCTCTAGTGACATTTTTCACACCTACGACATCGAGCCAGTGACATAGCGCTGTGATATTCAGTGGGCCTCACACAATCCAAAAGTGTCCAGTGTCCACAAGTGTGTGCAGAAATTCAATATCTCCGTTATCCTCTAGTGACATTTTTCACACCTGCGACATCGAGCCTGTGACATAGCGCTGTGATATTCAGTGGGCCTCACACAATCCAAAAGTGTCCAGTGTCTACAAGTGTGTGCAGAAATTCAAAATCTCCCCTGTCCTATAGACACCTTGTACCTTGTTTTACATTACTATATAGTTTGTTGGATTTTGTCTACATTTCTACCAAAAATGAGGAAGACTGGTGGAAGAGGCCGTGGAATTGGGCGGGGGTTGACAGCTGGTAATGATGGTGTTGGTGGTGGATCTGATGGTAGTGGCAAAAGCAAAATAGGACTGAATGCAGGAGGTGTTGAGCCTGCGTCATCGTCTGGCTCCACAAGGCCTCGTAGGCTTAGTTTTCTAGGAGTTGGCAAACCGCTTTTAAAGCCAGAGCTTCAGGAAAAAGTTTTGTCTTACATTGCTGACTCAGCCTCCAGCTCTATCGCCTCCTCTTCTGAAGCTGTAAAAAATAAAAGCACTGAGTCGTCATTGGAGGCTCATGTTCATGAACCACACCTTTCCTTGTGTCCTTCACCCCAACCAAGATTGAAGGATGACGCAGGCCATACTAATGATTACTCCATGGAGCTGTTTTCACATACCATGCCTGGATTATCAAGTGAAATGGTGAATTACCCAGGCCAAGATGAATCTGACATGGAGTGCACTGATGCACTGCCACTGATAGATGATTCTGCTGGTACATTCACTCAGAGCACTACATTGTCCTCGCAGTGTACAGAGCCAGATTCTGACCCTGATGAGACTCAGGTGCCCCTTCCCGCACACTATACCACCATACACGGTGACACAGAGGAAGGTGCACATGACATTGAAGAGGAGATGATGGATGACCCAGTTGTTGACCCAGATTGGCATCCATTGGGGGAAGAGGGTGCTGCTTCCAATAGCTCAGATGAGGAGGAGGAGCATCCACAGCAGACATCGACGTCGCAACAGCTGTTATTTGGCAGGCCCGGAGCACTCCAAAGACAGGTTCCAAAAATCAAAAGAGTTGCTGGACAGCTTGTCCAGAGGGTCAAAATATTACAGCGTGCTAGGCCGCAAAATGTCTGCCAAAGTAGGAAGAGTGCAGTGTGGCACTTTTTTGAACAAAATCCTCATGATCAGGCCAAGGTTGTCTGTAAGAAGTGCGCAAAGACCTTTAGCCGAGGGAAAAATCTGAAAAATTTGAATACCAGTTGCATGCTTAGACATTTAACCAGCATGCACTTGCAAGCGTGGACACAACACCAAACCTCAAGTACCACATGTGCAACTGATCACAAAGAAGGTAGTCAGCAACGCTACATTGTTTCCCCCAGTGTAAGCCCACCGGTTAGCACAGCAGCAAATGTTGAGGTGTCGTTGCAAGGCCACAGCAGTCAGGGAATCCCACTGTTATATCAACGAAAGACTGAATCTAGGCCATCAGAAAGAACACCAACTCCATCACCATCATCAACCCTCTCTCAGTCCGCCCTGTCCACCGCTACTTCCACCATATGCAGCTCTCAAGTCCAGCTCACCCTCCCAGACACTATAAGTAGGTCAAGAAAGTACTCAGTCTCTCATCCGCGTACACTGGGTTTGAACGGCCACATTGCCAAACTAATCTCGTTAGAGATGATGCCCTATCGGTTGGTGGAAAGCGCAACTTTCCGCGAACTCATGGCCTATGCAGTACTACGCTATGACCTACCCAGTTGCCACTTCTCTCGCAAAGCCATCCCAGCCCTCCACCATCATGTGAAAGACCGCATTGTCCATGCACTCAAGCAGTCAGTGAGTGGAAAGGTGCACCTCACAACTGATGCATGGTCCAGTCGGCATGGCCAGGGCCGCTACGTGTCCATCACTGCGCACTGGGTTAATGTGGTGGATGCAGGGTCCACAGGGGACAGCGGTGGTGGGACAGTGCTGCCTAGCCCACAGTATAGGAAACAGTTGGCTGTAGGCGTTTGACCCTCCTCCTCCTCCAGAAGCGAAAGCTCGTCCACAGAGCGCAGTCGTACGAGCACTCCATCTGCAGCTGCCACAGTTGCACACGAGGTGTCCCCCTATCGAGCAGCTAGTGGAAAGCGTCAGCAGGCTGTGTTGCAGATGATGTGTTTGGGCGACAGACACACTGCCGAGGTGCTGGCCGAGTACTTTCAGCGACAAACTGAGTCATGGCTGGGCAGTGTACATCTTGAGGCAGGCAAGGTAGTTAGTGATTAACGGCCGTAATTTTGTGGCAGCCATAGCCCTTTCAAAACTCAGCCACATACCTTGTTTGGCTCACACCTTGAACCTGGTGGTGCAGTGCTTCCTCAATAATTATCCGGAGTTAACAGCCCTGCTCCAGAAGGTGCGAAGACTGTGCGCGCACATCCGCCGGTCGCCTGTACACTCCATTCGTATGTAGAAGCTGCAGCGATTGCTCCACCTTCCCAACCACCGCCTCATTATCGACATTGCAACAAGGTGGAACACCACCCTGCACATGGTTGAGCGGCTGTGCGAGCAGAGGCAGGCCATAATGCATTTGTGGGAGGATACACGGCCAGGCACTTTGAGAGCAGACATGGAGTTGACAGGTGTGCAGTGGTCGAAGCTGAAAGACCTCTGTAAAGTCCTTCAGTGTTTTGAGGAATGCACACGGCTGGTAAGCGCAGACGACGCCATCCTAAGCATGAGCACTTAGGTGTGCGTCTGCTCATGCAAACTTTGACGCACCTTAAAGAGCAGGCGTCTGCAGCCAATGTTGACGAGGAGGAAGAGGTGGAGGGAATCATTGATGACATTCAGCCATTGTCTGCTCAGGGACCTCTCCTGGACGAGGTGGAGGAAGAAGAGGAGGAGGAGGATGATGATGGGGATGATTACTTAGGGGAGAAGGATGCATCTCGTGGGGCAAGTGAAAATGTTGGCGTGGCAAGGTCTGGTACAGGGTTTGTGCGTGACTGGAGGGATGTGGATTTGCCAGAAAGTGCTCCTCCACCCAGCACTCGCAGTGCATCATTGACACTGGGAACATTGGCCCACATGTCAGATTATGCCTTGCAGATCCTAAAAAGGGACCCACACATTGCCAAAATGATGAACGATGACGACTACTGGTTGGCCAGCATCCTGGATCCACGCTATAAAGGCAAATTACAAAACATCATGCCACACGAGAACCTTGACCTAATATTGGCTACTAAACAAGCAACTCTGGTTAACCGGTTGGTTGAGGCATTCCCAGCACACAGCAGCGGTGATGGTTCTCACACGAGCCGTACGGGACGGGGGCAGCTTGGCAGAGGTGTTCGTGGGGCACACAGCAGAAGTGGCGTTGGAGACAGGGGTTTCATGACAATGTTGTGGACTGATTTTTCACGGACAGCTCACACAACTGGTAATACTGCATCGATGGAAAGTGACAGGAGACAGCAGTTGTCAACTATGGTTAACAACTACTTTTCCTCCCATATCGATGTTCTCCCGCACAGGTCATTCCCCTTTGACTATTGGGCCGCTAAACTGGACACCTGGCCTGAATTGGCACAATATGCCTTACAGGAGCTCGCTTGCCCAGCTGCAAGTGTGCTATCGGAAAGAGTCTTCAGTGCAGCTGGATCAATCCTGACAGAAAAAAGGACCCGTCTGTCAACCCAAAATGTGGATGATCTAACCTTCATTAAAATGAACCATGCATGGGTTTCCAAGGATTTTGTCCCACCTTCCCTTGATGACACATAGGTTGCCAGAAAAATGGCTTGCTTTGGTCCTCCTCCTATTCCGCGAACTTGACCTATTTCGCCTTTTGCAGCAGCTGAATGACCCACATCTACATATGCCACTTTGTAAACCTCCCTAAGTGGGCGGCCCCCCCCATGGCCGGGGTCACCACCTAGCGCACAAAACCGTGCCAGTGCCATTGCCCTGGACAGGTGGGTAGGCCGACTCTTGGGTGCGGGCACTGGCATAGGGTCCCTCATAGTGCAATCAAGTGTCTCTGACAGTGGTGGTGCACACCCGCCATCAGACACACCGCCGTACTATGAGGGGCCCAGTGCCAGTACCGACGCCCACGAGTGTGCCCCCCTTGCTTGGGCAGCGCCCCAGCATTTGCAAAGTTTACCTCTCCCTGCTCCTCCGCTGTGTAGTCTGGGCTGTCAAATCCTTCACTGGGACTGCCACTACAAATTGATTGAACTGAAAGATGATGGTTAA
Source organism: Dendrobates tinctorius (assembly GCF_039654945.1). Classification (NCBI taxonomy): domain Eukaryota; kingdom Metazoa; phylum Chordata; class Amphibia; order Anura; family Dendrobatidae; genus Dendrobates; species Dendrobates tinctorius. The sequence continues at coordinate 38,657,066 of NW_027361714.1, forward strand.
GATGTAGCTATGCCCTGTCCTGCTGGCCGGGCTCTAGCTCCAGATGATCAGTGGCTTCCATTTCTTATGGACGTCGACTCACAATTACATGCAGTGGTGGTTTATCATCAGCTTTCACAGTTTTCCTACTCACAAACGTGTGACATTCCGGCCCACATTTCAAAATGTGCCCTCTCATGCCAATCAAATAGAATCGCCTACGGCCTGTGGCTTCTGTCTTTTGCACTCCAAAGTTACGTGACAGATCATGATAGCCAGTGAGCACCATGTTTACATCGCTCCCTGTGATAAAAATTGGATTGAGATGAGTAACAGTGATGGAATCCACGGAAGTGCGATACAGCAAGACTTTATTCACAAAAAAATGTTTTCACTGTCTCAACACACAAATTAATTGAGGGTCAGGATCGCCTATGAGAATTGTGACGGAAGTATTTCCCATGACTAATAATTCCTAGATTTCTGCAATCAATTGCCTTTATGTCACTAATTGTATGCATCTCATTTCCTATTGCAGGGAGGCTGGACTGTATTACTGAGACAGAAATATATATGAAGATTTAAAAATAACACCAAAAGTATATAGTTGTGTACGCCTCAAATGCATTTCCTTTTTTCCACTTTTTAGATTGCTGTGTAATCCATACTGAGAACACGGAGATTTTACATGTTTAAACTATGCTATATATACCTGCTATCCAGTGATAAAGTACCCTTTCTCAACTTTGTACAATCTGGTCAAATCCATACTGGGCCTGAGAACATCTGAGTCTGCCTCCTGATCTATAGACATATATTTTTAATGTGTAAACTAGGCTACATATATACGTGTTATCCGTTGAAACTGTACCCTTTATCAACTTTCTACAATGTTGTTGAATCCATACTGGGCCTGAGAACGGCTGCCGAGCTGTTAAGCAAGCTACAGCACCTGTGGTTTGGACACGTAATTTTTTCAGGAATGACGGTTAGGCCTAACTCCAGAATTGCGGTTGACCTGAACTTACTGGGAAATCATAGTTCGCGGGGAATAATCTGAATCCCAGATCCCCATCACTAACGGAGTTCAGCAGGTTATCTGCACCTGTAAGCGACAAAAGCTGGTCCTTTCAGTGTAGCGTGCATGCAGTCCCGGACATGTACTGGAATGCTAGACCTGTTATTGCTCGATCTCACGTGCCACAACCTTGCGTATCCCTCTAGTAGGCTTGACGCGTACCGCGGGGCCATGCCGGAGTCTCGGTCGTTAACGGAATAAAGCTGAGAAATCGCTAGCACAACTACAAACGGACATACCACACCACACACAGAATCGACAAAGCTTGCAATCTGTCCATCTTTTCTGTAGCTTGTATGGTAGTGGTTTCCCCGGGTGCAGTCCAATTAAGCCACAGGCTCCACTCCTGGTGGTGGCCTTTTGGACATTCCTTTAAGGTTCAGCTTTGCAATCATACTGCCCCCGGAAACCAAAAACTTTGCCTTCAGGGACGCTGTTTGGATGTTCGTGGGAATAACGCCGCTCGATCAGCAGTCGGCATATGGGTCGCCCTCCCAGGGTTGTGGGGTACTCGGTATCGGGCCGGTGTCAGTGGGATGTGTCACAGCAGCGGTGGCCCTGGGCGCCCATGTAAATGGCGTGGTATAATGGTAAAGAGTTTATATAGATAGTTTGACGCCACCTGTGGTGTTCGGCAACATAGATGTTAGGCCGACGCTGCATGCAGATCCTCTGGGACTGATGGTGTTGTGCAGCAAAGATGGTGAAGCTCCCCACAGGTGGAGCTGGAGTCCCAGGGAAGTGTAGATGTAGTGATGGGGAAAGGCACAGGCGGTGTAGGTGCTGGTACCCAGATGTAGCGTTGCTGGAATAACTGTAGGACACCAGAGCGTGCAGTTCCAAAGCTTTACTCACAGTCTGCAGGTTACACAGATGCCTGCCTCTGTGCTGTGTCCTCCGGGTCAGAACCTCGGCCAACCTCCGGGACCAGAATGGAAAGCTCCCTTCCAACACTCCGCTAACATGTACCTTCCTGAACGTCTCCTTTCTAGCGCTTGTGGGGGAAGCACTCACAGGACCGTGGTTCACTGAAACGCCTCCTGTCTAACAGATGTTCCTCAGACTTTACTTGTATGGCAGACAGCTGTAGCCTTTTCCTTCTGCCTCGCACACGTCGATGCTGGGGCCTCCGAGCCTTAGTTGGGTACAGAGCATTTATAGCTGCTACTTCCCCCGGTTTCTGCTGCAGGAACGTCAGTGTCCCTACAAACTTGGAGACCGGAATCCGGACCATGCGCTCCAGCTAGGAGTGAGCCTTAACTCTGCTCATCCTCCAGCTCCCCTTCTCACGTCCACACACTTCCCCTTCCCTGCACAGAGTGCCCTAACTTACCTCCTCCCGACCACAGAGAGCAGCTCCTCAGCTGTCAGGTTCAGAGCTCTCCCTGCTGGCCTGGAGTGGGAAATGTGCTGTGTATTGGTTTCACTGCTAGAGAGATCCTTCGTTGCTCCCAAGCTTGACAACACACTCCCTAGGAGGAAGGCAATGCCACAGTGGCGACCGTACTCTTGGGGACGCCACAAGTGCACTGAGGCCCAGCCACTGCTGGATGATGCTGCTGGTACATTGACCCAGACCACTACATTCCCCTTGCACTCTACACAGCCAGAATCTGACCCAGAGGAAACTCAGGTTCCCCTTCCCGCATACTATACCACCTTACACGGTGACAAAGAGGAAGGTGCAGATGAAAGTGCAGGTTCCTTGAGCAGGTGGGGGGGCATACTCATGGGCGATGGAACTGGCACAGGGCACCACATAGTATGCAAAAGTGTCTCTGCTGGTGGGAGGGCCTAAACAGCCAAGTGCAGTGAGATGGAAGATGGGGACGGCAAGGAGTTCAGAGTAGTGCAGGGATTCCCTAGCAAGGAGACTTATGTAATTGTTTTCAATGTTGGGACAGCAATTTTTGGGGAGCACTATACTCTGGTGAATGATATATGGGGACCACCATACACTGGAGCATTCCAAAGGTGGACCTCAGACACTGGAGCAGCATTTACAGGGCCCATTATACACTAGAGCAGTAGAAATGGGGCCCATTATATATGGAGCATTATTTGGGCCCATAAGACAGTGGAGCTTCAGCCATTGGGACCAACATATACTGTAGCATTATGTGGAGCTCATCATATACAGTTTGAAACATTATATGGGAATAATGATTCCATATGGAGAAATATATGGGCCTCATTACTCTCTATAGCGCACTAAGCGCTGGCCATAATACTGTATGGAGTTATATACTGTCCGTTTTTGGAGGTATTGGAGAATTTAAAATGGATATCAGTCATGAGATGTAAGAAGTGAAGTATTTTTCATTGTACTATACTGCTATTTCTCTGCCGTATCGGAGCATCATGAGTTGTGTTATGTGTTAAAGGGGCGCTCTTTGGCCCTGGGCCCACGAAAACCTGGAGCCAGCCCTCCCCCCCACAACTGTAGCCAAATAACCCCCATTTTTCAGTGCGTAACTAGTATTATGAAGTTAATTAAGGTTGACAAGCTTCAGTAACAAGAATTTATGCTTTTGGCATTCAAATGGGCACTGTTGGTGTGTTTCCTGTCCTCCTCTCACTGCCGACTTTAATTCTCCATTGACTTACTTTCGGTTTCGTGTTTCAGGACGACCCCAACTTTTCCCTATAGTCGGCCGATTTTGCTCGACCCGACTTTTGGAAAAGTCAGGTTTCATGAAACGAAACTCGACCCTAAAAAAACAAAAGTCGCTCAACACTAGGCATGACCTAATCTGGCTGGTATAATCCAGAAGAGAAACAAGCCCCATATAACAAGTATATTGTCAGTGAATCATCATGATGGAAAAACCCTAAGGTGGAAAGAGTATATGTAAGCACATTGCTGATAACCTCACTTGCAAGAGGTGTAAATCCTCAATCCCAAATAAAATGCGTAAAGTATATGTCCACGCACATATTGTATGAAAATTTAGAGTGCTGGTGCTCTAGATGTAATGGTCATAAAAGAGCAGGTATAAATGACCCCCCCCCAAAAAAAAAAAGGCCAACAGGCAGACCCCATATATTTGAATATTGATGAGATCAAGAAAAAGATATATGGCAATATGCATGTATAATACAGTAAAGGGCAAGAAAATTAAAAACAACCATTATATATTTTCAAAACCAGGTTTATTCAAAAGGGCCACAAAAGATTAAAGTGCCAAAGCTATAAGAAGTAGTACAAAGACTAATATTATTGTCTCCAAGGCACCTATAATCAAAACCAAGACCCAGGGACCTGAGGGAAGGTTCAATTCAGATCAGATACATAAAATCCCAGTAGAACTCACATAAGCGGCATGACCTAATCTAGCTGGTATAATTCAGAAGAGAAGCAAGCCCCATATAGCAAACATATTATCAATGAATCATCATGATGGAAAAACCTATGGCGGAGAGAGTATATGTTAGCACATTGCCGATAACCTCTTTTGCAAGAGGTATAAATCCTCAATCCCAAAAATGCAAGATCATCTCCTACTCTTAGGTCCATGGGTCAGTTCATAATAAACCCCTGAAGTTTGAGCAAAAAATCCCCAAAAAGGAGGAGTTAGGCATGGGGGGCACTGTATGATGTTAACCATTGCCAGTCTGGGGAGGTGGTTGTAAGATGATAGTCGTCGAGGGGAGCCATCAGATAGAGAAATTGCCAATATTATATCCAAAGGAAGCCGTACATAGTGGAAGGCTAATTTTAGACCAAAAATCCTGTAAAGAGGAACTCTTCATTGAGCCCCAATGGCGAAACTGAATGCAGACGAAAAATCCATCTTCCCTCGATCTGCAGAAGTAATCTGCATTGGTCCCCACCTCTCTCATTCCCAGAGATCTTCTGCAGACCAAAAATATGGATATTAGTTGGTTTGCCTCCACGTGCAATAACAAATTGATTGGCTACGGGTGTAAGGGTCTTACCCTTTTGGAGATCCGAGGAAGACAAATTGATGGTCAACAGATGTTTCTGTGCCTGTTTTCTGAATTCCTGTGAGGTTTGTCCCGCGAAGACCTTGTGACAGGGACAAACAATGGCACAGATGACAAATCTGGTCTTACAATTGATGTAGCTGTTCAGTGACTGTCGTGTGTTGTCCAAAGGATTGGTGAACTAGTCCCTTGTGGGTAGCATGAGGGGGCACACATTGCAATCACCACATGGGAACGAACCCTTAAGACGAATACCCGATTAAGCCTAGTCACAAGGCGAGCAAAATGACTGCTTGACAAGATGTCCCGTAAATTGGGTGCCCTTCTGGTGGCCAATAAAGGCCGTGGGCTAACACAGGCAGAAGTCTGAACATCTGTGGTCAAGATACCCCAATGGTTATTCAAGATGTTCCTTACCCTTTTCCAGCCCGTGCTATATTCAGTGATGAAATATATGTTTTTAATTTATTCAGTGATGAACCTGAGCTTCAAATCTCGTTGCTGGGAACAGGGGACCAAAAGGACTTCCTGGTCGGACGCACTGGCGCTTTGAAATACAGCGGATACATCTCTTCTGGGATAGCCACGTTGACAAAATCTTTCCGTCAGGATCTTAGCTTGTGCTCTGAAGTCTACATCCAGTGTGCAGTTTCACCGGGTCAGAAGAACCTGTCCCATAGGAATACCTTTTCTGGTATGTAGAGGATGAAAGCTCCAAAACTCGAGCAATCTGTTGGTGGCAGTTGGTTTCTGGTACATATTGGAGATGAGACGACCCTCAACCACAGATATACAGAGATCCAAAAAGATGGCTGAGTCAAAAGACATAGAGTGTGTTAGAAAAATATTAAGGCTGTTGTCTTTCAACTCCTGAAGAAATTGTAAACAATCTGCCTCGGTACCAACCCAAATAAAGAACACATCATCAATGAAACGGTGCCAATCCAGAACATGATTGGAAAACCAAGGGGAACGAGAGCCTCTAGTCTCCTCCCACCACCCCAGAAAAATATTCACATAAGCTGGCGCACAGCATGCCCCCATTGCCACTCCAGAGACCTGCTTGTAGTAGGACCTATCAAAAAGAAAATAATTATGATGTAACACAAAACTGAGAAGGTCCAGGAGAAAAGAATCATGCAGGTGATTGGAATTATCGAGACGATCTAAGAAAAAGGACAGTGCCTGTATTCCATTCACATGGTTAATATTGGAATACAGGGATTCCATATCACAAGTCACTAAAAGTGCTTGGTCTGGCAGGTCAATACTCCGACAAATCCAGATGAAATCAGAGGAGTCCCTGATAAAAGATGGTAAGGCTGCCGCAATCGACTGCAGAAAAAAATCAATGTAAGTACAAACCTTTTCGCATAGGCTTCCGATACTTGACACAATGGCCGGCCAGGTAGCTTGGGAATGTCCTTGTCGACCTTAGGTAAAAGATAAAAGGTGGGGGTGACTGGATTATTTACCCACATGAATTTCTTCTCGCTAGCTGATATAATCCCCATAGACATTGCCTGATTGATCAATTTGTACAATTTTTCTGAGAAAATTGGGGTGGGGTCCAACGGCAACTAAGTATAAAAAAACCTGGGGTTGTCAAGTTGCCTGTGCGCCTCATCCAAATACATATGGATGGGCCAAAGTACCACGTTTCCACCCTTATCAGACAATATGCTTGTTATATGGGTCTTGTTTCTCTTCTGGATTATACCAGACAGATTAAGTCATGCTGCTTATGTGAGTTCTACTGGGATTTTATGTATCTGATCTGAATTGAACCTTCCCTCGGGTCCCTGGGTCTTGGTTTTGATTATAGGTGCCTTGGAGACAATAATATTAGTCTTTGTACTACTTCTTATAGCTTTGGCACTTTAATCTTTTGTGGCCCTTTTGAATAAACCTGGTTTTGCAAATATGTAATGGTTGTTTTTAATTTTCTTACCCTTTACTGAATTGTACATGCATATTGCCATATATCTTTTTCTTGATCTCATCAATATTCAAATCTTTGGGGTTTGCTTGTTGGCCTTTTTTTTTTGGGGGGGGGTCATTTATACCTGCTCTTTTATGACCATTACATCTAGAGCACCAGCACTCTAAATTTTTATACAGTATGTGTGTGGACATATACTTTACGCATTTTATTTGGGATTGAGGATTTACACCTCTTGCAATTGAGGTTATCAGCAATGTGCTTACATATACTCTTTCCACCTTAGGGTTTTTCCATCATAATGATTCACTGACAATATGCTTGTTATATGGGGCTTGTTTCTCTTTTGGATTATACCAGCCAGATTAGGTCATGCCGCTTGTGTGAGTTTTACTGGGGATTTATGTATCTGATCTGAAGTGAACCTCTCCTCAGGTGTTTGGGTCTTGGTTTTGATTATAATAGGTGCCTTGGAGACAATAATAGTAGTCTTTGTACTACTCCTTATAGCTTTGGCAGTTTAAGCTTTTGTGGCCCTTTTGAATAAACCTGGTTTTGCAAATACATAGTGGTGCTTTTAATTTCCTTGCCCTTTACTATACATGCATATTGTCATATATCTCTTTCTTGATCTCATCAATATACAAATCTATGGGGTTCGCTTGTTGGCCTTTTTTTTTTTTTTTTTCATCTATGCCTGCTCTTTTATGGCCATTACATCTAGAGCACCAGCACTCTGAGTTTCCATATGTGCGTGGACATATACTTACGCTCTTTGCTCTGTAAACATGCATCCCTAGTATTTACCAGGTGATAATCACTTCTAGCTGCTTTACTATGGTTCTCACTGATATCGACACTGTACAGCGGGTCTGATGCTGGGAGAGACTTTCCCAGCATCTGCACACTGCGCATGCGCGTGGCCATCTGCTGGCGTTCACTAAGACAAGTTTGCAGGGCGCATGCGTCCCTGAGATACTCCGGTCTTTTTCGGGCCGATGCTCACTTTATCTGTACATGCGCGACCCGGATCTTTTTCTAAGCACTTCCGGAGCATACACCATGGCCCACGTGGCCCGGGGCCTCCGACCCACCGGTAATCAATCATGTAATTATTTTCTCAGTTACTTATGAACTATGGTTGCTTCAACAAAGCACTTCCCCTGACGAAGCTGTTTGACAGCGATACGCGTGGGGCTTTCCCGCACCCCCGTTCATTTGTACCATCTTTCCCCCCGCTTTTCTAATCTATCCTTTTGAATATTATTGCACAGTGTCCACAATTTGGGGTATTGCAGGCCCTGTTTCAAGGCTGATAACCTATTATAGCTATCCTTGACTTTGTCTGTGCTTGGTCTCCTCTTTTTGTATGTGTTGTCCCAGGCGCATTAGGAGTGTTCCTCTTTTTTGGCAGGGTTAACGCTACAGTCCCGTACTGATTTGTGCAATATCTGTGGCTATGTTTGGTGCAGATCATTTTTGTGGGGATGCCCACTATTAGTACTGTTATTTGGTCAGCCTGCTATATATATTTGTCTTTTGTTACATATTATTCTTAGGAATGTTATTTTTGCATATTGTATCTTGCTGACCTTCCTTACTATGTTTACAGGGCGCTACATGTGTTGACATTATGATTTGCGCCATCATAGTATTGCACTGAGTGTTGTATAATCATGGACATTATTTGTAATGGGGGTGTTATTGAAACTCTGTTTTTAAATGCTTTTAACCTGTTTTTGCTTTGTAGATAATAAATATAGTCTTTTTTGTACCTTTATATTTAGGTGTGCACATATGTATACGCAGTGGTCTTTTGCTTGTTCATATAGTTATAAGGTCCACTATGGGCATCTCAGATCCTAAGTCAACAAAGTCAGTTCAGGACATAATGTATGGGGGCTTAGGTCAGAGGAAGAGACGTTCCTTTCCCCTCCATGAAAACAATAAAATGCTCATCAACAAGGAATGGAAGAAGCCAGAATGGAAAAGGCCACTACCGTCATCTTCAAAAAGGATATACTCTTTTGAAGAGGAAGATGCAGGCGTATGGGAAAAGACCCCCAAGATTGATATCGCGGTGGCTAAATCAGTTAAGAAATCCACCCTGCTCTTTGAAGATCAAGGGACTCTAAGATCCTTTAGACAGAAAGGCCGAGACGTTCCTGAAACAAGCAAGGGAGTCTTCAGCGGGCTTACTAAAACCAGTAATAGCAGCAACCTGCACGGCGAGATCGTTGATGGTATGGCTACAGCAGCTAGATGACCATCTAAAAGACAATACCCAAAGGGATGAGATTCTGGCGGATCTTCCTCTGTTGCAAGGGGCATCTTCCTTTCGGGCTGATGCCTCAGCAGACTCAAGTTAGCAGCAAGATCAGCAAACCTCTCTAACGCTGCCCATAGAGCTCTATGGCTCAAAAGCTGGACAGGGGATGCTCAATCAAAAACTAGGCTATGCTCTATTCCATGTGAGGGCAAGTATCTTTTTGGGCAAGCATTGGACGATATTCTTAATAAGGCAGCAGACAAAAAGAAGGGGTTCCCTGCTGTATCACGTCCGCAGTTAAAGAGTTCCTTTTGGAGGATGACTGGAGAGATAAGAAACCAAAGGCCAAAGGTTTCATGATTGGGGGTTTCTCATCAAGGAACTGAAATCCTCCAAGTGATGCGCCATCCCAGGTGGGAGGAAGGCTGTCCCACTTCCGAACTGCCTGGGAGAAGATCTCGGCCAATTCCTGGGTCCTCAAGATAATAAAATCAGGACTGAAGCTAGTGTTTGCATCTGTCTCCAGGCACAGCTTCAGGATCTCATCCCCCAGATCCTGGAAGGACAACAGGCCCTGGAAGCGGAGGTGCTACCCTTGCTTCAAAAAAGAGTGCTAGTAGAGGTGCCTGTTCAGCAGCAGGGGAGGGGATTTTATTCTCCCCTGTTTCTGATAAAGAAACCAGAACAATCATCAACCTAATAGGCCTCAACAGGTTCCTAGTTTACAGACCATTCAAGAAGGAGTCCATAAAAACAGCAATCAAGATCCTATTCCTGGGCTGTTATATGAGTGTTTTAGACCTAAAGGATGCATATTATCACGTCCCCATCCACCGGGAAGACCAGCAGTTCCTAATGGTAGCGGTGTATGTAGGAGAACAGCTCAGACATTTTCAGTACAGAGCGCTACCTTTCGGTCTGTCCATGGCCCCAAAGGTCTTCACCAAAATTATTCTGGAGGTGACGGCACACTTACGGGAAAGGAATGTACTGGTAGTACCATATTTGGACGATTTCTTAGTGGTTGGCCGGACGGAACACGAATGCAGGGCTCAGCTAAATTTAATCCGAAACGCTATGTCCAATCTGGGTTGGATGATAAATATGGAAAAATAGAGGCTGCAGCCACTGAAGGTTCAATCCTTCTTGGGGCTTATTATAGACTCAGAGAAACAGATTTTTTTCCTACCAGAGAAAAAGAAGGACAATATCATAGCCGTAGTGTCAGCAGTCCTGTACAACCCGATCATGTCCCTGAGGAAGGCCATGTCGCTTCTAGGATCAATGACATCATGCATTCCAGCAGTGCAGTGGGCACAATGTCATATCAGGGCATTGCAGCAGGATATCCTAGAGGGGAAAAAGAGGCTGTCTGGTGATCTAGATGAGAAGCTTATGCTTTCCCAGAAAGCAGTAAACTCCATGACCTGGAGGCTAGATCCAGAGAATCTATCACGTGGCGTCCCATTATACTTCCCAATATCAGATGTGATTGCTACAGACGCAAGTGCGGATGGATGGGGGGCGCATCTCAGGGACCATTTGATACAAGGGATTTAGTCAGGAACAGAAGCGGACAGCTCCTCAAATTACAGAGAAGTGCTAGCAATAAAGAAAGCAGTAATAGAGTTCCTTCCCCATTTAGAAGGGAGCCACGTTCGAATATTGTCGGACAGTCAAACTTCTGTTGCCTATATCAATCACTGAGGCGGCAAAAGATCCCGACCCCTATTGCAGCTAGCTCAGAAGATTCTGCAGGTGATGGAGGAGCACCAGCTACAGCTATCGGCCTTACACATAAAAGGGAAGGAGAACGGGGAAACAGACTTCCTCAGCCAGACAATGCGCTACAGATTCCTTGGGATTTCTGACTAGCCTATGCGTTTCCCCATTAATGTTGATCACAACAGTGCTGAGGAATATACGGGAGGAGACACAGATGTCATCCTCATTGCTCTCTTTTTGCCCTAGAGATCTTGGTTCTCTTGGATGAGGAAAATGTCCTTAGCAGATCCCTGGGTTCTCCCGGATGTTCCAGATCTCCTAAGGCAGGGCCCAGTGTTACATCCTTAGAAGTTGGGTCTTCATTTGACGGCCTGGATTTTGAGAGGACGCTGCTAATACAGAAGGGGTTTTCTCCGGCATTGGTAGCTACTCTGATGCAGAGTAGAAAGTCCATAACAACTAAGATCTATGGTAGAATATGGGCAAAATTTCGGGCTTTCTCAGGACAGTCTGTTGGGAGTACAGTCTCAATCAGAGATATCCTAGAATTTCTTCCGAGGGGTATGGAGATGGACCTGGCCACCAGCACCCTTAAGATGCAGGTATCTGGTTTAGGGGCCCTTTAAAACTATAACCTGGCAGCAGATAGGTGGGTGGTCAGGTTCATTAAAGCATGTCAGAGGTGTAGACCGGTGCCAGCCCCAAAAATTCCTCCGTGGGATTTGAACTTGGTCTTGGAAGCCTTAATGAAATCACCCATTGAACCCATACATGAGGTACCAGACAAAATACTAGTACTAAAGACAGTAATTCTTCTAGACCTAACATCAGCACGTAGTGTTAGTGATTTGCAGGCCCTATCTATTAATCATCCCTTCATGCATGTATTTTAGAATAGGGTGGTGTTGAGACCTGATCCAGTGTATCTCCCTAAGGTGGTCTCCAAATTTCATAGGAGTCAGGAGTAGAGTTGAGCGAAACGGGTCGGTCATATTTAAAAGTCGGTGACTTTCGCTGAAGTCGGGTTTCATGAAACGAAACCCGACCATAGCGTGAGGTCGGCCACGAGGTCGGCGACCAGAGCACCAAAGTCGCGTTTCAAAAGATGCCTCCAGCGCCCTTTTTCAGCCAATCATGGAGGACGCACACTGTGGGCAACGCGATGACATAAGCATCGGTCACCACCATCTTTGAGAAGGGCATGCAAGTGATTGGCTGGCTTTGTGTGGCATCACAGGGGATATAAAAGGGCGTGAATGCCGACCGCCATCTTACTTATGGCGATCTTAGCATAGGGAGAGCTGCTGCTGCTGCTGATTCTGTAGGGAGAGCATTAGGCAGGGAAGAAGAACCAAAAAACTGCTTCTGCTGTTAACGATTTCCACTTACAACACAACACTTTGTGTGTAGTGACAGGGGAGGCTCTATTTTTGTGCATCAGCTCTGTTGGTTATTAGGCTGCCTTATAAGGCTCCTTGATAGCTGCATTGCTGTTTGCACACTGCTGTGCAAACTGCTTTTTTAAAAGCAAAAATACTTTTCTTCCTCTTTTCTGCACAGTTACCAAGCGCTCATTTTTCCACCCTTTTGTGTGTGCACTGTGCAGCAGTCCTGCTTATTAGGCTGCCTGCGTCCAAACTTGGACTGAGAGCATCATTGTCCTCAAATCTCTAGTGAGATCCAAATTCTCACCAATCCTAGAGACACCCTCCACCTTGTCATTCACCATCCAATTTCAGCCTGTTACATTGAGGTGTAATCTCTACTGGGCCAGAGACAATAGTTCTGCGTCCTCAAATCTATAGTGAGATTCAAAATCTCACCAATCCTATAGACACCCTCCACCTTGTCATACACCATCCAATTTCAGTCTGTTTCATTGAGGTGTAATCTCTCTTGGGCCAGAGACAATAGTTCTGCGTCCTCAAATCTATAGTGAGATTCAAAATCTCACCAATCCTATGGATACCCTCCACCTTGTCATTCACCATCCAATTTCAGCCTGTTTCATTGAGGTGTAATCTCTACTGGGCCAGAGACAATAGTTCTGCGTCCTCAAATCTATAGTGAGATTCAAAATCTCACCAATCCTATAGACACCCTCCACCTTGTCATTCACCATCCAATTTCAGCCTGTTACATTGAGGTGTAATCTCTACTGGACCAGACACAATAGTTCTGCGTCCTCAAATCTATAGTGAGATTCAAAATCTCACCAATAGTAGATACACCTTCTACCTTGTTTTACAGTACCATATAGCTGGTGGTATTTTGGGTACATTTTCACAAAAATGAGCAAGTATGGTGGAAGACGCCATGGAAGTGGGCGGGGGTTGTCAGCTGGTCCCGATGGTGGTGGTGTTGCATCTGTTGGTAGTGGCAAAAGCACAATAACACCTAAGGCAGGAGGTGTTGAGCCTGCGTCATCGTCTGGCTCCACAAGGCCTCGAAGGCTCTCTTTTCTGGGAGTAGGTAAACCACTTTTAAAGCCGGAGCTTCAGGAACAAGTTTTGGCTTACGTTGCTGACACAGCCTCCAGCTCTCTCGCCTCCTCTTCTGAAGTTTCAAAAAATAAAAGCACTGAGTCGTCATTGGAAGCTCCTGGTCAGGAACAACACCTTTCCTTGTGTCCTTCACCCCTACCAAAAGTGAAGGATGTGGCAGGCCACACTACCGATTACTCCATGGAGCTTTTTTCACATACCATGCCTGGGTTAGCAAGTCAAATAGTGAATTCCCCAGTCCAAGATGAATCTGACATGGAGTGCACTGATGCACAGCCACTGCTAGATTTTTCTGCTGGTACATTCACTCAGAGCAGTACATTGTCCTCGCAGTGTACTGAGGCAGAATCAGACCCTGATGAAACTCAGGTGCCCCTTCCCGCATACTATACCACCTTACACGGTGACACTGAGGAAGGTGCACATGAAACTGAAGAGGAGGTGATGGATGACCCAGTTGTTGACTCAGATTGGCATACAATAGCTCAGAAGAGGAGGAGAAGGATCCGCAGCAGGCAATGACATCGCAACAGCTGTTATCTGGCAGGACCATAGCAGTCCAAAAACGTGTTACAAAAACCAAAAGAGTTGCAGGACAGCTTGGCCAGACGGTCAAATTAGCACAGCGTGCAAAGTCTCAAAATGTCTTCCATAGTAGGAAGAGTGCAGTGTGGCACTTTTTTGAACAAAATCCTAATGATCAGGCAAAAGTTATCTGTAAGAAGTGCGCAAAGACCTTTAGCCGAGGGAAAAATCTGAGAAATTTGAATACCAGTTGCATGCTTAGACATTTAACCACCATGCACTTGCAAGCGTGGACGGACTACCAATCCTCATGTACCACATGTGCACCTGCTCCGAATGAAGGTACACCCTTTAGTGGAAACCTGAACTCTTTATGCCATAAGAAGGTTCCACACAATGGTACATTCAAAAAAATCTTTATTTATAAACAATACAGTTTAACAATCATTAAAAAGAAGGTGCTAGACCAGTATGAGAGACAAAAAAAATCCATAGGAGCACCACACCACAAAACATTCGTTTATAAGAAAATAGGGTCTCCTATGTTAAGTATCACTAGAAGGGGTTAACATGGTTTGCTTCTTCCATGCTCATAAACTGACTATCCTCAGACATATCCAGCAACATGGGGACATATATATCCTCCAATATTCCCCCAGTTAAATCCCCATACTTAGCCCTACATAAACCTAGTGACGCATAATAAACACATGTGTGATCACTATAACATACCATGAACTGGTGGCGCTTCCTGGAAGGTCCCTCATGCCCCGTTGTGCATTTCACTATGCTTCACGCCTACTTGATGAAGCATAGGGAAACGTGCGTCGGGGCATGAGGGACCTTCCAGGAAGCGCCACCAGTTCATGGTATGTTATAGTGCTCACACATGTGTTTATTATGCGTCACTAGGTTTATGTAGGGCTAAGTATGGGGATTTAACTGGGGGAATATTGGAGGATATATATGTCCCCATGTTGCTGGATATGTCTGAGGATAGTCAGTTTATGAGCATGGAAGAAGCAAACCATGTTAACCCCTTCTAGTGATACTTAACATATGAGACCCTATTTTCTTATAAACAAATGTTTTGTGGTGTGGTGCTCCTATGGATTTTTTTGTCTCTCATACTGGTCTAGCACCTTCTTTTTAATGATTGTTAAACTGTATTGTTTATAAATAAAGATTTTTTTTAAATGTACCATTGTGTGTAACCTTCTTATGGCATAAAGAGTTCAGGTTTCCACTAAAGGGTGTTCATTGTTGTTTTGTAGTACATTTCCCAGTAAGGGGATGCTGTATATTGATTGGGCAATTTGGTGAATATCCGAATGAAGGTAGTCAGCAACGCTACATCGCTTCCCCCACTGTAAGCCCACCAGTTAGCACACCACCAGCAGCAAATGTCGAGGTGTCGTTGCAAGGGCAAAGCAGTCATGGAATCACAATGTTATTGCTACGAAAGACTGAATCTAAGCCATCATCAGCAACACCACCAACACCATCACCAATCCTCTCTCAGTCTGCCATGTCCACCGCTAGTTCCACCATATGCAGCTCTCAAGTCCAGCTCACCCTACCAGAGACTCTGAGTAGGACAAGAAAGTACTCATCCTCTCATCCACGTACACTGGCTTTGAACGCCCACATTGCCAAACTAATCTCGTTAGAGATGATGCCCTACCGGTTGCTTGAAAGCAAAGCTTTCCGCGAGCTCATGGCCTATGCAGTACCACGCTATGACTTACCCAGTCGGCACTTCTTTTCGCGAAAAGCCATCCCAGCCCTCCACGTGCATGTGAAAGACCGCATTTTCCATGCACTCCAGCAATCAGTGAGTGGAAAGGTGCACCTCACAACAGATGCATGGTCCAGTATGCATGGCCAGGGCCGTTTCGTGTCCATCAGGTTAATGTGGTGGATGCAGGGTCCACAGGGGACAGCGGCGGTGGGACAGTGCTGCCTACCCCATTGTATAGGAAACAGTTGGCTGTAGGCGTTCGACCCTCCTCCTCCAGAAGCGAAAGCTCGTCCACAGAGCGCAGTCGCACGAGCACTCCATCCGCAGCTGCCAGTGTTGCACACGAGGTGTCCCACTATCGAACAGCTAGTGGTAAGCGTCAGCAGGCTGTGTTGAAGATGATGTGTTTGGGCGACAACAGACACACCGCGGAGGTACTGGTCGACTACTTGGAGCGACAAACTGAGTCATGGCTGGGCAGTCTACATCTTGAGGCAGGCAAGGTAGTTAGTGATAACGGACGGAATTTTGTGGCAGCCATAGCCCTTTCAAAACTCAGACACATACCTTGCCTGGCTCACACCTTGAACCTGGTGGTGCAGTGCTTCCTCAATAATTATCCGGAGTTAACACCCCTGCTCCATAAGGTGCGAAGACTGTGCTCGCACATCCGCCGGTCGCCCATACACTTCAGTCGTATGCAGAAGCTGCAGCGATTGCTCCACCTTCCCAAGCACCGCCTAATTATCGACGTTGCAACAAGGTGGAACTCCACCCTGCACATGGTTCAGAGGCTCTGCAAACAGAGGCAGGCTGTAATTCATTTGTGGGAGGATACACGGGCAGGCAATTTGCAGGCAGACATGGAGTTGTCTGGTGTGCAGTCGTCAAAGCTGAAAGACCTCTGTAAAGTCCTTCAGTGTTTTGAGGAATGCACACGGCTGGTAAGCACAGACGACGCCATCATAAGCATGAGCATCCCACTTATGCGTCTGCTCATTCAAACTTTGACACACATTAAGGAGCAGGCGTCTGCAGCCGAGGAGGAAGAGGAGGAGGGAAGCCTTGATGACAGTCAGCCATTGTCTGGTCAGGGAAGTCTCGTGGAGGAAGAAGAGGAGGAGGAGGATGATGGGGATGATTATTTTGGGGAGGAGGATGCTTCTCAGGGGGCAAGAAAAAATGTTGGCGTGGCAAGGTCAGGTACAGGGTTTGTGCGTGACTGGAGGGATGTGGATTTGCCAAAAAGTGCTCCTCCACCCAGCACTCGCAGTGCATCATTGACACCTGGAACATTGGCCCACATGTCTGATTATGCCTTGCAGATCCTAAAAAGGGACCCCCGCATTGTCAAAATGATGAACGATGACGATTACTGGTTGGCCAGCATCCTGGATCCACGCTATAAAGGCAAATTCCAAAACATCATACCACAGGAGAACCTAGAGCTAATATTGGCTAACAAACAAGCAACTCTGGTAAACCGTTTGTTTGAGGCATTCCCAGCACACAGCGGCGGTGATGTTTTTCCCACGAGCCGTAGGGGGCAACATGGAAGAGGTGTTGGTGGTGCTCACAGCCGAAGTGGCGTTGGACATAGGGGTTTCATGACCATGTTGTGGACTGATTTTTCAAGTACCGCTCACACGACTGGTAATACTGCATAGATCGAAAGTGATAGGAGACAGCAGTTGTCAACTATGGTAACAAACTACTTCTCCCATATCGATGTTCTCCCTCACCGGTCATTCTCCTTTGACTATTGGGCCAGTAAACTTGACACCTGGCCTGAATTGGCACAATATGCCTTACAGGAGCTCACTTGCCCTGCTGCTAGTGTGTTATCTGAACGAGTCTTCAGTGCTGCTGGATCAATCCTGACAGAAAAAAGGACCCGTCTGTCGATCCAAAATGTTGATGATCTAACCTTCATTAAAATGAACCATGCATGGGTTTTAAAGGATTTTGTCCCACCCTCCCCTGCTGACACGTAGGTTGCCAGAAAAATGGCTTGCTTTTGTCCTCCTCTTCTGCTGCTGAATGTCCAACATCAACATATGCCAATTTTTCCACCTCCCTAACTGGGCTGCCTCCCCCCACAGGGCCGGGGTCACCACCTGGCGCACGCACCCGTGCGAGTGCCGATGCCCTGGACAGGTGGGTGGGCACACTTTTTGGCAACGGCACTGGCACAAGGTCCCTCATAGTAGAATCAAGTGTCTATGACGGCAAACACACCGGCATACTATGAGGGGCCCTGTGCCAGTACTGCCGGCCACGAGTGGGCCCTCCCTACTTGCTCAGGGCACCAGCACTTGCAATACTTACCTCTCCCTGCTCCACCACTGTGTAGTCTGGCCTGTTAAATACTTCACTGGGACTGCCAATACAAATTTGGTGAAATGATAGATGATGGTTAAGACGTAGCTATGCCCTGTCCTGCTGGGCTCTATCTTCAGATGATCAATGGCTTCCATTTGTTATGGACGTCGACTCACAATGAGATGCAGTTGTGGTTTATCATCAGCTTTCACGGTTTTCCGACTCACAGACGTGACATTCCTGCCCACATTTTTAAATGTGTCCTCTCATGCCAATCCAATAGAATCGCCTACGGCCTGTGGCTTGTGTCTTTTGCACTCCAAAGTTACCAGACAGATCATGATAGGCAGTGAGGACAATGTCTACATCTGTCCCTGCGATCACAATTTGATGGAGATGAGTAACGGTGATAGGTTCCACGGTACTGCGATACAGCAAACCTTTCTTCACAAGAACTGTTTTCGCTGTCTCCACAGACAAAGTAATTGAGGGTCAGCATCGCCTCTGAGAATTCTCCCGGGAATTTTTTACCGTGATTAGTAATTCCAAAATTTCTGCAATCACTCGACTTTCCATCTGTACTTGTATCCATCTCGTTTCCTCTTGCGGAGAGTCTGGACTGTCTTACTGAGACTGAAATATATATGAAGATTGAAAAATACCCCAACAGTGTATACTGGTGTACGCTTTGAATACGTTACCCTTTTTCTACTTTTTAGATTCTTGTCTAATCCATACTGAGGCTGTGAGTGTCTTTGTCGGACTCCGGAAATATACACGCAGATTTTTAATGTTTAAACTATGCTATATATACCTGGTATCCAGTGATACTGTACCCTTTCTCAACTTTCTACAATCACGTCGAATTCAAACTGGGCCTGAGACCGTCTGAGTCTGCCTCCTGATATATAGACAAAGCTTTTTAATGTTTAAACTATGCTATATATACCTGGTATCTGGTGATACTGTACCCTTTCTGCCAGGAAGTCCTCCTCCACCCACCACTCTAAGTGTATCATTGACACCTGGAACATTGTCCCACATGTGTGATTATTTCTTGCGGATCTTCTTGTTATATTGTGGTGTGATCCATCCTGAGCGTGTGAGAGTCTGTGGGTTACTCCTGCAATTTATATGTAGATTTAAAAATTACCCCAACACTAGTGTATACAGCTCTACTCTTGTGATACATTACCCATTTACTGCTTTTTATATTCTGGTCTAATCCAAACTGACCAAGTGAGAGTTATTTTCTGACTGTGGAAATAAATACTGAGATTGACAACAATGTCCCCTACACTGTGTACAGCTGTACTATTCAGATCCATTAACATTTTACGGCTTTTTATATTGTGTTGTAATCCATACTGAGCCTGAGAGCGTCTGTGTCTGCCTCCTGAAATATCTACGGAGATTTAGAATGTTTCAACTA
This sequence comes from Dendrobates tinctorius, assembly GCF_039654945.1. Taxonomy (NCBI): domain Eukaryota; kingdom Metazoa; phylum Chordata; class Amphibia; order Anura; family Dendrobatidae; genus Dendrobates; species Dendrobates tinctorius. The sequence goes on from NW_027361714.1 coordinate 38,676,531, forward strand.
TACTATATATACCTGTTATCTGATGATACTGTACACTTTTTCTGCTTTTTATATTCTTGTCTAATCCATACTGAGCCTGTGAGCATCTCTGTGTGACTGATGGTATATATAGGGAGATTGACAATCATCCTTTGACTGTATAGAGCTGTACGCTTCTGATACAGTACCATGTATCTGATGTTATTTTGGGTTCATTTTCTGCAACATTTTGAAGTTTGGTGGAAGAGGCCGCGGACGTGGGTGTGGGGGGGCCAGCTGGTTCTGATGGTGGTGGTGCATCTGCCGGTAGTGGCAAAAGTACAATAGCAGCTAAGACAGGAGGTGTTGAGCCTGCGTCATGGTCTGGCTCTGGAAAGCCTGGAAGGCTACCTTTTCTGGGAGTAGGTTAACCGCTTTTAAAGCCGGAGCATCAGGAACTGGTTTTGGCTTACATTGCCTAAACAGACTCCAGCAAATATGCCCTCCTCTTCTGAAGTTTCAAAAAATGCAAGCACAGAGTCGTCAAGTGCTGGCTCCTGGTCAGGAAGAACCCCTTTCCTTGTGTCCTTCACCCCCACCAAAAGTGAATGATCCAGCAGGCCACACTTCTCATTAGTCCATGTAGCTCTTTCTATCATACCATGCCTGGGTTATCAAGTCAAATCGTGAATTCCCCAGTCCAAGATGAATCTGACATGGAGTGTGGGTGGCCAGCCAGGGCAGTGGGGTTAATCGGTACCGGGCCGGTGTCTCAGAGGGATGTGTCACGTTGTTGGTGATGACCCGTTCTGTGGCCCTGGGCATCCATGCAAAGAGGTGAATAACGTTTATAGGTGAATGATACGTGACGCCACCTGTAGTTTCTGATCAGATTGACCCGCGCTGCAGTGTCGCTTCTCTGGGACAGATGTTGTGGTGCAGCTAAGATGTAGAAGCACGGCACAGGTAGGGCCGTAGTCGCAGGGCAGATGAAAGAATTGGTAGATGGTGTGCAGAGCAGGATGTAGCAGAGCCGTGCGCCAAGCGCAGGAGAAAGATGACAGACACAGTCGTGCAGTTCCTTTACCTGTACTTGGTAAGTGCCGTCCAGGACCCAGAGTACAGATGGAGAAGGAGTTGGTCAGCCTGAAAGCAAATTTGGAATTCTCTCTCTGCAGATAGGTAGTGTGGCCTCCGTTCTAGTGCTTATCTGAGGTACTCGCAGTGCTGAGTTCACTGAAGTTCCCCCTCTTGACTCTCTTTTGTAACTTTCTCGTATGGCAAGCAGCCATAGCCTTTTCCTTCTGGCTCACACACGTTGCTGCTGGGGCCTCCGAGCCTTAGTTGGGAATAGAGCATTTACAGCTGCTACTTCCTCTGGATTCTGCTGCAGGACCGTCAGTGACCCTACAAACTCGGAGACCGGAATCCTGACCATGCGCTCCAGCTAGGAGTGAGCCTTAACTCTGCTCATCCTCCAGCTCCCCTTCTCACGTCCAAACACTTCCTGCTCCCTTCACAGACTACCCTAACTTCCCTCCTCCCGACCACAGAGAGCAGCTCCTCAGCAGTCAGGTTCAGAGGTCTCCCTGCTGGCCTGGAGTGGGAACTGTGTTGTGTGTTGGTTTAACTGCTAGAGAGATCCTTCGCTGCTCCCAAGCATGACATCACACTCCCTAGGAGGAAGGTAATGCCACTGTGGCGACCGTACTCCTGAGGGCGCCACAAGTGCACTGATGCCCAGCCACTGCTCGATGATTCTGCTGGTACATTGACCCAGACCACTACATTCCCTCGCACTCTACACAGCCAGAATATGACCCTGATGAAACTTGGGTTCCCCTTCCTGCATACTATACCACCTTACCCGGTGACAAAGAGGAAGGTGCAGACGAAAGTGCAGGTTCCTTGAGCATGTGGGGGGGCATACTCATGGGCGACGCACTGGCACAGGGCCCCTCATAGTATGCAAAAGTGTCTCTGCCGGTGGGAAGGGAGGGCTCACGAAGGCCCACCCCCACCCCACGCGCCGTCAGACACACCCCACCCGCCGTCAGACACACCGCCGTACTATGAGGGGCCCTGTGCCAGTGCCGTCGCCAACGAGTGGGCCCCCCCTGCTTGCTCAAGATCACAGCACTTGCAAAGTTGAAATACTTACCTCTCCCTGCTCCACCGCCGTGACGTCTTCCGCGTTTCCTGACAGTGACATTCTGGTCAGAGAGCACGATGACATCACGTCTGTACGCCCTCTGCCTAAGCAGTCCAAGTGCAGTGAGATGGAAGATGGGGACGACGAGGAGTCCAGACTGGTACAGGGATTCCCTAGCGAGGAGACTTATTTAATTGTTTTCAATGTTGGGACAGCTATTTTTGGGGAGCACTATACTCTGGAGAATGATATATGAGGCACACCATACACTGGAGCATTCCAAAGGTGGACATCAGACACTGGAGCAGCATTTACAGGGCCCATTATGCACTGTAGCATTAGAAATGGGGCCCATTATATATGGAGCATTATTTGGGGCCCATAACACAGTGGAGCTTCATCCATGGGGACCAACATATACTGTAGCATTATGTGGAGCTCATCATATACTGTTTCAAACATTATATGGGACCAATGATTCTGTATGGAGAAATATATGGGCCTCATTACTCTGTATAGCGCACTATGCGGTGGCCATAATACTGTATGGAGTAAGATACTGTCCGTTTTTGGAGCTATTGGAGAATTTAAAATGGATATCAGTCATGAGATGTAAGAAGTGAATTATTTTTCATTGTACTATACCTCTATTTCTCTGCCGTATCAGAGGATCATGAATTGTGGCATGTGTTATAGGAGCCCAGTGACACTCTTTGGCCGAGGGCCCACGAAAATCTGGAGCCAGCCCTACCCCCCCACAACTTTAGCCAAATAACCCCCAGTTTTCAATCCCTAACTATTATTATAAAGTAGATTAAGGTTGACAAGCTTAAGTAATAAGAATTGATGTTTTTGGCATTAAAATGGGCACTGTAGGTGTGTTTCCTGTCCTCCACTCACTGCCGACTTTTCTTCCCCTTTGACTTGCATTGGGTTTCGTGTTTCAGGCGGCCTTCGACTTTTCACAATAATCGGCCGATTTCGTTCGACCCGACTTTTGAGAAAGTCGGGTTTCATGAAACCCGACTCGACCCGAAAAAAGGGAAAGTCGCTCATCTCTAGTCAGGAGGTAGTTCTTCCCTCCTTCTTCAGTGACCCAAAGACTGCAGAAAAACACAGGCTTCACACATTAGGCATCAGGATGGCCCTGATACAGTACCTAGACAGAACTAGGCAATGTAGAAAGGATGAGACCTTGTTTGTATTATTCCATGGAAACAGGAAAGGGTGTAGTGTTACAAGGGGGACTATAGCTAGATGGATTAGGGACGCCATTAGCTTAGCCTACACGTCTAGCGGTAGACCAGTTCCTGGAAATCTGAGAGTACATGCCACCAGGCCTGTGGCGACCTCCTAGGTCGAAAGAGCGGAGGTGTCGATCGAGGAAATATCTAAGGTGGCCACATGGTTTTCCCTTCTACCTTCTATAGACACTATAGCCTCAAACTGTCCTCCTCTGTTGATCTGTCCTTTGGGAGGAAGGTGTTACAAGCGGTGATCCCTCCCTGGGGGTGCTTAATCTATATAAATCTCTCAGGTGGTGCTGTCATGGGAGAGGGGGGGGAAATCTAAGTTACTTACCGTTAATGGGATTTTACAGAGCCCATGACTGCACTCTGTAAAGTCCTGTTAACGGTAAGTAACTTAGGTTATTCCCCCCAATCATGCATGTGGTGTCTGTGTGCTGCTTTTATGCTATAATTTTTCTACATGTGATTGACTTTCAGCTCTCTGTAGCCACTGCACTGTGTGTCCCTCAAAATTCTCTAAAATACATGGGTTTTTCTCCTCTGTAATGTTCTGGCTTAGTATGCAAGTTGTGAAGAGTTGGTGCTGATGGCTGAAATACCATACTTACAGTAACATTAAATTAAGAAGCAATGGTTAACTTTATGGTTTGTCCCAACTCTCCTTTGCATCCTATTGCTCAAACTGCAGGGAATATAAGGGTCTCTCTGTCCTTTTGTGCATGTATGCTTTGCTTTTTAAGCAATTAAGGTCTCTGACACATTACTTCTTAACCATAGTCCCAAAACAATCTTTGCCTTATAATGGTGGTTAGCCACAACACCTAAAAGACCAATCAGTGACTCATTATGTATGCTGGAGCCTGGGCCGTTTGGACAATAACACAATATCAGGTTGTGCTGCTGTAGTGAAGAATCCTTAGGACCAAGTTTTTATTTCCACAAAATGTTTCCACTCTGTTTTAGCTTCTTTTCCAACTGGCTAAAAATCAATTGCATAGTAAGTGTTCAAGGGCAGGGGGGTTAAAAAGGCTGGATTTGTTAGGAAACTGAAGAAAGTACCCATGAGAACTGCAAAAGGAAGTGGACAATAGGAATGCAAAGTAGATGGGGAAAATACATTAAAGAGGAGAGGGCGATGGTAGAGAAACAAAATCAGAAAAATGTGAAAATTGGGTGAGGGGGAATATGGGAAAGTGTTAGGTGGGGTATCCAACCCTTTTAGTGTTGGGGAAGGGGGTAGGGAAGGGGGTAAATTGATTGAGCCACTGGGAGAAAGAAAAGACAAGTAGAGATGAGTAATAAAATGACATGCCACAAAGGCAGGGAAGAGGGAACTAATGATAATTAGAGCGTGGAGTGAAGGTATGCAAATACTGAAGCATTGGCAGCTTTGAATGGAACAAAATGATTGTGTTGTTGCCTGACCAGAGTAGTATGACCTTTCATTAGAACTTTACTACTATATGCAGTGTAGCTTCGCTCAGAACTAGAGATGAGCAAACCTTTCAAGGTTTGGCTCAAGGAACGTACCCGAATCACATTGAATTCAATGGGTGGCAAATCCAAACGCATAGACAACACCTTTGGAGGGGGGGAGCAAAAGCTGCAAAACCCGCTGAAACTAGGGGCAGACACCAGGAAAAGTGGCATCAATTAACTCAGAGTACAAACAGTAAAATTATTTATTATAGCGCCATTTATTACATGATGAGTTATACAGTGGGTAGGGAAAGTATTCAGACCCCTTTAAATGTTTCACTCTTTATTTCATTGCAGCCATTTGGTAAATTCAAAAAAGTTCTTTTTTTTTTCTCATTAATGTACACTCTGCACCCCATTTTGACTGAAAAAAACAGAAATGTACAAATTTTTGCAAATTTATTAAAAAATAAAAACTGAAATATCACATGGTCATAAGTATTTAAAGGGGTCTGAATGCTTTCCATACCCACTGTAGGTGGAAAGTATACATAGCTGACAGCAAGTACAATATTCTTAAGCAAAAACTAGTCACCGACTACTACAGGAGGAGAGGACCGTGCCTGCAAAGGCTCACAATCTACAAGGGTGGGAGAGGATACAGTCTGTGAGAGTGGAGCAAGGGTTACTGCAGTTTGTAGACTTGTCTGAAGAGGTACCTGTTTAGGTTCCTTTAGAAGGTTTCCACGGTAGGGAAGAGTGATATGTTGGGGTAGAGTTCCAGAGTAGGGGAGATACATGGGACAAATCTTGTATGCGATTGTGGGAAGAGGGGAGTAGAGAAGGAGATCTTGTGAGGATCGGAGGTTGCGTGCAGGGAAGTACCAGGAGATTGTCACATGTATAGAGGAGACTGGTATACAAAACCATCCAAAACCCAAGTTAGGGTTTTGAACAGGAGTCTCTGTCAATGGGGAGCCAGTGCAGGGATTGACATGGGAGAAGCCGGAGAATAGCTGGGTGACCGGTGGATTAGTCGGCCAGCAGAGGTTAGGATAGATTAGAGGGGTTCGCGAGTGTTAGAAGGGAGGCCACAGAGCAAAAGCTTGCTGGAGATGATGAGGGCATGCACTGTTTTTGCAGATTCATTGTTGAGGAATGTGCGGATTCGGGAGATAGTTTGGAGTCTGCAGGAAGTGAAAAGGGCTTGAATCTCAGGTTTGAAGGAGAGATCCGAGTCAAGCTTGTGGGATTAACCTGGAGGTGAATAACTAAGTGATTACCTAGTCTTCACTAGAGCCTTTGAAGGTGAGAATAGACTTTAGCCATTAGGGTAGTCACCAGGTGCCATTCCAGGGCAGTCCTCGGACCTGCAGCAGCTGACCAGCTGGTAAAAGGCACTAATACAAGGCACAGAGGATGAACACAGAGATGTGGTGAGACAGTCTGAAGATGGGGCGGGCAGCACAGGTTCAAAATACAAAACCGGGGTCAGGAGTGAAGAGATCAGGTTAAATGAGTAAACAAGCCAGGTCAGTAACAAGAAAGGCAAAGCAAAAATGCACCCTGGCAGGGAACTAGTGACAAACTGCAGGTAGGACCAAGGCTCATACAAGATGTGGAGGGAGGAGCAGCTCAATATATCCACTGCTGGGATTGCATAGGTCAAATAAGCAAATCTCTGCAGAACACAGTGGTTTTAAATTATTGCAGAATCTGGCCCTGCCTCTCAATAGCTGGGTGGAGACTCTTCAAAAACAGGAGGATGTAGTATGGCTGGAAGTGTTTTTATGAGGGAGCTCAGAGAGGTGGTCTGACACAGGGAAGAGCAGAGTGGTACACGCAGTGAGTAAGGCGGCACTTACAAGCCATGTAAATCATCGGCATGATATTTACAAAAATAATAATGTCCAGTAAATGGCCCTTACAGTAATTATGCCCCCAGTTGTCACCATAAACTAATAATGATTGTTCCTCATTCTGACCCCATCCAGTAATAATGTCCTCCATCCTGAGCCCATTTATTGAACAATGTCTAATGTCCTATATAATATAATGTCCTATATCCTGTAAAAAATGTCCTCCATTCTGGGCCTTTTCCTGTAATAATGTCTCCATCTGGGGACACACGTTCAGTTGAAGCCAGAACAGTTACTAGCAGGCCCCCTCCACATCCTGTTCAGGGGTCCACCGGACAATCCTCCGGTGTCCTGCCTGGCAAGTCTAATCCTGAAGAATTAACTAGGTAGAAGAGCAAAATTAGTATTTTAAGTACACAGTGCTATATAATATCAATATATTGAGAGGATGAAAACTGTGATGGGAATGCCTCTTTAATATTTTCTTGTGAGTATATTTATTTCTATCTGTAATGGAGTGGCCAGCGCAGTCACCAGATCTCAACCCCATTGAGTTGTTGTGGGAGCAGCTTGATCGTATGGTACGCAAAAAGTGCCCATCAAGCCAAACCAACTTGTGAGAAGCGCTTCTGGAAGCATGAGGTGAAATTTCTCCAGATTACCTCAGCAAAATAACTGCTAGAATGCCAAAGGGCTGCAATGCTGTAATTGCTGCAAAGGGAGCATTCTTTGATGAAAGCAAAGTTTGAAGGAGAAAATTATTATTTCAAATAAAAATCTTTTTTCGAACCCTGTCAATGTCTAGACTAAATTTTAAATTCATTTGGCAACTCATTTGATTAATAAAAGTATGAGTTTTCATGGAAATCACAAAATTGTCTAGGTGACCCCAAACTTTTGAAAGGTAGTGTATTTAGGGCTTTACATAGGATCTTGTGCAATCATATTTATATAGATCTTGTGGCTGATATGTTATTCTTTGAGAATTGTTGATTCATTTTGCCCTGAGGCCTACAAAGATGAATTTACACCAATTTTTGCTCATTATATCTTTATGTACTGTGGTACAGTTCCAGTAAGGGTGTTTTACTGGATGGAAGATATGTTTCTCCCAGCAGATTAAAGGGAATCTGTCACCATTTTTTTCCCCTATTAGCTGCTGGCATAGACATCGGGGGCTTATCTACAGCATTCTGTAATGCTGTAGATAAGCCTCCAATGTAACCTGAAAGAGAGGAAAAACACGTTATATTATACTCACGGAGGTGGGCGGTCCGGTCCGATGGGTGTCGCCGTTCCGTCCGGCGCCTCCCTTCTTCATGCGATGACGTCCTCTTCTTCCATCCTGTAATGGCTCCGGCGCATGCGCACTGCTCTGCCCTGTTGTGGGCAGAGCAGAGTCCTGCAGTGTGCAGGCGTCGGGAGAGGTCTGGCGCCTGCGCACTGCAGAATTCTGCTCTGCCCTCAACAGGGCAGAGCAGTGCGCCGGAGCCGGAGCCATTACAGGACAGGAGAAGAGGACGTCATCGCATGAAGAAGGGAGGCGCCGGACGGGACGGCGACACCCATCGGACCGGACCTCCCACCTCCATGAGTATAATATAACGTGTTTTTCTTCTCTTTCAGGTTACATCGGAGGCTTATCTACAGCATTACAGCGCTGATAGAAGCTGTGGGAAAAGTCTCTGAGGCTCCAATACTCAGCTTTTGTCTGTACTGCATTTTCTAATGGTGAAACAATACATCATCAGAGGGTAAAGATAGAAGCATCAGTGTCACCACACAGCTTCTATCATCGTTTTCAAACAAGAAAAAAAAAAAAGTGGCAAAATGGCACTCGCCGTCCTTTAATATCCTTTATTGGTTAAAACATGCAGATGAACATGGAGTAGAAAAGTGCCAGACGATGGCCGTTTCGCGAACACACTGCACTTCTACGGGGTCATTTTGCCACTTTGTTTTAGTTCAGAATACAGGACTTTTACTCTGCTGTTTTTCTGTGGCAAGGTACCTATTTGTCCTGATCCAGGTGACGTACTACAAATCTCAGGAAAGCTGCAGCAGTGCTCGTCAGTTCCCCTTTTGCACATCGTTTTCAAACAAATCATCATCAGTGGGAAGTGCTGTTGATACTCACCCTGCTTCTATTATCACTCCCTGTTCACTATTCTATTCGTTTCTTGATGGTGATAAAAGTTGTGAGTCAGTGCTGGTGTCACTCACACTTCTTCTATCACTGCCCCTGATGATGTCTCCTTTCACAATAAGAAACCTACAGCTTCTATCAGTGTTGTGTATTCAAGACATCTTCAGAGTGCTGCAATGGAAGATCATATGGCAAGTGACTGCAGCACTATGCTCTGATGATGTCCTGTGTTCCAGGAGTCGTGATAGATATAGAGTTGAGTGAATTTGTTCAGATTTTGGTCCCGAATTTGAGTTTGACATATTGGAGCCATATTCGAACAATATTCGTGTCGAATGTACCATATATACGCGAGTATAAGCTGACCCGAGTATAAGCCGAGGCACCTAATTTTGCCATGAAAAACTTGGTAAGCTTATTGATTCGAGTAGAAGCCGGGTAGGCATTGTCCCCTCATCCCTGTCCTTGTATGCATGGCTCCTTATCCACTATCCTTGTATGCATTGCTCCCCCATCACTATCCTTGTATGCATGGCTCCTTTTCCCCTATCCTTGTATGCATGTTTTCTATTAAAAAAAACAACCATCCTACTCCCCTTCCTGCGCGCCCTCAATGCATCTTGTTCCGGCACCAGCAGTTCTTCCTGCTGAGTGATCACGTGACCCCTCTCATTAAGGTAATGAATATTCACTCCACGCCTAAGGGAGTGGAGAGGCGTGCATATTCAAACCTTAATGAGTGGGGCCACGTGATCCCTCGGCCGGAAATGCTGCTGGCGCTGGATCCAATGAGATGCAGCAGGGGCACGCAGAAAGATGAGAAGGAATGGATGTCTTCTGGAAGCCGTCAGCTGCGGGTTTCACTGTGCGTGCTATAAGAGAGATTAATATTTGTTTCTCTTTAGCATCGGGCACAGTTACAGCTGCAGCCACTGGCTCTTTCCTGTGACCCACTGCTCCATCCCTCCCCCTCCCACACTGGCCCTCTGGGACAATTGGCTTATAAGCCGAGGGGGGTGTTTTCAGTAGAAAAAATGTGCTGTAAAACTTGGCTTATACACGAGTATACACTCACTGGCCACTTTATTAGGTACACCATGCTAGTAACGGGTTGGACCCCCTTTTGCCTTCAGAACTGCCTCAATTCTTCGTGGCAGAGATTCAACAAGGTGCTGGAAGCATTCCTCAGAGATTTTGGACCATATTGACATGATGGCATCACACAGTTGGCGCAGATTTGTCGGCTGCACATCCCTGATGCGAATCTCCCGTTCCACCACATCCCAAAGATGCTCTATTGGATTGAGATCTGGTGACTGAGGAGGCCATTTGAGTACAGTGAACTCATTGTCATGTTCAAGAAACCAATCTGAGATGATTCGAGCTTTATGACATGGCGCATTATCCTGCTGAAAGTAGCCATCAGATGTTGGGTACATTGTGGTCATAAAGGGATGGACATGGTCAGCAACAATACTCAGGTAGGCTGTGGCGTTGCAACGATGCTCAATTGGTACCAAGGGGCCCAAAGAGTGCCAAGAAAAAATTCCCCACACCATGACACCACCACCACCAGCCTGAACCGTTGATACAAGGCTGGATGGATCCATGCTTTCATGTTGTTTACGCCAAATTCTGACCCTACCATCCGAATGTCGCAGCAGAAATCGAGACTCATCAGACCAGGCAACGTTTTTCCAATCTTCTACTGTCCAATTTCGATGAGCTTGTGCAAATTGTAGCCTCAGTTTCCTGTTCTTAGCTGAGAGGAGTGGTACCCAGTGTGGTCTTCTGCTGCTGTAGCCCATCTGCCTCAAAGTTCGACGCACTGTGCGTTCAGAGATGCTCTTCTGCCTACCTTGGTTGTAACGGGTGGCAATTTGAGTCACTGTTGCCTTTCTATCAGCTCGAACCAGTATGCCCATTCTCCTCTGACCTCTGGCATCAACAAGGCATTTCCGGCCACAGAACTGCCGCTCACTGGATTTTTTTTCTTTTTCGGACCATTCTCTGTAAACCCTAGAGATGGTTGTGCGTGAAAATCCCAGTAGATCAGCAGTTTCTGAAATACTCAGACCAGCCCTTCTGGCACCAACAATCATGCCACGTTCAAAGGCACTCAAATCACCTTTCTTCCCCATACTGATGCTCGGTTTGAACTGCAGGAGATTGTCTTGACCATGTCTACATGCCTAAATGCACTGAGTTGCCGCCATGTGATTGGCTGATTAGAAATTAAGTCTTAACACACAGTTGGACAGGTGTACCTAATAAAGTGGCCAGTGAGTGTATACGGTATGTCTTATGATCGGTGACCGGTACCGAACATACTCGTTAATTTCTACTTCCATTGACTCTAATGACATTCGGCTGTGTTTGACGAATATTGCAAAAACAATATTCAATTCCGAATGTATTCAAAATCGAATCCGAACAAATTCATCTCTATTGATAGATGCTGTAGGGAAGCGACTGCAGGGCCAGCGTCCTGATGACGCTTCATTTGAGAATCACAGGAGGTGAAGTAAAAACACACATTTAGGCTAAGTTCACATTTGCATATATGTATGCAGCGTATTATCTGCATACGCAAACGCATGCTGATGCAGTGTTTTTATCCGCTTATGCATGACGCCAAAAAGCGCTGAGTGTGCATGCATTTTGACATGCTTTTGCGTTATTTATGTGCATGCGTTCGATAGGACAATGCTTTTCCAGGAGAATTTCCTTGACACAAGCCACATCCAATGGGCGTGTCTCTTGGAAATTCTGTATATAGATCCTTGTACAGATGAAATCCTCAACTTTTGCTGCTGTATCCAGTTGCAAGATGGATCTTGGCATGGAGCGCTTCTATCGTAATCTTGATTTGGACTTAAAATTGGCTGTTGCCTTTGCTGTGGCTTGTGAAGAAGAAAGGAGAAGAGAAAGACGGAGAAGACGTCATTGTCGCTACTGGCAACGCCCCATCGATGAAGTCCGAGAGAGTCGTGGAGCCTACCACTTGTTGTACACCGAGCTGCGTGCAAAACCTCAGAAGGTTTTTGACTACATGAGGATATCGGAACAGAGCTTCGATGGCAGCACACAACTACGTTGAGCAATTCCTGCTGAGGAACATCTGTTGGTGACCCAAAAGTATGCAGTTTTAAAAAAGAAACACCTGTCATTAATAATATTGTTATAAAAGCCATGTACTGATTTCCCCCCCCCCCATTTTCTGTTCTGCAGATTCCTGGCTAGAGGAGAGACCCTATCATCTTTACATTTTCAATACCGCATTGGAGTGTCCACCCTTTCTGGGATTGTTGGAGACACCTGCCATGGTTTATGTGATGTTCTGCGTGAGGATTTCCTCCCCCAACCCACAATTGAATTCTGGCTGGAAAATGCTTCAAAATTCCAGGACATTTGTAATTTTCCAAACTGTTTGGGGGGCTGTGGACGGAAAACACATTCGGATTAGGAAAACTGCTGGAAGTGGATCCGAGTATTTCAATTGCAAAAAATATTTTTCTATTGTTCTCATGGCAATTGCAGATGCTGACTGTCGATTTGTCGCCATGGACATTGGCTCATTTGGATGAGGAAATGACGCACAGACTTTCAAAAACTCTGACATGGGCCAACATTGGTGTGGGAATAATTTCAATTTTCCACAGCCATGACTTCTTTTGAACACTGAAGGACCGTTTATTGTGGTTGGGTATGAGGCATTTCAAATGTGTGCCAACCTCATAAAACCGTACTCAAGTCAGTACTTGAATCACACCAAAAGGATTTACAACTACCAACTGACAAGGGCATGAAGAATTGTGGAGTGTGCCTTTTGATTTCTGGTATCTAAATGGCACATTTTGGGAACTGCCATCAATCTTAAAATTGAGACAATTGATGAGGTTGTGAAAGCGTGTGTTGTTCTGCACAATTACATCCTGGTGAAAGAGCGACACCACTTAGAACTTGAGGAACCTGTTACTACCACATTGCAGGATTACCAAGATCACCCTCTGAGGACTACAATGGAAGTTGCCCAAATGAGGTATAAATTTGCTGCCTACTTTGTTTCAGATATTGGACACGTGGCATGACAAGACGAAATGCTTTAAGCCGCTAATAAGTAAAATGTACCTGTAATATTTGCTGACTTTAAAGGGAATCTGTCACCTCACTTTTCGCATATAAGCTGCGGCCACCACCATTAGGGGCTTATCTACAGCATTCTGTGATGCTGTAGATGAGCCCCCGATGTAACCTGAAAGATAAAAAAAATAAGTTAGATTATTGTTGTGAGTTCATTCTCTGGTTCACCAGTTGTGAGTTCTCCTTCCAGACTCCCTCTGGTGGTAACAGGAGGTAGTGAGGCTGATTTGATCGGTGGAGATCTGCCACCTGAGAATGAGGATGACGATTAGACCTCAGGAGTCTCAGATTGGATTTAAGACAGCCGACGCCCTATTCAGTTGCTGGTGATTCCTTCTGGCTTGTCAGCTCTTGGTTTTCAGCTCTGTTCCAGTCATCTAAAGCTAAGTTTTTCTGCTAATATTCACACTTAATTTTGTTGGTCTATTCAGTGTTTTGTGTGGTCAGCCAGCCCCGGCTGGGGGCTGTGCTGAATTTCCACTCTTATTTATCAGTATTTTGCCAATTTGCTTTTGTCCCTTACTAGTTTGGTCTCTTTTTGCTTTGTCTCAGAATATTTCAGAGTGCTGATATAGTGGGAGAAGTCTAGTGACTTCAGGGTTAATTTTGCTATCAGAAGTGTTGGACATTATTTTTGTAGGGTTTTTTTCAGGTTGCAGACAGTGTCTTTCCTTCCCTTTCCTTTCTAGTTAGTTGGGCCCCATCGTTTGCTCAGCCTATTTTTCCTGCCTGTGTTTGTGCCTTCATCTTGTTTCACCGTCAATACATGTGTGGGGGCTATCTTTTCCTTTGGGGTCTGCTCTGGGGCAGTTAGTTTTCCCCTTTTCTTGCTTTAGGCTTATTTAGTCATCCGGCCGTGACGAGGCATCTAGGAACATCGTAGGTACGCTCCACAGCTGCTGCTAGTTGTGTGGTAGGATCAGGGATCTGCAATCTGCATAGTTACCAACCTCTCTGGTTTTCTGTGACTTAGCTTGTTTTGTTTTTTTCTCCTCGGTGACCCATTCATAACAGATTATACTCACTCAAGGGCGGTCCGGGTCCGATGGGTGTCGCAGGCCCGGGTCCAGTGCCTCCCATCTTCATGCGATGATGTCCTCTTCCTTGCTTATGTCACAGCTTCCTGTTCAGGGCACAGCAAAGTACTGCAGTGTGCAGGCGCCGGGAAAGGTCAGAGAAGCCCGCGCCTGCGCACTGCAGTACTTTACTCTGTCCTCAACAGGGCAAATCAGTTCGTCTGTGCAGGAGCCGCGACAGAAGCAAGGAAGAGGAAGAGCATGAAAATGGGAGGCGCGGACCTGGACCACCTCAATGGGTGAGTATAATCTAACTTGTTTTTCTTATATTTCTTATATTTCAGGTTACATCGAGGGCTTATCTACAGCTTTATACAATGCTGTAGATAAGCCCCTACTGGCGGTGGCCGCAGCTTATATGTGAAAAATGAGGTGACAGATTCCCTTTAATACGAACACATTCACTGTAACTTTAATACTAAACACCTTGACTGTAACACCCATTAATACTTCACTCAGCAATACACACATGTTTAAATAAAGAGATAAAGAAAACACAGGGAGACCGGGATTGTGAAAAAAAAATTATTTTTGTTAACAAAAATAATGTTTAATTTAACACTTTCTGGACCTGCTTATTCTGAAGTATGCATGCGCATCGAACGCATGTTTACGAATGTCCTCGAGTACCAATGCGTTCCCATGGACATTAATGCGTTGTTTTGATGCACTTCATCTGCACTCATCCGCATGCCTAAAAAAATGCAACAATTTGCATTCGCCGCAGACCGCGAAAAGACGCATGCGTACGCATCCGCAAGCGAACGCATGCAAAAGCATGTCCCTGCGTACACCATGTTAAAGATAGGTATGCATGATGCAGGCGGATCTATGCAGATCAAACGCTGCGCACAGATACACAAATGTGAAACCAGCCTTAGGGATTAGCTGTATTGGGAGAAGTGGAAGGTATTTTATAATAAACAAAATGATAAAAGTGCCTGGGATGTAAAAATAGATACCGTATATACTCGTGTATAAGCCGAGATGTTCAGCACTTTTTTTGTGCTGAAAACACCCCCCCGATCAGCTTTTACACGAGTCATTGTCCCAGAAAGCCGGCGGGGGAGAGGGCTTCCAGAAGACATCAATACTCACCCTCCGTCGCTGTTTCTTCATCCCTGCATCTCTGTCCCAGCGCTGGCAGCTCCTTTCTGTGTTCAGCGGTCACATGGTCCCGCTCATTAAGGTAATGGATATGCTCCCATAGGCATGGATCGCATATTCATTACCTTAATGAGCGGTACCATGTGACCGCTGAACACAGAAAGAAGCTGCCAGTGCTGGGACAGAGATGCAGGGATGAAGAAACAGCGAGGGAGGATGAGTAGGTAGGGTGTGTGTGAGCCATGCAGGGGGGGTTTGTGAGCCATGCAGGGGGGTTGTTTGAGCCATGCATACAACAGGGGGAGCCACACAGAGCAGGACAGGACAGGACGGGACGGGGGAGCAGGACAGGACAGGACGGGACGGGGAAGCCACACATAGCAGGACAGGATGGGGGGAGCCACATACCGGGACAGGGGGAGACACATATAGCAGGACAGGACAGGATGGGGGAGCCACACATAGCAGAACGGGATGGGGGAGCCACACATAGCAGGAAAGATTAGGGGACAATGCATACCCGGCTTATACTCAAGTCAATAAACTTACTCAGTTTTCAGTGGCAAAATTAGGTGCCCTGTATATAGAAACGAAATTTTAGGTATCGGACCACCTCTTTAACATTCCAATGCAAATTTTACAACTTTATTTTAGCAAATCCGCTCCTTAAAACTTCTTAAAAACTCCATCTGAATTTAAATAAAATCAAGCGGTGTCTTTTTCTATTTTGATCAGCAGATGGCAATCTTGTTAAAGGCAAAGATCCTCCTACCTTACCACAAAACTCTGCAGCAGGTGCTATACAGTATTTAGTACATATCGAGAAGAAGAAATGTTAATGTCCTCAAATGTTGTAAATTTTTACATATATTTTCCAGTATTAGATCTCCTCTTGTAAAAATTGAAAATGGGTCAGATGTTTACATTTTACAGGAGTTACAAAGCAATTCCTGAGAACAAAAAGATTTACAGTGCAGCTGTGACACCTTATAACCTTTGTTCTATGAGTAAGGTACTGGACTCTTTTATTGTTCTGCATACTGAATTCTATGTGCTAAATGGAATCAGTAAGGAATGGTGGGATGGTTGCAGACACAGCAGCAGACCTGGAAAAAAGTGGTAAACTATACAGATGTGACAGTGGGAATGCACAGTATTCTTTGGTTTTATTCCTTTGTTATAATTGAAATACAGTCTATAGCAAATGTTGGAACCTTCCACTGTCTATAGATCAGCTTTGCATTAGATCCATCTGTAAGTGGATATTATGCAGGGTAGCAGACCCCAAAAGCCACTGATGTCAATCAATCTGCGGAAAAAAAAAATAGGCAAGTCATCGCCTGCTATTGATTGCATTGATTCAACTGTTAACTCGGAAGACAATACGAGTTAGCATAAGTCCAGCTCCACACAAAGGTAAAACTGAGGTCACATTTATTTTAAGATACCCTCCTATTAGTGCCTTGTACTATTATTTGTAAAAAGAGAATTAGGCACCCGTTGCTGAAAATAAGCAATGTTCACACCTCATTATGTCTCCTTAGGTTTTCTGTGGTGTTGGGCATTAACATAGATAACTTCAAGGTAAATCATAAGAAATTGAAAGAATTGGAGCACTCACCTAGAGCCTTGTTGATGTGCAATTTTCTTCCATGGTAAAACGTGATATTAAACCTTATTAAAGTGTGGAGCACAGGTAGCAGGGAGATATGAAGATGATAGAGCATGACGGACTGATGTGAATTCACTTTCTGGCCTACCTCTGGTTACTAGTGAAGGTAGTGGAGCTGGTTGTATTGACAAAGGTGTCGCGAGTTCTCTTTCCGGGGCTCCCTCTGGTGGTTACGGGAGGTAATGGAGCTGATATAATTAACAGAGGTCTGCCACCTGATAATGAGGAGGACGATTGGACATCTGGAGTTTCTGATTGGATTTAAGACAGCCGACTCCCTCTATCCCTGCTGGTGATTTTTTCCTGCCTCCTGAGGTCTTAGTTTCCAGCTCAGTCCCTGCATGCTCAAGCTAAGTGTTCTTTTGCTATTGTTCACATTTGATTTGGTTTTGTCTATTTCAGTTTTGTGTGGTCAGCCAGCCCCGGGCTGGAGGGGCTCCCACTATTTTTGCTAACCATCCAAGGTAAGCTAATTGCTGTGGCCTGGTGTTATTAGGCTGGTAAGGTTCATGGATATTGGATCCTTACCAGCCTGAAATACCAGTCCCAGTAGCCTGCTTTACTCTGGCTGGTTAACATATAAAGGGGGACCCAACACTATTTTTTAAAATTATTATTTATTAAAAAGGAGGGGACCTGTCTGTGCTTTTCTCCACTTCCTGTGTCATGTACTTCCAGCTGTGTCACAAGATTCACCATTATTTAAATTAGTACACATGTGTAGTAAGCTGCGATCCCGCACTTAATACACATGTGACTAGGAAGATAATGTGGTTTTGCCGCATCTAATGAAAGTGTATGGGTAATTTATGCAGCGGAGACTACATAAATCGACATGCTGTGGTCTGGAATGACGGGCCGCATGTCTGTCTCTGCGGGTGAGCTGCGGGTATCAGTGCATGCATAGTGGGCATAGGATTTCCTGAAATCTCATCCACTATGCTGTAACAGCTCGACGCTGCAGGTTAGATGCAGCGTCCAATCCGCAGCATTAACTGACCGTGGCAACATACCCCCAATATGTCTGCAAACAGGAAATCAATTTTTTTCATTCCCAGAAGTCAACTTTCAATTAGCTTTATTTCAAGCGAAAAAAAAAAACGCATGCTGAAACATGCATCAAAAAGGCAGGTAACTCACGAGTGACCGCAGATGCAGATTTGGTAGAGATTTCACCAGCGCAAATACTGAGCCATTCCTGATCGTGTGCACATATCTTAATAAATCACTTTTTTTCCGCCTGTAAAAAAAATCTTATGTAGTTGTAATTTTTCCCATAATATTTCCCATAAGGGATGGGGGCATTGCTCTAGAATCACTGCGTTGAGAAACATGTGATGGTGTCTCCGCATTGTTGGATGTTGATCTCCATGAGGTCACTCATCCTCATTTTCGCAGTCTTTTACTAGGCATTGCTCCTACTAGCCAGTTTCCTACTCCACACTGATGAGGGGCAATACCCCGAAACAGCTGTCTGTGGATGGATACCATGTTTTGGCATAGGTGGTTTCCTTCATTGGAGACTGCCTTTCCCGTGGTTGTTCCTTCCCGGTGAAAGACCTGGCTAGTCATTGCTTGCGTTGAGAAACATGTGATGGTGTCTCCGCGGCTGTTGATTTACATGTTTTTGCATATTTCCCATAAGGGATGGGGGCATTTCTCTAGAATCACTGCGTTGAGAAACATGTGATGGTGTCTCCGCAGTGTTGGATGTTGATCTCCATGAGGTCACTCATCCTCATTTTTGCAGTCTTTTACTAGGCATTGCTCCTACTAGCCAGTTTCCTACTCCACACTGATGAGGGGCAATACCCTGAAACAGCTGTCTGTGGATGGATACCATGTTTTGGCATAGGTGGTTTCCTTCATTGGAGACTGCCCTTCCCGTGGTTGTTCCTTCCCGGTGAAAGACCTGGCTAGTCATTGCTTGCGTTGAGAAACATGTGATGGTGTCTCCGCGGCTGTTGATTTACATGTTTTTGCATATTTCCCATAAGGGATGGGGGCATTGCTCTAGAATCACTGCGTTGAGAAACATGTGATGGTGTCTCCGCAGTGTTGGATGTTGATCTCCATGAGGTCACTCATCCTCATTTTCGCAGTCTTTTACTAGGCATTGCTCCTACTAGCCAGTTTCCTACTCCACACTGATGAGGGGCAATACCCCGAAACAGCTGTCTGTGGATGGATACCATGTTTTGGCATAGGTGGTTTCCTTCATTGGAGACTGCCCTTCCCGTGGTTGTTCCTTCCCGGTGAAAGACCTGGCTAGTCATTGCTTGCGTTGAGAAACATGTGATGGTGTCTCCGCGGCTGTTGATTTACATGTTTTTGCATATTTCCCATAAGGGATGGGGGCATTGCTCTAGAATCACTGCGTTGAGAAACATGTGATGGTGTCTCCGCAGTGTTGGATGTTGATCTCCATGAGGTCACTCATCCTCATTTTCGTTAGTTTCCAGCTCAGTCCCTGCTGGTGATTTTTTCCTGCCTCCTGAGGTCTTAGTTTCCAGCTCAGTCCCTGCATGCTCAAGCTAAGTGTTCTTTTGCTATTGTTCACATTTGATTTGGTTTTGTCTATTTCAGTTTTGTGTGGTCAGCCAGCCCCGGGCTGGAGGGGCTCCCACTATTTTTGCTAACCATCCAAGGTAAGCTAATTGCTGTGGCCTGGTGTTATTAGGCTGGTAAGGTTCATGGATATTGGATCCTTACCAGCCTGAAATACCAGTCCCAGTAGCCTGCTTTACTCTGGCTGGTTAACATATAAAGGGGGACCCAACACTATTTTTTAAAATTATTATTTATTAAAAAGGAGGGGACCTGTCTGTGCTTTTCTCCACTTCATGTGTCATGTACTTCCAGCTGTGTCACAAGATTCACCATTATTTAAATTAGTATACATGTGTAGTAAGCTGCGATCCCGCACTTAATACACCTGTGACTAGGAAGATAATGTGGTTTTGCCGCATCTAATGAAAGTATATGGGTAATTTATGCAGCGGAGACTACATAAATCGACATGCTGTGGTCTGGAATGACGGGCCGCATGTCTGTCTCTGCGGGTGAGCTGCGGGTATCAGTGCATGCATAGTGGGCATAGGATTTCCTGAAATCTCATCCACTATGCTGTAACAGCTTGACGCTGCAGGTTAGATGCAGCGTCCAATCCGCAGCATTAACTGACCGTGGCAACATACCCCCAATATGTCTGCAAACAGGAAATCACTTTTTTTCATTCCCAGAAGTCAACTTTCAATTAGCTTTATTTCAAGCGAAAAAAAAAAACGCATGCTGAAACATGCATCAAAAAGGCAGGTAACTCACGAGTGACCGCAGATGCAGATTTGGTAGAGATTTCACCAGCGCAAATACTGAGCCATTCCTGATCGTGTGCACATATCTTAATAAATCACTTTTTTTCCGCCTGTAAAAAAAATCTTATGTAGTTGTAATTTTTCCCATAATATTTCCCATAAGGGATGGGGGCATTGCTCTAGAATCACTGCGTTGAGAAACATGTGATGGTGTCTCCGCATTGTTGGATGTTGATCTCCATGAGGTCACTCATCCTCATTTTCGCAGTCTTTTACTAGGCATTGCTCCTACTAGCCAGTTTCCTACTCCACACTGATGAGGGGCAATACCCAACTCACCACAGACACAGATTTCCAGTCCAAAACAGGATTATGAGTTTGCAACCAAAGAAAACCCAGAACAATAGTATCATGCAAATTGTGCAACACCAAAAATTTACAATGTTCTTGGTAGTCTGGGGTGACCCGCATTATCACTTGGGTCCAAAACGGGTTTATTCTCCGCCAAAGGAGTAGCATCAATACTCGTTAAAGGGATAGGAGTCCGTAGGAGTATCATGGAAAACCACAACGTTTGGCAAAGCCTAAATCCATCAGATTCAAAGCTGCTCCAGAATCAACAAAAGCCTTAGCGGAAAATATAGACAAGGAGCAGATCAAGGTAATCGTCAAATGGAACTTAGGCTGTACACTGCCCACCGCAAATGCGTGAGCAAAACGCTTTACTCGTTTAGGGCAGACAGAAATAGTATGAGAGGCATCCCCACAGAAAAAACACAACTTATTACGCCTTCTAAACTCCTGACGTTGCGCCCTAGACAAAACCCTATCGCATTGCTCGGGTTCAGAAGTTCGTTCGAAAGGTGGCAACGCCTCTCGTGTAGTTTTACGTTCACGTAAACCCTGATCAATTTGAATGGCCAATGACATAGAGTCGTCAAGCCCAGAGGGGACAGGAAATCCCACCATAACATCTTTTATGGTTTCTGCCAAACCCTTCCGAAAGAGAACTGCTAGGGCATCGTCATTCCATTTAGTAAGGACTGCCCACTTTCAGAATTTTTGACAATATAACTATGCAGAATCCTGACCCTGTTTCAATGCCAATAAGGTTTTCTCAGTTTGATCAATAGCATTAGGTTCATCATACAACAACCCCAGGGCTTGAAAAAACACGTCCACATTAGCCAGAAAAGGATCTCTGGGTGTCAAAGAAAAGGCCCAATCCTGGGGATCGCCACGCAGCAGGGAAATGATCATTTTAACCTGCTGCACAGAGCTCCCCGATGAGTTAGGTTTCAAAGCAAAAAATAGTTTACAATTATTCTCAAAATTCAAAAATTTAGACCGATCCCCAGAAAACACATCAGGAGTAGTGATTTTTGGTTCAACAGAGATGATTGAGCGAGATAGGCAGACATTCCCCACACTTCAGCAGCGAGCTGCTCAACACGATCAGACAATTGCTTAGTCTCCATTTAGACAAAAAGTATCCTCCTACGGCCCCAGAAAAAAAAGAGGAAAAAATATAAAAAAAAAAAATTCTGACCCTTTTTTTTTTTTTAATTCTTTCTTTCTTTAGAGTACCCTAGAGTCTAGAGTAAGGCTGGTGATTCTGTTATGAATGGGTCACCAAGGAGGATAGCAGGACCAGGCTAAGCCACCAGAGAGGTTGGTAACTAAGCGGATTGCAGACCCCTGATCCTATCCACACAACTAGCAGTAGCCGTGGAGCATACCTACAATGCCCTAGATGCCTCAGCACAGCCGGAGAGCTAACTCAGCCTAAAGCAAGAAAGGTGAAATCTAAACTGCCCCGGAGCAGACCCCAAAGGAACAGATAACCTCCAAACATATATTGTCAGTGAGACAAGATGAAAATACAATCACAGGCAGAAAAATAGACTGAGCAAAAGATGGGGCCCAAACTGACTAGACAGGACAGGAAAGTAAAGACACTGTCTGCAATCACGCAAAAATCCCTGAAAAATCCAATACGTCTGATGCTCAAAAAAATACTGAAGTCACACGACTTCGCCACCACTATATCAGCACTCTGGTATATACTGAAAGGAAAGTAAAAAGAGACCAATATAACAGGGGACAGAACAAACTGACACAAGCAGTAACTTATGGGTGGTGATCCAGCACAGCCCCAGCAGGAGCAAGCTGACCCGCACAAAGCAGAGATAGACAAAACCAGATCAAATGCAAAAAGATTAGCAAATGAACCACTTAGCTGAACCATGCAGGCACAGAGCAGGAGACATCAGACCTCAGAAGGCACAGGAAGAAAATCACCAGCAGGGATTGAAGAAGTCAGCTGTCTTAAATACTCAAGTCAGAAACCCCAGATCTCCAATCGTCATTATCATTTTCAGGTGGCGAGCCTCTGTCAGTCTGACCAGCTCCACTACCTCCAGTAACCACCAGAGGAAGCCCAGAAAGAGAACTTGCAACACCTCTGTCAATCTGACCAGCTCCACTACCTTCAGTAACAACCAGAGGGAACCCAGAAAGAGAATTCACAACAGATGAAGTTCCACAGAAACTTGAAGAATATCTTGCTGTAGTGTTTAACAAATTTGGAAGAATGCCAAAAACCCTCCATGCAGAAATGGAACCGAATATACAAGTGGTAATGTGCAAACCATTTTGAAAAAGGATGGAACCATGCTCCAGACAACCATTCCATACCACCCAGAACAAAATGAAATTGCAGAGAGAAAGAACCATACTCTCTGTGAAAGTGGAAGAAGTATGTTTTTTGATGCAAATCTACCTACAACGTATTGGGGGAAAAGCCATCATGACAGCTTGCTATCTTCAAAACAGAGTACCAGGTAAAGCCACAAATAAAACTCCATATGAGTTATGGAACTGCAAGAAGCCAAACCTGAAACACCTCAGGATATTTGGAAGCAAAATGTTTGTGTATGTTCCCAAAGAAAAACGTTCCAAGTGGGAATCACATGCAAAGCAAGGAGTCCTGGTGGCTATTGCGAAACTTAAAAGGGATACAGAATCCTGCATCCAAAGACAAACACAGTAACAATCAGCAGAAATGTAGTGATTGATGAAAACTCTGTATCGCTCAAATTCCATGAAGTTATACCAGTCATTCATCCTAAGAACCAAGAACAAGAATCTCAATCACCAAACTCAGACACTGACAAAGAAAACACTGAAATGTGGATAAGCTCTGAAGCTACCAAGGGAGACACAGAAGAACCAAGTCAACCTCCAGTCAGGTGATCAGATAGGCCAAACAAAGGTATCCTAGCTAGACGCCTTTCTTATATGGTCAGAACAATTCCTGAACCAGAGCCACAGTCATGGCAAGAGATGCAAAAACTGTCTGTTCATGAGAAGCAGAAGTGGATAAATGCTAGAAGGAGAAGAAGATCTGCTACTCAGTAATGAGAGGTACAGACAAGCAGTGGGGGCGTTTCTGTACATAGCAACCACAACTCGTTCAGATATCACAGCCACAGTGGGAATTCTCTGCCAACGTGTAAGCAAGTCATGCCGAAGAGACTGGAATGCAATTAAGAGAATTCTTCAATATCTTAAAGAAACTCACAGGCTAAATCTTAAGATATCTGCATCAGGAGATCTCACTCTCAGAGGTTATGTGGATGCAGATTGGGCTGGAGATTCAAGTGATCGGAAATCAACAAGTGGTTACTTGTTCTTGTTAGGAGAAAATTCAATTTCTTGGTCCAGCAGAAAACAAGTGTCAGTCGCATCATCTTCTACAGAAGCAGAATATACGTATGTCTGCTGCTTATGCAAGTCAAGGAGTAATTTGGTTGAAACAGCTTTTGGAAGATTTCTGCAAGTCATTAGCTCAACCAACAGTTATCTATGAGGACAACCAAGGATGCATTAAACTTGCCAGCAGTAAGAAGATTAGTGCAAGGACTAAGCACATTGATGTAAAACATCACCACTTACAAGACTTAGTGGAACGTGGTGTACTCAAGTTTGTTCATTGCGAGTCTGACAAGATGATAGCTGATGGTATGACAAGGCCATTATCAAGAGACAAGTTTGTGGACTTCAGAACTGCAATGGAACTAACAGGATAAGTAGTTGCTGAGTGGGGGTGTAGGAATATGTTTGGTGCAACAACTCCATTTCTGTATATGAGTGTTTAGTTGCTAGATTTGTATGCTATTTATAAGGTTAGAGCAAATAAAAAACTCCGCTCTCACAGGGAGAGTATGTGACTGTATTTCCTGTTTTTCCTGTGTTTGTGTATGAGAGAAGCAGCCTGCTGCAGATGCTGCACAGATAGAGACCCAAAAATGATTTATTCCTGATCTATTAAGCTTATCATGTATTGTTCCTGTTTGTTCCTGAATAAAGAAACTCTGTTGTCACACGCTTGTAGAGTATCCTGAATAATCCGCTGCCAACACTACATAATGACAACATATACACTGCTTGCTACCATATAATACCATTTATTTACTATCACAATGCCCTGCAACTGTTCCAATTAACCTTCATGGACTCCATCCATATCTACTAATGACACTGATGGCATTCTATGTGCCCACTCTGGGTAGAGCTCCCAGATCTGCATCTCATTATCTGCAAAGTTAGTTAGCTAGAGTTTGTCCAAGATCGCTGCTAGATCCAACATGGCTATTCAACATATTTAGGACTGATCATTCTCTTATAGCTACCAGGTCCTGTAATAAAGTATATTGCATAGTACTATATTTACACACATGTATTTTCAAATTTATCATATTCTTCCTTTTATCATTATTTCGATAACTTTCTTCGTCGTTTCTGGATCGCTAAAACGCTCATCATGAATATATCAGCTTTTGTTTCAAAATACCTTCGTTCTTCTTAAACGGGAGCTCTAAGTAAATATTAGATAAAATGATATCTAAAATCTGTATTTTCTCATGTAGCATTTTCTTAGCATCTCAGACAATAGAAAAAATGATAATGAATGCAGGTGGAACTACTGTCCAGAGTTTGTTTCTGAGTGTATCAAAAATGTACTGCCAATGTGACAAGAAGAGAAGGAATTTAGTAATTCCATGGAATAGTGATTGCAAGGCATTAGAGGACTGGCATGGCTCCCTCTCTTTGTGAATGAATAGCAGAACTATACAGTAAAAAACCATGACAGCTCCTCTGTGTTCCTTACCATCTGAAATTCTTGGAAAACTCTAATTGACCCTCCTAAATTGTCTGCATTAACATATTAAAATTGTTAGTATTTCTCATGCTAGGATCCTTACACAGACTGTACATTGATTCTGACAACTAGAAAGAGCACTTTCATGGACTGTCTCTCAGCTAGTCAGCTTGCTTACCAGGTCTATGGGATTAATTTAGAGTTCATCCTTTCACTCTTGTGCAGCTGTAAGCAGGTTGCGGGATGCAGTGACGCAAGAGAGACAGAGGAAGTGTTAACAGTTTTAATTTAACAGGGGATACTCTAAGGAGGGAGATAAACAGTTAAATGAGGGTTAAACAGTTCAAGGGTAGGCAATAGGTCTAGTTAATGCGCAAGTAACAAGATAACGGCAGTTCCTTAAATCACGGGTTCCTTAAATCACTTATCGTGTCAAAGGCTTCCCAGTTTTCTGCTGAAGCTTGGAGGGCAGCAGCACCGACAACGGCCAGCACGGTGCTGTTCCAGTGGGGTCCTGCAAACAACGGTCTGTCTTCTGGTGGCAGCGGTCAGTCTCCGGTACCTTCCGCTGAGCCCCTAGTCCATAAATTGAGGCTGCCAGGAGGAGCAGGGCCGTGGCGCTTGCGGGGTCCAATGTGAGGTGATCAGCAGCAATGGACCAGGTAGGCTGCAGAAGTTCGTCTGCTACCCGGCTCTTTCTAGGCGGCCGTGCGCTGTACTGTCAGCCACATGGCATGTGGCACCTCTCAGTTGCGCAGAGGCTGAGCATCCAACACCTTGGTCTCTGACAGTCACTCGGGTGGTGGCAGGAGCTGGTGGGCGCAGACCGACGTGGGTGCTCGGGGGACAGAGCACACTCTTCAGCCTGCTGCACGCTGCCTGTCCATGACAAAACTAATTGCTGCTGTACACGCTTTTGCTTGTGTATGCCCCCTGCTTCCTGGTCAGGGGTTCTGTCCGGGTCCTTATGCCTTCCCCCGGACAACAAGTGTCTGCGGTCTGGTGCTTATCCTTACACTCCCCCTCTCATTTATCTCACCATTCCACCGGCAAGAGTTCTTGCAGTAAACGTTGGCACTCTTCCATTTCTTGCACAATCCGCTGCCAAATAAACTGATCCTGTTCATAGCAGGTAGGGAGTATTCCTGCGGTGGGCCGTTCTGTAGATTGAGTGGTGGTCAGGCTGGATGTGGAAGGTGGAGGTGCGCTCGGTTTCACGGAAACAGCCATCTCTGGAGTTTCTGGTCGCCCTATTTCCCCTGGACTGATGACCGTGGCACTTTCTAAGTCAGAGGAAGGTGTAAGAGGTTCGTCCTTTTCATAGTCAGGAGCAGGAGGACTAGGCGCCTCGGTAAAGCTAGATTCTCTTCTTCTTCAGGGTCCCATGATAAGCAAGTATGCAACATGTTGCTGTGAACTATTCGGGTAAGCGCCTCTTCTTCTCCCTCATATTGAATCTCATACACCGGGCCAGCATTGTCAACTCAGCGTTTAACCCGATATGGAGTTTTCTCCCACCGGTAGTCCAGCTTGCCCTGTGGCCTCTTGTCTCGGACCAGCACTTGATCCCCTGCTTTAAGAGCTGTCCCTCTGAGGGGTGGTGCTTCACGGTGTTCGAGTTCTCGGAACTAAGTCTGGACCTGTCAATGAAGAGTCTGCAACCGATTTCTATGTTCTCGGACCCAGGAAGACATGTGGGTAGTCCACTTCTGGATCCAGCTTCAACTCGGAGATCTCTTGTCCCTTTCACTCGAACAGTAGGGTGTACTATATCCTGTAGTGTAGTGCACCTGGTTGTTGTACACCCAGACCAATTCAGCCGTATACTCAGGCCAATAGACTTTCCGGTTTTCCTCCAATTTTCTCAGCATTTGAATCACTGTACAGTTAAAGCATTTACAGGCTTCATTCCCCTAGGGGTGATAAGGCGTCATTTTCCACTTCTCAATTTGGTATAGACGGTGTAATTCTTCCACCACTCAGCCTTGGAAATAGGTGCCCTGATCCAAATGAATTTGCTTCGGGCAACCGTACACCCGGATGAAGTCTTGACAGATAGCCTGGGAAGCTGACTCAGCAGTCTGATCTCGGGTTGGGGTAACCACCGTGAACTTGGTGACGTGGTCAGTCATCACCAATCTTCATAACCATTGTTAGCGGGACCCACGGTCAAGTAGTCGATCATCAGCAGTTCTAAGGGGGCAGAGCTCACGATGGTCTGGGCGGGAGCTCTTTGTTCCAGGGTTTTGGCCAACTCACAGCTTTGGCATCGCTGACAGGCCTCTTCTACCGCAGTCTTCAATTGGGGGTGATCGACCAACTTCTGTAGCCACTGGAATGTCTTCTCCGGATCAAATTGAGATCCCCTCTCATGAGCCTCCATGGCCACTATGCTAATTAGCTTCTTGATAAGCACCACCTGCCAAGCAACCCCCAACTCATGCACCAACTGCACTTTCCTACACAGCAGGCCATCCTTCAATTGGAGCCTTTCCCATTGTCTGAGAATCTGCAAAGCCTCTGGGGACAGAGCACCTCTTTCATCTCGGCTAGGGAGCCGCTTCAATGCTACCCTCTGTCTCAGCTGGGCAAGTTCTGTGTCTTCAAGCTGCAGCTGTACATCATCTCAAGGTCGTCCTAACACCTATTCCCTGGACGCCTCACCGATCTGTCCCTGCGTTGTCACCAACGACCTGACAAAGTTCTGGAAGCCCGAAATCTCTTCTGCCTCCAATTCTTCATCTCGATCTTGGCCCAAGCGCTCATGTGTCATTCTGGATAAGGCATCAGCGTGTGTATTCTCATCTCCTTTCCGATTCGCAATCTTGTACCGGTATTTCGTCATGCGGGCCACCCATCTTTCTTGCAGGGCTCCCAGTTTGACATTTTCCAGATGAGGCAAAGGGTTGTTGCCGGTTTGCACCAAGAGTTCGGACCCTGACAGGTATTCAGCAAACTTTTCAGTCATCATCCATACCAGCGCAATAAGATTCAGTTTGAAGGAACTGTAGACGTCGGGGTTAGGCTGCAGAAGGTCGTCAGCTACCCGGCTCTTTTTAGACAGCCTGCATGCTCTACTCTCAGCCACAGGGCACGCTGCACTTCTTAGTCACGCAGAGGCAGGGCACCCGACACCTCATCCTTGACAGTCACACAGGTGGTAACGAGAGTTGGCGGGCGCAGACTGACGTGGAGCGGGTGCTCGGGGGATGGAGCACACGCCTCATCCTGCTACACGCTCCCTGTCCATGCAAAAATGAACAGCTGCCACACACGCTTTTGCTTGAGTAAATCCCATGCTTCTGGGTCAGGGGTTCTGTCCGTCCCCTTATGTCTTCCCCGTACAACATGTGATGCAGCCTCAGCAGTTCCGGACCCGGCGTGGTACAAGTGCTCGAGGTCCGATGCTTCTCCTTACACAGCCATTGGACCGTCAGTATAACCTAATTTATTATAACACTGAATAGTACTAGGCGGTAATCATGCTGCCCAACTGAAGAACAGACTTTTCATTTATCAGAAAGGCTGTGAACATGCCACTTAGTTATGACAGTAGCAGTGCACCACTACCCTATTTTGTCAGCATTCTTACCAAGTCAAATAAGTAGCACTTGACAGTGGAGGTAGACAATGCAGGAATTGGGTCAGTTGAGTAAGTAACAGTATCCTCCTTTTATAAGATGCCTCCTATCCTAAATTAGCATGTTTAGTCGACAATTAAGGATGGAATTTTTGGACCAGGCTGTTTGCAAATATTTTACTAGCTGGTATCCAAGACTTATCTTCCTAACCATACTTCCACAAAATTAACATGATACTTCAAATATCTCCTAACAATTTGAAAATAAAGAATCTTTTGTATCCAGGTTACACACAAAAAAGTAGAGTAGTCAGCTCACCTGAACACAGGCTACTCCACATCCATTTCTGCACTGAAAAAGGCTGAGCAGCCAGTCAAGAACAACCAAGGAACAAGAGTCATCCAGCTGGAAACGGGATCCTTCATTAAAATTCAATGTTTATTAGTCCATCAATAAAAGGTAAATATTATGGTGTACCAATGAAAAGAGAATTTTCTCTAGCACTTGTGGTGCAGTGACCACTATGTCCACTAGGGGGCGCTGTGTGGGTGTCCCAGGATGGGCCTACAAGCATATCCATTGTGGTAATGGGTATAGGATGCTGAATTACCGTTATGTATCCCAAGGTAGGTGGCCTTGGGATGGAAGCTTGAATATGTGTGTTGATCAGCAGAGGCACTGCTGAGCTGTTGTTACACTGTGTCAACGAGAGCTACCTACAAACCCACCTAGGGGGCGGTGTCTAGAACACCTTTATAGTGTGTATGAATGCTTGAAGGACCTGTGATGAGGTCATAGCCATGTGACCCGCTGGGCGTGGCTACGGTCTGTATAAGGTAACCAGAGTAGGTCACATGAGAGAGTGCATGGATCTGATTGGGCCATGTGGAAGGTCCCGGCAGGCCTATGTGGAGGAAGGTGTGCTACCTTTCTGAAGACCACTTGCTGAGGCTGCTGACCCGGGGAGGCCTATGTATATTGGCTGTATGTGAGGAGGGATAAGCCTCCTGTGTGTTGCTGAGGCTCCAGGACTGAGCCTGAAATAATCGACATTTATGCTTGTTTTCGCCTGACCTAAAGGCTATTCCTTATGTTATGTGCTGCTTTATGGGCTATGAAGCAATAAACCCTATGAACTTTTAAAGGAACGTGCCTCCTGATTGAATCCCGTGGCTCCTGAGCGAGTTGAATCCCTACACACTTTACAGCAAAATGCACATAGAACAGCGTTTTACCAACACGTTTTGATAAATGTCTTTGTCATCAATGATGATTAAGACGTTTGTCGAAACGCGTTGGTAAAACGCTTTTTGGTGGTACACTATAATATTTACCTTTTATTGATGGACTAATAAACATTGAATTTTAATGAAGGATCCCGTTTCTCGCTGGATTACAATTGTTCCTTGGTCTATCTCCAAGTTGTCTCCGACCATAAAAACCAAGGGCTTCTAAAGACAAAATTACCTATGGCCTTAGGGGACCATATATAATAACACAGAACAAGAAACCCCCCACTAAAGCTATGAGTTTAATAGATTTAGTTAACACCTTCACCTTTGAGCCTTTTTCACCTTCCCAACCAGGATAAATGAGAGTGTTTTTTGTGACACATTGTACTTTATGTTAGTGGTAAATTTAGGCCGATATTTTTTGTGTTTATTTGTGAAAATATATGAATTTTGTCGAAAAAGTAAAAGTTTTAGCAATTTTCAAACTTTTAATTTTTATGCCATTAAACCAAATAGTTTTATCATGCAATATAGTTAATAAATACTGCTTGGGAAAGGGAATGAAATTTCAGCACTCACCCGATCCTTTAGATGGTAAATTAGTCCTTTATTGCTTTTTTTTTCATCTTGGAAAACAACATAAGGTGCGGCAGTGCAGGTGTAGGACTCTTTTTTTTTTTTCCTCGCTCAAGTAAATCTGCAAAAGCGATTAAGCGCACAGTAACCATGAGATTATGCTGCAGCACAGGAGCCATGGCTGGCACCTGTGTAGGGAAGTGGACTGACCTATGGACCTGTCTGCAGCAGGAAGGTAAATGTAAAATGTGCCATAAAAGTGCTTGACGTGGACAGCTGTATATGTGTGTGGGGAGACAGCTAAAGACAGTAGAAGATGGTAAAATACTGGGTTTGGCCACTAGGGGGAGACCAAGAACAGCAGGAAACGGAGACTGTGCAGTACTGAAGTTTGGCCACAAGATGGAAGAAGGGAGCAGTAAGGAAAGGGCTTAACAACAGCTTAAGGTTATGAAACTGCAGAGTCATGGGGGTGGAGTTACAGGAGCTCTAGAGCGGAATTCCCATGGAGGGGAATATAAGAAGGCAGAGAGAGTTCCAGAAGGTAGCCAGTCCAGGAGAAGAAGCTCAGGAGAAGAGGAGACAGAAGGGAGAGACAGACAGAAGAGGATGCTCCAGAAGGGACTGATGAGAAAGACAGTCAGGAGGGTGGCACTGACAGGAGAGCCGCAGGACAGAGGCAGCCCGGGGGTACCAGATGGACAGACTCGGAAAGGGGAAGCGCTGTGGCCGTGGGCCTAATGGCAGCCACAGTGAAAGAACTGCGAGTGACGTCACTGTAAAAGGAAAAATAAGAAAAGTGAAAGGTACCCGGGCCTGTGCGTGGAAGTTGTCGTGCAGCTGCTGTGTGGTTCTGCGGTCATCGAGAGGACTGCCAATAAAGAGGACGTGTTGAACGCACAACAGTCTCTGTCTCAAGTCTGTTCACGGCGGCGAAAAAGGGACTACCCCCCAGTCGGCACATGTACCTACACCTGCCTGCAGCAGCGTTTTTTTTTTTTTTATTCAGCATGTAATGGTATTCATTATGCAAACTAGGGGACAAGTCAGTGAAGGATTAGTGACCTGTCAGCAGTCTACATTATGAATATCTAATCAGAGCACGACATATCCCAACCCCGCCTTAGGCAAGTGGGGTAATACAGTAGTGACCAAAAGTTTTGCATTTTTTTTAAGTATGATTACTTCTGTCTGGTTGTTGTGATGCCATTTTCCTGCTGATGAATTGAAAGTGCATGAAGTTGTCATCATGCAAGACCTTACTTTTAACCAACTTGCCTTAGAATATAGGTATGGTCATTTAGTTAAAGAAAACTGAATGCCCAAAGTTTTGCAAATAGTATTTATTGATCACAACATAGAGAGTAATTCATTGTTTACAATGCCATAACTTAGTATTTTGTAGCATAACCTCTTGCTTTAATTACTGCACCACACATACAGGGCATTGAAGCCACTAGGGTATTCAAGACATCCTGAGAGATCTTGCTCTATTCCTCTTGCAAATCTGAAAACAATTCATCCTTATTGCTATAGATACGGACCCCAACTCATTGCCCTAACTCATCCCAAAGGTGCTTTATAGGGTTTAAATCAGGTGATTGGCTTGGCTATTGCAGCAGGCGAACATTTTTCTTTGCTAACCATTTTTTTACTAAATTGAAATTGTGCTTAGGATCATTGTCTTGCTGGAATTTCCAGCTCCTGCCTACTTTGGTTTTAGCATGAGACAGCATTACATTTTCTAGTATATCCTTGATCATAGTAGCATTCATATTTCCATCAATTGTATGCATAGGGCCAATGGCAGATGCAGAAAAGCAGCCTCAACCCATGACATTGCCACCACCATGTTTCACTGTAGGTGTTTGGTACCTTGCATCATTACATTTTCCAATTGGGTGGTATATATAGTGCTTGCCATCACTACCAAACAGATTGAACTTGGATTCATCCGACAACAACACCTTAGACCAATTTGACTCTTTCCATTGGCTATGTTCTTTAGCAAATTCAAGTCGAGTTTTTCGGTTCTTTGCAGAGATGAAAGGCTTCTTGTGTGGAACCCATGCATTCAACCTTACCGCTCTTAGCCATTGCACCACAGTTTGGCGACTCACTTTGACCCCATATACTTCATTCACTTTGTGCAAAATCTGTACAGCATATTTATGGACATCAGATTCTGACTTTTTGTTAATAATGTGATCAACTTTGGAGGAAGTTTCCATATTCATCCATTTCTAGGTTTGTCCGCTGTTCCATAACCTTCTTTTTCTTTCTTTATTATACGTGACACTTGACTCTGAGAACAGTTGAATTCCAAAGCTACCTCTTTTTGGCTTTTGCCTGACTTCACTCTCAGAATGATAAGCTTCCTGACAACTGGTGATAAATTTGTCTTTGTCTTTGTCATGTTTTAATTTAAAAACACATAAACAAAAACATTTTTTCGACTACCCAAAAATTTGACTACCCATGACGAAATATGCAAAACATTTGACCCAGCAAATGTTGAAAACTAACACATAAAGGGATAAAACAATGTCAAACACAATTTTCATTCTTATAGCTGACAACCATTTGCTTCCAGTTTACTAACAGCACCAGGAAAATGGCATCACAACAACCAGACAGAAGTAATTACGGTTTTAAAAAAATGCAAAACTTTTGGTCGCTGTTGTATTTGATGCTACCTTTGTATTGTCAGGTTACATAAAGCCCAGGTGTTAGTAACTGAGAGGTGTCTTTTAAACCTTATAGTCATATTGCAAATAAAATACACCCAGAATAATGTTTGAAATAAAAATAAAATAAATACAAATCTATAACCTGTTTTACAAATGTATTTAAAAATAACAATAACAAACAAACCATATGCCCATTCCAGTGAAGTACTTGTCACCTGTAAAAAAAGAAAAATAATCAACAACCATATCCCTCACTGATCCGAAGTAAAAATAATCCAGAATGTCCCACAATGATTCGAATGATTTGGAGACTGCTCTCACTGTCATCCATCTTACCCCGACAGGAGTGTAATTGCTCCTGTGAATGTCTAGAGCTGAGATTCCTTGAGAAAGTACACAGGACTTCATAGCTGAACCCTGGTGAACTCACGCCACCCCTGTGTGAGAACTTTGTCACACAGAGAGGGATGCAGTAAGTAAGTTCTCCGGGGTTCAGCTGGGAGCCATCTTGCAGGTGTACACATTATGCTAAATGTCTTTCAGCTAAAAGCTGAAAAGCAGAGGGCATTTACTTTAAGAGCAAGGGAGCATGTGCACTCGCACACTTAGCATGCCATTGGGAACTAGCACGCCAACACCAGAAAGTAGCAGGAGCATGCCAGGAAACCATACTGCATAGCTTAGACAGTCAGTAAGCCGGCATCTCTGCATGGAGGGAGAAAGGAACACCATGCAGGGGCACCGACAATAGTGATACAGTAGCCTCATGTCTCCTCTTCTTCAAGCCTGCGAAGACTCTCTTCACAGAAATTGGAGGTCAACACCTCTTCTTGGACTCCCATGACTTCTCTTCAGGACCACAACTTCTTCTGTCCACTGGAAAAAAAAGTGGAACCTCTCACCATCTTCACAACTAGGATCTCTGACATCTCAGGCATATCTAAAGAAGAATATAATGCTGTCTGCAGAACCAGCTGGGCACAAATCAGATTAGTTAAAGCTGACAATGAATTGAGGCTTGCAAGAGATGTCAAAAGCAATAATAAAGGATTTTGGGGATATGTCAAAAGTAAGAGAAAAGTCAAAGATGCTATAGGATTTTTACAGGATGAAAATGATGAAATGGTAAGACAGGATGTTGAGAAGGCTGAACTTTTAAATTCCTATTTTGCTTCTGTTTTCTCTCAGAAAGGAAATGTAACATCAACTGTTCTTCACTGTCCTATTAAGGGAATAGAAGAATCCAGGATATCTATAAACAGAAATATAGTGAGGAAACACTTAGCTAACCTAAATGAATTCAAGTCTCCAGCTCCAGATCAATTACACCCCAGAGTACTGAAGAAGATAGCAGAAGAAATTTATGAACCCCTCTCCATAATCTTTGAAAATTCTTGGAGAACAGGAGAAGTCCCAGAAGACTGGAGAAGAGAAAATGTTGTTCCTATCTTCAAAAAGGGGAAGAAGGTGGACCCAGGCAACTATAGGCCGGTGAGTCTGACTTCTATACCAGGAAAGATCTTTGAGCAAATTATTAAACAACATGTATGTCAGTACCTGGATAAGAATGAAGTGATTAAACAGAGTCAGCATGGGTTTGTAACTAATAAGTCATGTCAGACTAACTTAATTTCCTTCTATGACGGAATCACTGATTGGGTGGATCAAGGAAATGCTGTAGATATAGTATATCTTGACTTCAGCAAAGCATTTGACAAAGTATCTCATACAATCCTTATTGAAAAAATGACTAAGTATGGAATCAAGAAGGCAACTGTTAGGTGGATTCATAACTGGCTTAGTGATCGGACACAAAGAGTGGTCGTAAATGGCTGCACATCCAGTTGGAAGAATGTCTCAAGTGGGGTACCACTGGGCTCTGTCCTGAGCCCTGTATTGTTCAACATCTTTATCAACGATTTAGATGAAGGAATTGAGGGTAAACTGATTAAATTTGCTGATGACACAAAGCTAGGAGGGATAGCTAATACTAGAGAAGAGAGAGAGAGGATTCAAAAAGATATAAATAAACTGGAGAAGTGGGCAGCAACTAACAGAATGGTTTTTAACAGGGAAAAATGCAAAGTACTACATCTGGGCAATAAAAATGAAAAAAGCATATACAGAATGGGAGGAATAGGGCTAACCAACAGCACATGTGAAAAAGACTTGCGTATACTAATAGATCACAGACTGAATATGAGTCAACAGTGTGATGAAGCAGCAAAAAAGGCAAATGCAATTCTAGGATGTATTAACAGAAGCATACAGTCTAGATCACGTGTAGTCATTATTTCCCTCTACTCCTCTTTGGTCAGACCTCATCTGGAAAATTGTGTCCAGTTTTGGGCACCACATTTTAAAAAAGACATCAACAAACTGGAGCAAGTTCAGAAAAGAGCGACCAGAATGGTGACCGGTCTGCAAACCCTGTCTTATGAGGAAAGGTTGCAGGATTTGGGAATGTTTAGTTTGCAAAAGAGAAGACTGAGAGGAGACTTAATAGCTGTCTACAAATATCTAAAGGGCTGTC
This sequence comes from Dendrobates tinctorius, assembly GCF_039654945.1. Classification (NCBI taxonomy): domain Eukaryota; kingdom Metazoa; phylum Chordata; class Amphibia; order Anura; family Dendrobatidae; genus Dendrobates; species Dendrobates tinctorius. The sequence goes on from NW_027361714.1 coordinate 38,712,403, forward strand.
ACATTGTAGAAGGATCAACTTTATTCTCATTTGCACAAGGAAAGACTAGAAGCAATGGGATGAAGCTGAATAGGAGGAGACACAGATTAGATATTAGAAAAAACTTTTTGACAGAGTGATCAATGAGTGGAACAAGCTGCCACGAGAAGTAGTAAGTTCTCCTTCAATGGATGTCTTCAAACAGAGGCTGGACAGACATCTGACTGGGATGATTTAGCGAATCCTGCTTTGAGCAGGGGGTTGGACCAGATGGCCCAGGAGGTCCCTTCCAACTCTACGATTCTAAGATTCTATGACGTGCATGTTGAAATTAAAAATCAAGCTGTTTGCACCACGGTACATCGTAAACCATCCTCCACTAATTCAATGATGCACTTTGAGAGTTTTCACCCGGTTTATACCAAACAGTCTCTGCCTTAAAGCCAATTCCTCAGGCTTAGGAGAATCAATAACACCGAGGAAAGATTTGTTAGGCAATCAGCTGATTTACATAAAAGATTTAATCAGAGAAGGTATCCTCATACTCTTTTGAGGTTAGCTTTAGAAAAATCGAGAAGTGAGCCTTTGAGTGTGGTCAGACAGAAGAATAGAATAGGACCGGAATTAAAAAAGACCAAAGATTTGTGTTTTGTTTCCAATTTGGCCCCTTGGATAACATTATCTGTTCAACGATAAGAAAGAACTGGCACATATTAGAACATGATAGAGAAATTACAGATATTGTGTTCCTGGGTTCCTTATTTTCATGTAGACGTGGTACCAGTTTAAGAGAAATTTATTATTGGAGTTGAAAAGTTTTTAGTGTTGCAGATTTTTTCTTTTTTTGTCTAGTTAATTTTATATTTATTTGCTGAAAAGGCGCACTAGAAGTATACAGGTATATATATACTAGCATCCAGATCAGTAATTAGATTAAAAATTTTTTTATTCCTTTATTCCAACGGGTATGAATATTAGGAATGAGATTTTGAGTGTTTTGTAAGTGTGATTTTGACTTACTACCTTCTATTAATCAGCTGGCTATGTTTAGTCTTGATTGTTCCTTGACTTCCTTTGTTTCCCTTTATAAGCATGTGTTCAGATGTATTATGTGTTGTCTTAGAATAAGGACTGTTTTTTTGTCCGAAACGCGTCCAACTACACGTCCTGATGCGTCTCTTATCATGATGGAGAATCTTATGATTTTTTTAAATTTTGGAATAAAGGAATAAAAAATTTTTTAATCTAATTACTGATCTGGATGCTGGAATTTTTTTCCATATTACGCTTTGCTGCAGAGGGATCCTGTTTCCACATTCCGTGCACCGATCGGACTTATAGCTGTCTTCTTTGGGGTGAGCTGAAAAAATTTTCTTTTTTTACCTTACTGTTTGGATTCCCTATTTTTCGTGCTCCCCTTAATTTGATTTTGACATACCCATTATTATTCATAAATATGAATTTGGAGATAGCTACCAATATTTCTGATGACATTATCAGTGATGATTTTTTCAATGTGAACAGTCGGCAACGACTAGACAAGGCTGCCAACATTTTTTCTACTATCCATGCCTTTACACCTGAGGATGGAAAGGATTTGAAACCACTTATGTGGGAACTTGAAAAACTTATGTCATCACGACTCAGGGTGTGGTGGGACCACAAAACCTTACAGGCTTATATAAGCAGCAATATGATTCCAAGAGGTTTGCGCATTAAGAAGCGCCCTACTACGGAATATGACCCTGAATTTGTAAAAGAATGGGACAATATTCTGAGTGACTGTTCTACTAAGCTGATGAATTTGATTGTGAAGAGAGAGGAAGCCAAGATGTTAACTTTGGAGGAATCTATTAAAATGATTGAAAGTGATTTGGTGAAATATAAAGATTCTTCTTCTTTTATAATGGCTAGAGATAAAATTAATGACAATCTGAGCAAAATGGAGGACTCTATTACAGTGATAAAGGAAAAGAAATTCAGAAGAGATAAAACTGATTACCAGAATAATCATATTTATGACTGGCATGATTATAGAAGAAAACGTAATAACATTCACCCTTCCATTCTCAAACGCAGAGATAATAGGGTAAGCTTTTCCTCAACGGATATGGATAATACGGATGTTAATACTGACACTTCCGATACTGAGAATTTACCATCTAACAGTTCCATGTGTGCACGGGATGTGGGGCAGCGGATTTCACAAAGCAGTAGTTTTTCAAAAAACTGTTCAGGAAAAAGAAACGTCAGAGGAGATCAGGGAGGAAACACTCCCATCATAAGAGAATTCAGGAGATCAGCGCGGAACAAGCATGCTTAGATACAACTGATAATTTTACAGTCCTGAACCTTTCTGCATCGACTTTATCGAATGATCAAATTAATATCCTTGAAAGGGGTCTTAATTTTGTGCCTACAGCGAAAATGGACTTATTCAACACTATGCTTGATGTTAATCACTTTATGAGAAGATTGACTCTTAGGAGACATTTTTTTGCAGAAGATGTGGAACGTGAAAAAACTTCCAATATCAATGATGAATATGTTGATAAAGTTCCTGAGGAATTTATGCCTACTTCTTTCCAGGAGCAAGTTACCCTAAAGAATTTGAGGGACTTGTCTGAATCTGGTTCTAAGTTAATGTATTTAACTGATGTTAATTTTTCCTCTAGAGTCCCTAATCCTAGATATTATCCTGAGCAGTCAAAATTGCAAGTTATGGATGATTTTCAATTTCTTGTTGAGGATGAACTTATGAAAATCTATAATGCTAATCAGAATGGTCGTTCTAACATTTCTCGTACTGAGAAACAGGCACTTGATTTGTTATCTGCTAATGTCAATATCGTGGTAAGAAATTCTGACAAGGGGGGATCTGTGACCATATTAGATACTGGGCTGTATGAAAGAGAGGTGAGGGCTATGCTTTTTAATAGTGAGGTATACAAGGGAATTAAGTATAACCCTACAGATAACATCAGAATGGAATTACAGGAATTGTTACATAGGGGTTTTAGTTTGGGAATTATTAATCAAAAACAATGTGAATTTTTCTGTCCTTTATATCCCAGAGTTCCTTTGTTACATGCACTTCCAAAAGTTCATAAGGAGGTTTTTCCACCTTTGTTCCGTCCTATCATATTGGGCATAGGATCTCTTAATGAAAATTTGTCAGAATGGTTGGATGCAAGATTAAAACCTCTAGCCACTATTTCACCTAGCTATGTGCAGGATTCCAAGCATGTTCTTAGTATTTTTTCTCAGGTGGAATGGCGAAGTTCCTTTTGTTGGCTCACTTGTGATGTACAAAGTTTGTACACTTCCATCCCACACGATTTGGCTATTTTGGCTCTTACTACTTATTTACAGAAATACAGTAATTTTTCAGAAGATTTACAGATGTATTTGATTGAAGTGACCTATTTTTTGTTAAAAAACAATTTTTTTTCTTTTTTGGATGATCTTTATTTACAGGTGCAAGGCTGTTCCATGGGTTCCAAGTTTTCACCGTCTCTTGCTAATATTTTTATGGCCTGGTGGGAGGAGGAGTATATTTTTTCTGAAAAAAATCCTTTTTCTTCTGATATTTTTCTTTTTTTGAGATTTATTGATGATGTTATAATTGTGTGGGATGGTGATGTATTTAATATTGAGAATTTCATGTTCTATATTAATAATAATCCATGCAATATACGTTTCACATATCAATTTGATGCCAAGACAATTTCGTTTTTGGATATTCTTTTGTCGGCAAATTTGGAAGAAAAAAAGATTGATTGTGATATTTTTAGAAAACCTACGGCAGGTAATTCACTGTTACACGCATCTAGCTGCCATCCACGTCATGTTATAGCCAATATACCTACAGGGGAGTTTGTAAGAGCAAAAAGAACATGTACCACGCCTAATCTATACGATAAACAATGTGAGATCATTGGTAAACGTTTTATAAAGAGGGGTTATACTAAGGTAGACATTCAGAAAGCTAAGCATAGAACGGATGAAAAAAGTAGAGAGGATTATTTGCAGAAGGAAAGCAGAAAAACACCAAATTCTGTGGAGGGTCGGTCACCTATTGTTTTTTCAACTAATTTTAGTACTGACTACTACAGGATTGTACATATTATTAAAAAATTCCTCCCTATTTTGTATGTTGATGATACATTAAAGAATATACTGAAGGATGGGATTAGATTTGTTTCAAGGAGGAATAAAACTATTGCTAATAAGGTATCTCCAAGTGATCATACTAGTGCCAATAGACATGCTAATAAATTTTTTTCAGACAGTTCAGCAAGTATAACTAATTGGTTACCCACTTGTGGATCTTTTAAATGTGCTCAGAAAAACTGTGGGCTATGTAGGTTTATGTGGAACACAGAAAAAATAGTATCTTCTGTTAATGGAAAGGAATTTAAAATAAAATCTTTTTTGAACTGTGGTTCTACTGGTGTGATCTATGTCATAACATGCGTGGATTGTAATATTCAGTATGTGGGAAATACTTCACGCACCTTGAGACGTCGTATTTCCGAGCACGTTTATGACGTAGGTCACACTACCACACGCAGTTTGTCTGCTGCTTCTCGACATTTTTTGCATATACATAAAGGAGATCTCAGCAACTTTAGGGTTAATGCCATAGAGAAGGTGCAGACAAAAAGGGTAGGTGGAAATTTAAATGATTTATTATTACGCCGAGAGGCAAAATGGATGTTATTGTTACAAAGCAGAGTTCCAACGGGTATGAATATTAGGAATGAGATTTTGAGTGTTTTGTAAGTGTGATTTTGACTTACTACCTTCTATTAATCAGCTGGCTATGTTTAGTCTTGATTGTTCCTTGACTTCCTTTGTTTCCCTTTATAAGCATGTGTTCAGATGTATTATGTGTTGTCTTAGAATAAGGACTGTTTTTTTGTCCGAAACGCGTCCAACTACACGTCCTGATGCGTCTCTTATCATGATGGAGAATCTTATGATTTTTTTAAATTTTGGAATAAAGGAATAAAAAATTTTTTAATCTAATTACTGATCTGGATGCTGGAATTTTTTTCCATATTACGCTTTGCTGCAGAGGGATCCTGTTTCCACATTCCGTGCACCGATCGGACTTATAGCTGTCTTCTTTGGGGTGAGCTGAAAAAATTTTCTTTTTTTACCAGGTATATATATACTGTATATACAGATCAATATACAAGTATGCAGTCAAGAGTGTAGTACAAGGATAGGGTATAGATAGGTTACAATTACCGTGTAATGTAGCATGTGACCACAGGGAGGTGCTGATGGATCACAGGTCCAAATCTTAGTTACAGGCTTTCTCCTGGCTTCGTCAGGAAGCGGATCCTCCTGCCAGTGGAATAGGAAGCTCAAAATGACCAGCTGTCTCTTATCTCCTAGTTGTTCCCTCCCACACTTTGTGCCCACCCCTGGGCTTGTGCAGCCTCTCTCCTCCCATCTCAGAGAGTATGATTTTCTGTCCAGAACCATGGAGGCTCATAACTTTCTGCCCAGAGCTCTGAATGGAATGGCAACAGTGCCACTGGATTCTGTTGGATTTTATCTGTGCATAGATACTAATTGTGCCTACCATATGTAATTCCTGATAGCTATGCTTTCTAACTCAATAATGCAGGATTCTGGAGGTGGCTATGTAAGGAAATAGACCGGACCGCGGGTACCTGCATGCCGCTTCTGGAACTAGGAAGGCTGCATCCTCTGTTCCCGGGGGGAAGCCTGAGTGTGGAGGACCTTCCCCTGCTGGAGGAGGGAAGGAGGAGAGAGACGGAGCTTCCTGCTGACAGGAGGGGGTGGGGAGAACCTAGAAAGAGCACGCAGCCACAGGAGTACAAGAAGGAAAAGTGCGCAAAAGAGGAGAGTTTGGTTTCAGGACAGAGCAGCGTGCAGTGGGGTGAGCAGTGCGCTCTGCTCCCCATCCTGACATGGAGTACCGGAGCTGCGACAGGCTATGCTGCAGTCGACCAGAAGGACAGGGACTGCTGCGGTAAAGGAAGCAGTGTGCTCAGCAGCATTTCAGAGCAGAGCCATGCAGAGCCATACACACAGAGCAGAACTGAATGGGGACCAGAGTGAAGGTGATGTGCAGTGTAAGCCCGGTGGCTGCCAGAAAGCAAGGTGCAGAATGCTCCGTTTCCGTGAGTACAACACACGTGCCCCATAAGAGTGACTGGGGACGGGACAGACACCTGCACCCTGACTGGGCTATTAAACACCTTACCATCAGCCACTTTGGGCCCACTTGACTGAGACAGTCAAGAGGGTTGTGCAATAGTCACGTTGGGCCTAGACAGTACCGTGGCCCATACCCTTGTAGGCATCTACAGTATATGGACTAGGGGCAGTGGAAGGTACCGGAGACCGACCACTGTTACCAGAAGAAGGTGTATTGTTTGCTTGCCGGACCCCATTAATAAGGACACCACATCTGCTGTTGCCGGTGCCATTGAGTTCACAGCAGGAGCTGCAGTTTAAGGACTTCCTGACATCTGAGCTATTGTACCACCATTATTTTGAACCACTGTTCTTCACCTTAAGAATATCCTTTGATTTAATGTACTGTTTGTCTCCCCTGTAAAACCCTTTGTCTCCCCACATCCTTTTCCATTCATGCTATTTAACCCATTACCCCCCTTCGTGGAGAATTCCCCTGTAAATAAACCTGTTAACCCTTGCTCTGCCTGCGTCCCATCACTGCATGCATCCCGCATTCCTGCTTGATTCATTACAGCTAAATAATATGGGCGCGTGGGGAAAGGAATGCCGATTCCGGTAATGTGCTCACACATTACAGGAGGGACATCTCTGTCTTCCCTCACAGGATCTAACTTCTCAGACTCTACCCCCCAATTACATAAGATTGACTTTTACTAACACATCTTTTGCTATTAATCCCCAAATCATCTGGTTCTATAACATACCTACCTTGTTAAAGGGGTTGTCTTATAATAACATGCGCCGTTAAGTCATATAGACATCATAAGTAGCAGTACTTTATAAATGCAGCTACATTTCTCGTCGGCTCAGTCCTTCAAAGGATTACATTTTAACAGCCATTTACATGAATGACCACCATGCCATTTTAAAGCAACTACCATAGGGGAAATCAGCAAGCTAAAATAGTCATGGTGAGTCAGACCCTTTAAAATTTTTCATATACAGTATAACTATGTAATATTCTCTAAAAACTTCTACCTAGAAATAAGAAGGTGCTCAGAAAAATGTCACCATATTCCAAGTCTTAATCAACAGGTGCACATGTCCCATTTTGGTAACTAAAGTATTTGCAAGTATTTCTGCACCTCTGGATCATACAATTCTTTGGAGGGACTCTATAGCAGACACACGGTTTACTTTTGTGGTATACCTGCTGGGCAGGTAAATTTCAGCTCAGTGCTTAGATCGTAGCCTAATATTATGGTCATCTTGCTAGAGGGAACCATACCTTCTTTTACATTCCTGTCTCAACCTGTGTGGTCTGTCTCATGCTGTAGTTTCTTTCATTTATTCACACAATATACAAACTGCTGACTGCATTAATGTATAGGGGTACTGAAGGGTAAAATCCTTTTATAGTCTACACCATACAAGTGAAAAATCTTTTGATCCTTTATTTTATTTCATAGCTGTACATGTGGAAAATATGATGTAACTCAGCCAATCACGTCCTAAAATCAATTTATGTATTAAAGGTTTTAGTGTGAAGGATCATCTTTTTTTCAAGATTAAATGAAAATGTGCTTTGGTTTCTGTAAGCAAAATTACCTGGCAAGAAGTCTTACTGAAGATTACTGTCTGCAGCTGTTACACAGCAAGCAAAAATATATAGCATTTTTGTTTTTATATATTAGTTTTAAGCCAGGTATGCAGCTGCCAACATTTTTCTTTTAAAAAGATGGGCAACCCATTTTTAAAGGGAATCTGGAAGGTTATTTATGCTGCCCTTTGGGCCCATTCAGATGTCCAATTTTTGCAAATTAATGTTATCCGTGCTTTTCACAGATAGCGCTAATACCCATGATATTCTATGAGACCATTCACATGTTAGATTTTTTCCTTGGATCGAGCAGTCAGCGGGAAGTATTGGAGACAGGTCCGATTTTTAACTGAGTGTCGGATGAAAAATGCCAATGCAAGTCTATGGGCCAGTGAAAAAAAAATTGCTATGCAGAGGTGTTATGGGCCACGTACGGCCAACTATGGGTCCTTATTTCCTACAGTCAACTTATCCTTCCGGGCGTCCTTCAGGGTCACAGGCATGGCTGCTACGAGGTCGCTGATGCGGCTGTTCTGGTGCCCCGATATCCAGGGGTAGCTGGGCTTCGACAGGCCCTGGAGGATCTTGGCCGTTGGGGCACAACAGGCCCTGAAGTAGCCCTAAAGCTAGGGCACAATAGGCCCAGAAGGATCTGAGCCGTTGGGGCGCAACAGGCACTGAAGGATCTGTGCTGTTGGGGCGCAACAGGCCCTGAAGAATCTGTGCCGTTGGGACACAACAGGCCCTGAAGAATCTGTGCCGTTGGGGTGCAACAGGCCCTGAAGTATTCCTGAAGCTGGGGGCACAGCAGGCCCGGGAGGATCTGTGCCGATGGGGCACAACAGGCCCTGGAGTAATCTTTGTTGTAGGTGACCCCTGAAAACAAAGCGGGGTAGGCCTCTCAGTACGTCTTAGCCGGCTCCCGTCTCAAAGCACAGTTAAGTTGTAGTTTGTGAAATGACGGTTGACCGACCTCTGCACAGGGGCCCCCTGGAGACGGGACGTAGGCCTCTACTGCCGCCTATGGCGAAATGACGTCCACTGAGGCCGGTGATGGCAGGGCCGCAGCCGTGGGTGAAGGCAGGGAGGAAGCATCCAGGCCGCTGCAGCGGGTTGGTGTGAGGTGCCAGCGGCGGCTAGGGGTAGCGGACCAGCCGCAACAGAGCGAGGAACAGCGGGCATGGCTGTGGCTGACCGTGGGTGGAGAATGGCCTCCGGTAGGGGTATATCGCGCGTCACTTCTCTGTGAATAAGTCGCTTACCCCTCACAGGACCCTGATGGTCTCTCAACACCACAACGTCCGTTACACCGTCTCTCTCAATACCACACGGTTTCTTGTCTCCTGTCAGCCTCTCTCCCAACTGACAACTCAGCGCACTCCCTGCTCCTGTTATCCTCACCCCGCCCCCTGCTGCCCTGTCACCCTCAGTTGTCTGTTTCCCTTTGTTGCCCTCCCAGTGTCATTCCTTGGGGAACCCTGATGGCGGTCCCCTTGGTTCCGACCCAGTCACTCTATGGGGGTCCTCCACTCTATGGGAGTCCTCCTCCCCACATATGCAACAGAAATGGACTTATTGTTTGTGTAAAGGAGGACTTTATGCTGATCTGACAATAGATGGCGATGTTGTATAAAGTTTCCTTGCTTATGTGTTGTAAGAGAAAAGGTCTCTTATGTTAGTTTCAGTTTTGTTTTCCTACTTCCTGATGATGCAGTTGTACCACTGTGCATTTTTTCTTTTACCTCATGTTCTGACAAGTAAAAGCTTGTTATCCCATGTAATCTGCTCCATGAAGGTTTTCTACTGAACTGTGGAAATTCAAGGAGCTATACAACAAGCTGTGCAACAGGTTATGGGCCCAGGCACCAAGAATCCCAGGTGTTGTGAATTCGCTGGGGCTGTGCTGAATCACCGTCCATATGTTACTGCTTGTGCCAGTTTGTTTTTGTCCCTTATTAGATTGGCCTCTTTTTGCACTGCTTTCAGAATATACCAGAGTGCTGATATAGTGGGAGAAGTCATGCAACTTCAGTATTTTTTGCATCAGACGTGTTGGACCTTTTGCTGTTTTCTTGCGTGATTGCAGACAGTGTCTTTCCTTTCCTGTCCTTTCTAGTCAGTGTGGGCCTCATCATTTGCTCAGTCTAGTCTTCTGGCTGCGTTTGTGTTTTCAACTTGTCTCACCGACAATATATGTTTGGGGGCTATCTATTCCTTTGGGGTCTGCTCTGGGGCAGTTTAGATTTCCCCTTTCTTGCTTTAGGCTTAGTTAGCTCTCTGGCTGTGCTGAGGCATCTAGGATCATCGTAGGCCCACTCCACAGCTACTGCTAGTTGTGTGGATAGGATCAGGGGTCTGCAATCCGCTTAGTTACCAACCCCTCTGGTTTTCTGTGGCTTAGCCTGGGCCTGTTATCCTCCTCGGTGACCCATTCATAACACCCAGGCACTGAAAATCCCAGACACAGAGAATCCCAGGAACAGAGAATCCCAGAGACTCACCAACGATCCCAAGCACAGAGGATACCAGACACCCAGGACACCTGAATTCTCAGCAAAGACCCTGGTGAATGCAGAAGAATTCTTCAGTACAATTCTCTACAAACAAGTAAGACAAATTAAAGATAATGAGTAGCACACAGCTAAAACTCACAGTAGCTAAGCTGAATAATGAGAACTATCAGCTATGGAAGTTCAAAGTAGAGATGTTATTGTCTAAAGATGATTTATGGGAAGTAATTACTACAGATAGACCTGATGAACATAATCAGATATGGGATAGAAAAAATAGGCAAGCAAAAGCTGCTATCAGCCTATTAGTGGATGATGCTCAATTAATCCACATAAGGAATGAGGATACAGCAAAAGGAATGTGGGAGGCACTGAGAAAGCTGCATGAAAGATGCAGCTTAAATCACAAGTTATTTCTGCTAAGAAAGCTTTACAGTATGAGACTAAGTGCAGACAATGACATGCAGAAGCACATATTCTCTATTATGGAAGTTATATCACAGCTGCGATCAATTGGAGAAGATATTAAGGAAAACCATGTAGCAGCAATATTATTGTTCAGTTTACCGGATTCATATACTGCTTTAATAAGTGCACTAGAGACAAGATCTGAAACAGATTTACCATTAGAATTTGTGAAGACCAGACGCATAGATGAATATCAAAGAAGGACAGAACAAACAAATGATTCTTGTTGATTCTTGATTCCAAATCTACATCAACACTAGCTGGTGCTGTGATGTTAACATACTGGGAAAAGGCTGCTCTCCAGATCTAGAGTACCCTGCACTCAATTGTAGACCATTTTACGCTCCAAGAGAGTTTTCATCTATGGTTCTGGTTGCAGTATATATTCCCCCTCAAGCATCTGTTAAAGCTGCTATTGGTGAATTAGCTTGCAAAATATCAGAATGGGAGAAAGGATCTCCTGAAGCATTTGTGATCGTAATGGGGGACTTTAACAAAGGAAAACTCAACCTGGATCTCCCCAAATTTACTCAACATATAAACTGCTTCACGAGAGAGAACAATACGCTTGATCACTGCTATACTGTCTTAAAAGGGGCCTACAGGGCAGTGAGGAGAGCAGCAGTGGGCTTTTCAGATCATTGTCTAATTCATTTAATTCCAGCCTACAGGCAAAGGTTGAAAACATCCAAACCTACAGTTTATACAAAGAAGACATGGTCTGAGGAGGCAAAATTGCAACTGCAAGCATGCTTTGAATGCACGGACTGGGAGGTATTCCAGGAAACATGCTCGGGTCTGGATGAATGGGTTGATGCAGTGTCCTCATATATCCGTTTTTGTGAAGACACGTTTATTCCATCCAAATCTGTCCACTTTCGGGGAAACAACAAGCCGTGGTTTACAAATAAAGTCAGGTTGATCCGTAAGAGAAAAGAGGAGGCTTATAAAGCAGGCGATATTACTGAATTCAAGAAACTTAGGAACTCGCTATCTAAAGAGATCAAGTTAGCCAAACACGAGTATGCAAAGATTCTGGAGGAAAGGTTCTCATCAAAAGATACTAGATCTGCATGGAGAGGATTAAGAGAGGTCACCAATTATAAAAGCCACCCCACTATAGTGAACCCCAGCAGAAGTCTGGCAGCAGAGTTAAATGAATTCTACTGCAGATTTGAGGCAAGCTCTACACACAGTGGCTATTCATCTCTAAGCTCCTCAGTCTGTTCATATAAAGATCATTCATTGTGCAACACCCAAGTAGTGATCTCCGAGGCAGAGGTGATACGCATCCTGAAGGGACTTAAGGTCAAAAAGGCACCTGGCCCTGATGGTGTATCTCCAATGTGTCTGAAAGTATGTGCTACCCAGCTTGCCCCTATACTGACAAATATATACAATGTGTCACTGAAAGAGTGCGTTGTACCTCAGTGTTGGAAAAATTCCACAATTATCCCTGTCCCCAAGAAAGTGGGATCCTCTGAGTTGAACGACTATAGACCAGTAGCACTCACATCTGTAGCTATGAAAGTCTTCGAAAGAATTATGATGTCCCACCTGATAAAATTCACGCAGAAGCTATGGGACCCGCTTCAGTTTGCCTATAAGGAGAATCGTTCGGCAAACGACACTGTCAATCTGGCACTGAAGTACATTTTGGATCATACAGATGAACGGCACTCATATGTCCGGATTCTTTTCATGGACTTTAGCTCAGCGTTCAATACCATTGATCCGAATTTACTTCATAAGAAAATGGTAGCTCTTGGAGTCCCTCTCAACTTATGCTTGTGGATTTATAACTTCCTGACAGCCAGGATACAGAGTGTAAAAGTTGGACCATTCACTTCGGACACCTTGGTCACAAACATCGGGGCACCTCAGGGGTGTGTTTTGTCCCCGTTACTGTTTTCTCTCTATACGAATGATTGCATCTCTTCAGCAGACTCAGTAAAAATCTTGAAATTTGCCGATGATATGACACTGATTGGTCTCATCAGGGGAAATGCTGAAGACTTGTATCGGAGTGAGGTGGAAAGAATATGTGACTGGTGTAAAGCCAATAATCTTGTACTCAACACTAAAAAAACTGCTGAGATGGTTGTGGATTTTAGGAAAGATCAACATGAGATACTTCCAATCTACATCCATGACGAAGTGGTTCTTAGGGTCACAGAGACCAAATTCCTTGGTGTTATCATCTCTCATGATCTTAAATGGGGGAAAAACGTGGATGCTGTTATAAGAAAAGCACAACAGAGGATGTTCTTCCTGCGTCAGCTAAAAAGATATGGTTTGTCTAAGAATCTGCTGATCTTATTCTTTAATGCTGTCATCAGATCTGTGATTTGTTCCTCTCTGATAGTCTGGTATGGGGGAGCCACTGCGCATAACAAACTCCGCTTACAAAGGACTTTCAGAACAGCAGAGAGAATTATAGGCTCCCCCTGCCTAAAATCCAGGATCTTTATGATAAGAGTATTCGATCCCACGCATTGAAAATTTCATCCGATCCCTCTCACCCGGGACACTCCTCATTCCAACTACTCCCTTCAGGACGTCGCTTCAGAGTCCCCAAATGCAGTACCAACCGCCATATGAACAGCTTCTATCCACTCTCTGTTCAACAATTAAATCGTCATGTGTAGACTATATACTGTATCTGTCTTGTTAGATGTTACTTGTTGTATCTGTTGTTATATATTATGTTGCCTCTTTGCCACAAAGAATTCCTTGTATATATGTAATATGTACTTGGCGATAATAAATTTGATTTGATTTGATTTGATTCTACTGAAAAAGATAATGGAAATGCTCTTAAAGCTACAGAATCAAAAAACCCTATAATAAAGAGACAAGAAAATGTTTCAGATGTAAGAAAAAAGGACATCTAAAGAAAGACTGTACTATATGGAAAGCAGAACAACATAAATTACACCATATGGAGAATACACAGAAGGTGAAAAGCACAATTTCTGATTCATGTGAAAATAATTGGAATGACTCATTTAAAGTATCTGATAAGAAATCATCATTTGGTTGCTTTATTGACTCAGGAGCAACAAGTCACATGACAAGTAATAAAGATTTCTTTACTGAACTTAATTTAAATAAGAAGGAAGCCATTTATCTTGCAGTTGTAAGCAAAATAACTGCAGAAGGTGTTGGACAAGGAATGCTAAACTGTTCTAACAAATTTGGGCATGATTCAAAAATACTTGTACAGGATGTGTTATACGTTCCAGGATTGGAAGGCTGATTGTTATCTGTAAAACATCTAACAGCTAAAGGACTTACTGTAAAATTCAAAGATGATGAATGTACAATCCTAGCAGGAAATAAGGTAATAATCATTGTTGGATATAGTGAAAATTGCAAAGGATATAGAATTCTAGATCCCAAAACAGACAAAGTTACGGTGAGTAACAGTGTGACATTCATTGGGGATCTAAATGAAGACACTATGATTTCACTGGAAACAAAAAATTAGAAAAACAGCAATGATATAGCTGAAGGAATATCTGATGAAAAAGAAGTTGAAATTGATAAAAAACAGAATTCTGAAAGTGAAGAGATACAAATACAAACAGACACAGAACCACGACGTTCAACAAGAGAAAACAAAGGAAAACCATCAAAACGTCTCTCATACAAGGCAAGTACAAGAAAAGTTTATGAACCTACCTGTTGGGAAGACATATCTTGACTTCCTGAAGAAGAAGCTAATAAATGGATAGAAGCAGCAGAAATAGAAATAAAATCCATGCATGACTCAAAGACGTGGACACTAACAGAATTACCAGAAGGAATAAAAGCTATAGGATGTAAATGGGTTTTTAAAGTAAAATATCAAACAGGTGACACAACTGAACGATACCGAGCAAGACTCGTAGCTAAAGGTTATTCTCAAAAATATGGAGAAGACTATGATGAAACATTTGCTCCAGTTGTCAAACATTCTACAATAAGAACTTTGTTTGCAGTTGCAGCAATGAAACAAATGGAACTGAAACATCTGGATGTAAAGACAGCATTTTTGAATGGAAGTTTAACAGAAGATATTTACATGGAATAACCTCCAGGATTCAAAGATGAACGTAACCCAAACATGGTTTGCAAATTACAGAAAAGTATATACGGTTTAAAACAAGCAGCTAAAGCGTGGAATGATAAAATCACAGAAGTGCTCACAAATGAAGAATTTCAAAGAAGCAAAGCTGATCCTTGATGTACACAAAAAGACTAATGAACAGTGACTTTGAAAACTTAGGCAAGAAAGTGAAAGAACTGGGAGAGCAGGTGGTCTTCTCTTCCATTTTCCTAGTCTATTGCCATGGAATAAGGAGGTGGAAGAAGATTCTGCAGGTGAACAACTGGCTACG
Source organism: Dendrobates tinctorius (assembly GCF_039654945.1). Classification (NCBI taxonomy): domain Eukaryota; kingdom Metazoa; phylum Chordata; class Amphibia; order Anura; family Dendrobatidae; genus Dendrobates; species Dendrobates tinctorius. Next base: position 38,727,522 of record NW_027361714.1, read on the forward strand.
TCAATGGTGCCATAAGCAAGGATTTGGATTTCTGGATCACAGAGTGAATTAGCTATACGATGGACTACTTGCTAGAGATGGGGTGCACCTTACGAAGACTGGAAAACATGTATTTGGAAGTCACCTTGCTACACTAAACTAGAAAAATGTGGGAAGGGAAGCAAATGGCCAGAAAAAGCCATCCACCTGACAAATACTATTGAGAGTTCTGCTATTAGAAGTGGAAGGGAAGAACAAAGACAAAAGAATCTAATTAATAAAAATATTGAAGTAGGAGAAACCAATCACAAACTAAAATAAAATGTTTCTATACAAATGCAACAAATGCACAAAGCATGGGCAACAAACAAGGAGAATTGGAACTACTAATGCAGGAAAAGAAATATGATGTCATTGGAATCAGTGAAACTTGGTGGGAGGATACACATGAATGGAATACAAGGCTAGAAGGATACAACTTATTTGCAAGAAACAGACTTGATAAACGTGGAGGCGGAACAATGGAAAGGACACCATTGTAGGCATTTACTACAGGCCACCTGTGCAAGCTGAAGATATGGATGAACTCTTTATGCATCAAATGGCCAAGTTCTCTAAAAATATGACATAGTTGTCAAGGGAGATTTCAATTATTCAGACATTTGTTGGGAATCTCTTTCAGGCAAAAACTAACAGGTCAAGGAAATTCTTATCCTCTCTTGCTGACTTTATCTTCCAAAAGGTAGGGGAGAAAACAAGGGGATCTGCTACCTTGGATCTAATCCTTAAAAATAGCGAGGAAATGGTTGAGGAGGTAAGAGTGCCTGGGACCCTAGGAGGTAGCGACCATTCTATTTTAGAATTTTGGGTAATTAGAAGAGGAAGACCTGTGAAGACAGACGTCAAGGTTAGATTTCAGAAAGGCAGATTTTAAGGGACTCAGAAAGAGAGTTTTAGGGATCCAATGGCTGGATATCCTTAAGGACAAAAATGTCCAGGAAGGATGGGAAATCTTGAAAAATGAGATTCTCAAAGCACAATCTTTAACAATTCTGAAAAGAGGTCAGAATAAGAAGCATTTAAGGAAACTAGGATGGATGAACACAGAACTTAAACACATGCTAAAAAGGAAGAAAGTTTTATCAAATGGAAAGAGGGAGGCATATCTGAAGAAGAATATAATCCTGTCTGCAGAACCAGCAGGGCAAGAATCAGATTACTAAAGCTGACAATGAATTAGGGCTTGCAAGAGACATCAAAAGCAATAAAAAAGGATTTAGGGGATATGTCAAAAGTAAAAGAAATGTCATAGATGCTATAGGATTTTTACAGAATGAAAATGATGAAATGGTAAGACAGGATGTTGAGATATGCAAACTTTTAAATTCCTATTTTGCATCTGTTTTCTTTTAGAAAGGAAATGTAACATCAACTGATCTTCACTGTCCTATTAAGGGAACAGAAGAATCCAGGATATCTATAAACAGAAAGATAGTGAGGAAACACTTAGCTAACCTAAATGAATACAAGTCTCCAGGTCCAGATGAAATACACCCCAGAGTACTTAAGGAGATAGCAGAAAAATTTTTTGAACCACTCTCCATAATCTTTGAAAATTCTTGGAGAACAAAAGTCTCAGAAGACTGGAGAAGAGCAAATATTGTTCCTATCTTCAAAAAAGGGAAGAAGGTGGACCCAGGGAACTATAGGCAGATGAGTCTGACATCTATACCAGGAATGATGTTTGAACAAATTATTAAACAACATATATGTAAGTACCTGGATAAGAATGAAGTGATTAAACAGAGTCAGCATGGGTTTGTAAATAAGTCATGTCAGACTAACTTAATTTCCTACTATGACAGAATCACTGACTGCGTGGATCAGGGAAATGCAGTAGATATAGTATATCTTAACTTCAGCAAAGCATTTGACAAAGTATCTCACACAATCCTTATTGAAAAAATGACTAAGCATGGAATGAACAAGGCAACTGTTAAGTGGATTCATAGCTGGCTTAGTGATCGGACCCAAGGGTGGTCGTAAATGGCTGCACATCCAGTTGGAAGAATGTCTCAAGTGAGGTACCACAGGGCTCTGTCCTGGGCCCTGTATTGTTCAATATTTTTATCAATGATATAAATGAAGTAATTGCGGGTAAACTGATAACATTTGCTGATGACACAAAGCTAGGAGGGATAGCTAATACTAGAGAAAAGAGAGAGTGGAGTCAAAAAGATAAAAATAAATTGGAGCATTGGCAGCAACTAACAGAATGGTTTTTAACAGGGAAAAATGCAAAGTACTACATCTGGGCAATAAAAATGAAAAAACATATAGAGAATGGGAGGAATAGGGATAAGCAACAGCATATGTGAAAAAGACTTGGGTATACTAATAGATCACAAACTGAAAATGAGCCAACAGTGATGCAGCAGCAAAAAAAGGCAAATACAATTCTAGGATGTATTAAGAGAAGCATACAGTCTAGATCACGTGAAGTCATTATTGCCCTCTACTGCTCTTTGGTCACACCTCATCTTTAATACTGTGTCCAGTTTTGGGCACCACATTTTAAAAAAGACATCAACAAACTGGGGCAAGTTCAGAGAAAAACGACCAGAATGGTGACCGGTCTGCAAACCATGTCCTTTAGGAAACAGTTGCAGGATTTGGGAATGTTTAGCTTGGAAAAGAGAAAACTGAGAGGAGACTTAATAGCTGTTTGCAAATATCTCAAGGGCTGTCACATTGTAGAAGAATCATCTTTATTCTCATTTGCACAAGGAAAGACTAGAAGCAATGGGATGAAACTGAATGGGAGGAGACACAGATTAGATATTAGAAAAAACTTATTGACAGGGTGATCAATAAGTGGAACAGGCTGTCACGAGAGGTGGTGAGCTCTTCTTCAATAGAAGTCTTCAAACAGAGGCTGGACAGGCATCTGTCTGGGATGATTTAGTGAATCCTGCTTTGAGCAGGGGATTGCACCAGATGGCCCAGGAGGTCCCTTCCAACTATACCATTCTATGATTCTATGATTCCTCCACAAATATATCCACAGACCATACTCACAAAAACTGCCATGCCACCATCAATCTCCCACATTGTCCAGGGTGACCAGATAAGTGAAAGTAGGCCCACTTTCCCCTCACAGGGGGACTACGTACAGCTGTAATTGTTTGCCTTTCCTGTGTTTTTTTTGGGTGAGGGGGTAAATGTTTGGATATTTTTATTTAAGAGCAGCACAAATTTTCTTTTAATATATGTGACTGGTTCTTGGCCTTATGATCATATAACAGTAAAATATTTCTTTAACAACTGTCTTGTCATGTTTTTACATAGAAAGACAAGAGTGTATCAAACATTTGGACAAATACATCTAAACCTCAAGAAGGTGGCAGCAAAGTATATAACAACCACTATTTATTAGGATACATAATCCTAACAACTTGTAATGAGGTATTGGTAGGTTGTTTTTGGAATTAAGCAAGTGGAGCACCCTCACCCACCAGGGCCGTGGGGTACTCGGTACCAGGCCGGTCTCTCAGAGGGGATTGTCACAGCAGCGGTGACCAGGTCCATGGCCCTGGGGCTCCATTTCAAAGGGGGTTGTTTCAGTGTGCTTAAGGTGGTGATAGTTTATAAGTGATTTGTGACGCCACCTGTGGTTTTCGGCAATAGAGATGTAAGCTGACGCTGCAGACAGATCCTCTGGGACAGATGGTGTGGTGCAGCAGTGATGTTATAGCCCTCCACAGGCAGGGCTGTAGTCCCAGGGCAGTGTAGGTGAAGTGACATGTAGTTGGTGTAGTGTCAGGCGCAGGAGGGATGTAGCAGTGCTGGGCAGGTTGGCGCAGGAATAAGCGGAGGACACCAGGGCATGTAGTTCCAAAGATTTACTCACAGTCTGTTGCAGGTACAGGTGCCTGCATCCGCGCCGTGACCTCCGGGTCAGGAGCTCAGCCAACTTCCAGACAAGATGAAGTACTCCTTTCCAACACTCCACCAACATATGTGCCTTTTCTGAACGTCTCCTCTTATAGCGCCTTTGAGTGAAGTACTCTCAGTACTGAGTTACACTGGAGTGCCTCCTGTCAGATGTTCCTTTGAACTCTACTTGTGAGGCAGACAGCTGTAGCCTGCTTCGGGGACTCCTTGCTACTAAGTCCCAGCTCACTAATATGTTGCTGTTGAGCCCCCAAGTCTTGTGTGGGAATAAAGTGGTCACTACTTCTATTCCTCCGGTGTCTGCTGCAGGACCATTAGTATCCGTACAACCTCGGGGACCGGACCTTGCGCTTAGAACTTGAAAAGGGTTCTCCTCTAACCCTGATCCTTGTTCTCTTATTCTCCTCACGTTCCGTGCTAATCCTTCTTTCCAATGGAGAATCAAGCTTCCTTTCTCTGTCTCTTTCCTGTGCCAGCAGACCCAGATCACTGTGGCCTGCTGCAGCACTTCCTTCTTCCATCCCTCTCCCGGGGATCTTCTCTGTCTCACACTCCGTCCATCTACATCCTCATTCTCTGATTGAGTGACTGGACTGACTCACTGAACTCAACTCTTCACGCTCTTTTAGGTGAACTAAACTCCACCCACCTCCCAGCACGTTTCATGTTCCAAGCGGGGAGCCACCAAGGGGTGCTATGCTACACTCCAAGCAGGGAGCCGCCGAAGGTGCTTTGCTACACTACTTTGTGGTGTGGGGTGCAGGTGTTGGAGCGTGGTCAGGAGTCTCCACCTTACGTGGATGGTGGGGTACCACACCTCAGGAGGAGGTGCAGTACCTCTGTGGTGACTAAACCCTCAGGGGCGCCACATACCCCCCCGTTAAACACAGCACGTCCGAGGGCTGCAAGGAAAACAAAGTTGACAATACAGGAACATACAATATTTTGTAATGCAAAATAAACAGTTCTTATCTAATCTTCTCAATATGAGAGGCACAGTTTCTTGAACGTTGCAAACAGTTTTTAACTATCTAAATTCAAAGGTATGCTACCTAATTTAAAGTGCTATGAAAGCAAACTCACTACAAATTCAAGTAACACATTTTCTAGCAACACATTTCCTTTCTGTCATTTTTCACATTTTCTACTTTTCTTCTTCTTACCCTTAAGTGACAACTGCTGGTGTCTGGTTCAGCATCTGCACATCTTTATCCAATCTTTATTCGAACATTGTAACACATTATTTCTTTCTCAATGAAACTCTATAAAATCTGTCCTATCCCTATCTAGGTTCTAGTCAAAAATATTAATCATTATTAGTAAGTGCAATGGTAGACACTGGTCCGGCCAACATGTCTGAAAATGTCCTTATACCGAGGTAGTCTTTATTTCAAGGAAAGGTTCTTATGTAAAACCAAGAGAAAGCACCTAAAGAGGTGCAAACTATTTACAATTACAGTTCTGGATCACTCAGCATCCATGATCTCCATAGTTCAAGTGTAAAGGCTGCCAATCAAACTGGGCAACAACTGGGAAGAAAACAAGAAAACAAAAACATGATAACCGAAAAGAAGGCACAACAGTGCAAATACCCTCCTTGGTAACGAGAGTTAGTTTAAGTCGACATTATGGCTAGTTGTCCCCTCCTGGGCTTCTGGAAGCTGATTGCTTGGGCTGCTTCCAGGGGAGATGCTGTGGGTGTCCACCTCCTGGTGGGTTGATGAACTGCTGGTTCTCATCTGGCATGGCTGCTGCCTGAGGTACAGCTGGTGTTGCGATATCAACGGTTGCCGGCGATGTCTCTGCTACCAGTGATTCAGTGGGAATGGCAGCTGGTACCAATGGATGCGGTTCCACATTTGCGGGTGATACTGCTGCTCTGGCCCTTGGTCTCACATCTGATGATGCCGCGGCCTGTTGGCATTGGTAAGAGGCTACACGGGGGTTTGGCAGCTGCGGCCAAGGGAACCCATGATGCATTTCAAGATCCCAAAGCTGCCGAGGCCTTTCCAAGTCCTGAAGGTGTCGGATAGTACGCGCCTGCTCCAACCGTACCTTTCTCAATAGGGCTTTCTTCCACTTCCCCATCTCTGTCAGCCTGGTGCTCCCGGATGACTCATCCAACACCCCCATTTCGAGCTCCAGCAGGCCGGCCCCCGACAAGGAGAATTCAGGGGGTAGTCCGTTGGGAGGGCCAGCATCCATACCTGGTGCCTCCCGGCGGTGCGGCCTCAGGTCCGGTGCGGGCCCTGGTGGCAGCGGTGGTAGTGGTGGCTGTCCGGGTAGATATCGGAAACGGTGGTGGCGCAACTGGCGGTTCCCGGTCTGCGCTGGTCTCCGATGGGACCTGCGCGGCTGCGCTAGGTCCAGACGGGAGCTTCTCTTCCTCCGCTTCAGCTCCCAAAGCTTCACACAGCAGCGGTGGCAACGGAGAGATGACACTAGATGCTGCCGGTGACATTGCAGCAGTGTCAGATGCTACAGGGTCTTCCTTGTGGAGATCCGGTGTAGCGGTGGCAGGTACCGGTGACACGGGTACCTCGGGTGTAGGCCCCTCCTGGGTGCGCTGCAGATTCAAGGTCCACAAGGCTTCCTGCCTCAGTTGTAAACGGTGCGTCAGCTGGCCAATCTCGTCCTCCAGCTGCTGGCGGTTCATCCTGGAAGCCGGGTCGGAGCCTTCAGCCATGGCGCCGGGGAGATTCAGCTCAGCCTCCTCGCGCTCCGCAGGCCTCCTCCCTTCTTCTTCCAATATGGCGTTCTCCTTCCCGCCTCGGCTCTTTTCCCGCCACTGGCTTCCGCTCCTCCTTCTGGGGGTGGCGTCTTCTTCCAACTCCTCCATACCAAGCCAGTATACGAACCCCTCGGGGGGTGGACCATGTTGCTGTCGCATAGAAGTTCAGACAGGGGAGGCCCGTGACAGTCCGCGCTCTTTTCCTAGGACCACCCATAGTGTCATGCCCTTCTTCACCACGCTGGTGGCTATTTTTAGCATTCATTTTATAGTCTATTAAATTAGGTCTTCTGCACATTTCCAAAAGTTTTAAGTTCAACAAATCTCAGGCACACAGAACCCGATGACATCGGATCTCATCATCCTGTTCGTGACGTCAAGTTGGAGCGCCCTCACTCACCAGGGCTGTGGGGTACTCGGTACCAGGCCGGTCTCTCAGAGGGGATTGTCACAGCAGCGGTGACCCGGTCCATGGCCCTGGGGCTCCATTTCAAAGGGGGTTGTTTCAGTGTGCTTATGGCGGTGAAAGTTTATAAGTGATTCGTGACGCCACTTGTGGTGTTCGGCAATAGAGATGTTAGCCGACGCTGCAGACAGATCCTCTGGGACAGATGGTGTGGTGCAGCAGGTATGTTATAGCCCTCCACAGGCAGGGCTGTAGTCCCAGGGCAGTGTAGGTGAAGTGACATATAGTTGGTGTAGTGTCAGGCAAAGGAGGAATGTAGTAGTGCTGGGCAGGTTGGCGCAGGAGTAAGCGGAGGACGCCAGGGCATGTAGTTCCAAAGCTTTACTCACAGTCTGTTGCAGGTACAGGTGCCCGCATCCGTGCCGTGTCCTTCAGGTCAGGAGCTCAGCCAACTTCCAGACAAGATGAAGTACTCCTTTCCAACACTCCGCCAACATATGTGCCTTTTCTGAACGTCTCCTCTTATAGCGCCTTTGAGTGAAGTACTCTCAGTACTGAGTTACACTGGAGTGCCTCCTGTCAGATGTTCCTATGAACTCTACTTGTACGGCAAACAGCTGTAGTCTGCTTCGGGGACTCCTTGCTACTAAGTCCCGGCTCACTAATATGTTGCTGTTGTGCCCCCAAGTCTTGTGTGGGAATAAAGTGGTCACTACTAGAGTTGAGCGAAACGGGTCGAAAAATTTCAAAAGTCGCCGACTTTTGGCAAAGTCGGGTTTCATGAAACGAAACCCGACCCTAGGATGAGGTCGGCCACGAGGTCGGCGACTTACGCGCCAAAGTCGCGTTTCAAAAGTTTGTTTTGCGCTCTTTTTCAGCCAATCAGGATCCACGGACACGGTGGGCAACGTGATGACATAGACAGGGGTCACCACCATCTTTCAGAAGGGCATGCAAGTGATTGGCTTGCTTTGGTGGGCGTCACAGGGGTTATAAAAGGGCGTGCACGCCGACCGCCATCTTACTTCTGCCGATCTTAGCATAAGGAGAGGTTGCTGATTCTGTAGGGAGAGCGTTAGGCAGGGAAGAAGAAAAAAAACCTGCTTCTGCTGCTAGCGATTTTGCCTGTACAACACACCAGTCACTGTGTGTGCAGTGCAAGGGGAGGCTATATTGTGGTGGATCAGCGGTGTTGGTTGTTAGGCTGCCTTCTAAGGCTTCCTGACAACTGCATTGCTGTTTACCCACTGCTCTGCAAACTGCTTTTTTAAAAGCAATCCCAATTTTTTTTTTTGTCCTGCTGAGGTACTGAGCGTGCATTTTTTCACACCATACAGCGTCAGTGGGCCTCACACAATCCAAAAGTGTCCAGTGTCCACTAGTGTCTGCAGAAATTCAAAATCTCCCTTATCCTGTAGTCACTTTTTTCACACCTGTGCCATCGAGCCTGTGACAGCGCTCTGATATTCAGTGGGCCTCACACAATCCAAACGTGTCCAGTGTCCACTAGTGTCTGCAGAAATTCAAAATCTCCCTTATCCTGTAGTCACTTTTTTCACACCTGTGCCATCGAGCCTGTGACATAGCGCTCTGATATTCAGTGGGCCTCACACAATCCAAAAGTGTCCAGTGTCCACAAGTGTCTGCAGAAATTCAAAATCTCCCTTATCCTGTAGTCACTTTTTTCACACCTGTGCCATCGAGCCTGTGACATAGCGCTCTGATATTCAGTGGGCCTCACACAATCCAAAAGTGTCCAGTGTCCACTAGTGTCTGCAGAAATTCAAAATCTCCCTTATCCTGTAGTCACTTTTTTCACATCTGTGCCATCGAGCCTGTGACATAACGCTCTGATATTCAGTGGGACTCACACAATCCAAAAGTGTCCAGTGTCCACAAGTGTCTGCAGAAATTCAAAATCTCCCTTATCCTGTAGTCCCTTTTTTCACACCTGTGCCATCGAGCCTGTGACATAGCGCTCTGATATTCAGTGGGCCTCACACAATCCAAAAGTGTCCAGTGTCCACTAGTGTCTGCAGAAATTCAAAATCTCCCTTATCCTGTAGTCACTTTTTTCACACCTGTGCCATCGAGCCTGTGACATAGCGCTCTGATATTCAGTGGGCCTCACACAATCTAAAAGTGTCCAGTGTCCACTAGTGTCTGCAGAAATTCAAAATCTCCCCTGTCCTATAGACACCTTGTACCTTGTTTTACATTACTATATAGTTTGTTGGATTTTGTCTACATTTCTACAAAAAATGAGGAAGGCTGGTGGAAGAGGCCGTGGAATTGGGCGGGGGTTGGCAGCTGGTAATGATGGTGTTGGTGGTGGATCTGATGGTAGTGGCAAGAGCAAAATAGGACCGAATGCAGGAGGTGTTGAGCCTGCGTCATCATCTGGCTCCATAAGGCTTCGAAGGCTTAGTTTTCTAGGAGTTGGCAAACCGCTTTTAAAGCCAGAGCATCAGGAAAAAGTTTTGTCTTACATTGCTGACTCAGCCTCCAGCTCTATCGCCTCCTCTTCTGAAGTTGTAAAAAGTAAAAGCACTGAGTCGTCATTGGAGGCTCATGTTCATGAACCACACCTTTCCTTGTGTCCTTCACCCCAACCAAGATTGAAGGATGACGCAGGCCATACTACTGATTACTCCATGGAGCTGTTTTCACATACCATGCCTGGATTATCAAGTGAAATGGTGAATTACCCAGGCCAAGATGAATCTGACATGGAGTGCACTGATGCACAGCCACTGATAGATGATTTTGCTGGTACATTCACTCAGAGCACTACATTGTCCTCGCAGTGTACAGAGCCAGATTCTGACCCTGATGAGACTCAGATGCCCCTTCCCGCACACTATACCAACATACACGGTGACACAGAGGAAGGTTCACATGACATTGAAGAGGAGGTGATGGATGACCCAGTTGTTGACCCAGATTGGCATCCATTGGGGGAAGAGGGTGCTGCTTCCAATAGCTCAGATGAGGAGGAGCATCCACAGCAGACATCGACATCGCAACAGCTGTTATCTGGCAGGCCCGGAGCACTCCAAAGACAGGTTCCAAAAATCAAAAGAGTTGCTGGACAGCTTGTCCAGACGGTCAAAAGATCACAGCGTGCTAGGCCGCAAAATGTCTGCCAAAGTAGGAAGAGTGCAGTGTGGCACTTTTTTGAACAAAATCCTCATGATCAGGCCAAGGTTATCTGTAAGAAGTGCGCAAAGACCTTTAGCCGAGGGAAAAATCTGAAAAATTTGAATACCAGTTGCATGCTTAGACATTTAACCAGCATGCACTTGCAAGCGTGGACACAACACCAAACCTCAAGTGCCACATGTGCAACTGATCACAAAGAAGGTAGTCAACAACGCTACATTGTTTCCCGCACTGTAAGCCCACCGGTTAGCACAGCAGCAAATGTTGAGGTGTCGTTGCAAGGCCACAGCAGTCAGGGAATCCCACTGTTATATCAACGAAATACTGAATCTAGGCCATCAGAAAGAACATCAACTCCATCACCATCATCAACCCTCTCTCAGTCCGCCCTGTCCACCGCTACTTCCACCATATGCAGCTCTCAAGTCCAGCTCACCCACCCAGACACTATGAGTAGGTCAAGAAAGTACTCACTCTCTCATCCGCGTACACTGGGTTTGAACGCCCACATTGCCAAACTAATCTCGTTTGAGATGATGCCCTATCGGTTGGTGGAAAGCGCAGCTTTCCGCGAACTCATGGCCTATGCGGTACCACGCTATGACCTACCCAGTCGCCACTTCTTCTCTCGCAAAGCCATCCCAGCCCTCCACCATCATGTAAAAGACCGCATTGACCATGCACTCAAGCAGTCAGTGAGTGGAAAGGTGCACCTCACAACTGATGCATGGTCCAGTCGGCATGGCCAGGGCCGTTACGTGTCCATCACTGCGCACTGGGTTAATGTGGTGGATGCAGGGTCCACAGGGGACAGCGGTGGTGGGACAGTGCTGCCTAGCCCACGGTATAGGAAACAGTTGGCTGTAGGCGTTCGACCCTCCTCCTCCTCCAGAAGCGAAAGCTCGTCCACAGAGCGCAGTCGTACGAGCACTCCATCTGCAGCTGCCACTGTTGCACACGAGGTGTCCCCCTATCGAGCAGCTAGTGGAAAGCGTCAGCAGGCTGTGTTGCAGATGATGTGTTTGGGCAACAGACACACCGCCGAGGTGCTGGCCGAGTACTTGAAGCGACAAACTGAGTCATGGCTGGGCAGTGTACATCTTGAGGCAGGTAAGGTAGTTAGTGATAACGGCCGTAATTTTGTGGCAGCCATAGCCCTTTCAAAACTCAGCCACATACCTTGCTTGGCTCACACCTTGAACCTGGTGGTGCAGTGCTTCCTCAAAAATTATCCGGAGTTAACAGCCCTGCTCCAGAAGGTGCGAAGACTGTGCGCGCACATCCGCCGGTCGCCTGTACACTCCGTTCGTATGCAGAAGCTGCAGCGATTGCTCCACCTTCCCAACCACCGCCTCATTATCGACATTGCAACAAGGTGGAACTCCACCCTGCACATGGTGGAGCGGCTGTGCGAGCAGAGGCAGGCCATAATGCATTTGTGGGAGGATACACGACCAGGCACTTTGAGAGCAGACATGGAGTTGACAGGTGTGCAGTGGTCGAAGCTGAAAGACCTCTGTAAAGTCCTTCAGTGTTTTGAGGAATGCACATGGCTGGTAAGCGCAGACGACGCCATCCTAAGCATGAGCATCCCACTTATGCGTCTGCTCATGCAAACTTTGACGCACCTTAAGGAGCAGGCGTCTGCAGCCAATGTTGATGAGGAGGAAGAGGAAGAGGGAATCCTTGATGACATTCAGCCATTGTCTGCTCAGGGACCTCTCCTGGACGAGGTGGAGGAAGAAGAGGAGGAGGAGGAGGATGATGATGGGGATGATTACTTAGGGGAGGAGGATGCATCTCGTGGGGCAAGTGAAAATGTTGGCGTGGCAAGGTCTGGTACAGGGTTTGTGCGTGACTGGAGGGATGTGGATTTGCCAGAAAGTGCTCCTCCACCCAGCACTCGCAGTGCATCATTGACACCGGGAACATTGGCCCACATGTCAGATTATGCCTTGCAGATCCTAAAAAGGGACCCCCGCATTGCCGAAATGATGAACGATGACGACTACTGGTTGGCCAGCATCCTGGATCCACGCTATAAAGGCAAATTACAAAACATAATAATAATAAATAAACCTGATAGAAACTTGCGCTAATTAAATGTGTCTTGGTTAAATAAAGATATCTTATGAAGAAATCTATTACCTTTACTGAAGCTAAAAACTGGCGAGGCAGGGAAAAAGGTCTTCAGAATGCAGGGTGGATTTCCAGGTCCTTTCCCAATAATACTCCCCGACACAGGTATATAAAAACTTACTGGAGCTAAAGGGTGCTACCTCCTAGCATGCCGCCGTCCCGGCCAGTGACTGGCGCGCAGCTGGAGGTGTATATCGGCAGGCTGTAAGAGTACCAGCCGCCGCTTGCAAAAGCAGGCCTGCAAGGTCCAAAAAAGCTGAAGGACCTTGCGTGACGTCACAGTCACGTGATAGATCACGTGACAGGCAAGAAAGCCCTATGGGGCGCTGATGGGGCCAGAAAGCAATGGCAAACCTACGCGTTGCGGAATTCACTGATTCTTTCTTCAGGGATGAAGAAACATCATGCCACAGGAGAACCTTGACCTAATATTGGCTAATAAACAAGCAACTCTGGTAAATCGGTTGCTTGAGGCATTCCCAGCACACAGCAGCGGTGATGGTTCTCACACGAGCCGTACGGGCCGGGGGCAGCTTGGCAGAGGTGTTCATGGTGCACACAGCAGAAGTGGCGTTGGAGACAGGGGTTTCATGACAATGTTTTGGACTGATTTTTCAAGTACCGCTCACACAACTGGTAATACTGCATCGATGGAAAGTGACAGGAGACAGCAGTTGTCAACTATGGTTACAAACTACTTTTCCTCCCATATCGATGTTCTTCCACACAGGTCATTCCCCTTTGACTATTGGGCCGCTAAACTGGACACCTGGCCTGAATTGGCACAATATGCCTTACAGGAGCTCGCTTGCCCAGCTGCAAGTGTGCTATCGGAAAGAGTCTTCAGTGCAGCTGGATCAATCCTGACAGAAAAAAGGACCCGTCTGTCAACCCAAAATGTGGATGATCTAACCTTCATTAAAATGAACCATGCATGGGTTTCCAAGGATTTTGTCCCACCTTCCCCTGATGACACATAGGGTGACAGAAAAATGGCTTGCTTTGGTCCACCTCTTCCTGGGACTTGACCTATTTCGCCTTTTGCATCAGCTGAATGTCCAACATCAACATATGCCACTTTCTAAAACTCCCTAACTGTGCTGCCTCCCCCCCCCATGGCCAGGGTCACCACCTAGCGCACGACACCGTGCGAGTGCCGTTGCCCTGGACAGGTGGGTAGGCCGACTCTTGGGCGCGGGCACTGGCACAGGGTACCTCATAGTGCAATCAAGTGTCTCTGACGGTGGTGGTGCACACCCGCCGTCAGACACACCGCCGTACTATGAGGGGCCCAGTGCCAGTACCGACGCCCACGAGTGGGCCCCCCTTGCTTGGGCAGGGCCCCAGCATTTGCAATCTTTACCTCTCCCTGCTCCTCCGCTGTGTAGTCTGGGCCGTCAAATCCATACTGTGCCTGACACCGTCTGAGCCTGCCTCCTGATGTATAGACATATATTTTGAATGTGTACGCTATCCATACATGTTATCCGGGGATACGGTACCCTTTCTCACCTTTGTGCAATCACGTGCAATCCATACTGGGCATAACACCGTCTGAGCCTGCCTCCTGATGTATAGACATATATTTTGAATGTGTACGCTATCCATACATGTTATCCGGGGATACGGTACCCTTTCTCACCTTTGTGCAATCACGTGCAAGCCATACTGGGCCTAACACCGTCTGAGCCTGCCTCCTGATGTATAGACATATATTTTGAATGTGTACGCTATCCATACATGTTATCCGGGGATACGGTACCCTTTCTCACCTTTGTGCAATCACGTGCAAGCCATACTGGGCCTAACACCATCTGAGCCTGCCTCCTGATGTATAGACATATATTTTGAATGTGTACGCTATCCATACATGTTATCCGGGGATACGGTACCCTTTCTCACCTTTGTGCAATCACGTGCAATCCATACTGGGCCTAACACCGTCTGAGCCTGCCTCCTGATGTATAGACATATATTTTGAATGTGTACGCTATCCATACATGTTATCCGGGGATACGGTACCCTTTCTCACCTTTGTGCAATCACGTGTAATCCATACTGGGCGTGAGAACGGCTGGCGAGCTGTTAAGCAAGCTACAGCACCTGTGGTTTGCACACGTAAGTTTTTCATTTTTTCAGGAATGACGGTTAGGCCTAATTCCGGAACTGCGGTTGACCTGCACTTACTGGGAAATCATTGTTCGCGGGTAATAATTGTAATCAGTGATCCCCATCACTAACGTTGTTCAGCGGGTTATCTGCACCTGTAAGCGACAAACGCTGGCCTTTTCAGTGTAGCACACATGCAGCCACGGACATGTAAGGGCATGACACACCAGTTATTGGCCAATCTCATGTGCCAGAGCCTCACGTGTCCCTCTAGTAAGCCGGACTCGGACCGCGGGGCATGACGGAGTCTCGTTCTTTAACGGAATTAAGCTTGCAATGTGTGCATCTGTTCTGTAGCTGGCATGGTTGAGGTTTCCCAGGTGGAGTCGAATTTAACCGTAGGCTCCACTCCTGGTGGTGCCCTTCTGGACATTCCTTTAAGGTTCAGCTTTGCAACCATACTGCCCACGTAAAACAAACACTTTGCCTTCATGAACGCTGTTTGGAGGGTCATGACTCGTGGGAATAACGCCGCCCAATCAGTTAACCTGCTAGAGAGATCCTTCGTTGCTCCCAAGCATGACATCACACTCCCTAGGAGGAAGGTAATGCCACTGTGGCGACCGTACTCCTGGGGGCGACACAAGTGCACTGATGCCCAGCCACTGCTCGATGAATCTGCTGGTACATTGACCCAGACCACTACATTTCCCTCGCACGCTACACGGCCTGAATCTGACCCTGATGAAACTCAGGTTACCCTTCCCATATACAGTTCCATCTTACACGGTGACAAAGAGGAAGCTGCAGATGAAAGTGCAGGTTCGGCCCACCCGCCATCAGACACACCACCGTACTATCAGGGGCCCTGTGCCAGTGCCGTCGCCAACGAGTGGGCCCCCCCTGCTTGCTCAGGATCACAGCACTTGCAAGGTTGAAATACTGTGCAGTGAGATGGAAGATGGGGACGACGAGGAGTCCAGACTAGTACAGGGATTCCCTAGCGAGGAGACTTATTTGATTGTTTTCAATGTTGGGACAGCAATTTTTGGGGAGCACTATACTCTGGAGAATGATAGATGGGGCCCACCATACACTGGAACATTCCAAAGGTGGACATCAGACACTGGAGCAGCATTTACAGGGCCCATTATACACTAGAGCATTAGAAATGGGGCCCATTATATTTGGAGCATTATTTGGGCCCATAAGACAGTGGAGCTTCATCCATGGGGACCAACATATACTGTAGCATTATGTGGAGCTCATCATATACTGTTTCAAACATTATATGGGACCAATGATTCTGTATGGAGAAATAGATGGGCCTCGTCATGAGATGTAAAAAGTGAAGTATTTTTCATTGTACTATACCGCTATTTCTCTGCCGTATCGGAGCATGATGAGTTGTGGTATGTGTTAAAGGGGCGCTCTTTCGCCCAGGGCACATGAAAACCTGGAGCCAGCCCTACCTCCCCACAACTTTAGCCAAATAACCCCCATTTTTCAGTGCGTAACTTGTATTATGAAGTTAATTAAGGTTGACAAGCTTAAGTAAGAAGAATTGATGCTTTTGGCATTCAAATGGGCACTGTAGGTGTGTTTCCTGTCCTCCTCTCACTGCCGACTTTTATTCCCCATTGACTTACATTGGGTTTCGTGTTTCGGGACGACCCCGACTTTTCGCTATAATCGGCCGATCTTGCTCGACCCGACTTTTGGAAAAGTCGGGTTTCACGAAACGAAACTCGACCCTAAAAAACCAAAAGTCGCTCATCTCTAGTCACTACTTCTATTCCTCCGGTGTCTGCTGCAGGACCATTAGTATTCGCACAACCTCCGGGACCGGACCCCGGCCTTGCGCTTCGAACTTGAAAAGGGTTCTCCTCTAACCCTGATCTTTGTTCTCTTATTCTCCTCACGTTCCGTGCTAATCCTTCTTTCCAATGGAGAATCAAGCTTCCTTTCTCTGTCTCTTTCCTGTGCCAGCAGACCCAGATCACTGTGGCCTGCTGCAGCACTTCCTTCTTCCATCCCTGTCCCGGGGATCTTCTCTGTCTCACACTCCGTCCGTCTACATCCTCACTCTCTGACTGAGTTACTGGACTGACTCACTGAACTCAACTCTTCATGCTCTTTTAGGTGAACTAAACTCCACCCACCTCCCAGCACGTTTCGTGTTCCAAGCAGGGAGCCACCAAGGGGTGCTATGCTACACTTCAAGCAGGGAGCCTCCGAAGGTGCTTTGCTACACAACTTTGTGGTGTGGTGTGGGGTGCAGGTGTTGGAGCGTGGTCAGGAGTCTCCACCTTACGTGGATGGTGGGGTACCACACCTCAGGAGGAGGTGCAGTACCTCTGTGGTGACTGAACCCTCAGGGGTGCCACACAAGCACAAATGATGTGCTGAGTGGAGTGGCGCCAAAACTCCCAATAGGGCTATGGCACACAGCACATCACCTTTTGTTAAGAGTCAGATTTCTGTCTCTCCTTTGCTGAAATCTAGATCCTCACATTCTGCAGCCTCCTGCTCTTCCTCTGCTGTAGAGCAGACTGCAGAGGAGATTGCCTTGCGGCAACTCTCTCCAGAGGCTAAGTTCTCTACCCCTGCATCTGAGCATGCTCATTTGACGGACTCCCATTGGAGTTCGGGAGTCAGGTGTTCAGGTCCTGTGTCGGATCCCATTGGTTCCTCTTGGAGACCTGGAGATTTCCAGAAGGTCCCGTTCGCTATAAAAAGCGCGCATGGCTGTTCTGCCATGCGCTAGTATAGTCATACTTGCTGCTGTGTGTATGTGGATGGATGCATGGACTGGTGAAAGACTCATTTGAAACCCCCTTCCTTTGATATTACGGCTGTGTGAGGGAATGAGTTATAGCCAGTAGTCAGCGCTAGCGCGCCATTGCTCCACTATTGCACCTGCTAGTGTCTAACATCGC
Source organism: Dendrobates tinctorius (assembly GCF_039654945.1). NCBI lineage: Eukaryota > Metazoa > Chordata > Amphibia > Anura > Dendrobatidae > Dendrobates > Dendrobates tinctorius. The sequence continues at coordinate 38,744,941 of NW_027361714.1, forward strand.
ACTTGCGTTACTGCGGTGTTACCTTGCGACAAGTCTCACGCCGCGCTGCTGTAGCAGCTATTATTTGCGCCTTCCACGAGAGTACGGTAGGTCCTGCGGAGTGAATGCCGTTTTTAACTACTCCGGTGACCATAAGCCGCTCGTGCACCGCTGAGTTCCTGTGTTCTGAACAGGCTCAGCGCTGTTATATTTGCTTTATTGTCTCTGTGCATTTAACAGAGATTCCTTTGTGCACCTGGGTGCTATCGAAAACCTGTGCACATTACCGCCAGAGTGCTCAGCGTCACTTAGCTGCGGTTTCTCCACCTACCGCACGGTGGACCGCGGGTGGCGAAGGCACTTCATTTATATTTTTTATTTAGTGCCTTCCGCCACTCCTGACGTTATACTAGCGCCATGGTCTGGCTAGTGATGGCAGATCAGCAGCAACTCATGCAGTGCATACGGCAGGTTGAGAACCGCTTAGTTACTCTTGAGAAGGCTCTCGCCGCTGCACATGCTACTGATGCTGCTGTACAGGCTCTAACTGATGCAGTAGGCCGTATGTCCATGTCCTCCACTGCGCCGACAGTTACCCGCCTCCTGTTACCGGATAAATTTTCCGGGGATGGCGCCTCCTGTAGGGGCTTCATTAGCCAGTGCTCAATCCACATGGAGCTACTGGCCACGCAATTCCCTACGGAACAGGCCAAGGTGGCATTTGTTTTTTCCCTACTGTCGGGCAAGGCCTTGGAATGGGCTACGCTTTTGTGGGAGCGTGGCGATCCTGATATTCGGACCACAGGTCACCTGTTAATGGCTATCAAGCAGGTTTTCCTCGACCCACGGGTCACACACGACACTTCGCTGCAGTTACTCGCTCTTACTCAGGGATCCCTCTCGGTTAGCCAGTATGCCGTCCGTTTTAGGACACTGGCGTCTGAGCTGGAATGGTCCGATAAGGCCCTTATCCCCGTTTTTTGGCGAGGGCTAGCAGAGCATGTTAAGGATGCTCTCTCTACTAGAGAGATCCCCACTACCTTGGAGGAGCTAATTTTTGTCTCCTCACACATTGACCTCCGTTTTTCGGAGCGCGGTATGGAGCGTGCTCACTCAAAGTGGAGAGCTAGTCCGGCTCTCAAATTTTTTGAGCCTCTGGAGCTGTCTGAGCCAGAGGTTCTACACCCAGAGCCCATGGAGGTGTCTTGTACCAGTTTTGATACAGCTCCGGCTCAAGTTTCCATTTGCGGTTGTCATCATGTGTGTGCTGCTTCTCAGGAAGCCAGCTCCCCGCAATGGTCGGACTCTGAGCTGGTCGACGAGACCTTTGTCCCTCCTCACCTTAGGGCTCAGGTTCTCGCCTGGGCACACGCGTCTAATGCGCATAACCATCAGGGCTATATGCAAACTGCGAAGCTGTTGGCCGGCGCCTATTGGTGGCCCCATAGGGTTCGGGACATCAAAAAGATTATTCAGGCCTGCGCCTCATGTGCTCAGGATAGCCTTCCTAGGCGGAGAGTGGTGACGGCCACCGACTCACGGCGGCGCTCTGTTGCATCGCCCACTCCCGCTATCTCCCAGGTGTCCCTTCTGAAACCTGGTGACCTTGTCTCCACTGATGCCTTCCATGTGTCCCGGTTCACTGTATCACCCACCAGGACAGCAAGCTCGCCTTTGGGCGAGTTTGAGCCGTGTGCCACTGTAGGGCACAGGCTGATGGTCCGGAAGGCTCAGGGAGGGGGGGGCCCTAGGAGGGGGGGTAATGTTAGGAGTCAGATTTCTGTCTCTCCTTTGCTGAAATCTAGATCCTCACATTCTGCAGCCTCCTGCTCTTCCTCTGCTGTAGAGGAGACTGCAAAGGAGATTGCCTTGCGGCAACTCTCTCCAGAGGCTAAGTCCTCTACCCCTGCATCTGAGCATGCTCATGGGATGGACTCCCACTGGAGTTCGGGAGTCAGGTGTTCAGGTCCTGTATCGGATCCCATTGGCTCCTCTTGGAGACCTGGAGATTTCCGGAGGGTCCCGTTCGCTATAAAAGCGCGCATGGCTGTTCTGCCATGCGCTAGTATAGTCATACTTGCTGCTGTGTGTATGTGGATGGATGCATGGACTGGTGAATGACTAATTTGAAACCCCCTTCCTTTGATATTACGTCTGTGTGAGGGAATGAGTTATAGCCAGTAGTCAGCGCTAGCGCGCCATTGCTCCACTATTGCACCTGCTAGCGTCTAACATCGCGCTTGCGTTACTGCGGTGTTACCTTGCGGCAAGTCTCACGCCGCGCTGCTGTAGCAGCTATTATTTGCGTCTGCAGTTGCAGCGCAGTTTTCCACGAGATTACGGTAGGTCCTGCGGAGTGAGTGCCGTTTTAACTACTCTGGTGGCCATAAGCCGCTCGTGCACCGCTGAGTTCCTGTGTTCTGAACAGGCTCAGTGCTGTTATATTTGCTTTATTGTCTCTGTGCATTTAACAGAGATTCCTTTGTGCACCTGGGTGCTATCTAAACCCTGTGCACATTACCGCCAGATTGCTCTGCGTCACTTAGCTGCAGTTTCTCCATCTACCGCACGGTGGACCCCGGGTGGCGAAGGCACTTCATTTATATTTTTTATTTAGTGCCTTCCGCCACTCCTAACACCTTTACTGGTATGTCTTCCAACATCATGTTATTTCATCTGAACATGTGTCTGTGATCCAAATGATTTCTTTCATAATCCAATTTATGAGTAAAAATTAATAAATAAACTGCAGGGGTTCTGGTCTTTCACGAAATGTCAGCAGAGCCCCCCAGCAACTAACACCCGCAGCGGCACGCCGCACATTCGAACAGCCCCTCATCCCAGCCTGTGGCCTGCAGCAATATTCCACTTTTGCTTCCTCCACCAGCGACCCTGGGACCCCGCTTCACCGCAGCCACCAGCACCCGGTAAGCAATAAGACACATGGATTATAAGAAGCACCACTGTTTTATTAAAAAAAAGGTTTATTTTCCTATTTTTATCTGGTTTCCTTCCACATTCCAAAGACATACTGATAGGGAATTTAGATTGTGAGTCCCAATGGGGACAGCAATGATATTGTCTGTAAAGCGCTGTAAAATTAATGGCACTATATAAATGAGTAAAATAAATAAATAATATCTTGCTCTTTAACATTTTATACTTATGGTCCCATATATATGCTTTCCACGGATATTGCCCATGAATATACTTAATTTTTTATAGATTACCTGCAGTATTTGTGTCTTTTGGACAACATGGTTTCTTAACCCTATGTATGCGGGGTTAATATTTTATAACATGCTATTATTTGGACATATAACCTATAACACTAGACTACTAAGTCTGCTTAGGAAAACAACAGCGAGAATCGAGTATATGTGCCATTAAAAAATACCTTATAGTAAATAGAATGAATTAAAATTCAATTTTCACTTAAATAATCTCAAAGGCTGCAATGCCAATTGTAATAAATGGGAGTACTACATAATATACAACATAGTTTTACCAAAGATCATTATAATGAATTATAATGTATGCTTGTTCCCCTCACCCCCTTTCGTGGTACGCATGGTCCATTCACCCCCCTTTCGTGGTATGCATGGTCTCCTCACCCCCCTTTCGTGGTATGCATGGTCCCCTCACCCCCCTTTCGTGGTATGCATGGTCCCCTCACCCCCCTTTCGTGGTATGCATGGTCCCCTCACCCACCTTTCGTGGTATGCATGGTTCCCTCACTCCCCTATCCTGATATGCATGGTACCCCTCACCCCACTTTCCTGATATGCATGGTCCCCTCACACCCCTTTCCTGGTATGCGTGGTCCCCTCACCCCCTATCCTGGTATGCATGGTCCCCTCACCCCCCTTTCCTGGTCTGCATGGTCCTCTCACCCCCTATCCTGGTAAGCATGGTCCCCTCACCCCCTATCCTGATATGCATGGTCCCCACACTTCCCTTTCCTGGTATGCATGGTCCCCTCACCCCCCTATCCTGGTATACATGGTCCCCTCACCCCCCTATCCTGGTATGCATGGTCCCCACACTTCCCTTTCCTGGTATGCATGGTCCCCTCACCCCCCTATCCTGGTATACATGGTCCCCTCACCCCCCTATCCTGGTATGCATGGTCCTCTCACCCCTCTATCCTGGTATGCATGGTCCCCTCACCCCCCTTTCCTGGTATGCATGGTCTCCTCACCCCCTATCCTGGTATGCATGGTCCTCTCACCCCCCAATCCTGATATGCAAGGTCCCCTCACCCCCCTTTCCTGGTATGCATGGTCTCCTCACCCCCTATCGTGGTATATATGGTCCCCTCACCCCCCTATCCTGGTGTAGATGGTCCTCTCACCCCCCAATCCTGGTATGCATGGTCCCCTCACCCCCCTTTCCTGATATGCGTGGTCCCCTCACCCCCTATCCTGGTATGTATGGTTCCCTCACCTCCCTTATCCTGATACGTATGGTCCCCCTCACCCCATTAAACTGCACACATACAAAAAAAACCCAAAACATTTATACTCACCCTTCTTTCCTGTGTTCCAGCGCTGTCACGTTCTGCTGGAGGCCGGGGGAGGAGTGTGGCGCCGGAGTACGCGCATGCCCATAGCGCTGTCCGGTGCCATATTGCTGAAGACACACTGCAAATGTGTCTTCAGTAAAATGGCACCGGATCACGCTATGTGCATGTGCGATTCCGGCTCCACTCCTGCCCCGATCTCCGGCCATAGAGAAGCGCCGCGGCAACGTTCCTCCCGGTCAGGTAAGTAGGTAAGTATGGTGCCCCAGATAGAGGTATGCAGTGTGTACGCATCCCGCCATTTCTGGCGCCATACACACTCCTCACCGCTGGCTGCCTCATTCTAAACAAACCAAAAAAAGGAGTCTATATCCAACAATAAAATTACTTTATTATTTTATTTATGCTCACAAAAACCATATATACTGTACATAGACAAAAGTTTACAACCATAAATAAGACAATGCGTCACAGAGAGACTAAGGTGCAACATAAGTGCATGGTTGCTAACAGCAAGCAAAATTACCATATACAGAGCAAGTGCTATTGTGTTCAAGAGGCCCCATTGGTACTAATTAGCATAGGTAGGATAATCCCCCAGTGAGGTGTGAATTTCTAAATAATCCCCTGCTAATAGTCAGTAGGTCATAACCCCCAGGTCATTGCTCACCCATTGCTGTCAGGAACACAACACACTGCACCTTAAGGTACTGTCACACTTAGCGATGCACCAGCGATCCCGACCAGCGATATGATGCGGTCAGGATCGTTGGTGCATCGCTAAGTGGTTGCTAGTGAGCTGTCACACAGGCAGATCTCACCAGCGACATTGCAGCGGTCGGGGGTCGTTACTTACCTGTCAGACGCGGCGATCCTGACGTCCTCCCGCCCACGTCCACGCATCGCTCGTCGGCGCCACAGGAAGCCCAGCAGGAAGCTGACAACGAGAAAAGGCCCAGTACGTTCTCGCGCAATCAGCGATAATCAGCGGGGGAGCAGTCGGATGTAAGTATCACACATAGCGATATGGCTAGCAATATCGCTATAACGTCACAAAAACCAGTGACGTTATAGTGGTATTGCTAGCGATATCGCTTAGTGTGACAGGCCCTTTAGTCTCTCTGTGACGCATTGTCTTATTTATGGCTGTAAACTTTTGTCTATGTACAGTATATACAGTTTTTGTGAGTACAAATAAAATAATGAAGTAATTTTATTGTTGGATATAGACTCCTTTTTTTGGTTTGTTTATATATGTAATGGAGTTTTCCATGGGATAATGCTGGTTTGTGGTTTGGATTATAAGGTATTCACCACTATTGGTTATGATCTCTGCTACTGGGATTTTGTATTATTTGGCTGCCTCATTCTGTCTGGAGCCAGACTGCACAGGCGTGTCGTGCTTGCGCAGTCTACAAAGGCTTCGGACAGAGTGACGCTTAAAGCGTTATATTATAGATTTTTATGAGTTGATATATGCAATTTTTGTATTGTCTCAGATGGTCAGATGAGACCAAAACAGAACTTTTTGGCATCAACTCCACTTACGGTGATTGGAGGAAGAAAAAGGGTGAGTACAACCCCAAGAAGACTGTCCAACCATGAAACGTGGTGGGGAAAACATCATGCTTTGGGGGTGATTTTCTGCAAAGGGGACAGGATGACTGCACTGCATTGAAGAGAGGATGGATGTAGTCATGAATCTCGAGATTTTGGCCAACAACCTTCTTCCCTCAATAAGATAATTGAACATGGGTTGTGGCAGGGTCTTTCAGCATGACAATGACCCGAAACACACAGCCAGTGCAACTATGGGGTGGCTCCATAAGAAGAATTTCATGGTCTTGGAGTGGCCTAGCAAGTCTTCAGACCTGAACCCAATTAAAAATCTTTGGAGGGAGCTGAAATATATGGAGTAGTATGCGAAAATCCCTCCTGCAGTGTGTGTAAACTTGGATAGGAACTACAGGAAACGTGTGACCCCTGAAATTGCAAACAAAGGTTTCTGTACCAAATATTAAGTTCTGTTTTTCTATTGTATCAAATACTTATTTCATTTATTTCATGCAATGAAATACAAATTATTTACCGTATGTAAAAACCATACAACGTGATTTTCTGGATTTTTTTTAGAATCTGTCTCACAGTTGAAGTGTATCCATGATAAAAGTTACAGACCTCTCTATTCTTTGTAGGTGGGAAAACTTGCAAAATTGGCAGTGTATGAAATAGCCGGTACTTATTTTCCCCACTGTGTATATGTATATATGTATTGTGACAAAGTCACTGGCAAATTACTGAATAGGAGGTATTCTTCACTAAGGGTGTTAGCTTCAGTGATAGCAACCTAGGAAAAGCCCCAGCGCACTAAGTACGGAAAGAGGTTAATCAGTCATGTTAAGTGCTAGGGTTGATTGAACAGCGGTGGTGGGAGGAGTCCAGGGGATAAATACCTAGCCCTCTAGAACATTGAGTGTAGGGTGGGCCTGGAGGTGTAAGCGCTGGAGCTATGGTCATGTTAAAGAAATCTAAACCTTTTGCTGTTGTTTCTGAAGTAAGCGGTTTCCCGTGCCAACAAGGACTGTGCCATACGTTATGTTTTTCCTTTCCTGTTAGGCCAGAAAGGCTGGGTTTGTTTTTTCCAGCATTGCACTGGTTTATGCAGTATTTTTATTAAACCAGTGGAAGATTTAAAGAGACAGTGTTCCTGTGTCTACCTCTATGTGTAGCCAAGTGAGCTAATCATCCCCAGTGTAATATATATATACACGTACGCAGTATATCACAAAAGGGGAAGAGTCTTGAGGAGATCATTTGCATATTCCCAGTGCCATCTGGGATAAGTGAAGAGTCTCCGCGAGCTCAACGATCACTGGGTTTTGGCCGTTGCAGCTGAAAAGAGGAAATTGGAAAACCAGGGGAAGAGTCTTGAGGCGATCATTTGCATATTCCCAGTGCCTTCTGGGATAAGTGAAGAGTCTCCGCGAGCTCAACGATCACTGGGTTTTGGCCGTTGCAGCTGAAAAGAGGAAATTGGAAAACCAGGGGAAGAGTCTTGAGGCGATCATTTGCATATTCCCAGTGCCTTCTGGGATAAGTGAAGAGTCTCCGCGAGCTCAACGATCACTGGGTTTTGGCCGTTGCAGCTGAAAAGAGGAAATTGGAAAACCAGGGGAAGAGTCTTGAGGTGATCATTTGCATATTCCCAGTGCCTTCTGGGATAAGTGAAGAGTCTCCGCGAGCTCAACGATCACTGGGTTTTGGCCGTTGCAGCTGAAAAGAGGAAATTGGAAAACCAGGGGAAGAGTCTTGAGGCGATCATTTGCATATTCCCAGTGCCTTCTGGGATAAGTGAAGAGTCTCCGCGAGCTCAACGATCACTGGGTTTTGGCCGTTGCAGCTGAAAAGAGGAAATTGGAAAACAAGGGGAAGAGTCTTGAGGCGATCATTTGCATATTCCCAGTGCCTTCTGGGATAAGTGAAGAGTCTCCGCGAGCTCAACGATCACTGGGTTTTGGCCGTTGCAGCTGAAAAGAGGAAATTGGAAAACAAGGGGAAGAGTCTTGAGGCGATCATTTGCATATTCCCAGTGCCTTCTGGGATAAGTGAAGAGTCTCCGCGAGCTCAACGATCACTGGGTTTTGGCCGTTGCAGCTGAAAAGAGGAAATTGGAAAACCAGGGGAAGAGTCTTGAGGCGATCATTTGCATATTCCCAGTGCCTTCTGGGATAAGTGAAGAGTCTCCGCGAGCTCAACGATCACTGGGTTTTGGCCGTTGCAGCTGAAAAGAGGAAATTGGAAAACCAGGGGAAGAGTCTTGAGGCGATCATTTGCATATTCCCAGTGCCTTCTGGGATAAGTGAAGAGTCTCCGCGAGCTCAACGATCACTGGGTTTTGGCCGTTGCAGCTGAAAAGAGGAAATTGGAAAACCAGGGGAAGAGTCTTGAGGCGATCATTTGCATATTCCCAGTGCCTTCTGGGATAAGTGAAGAGTCTCCGCGAGCTCAACGATCACTGGGTTTTGGCCGTTGCAGCTGAAAAGAGGAAATTGGAAAACCAGGGGAAGAGTCTTGAGGCGATCATTTGCATATTCCCAGTGCCTTCTGGGATAAGTGAAGAGTCTCCGCGAGCTCAACGATCACTGGGTTTTGGCCGTTGCAGCTGAAAAGAGGAAATTGGAAAACCAGGGGAAGAGTCTTGAGGCGATCATTTGCATATTCCCAGTGCCTTCTGGGATAAGTGAAGAGTCTCCGCGAGCTCAACGATCACTGGGTTTTGGCCGTTGCAGCTGAAAAGAGGAAATTGGAAAACCAGGGGAAGAGTCTTAAGGCGATCATTTGCATATTCCCAGTGCCTTCTGGGATAAGTGAAGAGTCTCCGCGAGCTCAACGATCACTGGGTTTTGGCCGTTGCAGCTGAAAAGAGGAAATTGGAAAACCAGGGGAAGAGTCTTGAGGAGATCATTTGCATATTCCCAGTGCCTTCTGGGATAAGTGAAGAGTCTCCGCGAGCTCAACGATCACTGGGTTTTGGCCGTTGCAGCTGAAAAGAGGAAATTGGAAAACCAGGGGAAGAGTCTTGAGGAGATCATTTGCATATTCCCAGTGCCTTCTGGGATAAGTGAAGAGTCTCCGCGAGCTCAACGATCACTATCGGCGCGCGAAATTTGGCTCATCTTTCATCGTTTTTAAGAAATCTCAAGATGGAAGAGGCCAGGAGCCATTTGGTGAGCTGCATTTCTTGCTACATGTTCACAGATTTACCAGTGGAAAAGCCAAACTTCACATGCCACAAATGCAAGCTTGTGTCCCTGTTGGAGGAAAAGTTGCAAAATCTCGAAGAGAGGTTAGCTACGTTGAAGATCATTAAGGAAGGTGAAGAGTTCTTGGACAGAGCACAATTATCTCTTCATGTTACAGAAAGAGAAGAAATTCGAAGTGCACCTGAAGAAACAGAGGAATGGAGACATGTGACCCAGAGAAGCAGGAGGATCAGGAGGCAGTCAGCACCCATACTGCTCAGGAACCAGTACCAGGCTCTCACGCAGGAAAACGATGAAGAAATACATCAGGATAAGACTTTGCCAACAAACAGCAACCTTGTACGCCCTCAGAGTCCTCCTGGATGGAGAAAGAAAAATGTTGTGAAGAAGAAACGGAGAGTGGTGGTCATGGGGGATTCCCTGCTGAGAGGAACAGAGGCCGCTATCTGCAGACCGGATATAACTACAAGAGAAATGTGCTGTCTTCCAGGTGCAAAAATTAAAGATGTGACTGACAGGATATCAGGACTCCTCAGACCTACAGATGACTACCCATTCCTGCTACTACATGTGGGGACAAATGACACCGCAAGAAACGACCTGGAAACCATCTGCAGAGACTTTGAAGACTTAGGCAAGAAAGTGAAAGAACTGGGAGCGCAGGTGGTCTTCTCTTCCATCCTCCCAGTGGATGGCCATGGAACAAGGAGGTGGAATAAGATTCTGCAGGTGAACAACTGGCTACGTCGATGGTGCCGTCAGCAACGATTTGGATTTCTGGATCACGGAGTGAACTACTTATACGATGGACTACTTGCTAGAGATGGGGTGCACCTTACGAAGACTGGAAAGCATGTATTTGGAAGTCGCCTTGCTACACTTGTAAGGAGAGCTTTAAACTAGAACAACATGGGAAGGGAAGCAAAAGACCAGAAAAAGCCATACACCTGACAAATGCTATTGAGAACTCTGCTATTAGAAGTGGAAAGGAAGAACAAAGACGAAAGAATCTAATTAATAAAAATATTGGCGAAAGAGAAACCAATCACAAACTAAAATGTTTCTATACTAATGCACAAAGCATGGGCAACAAACAAGGAGAATTGGAACTACTAACACAGGAACAGAAATATGATGTAATTGGAATCACTGAAACTTGGTGGGACAATACACATGATTGGAATACAAGACTAGAAGGATACAACTTATTTGCAAGAAACAGACTTGATAAACGAGGAGGGGGTGTCGCATTGTATGTTCGAAACGCGTATATCTGCACAGAGATTGAAGCTTCAGAGACTGGGAGTTCTGTGGAAACTGTTTGGGTAAGAATACAAGGACAGAACAATGGAAAGGACACCATTGTAGGCATTTACTACAGGCCGCCTGTGCAAGCCGAAGATATAGATGAACTCTTTATGCATCAGATGGCCAAGTTCTCCAAAAAATATGACATAGTTGTCATGGGAGATTTCAACTATCCAGACATTTGTTGGGAATCTCTCTCAGGCAAAACTAACAGGTCAAGGAAATTCTTATCCTCTCTTGCTGACAACTTTATCTTCCAAAAGGTAAGGGAGAAAACAAGGGGAACTGCTACCTTGGATCTAATCCTTATAAACAGGGAGGAAATGGTTGAGGAGGTAAAAGTGGCTGGGACCCTAGGAGGTAGCGACCATGCTATTTTAGAATTTTGGATTACTAGAGGTGGAAGACCTGTGAAGACTCAGACGTCAAGGTTAGATTTCAGAAAGGCAGATTTTAAGGGATTCAGAAAGAGAATTGGAGGGATCCAATGGCTGGATATCCTTAAAGACAAAAATGTCCAGGAAGGATGGGAAATCTTGAAAAATGAAATTCTCAAAGCACAGTTGTTAACAATTCCGAAAAGAGGGAAGAATAGGAAGCATTTAAGGAAACCAGGATGGATGAACACAGAACTTAAGCACATGCTAAAAAGGAAGAAAAAAATGTTTATAAAATGGAAAGAGGGAGGCATATCTAAAGAAGAATATAATGCTGTCTGCAGAACCTGCAGGGCACAAATCAGATTATCTAAAGCTGAAAATGAACTGAGGCTTGCAAGAGATGTCAAAAGCAATAATAAAGGATTTTGGGGATATGTCAAAAGTAAAAGAAAAGTCAAAGATGCTATAGGATTTTTACAGGATGAAAATGATGAAATGGTAAGACAGGATGTTGAGAAGGCTGAACTTTTAAATTCCTATTTTGCATCTGTTTTCTCTCAGAAAGGAAATGCAACATCAACTGTTATTCACTGTCCTATTAAGGGAATAGAAGAATCCAGGATATCTATAAACAGAAAGATAGTGAGGAAACACTTAGCTAACCTAAATGAATTCAAGCCTCCAGGTCCAGATGAATTACACCCCAGAGTACTGAAGGAGATAGCAGAAGAAATTTTTGAACCCCTCTCCATAATCTTTGAAAATTCTTGGAGAACAGGAGAAGTGCCAGAAGACTGGAGAAGAGCAAATGTTGTTCCTATCTTCAAAAAGGGGAAGAAGGTGGACCCAGGCAACTATAGGCCGGTGAGTCTGACTTCTATACCAGGAAAGATCTTTGAACAAATTATTAAACAACATGTATGTCAATACCTGGATAAGAATGAAGTGATTAAACAGAGTCAGCATGGGTTTCTAACTAATAAGTCATGTCAGACTAACTTAATTTCCTTCTATGACGGTATCACTGATTGGGTGGATCAAGGAAATGCTGTAGATATAGTATATCTTGACTTCAGCAAAGCATTTGACAAAGTCTCTCATACAATCCTTATTGAAAAAATGACTAAGTATGGAATGGACAAGGCAACTGTTAGGTGGATTCATAACTGGCTTAGTGATCGGACCCAAAGAGTGGTCGTAAATGGCTGCACATCCAGTTGGAAGAATGTCTCAAGTGGGGTACCACAGGGCTCTGTCCTGGGCCCTGTATTGTTCAACATCTTTATCAATGATTTAGATGAAGGAATTGAGGGTAAACTGATTAAATTTGCTGATGACACAAAGCTAGGAGGGATAGCTAATACTAGAGAAGAGAGAGAGAGGATTCAAAAAGATTTAAATAAACTGGAGAAGTGGGCAGCAACTAACAGAATGGTTTTTAACAGGGAGAAATGCAAAGTACTACATCTGGGCAATAAAAATGAAAAAAGCATATATAGAATGGGAGGAATAGGGCTAAGTGACAGCACATGTGAAAAAGACTTGGGTATACTAATAGATCACAGACTGAATATGAGTCAACAGTGTGATGCAGCAGCAAAAAAGGCAAATGCAATTCTAGGATGTATTAACAGAAGCATACAGTCTAGATCACGTGAAGTCATTATTTCCCTCTACTCCTCTTTGGTCAGACCTCATCTGGAATATTGTGTCCAGTTTTGGGCACCACATTTTAAAAAAGACATCAACAAACTGGAGCAAGTTCAGAAAAGAGCGACCAGAATGGTGACCGGTCTGCAAACCCTGTCTTATGAGGAAAGGTTGCAGGATTTGGGAATGTTTAGTTTGCAAAAGAGAAGACTGAGAGGAGACTTAATAGCTGTCTACAAATATCTAAAGGGCTGTCACATTGTAGAAGGATCAACTTTATTCTCATTTGCACAAGGAAAGACTAGAAGCAATGGGATGAAACTGAATGGGAAGAGACACAGATTAGATATTAGAAAAAACTTTTTGACAGTCAGAGTGATCAATGAGTGGAACAGGCTGCCACGAGAAGTGGTGAGTTCTCCTTCAATGGAAGTCTTCAAACAGAGGCTGGACAGACATCTGACTGGGATGATTTAGCGAATCCTGCTTTGAGCAGGGGGTTGGACCAGATGGCCCAGGAGGTCCCTTCCAACTCTACGATTCTATGATTCTAAGCGAGTACACCGCTCGTATTTTTGCAAACATTTTGCTATATCTTTCCATGGAACCGGGTAACATAAATTGATATACAGAAAAGGGTTTAACTAGACTTACAGGACAAACCCTATTAAAATATAACCTTTATTAGGTATTGTCTAAAATTGTTCAATCAGAACCAAATAACAAAGTAAATAAAGTGCAAAATGCAAAAAGTGAACCAGTGCACAGAATACAGCTGAATATCTAGAGTGATAGAAGGATGTGCTGTCCCTCTCATAGCCTAATGCACCCCTTTCTATCTGCATAGGTTGGCAGTTGGCACCCTATGGAGATACACGATAATAGTGCCCCTGCTTGTATGTCGTCTGTCCCTGGGCTGCCCTATTATACCCTGTGAAAAGACAGACAGAAATCAACATGCCCTAGTTCCCAGTATAAAATTTGTACTGCAGGACATAAAGGTGGAATGCTCCAGTTTGTGAGGATGGCAAAGCAGCATAGTGTCATATCATACATATACGTAGAAAAATGATCATAGGAAGTAATAATGCATTCTAACATTATCTCATATGCAAATACACTTTCATAAGAATGGACACTTATGCGTAGTCCTAAAGGTCTGCTCAAATACCACCACACACTTCTGTATATTCTAAACAATACCAAATTGTGCCACCCAGAGCATTCAGTGGTAAATACAAATAGATACCGTAAATTATCCCCAACGGGAAGAAGGGAGCATAAACTGAGGTAAGGCTACAAAATCTCATAGTATAGAATGGGGCCATCATATACTGGAGCATCATATGAGGCCAATCATACAGTATATGGAACATCATATCGGGCACTTTACATATGGAGCAATATATGAGACCATCATATACTGGAGCATCATATGGGGGCATCACATATTAGAGCATCATATGGGGCCCATCATATACTGGAGCCGTTGGCCGTTGCAGCTGAAAAGAGGAAATTGGAAAACCAGGGGAAGAGTCTTGAGGAGATCATTTGCATATTCCCAGTGCCTTCTGGGATAAGTGAAGAGTCTCCGCGAGCTCAACGATCACTGGGTTTTGGCCGTTGCAGCTGAAAAGAGGAAATTGGAAAACCAGGGGAAGAGTCTTGAGGAGATCATTTGCATATTCCCAGTGCCTTCTGGGATAAGTGAAGAGTCTCCGCGAGCTCAACGATCACTGGGTTTTGGCCGTTGCAGCTGAAAAGAGGAAATTGGAAAACCAGGGGAAGAGTCTTGAGGAGATCATTTGCATATTCCCAGTGCCTTCTGGGATAAGTGAAGAGTCTCCGCGAGCTCAACGATCACTATCGGCGCGCGAAATTTGGCTCATCTTTCATCGTTTTTAAGAAATCTCAAGATGGAAGAGGCCAGGAGCCATTTGGTGAGCTGCATTTCTTGCTACATGTTCACAGATTTACCAGTGGAAAAGCCAAACTTCACATGCCACAAATGCAAGCTTGTGTCCCTGTTGGAGGAAAAGTTGCAAAATCTCGAAGAGAGGTTAGCTACGTTGAAGATCATTAAGGAAGGTGAAGAGTTCTTGGACAGAGCACAATTATCTCTTCATGTTACAGAAAGAGAAGAAATTCGAAGTGCACCTGAAGAAACAGAGGAATGGAGACATGTGACCCAGAGAAGCAGGAGGATCAGGAGGCAGTCAGCACCCATACTGCTCAGGAACCAGTACCAGGCTCTCACGCAGGAAAACGATGAAGAAATACATCAGGATAAGACTTTGCCAACAAACAGCAACCTTGTACGCCCTCAGAGTCCTCCTGGATGGAGAAAGAAAAATGTTGTGAAGAAGAAACGGAGAGTGGTGGTCATGGGGGATTCCCTGCTGAGAGGAACAGAGGCCGCTATCTGCAGACCGGATATAACTACAAGAGAAATGTGCTGTCTTCCAGGTGCAAAAATTAAAGATGTGACTGACAGGATATCAGGACTCCTCAGACCTACAGATGACTACCCATTCCTGCTACTACATGTGGGGACAAATGACACCGCAAGAAACGACCTGGAAACCATCTGCAGAGACTTTGAAGACTTAGGCAAGAAAGTGAAAGAACTGGGAGCGCAGGTGGTCTTCTCTTCCATCCTCCCAGTGGATGGCCATGGAACAAGGAGGTGGAATAAGATTCTGCAGGTGAACAACTGGCTACGTCGATGGTGCCGTCAGCAACGATTTGGATTTCTGGATCACGGAGTGAACTACTTATACAATGGACTACTTGCTAGAGATGGGGTGCACCTTACGAAGACTGGAAAGCATGTATTTGGAAGTCGCCTTGCTACACTTGTAAGGAGAGCTTTAAACTAGAACAACATGGGAAGGGAAGCAAAAGACCAGAAAAAGCCATACACCGGACAAATGCTATTGAGAACTCTGCTATTAGAAGTGGAAAGGAAGAACAAAGACGAAAGAATCTAATTAATAAAAATATTGGAGAAAGAGAAACCAATCACAAACTAAAATGTTTCTATACTAATGCACAAAGCATGGGCAACAAACAAGGAGAATTGGAACTACTAACACAGGAACAGAAATATGATGTAATTGGAATCACTGAAACTTGGTGGGACAATACACATGATTGGAATACAAGACTAGAAGGATACAACTTATTTGCAAGAAACAGACTTGATAAACGAGGAGGGGGTGTCGCATTGTATGTTCGAAACGCGTATATCTGCACAGAGATTGAAGCTTCAGAGACTGGGAGTTCTGTGGAAACTGTTTGGGTAAGAATACAAGGACAGAACAATGGAAAGGACACCATTGTAGGCATTTACTACAGGCCGCCTGTGCAAGCCGAAGATATAGATGAACTCTTTATGCATCAGATGGCCAAGTTCTCCAAAAAATATGACATAGTTGTCATGGGAGATTTCAACTATCCAGACATTTGTTGGGAATCTCTCTCAGGCAAAACTAACAGGTCAAGGAAATTCTTATCCTCTCTTGCTGACAACTTTATCTTCCAAAAGGTAAGGGAGAAAACAAGGGGAACTGCTACCTTGGATCTAATCCTTATAAACAGGGAGGAAATGGTTGAGGAGGTAAAAGTGGCTGGGACCCTAGGAGGTAGCGACCATGCTATTTTAGAATTTTGGATTACTAGAGGTGGAAGACCTGTGAAGACTCAGACGTCAAGGTTAGATTTCAGAAAGGCAGATTTTAAGGGATTCAGAAAGAGAATTGGAGGGATCCAATGGCTGGATATCCTTAAAGACAAAAATGTCCAGGAAGGATGGGAAATCTTGAAAAATGAAATTCTCAAAGCACAGTTGTTAACAATTCCGAAAAGAGGGAAGAATAGGAAGCATTTAAGGAAACCAGGATGGATGAACACAGAACTTAAGCACATGCTAAAAAGGAAGAAAAAAATGTTTATAAAATGGAAAGAGGGAGGCATATCTAAAGAAGAATATAATGCTGTCTGCAGAACCTGCAGGGCACAAATCAGATTATCTAAAGCTGAAAATGAACTGAGGCTTGCAAGAGATGTCAAAAGCAATAATAAAGGATTTTGGGGATATGTCAAAAGTAAAAGAAAAGTCAAAGATGCTATAGGATTTTTACAGGATGAAAATGATGAAATGGTAAGACAGGATGTTGAGAAGGCTGAACTTTTAAATTCCTATTTTGCATCTGTTTTCTCTCAGAAAGGAAATGCAACATCAACTGTTATTCACTGTCCTATTAAGGGAATAGAAGAATCCAGGATATCTATAAACAGAAAGATAGTGAGGAAACACTTAGCTAACCTAAATGAATTCAAGCCTCCAGGTCCAGATGAATTACACCCCAGAGTACTGAAGGAGATAGCAGAAGAAATTTTTGAACCCCTCTCCATAATCTTTGAAAATTCTTGGAGAACAGGAGAAGTGCCAGAAGACTGGAGAAGAGCAAATGTTGTTCCTATCTTCAAAAAGGGGAAGAAGGTGGACCCAGGCAACTATAGGCCGGTGAGTCTGACTTCTATACCAGGAAAGATCTTTGAACAAATTATTAAACAACATGTATGTCAATACCTGGATAAGAATGAAGTGATTAAACAGAGTCAGCATGGGTTTCTAACTAATAAGTCATGTCAGACTAACTTAATTTCCTTCTATGACGGTATCACTGATTGGGTGGATCAAGGAAATGCTGTAGATATAGTATATCTTGACTTCAGCAAAGCATTTGACAAAGTCTCTCATACAATCCTTATTGAAAAAATGACTAAGTATGGAATGGACAAGGCAACTGTTAGGTGGATTCATAACTGGCTTAGTGATCGGACCCAAAGAGTGGTCGTAAATGGCTGCACATCCAGTTGGAAGAATGTCTCAAGTGGGGTACCACAGGGCTCTGTCCTGGGCCCTGTATTGTTCAACATCTTTATCAATGATTTAGATGAAGGAATTGAGGGTAAACTGATTAAATTTGCTGATGACACAAAGCTAGGAGGGATAGCTAATACTAGAGAAGAGAGAGAGAGGATTCAAAAAGATTTAAATAAACTGGAGAAGTGGGCAGCAACTAACAGAATGGTTTTTAACAGGGAGAAATGCAAAGTACTACATCTGGGCAATAAAAATGAAAAAAGCATATATAGAATGGGAGGAATAGGGCTAAGTGACAGCACATGTGAAAAAGACTTGAGTATACTAATAGATCACAGACTGAATATGAGTCAACAGTGTGATGCAGCAGCAAAAAAGGCAAATGCAATTCTAGGATGTATTAACAGAAGCATACAGTCTAGATCACGTGAAGTCATTATTTCCCTCTACTCCTCTTTGGTCAGACCTCATCTGGAATATTGTGTCCAGTTTTGGGCACCACATTTTAAAAAAGACATCAACAAACTGGAGCAAGTTCAGAAAAGAGCGACCAGAATGGTGACCGGTCTGCAAACCCTGTCTTATGAGGAAAGGTTGCAGGATTTGGGAATGTTTAGTTTGCAAAAGAGAAGACTGAGAGGAGACTTAATAGCTGTCTACAAATATCTAAAGGGCTGTCACATTGTAGAAGGATCAACTTTATTCTCATTTGCACAAGGAAAGACTAGAAGCAATGGGATGAAACTGAATGGGAAGAGACACAGATTAGATATTAGAAAAAACTTTTTGACAGTCAGAGTGATCAATGAGTGGAACAGGCTGCCACGAGAAGTGGTGAGTTCTCCTTCAATGGAAGTCTTCAAACAGAGGCTGGACAGACATCTGACTGGGATGATTTAGCGAATCCTGCTTTGAGCAGGGGGTTGGACCAGATGGCCCAGGAGGTCCCTTCCAACTCTACGATTCTATGATTCTAAGCGAGTACACCGCTCGTATTTTTGCAAACATTTTGCTATATCTTTCCATGGAACCGGGTAACATAAATTGATATACAGAAAAGGGTTTAACTAGACTTACAGGACAAACCCTATTAAAATATAACCTTTATTAGGTATTGTCTAAAATTGTTCAATCAGAACCAAATAACAAAGTAAATAAAGTGCAAAATGCAAAAAGTGAACCAGTGCACAGAATACAGCTGAATATCTAGAGTGATAGAAGGATGTGCTGTCCCTCTCATAGCCTAATGCACCCCTTTCTATCTGCATAGGTTGGCAGTTGGCACCCTATGGAGATACACGATAATAGTGCCCCTGCTTGTATGTCGTCTGTCCCTGGGCTGCCCTATTATACCCTGTGAAAAGACAGACAGAAATCAACATGCCCTAGTTCCCAGTATAAAATTTGTACTGCAGGACATAAAGGTGGAATGCTCCAGTTTGTGAGGATGGCAAAGCAGCATAGTGTCATATCATACATATACGTAGAAAAATGATCATAGGAAGTAATAATGCATTCTAACATTATCTCATATGCAAATACACTTTCATAAGAATGGACACTTATGCGTAGTCCTAAAGGTCTGCTCAAATACCACCACACACTTCTGTATATTCTAAACAATACCAAATTGTGCCACCCAGAGCATTCAGTGGTAAATACAAATAGATACCGTAAATTATCCCCAACGGGAAGAAGGGAGCATAAACTGAGGTAAGGCTACAAAATCTCATAGTATAGAATGGGGCCATCATATACTGGAGCATCATATGAGGCCAATCATACAGTATATGGAACATCATATCGGGCACTTTACATATGGAGCAATATATGAGACCATCATATACTGGAGCATCATATGGGGGCATCACATATTAGAGCATCATATGGGGCCCATCATATACTGGAGCATCATATGAGCCCATCATATGGGGAATATCATATATGGAACATAATATGAGGCCCTTTATATATGGAGCATATAAAGGGCCATCATATACTGGAGCATCATATGGGGCCATCATATACTGGAGCATCGTATTGGACCCATAATATACTGGAGCATCATATGGGGTGATCATATACTGGAGCATTGTATTGGACCCATCATATACTGGAGCATCATACAGGGCATCATATACTGGAGGATCATATGGGGCCCATCATATACTGGAGCATCATATGGGGTGATCATATACTGGAGCATCGTATTGGACCCATCAAATACTGGAGCATCATATGGGGCCCATCATACACTGGAGCATCATATGTGGCCCATCATATACTGGAGCATTATATTGGGCCCATCATATACTGGAGCATCATATAGGGCCTATAATGTACTGGAGCATCATATGAGGCCCATCATATACTGGAGCATCATACGGGTCAATCATATATTGGAGCACCATATGGGGCCCATCATATACTGGAGCATCATATGGGGCCCATCATATACTGGAGCATTGTATTGGGCCCATCATATACTGGAGCATCATATGAGGCCCATAATATACTGGAGCATCATTTTAGGCCCATCATATACTGGAGCATCATACGGGGCCAATCATATATTGGAGCACCATATGGGGCCCATCATATACTGGAGCATTATATAGTGCCCATTATATGGAGCAATATATAGGATCCATCAAATACTGGAGCATTAAATGGGGCCCATCATATACTGGAACATTATATGGGGGCCATCATATACTGTATGGAGTATTATATGGGGCTCTTTTTGTATGGAGCAATATATGGGGCTCATTTTGTATAGAGCAATAGATGTGGCCCATCATATACTGTATAGATCATTATATTTGGCCTATTATGTATGTAGCCTTATATGGGGCTCATTATGTATGGAGCAATATATGGGGTCCATTGTTTTGAATGGAGCATTATATGGGGTCCATTATACTGTATGCAGCATTATATGATGCCCATTATTCTGTATGGAGCATTATATGACGTACATTATATTGTATGGAGCACTTTATGGGGTCCATTATTCTGTATGAAGTAATATATAAGGCTCATTATGCTGTATGGAGAACTATGTGGTCCCCATAACGCTGTAAGGAGCAATATATGGGGTTCATTATTCTGTGTGGAGCACTGTGGTGCCCATGATTTCCCCGTGTCATTTGAGCAGTGTTTCCATCATTTTCAGACATTTTTAGACCTTAAAAGGACCCCCAGGGGGGATCACGGTGAAAATGCTTGATTTTCCCATAGACTTACATTGGGCTCGTTGCTCGGGTCGAGTACCCGAGTATTCCAATTTGCTCGACTCGAGCAACGGGCACCCAAGCATTTTAGTGCTCTCCCATCACTAAAAATGAAGTATTTCTCCCAATTAATTATTGCATTTACACATGCTTTGTTATCTACATGTTTATTTCCTTTGTGTAAATTGGAACAACAAACAATTGGAGAATAAAAGGCAAATAGGACATAATTTTACAAAGAAACAAAATTGTTGGTAAACAACTTTGTTTCAAGCAAGTGATGTTTGTTTAAACTCACCTGTGACATGAAACAGCTGTGGGTAATATGAAAATCACACCTTAAACCAGATAAAAAGGGGAGAAGTTGACTCAATGTTTGCATTGTGTGTCTGTGTGTGCCACAATAAGCATGAAAAACAGAAAGAAAACAGAACTGTCTGAGGACTTGAGAATCAAAATTGTTGCAAAATATCAACAATCTTAAGGTTACAGATCTATCTCCAGATATTCTGATGTTCCTTTGTCCACGATGCATAACATAATCTAGAAGAGAAAAATTGATGAAAGGTTGCAATGCAGGATTGTGCATAAGCAGCCCCAATCATGTTCCAAAGAAATTCAAACTGTCCTGCAGGCTTAGGGTGCATCAGTGTCAGTGCGACCTATCTGTCGACATTTGAATGAAAAAATGCTATGCAAGGCAAAATCCTTCTGGGAAAGCACCTTTTGGAGAGATAAGACCAAGATATAGCTTTTTGGCAAATCACTGTCACGCTCACGCCCTGACTGGTGGGCGTGAGCCAGGGGTTGTGGACCCACTGTGCCACAAACCAGACTATCCTGGAGGGGCGTAACTAATGCAGCTATCTTGGTCTTCTCTGGAGCCTCTGATGATGAGGTCAGGCTTGTGCGGCAGGTAGCTGCAAGGTGCCACTCTAGGGTGGTGTCTGGCTGTGGCTGCTGATCCTACTTAGGGACAGAATGTTAGGACAGATGCGACTGACAGACAGGCAGGTGAGCACGGCAGAGACACTGGCCGGCGGGCATGGCTGAGACACTGGCAGGCGGGCATGGCTGAGACACTGGCAGGCGGGCACAGCTGAGACACTGGCAGGCGGGCACGGCTGAGACACTGGCAAGCAGGCATGGCTGAGACACTGGGACATGGGCAGGAAGGAGTGGTGTAGGGAATCGGTAGAGGCCTGTTCACACAGGAGGTGCAGGTACGGGTTCCTACAGGAAGGAGTGGAGTATGAAGGAACAGGTTCTTGGAGAACTGCAAGGCTGCAGAGCAGCAAGAGGTTCTGCAGCAGCAGAAACAGAACAAAGCAGAACCGCAAGAGAATGGAGTGTAGGCAGAGCCGCTAGAGTGTGGAGCAAAGGCAGAGCCGAAAGAGTGCGGAGCACAGGCAGAATGGCAGGAGTGCAGAGCACAGGTGGAACCGCAGGAGTGTGGAGCACAGGCAGAACCACAGGAGTGCAGAGCACAGGCAGAACCGCAGGAGTGCAGAACACAGGCAGAACCACAGGAGTGCAGAGCTTAGGCAGATGAAGAGGACACAAGGAAAGACACAGCAAGGAAAGGAGCCACAGACAAGAAGACTGATAGACAGAGGTAGGGCAGAGTCCAGACAAGGTAACGGTATGAGACAAGGTACAGGACCAAAGACACAGGGACCAGGATATACTGCCTCCTGGTGGGCAGAGAGGATAGGTACGAGACAAGGCAGAGAGCAATAGCACAGGGACCAGGATATTCTACTTCCTGGAGGGCGGAAAGACAGGTGCAAAAGAAGGCAAGAAACAAGGACAGAGAGACCAGGATATTCTGCCTCCTGGAGGGCGGCAAGACAGGTACAGACACAGGACTAGGAATCAAGCCTCCAGAGAAGGCAAAACACAGGACCTGGCAACTCAGCAGCAAGACACTAACTGAGTTAAGACATTGTACTGGCAGCTTCCACTGGGTGGAGCTGCCTTAAATACTAGAGGCCTCTTAGTAATTGGCCGGGGACACATTAGACAGGTGCACCCTGATTCCATAAGAACCAGATAGTTCTGGCACCACCCCCCTATGCACACAGCCAGGAAGCATGCAGAGAGCAGGGAGGAAGCAAGAGGCACACAGCATGGAGCCGCCAGCAGACAGAACACACAGCAAGGCCTGGAGCAGTGAGTAAGTTGGTGTGTGGGGGATGGAGGCCATGCAGTGATGCCAGGAGGGTTTGTTACAATCAAATCATTCTATGGTTTACAGAAATCAGAATGAGGCCTACAAAGAAAATAATACAGTACCTACAGTACAGTCAAATATGGTGGAGGTTAGAAGATGTTTTGAGATTGTCTTGCTGCCTTGACTGTGTGCAAAGCATCATGAAATCTGAAGGTTGCCAAAGGATTTTGGGTCACAATGTAGTGCCCAGTGTCAGAAAACTGGGTTTGTGTCCTAGGTCATGGGTTAGCAGGACAATGACACCAAACATATTTTAAATAGCACTCAGAAATAGATGAAAACAAAGTGCTGGAGAGTTCTCAAGTGGCCAGCAATGAGTCCGGATCTAAATCCCATTGAAAACCTGTGGAGAGACCTTAAAATTGCTGTTGGGAGAAGATATCATGCAAATATAAGCGACCTGGGGAAGTTTGCAAAAGTGGTTAAAGATTCCAGTTGAGAGGTGTACTCAAAGAGGAGATCCCAAAAGGGAAAAAAAACAAAACAAAAAAAAACACACCTGGTTCCCACGCTGTACCATGAAATAAAGCATTGATATTGGAACCTACTCCTAGAATCGACTGGATTTACTCCATTTGAGGGTTGAAGTATAGCAGCGTGGGAACCAGGTGTTTTTTTTTTTTTCCCTTTTGGGATCTCCTCTTTGAGCAATGGAAGCAGACGCTGTCTGTCTACACCCTCCTGCTGCAGCTTCATTATATGGGATTGAGCGTATTTAGTAGTTGTGGCATTACACAACCTCTGAGGGTGAGTACCCTGAACAATTCAAATTTTACTTATTATATCTGTTAAAGCCCTATGGGCGCGCTTTTGTGGTTTCTTTTATCTTTATAGTTGAGAGGTGTAAGAACCTTCTTGATTATAGGAAGCGATTGATTGCAGTTATTTATTTCAAAGGGTGTGCAACCAAATATTAAGTTGAGGGTGCCAACAATTTTGTCCAGTCCATTTTTGAGGTTTTGTGTGAAATTATATCCAATTTGCCATTTTTTTCTCTGCTTTTTGTGTTCTTACGATACACACAAAGGAAATAAACATATGTATAACAAAACATGTGTAATCGCAAGAACTTTCTGGAAGAAATACTTTTTTTTTTCCAACAATTTCAAGGGTGTTAACACTTTTGATCATGACTGTATATGTCTGATAAGTAGTTTCAACAGTGAGTGGATATAATTCCATAACTGTGACTCCCTGCATACAGACTATATACATATTTCTTAGTACTTTCCAAACCAGCAACAGACCAACACTTCTGAGTTTGTATGCCTATAGTTACAAAAATACCTCTTGCAAACCAGCCAGATCGCTGTATAACAATGGACACGTCTTAATGTTCGGCAAGGAAATTGAATAGTAGGAAGATGTTCCATCTCATGAAAATGTTTGATTATAGGGGGTCCTCACACAACCATCATCACTGGAAGCACGTATATAAGGCCGGTTTCACATTAGCGCTTTTTAAGCGCACGCACGGCCGGGGGCAGCTCCGCCCCCGAGCCGGCTCTCTGCCCGGCGTGCCCGCCCCTTGCTTGTAGCGCCGCCTACTAGCGGACAGCGGCGCCTGCGATCGGCGCACCCTATCTTTAGCATAGGGTGCGCAGATCGTGCGCAGGCCGTGTGCTAGTTGCGCTTTGACCTGCGCTGCGCACTTTTGACGGTGCGCCGTGCGCGCCAAAATCAAACTTTTCGGATTTTGGCGCACACGGCGCACCGTCAAAAGTGCGCAGCGCAGGTCAAAGCGCAACTAGCGCACGGCCTGCGCACGATCTGCGCACCCTATGCTAAAGATAGGGTGCGCCGATCGCAGGCGCCGCTGTCCGCTAGTAGGCGGCGCTACAAGCAAGGGGCGGGCACGCCGGGCAGAGAGCCGGCTCGGGGGCGGAGCTACCCCCGGCCGTGCGTGCGCTTAAAAAGCGCTAATGTGAAACCGGCCTAAGGGTGTCAGTAATGGAAAATCTCTGCTCACTTCTTCATAAACAACATATCATTCAAATAACTAAACTATAAAATGTATATTTAACTCTGAGCATTCAGCTCTAATATACAGTACTCTTCTGCCCAAATCCATCTTTTTTTAGTTTGTTTGCTTTTGAGTCTATAGATATTTTCAGTGCCAAGAAAAAGTAGGCTAGAGGGTGAAATAATTTTCTTAAATATTCCATATCCTGTTGGGATGGATAAATGAAAGTTCTGCTGTGAGTTATCAAAGTAATTCTGTTTACTGCATGTTACTACATACATAGGTGGGGGTGCTGTGCACAATCACGGCAGTAGAAGCACACATATACTTGCTGGGTTTTCCTTTAAGTTAAATGCTATATGAATGTGTAATTGCAAGGCAAATATAATTTTAGAAGAACTTGTGCTGAATCTGCATCTGTATTCGTCTTCTTAAGATATCTACGGCTACAGATGTTAGCCTAATTGGGCCATGTGTTTTAAATTAGTCAAGTGTGTTTTTAATGTAAAGAATTAGTTAGAATTGCGAGAAACTATTTGTGGTTAAGAATTTTGAAAAATTTTTTTTTTTAAAAATAACAAGGACTTGCCAATGAGGGAAACAAGTATAGTTATGAATGTATTTAGCAATTTCTTCTAAAATAAAAAAAAATCAAATTATGATAAGTAAATTAAAAATGTTTGCCTAATAATTAATACAGTTTTGTTGACTTTTTAGTTATATTTGTCCAGTAAAAGACATACAATATAATATCTTTTAAAGTCACAAATTTGTTTTGTTATTTGGTGAAATGCATAAGCATCATTACCATACAGTAATCTACAAAAGTAGGTGGCATTATTCTCACGTAAGCTGTATTGGCAAACGTTACTGTTATCACTAGACAACAATTCTTGCATTGAGAAAGGATCAAACATTATTCACTTTTCAATGGAAACTTTCTTTAACTTACCACTATAGTCAGAGGCATCCTATTCAGGCATTATTTAGGAAGGATTTGAAGACATGGGCAATGAGTACTTGAACAGCGTTGGAACTGTTAAGGATATGATATATGAAATATGAATGAAGCTTTACAAATCAAGCTTATATTAAAAATGGAAGCTTTACTGAATCTGTATTAGATGATGTGGTTTTAATGTGCTCTGATTCATTCTTGTGACAAAGTTCATTCTTGTCAGCAAGTTACATAAATTTCCAAATGGACTTTGAGAAATGCCTTGAAATAATCTATAATAATAAATGCCCTAACCAGCTTCCGGTTGTAACAACTTCCGTCCAGTTGTAACCGGTGACGTCACCACACATACACGCACATGTTAACCCTCAACACACCACACTGCCTCAACACACACTCCTCTCACCTTTCACCTCCACTCATGTCCACTCACTCTTTCACTCCACATACGTTCCTTTCTCTCACTCCGTTTCTCATACTCACACCGTCATCGTCGCTGCCCCGACATCTTCCTCCGCCGCCGCGATCCAGGATCCAGACGTTCTCCAGGCCGCCGACATGTTCTTGCGGGACGCCATCTTGGATGTCGTGAAGTCCCGCGAGATTCAAGATGGTGTCGCCGCAACAATATGTCGCTGGCGTGGACGACATCGGGATCCAAAAAGATGGCGTCGGCGAAATCTCGCGAGATTACGCCGACGCCATTTTGGATCCCGATGTCGCCCATGCCAGCGACATGTTGTTGCGGCGACGCCATCTTGAATATCGCGGGACTTCACAACATCCAAGATGGCATCCCGCAAGAATATGTCACTGGCGTGGGCGACATCGGGATCCAAAATGGCGTCGGCGTAATCTCGCGAGATTTCGCCGACGCCATCTTTTTGGATCCCGATGTCGTCCACGCCAGCGACATGTTGTTGCGGCGACGCTATCTTGAATATCGCGGGATTTCACGAAATCCAAGATGGCGTCCCGCAAGAACATGTCGGCGGCCTGGAGAACGTCTGGATCCTGGATCGCGGCGGCGGAGGAAGATGTCGGGGCAGCGACGATGACGGTGTGAGTATGAGAAACGGAGTGAGAGAAAGGAACGTATGTTGAGTGAAAGAGTGAGTGGACATGAGTGGAGGTGAAAGGTGAGAGGAGTGTGTGTTGAGGCGGTGTGGTGTGTTGAGGGTTAACATGGCAAGAGGTGTTAACGACGTCGGCTAAATCTCGCGAGATTTCGCCGACGCCATCTTGCATTCGTGAAATTGCGTCATTTACCTCACGCCGACTTGCTGTGCGGACGCTTGGCATTGCCTGTACCACCATAACTACTGCTGCCTTGGTCCTATGCCTGTTTACTGCCGGTGTCTAATTACTGGACCAATTTGCCTGTACCGCCATAACTACTGCTGCCTTGCTCCTCTGCCGGTGTCTAATTACAGGACCAATTTGCCTATACCGCCATAACTACTGCCTTTGTCCTCTGCCGGTGTCTAATTACAGGGCCAATTTGCCTATACTGCCATAACTACTGCTGCCTTTGTCCTCTGCCAGTGTCTAGTTACAGGGCCAATTTGCCTCTATCGCCATAACTACTGCTGCTTTGGTCATCTGCCTGTTTACTGCCGGTGTCTAATTACAAGGCCAATTTGCCTCTACCGCCATAACTACTGCTGCCTTGCTCCTCTGCCGGTGTCTAATTACAGGGCTAATTTGCCTATACCGCCATAACTACTGCTGCCTTGCTCCTCTGCTGGTGTCTAATTACAGGGCTAATTTGCCTCTACCGCCATAACTACTGCTACCTTGCTCCTCTGCCGGTGTCTAATTACAGGGCCAATTTGCCTCTACCGCCATAACTACTGCTGCCTTGCTCCTCTGCCAGTGTCTAATTACAGGGCCAATTTGCCTCTACCGCCATAACTACTGCTGCATTGCTCCTCTGCTGGTGTCTAATTACAGGGCCAATTTGCCAATACCGCCATAACTACTGCTGCCTTGCTCCTCTGCCGGTGTCTAATTACAGGGCCAATTTGCCTCTACCGCCATAAGTACTGCTGCCTTGCTCCTCTGACTGTTCACTGCCTGTGTCTAATTACAGGGCCAATTTGCCTCTACCGCCATAACTACTGCTGCCTTGCTCCTCTGCTGGTGTCTAATTACAGGGCCAATTTGCCTCTACCGCCATAACTACTGCTGCCTTGCTCCTCTGCCGGTGTCTAACTACAGGGCCAATTTGCCACTACCACTTCATAACTACTGCTGGGCAATTACAGGGTCAATTATTATCTGTTTACTCTACAATACTCCAGGACGCCTTCTTCACTGCCAGATAACTGCCAAATAGACTCCTTTACCTGTGCCAACATGAGTCATAACAAAAAGTATGCCAATGCCAGTGAAAGGAAAGCAGCTTTAGCACTACGACAAAAACAACGCCGTGCTAATGAGACTCCTGAGGAAAAACACCATCGCCTTGAGAAGATTAAGGCTTATAAACGCCGTCGCCTCACACCAGAATCCCCTAACTCTAAATCCATAAGATTGGCTGAAGAAGCCTCTGCACGCCGTCACCGCCGACAACAGACGGCCTCTTCCTCATCATTATTATTAGACTCACAACAGGATGCTTCCACATCAGCATGTGGAACAATTTACTGCTACACTTCATCCCATATGCCGTTCACTGACATAACTAATCAGCAATCTGTTTCTGCCCTATCAATACCACCATTCAATACCAATGCACAGTATGCCAATGCCAGTGAAAGGAAAGCAGCTTTAGCACTATGACAAAAACAACGCCGTGCTAATGAGACTCCTGAGGAAAAACAGCATCGACTTGACAAGATTAAGGCTTATAAACGCCGTCGCCTCACACACGAATCCCCTAACTCTAAATCTATTACATTGGCTGAAGAAGCCTCTACACGCCATCACCGCCAACAACAGACGGCTTCTTCCTCATCATTATTAGTAGACTCACAACAGGATGCTTCCACATCAGCATGTGGAACAAGTTACTACCACACTTCATCCTATATGCCGTTCACTGACATAACTAATCAGCATTCTGTTTCTGCCCTATCAATACCACCATTCAATACCAATGCACAGTTTCTTCACATACAAGCTGCAGTTAGCCCGCAGAAAGTGCAACCAAGACAAATATACGTTGGTCTCAAAACTAGGCGCACCCCATCGGTTGGACATGCACTTCTACTACAACCTCACATTTTCACTAATGATGAAAATAGTATTACCGAACACAGCTGTGGTGACATGACCCATGTATGTGAGCATTGCGAAGCTTTGCATTTTGTAGCAGAGATACCTTCTGATAACAACTTTACGCTCTGCTGTCAGAAGGGTAAAGTCCATGTACCCATACTACAATATCCTGATGTCTTTACACGTTTGCTGAAAGGGCAAAGTGAATTTAGCAAAAATTTCATGGATAATATTCGAAGTATTAACAGTTCCTTTGCTTTTGCCTCCATGGGTGCAAATATTTCACCACCTCCTGGATATGGCCCATACTGTTTCCGCATACATGGCCAGATCTATCATAGAACTGGAACACTACATCCCTCAGATGACCAGCAACGCGCATTTGCCCAACTTTACATTCTCGATACCACTACCGCAAACGAACAACGCTTACGATGTAAAGAAAATCAAAAATTTCATCCTACATTGATGAACATTATTGCCCTTCAAATCCAAACTATTAATCCTTTTGTGGAAGCTTATCAAATGTTACGTGATGTGGAAGAACAAGAAAAAATTAAATCTCTACAAAACGGAACTGTCATGCCAAACATCACTATGGCTATTAAACAAGATCGTACTCAAGACCCTCGACGCTACAATAATCCCACTGTCAGTGAAGTAGCAGTCGTGTTTCAAAATGACAATGGTGAGCCACCTTTCAATAGAGACATATTAATTCATTTAAAACCTGATCCCCATAACCCTTTAGCTCCAAAAACACAACAAATTAGTATTCTCCATAGCAATTTGGATGCCCTCCTCTATCCAATATTTTTCCCTTATGGAGACCAAGGATGGCATGATGGACTCAAACAACAAGGCAAAAGTTCGAGGAGGATCACTCAACTCCAATACTATTGCTATATGTTATCTGTCAGAAATTACTTTAATCCACTCCTCAATGGTGGTAAGCTAACACAGCAATATTTAGTAGATGCTTATGTCAAAATCGAAGCTAATCGCCTACATTACATCCGCAAACACCAAAAAGATTTAAAAGTGGAGGATTACTGCCTCCTTCAAGAACATCTACTCAAAAAATCGGTTCAAAAGGGCATCCCTATTGGGAAAACCGTCATTTTACCATCTTCTTTTGAAGGCAGTCCAAGAAACATGCAGCAGCGCTACCAGGTTGCTATGGCTATTGTTACAAAGTATGGTCGACCAGATCTATTTATCACCATGACATGTAATCCTAAGTGGAATGAGATTACTACACATTTAGAACCGTGGCAGCGTGTTGAACACAGACCAGACTTGGTTGCACGTGTCTTTAAAATTAAACTGGAATCCCTCTTAAAAGACATTAGCAGTGGATTATTTGGAAACGTCACTGCAATGGTCCATGTCATTGAATTTCAGAAGCGTGGTCTCCCACACGCTCATATTTTAATTATTCTTGACAGCCTGTCTAAATTACGGACTGAGGCGGACATAGACAATATAGTCTGGGCTGAAATACCTGATGAAACAATCTACCCTCAGCTCCATAACATTGTTCTTCAACACATGATTCATGGTCCCTGTGGAGAACACAATCCTAATTCTCCCTGTATGGATCTTGGAAAGTGTAGCAAAGGTTTCCCAAAACAAAACCAACCATATACCATCAAAGAAAAGGATGGCTATCCCACTTACCGCAGACCCATTGGCAAAACATATGAACACCATTCTAAGACGATTGACAATTCATGGGTAGTTCCATATAACCCATTTTTACTCACCAAATAAAAGTGCCATATTAATGTAGAAATATGTGCTTCCATTCAAAGTGTAAAATATTTATTTAAATACGTTTACAAAGGACATGACAAAGCCAACCTTGAAATTTCCCAAAATAACATCCAACATGATGAAACACAGCAATTTACGGATACCAGATATGTTAGTGCACCTGAGGCTGCATGGCGGATATTTGCTTTTCCTATGCATAAACAATCTCATGCCATCATTCGCCTAGCCGTACATATGCCTAATTCTCAACCACTCTATTTTCATGAGAATGACTCTGCAGACAACATCCATCAAAAGCTCAATTCCAATTCTACACTTATGGCGTATTTCAACCTTAATAAGATCGACCACAATGCACATAACTATTTCTACCGCGAAATTCCAGAACACTACGTTTGGAAACAAGGCACATGGGAACAAAGAAAACGAGGGGGTCTCACAGTTATTGGAAGAATGTATACTGTTAGTGTGAAAGACCAAGAACGCTATTATTTACGTTTGTTGTTACTGCATGTAAAAGCTGCTACCAGTTTTGACAGCATTAAAACCGTCAATGGAGTTATGCATGAAACCTTTAAGGATGCTGCGTTAGCACTTGGATTATTATTCGATGATAGCATCTGGAGACATACTTTAACAGATGCTTGCATTCTTAACATGCCTTCCCAACTTAGAGACATGTTTGCTTATATCTGTATTTTTGGCCCCCCCAGTAATCCACTTGAATTGTGGAATGAATTTAAGGACCATTTTTTACAAGACTATTGTCATACATACCACAGCAACACTGAAGAGTGTATCGATTGTGAAGGATATGCTATGAAAGATGTCCAAGATGTCCTCATAGTCCATGGAAAAACTTTTGCTGATTATAATTTACCACGCCCAGCAAAAAATATTAAACAACTCCTTAAACAATATGATAAGGATTATGAGTTAAAAAAAGCTGCAGAGATGAAAGAAACTCTTAATCAGGAGAAACTTTTTGCCTATGATGTCATTACTGAAGCTTTACAAAATAGCAGTTTAATACCAAAGTGCTTTTTTCTCGATGGATCTGGTGGCAGTGGAAAGACCTACCTATACCATCTACTTACACATCATTTAAGAGGACAAGGAGAAATTGTGTCACCTGCAGCAACTACAGGAATAGCATCTAACTTGATACAAGGAGGCCGAACAATCCACTCTCTATATGGCATACCTATTCCGATCAACGAAACATCTGTTTCCAGGATTAAAAACGATACAAATGCAGGAAAACATTTACAGAGTACAAAACTTTTTATTATTGATGAGTGCACTATGGTCCAAAAACATGCATTGAATGTGATAGATAGACTTCTACGTGACATCATGACAACAAATGTTGCTGAAAAAAATAAAACACCATTTGGAGGTAAAGTTATTGTTCTTGGAGGAGACTTCAGACAATGTCTTCCCGTCATCGCTCATGGAACAAGAATAGACATTGTAGATTCCTGCATTAAATATTCAGAACATTGGCAACATTTTACCAGACTACCGCTAATTAACAACATGCGCTCCACTGATCCTGAATACAGCACTTGGTTGCTTAAACTTGGAAATGGTGAGCTGTCTAATGAACATAACCTTGGAGAGGATGTCATTGAAATTCCTCCAGACATGCTTTGCACTGGCTCTATAGTAACCGAGATCTTTGGAGACCATATTTGCATTGATGTTAATGACCAACAAAGCCTCGACACTGCTGCATCACATGCTATACTATGTCCAAAAAATGATGACGTCGATTTTCTGAACTGTAAAGTAATGGATCACATTAGTGGTGATTATACTGTATATACAAGTGATGATTCTGTCGATGCTGATGAGGCAGAGGAATGTGAAAACTACCCAGTTGAATTTTTAAACTCTCTGACACCATCAGGAATGCCATCACATCTCTTAAAACTTAAAATTGGCACCATTGTGATGCTATTAAGAAACCTAAACACCAAGAAAGGTCTCTGCAATGGCACTCGCCTCATTGTCATTGCCTTACTCCGGAACATCATACAGGCTAAAGTGATTACTGGCTCAGCTGAAGGAGACATTGGATTTATTCCACGCATCGATTTGTGTCCTTCAGAAACTGGGTTACCTTTTAAATTAAAACGTCGACAGTTTCCTCTAAAACCTGCTTTTGCTATGACAATTAACAAATCCCAAGGACAGACCCTCAATCGAGTTGGAATTTTTTGCCCGAACCTGTATTTGCCCATGGACAATTGTATGTTGCATTCTCCCGAGTAAAGCAACGCAGCAACGTTAGGGTCAAAGTGGTGGATACACCACTTCAAGGACAATTGCTACCTAATAGCCCAAAAATCTTCACTAGAAATGTCGTTTACAAAAATGTCTTACTTTAAACTATTTAAGTTGGTCCTGGAATTGATAGATATATAGATATATAAATAATAGTTACATTCTAAATAGATATAGATAATAGACTTCTAAGACTTCTATACATAGCTTGATATATGTTATATATATAAATATTTTAAGCAGATAGATATATCTTACACTAATTATCTCTTTCACATATATGTCATAGACATATTTAAATCCATAAAAATATACATAGGTATAGGTATATATAGATTAAAAAAAAAAAGGCAAAAACAAAAAAAATTTAGGCAAACACGTAGATTTCAACTACATAGCTAACACATACCTACATAACTTAGGTAATAATAATTAATTTTTTATTTATTAATAGAGTACTATTATTTCAATAGCACTTTACATACATCAGTAATACTGTCCTTCTTGAGGCTCACTATGTAAATATCTTATCCACATAAAAACATAGGTGTGATACATCTATCTACTATAATAAATGCGCTAAGCAGCTTCCAGGTTGTAACAACTTCCGTCCAGTTGTAACTGGTGATGTCACAGCACACCTCTTGCCATGTTAACCCTCAACACACCACTCCTCCTCAACACACACTCCTGTCACCTTTCACTATCTCCACTAACGTCCAGTCGCAGGATTTTAGAATACTCAAGATGGCGTGGCCGCAAGAACATGTCGCCGGCGTGGACAATGTCGGGATTTAGGATGGCGTCGGTGGAAGAAGATGTCAGGGATCGTGGAGCAGCGATGATGACGGTGTGAGTATGAGAGACGGAGTGAGAGAAAGGGTCGTATGTGGAGTGAAAGAGTGAGTGGAGATGGTGAAAGGTGAGAGGAGTGTGTGTTGAGGCGGTGTGGTGTGTTCAGGAGGAGTGTGTGTTGAGGGTTCACATGGCAAGAGATGTGTCACTATCCTCCCGATGCGATAGCATCGGGCCTTAATCTACTATAATAAATGCGCTAAGCAGCTTCCAGGTTGTAACAACTTCCGTCCAGTTGTAACTGGTGACGTCACAGCACACCTCTTGCCATGTTAACCCTCAACACACCACTCCTCAACACACACTCCTCTCACCTTTCACTATCTCTACTAATGTCCACTAGCAGGATTTGAGAATACTCAAGATGGCGTGGCCGCAAGAACATGTCGCCGGCGTGGACAACGTCGGGATCAAGGATGGCGCCGGTGGAAGAAGATGTCAGGGAACGTGGAGCAGCGATGATGACGGTGTGAGTATGAGAGACGGAGTGAGAGAAAGGGTCGTATGTGGAGTGAAAGAGTGAGTGGACGTGAGTGGAGATGGTGAAAGGTGAGAGGAGTGTGTGTTGAGGCGGTGTGGTGTGTTCAGGAGGAGTGTGTGTTGAGGGTTCACATGGCAAGAGGTGTGTCACTATCCTCCTGATGCGATAGCATCGGGCCTTAATCTACTATAATAAATGCGCTAAGCACCTTCCGGGTTGTAACAACTTCCGTCCAGTTGTAACCGGTGACGTCACAGCACACCTCTTGCCATGTTAACCCTCAACACACCACTCCTCAACACACACTCCTCTCACCTTTCACTATCTCCACTAATGTCCACTCGCAGGATTTCAGAATACTCAAGATGGCATGGCCGCAAGAACATGTCGCCGGCGTGGACAATGTCGGGATCCAGGATGGCGCCGGCGGAAGAAGATGTCGGGGATCGTGGAGCAGCGACGATGACGGTGTGAGTATGAGAGACGGAGTGAGAGAAAGGGTCGTATGTGGAGTGAAAGAGTGAGTGGACGTGAGTGGAGATGGTGAAAGGTGAGAGGAGTGTGTGTTGAGGCGGTGTGGTGTGTTGAGGAGGTGTGTGTGTATTGAGGGTTAACATGGCAAGAGGTGTGTCACTATCCTCTCGATGCGATAGCATCGGGCCTTAATCTACTATAATAAATGCGCTAAGCAGCTTCCGGGTTGTAACAACTTCCGTCCAGTTGTAACTGGTGACGTCACAGCACACCTCTTGCCATGTTAACCCTCAACACACCACTCCTCAACACACACTCCTCTCACCTTTCACTATCTCCACTAATGTCCACTAGCAGGATTTCAGAATACTCAAGATGGCATAGCCGCAAGAACATGTCGCCGGCGTGGACAACGTCGGGATCCAGGATGGCGCCAGCGGAAGAAGATGTCGGGGATCATGGAGCAGCGACGATGACAGTGTGAGTATGAGAGACGGAGTGAGAGAAAGGGTCGTATGTGGAGTGAAAGAGTGAGTGGATGTGAGTGGAGATGGTGAAAGGTGAGAGGAGTGTATGTTGAGGAGGTGTGTGTGTATTGAGGGTTATCATGGCAAGAGGTGTGTCACTATCCTCTCGATGCGATAGCATCGGGCCTTAATCTAGTTATTAGATAAAGACAAATGAGGTAATGCGTGGACACCACCTAATTTTCTCTATAAAAACTGTGCTTCTTGACCAATAAAATCAAAAATCATTTGAGACACAACTGCTTGCATTTGTCCTCTGATTTCTCTGGCCGTAAACCTCTCATATACAATTTGGCAGCAGACCATTAAGATGACAACACACGCATCTCGTGTGCCCTAACTGAACCAGAACATAAAAAAGAGAAGAAAGCCTCACTGAGGCTGGGTTCACATGTAGCGGAACTCTCGCGGAAATTACCGCGAGAATTCCGGAATTCCATTCAGCGGGAAAATCGCATTTTAAATTCCCGCGATTTCACGCGGAAAAACTAGCATTTTGCAAGCGTAATTAGCTTGCAGAATTGCTAGCGTTTTCCAAGCGATCTGGAGCATCGCTTGGAGAACTGATTGACAGGTTGGTCACACTCGTCAAACATAGTGTTTGACGAGTGTGACCAACTTTTTACTATTGAGGCTGCCTATGTGGCATCAATAGTAAAAGAATGTAAAAAGTAATAATAAAAAAAAAAATATTGTTATTCTCACCTTCCGACATCCCGCGCAGCCTTCCCGCCTCACTCCACGCTCCCGGTCCCAGTAATCCTTTGCAACCATTACTGCGATGACATCTGTTCTCGCGGGATCGCGACGTCTCATGGTCATTCGCGATGACATCACGCGAATGACCGCGAGACTTCGCGATCCCACGAGAACGGACATCATCATTCGCAAAGGCTTACTGGGACCAGGAGAGTGGAGAGAGGCGGGAAGGCTGCGCGGGATGTCGGAAGGTGAGAATAACAATATTTTTTATTTTAAATTCTATTTTTTACAGGGATATGGTACCCAAAGCCCGGAGGACAGTCTCCTCTCCTCCGGACCGTGGGTACCATCCGCAAATGTTCTGCTTACTTTTCGCATGATGTGCACAGCCACATGCTTAAAGTAAGCAGAACAATGCATTCCTATGGGTGCGGGATCGCCGCGATTCCGCGAAATTAATGAGCATGCTGCGTTTTTTACCGCGAAGCGATTCCGCCACGGTAAAAACCGCAGCATTGCGGAATCCCATAGGAATGCATAGATGCTTATTTTTTGCGCTTTTGCGGCAAAATCGTGCGGTTAAAACCGCTGCGGAAATGCGAAAAAAATGCCACGTGTGAACTCAGCCTGAGAGTTACACTGCTGTCCTGAAGGCACAACATTTTTACTATGATGTTTTCTTTTCTCTTTGTTTGTATCTTACTGTAAATATTCTATATTAAAATTCTGGGGAAAAAATCTATAGAAATATACAAAGTTTAAGTATTGCAGGCCATAGTCTCATCTTGTTTCAAAATGTTAATGCAAGAATAAGGGCTTATTTCTATGATTGTTAAATGATGAGGCAGCTACCTGAGCAATACTATCATTAAAGGGAATCTGTCAGCAAGTTTATGTTATGTAAACTGAAGACAGCAGGAGATAGGGGCTGAAACACAGTTTTCAGAAACATGTTACCTTTTTGGATGTGTGCTGTTGTTTACTTACAATTTAGGTTGTATCACCTGGAGACTGTCACTGCCCAGACTGCAGCTCATGCAACTGCTAGACAAACCAATTCCCTCCTGTGATACACAGATCACTGTCAATAGACTACAGACAGTGGCATGTAAAAGTTTGGCCACCCATGGTCCCGATTACATTTATTGTGAACAGTTAAGCAAATTGAAGATAAAATTATCTCTAAAGATGACACTTTTCCTTTGTAATTTAGGCAACAAAAATTTTCATTTTTTACATTTTAAAAATTACAAAAAGTAAAATGGGCTGATGCAAAAGATTGGGCACCCTGCATTGTGTGTACCTAGTAGCACCCCCTTTTGCAAGTATCACAGCTTGTAAACACTTTTTCGAGCCAGCAGAGTTGTTCAATTCTTGTTTGAGGGATTTTCATCCATTCTTCCTCGGAAAATTCTTCCAGCTCTATTAGATTCCTGGGTCGCCTTGCCATTGTAAAACATTCAGCTTGCGCCTTTTGAGGTAGCCTATTGTGTATTTTGATGTGTGTTTTGGATCATTATTCATTTGTATGTTATCCTTGTGTAAGCTATCCTCTTATCAACTTCAGCTTTAATACAATTGGTGTTTACTTTGCTTCAAGAATTTGTTGAAATTTCATTTTAATCCATTCTGCCCTCTACCCATGAAATGTTCCCCATGCCATTGGCTGCAACACAACCAGGAGAGATTTTCTTTTGATGGCTCTTCCATGAAGGCCATACTTGTGCAGGTGTCTCTGAATAGTAGAATAAAGTACCACAACTCCAGAGTCTGCTAAATCTTTCTGAAAGTCTTTTGCAGTCAAGGGGGTTCTGATTTTCCTCTATAGCAATCCTACAAGCAGTTCTCACTGAAACTTTGCTTGGTCTTCCAAACCTTTTCTTGACCTCCACTGTATCTGTTAGCTGTAATTTTTTAATTACATTTCGAACTGAACTCTCTGTCTTTTCAGGCATGCGCAAAAGAGTAGTCAACCATGGTTTTGTGCACTTCTGAAAAGTATGACAACGCTGAACATAGGCAGACGGAGTCCAGAGTAACTGTGCTGCCTCATTATAGAGAAAGAATCTCTCAGGGGTTTTAATCTGTCACATCACTCAGAGATTTACCGTATATCCTGGTGTATAAGCCGACCCCCGCTAATTTTGCCACAAAAACTGGGAAAACTTATTGACTCACGTATAAGCCTAAGGTGGAAAATGCAGCAGCTACTGGTAAATTTCAAAAATAAAAATAGATGCCAATAAAAGTAAAATTAATTGAGACATTAGGTTAAATGTTTTTGAATATCCATATTGAATCAGGAGCCCCATATAATGCTCCATACAGTTCAGGATGGGCCCATAACATGCTCCATACAAATTACTCCCCATATAATGCTACACAAGGGTTAATAATGGCCCCATAAGATGTTCCATAGAATAATATACCCCATATGCTGCTCCATAAATGTTATGGCCCCATAAGATGTTCTGTTATGAATGGGTCACCGAGGAGGATGGCAGGAACAGCCTAAGCCACCAGGAAACCAGAGAGGTTGGTAACTCAGCAGATTGCAGACCCTTGATCCTAACACCACAACTAGCAGTAGCTGTGGAGCATTCCTACGATGCCCTAGATGCCTCGGCACAGCCGGAGAACTAACAAAGCCTAAAGCAGAAAGGTGAAATCTAAACTGCC
Organism: Dendrobates tinctorius; assembly: GCF_039654945.1. Classification (NCBI taxonomy): domain Eukaryota; kingdom Metazoa; phylum Chordata; class Amphibia; order Anura; family Dendrobatidae; genus Dendrobates; species Dendrobates tinctorius. Next base: position 38,783,826 of record NW_027361714.1, read on the forward strand.
CTGGAGCAGATCCCCAAAGGAATAGACAGCCCCCAAACATATATTGTCGGTGAGACAAGATGAAACACAAACACAGGCAGAAAATAGACTGAGCAAATGATGGGGCCCAAACTGTCTAGATAGGACAGGACAGAAAAGATACTGTCTGCAATCATGCAAAAACCCTAAAAAATCCAACACATCTGATATACAAAAAACCTGAGGCTATACGACCTCACCCGCGCTATATCAGCACTCTGGTGTGAACTGGAAGCAAAGCAAAAGATACCAATATAACAGGGGACTGAACAAACTAGCACAAGCTGTAACATATGGAGCGAGGCCCAGTGCTGCCCCCAGCAGGGTAGTACGCTGAACCCTCGCAACAAAGCAGAAAGCAAAACAAAGGCACAACCAGATTAAATGCAAAGGATTAGCAATTAGTTGCAATTCACTCCTGTGGTTTCCAACTGGTTCAGCACCCACCCTATTCCCCTGATTTGGCTCCCTCGGACTATCACCTATTCCCACAGATGAAAAAGCACCTTGGTGGAAGGTGGAATTGCAGCCAATGCAACAGCCGATGTGTGAATTTTGCCAACTTCTCCATTTCCATATTTCAGCCTTGCGACCCAACTTTAAAATGCTGTAACGGAAACAAAAAAATCAAAATAAATCCAGATTGCTCATGAGACCATTCAACAAACTAAATAACATATTGCATTGCAAAACAAGACCATGCAAAAAAGATTTCATGGGTGGGCCTCGAAGTTTTCAGGCGCCCCCTCGCACTGTGCTTTGAGCATTCCCACTGTCCCTCCTTCTTAAAGGGGCCGTGCATGCAGTCATAAAGTGTCCCCTGCCAATGCCTGAGAAACACTTATTATTTAAGGCACCTGCACCTGTGTGGAGGTTATTGTGCAACCTTTTTAGTTTGATTCCAACATGCTTTCTAGCTTCCAGGTCACTGTCATTTAGATCCTGCTAGTTTTGCTAGTGTCTGTTGTCCCCTAACATCCGTGTCAGTCCTTGCCTTGTCAGTCTGTACTTCAGCTGGACCCACCTGCACCTGCTGTGCCAATCTGTATATCAGCAGGACCCACCTGCACCTGACATTCCAGTCTGTATATCAGTCGGATCCACCTGCACTAGCCGTGCCACTCTGTATATCAGCCGGACTCTCCTGCACCTGCTGTGCCAATATGTATATCAGCCGCACCCACCTGCACCTGCCAGTGCCTATCTATATACCAGCCATACCTATCTGTATCTTTGATTCCTGTGTTTCTGAAGTGCCTGCCTGTATCAGCTGTATTCTCCTACTGGGCCATTTCAGCTACGTGTCCCTTGGGGGTCAGCTGCTGTGCATCCTATTTCTGTCCTGGAGTAGCACCTAGTGTCCATTGGGAACCAAACCTAAACCCGCCACCAGGAGTTCTAGTGAACAGTCAGGTGCTCACCTAGTCACACCCCTCCAGGCTCTTCTCGGACACCGGCACAGTGGTTCCACCACTCCCAACAAATCACGAAGTACAACATGTAATGAACAAACAACCTCAGAATCACTGGGATCCATTAAGAGTTCCAGAGTTATTGCCTCATAAATTGACACTGGTCAGATTTAAATAATGAGACCCACTTATTAACCTACAAAATGGCTCTTTCCTTAAGGGGTTAAACATGAAATTTCACTACATTTTATGTGCCAAACTGGCTACATCATGATGAAGTGACTGAATATCTGAGTAAAAAAATATAGATTTTCTTTTTTCATCTTTGAGATACAGTATTATTGTCATGATCCATGCTGGATCATGTCAGATAAAAACACAAGTAACCTTTTTTTTCTGTGAGCTGGTTGCTCAGGGTTGGTTTTGCCCCCGGTGGCCCTTAAGGGTTATTACACAGTGGTGTCTTTTTCCTATATTTGCCCCTGGTGGCCATTAGAGTCATTGCACTTTTGTAGTTTCAATTTAGTTTGCCCCCGGTGGTGGTAAGTGTCATTGCACATGATAATTATAGCAGGTGTGATTCCTCTGGCTTACTATAAAGGTGTGTCATGTGCTCTCACTGATGGTTGCAAATAAACTGATGGTTGCTCTCACTGATGGTTGGTGATAGTATTCATTTCCAACCATCCTTGGTGGAGGAAGGAGCTAGTGAGAGAGTTCCTTGCAGCTCTGACAAGGCCTGGTGAGGTTGCAGCGAATCTGGAGGAAAAGCTGCATTCTGGTGGTGGACTCTGTTGCTAGGAGCTAAGTGGTGTTCCCTGTTTCATCACTTTCCCTTGTGTGTGTTTCAGTGCATTGGTGGGATTAGTTTCTGCACCGGCCATTACACTAGAAAGGGGTAGGTGCAGGGCGAGCTAGGGTTTAAAGGTATCCTGAGCGGTGCCCGGTGCGGAACCGGCCTAGGGATCGGTAGGAGTGTAGAGACACTGACTCAGGGGAGTGCAGGAGGTCTCCATGTCCCCGCTCCCTATCGCAGGGCCCACCATTGTTATTGTTTCCCTGGTGTTTCCCCTTATTATTTAAATTCGCCCTGCTGGAAGCAGTGTATCCGGTTTTACGTGTATTTCTGAAATTTGCCTGCTGGAGGCGGTGTATCCGGCTGCATGTCTTACTATTTAAATTCGCCCTGCTGGAGGCGGTGTATCCAGGGTTGCGTTTGTCATAAATTCGCCCTGCTGGAGGTGGTGTGTCCAGTCACACGTCGATCGTGACAATTATCTTGTAAACTTTATTGTCATGATACCACAACTCATACTGTGTTTGAAACAGTGAGTAACAGTTTAACCATCCAATCTGGGGCAGGAGCTTGTTGAGCTGTCAGTATTTTGACAGACAGCTCAGTCATCAAAGCTAGTGTAGGAGTGTGCTGAGCTGTCAGTATTGTGTTTGACGGTACTGGCAGAGTAAAACGCTGTGTTTTCTTTCACAACAAAAAAGCGCAAGCAAAATGCGACATTTGAATAAGGCCTAATATTGTGCCAGACTTACAAAGTATTGTGAATGCTCCCATTATGTCCCTACCTACAGTGTGTAAACCGACAAGCAGTTAAATAAATATATAAAGGTATTAATGGTTAAATACCAACTTCATGACAGCAAATTAATAAATACATTTACTGAACAATAAAAAAAATGCTTTTAAATACAGTTTATGATAACTCCATAACAAATTATAATAAGATATCACATACAGTATGTTATGTGATCAATCCTTCTTTCAGAAGGTCTAGTATTGGGGCAGGGAGTATTAAAATAGCACTCATCATCTACAGAGGATGTAGAAAGCATCATCCTTCAAACAGTATGTAACAAGCAGTGGTTTTCTTCAGCAGGGTAGAGGTGGAGATGATTACCACTGATCACAAGTTGGATTATGTAGGGGGGGAGTGTCGTCATTGCTCTGGAGGTGGACCATGTCAATGATTATCTTGGCTACCTCTGAATGTATGTGCCTCAGTAGCACAATTATGTTGTACTTTTTTCTCCACCATAGTAATTTTAACTTTATTTAACTTTATTTATTTAATTGTGTTTGGTTGTGCACACATTTAAAGCTGCTGTAGCTCCTACTACTTACAACAGTGAGATTGCTATGACAGTGCATTTATTTAATTGTGCCTGAAGAAAGGACTGTTTATCTTATTGCCCTAGAGAAAGGAATTTCAGTTGGAGTGCGGAAAAACCGCAATACGTGTGACTTTGTTTTGCACTGAGACCTGTTCCTGTGCTAAAATGAGTGACTTCTGCTGAGCTGAAACACTACAATACATATAATGTATACTTTCCATTAGATCCTAGAATGGTGTATACTTGTTTCATAGAATAGATGTACAGCATTATTAAGCCAGTAAACATATCACGATGTCAGTATATTATTTTACATAAATTGTGATCATTTTTATTATAATTGCTTTTCATGCATTTGAATTATTCCTGGATGCCAACCTTTAAATTCCTTCAGCTACTACCTAAAACCCTTGATAAAAATAGTTGCTTGTCAGGTGCTTTGCTTAGGGATAAACATGAATGTGATCTGCACAAGTGGTCTTAAATCTATGACAAGAATAGATGTAGTGTAGCAGTGAGTAGCTGAGTATACATTAAAACAATTAAACCTTCTTTACACAGCCAAAGCAAGCATTTAAAGTTACAGTACTTGGCCAAGAAAAAACCCCACAAAACTTATTCCGTTGGCGGTAAAATGAAGATAGATTAAAGGAGCGTTCCCATTGGAAATGTGTTTAATAAAACTATGAACAGTCAGCATTCATGACAGCACAGTCGTCTGCTCAGAAGTCAGCTTGAAATAATTATGTGAAGGGTGTGAAGGTTTATAAAAATAATCAAGTCTAGTAGGAAGTTTATGTTTGTAAAGGAGACACTTAGTCTAAGATAACGGATGAAAATAAATAGCCGGAGCAGCTGAGTGCCGTGTCTGTTTTTAGATGTAGACGAACTCTGCTCATAAAATATCTGAAGCAGAAGATGAGAGACCTAGGGTGACATGTAAAAGTAAGTGGTGGGATATGAAAAAGATGGCGAGCAACTGACTAACAATTTCTTCCCATCTATCTTCCTGAGTATTAAGATTAATCCATTATTATTTTTCATAAATATGTAGCATGGAAATCGAATATCATGCTTCTCTGATGACATCATCCCAAAGGCGACAGGACATCAATTAGGGGCTTTAAGAGGCTTTCGGGCAGGAGCTCGCTGCAACATATTTTTACACTTAACTGATTTTTAATATAATGTACCCTCATGGGGTGAAATTACCTGGAAACATAAACCTCAAACTCTCATATGACTCTCATACGTGCAATAAAAGGCCATATATAAAACCTCTCAGCGGTGTGCTGCCCCCATAAGCTCTACTTTCTGACCCATAACATGTGTTTTTATATCATGTTGATGTTTATTCTATATAAATATAGCAGGAAATAAATGACCATGATCAAATTTCTTTTAACTTTGTAATACTGTTTCATTTCATACTCAAGGGTAAATGATAAGTAGAATTTTTATGTTGTGTGTTGGATTAAAAAAAGTTGATTGAGTAGACAACCCTTGAAAAGAGAAAGAGCTGTGACTTTCAGAAAAATTATTTGGTGTTCCATTACTATAGGTATTTCATTTTCTAACACTGCAGATATATCCAATAAGCAAGAAAACTTAGTTTGTATGTACTGTGCCCGAGATTTAGTGCCAGTAATGTTATCCTTTAAATTAGCATTCATTTATCTAACTGGTAATATCAGAATCTCAGTAGAGATTCTGCTGAGATGTGATTTCAGGGGATCACTCAAATTTGGCAGGGAAATTTGATACACACTAAATTTATTCAATACAAACGCATATTTCTTATTTTGGTCTGGGGCATTATAAATGTAAGATGTGGAAAAAAAATAATACTCACTTTGCCACTAGTTATGAGCGAGCACTAAAATGCTCAGGTACTCATTGCTTGGGTCAAGCAAATTGGAATGCTCGGGTACTCGACCCGAGCAATGAGCCCAATGTAAGTCTATGGGAAAACTGAGCATTTTTGCCGTGACATCCCCTCGGGGGTCCTTTTAGGGTCTAAAAATATCTGAAATCGATGGGAACAGTGCTCAAATGACATGGGAACATCATAGGGAATACTCCTGGAAGCATTTCTGACTCCCAGGTCACAGCTGTGAAGAATGTTGTCTGAGTCTTACGCCATTTTTACAGGCGCACAATAAGACATACAAAAACGAAACAAAAATGGATTTTCCTGGGAAATATGTTAAGGAACATCCTTTCCAGGGTAGTGATTTGTATGTAAGGCAAAATAAATAACCCAAAACAAAAATGTTCCTTCACCACTTATGCTATGTTCACACGTGGCGTTTTTTATGCATTTTTCAACTTTAGCATTGCTTTCAACCAAGACAAATGCATTCACTGGGAAATGTCATTTTAACATTTTCCAACCTTATCTGGCCATGTGGTTTGTGTGACACATCATCTGACACATCCTGCTTCATTTATGAAAGAGGGACTCTGAAAGTCACAAAGCCTATTTTTATAGGGCCATCAGGCAGCCTTTAATATTCGTAAAGGGCCAGCCATCAGTCCTCACTATTTTTAGAGAGCTATCAGCCGGCTATGCTTTGTTGTTCCCATTATTAAACAGTGGGTCCCTTATACTGTTATTACGTATGCAGTGAGTGGCAGGGCTGCCCAAAATTTGGATGCACCTCAACAAGCCATTGAACAGACGTCATGGATGACCACATGCAACCGAAGTTCCCATTATTCATTTGGTACTCACATATTGTTTGCTTATGCATTGAATGCAAGGCCTGCCCTGCACCAAAGTTACATGCACCCCAATAAGCCTTTGAACCCACATACTGGATGGCCACATGAAAATCAAGTCCACATTATTCATTTGGTAATCCATACTGTTTGCTTATGCATTGAATGAAAGGCCTGGCCCGCACCAAAGTTACACACACCCCACCCCAAAAAGTCTTTGAACTTATGTACTGGATGGCCACAGGAAAACCAAGTTCACATTATTCATTTGGTACTCCCATACTGTTTGCTTATGCATTGAATGCAAGGCCTGCCCTGCACCAAAGTTATACGCACCCCAATAAGCCTTTGAACCCAACTTCTGGATGACCATATGAAAACCAAGTTCACATTATTCATTTTGTACTCCCTTATGTATTGAATGCAAGGCCCGCCCTGCACCAAAGATACATGCACCCCAATAAGCCCTTGAACCCACGTACTGGATGGCCACATGAAACCAAAGTTCCCATTATTATAATTTTCTTAAGTCACATAAAATTTGCCCATAAAGTGAATACAAGGCCTGCCCCAAATTTGTACGCACTTCAATCCCCCTAGGAAGAAATGTGGAGGATGGCCTCCTAAAAATGTTTTCCCTGTTTAAAGGAGTGGGTCTCCTATACTTGTAATGCCCATACACTAAGTGTATGGGCTGACACACATTTCCCCCTGGGTGGTACACATCAACATACTGTGTCAACATTTATTTTACGGGCATCATAAACACCCTTGAAAACTATAATGTGGCTTCATACACAGTTGCTGCTGGGAAGGTGCAGGTTTGTAGCAAAAATATGATGTACGTGTCGTTGGATGAAGTGATCAGGAAAAGGGGCATGGTGACGGCAGGAATGGGAACGTACAGGATTAATAACGGGGGCTGCGGGAGGTATGAGATCCAGGATCCAGCGTACAATTATTTGTCATTTACCCACCACCAAATACCGGAATGCGTTTGATGCCCTTCAGAAGATAGCTGTAACAGATGCGCATCTCAAGCTAGGCATAAAAGATGCCTGTGAAAAATTGGTTGCCAAAGACACACGTTTCCATATAAAGGGTAAAGTGCAAGATGCTCGTGAGATGCTGAATTCTGGAAAGCAACAGATCAGTGTTGGAGGACAACCAACCAAACTGATGGATGCTCGTGAAAAACTAAGTTTAAAGAGGAGTGCACCTGACCTAACTATCAATTCACCCGTGGCACAAGGTTCTTCATCTTCACCCATAAATTTTACCAAAATCATAAAAATTTCACAGCCGAAAACTATTTCTTCAGGTGTAATGAACAATGTTAAAGGAATACAAATAAAAGTTACTAACTACGAACCAGATAAACCACAGATTTCCTCTTTACAAGATATGGACGATGATGGTATTGATGACGACTTGGAACTTTCCCACATCCCTACCAAGAAGATTAAAATCACAGTTGCCAACACTGTGCAAAAAAGGTCGGGAATGTCTGGAAATTCATTTTCCCTTCTGCAAACTTTACCTCTTACTAAAGTGGTATATGATGATGCATGCACAGCTTACATGTCTACTCAGCACGAGACTTCGCCGCCTTTATTGCACACAAAGGCTCTAACCACCGTGTCATGGACACTTGTCACAAAGGAGGACAGTTCTTCCGTAGGGCAGACTCCAAAAGAGTCTGCCTTTAGCCCTTTAGAAGGCAAAAAAGTAACCGTTAATAATTTGTATCCAAGAGTCACAGAGGAAGATATCATGTAGCTTTTATGAGTATACGGTGCCTTGAAGCTTGCCCGCTTGTTGAGTTACGGAGTTGCAGAGGTTATGTTTATAATAAAAGAAGATGCAATTGGTGCCTACAAAAAATACAACAACAGATACCTAGATCGACAACCAATCAAATGCAATCTTCATTTGAATGGTAGTGTGATAACATCAGACCAGCCCATCCTTCAAAGATTAAGTGACACCCCATCAAATAAGGAAGGTGATTCTAGAAGAAACACAACCTCCTCCTCCAGTGTTGAATCAAATCCTCCAGCTGAAGTTGATCCTGATACTATCTTAAAAGCACTATTTAAATCCTCAGGGTCATCAGCAGTCATCCAACCAACTGCATTTGAGATTAAGCTCTGATGAGACCAACACAAATTGGAGACTGTAATAACAGAGATTCCCAAGTCACATATGGGCCCAGAGACTCCTTAAAAAACCTTCATTTTGCTTCTTGTGTTTTGTATAGTGCTGATCACTAGCAGGTACAGTAGTTGATCTTTGAAGGAGTCTGCCATCAGACATTGGACAATCAATCCTGTTCCCAGCATTGTAGTACAATTCACCTTCGTTGTGGGGCAGTTGCGTTATTGTCTCAATAATTTCTGTTTTACCCTTGCTCTAGTATTCTGATCCAGCATGGTTATGGTTCTACTGTTATGTCAAGGGAGGCTAAATGTTGAATAACTTGTTTAAATTTCTTCAATAATCTGTTTCTGCTTAAAAGATAATCTTTTTTGTTTTGTAGTTTTAATATCTGGATGCCTCCAAATGGATATAAAGGCCTACATATTCCAGTAAATGAGAGGAAGGAATTACTGTGTTCTAGACTAAAAATTTTTTATGCCTAATTAATGTTTCACACTGTGAAAATGTCATCCAGAACTCTACAATTGTAGGCAATACTTATTGCTCTGCGGCTGAAGCATGTTGTGATATTTGTAATCTGAATACAGAGAAATGCTGATGGGAAGTAGATCATGCTAATAGTGATCTATGTACTGAGATGTGTACAGAGCAATGCTGGGAGGACACAGATTATGGGTTTTCTATCAACTTCATCTGCATTTACAAATTTTATTTAAATCTTGGTAATAAAAAAAAATTTCTTAAGTGTAGGCAGGGTGCAGTGCCATGCCACAACTATCAATTTGCTCTTCCTGTACTACCGTATTATTTTTTTTAGTTTCAACGTTTTTATTGAAAAGAAAACATCATTTAACATGAAATACATTCACATTAGAGTACAAGGATCCCCTTTCAGGGGGAAATATTAAAGAAAAAGCATGGGAAACCTATATAGGATCCTTGACTTCGTCGTCTTAGTTTGAAAGAATTGCTAAACAACAGTTTTAACATAACCAAATTAGGTTACCCTATTATTTTTTTAAAATTGATATTTATTTGAACTCCTCATTGGGATGGGAGACACAAGAAATGATAGGTGAACTCTGCTGACACTAAAAACACCCCTTTGAAAACAATAACGTGGCTGTTGCATCATGGAGCATGTTCACCCTGGTGATCTAGTGGTGGTATTGAAAGAGACGTGGAGGATGACCTCCTAAAAAATGTTTTCCCTGTTTAAAGGAGTGGGTCTCCTATTCTTGTTATGCCCATACACTAAGGGGCCTGTCACACTAAGCGATATCGCTAGCAATATCGCTATAACTTGTGACGTTATAGCGATATTGCTAGCGATATTGCTGTGTCTGATACTTACCTACGACCGGCTCCCCCGCTGGTAATCGCTGATCGCGCGAGAACGTCCAGGACTGTTTCTCGTCGTCAGCTTCCTGCGGCGCTTCCTGTGGAGAGACGAGCGACGAGTGTGGAGCCGGGCGGGAGGATGCAGGATCGCCTAGTGTGACAGGTAAGTAGCAACCCCCTTCCCCAGCGATGTCGCTGGCGAGATCTTCCTGTGTGGCAGCTCACTAGTGACCACTTAGCGATGTACCAGCGATCCTGACCGCGTCATATTGCTGGTCGGGATCGCTGGTACATCGCTAAGTGTGACAGTACCTTAAGTGTATGGGCTGCCAAACATTTCCCCCTGGGGGGTACACCTCAACATACTGTTTAAAATTTTTTGGAATGGGCATCATAAACACCCTTGAAAAAAATTACTTGGATGTTGTATCATGGAACACGTTCACCCTGGTGATCTTGTGGTGGTGTCGGAAGAGAAGTGGAGAATGGCCTCCTAAAAATGTTTTCCCAGTTTAAAGGAGCAGGTCTCCTATACTTGTGTATCCCTGGGGGTATACATCATCATAATGTGTAAAAAAATTTTTACGGGCATCAAAAACACCCTTTAACACAATAATGTGGCTGTTGCATCACAGATCACCGTCACCATGGTGATTTAGTGGTTTTGGCTGATGAGGATGAGCAGAAGGAGGAGGATAACAGTAAATAGACAAAATCAGGAAGCGTATACCCATGTGTGGGTGTAAAGAAGTCCATGGGAATATACCTCCCAAAAAATTACACTGGATTTGAGGTTATGTTTCGCTGTTATCATTCGGTGGTGCTGAGAAGTCTGGCCCAATCCAGCCCTTGTTCATTTTTATGAGAGTCAGCCTGTCAGCATTTTCAGCTGACAGGCGGATGTTCTTATCAGTTATAATTCCACCAGCGGCACTAAAAACCCACTCTGACAAAATGCAAGCGGCAAGTCAGGCCAGGACCTCCAAAGCGTAGAAAGCCAGTTCATGCTATGTGTCTAGCTTGGATGCCCAATAATTAAAAGGCACTCAGGAATCATGGAGGACGTTGGTACGGTCAGCAAAGCACTCTCTTAGCATCCTCCAAAACTTTGCTATGAGAGGGTCTGAGAAAACGCTCCCAGAAATTTGCCAGTGTTCCCCTGCCTCTGCTGGACTGGAGTTGTGTCTCTCTTAACTGTACCCCTTGTTTGGCCAACAAACTGTGACCTCTGCCTCCGATGTTTTCAGGCAGGAATTTTTTTAATAATTCCACAACAATGGCCTTCTGGTACTGCACCATTTTAGTACCCCTGTCTGCCTCTGGAAGAAGAGATTGAAAGTTCTCCTTGTAGCATGGGTCTAGAAGTGTCACCAACCAGTAATGACTGTCACCCAATTTGGAGAATATGAGGGTCATGGGAAAGGCAGCGCAACATAAAGTCAGCCATGCATGGCAGACTGCTAACAGGCAAGACTTCCATGTCCTCACACAGAAGACGACTAACCATGCTCTCCTCCTCCTCCCTGTCCTCAGGCCATCCTCACTGAACAGACAGTATGACAGTTGTGCTTGTAGTACCATCTATAGCGCAGGAAAGTAGCTCCTGTTCCTCCTCCTCTTCCTCATTGTCAACCAATGCACATTGAGATGACATGAGGCTGGGCTGTGTGTAATCACCCTGTATGGTTCCTTGCTCTGTCTCATCAATCTCTGCCTGCAATGCATCATCTTTGATTGTGAGCACACAGCAAAAACTGTTCAATGTAGGCCTGAAATGCCACAATTTGTGGCCCACACATAGAAGAGGCGTGTGACAAAGATACCGCACTGTAAAATATGTGGCCTGTACTTTTAATTTGTTACAGCAAAACAGTGTCACTAAGTAGGGTAGTACACAGCAAAAACAGTTCAATATAGGCGTGAAATTCCACAATTTGTAACCCACAGATAAATGAGGTGTGTGTCAGAGATACCACACTGTAAAATATATGGCCAGGCCCGGATTGGTAATATAACCAACCGGGCATTTTCCCGCTGGGCCGCTGTCATGTGGGCCGCGGGCGGCAGCGCCCGCTCATCTGGCCGCTTGCCAGCTGGCTGTTGTTCCTGCCACCGCCATAGTTTCCAACCCTTCCGCACTGCAGGGAGATAAGCCGCCACGCCTCCCCACGCACACCATCCTTGCCCTAGGTTGAGACCTCCCCCCCCGCAGCCACTCACAGTGTCGCTTTCCTGCTCTCTTCTCTGTACATAGGACCTGTGATGAGGTCACAGGAGGAGAGGAGTCAGGGGTCACATGATCAAGAGCCTTTGTGCAGACCCCTGATCATGTGACCCCCTGACTCTGCCCCTCCTGTGACCTCATCACAGGTCCTGTGCGCTGAGCCTTGCCTCTTGGTGTCTGCTGGACTCTGCTGTGCTGGTTGTCATGGTGTTGGATGAGGTAAGTATGTGTGGGGTCAGGAGGGGTTTACAGGGTAGATGTAGCAGAGCTGTGTGTGTATGAGGTGTACGGAGTGGAGCCGCGTGTGTACGAGGTGTACGGAGCAGAGCCGTGTGTGTACGAGGTGTACGGAGTGGAGCCGAGTCATGTGTGTACGAGGTGTACGGAGCAGAGCCGTGTGTATGAGGTGTACAGGGCGGAGCTGGATGTGTACAAGGTGTACGGAGAGGAGCCGCGCGTGTACGAGGTGTACGGAGTGGAGCCGCGTGTGTACGAGGCGTACGGAGCGGAGCTGGATGTGTACGAGGTGTACGGAGAGGAGCCGTGTGTGTATGAGGTGTACAGAATGGAGCCGCGTGTGTACGAGGTGTACGGAGAGGAGCCGCGTGTGTACGAGGTGTACGGAGAGGAGCCGCGTGTGTATGTGGTGTACGGAGAGGAGCCACACGTGTATGAGGTGTACGGAGAGGAGCCGCACGTGTATGAGGTGTATGGAGCGGAGCCACGCCTGTATGAGGTGTACGGAGAGGAGCTGCGCGTGTACGAGGTGTACGGAGAGGACCTGCGTGTGTATGAGGTGTGCGGAGCCGTGTGTGTACGAGGTGTACAGAACGGAGCCGTGTGTGTACAAGGTGTACGGAGAGGAGCCGCGTGTGTACGAGGTGTACGGAGCCGAGCCGTGTGTGTACGAGGTGTATGGAGCAGAGCCGTGTGTACAAGGTATACGGAGCGGAGCTGGATGTGTACGAGGTGTATGGAGAGGAGCCGTGTGTGTATGAGGTGTACAGAATGGAGCCGTGTGTGTATGAGGTGTACAGAATGGAGCTGCGCGTGTGCGAGGTGTACGGAGAGGATCCGCGTGTGTACGAGGTGTACGGAGCGGAACCGTGTGTGTACGGGGTGTACGGAGAGGAGCCAGGTGTGTACGAGGTTTACAGAAAGGAGCCGTGTGTGTACGGGGTGTACGGAGAGGAGCCGTGTGTGTACGAGGTGTGCGGAGCGGAGCTGTGTGTGTACGGGGTGTACGGAGAGGAGCCATGTGTGTACGAGGTGTGCGGAGCGGAGCCGTGTGTGTACGGGGTGTACGGAGAGGAGCCGTGTGTGTACGAGGTGTACGGAGAGGAGCCGTGCGTGTACGGGATGTATGGAGAGGAGCCGTGCGTGTACGGGGTGTACGGAGAGGAGCCGTGTGTGTACAAGGTGTACAGAGAGGAGCCGCGTGTGTACGAGGTGTAAGGAGCGGAGCCGTGTGTGTACGGGGTGTACGGACGGGAGCCGTGTGTGTACGAGGTGTACGGAGCGGAGCCGTGTGTGTATGGGGTATACAGAGCGGAGCCGTGTGTATACGGAGTGGAGCCATATGTGTACGGGATGTACGGAGCGGAGCCAAGTGTGTACGAAGCATACAAAGCGGGCTTTTCCCACGGACACAGGAGTACATGGCGGAGCCCCGATGAGCATTTTAAAACTCACACATGACGTTCCACCGGAAGTGATGTGCTGGAAGCTGACCGGAAATTAGATAATTTCATGAGGAGATTGTGACGGAACTAGGAATGCTTCAGTTCCATCACCATATCCTCCTCCGACAGCGCGGACAGCGGGATCGCCTTGGATTCGGGGATGCCGGCCATGTGAGCGGATCATGATATGTCCTGCATTGGGAGGCTCAGGTGGGCACTGCAATGGGAGCCGGGCTGCTATAGTATCTTTATAGAATCTTTATTTATTTATTTCTCTCTTTTTCTTTCTTTCTTTCTCTATTCTTTCTTTCTCATTCTCTGTTCTGTCTTTCCCTCATTTTCTTTCTCTCTCTCTGTTCTTTCTTTCTCTCTCTAATCTTTCTTTTTTCTTTCTCTCTCTCTCTGTTCTTTCTTTCCCCTCATTCTTTTCCTTTCCTCTCTTTCTTTCTCTCTGTTCTTTCTATCTTTTCTTTACTTCTTTCTTTCTCTCTCTGTTCTTCTTTCTCTCTCTGTTCTTTCTTTCTTTCTCTCTCGCTCTCCTTTCTTTCTCTCTCTCTCCGTTTTCTTTTTTCGCTCTCTGTTTTCTCTCTTCCTTAGTGCCAGTCAAGTGTGCCCATAATGCCAGCCACTGTAACCTCAGTACCAGTCAGTGTGATCAGCAGTGCTAAATGGGTGCGGTTGGGCGTGGACATGGGTGTGACTAGTTGCAAAATAGATGTGGCCGGGGCATGGCCTAAAACTTGCAGTGGCATGCTGCGCGCCCTGCTGTCTTTCTCCCTCTTTCCCTTCTTCAAAACTTGGGAGGTATGATAGGGGCGGCTATGACCAGAGGGCCTGGCTGCCCAATGGATAGCAGTTCTGCCAGGAATTTTGTCACCGTGTGTACAAAAGGGGACAGAGCTTTGGGAGGAGTACTGCAGCTAAAAGCAATAAATAGGACTGAGCTGAAATACTGGGCACAGCTCTGACTACATGTTATATAGTCGTGTTAATCTCCTTTCACTTCTTGTAACCTACAAGTGTACAAAGATATTATATAGTCACCGTGTGACTAGTGGGCCTGTGTAACTTCAAATGCCAGGGCTGAATTTTAGTCCCAGACCGGCCCTGTATATGGCCTATATTTTTATTTATTTACTGCAAATTTTTTTCAAGAAGTAGGGTAATATGCAGCAAAAATAGTTCAATGTCATCCTGAAATGCCGCAATTTGTAGTCCACAGATAGTTGAAGGATGTAACGGAGATACCACACTGTAAAATATGTGGCCTGTATTTTTGCTTTTATACAGGAAAATAGTTTCAAGAACTAGGGTAACACACATCAAAAATAGTTGAATGGAGGCCTCAAATGCCACAATTTGTAGCCCACAGATAGATGAGGTGTGTTACGAAGATACCACACTGAAAAATATGTGTCCTATATTTTTGTTTTTTACAGGAAAATAGTTTTAAGAACTAGGGTAAGACACAGCAAAAATAGTTGAATGGAGGCCTCAAATGTCACAATTTGTATACAAAAACCTACAAAAGACAAAATGAGAAAAACCCTGCTGTAAGTAAATAAATAAAAAGCAAAAATGCATCTAAATAATTCAGATTTCTTAGTAATACTGTAATTGATCAAATATATCATAAATGCCATCCCACCGTTGACAAGGTAAGTCCGATCGGGGCGGTCCATCACTGTTTAATATTAAAAATCATGTGTCAAAGTTGATGCCAGTGTGTGAATAAGGGCAGAGAAAAGGACCAGGTCCCAACCAGTAGGCACAAGTCAGGGGAAGCCTTTTAATACAATTTCCAGCTCAAAAGAGGGAGGCCACACCCCGGCTTGCACAGAATGCAAAAATACGAAGAAAAAATCCCCAAAAGATTGAGCTTGGTTTGAGTTGATATACATGTAGCACATAAACACATGTTCACATTGGCCATAAAGCATACAAAACCTACAAAAGACAAAATGAGAAAAACCCTGCATTAACCCCTTCACCCCCAAGGGTGGTTTGCACGTTCATGACCGGGCCAATTTTTACAATTCTGACCACTGTACCTTTATGAGGTCATAACTCTGGAACGCTTCCATGGATCCCGGTGATTCTGACATTGTTTTCTCGTGACATATTGTACTTCATGCTAGTGGTAAAATTTCATTCAAATAACTTGCGTTTATTTGTGAAAAAAATGGAAATTTGGCAAAAATTTTGAAAATTTCGCAATTTTCCAACTTTGAATTTTTATGCCCTTAAATCACAGAGATACGGCACACAAAAAACTTGATAAGTAACATTTCCCACATGTTTACTTTACATCAGCACAATTTTGGAACCAAAATTTTTTTTTGTTAGGAAGTTATAAGGGTTAAAAGTTGACCAGCGATTTCTCATTTTTACAACACCATTTTATTTTTAGGACCACATCACATTTGAAGCCACTTTGAGGGGTCTATATGATAGAAAATACCCAAAAGTGACACCATTCTAAAAACTGAACCCCTTAAGGTGCTCAAAACCACATTCAAGAAGTTTATTAACCCATTAGGTGTGTCACAGGAATTTTTTTGAATATTTAAAAAGAAATGAACATCTAACTTTTTTTCACAAAAAAAATACTTCAGGTTCAATTTTTTTTATTTTACCAAGGGTAACAGGAGAAATTGGACTGCAAAAGTTATTGTGCAATTTGTCCTGAGTACGCTGATACCTGATTTGTGGGGGGGAACGACTGTTTCGGCGCATGGCAGAGCTCAGAATGGAAGGAGCGCCGTTTGACTTTTTCAATGCAAAATTGGCTGGAATTCAGATCGGATGCCATGTCACGTTTGGAGAGTCCCTGATGTACCTAAACAGTGGAAACCCCCTACAAGTGACCCCATTTTGGAAACTAGACCCCCCAAGGAACTTATCTAGATATGTGGTGAGAACTTTGAACCCACAAGGGCTTTACAGACGTTTATAACGTACAGCGGTACAATTAAAAAATCATATTTTTTCCACAAAAATGATCTTTTCACCCCAATTTTTATTTTCCCAAGGGTAACATGACCCCAAAAGTTATTGTGCAATTTGTCCTGAGTATGCTGATACCCCACATGTGGGGGTAAACCACTATTTGGCCGCATGGCAGAGCTCGGAAGGGAAGCAGCGCCATTTGACGTTTTTGGCTGGAATTGAGATCGGACATCATGTCGCGATTGGAAAACCCCTGATGTACCAAAACAGTGGAAACCCCCCACAAATGACACCATTTTGGAAACTAGACCCCCTAAGGAACTTATCTAGATGTGTGGTGAGAACTTTGAACCCCCAAGGGCTTCACAGAAGTTTATAACATAAAGCCGTACAATTAAAAAATCATATTTTTTCCACAAAAATGATCTTTTCACCCTCAATTCTTATTTTTCCAAGGGTAACAGCACCCTAAAAGTTATTGTGCAATTTGTCCTGAGTACGCTGATACCCCACATGTGGGGGTAAACCACTATTTGGGCGCATGGCAGAGCTCGGAAGGGAAGCAGCACCATTTGACGTTTTTGGCTGGAATTGAGATCGGACACCATGTCGCGATTGGAAAACCCCTGATGTACCTAAACAGTGGAAACCCCCCACAAATGACACCATTTTGTAAACTAGACCCCCCAAGGAATTTATCTAGATGTGTGGTGAGCACTTTGAACCCCCCAGTGCTTCACAGAAGTTTATAACGCCCGGGCGTGAAAATAAAAAATTCGTATTTTTTCCACAAACATGATCTTTTAGTCACTTTTTTTATTTTCCCAAGGGTAACAGGAGAAGTTGAACCCCAAAAGTTGTTGTCCAATTTGTCCTGAGTACGCTGACACCCCATATGTGGGAGAAAACTACTGTATGGACACACGTCAGGGCTCGGAAGGGAAGTAGTGACGTTTTGGAATGCAGACATTGATGGAATGGTCTGCGGGTGTCATGTTGCCTTTGGAGAGCCCCTAATGTACCTAAACAGTGGAAACCCCCACAAATGACCCCATTTTGGAAACTAGACCCCCTAAGGAACTTATCTAGATGTGAGGTGAGCACTTTGAACCCCCAAGGGCTTCACAGAAGTTTATAATGCCCGGGCATGAAAATAAAAAAATCGTATTTTTTCCACAAACATGATCAATTAGTCCCCAATTTTTTCATTTTCCCAAGGGTAACAGGAGAAATTGGACCTCAAAAGTTGTTGTCCAATTTGTCATGAGTACGCTGACACCCCATATGTGGGAGAAAACTACTGTATGGACACACGTCAGGGCTCGGAAGGGAAGTAGTGACGTTTTGGAATGCAGACTTTGATGGAATGGTCTGCGGGTGTCATGTTGCCTTTGGAGAGCCCCTAATGTACCTAAACAGTGGAAACACCCACAAATGACCCCATTTTGGAAACGAGAACCCCTAAGGAACTTATCTAGATCTGTGGTGAGCACTTTGAACCCCCAAGAGCTTCACAGAAGTTTATAATGCCCGGGCATGAAAATAAAAAAATCGTATTTTTTCCACAAACATGATCAATTAGTCCCCAATTTTTTCATTTTCCCAAGGGTAACAGGAGAAATTGGACCCCAAAAGTTGTTGTCCAATTTGTCATGAGTACGCTGACACCCCATATGTGGGAGAAAACTACTGTATGGACACACGTCAGGGCTCGGAAGGGAAGTAGTGACGTTTTGGAATGCAGACTTTGATGGAATGGTCTGCGGGTGTCATGTTGCCTTTGGAGAGCCCCTAATGTACCTAAACAGTGGAAACACCCACAAATGACCCCATTTTGGAAACGAGAACCCCTAAGGAACTTATCTAGATCTGTGGTGAGCACTTTGAACCCCCAAGGGCTTCACAGAAGTTTATAATGCCCGGGCATGAAAATAAAAAAATCGTATTTTTTCCACAAACATGATCAATTAGTCCCCAATTTTTTCATTTTCCCAAGGGTAACAGGAGAAATTGGACCCCAAAAGTTGTTGTCCAATTTGTCATGAGTACGCTGACACCCCATATGTGGGAGAAAACTACTGTATGGACACACGTCGGGTCTCGGAAGGGAAGCAGTGACGTTTTGGAATGCAGACTTTGATGGAATGGTCTGCGGGTGTCATGTGCGTTTGGAGAGCCCCTGATGTACCTAAACTATTGAAACTCCCCACAAGTGACCCCATTTTGGACACTAGACCCCCTCACGGAACTTATCTAGATGTGTGGTGAGCACTTTGAACCCCCAAGTGCTTCACAAAAGTTTATAACGCTCGGACGTGAAAATAAAAAAATCATTTTTTTCCACAAAAATGATATTTTTGCCCCAAAATTTTTATTTTCCTAAGGGTAACAGGAGAAATTGGACCCCAAAAATTGTTTTGCAATTTGTCCTGAGTAGGCTGATACCCTACATGTGGGGGTAAAACACTGTTTGGGCGCATGGCAGAGCTTGGAAGGGAAGGAGCACCATATGACTTTTTCAACTCAGAATTGGCTGAAATTGAGATCAGACGCAATGTTGCATTTGGAGAGCCCCTGATGTGCCCAAACAGTGGAAACCCCCAATTCTAACTCCAACCCGAACCCCAACACACCCCTAACCCTAATCTCAGCCCTAGCCCTAACTCTAGCCCTAACCCTAGCCCTAACCCTAGCCCTAACCCTAACCCTAACCCTAGCCCTAACCCTAACCCTAGCCCTAACCCTAGCCCTAACCCTAGCCCTAATGGAAAAAAATACATTTTTTTTATTTTATTATTTTTCCCTAACTAAGGGGGTGATAACGGGGGGTTTGATTTACTATTTGTGGCGGTTTTTATGTTTGGCAGCTGTCGCACGCTAAAAGACGCTTTTTATTGTAAAAATAGTTTTTGCATCACCACATATTGAGAGCTATAATTTTTCCGTATTTTGACCCACCGAGTCATATGAGGTCTTATTATTTGCGAGACGAGTTGACGTTTTTATCGGTACCATTTTCGGGCACGTGACATTTTTTGATCGCTTTTATTCCGATTTTTGGGACGCAGAATGAACAAAAACCAGCGTTTCATGAATTTCTTTTGGGGGGGGTGCGTTTACACCTTTCCGTATGCGGTAAAATTGATAAAGCGGTTTTATTCTTCGGGTCAGTACGGTTACAGCAATACCTCATTTAGGTCGTTTTTTTATGTTTTGTCGGTTTTATGCAATGAAAACTATTTTATATAAAAAATAATTATTTTTGCATCGCTTTATTCTGCGAGCTATAACTTTTTTATTTTTTCGCTGATGATGCTGTGTGGAGGCTCGTTTTTTGCGGGACAAGATGATGTTTTCAGCGGTACCATGGATATTTATATGCATCTTTTTGATTGCGCGTTATTACACTTTTTGTTTGGCGGTATGATAATAAATCATTATTTTCTGCTTCGTTTTTTATTTTTATTTTTTAAGGGGTTTGCTAAAGGGGTTAACTAATGGGACAGTTTTATAGGGCAGGTCGTTACGGACGCGGCGATACCTAATATGTGTACTTTTATTGTTTTTTTATTATTTTCAAAAAATGAATTTATTGGGGAATATTTTTTTTTTTTTTACTAATTTATTTGGCGATTTTTTTAAATTTATTTTTACATTTTTTTTAAATTTTTTTTTTACTTTATTACATAGTCCCAGGTGGGACATCACTGTCCTGTGACAGATCGCTGATCTGTCACATCACAGATCACTGTGACAGATCAGCGATCTGACACAGGCACTGCAGAAGGCTTCCTCATGCCTGCGCTTTGCAGGCACTGAGGAAGCCAGCTTCCTCAGGTCCCCGAAGGCCCCCGTCGCCATCTTGGATTCGGGGGCCTGGAGAATAGGAGCCCCCCGCAGCAGCGCTGCACATTGCGCTGCCGTGGGGGGCTCAGGGAAGCACGTAGGGAGCCCCCTCCCTGCCGATGCTTCCCTTTAACTCCCGGTACACCGCGATCATGTTTGATCGCGGTGTGCAAGGGGTTAATGTGTCGGGGGCGGTCCGTGACCGCCCCTGACACATTGTGCCGGGTGTCAGCTGTGATAATCAGCTGACACCCGGCCGCGATCAGCGGCGCTCACCACGTGGGCGCCGCTGATCGCGGTAGACGTACTATCCCGTCCACGGTCATACGGGCCCGGGTACCGTGGACAGGATAGTACGTCGGATGTCAGGAAGGGGTTAATTATATAAATACAAATCAAAAATGCAACTAAATAATTCAGAGTTCTTAGTAATACTGTAGTCCCAGGGCAAGGATGTTAAATAAATAGTAAAAATGGCTGTAAACGTTGGGGTGCAGATAAATGAGAGAAAGACACAGAGAGGTGCAGTTTCTTTACCTTTTACTGGTAATAGGTTGCAGTCCGGAGTACCACATACTGGTGATGGAATGAGTCCGGCTCGCCTGGAGGCACTCAGGGGATCCACCTTGCCAGGTGGGGATTTAGGACCTTCCTTTCTGCGCTTTGTGTGTGGGTCTCCGCTGTATATAACTATGCTGTGACCCGCTATTTGTGATGGTTTCACTAAACTGTACGGCTGTCAGCGTGAGCCTATTCCACGGGTACCGTCCTTCTCACCGTCAGCCCCGGGCTCCTTATCCGCTGACGTGCCCTCAGGTGATCAATGTGTACAGGAATTTACAATCCCCTGTGCTTTCAGATTCGGCTATCAGGGCATACAGTTCCTGTCAGCCTAGGACTCTGATGTCCCTTTTCTCTTTATTAGCGCTTCACTCAGGTGTCTGCTATATGCAGTATTTTAGCTTACCTAGAGTCTCTCAGTCTCTGCTCTTGTCCTTTCCCTCTTCACAGATCAGCTCTGCCTATCAAGCTCCTCTCTGATCAGCTCCCTGTCTTCGTCTGACAGGATCTTCCAGAAAGATCCTTTTACCTCACGTCCTCACGTTTAACTGTCATTTTTCCTCACAGCTCACAGCTATCTCATTTCCATGACAACCCCCTCAGCTGATTTCTAGCTGACTCACCAACCCTCTCTGCTGGCCAGAATTTATAAGGCATCTCCCTTTTCTGACCTGCAGCAGGAAATTGTGATTTTTAATCTATGCTGCCTGGCATTGGGGTCCCTTTCTGCCTCCAAGCATGACCTTACCCATTAGAGGGAGGTAATGTCACTGTGACAACCGGACTCTGGGGTGTCA
The DNA here is from genome assembly GCF_039654945.1 of Dendrobates tinctorius. NCBI lineage: Eukaryota > Metazoa > Chordata > Amphibia > Anura > Dendrobatidae > Dendrobates > Dendrobates tinctorius. The sequence continues at coordinate 38,805,664 of NW_027361714.1, forward strand.
GAAAAACAGACAAAATCACTGACAAAACTCAGGAATTAAGTGTAGAAGTACACAAACTAAAAACCAAACTTGCTGATTTAGAAGATAGAATCTGAAGTAATAACCTTAAAATCAGGGGTATTCCCAAAAGTGTCACCCCAAACAACTTATCAGAATATACTTAACAACTTTTCAAAAAAGTGATCCCTGCACTCATTAATCAGGAATTGATTATTGATAGAATTCACAGGCTGCCTCACCCAGCACATATCTCTCTGGAGGTGCCAAGGGATACAATCCTTTATATACATTTTTACCCACGAAGGAAAAGATACAGTACATAAAAGAAGACAAACATTTTCCAGAGCCATACAATAAACAAAAATTTTTCGCTGACCTTTCTAAGGAAACCATCGAGGCAAGAAAATCATTTCGAGAACTAACATCTTTCCTTAAAGATAAAGAAATCTTGTACAGGTGGGGTTTCCCCCTAAAACTCCTCATCCTATTCAGAGGCAAAATTATCCCCATTTTCACACCAGAAGAGGGCCTGAAGTTCATCTCCTCACTAAAGGGCACCCCATACAAGAAAACTTCCCCCTCTCCAATACCAACGGCTGATGGGGACTCACTTATGGACCTTCTAAGTTTTAAGATTTGCGCTTTACTGGTCCACTCATATTACCTTATATACAGTGGGGCAAAAAAGTATTTAGTCAGTCAGCAATAGTGCAAGTTCCACCACTTAAAAAGATGAGAGGCGTCTGTAATTTACATCATAGGTAGACCTCAACTATGGGAGACAAACTGAGAAAAAAAAATCCAGAAAATCACATTGTCTGTTTTTTTTTTTCATTTTATTTGCATATTATGGTGGAAAATAAGTATTTGGTCAGAAACAAAATTTCATGTCAATACTTTGTGATATATCCTTTGTTGGCAATGACAGAGGTCAAACGTTTTCTGTAAGTCTTCACAAGGTTGCCACACACTGTTGTTGGTATGTTGGCCCATTCCTCCATGCAGATCTCCTCTAGAGCAGTGATGTTTTTGGCTTTTCGCTTGGCAACATGGACTTTCAACTCCCTCCAAAGGTTTTCTATAGGGTTGAGATCTGGAGACTGGCTAGGCCACTCCAGGACCTTGAAATGCTTCTTACGAAGCCACTCCTTCGTTGCCCTGGTGGTGTGCTTTGGAGCATTGTCATGTTGAAAGACCCAGCCACGTTTCATCATCAATGCCCTTGCTGATGGAAGGAGGTTTGCACTCAAAATCTCACGATACATGGCCCCATTCATTCTTTCATGTACCCGGATCAGTCGTCCTGGCCCCTTTGCAGAGAAACAGCCCCAAAGCATGATGTTTCCACCACCATGCTTTACAGTAGGTATGGTGTTTGATGGATGCAACTCAGTATTCTTTTTCCTCCAAACACGACAAGTTGTGTTTCTACCAAACAGTTCCAGTTTGGTTTCATCAGACCATAGGACATTCTCCCAAAACTCCTCTGGATCATCCAAATGCTCTCTAGCAAACTTCAGACGGGCCCGGACATGTACAGGCTTAAGCAGTGGGACACGTCTGGCACTGCAGGATCTGAGTCCATGGTGGCGTAGTGTGTTACTTATGGTAGGCCTTGTTACATTGGTCCCAGCTCTCTGCAGTTCATTCACTAGGTCCCCCCGCATGGTTCTGGGATTTTTGCTCACCGTTCTTGTGATCATTCTGACCCCACGGGGTGGGATTTTGCGTGGAGCACCAGATCAAGGGAGATTATCAGTGGTCTTGTATGTCTTCCATTTTCTAATTATTGCTCCCACAGTTGATTTCTTCACTCCAAGCTGGTTGGCTATTGCAGATTCAGTCTTCCCAGCCTGGTGCAGGGCTACAATTTTGTTTCTGGTGTCCTTTGACAGCTCTTTGGTCTTCACCATAGTGGAGTTTGGAGTCAGACTGTTTGAGGGTGTGCACAGGTGTCTTTTTATACTGATAACAAGTTTAAACAGGTGCCATTACTACAGGTAATGAGTGGAGGAAAGAGGAGACTCTTAAAGAAGAAGTTACAGGTCTGTGAGAGCCAGAAATCTTGATTGCTTGTTTCTGACCAAATACTTATTTTCCACCATAATATGCAAATAAAATGAAAAAAAAAACAGACAATGTGATTTTCTGGATTTTTTTTTCTCAGTTTGTCTCCCATAGTTGAGGTCTACCTATGATGTAAATTACAGACGCCTCTCATCTTTTTAAGTGGTGGAACTTGCACTATTGCTGACTGACTAAATACTTTTTTGCCCCACTGTATACTGTTTCAAAATGTGTAAAATAATCTGTTATGTAACTTTAGTGTTCCTGTTACAAGAGGTTTTTACCGGAGCCTCTCTTCACACAAACTTTCCCCAGGAGAAGGAAGGCAAAAGATTCACAAGTTGCTGAGACCCCCTCCTTCCAGAGGACTCCAATTGACAGTACCCTTAAGTATTGCGTTAACTGTACTTTGTTGTATTCTATTGCTATATTGTTTACAGGTTTTCTTTTGCAGGTCTTGCAGGTTTTCTTTGCCTGTCTTGTTTGTACCTAATAAAAAGGTTCTTGCTCTGTAAGTTCTAACGACACACTCTCAAACCCCATTCACTTTAAACCCATACATGAGTATGAAATTGCTAGCATAAAATGTCAGAGGCTTTAATAGCCCACAAAAAAGACACGCCTTATGGGGGGAAATTGCCCATTCCGAAGCAGACTTAATCTGTATCCAAGAGTCTAAGTTTAAAAAAGACAATAGACCAAAATTTTCACATAAAAACTTCCCTAATATATTTGAATCGGAGAAAATTGAAAAGAAAAAAGCTGGAGTCATCACTATCATTAGGAACAGCATACCCTTTGAACTTATTGAGGAGTACAGGGACACAACGGGAGATTTCACATATTAATTTGCAATCTTAGCAATCAAACCTGCACAATCGTGAACACCTACGTTCAAAATAAAGGTCATCTAAATTTTCTAAATAAACTTAAAACCAAAGTAACAGAAGTCAGAAAGTGAGACCTGCTCTAGCTCGGAGATTTTAATATAGTTCCAAAGGCCAAAATGGACTCCTCCTCACCAAGCAGATCCCTGGCAACTACTCTCAAAAATTGGCTATTTCAAAATGATTTGTTTGACACCTTCTGATGTATAAACACCTCATCAATAGAACTCACCCACTTCTCTGATCCCCACCAATCTGCTTCAAGAATAGACTTAATGCTAATGGACATCTTTACCCTGCCCAAATTCCAAAAAGTAACCATAGAGAAAAAAAAACATTCTCTGATCACTTGCTGGTCTCAGCTGAACTTCTTCTGGGCCCTCCCCTAAACAAAAACTCCTTATAGAAATGCAATTCAAATATTCTGCATATACCCACTCATAGGGACACCATCGAAAAGGCACTGAAAAAGTACTTTAATGAGAACAATACCAGTGACATTGATCCTTTCATCAAAAGATGTGCCTATAAGGCAGTCATCAGAGGTATCCTCATCCAAATCTCGTCTAGAGAAAGAGGACAAAAAGACCTTAAATCAAGGACTTAGAAAATAAAATTAAAAATAAAGAAGTTGAGCAAGTTAATCTCTCCTCCCCATCCGAAACAATACAATTAGAACTACTAAAGTTGAGACAAGAACTAAAGTCTCTAATCTTTTCCACATATGACTCAGTCATAAAAAGCTCCAAGTTTAAGAAATACTCATCATTAAACAAACCCACGCGGTACATGATGAACCGGGTCAAAAAGTTAAGGCAAGCTAATAGGATCAATAAAATCCTTTCCCCAGTGGCATATTGCTTTCACACCCCCAGGATATAGCTAACAATTTTGCTGATTTTTATCATAACCTATATAACTTAAAGCTCCAACCTTCATGACCTCAGCCCAATAAAACGGACATTGAAAATTTGTGGGCTTCTATTAATCTACCAAATTAACCCCTGAAAACCTGGGAACATTATCAACCCCCTTTACCTCAGAAGAGATAGAAGAAACCATACAGGAACTCAAGTTATTTAAATCCCCGAGCCCTGATGGTTATGGAAATGAATACTACAAATCATTTAAAAAAATCCTTTCCGCACACCTTTCCCAAATTTTCAATAAAGCTTCCACCGAAGATAGATTTCCTGAGGAAATGTTGGAGACAACAATTGTTCTCATTCCCTAACCCAAAACTGACACAACTAAAGTTTTTTTTTTTTTTTTTTCCTTTTCAAATAATTTTATTGGTTTTCAGTCATTAAACAAGGTAAGGGAAGGAAGGTAGGAAGGGAGGAAAGGGAATGGGAAGTAAAGAACCTTGTACAGGTACGGAAAAAATTTAAAACTAGAGAACTCACAAATAGGCATTAAATAGCATATAGCAAATAACAACAAAAAAGGAAAAGAAAATCGACAATCCTTATTATGGGGTAACATTCTTGGAAGGAGATACGACATCCCGGTACTACAACGGCCATGTTTAGGCCTCAAAATATAATACCTCTTAATAGGTCTATTTGATATGGAATTTGTAGTTCCAAGTCTTCCATTTTTTTGTATATTTGTGGATGTGATTGTTGTTAATCGCAAATCTGAGTTCTAAATCACTATGTTGGCCTATTTTATCAAGTACATCCGAAAACTTAGGAACCTCGACTTTCTTCCACCATTGTGCTAACATGGTCTTAGTCACTAGGAGGATGTGGATGATAATATGTCTTACCGAATCATCAAATTGTTCCATGTCTAATGAAAGAAGTGCTCTTTCAGGCGTATTTGTGAAGTCCTTAGCAATGAGGTTAATGTGCTGTGTGACCTGGAACCAGAGGTTTTTGATCTTTGAACAACCCCAAAATATATGGTAGAGGTTCCCTTGATGTCCACAACCTCTCCAGCACAAGGAAGATAATTCTGTGTTAAAATGTGATAACCTTGTCGGGGTATAGTACCACCTATTTAACAGTTTAAAATAACCCTCGTGAAGACCCATTGATATGTTGGAATTGTAAGTGAATTTGATGGCATTGTTCCAATTCTCGAGACGGATATCAGCACCTAAATCGGACTCCCATCTCTTCATGTATATGTTTTTGTGGCTCGTTAGGTCCTTGACGACAGATCTATACAAATTACGCAGACTCCAGAGGTTTTTATTTTTAAGGTTGCACAACAGTGAAGTTAGCATTTCATAATTTAAAGTCTTCCCTTTTATGATTTTCAAAATTCTGTCTTTCAACATGGTGTAAAAGACCAGCTCAGATGATGGTAGATTATATTTAGCCTTGATCTCACTGAATTTCAAGAACTCCACTCCACTAAAAACATCCCCCACCTTTTTGATTCCAGATTTCCCCCATACCTCTGGCATCGGGAGATCATCCATCAGTGCAAATGAAGATAGGGGTAGTTTTAAGATTTGCTCTGCTTTTTTGATATTTTTAGTTGGCTTAATGAGTTCCCTCCAGGCTGAGATTATCGACCGAAATATAGGATGCGATGAGTTTGCACTGTGCTTTTGCAGAAGGAAGTAAAAGAAAAGCTTTCGCGTGGAACCTCTATCACTAGCATCTCTCTCCAAGCCATACCAAGCCGGATGTGTCATGTTTTCCATAAACCAGTGCCAGCTCTGTTTAATAAGTGAGGCCTGATAATAAGCGTATATGTTGGGCAGTCCTGTGCCCCCATGTTTTTTATTTTTATAAAGTAAGACTGCAGATATTCTTGCTTTCTTACCTTTCCAAATAAATAGTCGGATGAGCTCTTGAATTCTATCAATGGATTGGCGTGGAAAGCTAACTGGCAAAGTCCTAAATATGTATAAAATTTTGGGAAGGATAAAGGCTTTGACTGCCAGTATCTTCCCAAAAATGGAAGTCTCTAACTGAGCCAAAAAGGATAGATTGCCTGTAATAGTCTTTATAATGCTGTCTAAATTGGCCCTAACTGTGACTTGGATTGATCCTGCTATTCTAATCCCTAGATAGACAATCTCTTTTTCCTCCCAAATGAACTGGGTTTGAGTCTTTATTTCGTTAATTTCGGATTGTTTCATGTTTAGAGTTATAAATTTGGATTTGTGTAGGTTTATCTTAAAATAGGATGCTCTAGAGAATTTTTCTAGTTCATCTGAAAGGGCTTTAATGGAATTTGCGGGATCAAGAAGTGTGAGGAAGAGATCATCTGCGAATAACCCGATTTTAAAATTTAGTGATGGCATTTCAAAGCCTTTAATATCATTGTTTAATCTAATTTTTTCGGCTAGGGGCTCTATGGCAAGCACAAATAGAAGGGGAGACAGGGGACACCCCTGTCTTGTGCCATTAGTAATGTCGAATGAGTCAGAAAGGAAGTTGTTTGCATAGATCCTGGCACTAGGACCCGAGTATAGGGCGAAGACTGCTGATAGAAACTTCTCGTCAAAGCCAAATCTAGCGAGAGTTGTTTTTAAATATAGCCAGTTTAGTCTATCGAACGCCTTCTCGGCGTCCAGTGCCAGAAATGCAGTTTCGGTTCTCGAATTGTTAGCTAAATTTATCAGGTTCAACACCCTTCTAGTCCCATCTGAGGCCTGGCGGCCCTCTGTGAACCCTATTTGATCATCCACCAACAGACGTGGAAGGATGTTTTTTAGTCGGTTTGCGATGATCTTTGAATAGATTTTAATATCGCTGTTTATGAGAGAGATTGGCCTATAGTTCTGTATCCTCTCGGGGTCTCCCCCCTCCTTTGGAATCATGACAATTGTTGCCTCTAACATCTCCTTTGGGAAGGAACCCCGAGAGGATGCCAGACCAAAGACGGAAGCCAAATGTGGAGCCAAAATTTTTGAAAAGGATTTATAGTATTCCCCAGAGAAGCCATCTGGCCCTGGTGATTTTTGGGACTGTAGTTTCTTGATAACGTCAACTATTTCACTCTCTGTAAAAGGGCTACTGACATAATTCAAGTCCAGCTCATCAACTCTTGGTAAATCGATACTCTGTAGAAAAGAATCCACAAAATTCGAGTTAACCACCGGTGTTTGGGGGTCATCTTTCAGGTTATAAAGATTTTTAAAGAAATCTGCAAACGAGTTGACAATGTCCCTAGGGTGAATTTTGGGATCACCCGAGGGAGATACAATCTTAGTTATCCTTTTTTTGATTCTTTCTCTTTTTAATTTCCTCATCATAAACTTGGTAGGCTTGTTGAGAGATGTATACGATTTATACCTAGATGCTTTGATGGCTGCATCATATTCCTGGTAGATTTCAGATCTCAGACTCTGTCTAAGTCTCAAAATCTCAGCCTGGATGGTTTGGGAAGGAACTTTCAAGTTGGTTTGTTTTTTTTCTAGATCATTAATTTGGGCCTGTAGGTTTGTAATTTTTTCCCTATTTCTCTTCTTATGTTTAGAGAGGATCTGCATAAGGCATCCCCTCAGGACCGCCTTATGGGCATTCCAGACCGTGAACTGATTTACTTCACCAGATACATTTTCCTTGAAGTAGTTTAAGAGAACGTTTTCTATCACAACTAAAGTTTTTAACTATAAGCCAGAAAAATATTCAGAATTGAGATTCCTCAGTGGTTGATACCTTTTAATGGCTAACTGAAAAGATGGTAACACATTGCAAGCTTTCAAGACTACTCAGGTCTCTTCTTCAGGCTAGACTAGTACAAAATCTGAAGAGTCACATATTTATGCACAATACAACACAGAAAAAATGCAATGGATAAGACAAGTGACGTGAAGCAGAACTATCAATATGGGAGAGGGAGAAACATAAATATTGGACCAGTATATAGATAAGGAGTCCGGATGTTTTATAGTCCTCTGATTGGGGTCTCCTAATGTGTTGTGATGCCCCCACCAGGTCTTGAAAGCAAATTCCTTAATTGATGTAAAAAGACATAAATCCATGCGACACATTCATTCTCAGCACAAGAATGGATTTACCTGTGGCAAAACATTTTTGTATCCCTGATCACAGCAACATGGATATGAAATTACTGGTATTGAAAGGTAACTTCACATCTCAGAGAGAGAGACGTGTTTGGGAGTATAAATTTATGACGACCTTTGACACTCTCATTGCTGGAATGAATGTGAATCTACTGGCTAACACGGTACAAAGAAATACATCTTTCCTGTAACTATAAGCCAATTTCATTAAATAATATGAACCTGAAAATCTACTCCAAAATATTGGCCAATAGACTAAAAAAATTTTTGCCCAACTTGGTAGGAAATGATCAAATAGGATTTGTCAAAGATCGTCAAGCCACTGACGGAACAAGAAGGCTAATATACTCTATAAAATTAATCCATTCCTCAAAAATTCCTGCAACAATCATCACCTTAGACTCGGAAAATGCCTTTGACCGCCTAAACTGGGAGTTTCTGAAATCGACACTCATTAAATTCGGCTTTTCAGATAACCTTATATCATCCATCATGGCAGTCTACTCAAGCCCAAAAGTGAGAATCTACTCCAATAATATCATCTCCAAATCATTCAAAATTACAAATGGAACCAGACAGGGATGCCCACTCTCACCACTTCTCTTTATCCTAGCAATGGACAAAAAATGTGAGCAAAGCTCCAGAAACAAGCGACAAAAGGTCCACACTTAATATCATAAAATGTAAGTTTATTAGTGTTGATAATTACATATATCAAAAGACAATGGACAGGTAGGGGTACAGGGACAATGTAGTGTCATAACCAAAACAAAATGGGCATAGCAGCAAAGGGGGCTGGAGCTGGAGAGCCGGTCTGATGTAATAATAATATAATAATATAATGATATATACACAGATCCACTATGTCCTCAAATAGAGATGTTTTACAAATATAGCACTCACTCCACACAAATGTGCAATTTAACCATAGGGGGCGCCACAATAATGATATAAAGACCAAATGTAATATACCTGAGGACAACTCCCAGCGGCTTCCAGTATCCAAGCACCCACCCCGACGTGCGTTTCGGAGGGTTAGTCCTTCATCAGGGGGCATAACCAGTGAAATGAAGATGCCAGTTAAATACCGGAGAAACCGGAAGTGGTGGCGCCATCTGACCGGAAGTGACGCATCCGAGATCACAGCAGCCGCGGTCACGAGCGGCGTCAGTGTCAAGCCACAGGGGAGCACCATGGCAACCACTGAGGCTAAGAGACGCCGAAGGCCGCGCGGGAGCGGGGGAGCCAGACGCGCATGCGCCACATCAGCGGCGCAGCCACAGGGAATACAAGAGAAGTGCTGATAATGACATAATGGGAATATAAATCTGTCAATGTGTGGCAATATGACATACTGGGATTAGATAGGGGTATACATGGGGGTATATAATGTCCAAAATGGAGGAAAATCAAGAGACATAGTATCATATAAGCAATAACACCAAAGGTATCACCGCTTCAAATACATGGAATATATACACGGAACATAGAAAAAGGTCCCAAAATAACAATATAGCAATGTATGGTATAAAACATAATCAAACAATAAATAACTAAATAATAATAATAACTCATTGGTGATACAATAGATTGCATAACAAATATACCATACAGCAACTGATTAGCATAATGCATATGACATACTCTGAGTGTGGACAAAAAGAGCAAAAGCTATATATCCATGTGATAATAGAAAACAAGGAAAGGGAGGGGGGGGGAGGGGATAGGAAGGGAGGGGAAAAAAAAAAATCAGCATCTCATTCAGGTAGTTGGAATCCACCGGGCAACCGACACAAAGTTGGCGATATCATAGTGTAAGAAACTAAATCAAAAAGTAAAAGAAAAAAGGTAATTAAAAACATGATAAAAACACAAATAAAAACACACCATTAGTAGTGGAAAATGGCACAAATATGCAGCATGCCAGGTAATCACAGAAAGGGAGCAAAACTAAGACTCTCATTCAGCCCATTCGGGTGGACCGTATTAAGCCTCCAAATCCAATGTGTCTCCATTTGAGCCAGACGTCGTGAGATTCTACCACCACGTATGCCCACCTCTAATGCATCAATACCCCTGATCCTCAAACCACCTGCATCACAACGATGGTGTAATTTAAAATGGCGGGGTAAGGTCTTAAGAGTAGATGCGTCCTCATGTCCCGCAGCGGCCTGTATACCTAGTACATGCTCCCTGACATGAATTTTTAATTGTCTGGTGGTCAAACCTACATATATCAGGGAGCATGGGCAGGTAGCAAAATAAATCACGTTCTTGGTAGTGCAAGTTATAAATTTACGTATATTAAATTCACGTGATCCCGAAGAATCAGTGAATACAGAACTACGTTCAACATTGGCACAGGCCACGCAGTGACCACAAGGAACGCATCCCCGTCTAGGGATCAGGTGGCTAAAAAAATGAGAAGGAGGAGCAGGGGCATAATGGCTATGCACCAATTGATCACGAAGATTCCTAGCTCGACGATAGGTAATAAATGGTCGATCAGGTAGAATTTTAGATAAAATAGGGTCAGCCATCAAAATTGGCCAAGATCTCGAAAGGACCCTACGTAATCCATAAAATTGACTATGAAAATTAGTTACAAACCTAATGGGCTGTAAAGTAGTATCTTGTTCAGGGTGCCTATATAAAAGTGAGTTCCTAGAATTATATTTAGCCTTGTGATAAGCCTTTTTTATTATCCGATGACTATAGCCCCGTTCACACAGACATTTTTTAAGTTCATGTGACCGCAGCTCAAAATCATCATCTGTTGAGCAGATGCGCCTCAAACGAAGAAACTGGCCAGTTGCTACTGCCCATATCATATGGGCAGGATGTGAGGAATCAGCATGGAGTAACATATTCGTAGAAGTAGGTTTTCTAAAAATATCAGTCTGAACACTTCCCGATGAATCTCGTCTTAATTTAACATCCAAAAATTCTATATGATCGGGATCCGATTTAACAGTGAGATGTACACTCACTGGCCACTTTATTAGGTACACCTGTCCAACTGTGTGTTAAGACTTAATTTCTAATCAGCCAATCACATGGCGGCAACTCAGTGCATTTAGGCATGTAGACATGGTCAAGACAATCTCCTGCAGTTCAAACCGAGCATCAGTATGGGGAAGAAAGGTGATTTGAGTGCCTTTGAACGTGGCATGATTGTTGGTGCCAGAAGGGCTGGTCTGAGAATTTCAGAAACTGCTGATCTACTGGGATTTTCACGCACAACCATCTCTAGGGTTTACAGAGAATGGTCCGAAAAAGAAAAAAAATCCAGTGAGCGGCAGTTCTGTGGCCGGAAATGCCATGTTGATGCCAGAGGTCAGAGGAGAATGGGCAGACTGGTTCGAGCTGATAGAAAGGCAACAGTGACTCAAATTGCCACCCGTTACAACCAAGGTAGGCAGAAGAGCATCTCTGAACGCACAGTGCGTCGAACTTTGAGGCAGATGGGCTACAGCAGCAGAAGACCACACTGGGTACCACTCCTCTCAGCTAAGAACAGGAAACTGAGGCTAAAATTTGCACAAGCTCATCGAAATTGGACAGTAGAAGATTGGAAAAACGTTGCCTGGTCTGATGAGTCTCGATTTCTGCTGCGACATTCGGATGGTAGGGTCAGAATTTGGCGTAAACAACATGAAAGCATGGATCCATCCTGCCTTGTATCAACGGTTCAGGCTGGTGGTGGTGGTGTCATGGTGTGGGGAATTTTTTCTGGGCACTCTTTGGGCCCCTTGGTACCAATTGAGCATCATTGCAACGCCACAGCCTACCTGAGTATTGTTGCTGACCATGTCCATCCCTTTATGACCACAATGTACCCAACATCTGATGGCTACTTTCAGCAGGATAATGCGCCATGTCATAAAGCTCGAATCATCTCAGATTGGTTTCTTGAACATGACAATGAGTTTACTGTACTCAAATGGCCTCCTCAGTCACCAGATCTCAATCCAATAGAGCATCTTTGGGATGTGGTGGAACGGGAGATTCGCATCAGGGATGTGCAGCCGACAAATCTGCGCCAACTGTGTGATGCCATCATGTCAATATGGTCCAAAATCTCTGAGGAATGCTTCCAGCACCTTGTTGAATCTCTGCCACGAAGAATTGAGGCAGTTCTGAAGGCAAAAGGGGGTCCAACCCCTTACTAGCATGGTGTACCTAATAAAGTGGCCAGTGAGTGTATATTACGGTCATTGTTATTAAGCCTCAAAATAAATTGTGCAAGAGACGCAGGTGTATCCTGCCAGATCAAGAGCACATCATCGATGTAGCGCGTCCACTGGAGGACACGCTCCATCGACATCTCTCGATCCGACAGGAAGAGGTCCCTCTCCCACAGCCCAGGAACAGGTTAGCATAGGCCAGCGCATAGGCCGCGCCCATCGCTGTCCCCTGGAGCTGCAGATATTAAGTGTGGACCTTTTGTCGCTTGTTTCTGGAGCTTTGCTCACATTTTTTGTGCCTAGGTATGCGATAGGTCATATTTATCCATATGTGTTTTCCCATATATATTGGATTATTGTGTACAATGGGATGACAACTGTCATTAGCATGCTATTAATTTATGTCTTTTCTGTGTTATGCACAGGTTTCGCTCTTGACATCATGGATTTCAGAGCCAGGGATAAATCTTGGCTTGGATAGGTTGATCAAGTGTTTGGGGATGATGGGACTGGTGTACAGCAGCCAGGTGGTCATAGATGGGAGGCACTGTGTGAATCCATTCAGGCCTTGTTGACTAAACGCACAAAAATTTGGTGGAACCGCGCCTTCTTAGAAAAATATATGACTCGTAAAATTATACCCAGGGGGCTTAGGATTCGTGTGATTCCCGCCTTCCAAATTGATGACGAAGATTTCAAGACTAACTGGGAGGAAACATGTAATAACTGTTCAATTACTTTTATGCAACTATTGATTGGCCTTAATTCTAAATCGATAGGAGAGCTGGATAATACAATTGATGCAGCATAAGCTGAGTTAAAGGCTGGTTGTCCTTCTGATATATTGCAAAAATTTGAATTACGACTGGAAAAAATACTTGATGAGACTGTCAAAAAGATACAGGAATCACAATCTTCTAAAATTAGTAGAGATAATAAGGACTTCCATCTTAAAAATGTATATCAATGGCGTAAGAAATCGGGAATAGGTGCTTATTCATTACATTGAGCTACATCAGTGACCTCGGTCTCTTCATTGAGCACACAATCTGAGGCCTCCATGTCGTCCATGAATGCTAGAGCAGGCAATAAGAAAAAGAGGAACTATGCATACCATCCGTATAAACGGCATAATAAAAGTTCCTTTGAGGATACTAATAATGATAACAAGGTAATTAATTTAAGCAATCATGAATTATCTGTTACTGACATGTCTTTATTGTCACGAGGTCTCTCCTTTTCTCCAGCTGCTGGTCTGGATACCTTTACAGTGATTAAAGACCTTCATCTTTTTGTGCGCGGTCATTTTTATTTAAGCGTTTTTATTTTGATGATAACTCTCAACAAATGTTTCCTACAGATGAGGAGCAAACAGCTCTAAGGATTCTGGAGGATCTATCCTGCGAACATAATATGGTGGAGGGAGGTAAGATACCCTTATCCATTCGGCCACGATCCAGAAAGTTTCCCCCACTTTCAACTTGTAGTAACATTGATCTGTTTGTTAAGGTGGTTTCCCAGGAGTTGTTATGGTTTAAAAAACATATAGTGCATGATAATTTGACTAGTGATGAACGTCAACGCCTTAAACATCTACAACATCTCCCTGATGTGGTTATCAAACCGGCGGACAAGGGGGGAAATATTGTAGTATGGCCAATGACAATGTATGAAAAAGAGGTCTACAGGCAGTTAAACAACACCATTTGCTACAAAAAACTTACTTTCAACCCCTTGCCCGACTTTGAGACGCAACTTAGGGAGATTATTACTAGAGCTATGGATAATGATATCATCACTAAAGAGTTGGCATCTGCACTGATTGTTGTTGAGTCAATGATACCAACATTTTATTTACTTCCTAAAATTCATAAGAATTCCACCAATCCCCCTGGCCGCCCCTTTGTGTCCGGTGGGGGTAACTATCTGTAATGTGTGAATCGCTGGATTGATTCAATGTTACAGCCATTGGTCGAGGACCTTCCCTCATACCTGAAGGATACTAACCAGTTACTTCGCAGGATGGATGGTTTATCACTTGATCCAGGGACTTTGTTTGTTACAGCGGACGTAGAGTCCCTGTATACAAATATAAGACATAGTGACGGATTGAATGCCACTAGTTATTTTTTGGAAATGTCTAAATTCAGTAGGGGTATGAGGGCTCTCATACTCGAATTGCTGGAATTTACGTTGACTCATAATTTTTTCACGTTTAAGGGGTCTTTCTTCCTGCAGCTCCAGGGGACAGCGATGGGCGCGGCCTATGCGCCGGCCTATGCTAACCTGTTCCTGGGGCTGTGGGAGAGGGACCTCTTCCTGTCGGATCGAGAGATGTCGATGGAGCGTGTCCTCCTGTGGACGCGCTACATCGATGATGTGCTCTTGATCTGGCAGGATACACCTGCGTCTCTTGCACAATTTATTTTGAGGCTTAATAACAATGACCGTAATATACATCTCACTGTTAAATCAGATCCCGATCATATAGAATTTTTGGATGTTAAATTAAGACGAGATTCATCGGGAAGTGTTCAGACTGATATTTTTAGAAAACCTACTTGTACGAATATGTTACTCCATGCTTATTCCTCACATCCTGCCCATATGATACGGGCAGTAGCAACTGGCCAGTTTCTTCGTTTGAGGCGCATCTGCTCAACAGATGATGATTTTGAGCTGCGGTCACATGAACTTAAAAAATGTGTGTGTGAACGGGGCTATAGTCATCGGATAATAAAAAAAGGCTTATCACAAGGCTAAATATAATTCTAGGAACTCACTTTTATATAGGCACCCTGAACAAGATACTACTTTACAGCCCATTAGGTTTGTAACTAATTTTCATAGTCAATTTGATGGATTACGTAGGGTCCTTTCGAGATCTTGGCCAATTTTGATGGCTGACCCTATTTTATCTAAAATTCTACCTGATCGACCACTTATTACCTATCGTCGAGCTAGGAATCTTCGTGATCAATTGGTGCATAGCCATTATGCCCCTGCTCCTCCTTCTCATTTTTTTAGCCACCTAATCCCTAGACGGGGATGCGTTCCTTGTGGTCACTGCATGGCCTGTGCGAATGTTGAACGTAGTTCTGTATTCACTGATTCTTCGGGATCACGTGAATTTAATATACGTAAATTTATAACTTGTACTACCAAGAACGTGATTTATTTCGCTACCTGCTCATGCTCCCTGATATATGTAGGTTTGACCACCAGACAATTAAAAATCCGTGTCAGGGAGCATGTACTAGGTATACAGGCCGCTGCGGGACATGAGGACGCATCTACTCTTAAGACCTTACCCCGCCATTTTAAATTACACCATCGTCGTGATGCAGGTGGTTTGAGGATCAGGGGTATTGATGCATTAGAGGTGGGCATACGTGGTGGTAGAATCTCACGACGTCTGGCTCAAATGGAGACACATTGGATTTGGAGGCTTAATACGGTCCACCCGAATGGGCTGAATGAGAGTCTTAGTTTTGCTCCCTTTCTGTGATTACCTGGCATGCTGCATATTTGTGCCATTCTCCACTACTAATGGTGTGTTTTTATTTGTGTTTTTATCATGTTTTTAATTACTTTTTTTCTTTTCCTTTTTGATTTAGTTTCTTACACTATGATATCGCCAACTTTGTGTCGGTTGCCCTGTGGATTCCAACTACCTGAATGAGATGCTGATTTTTTTTTTCCCCCTCCCTTCCTATCCCCTCCCCACCCCTCCCCCCCTCCCCACCCCCCTCCTTCTATCCCTCCCTCCCTTTCCTTGTTTTCTATTATCACATGGATATATTGCTTTTGCTCTTTTTGTCCACACTCGGAGTATGTCATATGCATTATGCTAATCAGTTGCTGTATGGTATATTTGTTATGCAATCTATTGTATCACCAATGAGTTATTATTATTATTTAGTTATTTATTGTTTGATTATGTTTTATACCATACATTGCTATATTGTTATTTTGGGACCTTTTTCTATGTTCCGTGTATATATTCCATGTATTTGAAGCGGTGATACCTTTGGTGTTATTGCTTATATGATACTATGTCTCTTGATTTTCCTCCATTTTGGACATTATATACCCCCATGTATACCCCTATCTAATCCCAGTATGTCATATTGCCACACATTGACAGATTTATATTCCCATTATGTCATTATCAGCACTTCTCTTGTATTACCTTTGGCTGCGACGCTGATGTGGCGCATGCGCGTCCGGCTCCCCCGCTCCCACGCGGCCTTCGGCATCTCTTAGCCTCAGTGGTTGCCATGGTGCTCCCCTGTGGCTTGACGCCGACGCCGCTCGTGACCGCGGCTGCTGTGATCTTGGATGCGTCACTTCCGGTCAGATGGCGCCGCCACTTCCGGTTTCTCCGGTATTTAACTGGCATCTTCATTTCACTGGTTCTGCTCCCTGATGAAGGACTAACCCTCCGAAACGCGCGTCGGGGTGGGTGCTTGGATACTGGAAGCCGCTGGGAGTTGTCCTCAGGTATATTACATTTGGTCTTTATATCATTATTGTGGCGCCCCCTATGGTTAAATTGCACATTTGTGTGGAGTGAGTGCTATATTTGTAAGACATCTCTATTTGAGGACATAGTGGATCTGTGTATATATCATTATATTATATTATTATATTATTAT
The DNA here is from genome assembly GCF_039654945.1 of Dendrobates tinctorius. NCBI lineage: Eukaryota > Metazoa > Chordata > Amphibia > Anura > Dendrobatidae > Dendrobates > Dendrobates tinctorius. The sequence continues at coordinate 38,822,456 of NW_027361714.1, forward strand.
TACATCAGACCGGCTCTCCAGTTCCAGCCCCCTTTGCTGCTATGCCCATTTTGTTTTGGTTATGACACTACATTGTCCCTGTACCCCTACCTGTCCATTGTCTTTTGATATATGTAATTATCAACACTAATAAACTTACATTTTATGATATTAAGTGTGGACCTTTTGTCGCTTGTTTCTGGAGCTTTGCTCACGCTTTTTGTGCCTAGGTATGCGATAGGTCATATTTATCCATATGTGTTTTCCCATATATATTGGATTATTGTGTACAATGGGATGACAACTGTCATTAGCATGCTATTAATCCTAGCAATGGAGCCATTGGCACAATCTATTAGGCAAAACAAAAAGATAAAAGGAATCAAAACACTTACCCTTCAGTTCAAGATTAGCCTTTTTGCTGATGACTTAACCCTGACCTTAACAAACCCCCTGGAATCGATAAAAGAATTGCAAACCATACTTAAGACTTTCTCAGAAATCTCTATAATTAAAATTAATGAAAGCAAATGCAAAATACTACAATTTAATCTAAGCAACTCCCAAATTAAAGAAATCAGCAACCTCTCTGCCTTGAGCTGGACAGAGAAAGAGGTTGATTATCTGCGAATCATCATAACAGAAGAAATTAAATCTTTAATGAAACCAACTTGAAGGTACTTTCTGATACAATAACCAAAGACCTCTATTTTTACGAAACCAGCGATATGTATTGGTGGGGGAGGACCTTAATAATAAAAACCTTCATAATCCCCAATCCTTTACATATTCCGAACCGTCCCCCTCACGATCTCTACTTCTTATATCACAAGTATACACTACCATTTTCAAAGGTTTGGGGTCACCCAGACAATTTTGTGATTTCCATGAAAACTCATGCTTTTATTAATCAAATGAGTTGCCAAATGAATTTAAAATCTAGTCCAGACATTGACAAGGTTCGAAAAAAAGATTTTTATTTGAAATAAAAATTTTCTCCTTCAAACTTTGCTTTCGTCAAAGAATGCTCCCTTTGCAGCAATTACAGCATTGCAGCCCTTTGGCATTCTAGCAGTTAATTTACTGAGGTAATCTGGAGAAATTTCACCCCATGCTTCCTGAAGCCTCTCCCACAAGTTGGTTTGGTTTGATGGGCACTTTTTGCGTACCATACAGTCAAGCTGCTCCCACAACAGCTCAATGGGGTTGAGATCTGGTGACTGCACTGGCGACTCCATTACAGATAGAATACCAGCTGCCTGCTTCTTTCTTAAATAGTTCTTGCATAATTTGGAGGTGTGCTTTGGATCATTGTCCTGGGGAGGGTACTCCTTGGTGGACTCCTACTGTATACCAGTCTAATAGGTAATGTTATGTAGTGACTTCATTTGGTGTGATTACTATATTTATCCTCATTTGGTGGCAGGCTCCACCATATGTGTGGGCCATAATTGTCCTTTTAGTCTATACACCTTGACTGGTTGTTAAATGCTACTGTGGGATAATGTTGAATATTTAATTCTTGTATTTAGCATGGTTAAATAATTTTTTATATCCCTTTGTCCATTACCTGTGGCGTACCCTATGTATTTTTGCCCATATGCTATTTATGCTATTTATTTGGAGTACAACAAATATATACCATATGCATTTGTGTAATGTATATCCTTGCCGCTGCATTCACACACATCCACCGCCCTGGCATTAACTCTCCACACTCCATCCATATTGGCCCCTCGCTTCTTTCCTCTCCTATGTATAGCACTCACGCTCTTTTCACATTGTTAAATTGCACAGATCCAGGCAGTCCCACCATTCAACACCAGAGACGCTCTCACAAATCACTTAACCATCTGCTCACTCTTTCTATCCTCCTTCTCCTAGTCGCAGGAGACATTGCTCCCAACCCTGGTCCCCCATGTTATAGAAAGTCAAACCCCCCCACTGCTACACTCAGAAACCCCTCTAATCTTATTAATATTCCCTGCATGCCATCTGTCTCTCTTAATTGTGCACTTTGGAATTCTCGCTCAGTGTGTAACAAACTCTCCTTCATTCATGACTTCTTCCTTTCTAATTCTCTTAACCTCCTGGCTCTTACTGAAACCTGGATCCAGCAGTCAGATACTACCGCTGCTGCTGCTCTTTCATACGGGGGGCTACACTTCTCTCATACCCCAAGATCAGACAATAGAGCTGGTGGAGGCGTTGGTCTGCTCCTATCACCAAAATGTACCTTCAGGTTATCCCTCAAGTACCCTCACTTGTCTTCCCTTCTTTTGAGGTCCATGCCGTCAGACTCTACACCCCTTTCTCCATGCAAGTGGCGGTGGTGTATCGTCCTCCCGGCCCCTCCCATCAGTTCCTGGATCATTTTGCCACTTGGCTTCCACATTTTCTCTCCTGTGACATCCCTACCCTCATCATGGGAGATTTCAACATCCCCATTGCTCTTCCCCTCTCCCCATCTGCTACTCACCTTTTATCTCTAACCTCCTCATTTGGCCTTTCGCAGCTTACTAATTCTCCAACGCATGAAGACGGAAACTCCCTCGACTTGGTCTTCTCTCGGCTTTGTGCAGTGGATGATTTTGCAAACTCCCCTCTCCCGCTCTCTGACCACAATCTTCTTTCATTCTCTATAAAGAACTGCCAGGCTGCTCAGGTCACCCCCACTGTCCAGACTTATAGAAACATACAGGCCATTAACACCCAGAAACTTCTGAAGAACTTGCAGTCTTCATTGGCCCCTATCTCCTCCCTCTCATGTCCTGATTCTGCATTGAAGCATTACAATGAAACACTTCAAAGTGCCCTGGATGAATTTGCACCCCCTATAAATAGAACACCACAACACAGACGGCGACAACCCTGGCACACGGTGCAAACACGTTTCCTGCAGCGGTGCTCCAGGTGCGCCGAACGTCTGTGGAGAAAATCCAATCTACACGAAGATTTCATCCATTTTAAGTTTATGCTTAGAACATACAACACTGCCCTTCACCTCTCCAAACAAACCTATTTCAACACCCTCATCACCTCACTGTCCAACAACCCGAAACGTCTCTTTGACACTTTTCATTCTCTACTCAATCCAAGAGTACAGGCCCCAACCACGGAGCTCCGAGCTGACGATCTGGCCAATTACTTCAAAGAAAAAATTGACCAGATCCGACAGGAAATTATCTCCAAATCCCCTCATACCAGGCACTGTCCTCCCTCCCCCACTGCATCTAACTCACTCTCTGATTTTGAACCAGTCACAGAAGAAGAAGCAAGCAGGCTCCTTGCATCTTCTCGCCCAACTACTTGCACCAGTGACCCATTTCTGTCACATCTCCTCCAGTCCCTTTCCCCTGCTGTCACCCCTCACCTAACTAAAATATTTAACCTCTCTCTCTCTTCTGGTATTTTTCCCTCCTCATTTAAGCATGCCATCATACATCCACTACTTAAAAAACAATCCCTCGACCAAAACTGTGCCGCTAACTATAGACCTGTCTCTAATCTTCCTTCATCTCTAAACTCCTGGAACGCCTGGTCCACTCCCGTCTTATCCGCTATCTCTCAGAAAACTCTGTTCTCGACCCTCTCCAATCCGGTTTCCGCTCTTTACACTCCACCGAAACTGCCCTCACTAAAGTCTCTAATGATCTGCTAACAGCTAAATCAAATGGTCATTACTCCATGCTAATTCTCTTGGATCTCTCTGCAGCATTCGACACTGTGGATCATCAGCTCCTCCTCACTATGCTCCGTTCCATTGGCCTCAAGGACACCGTTCTCTCCTGGTTCTCCTCCTATCTCTCCGACCGCTCCTTTACTGTTTCTTTTGCCGGTTCCTCCTCCTCTCACCTTCCCCTTACTGTTGGGGTTCCTCAAGGATCGGTTCTAGGCCCCCTCCTCTTCTCCTTGTACACTGCCCCTATTGGTCAAACAATCAGTAGATTTGGTTTCCAGTACCATCTCTATGCTGATGACACCCAATTATACGCTTCTTCTCCTGACATCACGCCAGCCTTTCTAGAAAACACTGGCGATTGTCTAAACGCTGTGTCTAATATCATGTCCTCACTATATCTGAAACTGAACCTGTCAAAGACTGAACTCCTGGTGTTTCCTCCCGCTACTAATGTACCTATACCCGACATTGCTATTTCTGTGTGTGGTTCCACTATTACTCCCCAGCAACATGCCCGCTGTCTTGGGGTCATACTTGATTCCGAGCTTTCCTTTGCCCCCCACATTCGATCACTGGCTCGCTCTTGTCATCTGCACCTCAAAAACATTTCTAGAATTCGACCTTTTCTTACTTTTGACTGTGCAAAAACTCTTACTGTTTCTCTTATTCATTCTCGTCTCGACTATTGTAACTCTCTTCTAATCGGTCTCCCTCTTACCAAACTCTCCCCTCTCCAATCTGTCTTGAATGCTGCAGCCAGGATCATATTCCTCACCAATCGTTACACCGATGCCTCTACCTTGTGCCAGTCATTACACTGGCTACCCATCCACTCCAGAATTCAGTATAAACTTATTACCCTCACCCACAAAGCCCTCCATGGCTCAGCACCACCCTACATCTCCTCCCTTGTTTCAGTATACCACCCTACCCGCACCCTCCGTTCTGCTGATGACCTGAGGTTAGTATCCTCAATAGTCAGAACCTCCCACTCCCGCCTCCAAGACTTTACACGTGCCGCGCCAATTCTTTGGAATGCACTTCCCAGGTCAATACGATTAGTCCCCAATCCCCACAATTTTAAGCGTGTCCTGAAAACGCATTTATTCAGACTGGCCTATCGCCTCAACACATTAACCTAACCTATCCCTGTGTGGCAGAGCCAAAAGTTTTACCATAACCAGGTTCCCAGCATCATGTTCCCACATGCTTTATGCATCCATTAGCCCTCTGTGTCTGTACTGTTACACACTTAACATTATGGCTGGTCCATACAATCAGAGCAACTGTTACCACCCACCTTTCGTGTCTCCCTCTTTCCTCATAGACTGTAAGCTTGCGAGCAGGGCCCTCACTCCTATTGTTATTTGTTATAATCTACTGTATGTGATTATTGTTATGCTGTAATGTCTATTGTCTGTACAAATCCCCTCTGAAATGTAAAGTGCTGCGGAATATGTCGGCGCTATAAAAATAAAATTTATTATTATTATTATTATTATTATTTATGGTCATAACTGACTTACAGTGGGGCAAAAAAGTATTTAGTCAGTCAGCAATAGTGCAAGTTCCACCACTTAAAAAGATGAGAGGCGTCTGTAATTTACATCATAGGTAGACCTCAACTATGGGAGACAAACTGAGAAAAAAAAATCCAGAAAATCACATTGTCTGTTTTTTTTTCCTTTTATTTGCATATTATGGTGGAAAATAAGTATTTGGTCAGAAACAAAATTTCATCTCAATACTTTGTGATATATCCTTTGTTGGCAATGACAGAGGTCAAACGTTTTCTGTAAGTCTTCACAAGGTTGACACACACTGTTGTTGGTATGTTGGCCCATTCCTCCATGCAGATCTCCTCTAGAGCAGTGATGTTTTTGGCTTTTCGCTTGGCAACACGGACTTTCAACTCCCTCCAAAGGTTTTCTATAGGGTTGAGATCTGGAGACTGGCTAGGCCACTCCAGGACCTTGAAATGCTTCTTACGAAGCCACTCCTTCGTTGCCCTGGCGGTGTGCTTTGGATCATTGTCATGTTGAAAGACCCAGCCACGTTTCATCATCAATGCCCTTGCTGATGGAAGGAGGTTTGCACTCAAAATCTCACGATACATGGCCCCATTCATTCTTTCATGTACCCGGATCAGTCGTCCTGGCCCCTTTGCAGAGAAACAGCCCCAAAGCATGATGTTTCCACCACCATGCTTTACAGCAGGTATGGTGTCTGATGGATGCAACTCAGTATTCTTTTTCCTCCAAACACGACAAGTTGTGTTTCTACCAAACAGTTCCAGTTTGGTTTCATCAGACCATAGGACATTCTCCCAAAACTCCTCTGGATCATCCAAATGCTCTCTAGCAAACTTCAGACGGGCCCGGACATGTACAGGCTTAAGCAGTGGGACACGTCTGGCACTGCAGGATCTGAGTCCATGGTGGCGTAGTGTGTTACTTATGGTAGGCCTTGTTACATTGGTCCCAGCTCTCTGCAGTTCATTCACTAGGTCCCCCCGCGTGGTTCTGGGATTTTTGCTCACCGTTCTTGTGATCATTCTGACCCCACGGGGTGGGATTTTGCGTGGAGCACCAGATCGAGGGAGATTATCAGTGGTCTTGTATGTCTTCCATTTTCTAATTATTGCTCCCACAGTTGATTTCTTCACTCCAAGCTGGTTGGCTATTGCAGATTCAGTCTTCCCAGCCTGGTGCAGGGCTACAATTTTGTTTCTGGTGTCCTTTGACAGCTCTTTGGTCTTCACCATAGTGGAGTTTGGAGTCAGACAGTTTGAGGGTGTGCACAGGTGTCTTTTTATACTGATAACAAGTTTAAACAGGTGCCATTACTACAGGTAATGAGTGGAGGAAAGAGGAGACTCTTAAAGAAGAAGTTACAGGTCTGTGAGAGCCAGAAATCTTGATTGCTTGTTTCTGACCAAATACTTATTTTCCACCATAATATGCAAATAAAAGGAAAAAAAAACAGACAATGTGATTTTCTGGATTTTTTTTTCTCAGTTTGTCTCCCATAGTTGAGGTCTACCTATGATGTAAATTACAGACGCCTCTCATCTTTTTAAGTGGTGGAACTTGCACTATTGCTGACTGACTAAATACTTTTTTGCCCCACTGTATATACCACCTTTTTCCTACATTCCTGTTATTTCTAATAAAATCATCTTGGTAATTTTGATATAATTGTTGTATGGGACTTTTTTCGTGTGTTTTTTCTCTCATATATCTTTTATCATTGTCCTGTTGTAGGATGAAATTGGCTCCAATCAAGCGCTGTCCACAGGGTATGGCATGGCATTGCAAAATGGAGTGATAGCCTTCCTTATTCAAAATCCCTTTAAGCTTGTACAAATCTCCCACTTTATCAGCACCAAAGCAACCCCAGACCATCACATTACCTCCACCATGCTTGACAGATGGCATCAGGCACTCTTACAGCATCTTTTCAGTTGTTCTGCATCTCACAAATGTTCTTCTGTGTGATCCATTCACCTCAAACTTGGATTTGTCTGTCCATAACACTTTTTTCCAATCTTCCTCTGTCCAATGTCTGTGTTCTTTTGCCCATATTAATATTTTCTTTTCATTAGCCAGTCTCAGATATGGCTTTTTCTTTGCCACTCTGCCCTGAAGGCCAGCATCACTGTAGACATTGACATTGGTGTTTTGTGTGTACTATTTAATGAAGCTGCCAGTTGAGGACCCGTGAGGTATCGATTTCTCAAACTACATGCTCTAATGTACTTGTCTTGTTGCTCAGTTGTGCAGCGGGGCCTCCCACTTCTCTTTCTACTCTGGTTAGAGCCTGTTTGTGCTCTCCTCTGAAGGCAGTAGCACACACCATTGTAGGAAATCTTGTTTTTTGGCAACTTCTCGCATAGAATGGCCTTCATTTCTAAGAACAAGAATAGACTGTCGAGTTTCACATGAAAGTTCTTTTTTTCTGGCCATTTTGAGAGTTTAATGGAACCAATAATAGTAATGCACCAGATTCTCAACTAGCTCAAAGGAAGGTCAGGTTTATCGTTTCTCTAATCAGCCAAACTGTTTTCAGCTGTGCTAACATACTTGCACAAGGGGTTTCAAGGGTATTCTAACCATCCATTAGCCTTCTTACACAGTTAGCAAACACAAAGTAAAAATAAGAACACTGATGGTTGTTGGAAATGGGCCTCTATACACCTATGAACATATTGCATTACAAGCCAGATGTTTGCAGTTAGAATAGTCTTTTACCACATTAATAATGTATAGATTGTATTTCTGAATCATTTAATGTTAGCTTCATTGGAAAAAACTGTGCTTTTCGTTCAAAAATAAGAAAATTTCTAAGTGACCCTAAACTTCTGAACGGTAATGTACAACAACAGCTTAACCTTTTTATTTGGAATAAGAAAAAGGCAAGGACTCCCACCAGCATCCTATACCGAAGTAAAGCTTTCGGAGGAATGGGCCTCCCCAATATTTCTGCCTTCTACTTTGCAAACATTTTCAAGCACAGTATACACTGGCTATCAAAAGACGATTCCCCAGCATGGGTAGACCTAGAATACACCCTAAATAACCATAGCCCTCCCAAAGATTAACTCTTCAAATATCTACTTAATAATAGAAATCTTAACTCCTAAAACCACCCCAATTTTAAGCTACTCTAGAGGCATGGAAGAAGCTAGCCAAAAACAAAAGCGGAATCAATAAATTAAACATACTACTAAAAACCCCGTTATCCCTAGCCATATCAGCTCAAACGCTTACCCTTGACCCATTCTGGGCAGAATATGGAATTAAAAAAATCAAAGATATACACAATGGGGAAAATTTCTCCTCCTTCAGCAGTTTGAAATCAAACTTCAACATCCCCACATCAGCATTCACGCATTACTTGCTACTTAAAGACCAGATTAAAATCTTCATACGCAACAATACACTACTCTCGGAAGCATCTACCAATCTGCTAAACAACATCAAACACAATATTTTTTGGAGTAACCGAAGCATTTACAAATTGGTCAACACAGACTCAGAATTGATTAAGACTTCAAATATGGTGAAATGGGAAGCTGAGTTAAAAACCTCCTTTCTCCCCGAACAATGGGAAAAAGCCATTTACTTTACGTATGCATCAAACATTTCCATGGCGTTGCAGGAGTCATACTTCCAAATATTAACAAGGTGGTACTACACCCCAGCCCTTTCTTCACACATAAACCCAAACAACTCTCCCATGTGCTGGAGGGAATATGTACATCATGGTAGTCTCTTACACATGTTCTGGAGAAGCCCCAAAAATTAAGGTTTTGTGGGCCCAAGCCTCTGACTTGATTAATACAATCCATGGAAGTAAAATAACGATTACCTCACAAACGGCCCTTCTATCTCTGGAAATGGAGAACATAAACCCAGCAATCAGACCCATCATAATACACATCCTCTTGGTAGTTAAACAGTCAATAGCCTACCATTGGAAAAATTCAACTCCACCCAATCTACCGGACATCATTGACAAGATTAATCTGCTTAGGTCATATGAGCAAAAATTTGCAATTTTCAATGATTACTTTAGCAAATATGCAAAAAAATGGGCAAAATGGTCAGAAATAAACCCTGACTTACTGATGTGAAGTATGTTACAGCTCTACTCTCTTGTTAATATAATCCTCTTTATTTTGTAACAATGGAATGTTAATTTACACATGATGTAAGAACCAGTTAGGACTACGTAATCCTCTCTTATTTGTTTCACCTTCCCAATTTCTCCCTCTCCCCTCCCCCTTCCTGTCCTATATGTTTTAAAAAATTTAATAAAAAATTTTGGAAAAGGAAGAGAAGACAGCACTTCTTCCTCCATTTTCAGTAATCATGTGATTGACAGATGCTGATTGTGAGCAGGTGCTACCGGGTCTAAGCAGACCCTGATCACCTCTGGAATGTGGGTAGGAGGCTGAATTTACCCAATAATTGGGACTAATATGTTGTTCTGCCATCTCAGACTAGCGGTTGTATGAAAGTCTATCACTGGATAACCAGGAAGTCAATTAATGAACAGCTTCTATTTCCATTACAGAAGTGGCAGAATACAACTAATCCATCAGTGTTTAAAATAAGGGTCCCGTTTCACTTAGCGACACACCAGTGATCCCGACAATGATACAACTTGGTAAGGTTCGCTGGTGCGTCGCTAAATGGTCACTAGTAAACTGCCAAACAGTCAGATCTCTTCAGCGACGCAGCAATGATCCGGCGATCTGTATAACGCCCTCGGCGGTCATTGGTACCTTGTCACACAGCAGCTTTTCTGACGATTCCTGCCTGTGTCCCTGAGTTCTGTGTCGCCAACGAGGTCGCTCATCGGGGTCAAACACAGTGATGCACGCTGGCCAGCGGGACACCAACGATGAAAAAATGGCCCAGGACATTCGAGCACGATCATTGATATCCAGCAGGGGGGCCGGTCGCCGCTGCGTGTCACATGTAGCGAGATCGAATGGCGAGGTCGCTGTTGCGTCACAAAATCGGTGATGCTTCAGCGATCTCAGAAGCGATCTCGTTATGTGAGACGGGGGCTTTAGGGACCTGTCACACATAGCGATCTCGCTAGCGAGATCGCTGCTGAGTCACAAGTTTTGTGACACAACAGCGATCTCGCCAGCGAGATCGCTGTGTGTGACAGCGATCAGCGACCGGCCCCCCTGCAGGTATCGCTGATCGCTGTAGGAAAGCCCTGGACTTTTCTTTGGTCGCTGGTCTCCCGCTGACCAGCAGGCATCGCTGTGTGTGACAGGCGGGAGACCAGCGATCAGCTGGTAACTAACGTACACATCGGGTATCCTCAAACCAGTTAAAAATAATGAAAGACTACTAATCCGGCATTTACCTGGTCCCCCCTTGTCTGTACTCCTCAATTTTGCCCTTGACACAAAGGAAAAGACCACAAATGTCACCTCAGTCTGTTAGTGGCTGTGTAGGATCACTGATGTAGCTAGCGATTGATTAATGGGGATTAAGGTATTTTCTGTTGGCTTGTGGATTTTTAGTAATAGCTTACATTTGCCTCAACACCCCTTTAAATACTTACAGTGGGTATGAAAAGTATTCAGACCCCTATAAATTTTTCACTCTATGTTTCATTGCAGCCTTTGGTAAATTCATTTTTTTTCTCATTAATGTATACTCTGCACACCTTCTTGACTGACAAAAAAGCAGAAATGTAGAAATTTTTGCAAATGTAGTAAAAAAGAAAAACTGAACTATGACATGGTCATAAGTATTCAGACCCTTTGCGCCGTATTGAGTAGAAGCATCCTTTTGAGCTCGTACAGCCATGTCTTCTTGGGAATGATGCAACAAGTTTTTCACACCTGGATTTGGGGATCCTCTGCCATTCTTCCTTGCAGATTCCATCAGGTTGGATGATGAACGTTGGTGGACAGCCATTTTCAGGTCTCTCCAGAGATGCTCAGTTGGGTTTAGGTCAGGGCTCTCGCTGAGCCAGTCAAGAATGGTCACAGAGTTGTTCTGAAGCCACTCCTTTGTTATGTTAGCTGTGTGCTTAGGGTCATTGTCTTGTTGGAAGGTGAACCTTTGGCCAAGTCTGAGGTCCAGAGCACTGTCGAAGAGGTTTTCATCCAGGATATCTCTGTACTTGGCCGCTTTCATGTTTCCTTCAATTTCAATCATCTTTCCTGTCCCTGCAGCTGAAAAACACCCCCATAGCATGATGATGCCACCACCATGTTTCACTGTTGGGATTGTATTTGGCAGGTGATGAGCAGTGCCTGGATTTCTCCACACATACCGCTTAGAATTATCACCAAAAAGTTCTATCTTTATCTCATCAGACCAGAGAATCTTATTTCTCATAGTCTAGGAGTCCTTCATGTGTTTTTTTTAGCAAACTCTATGTGAGCTTTCATATATCTGGCACTGAGGAGAGGCTTCCATCAGGCCACTCTGCCATAAGGCCTGACTGGTGGAGGGCTGCAGTGATAGTTGACTTTGTGGAGCTTTCACCCATCTCTAGAAAACACCAGCGATTGTCTAAACGCTGTGTCTAACATCATGTCCTCACTATATCTGAAACTAAACCTGTCAAAGACTGAACTCCTTGTGTTTCCTCCCTCAACTAATGCACCTATACCCAACACTGCCATTTCCGTGTGTGGTTCCACTATTTCTCCCCAGCAACATGCCCGCTGTCTTGGGGTCATACTTTACTCCGAGCTTTCATTCACCCCCCACATCCAATCACTGGCTCGCTCTTGTTATCTGCATCTCACAAACATTTCTAAAATTCAACCTTTTCTTACCTTTGACTCTGCAAAAACTAGTACTGTTTCTCTTATTCATTCTCGTCCCGACTATTGTAACTCTCTTCAAATCGGTCTCCCTCTTACCAAACTCTCCACCCTCCAATCTGTCTTGAATGCTGCAGCCAGGATCATATTCCTCACCAATCGTTACACCGATGCCTCTACCTTGTGCCAGTCCTTACACTGACTACCCATCCACTCCAGAATCCAGTACAACTTATTGTCCTCACCCAAAAAGCATTCCATGGCTAAGCACCACCCTACATCTCCTCCTGTCACGATCTAGTTCAGGTTGGAGCCAGTGTTATTGCAACCACTAGAGGGAGCAGGGCAGGAAGAGTAGTCAGGTGAAGCCGAAAGTCAGTACACAGGTTAAGCAATACTTGAGAAATGGAGCAGGCAGATAGCGAAGTCAGAGGAAAAGCCAGAAGTCGGTACACGTAATCAGCGATGTTTAGCAGATGGAGCAGGCGGGTAGCGGAAAAGCCAGAAGTCGGTACACGGAATCAGCGATGCTCATATATAGAGGAGCAGCAGCAGGAGAAGGAGCTTGACTACAGGCTGGAAGCACAATAATCACGCAATGAGGAAGTGTACTGGCTGAGGTTATATAGGGTGGGTAATTAGCAATCAATGGCCAATTAGGAGAGCACCGGGTGGAGCTGATCAAGAACAAGAATCACTGGTATCTGGTTTCGCATGGGATCTTCCAAGCAGCCGCATAGCTCAGATGGCTGAGCTGCTGACCAGCAGACAAGAGGTTCCAGGTTTGATTCCTGACAGTACTCCCCTCCTTCCAGGATGGCCTCTGGACATCTCAGGGGCTGGTTTATCTGGATACCTCTGATGGAAGATTCTTGTTAGCCTAGAAGCATGAACATTTTCCTCCGGTTCCCATGAGTTTTCTTCTGGTCCATAACCCTTCCATTGCACAAGATACTGCAGGTTACCTCTGATTCTCCTAGAGTCCAGAATCTTTTCCACAACAAATTCTTCCTCGCCATGGACCCTTTCAGGTGGAGGAGGAGGCTGAGTTCTTCCTGGAAATGGATTGTCACAGAATGGTTTGAGCAAAGATACATGAAACACTGGGTGAATCTTAAGACTGCTGGGAAGTTCCAACCGGAAAGCAACTTTGTTAATTTGTGCAGCAATTTGGAAGGGTCCTATGAATTTTTGTCCCAATTTAGAAGATGGCACGTGTGTTTTTAGGTTTTTAGTGGATAACCAAACCTTGTCACCCACGTGCAGATTAGGAGGTTCTCTGCGGTGTTTATTTGCTGCTTTTTTATAGTCTTCTTGGGCCTTTTGCAAAATCTCAATTAATTTTTCCTGAGATTACTTTAATCTGTTGAGTCGGTTAGCAACAGCAGGGGTAGAAGTTTCAAAAGGAAGATTAGGAATACATACTGGATGCAAGCCATAGTTAGCATAAAAAGGACTTAGGGCTGTAGAGCTGTGTTTAGCGTTGTTATAGGCAAATTCCGCTGTTGGTAAATAGTCCACCCAGTCATCTTGAAGATATGAAATGAAGCAGCGGAGGTATTGCTCGAAAGTCTGGTTCGTCCTCTCCGTCTGGCCATTTGATTGCGGATGGAAAGACGTAGAAAGATTCACAGTGACTCCCAGGGCTGTACAGAAGCTTTTCCAGAATTTCGATGTGAATTGCACCCCTCTGTCGGAGACTACATTATCAGGAGTCCCATGCAGCTTAAAAACCTCTTTGATCATTAACTCAGCAGTTTGTTCCGCAGTAGGAATTTTCTTTGTTGGGATGAAATGGGCCATCTTTGTGAGTCGGTCTACCACAACGAGAATCACAGTCATCTTTTTTGATGGAGGTAGATCCACGATGAAATCCATTGAGATTGATCCCCAAGGTCTCGATGGAACTGGAAGAGGTTGTAGAAGTCCTAAAGGAGAGGAACGTGGTGTCTTGTTACGTGCACATGTTACACAGGAGGACACATATTTTTTCACATCCCTTCTACAATTAGGCCACCAAAAGGAACGAAGTAGTAGTTCTTGGGTTTTCATGACTCCGGGGTGTCTTGCAAGTTTAGAATCATGGACTAATTTGAGGACTTCGAGTCTCACCGATTCTGGGATATAAACCCTGTGGTTCAGCATCCAAAATCCCTTCTTAAAAAAAAGATTGACATCTTTAGGAGGATGGTTAAGAAAGGGGTCGTTGTGGTAGCCATTTTTAATCTGAGCAAAAAAAACTTTAGAGTCCAATATTCCCAAAAAATTTTTGGGGCCCAGAATAGTACTGTCAGTATTAGAACTCTCCTGAGGTTCAGAACCAATCCTGGACAGGGCGTCAGCTTTGCCATTTCTCGAACCAGGTCGATAGGAAATTACAAAATTAAATCTTGAGAAAAACAAGGCCCACCGTGCCTGTCTTGCAGACAGTCTTCTTGCTGTGCGTAAAAACTCTAGATTTTTGTGGTCAGTGAGGACGGTCACCGGATGATTGGCACCTTCCAGAAGATGTCTCCACTCGGAGAAGGCGACTTTTATGGCTAAAAGTTCTTTATTTCCAATGTCGTAGTTCTTTTCCGCCGGTGACATGGTATGAGAAAGAAATGCGCATGGATGAAGCTGCATCTTATCTCCAACTCACTGAGACAAAATGGCTCCCACTGCAGAATCCGAGGCATCCACTTCAACAACAAATGGCAGTTCCGGATTAGGATGGACTAGTAGTGGTGCAGAAGTAAAAAGAGTTTTTAATTTGTCAAAAGCCTCCTGTGCCTCTGTAGACCAAAAAAAGCTTGGGTTTTCTTGGTTAGCAAGGTGATTGTCAGAATAATTTTCGAAAAGTTTTTAATGAATCTTCTGTAGAAGTTGGCGAAGCCAATGAAGCGCTGAACGTCTTTCAAATTCTTTGGGGGTGGCCAATCCACCACTGCACTGATTTTACCAGGATCCATACTCAGACCTTCTGGGGAAATGATATATCCTAAAAATTGGATCGTGGGTTGTTCGAATTCGCATTTCTCAAATTTTATGTAGAGATGATTCTCCTGTAGACGTTCCAAGACTAACTGGACTTGCCTGCGATGCTCCTCCAAGGTATCTGAAAATATAAGAATGTCATCGAGGTAAACAACGACAAATTGATCCAAAAAATCTCGAAACACATCATTAATGAAGTGCTGGAAGGTGGCTGGGGCGTTGCTAAGGCCGAACGGCATCACTAGGTACTCAAAATGTCCGTATCTTGTTCTGAAGGCGGTTTTCAACTCATCTCCAGGGCGAATCCGTATGAGGTTGTAGGCCCCCCTCAGGTCCAGTTTAGTAAAAATTTTAGCGGAGCGGAGTCTTTCTAATAACTCTGGAATTAACGGAAGTGGGTAGCGATTTTTTACGGTAATTTTATTAATTTCCCTGTAATCAATACATGGCCGCAGAGTTGAGTCTTTCTTTTCTACAAAGAATAAGGGTGCCCCAGCTGGAGATGTAGAAGGTCGGATGAAGCCTTTCTCTAAGTTTTCATCCAGATACTCTCTCAGTACCTTCAGTTCCGGTTCAGAGAGATTATAAATTCGCCTGAATGGAATAGTTGTTCCAGGAAGCAGTTCGATGGGGCAGTCATACGGACGATGAGGAGGCAATTGATCAGCTTTTTTCTTGCTGCAGACATCAGAAAATTGTTGGTATTGTGGTGGTAGTTTGTCTTCCTTCGCATGAGAAATCTCAGATACTTGGATTTGTTTGGGAACAGGTGGACCACTATGGCAATTGTTCTTACAGGATTCTGAAGGGAAAGCAATGGTCCTTGAAGCCCAGTTGATAGAGGGGTTATGAGTTGAGAACCAGGGAACTCCTAGGATAACAGGAAATTTTGGAGAAGAAATCAGATGGAAACTGACAGTTTCGTGATGATCAGGTTCCATACAAATCTCAAGTTCAATCGTCTCATGAGTAACAGGTCCAGAAGATAAGGGTGATCCGTCCACCGTTTCCATTTCGATTGGTATGGATTTAGTTCTGCTTGAAATATTATTATCCAATGTGAATTTTAAGTCCATAAAATTCCCTCCTGCTCCAGAATCTAACAAAGCCGAACATCGTATTGTTTGGTTGCCCATTATGACCTGAATGGGAATGACAAAATGAGACGATGATGCACACATCTTGTTTTCCTCCTGCGTTACAGACGAAATCTTCTGCATACTAGGATACGGCTGTTGGGAGAGGTCTGTATCGCTTGCAGTCATGTCGCTTATGAAGGCTATAGTCCTTTTATTAGGACAATTAACGGCGAAATGACCTGAGCCCCCACAATAGAGACATAAATTTTCAGCCCGTCGCCTCTGCTTTTCTTGTGCTGAGAGCGGTTTTCGAATAACATCGATTTGCATCGGTTCAGACACACTTTGCGTCTTTTGTTCATGGTTAGACGAAGAAAAAGAGAAGGCAGGGTTATTTTCCAGTACTCGAAGTCTCTCCTTTCTCCGCTCGGTGAGTCTCTGGTCTATTCGAAC
Organism: Dendrobates tinctorius; assembly: GCF_039654945.1. NCBI lineage: Eukaryota > Metazoa > Chordata > Amphibia > Anura > Dendrobatidae > Dendrobates > Dendrobates tinctorius. The sequence continues at coordinate 38,838,933 of NW_027361714.1, forward strand.
ACATAGGTGAATAAAGTCTTCCAACTGATCAGGGGTTTCGCCCCTGGCAAGCTCATCCTTTACTGACTCTGATAATCCTCGTCGAAACTGACTTCTCTGGGCCGCTGAGTTCCATGTGGTGTCGGCCTCCCAGCGACGGAACTCTGATGTATATTCAGCGACCGAGCGTCGTCCTTGGCGTAAATTATGTAATTTGGTTTCTGCTGTGGCACAACGGTTTGGGTCATCAAAAACTTGATTCATAGCTGTGATGAAGGAATCTAAGTTATTAAGGATGTCATAGTTCTTTTCCACATATGGTGAGGCCCATGCAAGAGCTTCATCAGTCAGGAGATTAATCAGAAAAAATACTTTCTTCCTATCGTTGATAAATGGAGCAGGTTGCATTTGGAAGTATATCCGGCATTGGTTGAGGAATCCTCGGTACTGCTGACGATCCCCACTAAATTTTGCAGGCAGCGGCATTCATGCGTTTGATTCTGGGCTTGAATTGCGCATGTCAAGAAGTTGCCTTTGTAGTTCAATTATTTCCTTTTGTTGGCCTGATACTACTGTTTGTAGTTTAGAATATTTTTCTTGGTAAGTGGTGCAAAAACTTTGAAGTTCAGAAACTTGTTTTGTCAGGGTGGCTACAACAGACTCCATTTTGGCGCGTGATTATTCTGTCATGATCTGGTTCAGGTTGGAGCCAGTGTTATTGCAACCACTAGAGGGAGCAGGGCAGGAAGAGTAGTCAGGTGAAGCCGAAAGTCAGTACACCGGTTAAGCAATACTTGAGTAATGGAGCAGGCAGATAGCGAAGTCAGAGGAAAAGCCAGAAGTCGGTACACGGAATCAGCGATGTCTGGCAGATGGAGCAGGCGGGTAGCGAAGTCAGAGGAAAAGCCAGAAGTCGGTACACGGAATCAGCGATGCTCATATATAGAGGAGCAGGAGAAGGAGCTTGACTACAGGCTGGAAGCACAATAATCACGCAATGAGGAAGTGTACTGGCTGAGGTTATATAGGGTGGGCAATTAGCAATCAATGGCCAATTAGGAGAGCACCGGGTGGAGCTGATCAAGAACAAGAATCACTGGTATCTGGTTTCGCATGGGATCTTCCAAGCAGCCGCATAGCTCAGATGGCTGAGCTGCTGACCAGCAGTCAAGAGGTTCCAGGTTCGATTCCTGACACCTCCCTTGTTTCAGTCTACCACCCTACCCGTGCCCTCCGTTCTGCTGATGACCTGAGGTTAGCATCCTCGATAATCAGAACCTCCTACTCCCGTCTCTAAGACTATACACGTGCTGCGCCAATTCTTTGGAATGCACTTCCCAGGTCAATACGAGTAGTCCCCAATCCCTACAATTTTAAGCGTGCCCTGAAAACTCATTTATTCAGACTGGCCTACCTCCTCAACACATTAACCTAACTATCCCTGTGTGGCACAGTCAAAAATTTTACCATAACCAGGTTCCCCGTATCATGTTCCCACATGCTTTATGCATCTATTAGCCCTCTGTGTCCATACTGTTACATACTTAACATTATGGCTGGTCCAAACAATCAGGGAAATTGTTACCACCCACCTTTCGTGTCTCCTCTTTTTCCCTCATAGATTGTAAGCTTGCGAGCAGGGCCCTCATTCCTCTTGGTATCTGTTATGATCTATGTGATTATTGTTATGCTGTAATGTTTATCGTCTGTACAAGTCCCCTCTGAAATGTAAAGTGCTGCGGAATATGTCGGCGCTATAGAAATAAAATTATTATTATTATTATTATATCTCCCTACTGCATCTGTGGAGCTCAGCCACAGTGATCTTGGGGTTCTTCTTTACCACTCTCACCAAGGTTCTTCTCCCACGATTCCTCAGTTTAGCTGGACGGCCAGGTCTAGGGAGACTTCTGAAGGTCCCAAACTTCTTCCATTTAAGGATTATGGAGGCCACTTGTCATGATCCCAGTGCAGGGTTTTTACCTGCACATCAGGGGTTAATTGTTGTGACCTCTCTTTGGTTCAGGAGGGGCTTCTTATAGCCCTTGGAAGCTCCCATCCCTGTCAGTTATACCTTTGCCCACTGCTGAGTAGTTTGACCCTTGTGTGCTTGTGCCTCATGCCTGTTCTCTGTTTGATTCCCTGTTGCTGATATGGTTCTTCCCCCTGTCTTCGTTGGTGTCTAGTGATTCGGTCCTGATTGCTGTCTGCCTGGTATTTGACTCCTGCTCCGCTCTGACTGCTCGCTTTGTCTGTCCCTTCTGTACCTCTGCTGCCCTCTATGGTTCTGACCTTTGGCTTGTTCTTGACTCCTCTTTCATCATACCCTCATTGGTACCATTGTTGCCTTTCTCGGTCCCCATCCCGGCTTTCCCAGTCGACACTCTCCGCTGTCTCCTCAGTGAGTGGCGCAGCAGACTCCGCCCCATCCCGCCTCCGGCAGTTACGTGTCGCAGGTTCTGCAACCCTGGTGCCTCGTGGGGTGATAACCGGCCCCATTAGCCACGGACTTAACCAGTTCCGTGCTGAATGCACATCACCTGTGCTCATGATACCACTGTGCTCTTAGGAAACTTTAGTACTGCAGAAATTCTTTTATAGCCACTTTTGAGCCGCACATAGAGTTAGCTGGCTAGTCTGAATTGTGTGAATATCACTGAGAAGTGGAGCAGCATCCCAGGGAAAGGCGGTGGTAGGTGAGTATATTAATACACTAACACTACACACCATATACATATTTCATTAAAAATAGATGAGAGTGCTTCTTGATCTAAAACATCTGTACTAGGAGTGTTATTACCACCATACAGTGACCAAATAATGGTAATATCAGTCCTAAACCAGTGCTCTGCAGCAATATGCAGTATGTATGTACTGTGCAGGTTCTCACCTGTGATATTCTTGATTGTTGTCGTTCATTTTCCCTTTTCTTTTTCATCCAGCCCAGTCAACTATGACCTCTTCTTCCATCGATAACTTGTCCCTAGAAAATGTAACACTAAGACTAGTGTTGAGCGATACCGTCCGATATTGAGAAATATCGTATTGGATCGGCTGATACCCAAAAAGTATCGGGTATCGCTGCTTCCGATACCGGAAGTCCCATTCAAGTCAATGGGACAGAAATATCGGAATTAAAAAAAAACCTTTCTGTACTTGTGTGGCACCCCCAGGAGTATGGTCGCCACACTGGCTTTGCCTTCCTCCAGGGGAGGGTAATGCCAGGCTTGGAAGCAGTGATAGGTCTCTCCAGCAGTTAACCTAATGCATGCAACACAGTTCCACTCCGGGCCAGCAGGGGGAACTCTGAACCGGAATTCTAGAGAGGAGTGTCCTCTGCGGGCCAGGAGGAAGAAGGGTCAGATAGTCTGCGGAGGGTGAAGTGTGCGGACGGGAGGTGCGAAGCTGAGAGGTTGAGCTGCAGAAGGCGAGCTCCCTCAGCTTGAGAGCGCACAGAACTGGAGCCTGGTCTCCACGGTGGTACAGATACTGACGGTCCTACCACAGATACCAGAGGAGTAGGAGGCTGTAAATGCCCTGCTCCCAGCAAAGACTTGGGACACAACAGCCATTGACTAGTGAGCCAGGACTCAGGAGAGGAGTCCCCGGGAGAGGCTACACCTGTCTGTCATACAAGTATAGTTCTAGGAACATCTGAAGAGAGGCATTTCAGAGTAACTAAGTACTGGAGTGCTTCACACTACAAAGCGCTAGGAAGGAGACTGCATAGCCCTTCTGCTGAGAGCGAGAATCCTGATCTGCTTCCAGGCTAACCTGCTCCAATACCATCTGTAATCAGGACTCTGGACTGTATATACTCAGTAAAGGTACAGAAACTACAACCGCTGTGTCTTGTCTGTTCCCTACGCTTTCGGCACTGCTACATCCCCGTGCCAGCTACATCTACACTGCCCTGGGACTACAGCTCCACCTGTGGGGAGCTTTACCATCTAAGCTGCACCTACCATCGGTCCCAGCGGATCTGTATGCAGCGTTGGCCTAACACCATATTTGACAAACACCACGGGTGGCGTCACAAACTATCCTACCATTAACTACATCTCCCCATTGCTTGGGCGCCCAGGGCCACGAACCGGGTCACCGCTGCTGTGACACATCCCCTTGACACCGGCCCGGTACCGAGTACTCCACAGCCCTGGGAGGGCGACCCACTTGCACATCCTGTTCGGGAGGGGGGAAGAGTGTGGGCGATGCGTGGGCGGACACTGTGCGTGTCTGTGCTGGCGGGGTCTGTGCGGGCTTGCCGGGGGTCTGTACGGGCCTGCTGGGGGTCTGTACGGGCCTGCCGGGGGTCTGTGCAGACTGCCGGGGGTCTGTGCGGGCCTGCTGGGGGTCTGTGCCGGCTGCCGGGGGACTGTGCAGACTGCCGTGGGTCTGTACGGGCCTGCCGGGGGTCTGTGCCGGCTGCCGGGGGTCTGTGTGGGCCTGCCGGGGGTCTGTGCCGGCTGCCGGGGGTCTGTGCGGGCCTGCCGGGGGTCTGTGCCGGCTGCCGGGGGTCTGTGCGGGCTGCCGGGGATCTGTGCGGGCCTGCCGGGGTCTGTGCGGGCCTGCCGGGGGTCTGTGCCGGCTGCCGGGGGTCTGTGCGGACTGCCGGGGGTCTGTACGGGCCTGCCGGGGGTCTGTGCCAGCTGCCGGGGGCCTGTGCGGGCCTGCCGGGGGTCTGTGCGGGCTGCCGGGGGTCTTTGTGTCTGTGTGCAGGCATCGTCCGATGGGACTACAAGTCCCATCGGGCTATGCCTGCTACAATGACAGTGATTGACACATTAGCCAATGATGGGACAGTAGTAGTCCCATCATCCGGCTAATGTGTTGAATGTAAAAAAAAATATATATATACATGCTACATACATACTAGATGTAAATACTTATGTCACCCAAAAAATTTTTAAGAAAAGTATTCAAGGTGTGATACCTTTATTGGCTAACCAGAGAAATTATATTTGCAAGCAAGCTTTCAGGGCTCAAAAGTAGTATTGTACATACATTAGAGTTGAGCGATACCGTCCGATACTTCAAAGTATCGTATCGGATGGTATCGGCCGATCTTTAAAAAAAGTATCGGTATCGCCGATTCCGATACCGGAAGTCCCATTCAAGTCTATGGGACTTCCGGTATCGGAATAAGAAAAACCCTTTCCTGCCCTTGTACAGCCTCTCTGGGGTCTGTACGGGCCTTTCGGGGGGCTGTGCCGGCCTGCCAGGGGGTCTGTGCAGGCTCCGGTGGTCTGTGCCGGCCTGCCGGTGGTCTGTGCAGGCTCCGGGGGGCTGTGCCGGCCTGCCGGGGGGCTGTGCCGGCCTGCCGGTGGTCTGTGCAGGCTCCGGGGGGCTGTGCCGGCCTGCCGGGGGGCTGTGCCAGCCTGCCGGGGGGCTGTGCAGGCTCCGGGGGGCTGTGCCGGCCTGCCGGGGGGCTGTGCCGGCCTGCCGGTGGTCTGTGCAGGCTCCGGGGGTCTGTGCAGGCATCGTCCGATGGGACTACAAGTCCCATCGGGCGATGCCTGCTACCATGACAGTGATTGACACATTAGCCAATGATGGGACAGTAGTAGTCCCATCATCCGGCTAATGTGTTAAATGTAAAAAAAAAAAAAAAAAAAAAAAAAAATTACATGCTACATACATACAACATGCATACTACATACATGCTACATTCATACTACATACTACATACATGCTACATTCATACTACATAAATACTACATGCAACATACATACTACATATATACTACATGCATGCTACATACATACTGCATGCTACATACATACCACATATATACTACATACATACTACATGCATGCTACATGCATGCTACATGCTACATACATAACACATATATACTACATGCATGCTACATACATACTACATGCATGCTACATACATACTACATGCTACATACTACATATATACTACATGCATGCTACATACATACTACATGCTACATACATACTACATATATACTACATGCATGCTACATACATACTACATGCTACATACTACATGCATGCTACATACATACTACATGCTACATACTACATATATACTACATGCATGCTACATACATACTACATGCTACATACATACTACATATATACTACATGCATGCTACATACATACTACATGCTACATACATACTACATATATACTACATGCATGCTACATACATACTACATACATGCTACATATATACTACATATATACTACATGCATGCTACATACATACTACATGCTACATACATACTACATATATACTACATGCATGCTACATACATACTACATGCTACATACATACTACATATATACTACATGCATGCTACATACTACATGCTACATACATACTACATATATACTACATGCATGCTACATACATACTACATGCATGCTACATACATACTACATGCTACATACATACCACATATATACTACATACATACAATACATTCATACAATACATACATAGACATACAGTACATATAACATAGAGTAACATACTTACCAATACTTGTCACATTGTTCCCCGAAGCCATTGTCTTTTCCGGGATAAATATTAACATAACAAACCACAAAAATACTCACCCACGATCCGAAGCAGTCCACGAGTGTGTCCCACGACGATCTTGGGTAGAGAACTGCAGCATCAGATTCCCACACAGCAATGGCATAAAGTGAGACTAGGGACTTTTTTTTTTTAAGTGGCGGAGGAATACAGTGCGGAAGGATACCTACCTTCCGTCATTGGATTCCTGCAGTCCGTAGAGAACGGCAGCATCATCTGATGCTGCAGTTCTCTACCCAAGATCGTCGTGGGACACACTCGTGGACTGCTTCGGATCGTGGGTGAGTATTTTTGTGGTTTGTTATGTTAATATTTATCCCGGAAAAGACAATGGCTTCGGGGAACAATGTGACAAGTATTGGTAAGTATGTTACTCTATGTTATATGTACTGTATGTCTATGTATGTATTGTATGAATGTATTGTATGTATGTAGTATATATGTGGTATGTATGTAGCATGTAGTATGTATGTGGTATGTATGTAGCATGCATGTAGTATGTATGTAGCATGCATGTAGTATGTATGTAGTATGTATGTAGTATGTATGTAGTATGTATGTAGCATGCATGTAGTATGTATGTAGTATGTATGTAGTATGTATGTAGTATGTATGTAGCATGCATGTAGTATGTATGCAGTATGTATGTAGCATGTATGTAGTATGTATGTAGTATATATGTAGTATGTATGTAGCATGTAGTATGTATGTAGCATGCATGTAGTATATATGTAGTATGTATGTAGTATGTATGTAGTATGTATGTAGCATGCAGTATGTATGTAGCATGTATGTAGTATGTATGTAGTATATATGTAGTATGTATGTAGCATGCATGTAGTATGTATGTAGTATGTATGTAGCATGCATGTAGTATGTATGTAGTATGTATGTAGCATGCAGTATGTATGTAGCATGTATGTAGTATGTATGTAGTATATATGTAGTATGTATGTAGCATGCATGTAGTATGTATGTAGTATGTATGTAGCATGCAGTATGTATGTAGTATGTAGTATGTATGTAGTATGTAGTATATATGTAGTATGTATGTAGCATGCATGTAGTATGTATGTAGCATGCATGTAGTATGTATGTAGTATTTTTTTTTTTTTTTTAACATTTAACACATTAGCCGGATGATGGGACTACTACTGTCCCATCATTGGCTAATGTGTCAATCACTGTCATGGTAGCAGGCATCGCCCGATGGGACTTGTAGTCCCATCGGACGATGCTTGCACAGACCCCCGGACATCAGCACAGCCCCCCGGCAGGCCGGCACAGCCCCCCGGCAGGCCGGTACAGACCCCCACAGGGTGCACAGACCACCGGCAGGCCGGCACAGCCCCCGGGCAGTCCACACAGCCCCCCGGCAGGCCGGCACAGCCCCCCGGCAGGCCGGCAGAGACCCCCGGAAGGCCCGAAATGACGGCGCATCATGATGCGCACACACCGCGCATCATGATGACGTCAGGCCGTCAATCAACTGAACTTCCGATTCCGATGCCGAATTCCGATATTGAAAAAATATCGGAAGTCGGTATCGGAATTCCGATACAGCAAGTATCGGCCGATACCCGATACTTGCGGTATCGGAATGCTCAACACTAACATACATACATACTACATACATACTACATATATACAACAATCATACAACATACATACATACTACATATATACTATATTCATATAACATACATACATACTACATACTACATACATACTTCATATATACTACATTCATACAGCATACATACATACTACATACATACAACATTCATACAACATACATACTACATACATACTTCATATATACTACATTGATACAACATACATACATACTACGTACTACATACATACTTCATATATGCTACATTCATACAACATACATACATACATCCTACATACAACATACATATATACTACATTCATACAGCATACATACATACATATTACATAATACATACATACTAAATATATACAAAATTCATACAACATACATACATACTACATACATACTTCATATATACTACATTCATACTACATACATGCATACTACATACTACATACATACTACATATATACTACATTCATACAACATACAACATACATACGTACATACTACATATATACTACATTCATACAACATACATACATACATACTACAGACAACATACATATATACTACATTCATACAGCATACATACATACATACATACTGCATAATACATACTACATATATACAAAATTCATACAACATACATACATACTACATACATACTTCATATATACTACATTCATACAACATACATACATGCATACTACATACTACATACATACTACATATATACTACATTCATACAACATACATACATACATACTACATACATACAACATACATACAACATGCTACATACATACAACATACATACTACATACAATACATACATATAGACATACAGTACATATAACATAGAGTACATACCATCACTTGTCACTTTGATCCCCGAAGCCAGTGTCATCTGTGAAAAAATATGAAAATAACAAACAGCCGATATACTCCCTGATCCGCAGAAATCCACGAGTGTCCCACACCGATCTCCCGTGGAGAACAGCAGCATCAGCTGATGCGACCGCTCTCAAGGGGCTCCAGGAATCCAATGACGGGAGGTAGGTATCCTTCCGCACTGTATTCCTCCGCCACTGTAAAAAAATAGTTCCTAGTCTCACTTTTGGCATTGCTGTGTGAGAAAGTTCCCACGCAGCTTTTGCCATAAAGTGAGACCAGTGAACCATAGTAACCTTTCATTGATGCAGTGCAGCAGATCGTCGTGGGACACTCGTGCATTTCTGTGGATCAGGGAGTATATTGCTTGTTTGTTTTTTTCTAATTTTTTTCATAGATGAAACTGGCTTCGGGGATCAAAGTGACAAGTGATGATGAGTATGTACTCTATGTTATATGTACTGTATGTCTATATGTATGTATTGTATGAATGTATTGTATGTAGTATGTGTGTTGTATGTAGTATGTATGTTGTATGTATGTTGTATGTCTGTAGCATGTTGTATGTATGTAGTAAGTATGTAGTATGTAGTATGTATGTTGTATGAATGTAGTATATATGTATGTAGTATGTATGTATGTATGTTGTATGAATGTAGTATATATGTATGTAGTATGTATGTATGTATGTATGTTGTATGAATGTAGTATATATGTATGTATGTTGTATGAATGTAGTATATATGTAGTATGTATGTAGTATGTATGTATGTTGTATGAATGTAGTATATATGAAGTATGTATGTAGTATGTAGTATGTATGTATGTTGTATGAATGTTGTATATATGTAGTATGTATGTAGTATGTATGTATGTTGTATGAATGTAGTATATATGTATGTAGTATGTATGTATGTGTGTTGTATGAATGTAGTATATATGTAATATGTATGTATGTTGTATGAATGTTGTATATATGTAGTATGTATGTAGTATGTATGTATATATATATATTTTTTTTACATTCAACACATTAGCTGGATGATGGGACTACTACTGTCCCATCATTGGCTAATGTGTCAATCACTGTCATTGTAGCAGGCATCGCCCGATGGGACTTGTAGTCCCATCGGAAGATGCCTGCACACACAAGACCCCCGGCAGGCCCGCACAGACCCCCGGCAGGCCCGTACAGACCCCCGGCAGCCGGCACAGACCCCCGGCAGGCCCGTACAGACCCCCGACAGCCGCCACAGGCCCCCGGCAGGCCCATACAGACCCCCGGCAGCCGGCACAGACCCCCAGCAGGCCTGTACAGACCCCGACAGTCGGCACAGGCCCCCGGCAGGCACGTACAGACCCCCGACAGCCGGCACAGTCCCCCGGCAGGCCCGTACAGACCCCCGGCAGCCGGCACAGACCCCCGGCAGGCCCGTACAGACCCCCGACAGCTGGCACAGGCCCCCGGCAGGCCCGTACAGACCCCCGGCAGACGGCACAGACCCCCAGCAGGCCCGTACAGACCCCGACAGTCGGCACAGGCCCCCGGCAGGCACGTACAGACCCCCAACAGCCGGCACAGTCCCCCGGCAGGCCCGTACAGACCTACGGCAGCCGGCACAGACCCCCGGCAGGCCCGTACAGACCCCTGACAGCCGGCACAGGCCCCTGGCAGGCCCACACAGACCTCCAGCAGGCCCGTACAGACCCCGACAGTCGGCACAGGCCCCCGGCAGGCACGTACAGACCCCCGACAGCCGGCACAGTCCCCCGGCAGGCCCGTACAGACCCCCCGCAACCGGCACAGACCCCCGGCAGGCCCGTACAGACCCCCGACAGCTGCCACAGGCCCCCAGCAGGCCCGTACAGACCCCCGGCAGCCGGCACAGACCCCCAGCAGGCCCGTACAGACCCCGACAATCGGCACAGGCCCCCGGCAGGCACGTACAGACCCCCGACAGCCGCCACAGGCCCCCAGCAGGCCCGTACAGACCCCCGGCAGCCGGCACAGACCCCCAGCAGGCCCGTACAGACCCCGACAGTCGGCACAGGCCCCCGGCAGGCACGTACAGACCCCCGACAGCCGGCACAGTCCCCTGGCAGGCCCGTACAGACCCCCGGCAGCCGGCACAGACCCCCGGCAGGCCCGTACAGACCCCGACAGTCGGCACAGGCCCCCGGCAGGCACGTACAGACCCCCGGCAGATGGCACAGACCCCCAGCAGGCCCGTACAGACCCCGACAGTCGGCACAGGCCCCCGGCAGGCACGTACAGACCCCCGACAGCCGGCACAGTCCCCCGGCAGGCCCGTACAGACCTACGGCAGCCGGCACAGGCCCCCGGCAGGCCCGTACAGACCCCCGACAGCCAGCACAGGCCCCCGGCAGGCCCATACAGACCCCCCGCAGTCGGCACAGACCGCGCATCATGATGCGCACAGACCGCGCATCATGATGACGTCATTTCAGCAGCCAATCACAGTCACAACAGTGGCTCATTGCAATATGGGAACTTCCGATTCTGGTATCCGATATTGAAAAAATATCGGTACTCGGTATCGGAATTCCGATACAGTGAATATCGGCCGACACCCGATATTTGCAGTATCGGAATGCTCAACACTAACTGAGACATCTTTGGATTAATGCTTTTCCAGGGCCCTCCTCATATTGCACCTTCTCTACACAAACCATAAAGCACAATAACCAGTGCCCTAGTCACTAATAATGCCCTGTCCGTAATACTTTTGTGCCCCACATAATAGTTCACCATCTGTGCCCCTACACAGTAATAATGTTCAATGTCACAGCACAGTAGCAAGGTATCCCTTGGCTAAGGGTTCCTTCCCTATCCCTAAAGCTAGGAGGCACACATGGTTCGTGGACCCACAGTGCTGTGGACTGAGGAGAGACCAGAGGGGCGTAGCTAAGCAAACCATCAACTCTTTGCTAGAGCCCCTGATGGTGGGGTTAGATTTGACTCCGGATGGACGGCAGGTGCTACTCCAGGATAGACCTCGGATGCACAACAGCTGACCCCCAAAGGGACAAGACACTGTAATGACAGGTGCAGGCAGGTACTGTAGGTATACTGTCTGGCACAGCTGGTTCACTATCAGGCAGGTACTGGCAGCCATGGCTGGTAAAGAGACTGGCGCTGTTGGGTATGGGTTATATACATGCAGGTGGGTACAGGCAGAAATGGCTGGACTGCATGCAGGTTGGTGCAGGCACGACTGATATACTGGTAGGTGAAGAAAGGCACGGCTGATATACTGGCAAACATGTTGCCGAATGCAGCAGTGAGAAAATTAACTTTATTCTCCCTGCCAGCATTCAGTTATGAGAACGTGGCCGGCGCTGGTTCAGCCACCGCTCTAAGTATACAGAGTGGCGGCTGTAACCGCACATCCGGCCTTGACTGACGGCCACCTGCAATGCAGAGCTAGTGTCAGTCATGGCTGGGGGTGCCGTTAGATCCGTCGCTCTGTATACTTAGAGCTATGACTGAACCGGCGTCACCACTGCCCCCATGATTGAAACCGAATTTTGGCGGGGAGAATAAAGTTCATTTTCTCCCTGATGCATTCAGCTACATGCAGGCGCTGGACAGCATAATAACTCTATCAACCCCATCATGACCTTGGGGTTTTCCATTTTTGCATTTCCATTTTTTGCTCCCTTTCTTCCCAGAGACATGACTTTCTTATTTTTCTGTCAATATGGCTGTGTGAGAGCTTGATTTTTGCAGCACTTTTGAAAAACACCATTGATTTTGCCATATAATGCACCGGAAAATGGAAAAAAAATTACAAGTCTTTTGAAATTGCAAAAAAAGTGCAATTACACAATTGTTTTTTTTCCCGCTTTTTTTATTTACCATGTTCACTAAATGCTAAAACTGATCTGCTATTAAGATTCTCCAGCTCTTTATGGGTTTGCAGATACCAAACATGTATAGGTTCTTTTTTATTTAAATGCTAAAAAAAATCTGGAGTTAGTGAAAAAAAAATGTTTCCATTTTCCAAGACCCCTATCTATCGTCTCCATTTTTCAGGATCTTATTTTTTGCATGCCAAAGTGACGTTTTTCTTAATACTATTTTGAGGTAGATATGATGTTTTGTTCTGCTGTTACTGAATTTTCTTGCAATGTTGCGACGACCAAAAATACTTAATTCTGGCGTCTTTTTTCTCGTTCCACCAATTACCGATCGGATTTATTTAGTTTATATTTGATCCGGAGTTTCTGAACGCAGCAATACCAAATATGTGTATCTTTTTACTTTTTAATTGTTTTATTTTGAATGGGAAAAATTGGTGTGATTTGAACTTTTCTTTTTTTATATTTTTAAAAATGTTTTTTTTTTTTACTTTTTAGTTGCTTCAATAGTCTCCTTAGGAGACTTAAATTTGTGATTTTCTGATCGCTTGTGCTACACATAGCAGGGCTTCAGCAGGGCGTCAGCCCATCAGCGCCTCTCGATCATGTGACAGGGGTGCCGATGTGCAGGGCATGTGACGTGCTTCCAGCGTGTGCATATTAAATGCCGCTGTCAGAAATTGACAGCGGCATTTCACATATTAACACTGCAGGTAGATTTTGATTGCATCAAATCAGCTGTCATGTTCCATCAAATGCCTGGACACCACCTATGACGCACATATACGCCATAGGTCAAGAAGGGCTTATCCTGCAGATTAACATCATATCTGCAGGTTAATTGCATTATTTCAGGTGACAGGTTGCCTTTAAAGGCAATTTGGAGTGTGAGGTGCAGAGAATCCTGAATTCTTTTACTGTAAGACGTCTGTACAATATCTGGTGCATTAGAGGGGCTTTGGCCCAGAAGATAGATACTGGGTCCCAGACAGTAGTATCAATGCCAAAAATCTGATCAGAAAGTTTAGTCTTTGGTTGCCTAGTTTCATGGTTTTAAGGGTCTGGAGACCTCTTGTAAAAAGGGTTGGGGAGGGTTCTGTTACATCTTCGCCAGAACCTGCTCCTGCAACTTCTGCTTCTGCCGCCATTCACCACCATATCCACTCTGTGAGCGGTGCTGGTGATATAGAAGATGTCAGAACCAGAATTTCTGGACGGCACTGGCTCAGTCCAGCCACTAAGGTTAGAGTGCTTGCGTCCTGCAGTGTTGTCCGATCTGACAGTGCAGATGTGTGTGTGCTGTCCAGTTATCTGGTTCCTGCTCCTGTCAATTGCAGAGCACCACACCCTATTTGAGTTTCCACTTTACACCTGGTGTCTACCAGATATAGTCCATGGTTTAGGTCTGTGCTTCCCTGGTTTATGTCTGTCAGCCCCGGTTTAGTATTATGTTTTCCTATTATGACCTTGGCTTGATTTTGATACTACTCCTGCCTGATGATTTTGTACCTTTGTAGCTCTTTTGGTTTTGACCCGGCTACCTGACAATCCTTCTGGCCAGCTTGGGCCACCAAACAGCAGCTAACTTTGTGGCCTTTGCCCAGGGACCCCTGTGTAACTCCAAATCCCTGTATAGGGGTTAAAGGGTGTAGACCAGGCCAAACCCAAAGCTCTGGGAAATGAAGTAGCTTGCACCAGGCCTGCTTGTGGTAGCTATTTTAGAGCTGCTAAGCGACCACTGATAGAACACTAAAATCGGATTTAATTAATAGTAGTGATGAGTGAATAAATTCATTTTTTGTAATTCACTTCCACGTGGATACAACAAAATGCTAGCTGTGGGTCACCAAAAATGATAAATTCTCACCTTACCCCTCATCTTTTCGGCCCCTCCGCTACTCACTGCTACCCATTTGATTCACAATGCATCTTCAGATCTTCCACCACTCACCATGAAATGTTTGGGCCTCTCATACATGCGCATGCTGTGACATAATGGTGCCATTGGCTCACGCATGCCTTCACAGAACCCTACTGGGTGCCATGACATCTGTTAGTACAACACAGTGTGAGACGACTGAAGATTCCAATGTGAGTGGTGGTGTATCAGAAGACGCATCAATGACCGGACGGGTAACAGTGAGTCGCCGAGAGGTAAGAGAGGTGAACAGAGGGGGAGTTGAACGATTTCTTTTATTTTTTTATACATTACGTTTATTATGCTCTGCGATCTGGAGAGACCCCAAAACATAATAAGGACATTAAATTTGCGAAGAATAACTTTTCCGTGAATTGAATTTTCCAGGAAAAAACATGCGAATAGGCAAAATCAAATTTTGCCTGATCTGCTCATCTCCGATCAATAGGTCATTTTCTAATGATAGCGTTAGTTTATGTGATCCTTTTTTATAATGCCTCAGTGTAATGTATGAATGTTATTAGGAGAAAGAAGGAGTTAAGTAGGCAGCAGAAATTGTAGGTGAAATGGAGCATGCACATCAGATGTTATCTCTCCACAAAGAGAGACCTGTTCACCACTGACTATAGAAATGAATTGCTCTTTAACTGTTGTAATTTAATCAGAAGACAATTTCAAAAATCTTTTCAGTGTTTGTGATCCCAGTTGGGAAGCCAAGTTTTATATGAATACAGATGATCATTTATATTTTATTTCTTGTTAGAGATGAGTGAGTCTGCCAGCTTTGCCAAATTAATAAAAAAAAATTGATTTGCAAATTGAAAGTATTGCAAAATCTTCAATTGCCCTGAAAAGCTGTTCATGTCACTCTGAGTTCTCCTAGAACTGTATCTAAACCTTTTTAAACCCTTTAAAGGGAATTTGTCAGCAGGTCCCTGCTATGTAATCTGAGAACAATATGACATAGGAGTAGAGACACTGATTCCAGCGATGAGTTTACTAGGTTGTGTTGTGCAGTTCCAATAGATATAATTTTACCAGCAGGAGATTATGACTAGAGTACTAGATATCTTGTGGCATGAGGTCCTCCTGCTCTGTATAACCATACCCCCTACAGTTATTAGCTGCTTTCTGAAAATGTACAGTTAACACAGAAATGTGCCAATCAGTGATGCAGGTGGAGTTATACAGAGCTCACATTCAGAGAACTGCTAGACCTGCAGCAGTGACAACTGTGACTTTAACAAAATGACAGCATGCTTCCCAGCAAGTGATGCATCACTGGAATCAGGCTCTCAGCCCTAGATCAAGATGCTCCAAAATAACATCGCAAACAGATTATCTGTCATTTAAACATAGACTTAGTGATTTCTCTTAGGCTACTTTCACACATCAGGTTTTCGGCGTCAGGCGCGATCCGGCGTCGTGCCGGAATGCCGGATCCGGCAAATGTTTTGTAAAACCTGATGTGCCGGATCCGGTTTTCTGCCGGATTCGTCTTGTTCTTGACAGACAAAACCGGATCCGTCTCATCCGGTTCATCCGTTTTTCTATCCGTTTTTCGACGGATTACGCCGGATCTGGTTTTTAAAATTGACCCTTGTGGCCTTCCGAACGGGATTGGCTACTGGAAAACTATACATAGCATGTTCCTACAGCCCTTCTTTGACAGGTTGTAGAGGAGAAAGTGCAGGTTGGAGAGAAGAGCAAGTTACTGGCGAAGATGGATGTTGTCATTGGAAATATTACCACTAGAAGTTCTGTGACGGTTTCAGTAATGAGGGACAATTTTGCACTATACTTTATGTCACCTCAAGGCAGAGTACACTGGCAGGATGACAGAGTGTGAAAGATTTGTGCCTTAACCAAACTTGTGTACCTTCTGGACCAACAGCATATACCTTTGCCAACCAAAGTTGGCTATCTTGTCATGGTCTTACTATTTTTAGCTTTAGGCCACAGGTGTGTACCTGGTTGTGTTTTATGCAAAGTATTTCACCTTTTACCAAAAGTTGTGTACATTGTTAGGAAATCACCAACAATAAACACAACTTTTCAGGTGAAATACTTTGCTTCAAACACAACCAGGAACACAACTGTGGCAAAAAGCTAAAATTTACCCACAGTTATATACCTGGTTTTGAATACCTTTTTACCTTTTAAATACCCTGTATTTAACCTTTTTTTAAACATATTTCACCACAGAAAGAAATGACAGACAACCAGTGTAAACAATAATGTAACTTTTATTTAAAATATTGTTTTTTGTGTAAACTGTTTTTAAAGTTAAAAAAACTTTTTTAATAAAGGTTTGAAACCAACCAAATGGGCATTTTTATTACAAAAAAAACATTATAACTCGGTGTAGTGTGGGGTGGAAATACTGCTGGAGGGGCTGCGGGACACTTCGACAATGGGAGTGTGGAGAGAGGACTGGGATCGTGGTGGGGAAGGAACAGTTAGAGGTGATGGTGTGGAAAAAGCTACAGAATGGGTGGACATGTGGGAGGCAGAAGAGGTGGTGGGCGGTGGAGTGGAGGGTTGGGCAGGGACTGTAGGAGCAGATGATGTTGATGGAAAGTTGTATGGGGATGGAGTTTGGTACGGGGAAGGAGTTTGGTACGGGGAAGGAGTTTGGTACGGGGCAGGTTGCTGGAAGTGGGGAGATGTCTGGTACTGGGGAGGTTGCTGGTACTGGGAAGGTTGCTGGTACTGGTGAGGTTGCTGGTATGTAATAGGAGGGGGAGGATGGAAAGTGGCTGGAGGGGGTGCAGATGTAATAGGAGGGGGAGGATGGAAAGTGGCTGGAGGGGGTGCAGATGTAATAGGAGGGGGAGGATGGAAAGTGGCTGGAGGGGGTGCAGGTGGAGGAACTACAGTGGTGGGAGGTGGAGGTTGGGAGGTAACCTGCTGTAGAGCACCGTGGCACGAATGCATTACATGCATCTGCTGGGTAGGAGATAGTGTTGCCATGCGCTCCACAACAGACCTGAAAAAGGTGTGGTTTGGCGAAGATCTTGCTTCTGAATGCATGGTTTGCAGAAGTGTCTTCACCTCCAGAATGCTGGAGTTGATCTGCTGATAGCCTGCGGAGATTTGCTCTGACAAGACTTTTAGACAGTTCTGGAAAGATGCATTCAGATGCAAGAACTCTGGCGCATAACTCTTTTCCTGACCCCTCTGCCGCTGCCGCCCAGTACCCGCAGGTGTACTAGAGGTGGCAGGGGCAGAAGGGTGGGGTAAAGGGAAAGCGATCTCCTCACCAGCAGCTTCATGTAATGTAGGCGGCCACGATGCTCCTGTGCTGGTGGATGGGACAGATGGGTCGAATGTGTGGGAAGGCTGGGAAGGTGCAGATGTACCGGGGCGGTCGAAGTGTCCCTCGGTGCCGGTCTCCTCAGGGATCGCCTCAGAAGGGTCCAATCGTGCAGGCTCCCGAGTGCTGCTCACCGTGCTGTGGAATAAAGAGAAAAAAAAACAATTAAAATACTGACATGGTATGGCCCTGGCTAAAAAAAAAAAGTTACATCTAACATTTTTTTTCACATGTGGTGTGTAATATTTACCTTCTAGTGACCATTGTTTCCCGGAGGAATGACAGGGCTTGTGCGTACTTATACTTGCTCCTGCGTCCTCCAGATCCACTCGGGGCCCGCATCTCTTTATTGAACTCCTTCTTGAAACGATCCCTCACAGACCGCCACCGATTCACAATTCTGTTCCCTGAAACGAGAAAGGAGTGGTTAGTATACAACATCAGTGTTTCACAAACTCCAGTCCTCATGGTCCCCAGGGGTCATGTTTTCAGGATTTCCATAGTAAATAGAAATCCTGAACACATGATCCGTGGGGACCACGAGGACTGGAGTTCGGGAAACACTGGTTTACATCAAGCAACCGGTACTGTATATACTTACGCTCTTTAATCTGGGCCCGAACATCGAGGTCCTCCCAGCGGCCCACAAGGAGCGAACAGATTTCCTCCCAGAGTCGTCGGGTAACGATAAGGTCAGCGTGGCGGCGGTCAGCCATATTCCAGAGTGGCTCCCTTTCTCTGACGAGAACGATGAGGTGGTCCACATCGAGTCCTCCATCCTCACCGTCAGAGTCGGGAGCACGCTGTGAAGGCTGTTAAAGAAAAAGACGAAAATAACATAATTATCCTCCACAAAAGAAATGAAATAAAAAGTGCAAAAAAACAAAGCAAAAATATTTATACTTACACGCTGGTGACCGCCGCGTTGCTGTCGCCGACGACCCTGGGAGGCACTGCGAGGACCTCTTGGCCGAGCACCAGATTGGGAAGACTAGAGAAGAAAACAAAAAATGTTATGTCTTTGGATGTAGGCATTTGTTTGCTGTGTGTGGTCTGCAGAACATTGTTTTCTATGTGTTGTGTGTAGTGTGATGTTGTGTTTGATGCAAAAAACTTACCAATTGTTAGCCCACTCCAAGTGTCTGTCCACCCCTTCCTTCTTCTTCTGGGAGCTCCTCTTCATCTTGTGAATCCTGTTTTGAAATAAAAGGCAATGAATAGACATATATTACAGAGATGATGGATTTTGGAAATAAAAACTTACCGTCAAACGCTGACGATGCGAGGGAGGGCTCCCAGAAGATGATGTGCTGTCTTCCTGGTGGCCACACTCCATGCCTGTGGGTGGTGTTCCAGCTGCTGCCATTGCTGCTGCTGCATCTATTGGGCGGCTGTTGAATAAAGAGAAACAAAGGGCCAATGAATATCTTGATATTCAATAGCCCTAGTTTGGAGGAATGGGGGATTTGATAATTACCGTCTCTCATCTGCTGCTGGCCTCCCCTCCTCAGCATGTTCCATTTGCTGCTCCATTTGGGGTGGTGGTGGTGCTGATGGTGCTGCAGTGGTCTCCTGCCTTCTCCTGCTGCGCTTGGTTGCTTTCTTGGGTGGCATGTTGGGTGTGGCTGTGGGTCCCACTGTCTTGCTTTTATATATGTCTTGTGGGCAGAGCTACTGAGCATGCTCAGACCAAAAAAACCGGATCCGGCCACCGGATCCGGCTTTCGCCGGATCAGGCGCATTGCGGCGCTCATAGGCTTTCATTATGTGAAAAAGCCGGACGCGCCGGATCCGGCGTGTCCGGCTTTTTCGCCGGAGACAAAAAACGTTACAGTAGCCGTTTTTTCCAGACGCCGGATCGCGACACATTGCCGGATCCGGCGAAAACCGGATGAAACGCATGGCCATCTGGAGCGATCCGGCGCAAATGTAAGTCAATGGGGGGGAAACCGGATCCGGCATTGCATTTCGCCGGATCCGGTTTCTGTCAAAAGCGCCTGATCGCGCCTGACGGCGAAAACCTGATGTGTGAAAGAGGCCTTAGTGTTTCCATGTGCAAGTGAGAATGATCCCTCAACACTGTGACATCCCATCAGATATTTGTAGACAGCTATTAAGTCTCCTCTTAGCCTTCTATGATGCAAGCTAAACATTCCAAGGTCCTTCAACCATTTCTCACAGGTCATGGTTTGCAGTTCGCTCACCATCCTGGTAGCTCTTCTCTGAACTTACTCCAGTTTTTCAATGTCTTTTTTAAAATGTTGTGCTCAGAACTGGTCACAGTATTCCAGATGAGGCCTGACCAAGGAGGAGTATAGGTGGATAATTACTTCACATGATCTAGACTGTATGCTTCTGTTAATACATCCCAGAACTGTGTTTGCCTTTTTGCTGCTGCATTACACTGTTGGTTCATGTGCGGTCTTCGATCTTTTAGTATACCTGATAAAGGATGGTAAATGATGTGCCCCAAAGGCCGTGGGATGCTCGGTACCGGGCCGGTCGTCTTAAAGGGATGTGTCACAGTGGCATGGACCCGGTCCGTGGCCCCAGGCAGTCATGTAAAAGGGGATTATTCATTAGGGATTAAGTTTATATAGTGATTCATGATGCCAGTTGGAGTGTTTGACTGTAGTATAGCCGACACTTCAGATGATCCCTGGGGGAGTAGATGGTGATGGCAGTGCAGATGTTAAACCCTCTTCAACCAGGGCAGACCCCCAGAGATTGTGATGCAAGTAGAAGGCACGGAGTAATAAGGCAGGAGACAAAGAAAGTCACTTTATCATTTACTGTAGTTCAGGTGCAGTTCAGAGGAGATATTATAACTCTCACCAGGTTACAGTCTGCTCTGGAGAATGGGAGTTGTCTTCTCTGCCGTGACTCAGTGTAACTTCCCGATTTTCTAATCCCTTCTGGGACCAAGGCTTCCCGGAGTTTAGAACTTCCCAGTATTGCCTCTACTCACTGTGTATTTCTCCTTTGGCAACTTGCAGCTTGGATCCTTTTGTGAAGCAGCTCAAGTTCCCACTTGCACTATCCTTCACTGATCCTAGGTTGCTGCAGTATTTCTGAGGGAAAACACTTTACTGCTGATTGTATAATCTCACACAGTCTCTCAGCTTACCACCCTGCTCTGAAAGCATGGATGGTCTAGGGGCTGGTTCCCTGATGCTTCTTATTAGCTGTACTCCTGGACAGAGCACATGTCTTAACATGGCTTCCCAGAGCGTCCTTCCTCATTCTTCTTCACTGAAACAACAACTGTGCTCCTCCCCCTCCCAGTTAGGGTGTGTCTGCAAAGCTCTAAGCTTCAGACAAGTGGGGGAT
Source organism: Dendrobates tinctorius (assembly GCF_039654945.1). Taxonomy (NCBI): domain Eukaryota; kingdom Metazoa; phylum Chordata; class Amphibia; order Anura; family Dendrobatidae; genus Dendrobates; species Dendrobates tinctorius. Next base: position 38,860,442 of record NW_027361714.1, read on the forward strand.
TGAGGTGAATTGTGTGTGTGTGTTGTGGTCTCTAGCAGAGAAAGCATAACTCCCATTGCTCACAAAACGCATACAAAACAGTACATATTTAACCCTTTTGTGGTGGTAAAGACGCAGGGCGCCACATTCCCCCCTAGTTAAAGGTAGCATGTCCTCGGGCAACACAAGGAACATAAGCATATAACAAAATGACATAATAGTTAACCTGAGTATAAGTAAACAGTCCCAGTAACTGAGTTGAGTCATGGATTACAGCCCAAAACCACTGCTGATTGTTTGGATCGTCCCTGAGTACAGCTGAAGGGCACACAGACCATAATAGAAAATTCACTGCACTGGATGTTTTAGATGGCTTCCTGCCAAGGCACGGTGAATAGATTATTCTTCTCAAGTTTAAGATTCTTTACAAGAGTTCTTGTAGTGGAAAAAGGCATAATAACTACTAAAATCTCACATTAGTCCATGTGGGCACAATTTCTTTAACATTTTCAATAAAGTTACCTAAGGCAAAGTTCAATAATAGTACAACTGAAAACTAAATTGATAATCTTAGACTATTTTACAAATCATTGCTATAGTGAGAAGGGGTTTGCCCTGTGATCTGCACACGATAGGAATACTAGGCAGCTTCCTATGAATCTTTGAACCTACCATGGGTACAACAGGTTCACTGCTGACTGTTGGCAAGTTTTCTGTTTCTTCCTCATGTACAGTGTTAGTGGTTGGCATTAGCTATTCATCGCTTCCAGAACAATTTGGTGTCTCTGGTAAAGACCTTTGTGGGAACACCATCACTGGAACTACCACTGCGTTGTTAACTTGTAGCCAAGAACTAGGGAATTCACCTAGTGCAAATATTGGTATCAGTCTTTCCCTTTAGCTGAGAGTCTTCCTTAGTCTCAACTCTTTCATGCAATTGTGCTGGACATACTTTCAGATTAACTCTGGATACAGGAGAACACATTTTTCCGCTGTCTTTGGAGATGATACACACTTTGCTGTTGTCATAGCTAGATGGTTGAATAATGTAAGGCTGAGCCTCCCATTGGTCATCTAACTTGTGGTTTCTTCTCTTTTTCTTCAGCACCTGTTAGCAAGGGGGTTGCCACAGCATGTCTATTAACCCCTTTCTGACATCACATGTACTATCCCGTCCCTGGGCCCCTATGCCCATGGACGGGATAGTACGTCTAGCGCGATCAGCTGCGCTCACCGAGAGAACGCAGCTGATCGCGGCCGGGTGTCAGCTGATTATCACAGCTGACACCCGGCACTATGTGTCAGGGGCGTTCACGGACCGCCCCGACACGTTAACCCCATGCACTCCACGATCAAACACGATCGCAGTGTACCGGGGGTTAAAGGGAAGCATCGGCAGGGAGGGGGCTCCCTCCGTGCTTCCCTGAGCCCCCCACAGCAGCGCAATGTGCAGCACTGCTGCGGGGGGCTCCTTCCCTGCAGGTCCCCGGATCCAAGATGGCGACGGGGACCTTCGGGGGCCTGCAGGGAGCTGGCTTCCTCAGTGCCTGCAAAGCGCAGGCATGAGGAAGTCTGATTCTATGCCTGTGACAGATCGCTGATCTGTCACAGTGATCTGTAATGTGACAGATCAGCGATCTGTCACATGACAGCTATGTCCCCCCTGGGACAATGTAATAAAGTTAAAAAAAAGTGTAAAAATAATTTTGAAAAAATCGCTAAATAAATAAAAAAAAAAATTCCCTAATAAATTCATTTTTTGGAAATAAAAAAAAACAATAAAAGTACACATATTTGTTATCGCCGCATCCGTAACGACCCGCCCTATAAAACTGTCCCATTAGTTAACCCCTTTAGCGAACCCCTTAAAAAATAAAAATAAAAAACGAAGCAAAAAATAATGATTTGTTTTCATACAGCCGAACAAAAAGTGTAATAACTCGCAATCGGAATAAAAGCGATCAAAAAATGTCACGCGCCCGAAAATGGTACCAATAAAAACGTCAACTCGTCCCACAAAAAATAAGACCTCACATAACTCTGTGGGTCAAAATACGGAAAAATTATAGGTCTTAAAATGTGGTGATGCAAAAACTATTTTTACAATAAAAAGCGTCTTTTAGCGTGCGACAGCTGCCAAAAATAAAAACCCACCATAAATAGTAAATCAAACCCCCCTTTATCACCCCCTTAGTTAGGGAAAAATAATAAAATTAAAAAAAATGTATTTATTTCCATTTTCCCATTAGGGCTAGGGTTAGGGCTGAGATCAGGGTTAGGAGTGTGTTGGGGTTAGGGTTGGAGTCAGAATTGGGGGGTTTCCACTGTTTGGGCACATCAGGTGCTCTCCAAACGCAACATGACACCCTCAAACCATTCCATCAAAGTCTGCATTCCAAAACGTCACTACTGCCCTTCCGAGCCCCGACGTGTGCCCATACAGTAGTTTTCTCCCAGGTGTCATTTGTGGGGAGTTTTCACTGTTTTGGTACATCAGGGGCTTTCCAAACGCGACATGGTGTCCGATCTCAATTCCAGCCAAAAAAGTCAAATGGCGGTGCTTCCCTTCCGAGCTCTGCCATGCGCCCAAATAGTCGTTTACACCCACATATGGGGTATCAGTGTACTCAGGACAAATTGCACAATAACTTTTAGGGTCCTGTTACCCTTGGGAAAATAAAAATTGGGGGTGAAAAGATCATTTTTGAAAAAAAATATGATTTTTTAATATTTACGGCTGTACGTTATAAACTTCTGTGAAGCCCTTGTGAGTTCAAAGTTCTCATCACATATCTAGATAAGTTCCTTGGGGGGTCTAGTTTCCAAAATGGGGTCACTTGTGGGGGGTTTCCACTGTTTAGGTACATCAGGGGCTCTCCAAACGTGACATGGCGTCCAATCTGAATTCCAGCCAATTTTTAAAAAGTCAAACGGCGCTCCTTCCCTTCTGAGCTCTGCCATTCCCTTCAGTGTACTCACGACAAATTGCACAATAACTTTTGCAGTCTAATTTCTCCTGTTACCCTTGGTAAAATAAAAAAAATTGGACCTGAATTAATTTTTTTTGTGAAAAAAAGTTAAATGTTCATTTTTTTTTAAACATTCAAAAAATTCCTGTGAAGCACCTGAAGGGTTAATATACTTCTTGAATGTGGTTTTGAGCACCTTGAGGGGTGCAGTTTTTAGAATGATGTCACTTTTGGGAATTTTCTATCACATAGACCCCTCAAAGTGACTTCAAATGTGATGTGGTCCGTAAAAATAAAATGGTGTTGCAAAAATGAGAAATCGCTGGTTAACTTTTAACCCTTATAGCTTCCCAACAAAAAAAATTTTGGTTCCATAATTGTGCTGATGTAAAGTAAACATGTGGGAAATGTTACTTATTAAGTTTTTGGTGTGCTATATCTCTGTGATTTAAGGGCATAAAAATTCAAGGTTGGAAAATTGCGAAATGTTCAAAATTTTCGCCAAATTTCCGTTTTTTTTTTACAAATAAACGCAAGTTATTTGAATGAAGTTTTACCACTAACATGAAGTACAATATGTAACAAGAAAACAATGTCATAATCACCAGGATCCATGGAAGCGTTTCAGAGTTATTACCTCATAAATGGACAGTGGTCAGAATTGTAAAAATTGGCCCGGTCATGAATGTGCAAATCACCCTTGGGGGTATAGGGGTTAAAGCTCCTTTCCTGTTTTTGCCTAGCTGATGCAAGACTTTCCTCTACACATTGTTGAACTTTTTGATACTACAGTTGTCTTTCCGTATTCCTATCCGTGTCCAAATGGCTGGATATATTTTAGGACTCCCATTTCAAAGTCGATGGGGAATTTACCTGGACAAGCATGCATCAAGTAAGCTGGAGCATATCCTGTTGCACTGGTTGGGATATGGTTATACATTTCAATCAAATCAGGTAATTTCTCAGGCCATTAGTTATTTTCTTCCAGTGGTAGGATCTGCAATAAATTGATCACCAGATTATTCAGTTTTTCGCAAAGACCATTGCCTTGTGGATGGTATTGTGTAGTTCTGATCTTTTTACATCCATAGAGGGAGTAAAATTCTTGGAAGACTTCTGCTTCGAAGGCTGGACCTCTCTCTGTCAACACTTGATCTGGGTAGCCATGGGGTCTGCAGAAATATTCTTGGAATGCCTTTGCAGCTGTTCTTGCGGTTTGGTCTTTCACCGGAACGACCACTAGGAAACGGGAATAGTGATTCACTATTGTTAAGGCATAGGTATACCCTGATCGGCTTGGGGTTAGTTGCACGTGGTCTAGGGCCACCAGTTCCAAAGGTTGTTTAGTGATGATGGGCTTCAAGGGGGCCCTTTAATTGGCAGAATTCTTTCTTCTGAGATTACATGGGGCGCATTCCCTACACCACTGTTCAATAGACCTTCTCATACCTGTCCAGAAGAAGCCGTCACGGATGGCTACTTCCAGCTTTTTCCAACCAAAGTGTCTCGCTTGATTGTGGTAAGCTTCTAAGACCATGGGCACATCCTTTTTGGGGACCACGATCTGCCATACCAGTTCATGCGTACGTGGGTTAATAGCTCTTCGGATCAACTTGCCTTCATAAAGGAACAGCTTATTTCTCTCTTTCCACAACTGTTGGACATCTGCAGGCACATCAGGAGCTGGAGATGAATTTGCTTCTCCAAGGAGTTCTTTGACCATACATATAGCCAGGTCACTGCTCTGCATCTCTGCCCAACCATGGTGAGGTAGTGGATTAAGGGAAACTTTGTGAATGGCAAGACTTCTCCCTGTCACGTGGTTAGCGTCTTGGGAGGCACCGTGGTGGTGTAATGCCGGCATCTCTATTTCTTCCTGGTCAACTAGATCTTCTGCTGGATCAGGAGCATTTGGCATACGGGACAAAGCATCAGCATTGGTGTTTTTAGTGCCAGCTCGGTATTTAACCCCTTCACCCCCAAGGGTGGTTTGCACGTTCATGACCGGGCCAATTTTTACAATTCTGACCACTGTACCTTTATGAGGTCATAACTCTGGAACGCTTCCATGGATCCCGGTGATTCTGACATTGTTTTCTCGTGACATATTGTACTTCATGTTAGTGATAAAATTTCATTCAAATAACTTGCGTTTATTTGTGAAAAAAATGGAAATTTGGCAAAAATTTTGAAAATTTCGCAATTTTCCAAATTTGAATTTTTATGCCCTTAAATCACAGAGATACGGCACACAAAAAACTTGATAACTAACATTTCCCACATGTTTACTTTACATCAGCACAATTTTGGAACCAAAATTTTTTTTGTTAGGAAGTTATAAGGGTTAAAAGTTGACCAGCAATTTCTCATTTTTACAACACCATTTTATTTTTAGGACCACATCACATTTGAAGCCACTTTGAGGGGTCTATATGATAGAAAATACCCAAAAGTGACACCATTCTAAAAACTGCACCCCTTAAGGTGCTCAAAACCACATTCAAGAAGTTTATTAACCCATTAGGTGCGTCACAGGAATTTTTTTGAATATTTAAAAAGAAATGAACATCTAACTTTTTTTCACAAAAAAAATACTTCAGGTTCAATTTTTTTTATTTTACCAAGGGTAACAGGAGAAATTGGACTGCAAAAGTTATTGCGCAAATTGTCCCGAGTACGCTGATACCTGATTTGAGGGGGGAACGACTGTTTCGGCGCATGGCAGAGCTCAGAATGGAAGGAGCGCCGTTTGACTTTTTCAATGCAAAATTGGCTGGAATTCAGATCGGACGCCATGTCACGTTTGGAGAGTCCCTGATGTACCTAAACAGTGGAAACCCCCTACAAGTGACCCCATTTTGGAAACTAGACCCCCCAAGGAACTTATCTAGATATGTGGTGAGAACTTTGAACCCACAAGGGCTTTACAGAAGTTTATAAAGTACAGTGGTACAATTAAAAAATCATATTTTTTCCACAAAAATGATCTTTTCACCCCAATTTTTATTTTCCCAAGGGTAACAGGACCCTAAAAGTTATTGTGCAATTTGTCCTGAGTACGCTGATACCCCACATGTGGGGGTAAACCACTATTTGGGCGCATGGCAGAGCTCGGATGGGAAGCAGCGCCATTTGACGTTTTTGGCTGGAATTGAGATCGGACATCATGTCGCGATTGGAAAACCCCTGATGTACCAAAACAGTGGAAACCCCCCCCCACAAATGACACCATTTTGGAAACTAGACCCCCTAAGGAACTTATCTAGATGTGTGGTGAGCACTTTGAACAGGAGAAATTGGACCCCAAAAATTGTTTGCAATTTGTCCTGAGTAGGCTGATACCCTACATGTGGGGGTAAAACACTGTTTGGGCGCATGGCAGAGCTTGGAAGGGAAGGAGCACCATATGACTTTTTCAACTCAGAATTGGCTGGAATTGAGATCAGACGCAATGTTGCATTTGGAGAGCCCCTGATGTGTCCAAACAGTGGAAACCCCCAATTCTAACTCCAACCCTAACCCCAACACACCCCTAACCCTAATCTCAGCCCTAACCCTAACCCTAACCCAAGCCCTAACCCTAACCCTAGCCCTAGCCCTAACCCTAATGGAAAAATGGAAATAAAAACATTTTTTTTTATTTTATTATTTTTCCCTAACTAAGGGGGTGATAACGGGGGTTTGATTTACTATTTATGGCGGTTTTTATGTTTGGCAGCTGTCGCACGCCAAAGACGCTTTTTATTGTAAAAATAGTTTTTGCATCACCACATATTGAGAGCTATAATTTTTCCGTATTTTGACCCACCGAGTCATGTGAGGTCTTATTTTTTGCGGGACGAGTTGACGTTTTTATCGGTACCATTTTCGGGCACGTGACATTTTTTGATCGCTTTTTATTCCGATTTTTGGGACACAGAATGAACAAAAACCAGCGTTTCATGAATTTCTTTTGGGGGAGTGCGTTTACACCGTTCCGCATGCGGTAAAATTGATAAAGTGGTTTTATTCTTCGGGTCAGTACGGTTACAGCGATACCTCATTTAGGTCGTTTTTTTATGTTTTGTCGGTTTTATGCAATGAAAACTATTTTATATAAAAAATAATTATTTTTGCATCGCTTTATTCTGCGAGCTATAACTTTTTTATTTTTTTGCTGATGATGCTGTGTTGTGGCTCGTTTTTTGTGGGACAAGATGACGTTTTCAGCGGTACCATGGATATTTATATGCGTCTTTTTGATCGCGCGTTATTACACTTTTTGTTTGGCGGTATGATAATAAATCATTATTTTTTGCTTCGTTTTTTATTTTTATTTTTTAAGGGGTTTGCTAAAGGGGTTAACTAATGGGACAGTTTTATAGGGCGGGTCGTTACGGACGCGGCGATACCTAATATGTGTACTTTTATGTTTTTTTTTTCAAAAAATGAATTTATTGGGGAATATTTTTTTTTTTTTTACTAATTTATTTGGCGATTTTTTTAAAATTATTTTTACACTTTTTTTTATTTTTTTTTACTTTATTACATAGTCCCAGGTGGGACATCACTGTCCTGTGACAGATCGCTGATCTGTCACATCACAGATCACTGTGACAGATCAGCGATCTGTCACAGGCAGTGCCGAAGGCTTCCTCATGCCTGCGCTTTGCAGGCACTGAGGAAGCCAGCTTCCTGCAGGCCCCCGAAGGCCCCCGTCGCCATCTTGGATTCGGGGGCCTGCAGGAAAGGAGCCCCCCGCAGCAGCGCTGCACATTGCGCTGCCGTGGGGGGCTCAGGGAAGCACGGAGGGAGCCCCCTCCCTGCCGATGCTTCCCTTTAACTCCCGGTACACCGCGATCATGTTTGATCGTGGTGTGCAAGGGGTTAACGTGTCAGGGGCGGTCCGTGACCGCCCCTGACGCATTGTGTCGGGTGTCAGCTGTGATAATCAGCTAACACCCGGCCGCGATTAGCGGCGCTCACCACGTGGGCGCCGCTGATCGCTGAGACATACTATCCCGTCCATGGGCATAGGGGCCCAGGTCCCATGGACGGGATAGTACGTCGGATGGCAGGAAGGGGTTAATGACGATATCATAATTGGACAACTGAGCCATCCATCTTTGTTCCAAGGCGCCAAACCTGGCGGTCTCCAGATGGGTTAACGGATTGTTGTCCGTATAGATGGTAAATTTAGACGAGGCCAAATAGTGCTTGAACCTCTCGGTCACTGACTGATGTGGGTAACCATGAGCTATTGGCCATTAAATTGGCATGTGAAGAATGGAGTCATTTTTTGGAGAGGGCTGTCCATCGTATCACTGTCATTATGGATCACAAGAACCTGTCGTACATCGAGTCCACCAAATGTCTGACTCCGAGACAGGCAAGGTGGTCATTTTTTTTCCTGATTTAAGTTTTCTATTACTTTCAGACCAGGGTCCAAGAATGTGAAGGCTGATGCTTTATCTCGTAGCCTGGATCCAGTTTCACCTCCTGAATCTCCTTCCTCCATTCTTCAGCACGGAGTGGTGGTGGCTGTGGTGTCCTCGGCACTGGAACGAGAGATTCGTGAGGCCCAATCACTTGCTCCTTTGTCCATACCTGATAATAAGCTCTGTGTCTGTTCAGTATCTGTTAAGGGTGCTTCGGGAGTTCCATGACTCAGCTCTGAGTGGGCACCCTGGAATCTTGGCCACACGTAAATCCATTACTAGGTTGTTTTGGTGGCCTTTGCTGGCTTCTGATGTCACTGGGTTTGTGTCTTCCTGTGAAATGTGTGCTCGCTCTAAATCTGCTCGTAACCCTTCGGGGAATTGGTGCCATTGCCAATTCCAGATAGACCGTGGACTCATATGTCCATGGATTTTATCACAGATCTTCCTCCCTCTAATGGCAAAACTGTGATCTGGGTAGTTGTTGATAGGTTCAGCAAAGAGGTGCATTTTCTATCTTTGGCAGGCCTCCGTAATGCTGGGACTCTATCTAAACTCTTCATTGAGCATGTGGTCCGATTGCATGGTGTGCCTGTCAGTGTGGTGTCTGATTGAGGGGTACAATTTGTGGGAATAATTCTGGAGGGCTTTTTGTATAAGGCTGAGTATCAGTCTGACCTTTTTCATCGGCCTACCATCCCGAGACCAACGGTCAGACTGAAAGGACTAATCAGTCGTTGGAGCAGATATTGCGGTGCCTTGCTATTTCCAGACAGGACAATTGGTGCTCTGCGGTACCCATGGCAGAGTTTTCATTCAATAATCGTTTCAATCAGTCCACTGGTACTTCCCTGCTCTTCTGCAACTATGGGTTTCACCCTCACTTTGGTGAGTTTTCCCGGCTGGATTTGAGGTGTCCAGGGGCTGATTCAGCCTTTTTGCAGTTGGGGGAGATCTGGGGGGAGGTTCAGAGAAACATTGGGGAGGCTCAGGGCAAGTATAAATTTTTTGTGGATAAATGAAGTTCTGTGGGGCCGGCCTACCAAGTGGGGGATAAGGTATGGTTATCCAACAAGAATATTAGATTGAGGATTCCTTCTGCTAAGTTGGGTCCCAAGTTTATTGGCCCTTGTGAAATTTTAAAGGTGGTTAATCCTGTGGACTTCCACCTGCGCTTGCCTCCCCAATGTATTCCATAGGACGTTTCTGAAGCCATCAGTACCTTCCTCTGGTGAGTCTCCCTCGCTGCCACTGCCTGTTGTGGTAGATGGCCAGACCGAGTATGAGGTGGAACAGGTGGTGGTTTCTCGTATGCTCTGCCTTTCACTTCAGTACTTGGTCCATTGGAAAGGTTACGATCCTGAGGACCGGTCGTGGGTGCCTTCGGGCCAGCATCAGCTATACTGCAAGCTTCCAAGCTAGTGCCTCTGACTTGTATTCCTGTAGTGTTCCTTCTGCCCCTTATTTCCTGGACCTGTGTATGACCTGGCTTGATCTCTGGACTCTGCTGCTGGTTTTTCCATTTCTGATACCCCGCTTTCCGACTGGCTTTTGACTCTCCAGCTTGTACCCTGATAATGGCTTATGTCTTTCGTTTCTGATACCACGTTCCCGGTAGGTCCTGACTTCTCGCTTGTCCCTGACTATGCACTTGCCTTCTCCCTTGGTACTTCTGCTCCTGACAGTTGCTGACTTTGGCTAGTCTGACCTCTCTTTCGTTATCTGTGACACCTGTGCTGGTGCTCTGTGTTAATACGCTGTGTGTGTGTGCACAACCTCTCTTCCCTCACCAGCACCACCTGGTGGAGGTTGCACTGTACTGCACTGCAGCAGCACGTTACACTCCTCCTCCTCATTGTTTACCAATCCACATTGTGGTGACAAGAGGCTGGGTTGAGTGTATTCATCCTGTATGTTTCCTTGCTCCATGTCCTCGTGCTCTGCCTGCTATGCATCATCTTTAATTGTGAGCAGAGAGGTTTTCAGAATGCTGAGAAGCGGGATGGTGACGCTAATCATCGCCGTTCACCATCTTGGTGCAGTCCTCAAAGTTATGGAGGATGCTACATACAGTATGTCTGACATCCATGTCCACTCCTCAGGTCTTATGTGTGGAGTCTGAACTCAATATTGATGGCCTTGTTGATGTTGGTAGTCAACAACTGCCCTCTTCTGCGCACAAATCCTTTCCAACATGTGCAGTGTAGAGTTCCAATGCGTGGGGAATTCACACACCAGTCGGTGAGCCGGAAGCTGCAAACACTGCTGAAGCACAACAAGGGCGGCTGAAGCTGTAGCTGACTTTCTAAAATGGGCAGACAGATGGCATACTTTCATTAGCAGATCCGGCAGCTCCGGGTAGCTTTTGAGAAAACGTTGAACCATGAGGTTAAGCACATGGGCCAGGCAAGGTACGTGTTTAAGCTCACCTTGCCTCAGAGCCACCACCAGGTTCCAGCCATTGTCACACACAACCATGCCTGGCTGTAGGTTCAGCGGTGTCATCCAAATATCTGACTGTTATTTCAACGCTGTCCACAACTCTTCTGCATTGTGCGGTTTGTCACCTATGCATATTAGCTTAAGCACAGCCTGTTGCTGCTTGGCTGCAGCAGTGCTGCAGTGCTTCCAGCTTCTGACTGATGTGTTCATTTCAGAGATGGAGGCTGAAGAAGAGGAGGAGGAGGTGCAGGAGCTCAACACTGTGGGGGCAACCCTGACTGACGTAGGGTCTGCAATCCTCAGCGTGGGGAGGATGTGTTCCATCCCAAGGTCCGACTGGGTCCCAGCTTCCACTGTGTTAACCCAGTGTGCCGTCAGTAAGAGGTACCATCCCTGCTCACAAGCACTTGTCCACGTGTCCGTGGTTAGGTGGACTTTCCCAGTAACAGCATTGTTGAGGGCATGGGTAATGTTGTGGGACACATGCTGGTGTAATGCCGCTACGGCACAACGGGAGAAATAGTGGCGACTGGGGACCGAGTACCTTGTGCAAATTAAGTACTGTGGCCTGTGGGGCATTGGCTGCGTATTTACGCTTGGGTTCCAATGACTGGCGTATAGACAACTGAAGGCTGGGCTTGGACAAGGACATAGACGGGCTTGATGATGGTGCTGGTTGACTGTGGGCAACAACAGGTGCAGGTCCCGTGGCATCTTCACAGGCACGGTGAACTGGGGATTGGCTTGTACGCAAAACAGTGGAAGAAGCAGTGTTGTCACCTGCAGACAGTGGTCCTGGAGCCTGTGGTTCGGCCCACAAAGTCGGGTGCTTTGCTGCCATGTGCCTAATCATGCTGGTGGTGGTCAGGCTGGTAGTTTTGCTACCCCTGCTGATACGGGCATAGCAAGTGCTGCAAATGGCCTGTTTGGGGTTATCGGCAGAGTCTTTAAAAAATAACCAGACTCGAGAAAATCTAACAGTTGGAATGGCAACTTCCGTCCTGTTGGTGTTACGGGGAACGGATGCACGCCTTCTGTCTGTGGCCACCACACTGCTTCTTCCTGCCTGTTTGGGTGATATGCCTCCTTCCCCATGTCTGCTGCTGTCCTCGGTCTGCATGTCCTCCTACTGGGTTGGGTCAGTCATCACCTCGTCTTCCACATCTGCACCCTGCTCCTCTTCCTGACATTCCGGCAATTTTGTCTCATCATCGTCCACCTCTTGTGACCGTGGCTGATCAAAGAAATCTCCAAATGGAAAACTGAACAGCTCTTCGGAGTGTCCGAGTGTGGGATCAGTTGTCTCAGGGCACTCGGTATGGTGGGAGGAAGGAGGATCAGGGTGAGTAATATCCGGTCCACACTCACGGCTACTCAGACTTGACCGTGTGGAAGACGTGGTGGTGGTGGCTAAGTGACTGGAAGCATTATCTGCTATCCAACCAACAGCCGTTTCACATTGCTCAGGCTTCAATAGTGGTGTGGTGTGGTCCCCTAGAAATTGGGACAGGAAGGTCAAGCGCGAAGATGTGGGTCTTTGCTGTGGCCCACTTTCAGCTTGGCCACGGCTTCATCCTCTGCATGCACCATCAGTATCACGTCCACTTCCCCGTCCCTTGCCTTGCTTATTTTAAATGGACTGCTGGATTTATTTGGAGAAAAATTATATGTGATAAGTATGCCTGCGAAGCAAAGATTTTTCCACCACAGATTCACCAGGCCTCAGCCTGAGATAACATATTGTATTCATTTTTTTTAAGGTTTTGTGTTATTTCTTGAAAAACAAAATAATGAGTAGAACAAGGCTAGCCCACAAAAGGAAAGTTAGGCCTAAAATGCCTCAATTTTTGGCACACAGATGTATGAGGGGTGTCACAGATAGACCCCACTGTAAACTGTGGCCTGTTTTTTTAAAATAATGCAACATAGTGCTGGATATAAGTACAGTTTCACCCAGGACAAAAAAAGAAAACCACCGTAAACTGGCCAAACTTTGAGCACACACAGATGTGAGCTGGCATGGAGATACCACTACAACAAATGCGTGGCCTGTATTTTTTTTTTTGGCTAAATATTGCTGTATTTAACCAAAAGTGACAGCCAGGCCAAAGAAAGAACACAGCCGTAGCCGTTGGCCGTGGCCAAAATTGAGCACTCACAGATATGAGCTAGCACGGAGATACTACACCAAAAAATGTGTGGCCTGTATTTTTGGGGGGCTAAATTCTGCTGTATTTAACCAAAAATGACAGCCAGCCCAAAAAAAAGAAAACAGCCGTAAACTGGCCAAACTTTGAGCACGCACAGAAATGAGCTGCACGGAGATACCACTACAACAAATGTGTGGCCTGTATTTTTTGGGGGGGCTAAATTCTGCTGCATTTAACCAAAAATGACAGCCAGCCCCAAAAAAAGAAAATAGCCGTAAACTGGCCATACTTTGAGCACGCACAAAATTGAGCTGCACAGAGATACCACTACAACAAATGTGTGAGCACTCCGCCCTTCATCAAGTGGTGATTTTAATCGCATTCAATCACATGTTTGGTTCCTATCGTCCTATATATACAGGCTTTATCATGTTACTAGCCAGAGGTCAGTTCACACCAGGCAGTCAGTATAGGGACCCATTCAATCTGAGATCACCTTGTCGTTGGTGAATGGGCTCACATCTTTTGGCCAAATTTTGTGCTAAGTATCTCATATGTTTTTCTAGATTACAAAAGCCATTATGCTATTCATATTTCACTTATTTCATATTTGATATGCCTTACAAAAGCCATTATGAAATGTATTACTAAAGCCATTTTGCTATTCGTATTTCACATATTTCATATTTGGTGTGCTACCATTTTCTATTTAATATGTAAGTTACCTTTTGGTATGCACCTATTCAGACTAGTTCTAGATGTGCCATCAGTTTGTTCTATTACTTGTATACTAGTTTCCTGACTGAGCACTCCGCCCTTCATCCAGTGGTGATTTTAATCGCATTCAATCACATGTTTGGTTCCTATCGTCCTATATATACAGGCTTTATCATGTTACTAGCCAGAGGTCAGTTCACACCAGGCAGTCAGTATAGGGACCCATTCAATCTGAGATCACCTTGTCGCTGGTGAATGGGCTCACATCTTTTGGCCAAATTTTGTGCTAAGTATCTCGTATGTTTTTCAAGATTGCAAAAGCGATTATGCTATTCATATTTCACTTATTTCATATTTGATATGCCTTACAAAAGCCATTATGAAATGTATTACTAAAGCCATTTTGCTATTCGTATTCCACATATTTCATAATTGTTGTGCTACCATTTTCTAATTTAATATGTAAGTTGCCTTTTGGTATGCACCTATTCAGACTAGTTCTAGATGTGCCGTCAGTTTGTTCTATTAACTAAAAGTGACAGCCAGCCCAAAACCAGAAAACAGCCATAAACTGGCCAAACTTTGAGCACGCACAGATATGAGCAGGCACAGAGATACCACACCAAAAAATGTGTGGCCTGTGTTCCAATTAGACCTGGGGCTAGCAATATATGGCTAATATATCCTACAGGTAGCAGCAGCAGCAGCAGAACACAGGAAAGGATTGGACCCTCTTGATGTATGCAATGATCTATACACACATGCAATGTCTGCAGGCCTTGCACTGATGTGTATAGAGGGTTATACACTACCCTGCCTACCTTACACTGGAACCTATATGCTCTGGAATTAGAAGAACTGTTGGTTTTGCTGGATGTGAGTATTTAGGATGGTAGACCCCACACTAACTAATAAATCCCCAATTCTGACCCTATCAAGGCAGCCGCTCTCCCTACACTCTCTCAATCTGGAGCTGAATGAGTCAAGCAGGGCGGCGTCCAGTCTCTTATACCCCTGATGATGCTGTGCGGCCAGCCAATCACTGCACGACCACAACAAAGATGGCTGCGGCGTTTCATTGCCTGGCAGACGATCCCTGCTGCATGATTGGGTCTCTAAAGTCTGCCAAAAATGTTGGGTGGAGACCCAGGTTCCCGCTGAGTAATACCGGAAATGCTCAGTGCACGCCGAGTACACCAAATACAGTGATACTCGGGCGAGTACCTAGTAGTGGCAAGCACGTTCGCTCATCACTACTTATCAGCCTTCTGGATGCATATCAAATTGTAAGCCCCTCCAAGATCTACCGTAATTTTCGGACCATAAGACGCACCCCAAATTTTGGGGTGGGAAATAGGGGGAAAAAAAATAATGTGTCAAATGGGGGTCCATCTTACAGTCCGAATTCCGTGGGGTGGCTGTGCTCTGTGGGGTGGCTGTGTTCTGTGGGGTGGCTGTGTTCTGTGGGGTGGCTGTGTCCGTGGGGTGGCTGTGCTCTGTGGGGTGGCTGTGCTCTGTGGGGTGGCTGTGTTCTGGGGGGTGGCTGTGTTCTGTTGAGTGGCTGTGTCCTTGGGGTGGCTGTGCTCTGTGGGGTGGCTGTGTTCATGGGATTGCTGTGCTCTGTGGGGTGGCTGTGCTCTGGTCACAATATACTTACAAATCTTGTTGCGGCGGTCCCGTGGCGGTGGTCCCAATGCACCTTCCCTGTGCTCTGTGGTGCGGTGGTGTTGGGGCTCTGTAGTGTGGCTTCAGCGGGGCTCTGTGCTGCGTGGGGGGCTCCGCCTGCATTTCGTTAAAGCCCGAAAGCCCCCCGCAGCTCCATTGCTGTGACGCGGAGGCCTCCGGACAGATGGCCACCAGGGGCCTCCGGAAAGATGGCCGCTGCTCAGTTTAAGATCTCCGCAACGAGATCTTGTCGCAAGATCTTGTCCTGAGATCTTGGCAGACGAGATTTGAATTTGAGTATGCGCCGCTCCCAGCGGCCATCTTTCTGGAGGCCACCGTGCTGCAGCAACGGAGCTGTGGGGGGCTTTGGGGCTTTAACGAAATGCTGGCAGAGCCCTCCACGCAGCACAGAGCCCCACTGCAGCCATACTACAGAGCCCCGACACCACAGAGCACAGGGAGGCTGCATTGGGACCGCCGCTACGGGACCGCCACAACATGATTTGTATATTGCGACCATAAGACGCACCCCCATTTTCCCCAAAAAATTTTTGGGAAAAAAGTGCGTCTTATGGTCCGAAAAATACGGTAGTTTAGAAAACACCCTGGCCCCAGAAGCTGATTATATAGGTCAGGGATGAGTGGAAGTGGGTAAGTATTTTTATTTGTGATCTTGCTTAGTTCTTGGAAATCAAGGCTAGGATGGAGACCCCCATCTTTTTTTTAACAAAGAAAAATCCAGCAACTACGGGAGAGGAGGAATGGTGGATATGACCCTTCCATAAATTTTCTTTAACATATTCTTTCATGGTGGTCCATTCAGGCCACGACAAATTATAAAGATGAGCTTTAGGAAATTTAAGTCTAGGAATAAGATCAATAGCACAAGCAAACAGACCATGGGGAGGTAGAATCTCTGCCTTTTTGTCAGAGAACACATGTCCGAAGTCCTCCAGGTACCCCAGAAGACCCTTCAAACTAGCAGCACATATTTGTACATACTTTATACATTTCTTGGAACAATTGGGGCTCCATTTTACATTCTCCTTCTAACACCAATCAATAACAGGATTGTGAATCTTTAACCATGGAAACCCCAGCACCCATCCAGCAAGTAAATTATCCAACACAAAATAAGAGATGGATTCAGAGTGGAGTGCCCCCACTTGGAGAGTGAAATCCACCGTTGCTCTTTTGTCCACATAGTGAGCTAATGGTGTCTTGTCAAGGGTGACGATTTGAATGGATCTTTCTAAACTAACTGTCCCTAACTTCAGAACCAGTCCCGAATGAATAAAATTGACCCACAGTCAATGAACGCCAATGTTCATGACACCTGGATCTTGAAGGATAACATCGTATTTTGTTAGTTCTATATCAGAAGAAGAAAAAGTCACCTGAGAGTCTGGGTGGCCTCCTTAGCTATCACCCAGACTCAGACGTTCTCTAGATGGTTTGCTAGCTTGATGACAAGTTGGGCAATTCTTAAGAAAATGTCCAGAGAGACAACAGTAAAGACAGAGTCCAAGATCTTTTCTACGTTTTCTCTCTGCAACACGAAGACTGGCAACTCTAACCTCCAATGGCTCCATCTCCAGTAAATGGACCTGCTCCGGGGAAATATAGCAAGCAGTCTGCTGTTCACCACCTCTCTCACAGAATCTGTGATCCATTCATATGGCCTAAGTCATGGCCACTACCAGAGAATAAGGTGTGTAAAGAAGGACCAAAGCATCCTCGGATGTTTCGGAAAGGTCTTTTTGGAACCGGAAACCTGAGCACAGCATCGTTCCATAGAACTTCAGTGGACAACTGCCAGAACTCAGTACAGTAGTCCTCAGCTGTGCAACCTCACTGTGTCAAGTTCATGATCTTATCCTCAGCGACCTGAATTCTGTCGGGTTCGTCTTACTCGTATATCAGCTCTAAACTGTCAAAAGGAGGAATCAACCATTTGTGGGTGGTTTGTGGAAACAAGGAAAATGCCCAGGTCTGAGAACCTCATCGTAGTAAGGACATGGTTATTCCCACCCGCTGGAACTTCTCGCCTGATCACCGAGGAGTGCAGGGTAAAAAATAACATCCAGCTGTCACTGAATATCATAAACCTTCTTTCTCTCCTGAAAATGTATCAGGAAAGGCCATTTCAGGTTTGGAAGAGACCAACTGTACATTAGAGAGTATTGATGTCACAGCCACTACCAGCAGTGGAGGGCTGTAGGGGGTCTTCATTAAATTAATTATCAGTCTGAAACTGATATTGCGATGGCTCCAGATTTTGGCCTTCCTTAGCCAGATCCTGTGTCATCTGCGTCAAATTCGCCATCTGGTCACAAAACGTGTGAACAGGATTCATACTGGTGGAAAAGAAAAATGTATCAGCCAGGCGTAATGTGACGCAAGTCACTTCTCACGGCCATGCCATGAGTCAGAATAGTCAAGGTGTCCAAGGTCAGAAGCCAGGAGAGTATTTCATAAACAGACTGAAGAGACACAAGTGTAGTTAGTTAACGTTCTGAGGTCAGAATAACAGGAGGATAGCAGATCAGATCAGATGGGGAGAGCTAAAGAGTAATGATGAACTCCAAGTGCATCTCCAAACCCCAGTGCACTTGGGGGCCTAATTTTCAAATTGAATATGTATCATTTTAATTGCTGGATACAGACATGCATTGCATTACCACTCATTTAGTCACTAAAATGCAGCTGTCAGGTTCCCTTTAAGGCCTCTTTCACACATCAGTTTTTCGCCGTCAGGCGCGATCTGGCTATTTTTACTAAAAACGGATCCGGCGAAATGCAATGTCGGATCCGGTTTTCCCCCATTGACTTGCATTAGCGCCGGATCGCGCCGGATGGCCATGCGATTCATCTGGTTTTGACCGGATCCGGCAATGTGTCTCAATCCGGCATCTGGAAAAAACGGCAACTGTATCGTTTTTTGTCTCCAGCGAAGAAGCCGGACCTGCCGGATCGGGAGCTTCCGGCTTTTTCACACAATGAAAGTCTATGAGCGCCGCAATGCGCAGGATCCGGCCAAAGCCGGATCCGTTTTTTTTGGTCTGAGCATGCTCAGTAGCCCTGCCCACAGCAAACATATATAAAACCATGACAGTGGGACCCTCAGTCACAGCCAACATGACAGCCAAAAGAGGAGCCAGCCGCAGGAGAAGGCAGGAGACTACTGCACCACCAGCACCACCCCAAATGGAGCCAAGCGACCATGCCGAACAAGCAGAGGGGAGTCCACCAGCAGAAGACAGACGGTAATTATCACATCCCCCATTCCTCCAAACTAGGGCCATTGAATATCAATATATTTATTGGCCCTTTGTTTCTCTTTATTCACCAGCAGAAGCCGCCCTACAGAAGCAGCAGCACCAGCAACAGCAGCAACAGGAGTGGAGTCTGGCCAGCAGCGGGACACCACATCTTCTTCTGGGAGCCCTCCCTCGCATCATCAGCGTTTAACGGTAAGTTTTTATTTCCAAAATCCATCATCTCTGGAATATATGTCTTTTATGTCAAAACAGGAATCACAAGCTGAAGAGGATCTCCCAGAAGAACGAAGGGGTGGACAGATACCTGGAGTGGGCTCGACATTGGTAAGTTTCCTGCATCAAATGAAGAAACACAACATCACACTACACACAACACATAGAAATCAATGTAGCGCAGACATCACACAGCAAACAACACATATGCCTACATCCAAGCACAAAATTTTATTTTTTCTTTTCTAGTCTTCCCAATCTGGTGCTCGGCCAAGAGGTCCTCGCAGTGCCTCCCAGGGTCGTCGGCGACAGCAACACGGCGGTCACCAGCGTGTAAGTATAATATTTTTTCTTAGGTTTTTTTTCCCTTTTTATTTCATTTCTTAAGTGTGGAGGCTAATTTTTTTTTCTCTTTTTCTTTAACAGCCTTCACAGCGTGCACCCGACTCTGACGGTGAGGGGGGGGATTGATGTGGATCACCTCATCGATCTGGTCAGAGAAAGGGAGCCGCTATGGAATATGGCCGAGTCACCATCAGACGCTCTGCGGGTGAAACGGAGAAGCGGCAATAGGTGTCCGATCTTCTTATGAGGTGTGCAATGCACTCCAACAAGTAATCAAAATTCTCCATTTTCATCCAAACATATGCAAAAAATTTCTCCGGATTTCGTCCAAGGTCCATGCAGAGTGTAGAATAGACCCCACGCGTCATTCTCTTGGCTGTGATGGGGTGGATCCACAAACAGCGTCGACGTCGCTGATGCATGATGTGCTGCTGTCTCGCTCTCTCCTTCTCCAGAACAATCACCCTCAAACGGTTTGCCTCCGCTGTAAAATCCACCAAATTCTTCAAAATATTTCCAATCACAAAATCCATCTTCGCCAGTCACTTGCTCTTCTCTCCAACCTGCACTTTCTCCTCTACAGCCTGTCAAAGAAGGGCTGTAGGAACACGCTATATATAGTTTTCCAGTAGCCAATCCCGTTTGGAAGCCCCCAAGGGGCGTTTTTAAAAACCGGATCCGCCTGACGGCGAAAAACTGATGTGTGAAAGTAGCCTAAACCAATGAAAATAGATTGCATTCAGACTAAAATTTAGCCAGAATATTTTCTTGTCTCCATCTCCAGTGTTTCAAGTAGCTTCTTGCTACATTAAAAAATGCATTAATATATATTGAGATGTAAGTTAAGAGCCTGCCATAGAGCAGTGGTTATATTGATTCCAGGTGACCAACTTTTAACTTTTCTACGTGAGAGTTAGTAAATTAACAGTGATAAATACTCTGAAGCATGTTGTTCCCAGCAGAATCCCTTTTGAAGACATATAGAGTGGGTTTAGACATATTTGTACTTGATCCTTATAGATAGCTACATGAACTAACCAAATAGTCAACAAATAACTTACTTTATGTTGAAAACAACATTTCTGCATCTGCCCCAATGGAATTGTTATAACAGAAACCTTATCCAAGTATTCCAAAGTGCACATTAACTTGTTCCATTTATCACACTATCATGTTATGAAAAAAGTATACTTTTGGGGTATAGATATTATGTCTGAACAAAAGGGCTTAACATATAACTTATGTTTGTGTCCCTTTGAGGGTTACACGGCTCCTTAACTTACAGACTTCAGTAGACGAGTAGTCCTGGTGGAATCCTCATACCTCTAGTGTTGATGCACTACAAGTATCTGTATTGTACTAGCTATTGTACAGGAAGTCTCTCTGTCTAGGACCGTTATGGAGCACTAGTGCATTTTTAATGTATAAAAGTGAAAGGGTCTTTAAGTAGAAGTGGTTATGTAAACCAAAAGGAAGTCATATTTTTTCTTTATATTTCCCTCACAAAAATGTTCTAGTAAGTTAAAGCCCAGCAGTTGTTTATTTATGACTCCATGAAAATCCACTTAGTAAACCTATATAACTATGGAATTTAAGAGGTAATATAAAAGAAAAAAAGGTACGTATTCTGCTTAAGAAAGCCATCTCTAAAAATAAGAAACAGGAAAATCACAATTATCAAACATTTATATTTTACAGCTTATGCAGTATGACTCCGTGGACTTTTTCAGATGAATCTCAGAAAGTATGAACACTAATTGAAGGAAAATATGTGCTCATGTCTGTTGGAATGTTCTTCATCTCTATCCCTGAGCCAAACCTCATTATTCTGTTTCCATGTGAAAGCAAATTAGGCAGAGCTGGTGCCTCGCTGGAATTAACATTCATGGTTAAAAGTGCACATTAACTTTTATTGAAGTCTCAGTAATACAAAATATGCTGCTCATCCACCCTACACAAAAAGGCATGAAGCACGGATGTAGCTTCATAGTTTCATGAGTTTAATAATTGCTTTTTTTTAAAAGAACTGTTGAATTTGGCATCAAATTATAGAACTGCAAAGGCAGGTGAATATTCTTTTCTAAAATTTAGAATTTGTTGAACTCTTTAAAGGCATTTTGATCTAATAAGAAAAAAATAACTAAAGGAATTGTCATTATAAATAAATTCCTAAATAACTACATAGTTTCAATTTGTAAATCTTATAGTTTTGCCTAAATAGGTAATCACTTTAGAATTAAAATGAGGTTTGCCTTGTTATATTGTGCCTGTGAGCACGTTCAGTTGGAAACTCCACCCATTTCTTCATATATAACAAGATGAGCTCCCAGTGGATATTCTAAATTAACACTGGACAAACCAGTTGTGCTGAGGTAAGAAGAGGCTTGTCAGATTCCTGTGCACTCTGTCCGCCTGATCTAATACTGGAGATACCAAGGGTGCCAAGAAAAGAAGAGGCTGCTCACACTTCTGTTCATCCTGATTTGTAATCTAATACTGGATATACCAGGGGTGCTGAGGTAAGAAGAGACTGCTCACACTGCAGTCCATCCTATCTTTTCTAATTTTATAATGGAGATATCAGGGGTGCTGAGGTAAGAAGATACTGTTCACACTGCTGTGCATCGTGTCTTTCTAATCTAATACTGGAAATGCCATGGATGCTGGGTAAGAAGACACTGCTCAAACTGTGGTCCATCCTATCTTTCTATTCTAATACTGGAGATACCAATGGTGCTGAGGTAAGAAGAGGCTGTTCACTCTGCTTTCCACCATATCTACTCTATCTGATCTAATACTGGAGATACCAGGGGTGCTGAGGTAAGAGATTCTCATTCTTTCTTATGCACCTGGGCAGACTGGGATGGGTTCTGTGTCCTTCTCCATTGATCATTGCCCTTTAGTGTGCCCAACATCAGGTTTTGAAGGTTGTTTTCGATGCCTCGGTGACACCATTTCCTCAAAAGGCCCAATTAGAGATTCAGCTGTGTCTTGGTATTGAGAGACAAGAGTTCAGTTATTGTTTGGACTGCTACACCATTAATTCAAACTGTGTATTCTTCTTGCAAAACCACTGTGATGCCCTCAGTCTTGCAGCTTAATCCTCTTCTTGGTATACCGGAACCCATGGAAATTGTTTGGAACAAGACTTTGTTTTGATTGTGGTGAACGGGATCATTACCACACAAATTGTAATGAACTGAAAGCCAAATAGGGAAAATTTTTGGCCCCAGGCCAGGGCGTACATAGGAATCATGGGGCCCCATAGCATAGCATTGCTTCCCCCCAAATAAATTAAATAATTTTCGGGGTTACAGAAGAGGATATCTCGCAACTTTCCAGCCTTTACATAGTAATTTTCCTCCAGCTGAAATCCTAGACTGCTCTTTCAATGCCCCCATAAAGTATGATGCCAACAAAAGTTCCCCCCAAACAGTATGATACCCTCATGGTGAATTCCTCTAAATTAGCCTCCACACACAGTATAATGACACTACTGCAACCCACCTCAACTCCCAAGTTAAAGTATGATGACCCCAACACAGTATGATCTCCCAACTGTGACCCCCACATAGCCCTCCATGTATAATGGGCCTACATACAGTATAATAGTCCCACACATTTCCACACTGTATAATGGCTCAAACTAGCAATCTAAACAGTATAGTGGCACCCACACAGCTCTCCACACAGTATGATGGACCCCACACAAGCCTTCATACTGTATATTTGCTTGCATACAGTGTAATGCCCCCCACATAGTCCTTCATATATTATAATAGCACCACATAACCTTCGATATAGTATCATGGACCCCATATAGTTCTCCATATAGTATAATTTGCCCCCCCTTATTCCTCCATATAATATAATGCACTCCTCATGGTTCTCCATAGAATTAAATGCACCTCCTATGGTCCTCCATAGAATATACTGCACTCTCCAAGGTACTCCATAAAATTTAATGCAGCCCCCATAGTCCTCCATACAATATAATGCACTCACAATTGTCCTCCATACAATATAATGCACCCCTGTGGTCCTCCATACAATATAATGCAACCCCCATGGTGATCCACACATAATAATGCACTCCCATGGGCCTCTGTAGAGATACAGGGTTAGTGGGTGCTCTCGTCCGCTTGCCCGGCTGTCTTTAGAAAGACTGCATGGACCAGGGCTCATACCACTGAATGTCTCCTCTCTCTCTCACCATGGGCAAAACACTACTCAGACAACACAGGCTGAGGGTAAAACAGTGTGGCAATAATTTATTGAACCACAAACACACAATAGCATAGAGAACAGTACCAGCAAATATCCAAGATGGTGAAAAATACAGCGTCTCACCCTTCCGCTGACTCGCCGAATTTAGAGCTGCTTCAAGGGCTGAGTACTCCCACCAGTGGCTCCCTGCTACCACAGTGAGGAGGTAACAAAAAGCTTTGGAAGCTGACAGTCCATTGATTAAAATAGCCTTAGCTGCAGTCAGATGAGATGAGTATCACTATATTCCTCCATCCCGATGTGCTTTTTGCTCCAGTATGTCAGGGTGGGACAACATCGCTGGGTTGAAGTGAGCCTGTCACCAGAAAACACGCTTTTAAGCTGCAGATACGAGGTTAATCTGCATTTTAATAGCATTATTAATAGCATTATTTATGATGCCCGGCGCCCACATGTAGCCAAATGTTGTGAGGAGAAATTTAACTTTATTGCCCTAGGCACCATTCAAATTTCAGTCAAAGAGCGGCGTTGGAGTCGGTTTAGCTACAGCTCCAAGAACACAGAGCTGCAGCTGTAACCATGCTCCTGGCCCTGACTCATAGTCAGCACCAATGCAAAGCCAGTGTCAGTCAGGGCCAGGGGCATGGTTACAGTGTCGCTCTGTAGTCTCAGAGCGATGACTAAATCAGCATCGCCGCCGCCCCCCATGACTGAAACCGGAATGCTGCCAGGGGGAAATAAAGTTCATTTTCTCTCCACAGCGTTTAGCTACTTGCTGGTGCTGGACTGGTTAATAACGCTATTACCCTGTAGATTAACCCCACATTTGCATGCTATTAGCATTTTATCTGGTGACAAGTTCCCTTTAAAAGCAATGGTCAGCCAATGGGAAACAGTGGTGTCGACACACTTAGTAATGACAACGCATGACATCTAAGTGGAGCCACATGTGTGAAAGTGATTTCCGGTTTGCAGACAAGTGGAAAGCAAGAGTTCCGGTCACATCCAATGGATGGGAACAGGAACCTCTTAGTCACTAATCACTGATAAATGGAATGTCAATGTGGGCCATGTCAGACATGTGCACTACCGAAGGTCGCTCCCTGAAAGAATGTACCATAAAGCGGTGTAAATATTACATACTATAAAACCACAAAGATAATTGGACATAATATGATGGGTATAGTTTGTACATATTGCTGTCTTACCGCTGTCTCTAACATCATGTCCTCTCTCTATCTGAAACTGAACCTGTCAAAAGCTGAACTCCTCTTGTTTCCTCCCTCTACTAACCTTCCTATGCCCGACATTGCCATTTTCGTGTGTGGTTCCACCATTACTCCCCAGCAACATGCCCGCTGTCTTCTTGGGGTCATACTTGATTCCAAGCTTTCATTCACCCCCCCACATCCAATCACTGGCTCACTCTTTTTATCTGCACCTCAAAAACATTTCTAGAATTCGACCTTTTCTTATTTTCGACTCTGCAAAAACTCTTACTGTTTCTCTTATTCATTCTTGTTTGGACTATTGTAACTCTCCACTAATCGGTCTACCTCTTACCAAACGCTCCACTCTCCAATCTGTCCCGAATGCTGCATCCAGGATCATATTCCTCACCAATCATTATACTGATGTCTCTACTTTGTGCCAGTCATTACACTGGTTACCCATCCAATCCAGAATTCAGTATAAACTTATTACCCTCACCCACAAAGCACTCCATGGCTCAACACCAGCCTACATTTCCTCCCTCGTCTCCAGCCTACCACCCTACCCGTGCCCTCCGTTCGGCTAATGATCTGAGGTTAACATCCTCAATAATCAGAACCTCCCACTCCCATCTCCAAGACTTTTTACATGCTGCACCAATTCTTTGGAATGCACTACCCAAGTTAATATGATTAATCCCCAATCCCCACAGTTTTAAGAACGCCCTAAAACGCATTTGTTCAGACTGGCCTATTGCCTCAATGCATTAACCTAACTATCCCTGTGTGGCCCATTCAAAATAACCAGGTTCCTTGCATCATGTTCTCACATGCTTTATGCATTTAATAGCCATCTGTGTCTGTACTTTTACACATTTAGACTGTTAACTGGTTCATGCAGCATCACAGGAACACCCGTTTCTTACCCTATGGCTGGTCCGAACAATAAAAGCAATTGTTACCATCCACCTTCTGTGTCTCCCTTTTTCCTCATAGATTGTAAGCTTGCTAGCAGGGCCCTCATTCCTCTTTGCATCTGTTTTGATCTATGTGATTACTGCTATGCTGTAATGTCTATTGTCCGTACAAGTCCCCTCTATAATGTAAAGTTCTGCGGAATATATTGGCGCTATAGAAATAAAATTATTATTATTTATTTCATACTGATAAATACTAGACATTATATTGTGCATTAGAGGGATAATGTATTCAACAAAAAATGAATTAATACATATGTCTATAGTAAGTGATTGCAGTATTATTCGGAATATGAGGTGCACCCTAAATTTTGTGGTGGAAATTAGCAAAAAAAAAGATTTTTATAAGATGGAAGTCTGTCTTATTGTCGGAATTTAAGGTATCTTACCTGCGGGCCGGCGGTGGTAGAGCAGGGTCACAGGAGGCTTGGTCCCTTCCTCAGGAATCCGGCGGCAGAAGTAGGGCAATGCTGCATTCCCAAGGTATCCCAGTGGTGCGATGCTGCCGATCCGGTGTCGGCAGTGAGGCAGAGCAGAGTGCGTTGCATATAGCAGGGTCCCTTCCTCAGTGGGCTGGAAATGTGGCCTTGCTGCGGCCCGGTGTCCATGGTGCGCATAGCCGAGTGCATAATTGGTTTCTCGATTGACATTTTCCTGAAGCCGAGGGCCGCCGAGATGTCAATCTGCGCACGCTTGGCTATGGTAGCTATTTTTCTGAAGCTGAGGGCCGCCTAGATCTCAATCTGCGCATACATGGCCTCTAGCGGCTATTTTCCTGAAGCCCACAGCCTCAGGTAAATGGAGAGCGAGAGGCCCAGTCGAGATCTCAATCCCTGCACATACCGCCTTCAGCGGCCTGCGGATTCAGGAAGATAGCTGCAGGCAAACCAATGATGCACTCCGCACTGCTCCACGCCGACACTGAGCTTCAGCATCGCCACACTTCTGCCGCCGCCAGGGCCCTGAGGAAGGGACGCTGCTACACCACTGCTGCATCCCTCGGTAAGCCTGCATTCGAACTATAAGATGCACCCCCCATTTTCCTTCCAAATTTTTTGGGGAAAAGGTGCGTCTTATAGTCTGAAAAATACAGTATGTAAAGGTAGGGCAAAACTCAATTAGCTAACACACAAGAAAGGGCAAAAATAAAAACAGAGTATATACAGCCCAATTAAAACACTTTTTATTTAAGCAAAGTTAAAAGATTGGTTGTACAACATAGAAAGTAATGTAGGGGCCTCTGTCCTCAAAGCAGGGACTAAAACAACTACTGTATATAAACAGTTGTATCATTCACACAATTGCAAATATATAAATCGCTTGGCTGAGTTTATGCAATATATTGGGATATGCTTTTCCCTTATTCAAAATAGATAGGCAATATAATAAAAAGAAAATAGACATATGAAATGACTACTAGAATCTGTGATGTCCCCGCAAACCAACGCACTTTTCGCTATCTTTGTCAGGTCTTTATATACTCTAGGTTTTTTTTATGTTTCTTGAGTGTATATATAATCTGTGACTTTGTCACCATAAAAGGAGAGGAAGCCTTACACATTTATTTCACAGTTACCCCAAGCTCTCAGGGTCTGACCCTGGCTAGACTGTCTTAAAATTAAGAAAAATCAACAACACATGCCAAATTATACTGTATCAATATTTATTCAACAAAAATTAGACCAAACTAAAGAAGCAAACTGTGAAAATTGTAAGTACACCCTTACTGTACATTAATTAACAGTAATAAGATACAGCAGATGATTAAGTCCAACTAAATCTCTACAGTAAATAGCGTTTTGGAATAAAATATAACAATATTTATAAAATACATAAAGTGCAAGGTGCCAGGACAAACAAAACAGACAATGTGGTACACACAAAAAATGCTGTTCTGAATAAATAAGACCCAGGGGACACTGAGTCCTATCTCAATATATAAATATTTTGTTTGCTGGCATCCTCCAACAACAATGTCCTCAATGTGAGTATACAGATAGCCACCTGTTGTACTCCTCAGAGGTAGGTAGGGATATCCAGGGGAATTATGTGTTTAACCCACAATATGCACAAACAAAAAGACTCACATCAATACAGCAAGTATTGGTGTATCCCCGACTCCTTCCATTCAGGTCAAATTAGCCCTCCTGACCCTTCATGTGGAGGCCTAGCCGACGGTTATGTACTGCCCACCTAAGGATCGTGACACTGTGGATAAGGTCATAGTAATCTTGGAGGACATGCACAGTGACATCTAGGGCACCTCGAGCGGGTCCAGGGGGAAAAGTGAGGCCATAGCTCAGTATGTCAATGCATTGCAGGAAGTGATGGCCCATATCACCAAGAAGACCCAAGATGGGCACCAAGGAGTGAGTCCGTTGAACAAAGTGCGGCGGGACCAACTAGTTGCTGGACTGGAAAGGAGTCATTAAGTGGTCACCCCTGAGTCAACCCGCACTGAGCCTGACTAGGTATGGGAGACACATCAATAGGATCGCTGGTGCATCACTAAATGGTCGCTAGTGAGCTGCCAAACAGGCAGATCTCACCAGCGATGCAGCAGCGATCCAGCGATGCTTGGCGGTCGCTCCTCCCTGTCACACGGCAGCGATGATGACGACTTCCTCCTGCGTCCATGCGTCGCTAGCCGGCGTCAGCGGGACGCCAACGAGGAGAAAATGGCCCTGGACGTTCGCGCTTGATCAGCGATATCCAGCGGGGGGGCCGGTCGGAGGTAAGTGTCACATGTAGCGAGATTGCTAGCGATATCGCTGTTGCGTCACAAAATTGTTGACGCTTTAGAAATATTGCTAACGATCTCGCTATGTGTAAAACCCTCTTAAAGTTCAAGTCCTCTTCCTTTCTGAAGAGACGATTTGCATAGTTAAACACAAACATTTTTTGGGACATTAGCTGTTTGTTCATCTGTGTTGTGATTAAAGTTTCTCATTAAGGGGAAACAAAAAATTTTCTGTGTTCTTAATATTATGCTAGGATAACTGTAATGTTCATCCTCATTTCAATATGTACACCATGGACAATGCTACCAAGTGTGCATGGAGCGCCCCACAGGGTCATGGGTTACTCGGTACAGGGCCTGTTGACTTCAGCGGGGGGATGTCACGGTGACGGTGATCTGGTCCATGGCCCTGGGCATCCAGTAGTAAAATAGAGGAAAGTTGTGTGATGTTAAAGTGTGATGCCACCCGTGGTGCTCGGCAATGAGTGGCCGACGCTGCGGTTTTGGTCCTCTGGGGCTGATGGTGACGCAGCAAAGAATGGTTCAGCTCCCCACAGATAGAGTGGGGACCCCAGGGCAGATATATTCGATTAATTGTTTAGATGGCGGCGAACATTGGGGTGCAGAGAAACAAGAGAAGGACACAGAGAGGTGCAGTTTCTTTACCTTTTGCTTGCAAGTGGTTGCAGTCCGGAGTACCACATACAGGTGATGGATTGAGTCTGGCTTGCCAGGAGGCATTCAGGGAATCAACCCTGCCAGGAGGAGTTTCGGACCTTCCGCCTGCGCTTTGTGTGCGGGTCTCTGCTGTTTGTAACTAAGCTGCGACCCTCTATTGCGTGATGGTTTCTCTAACCTGTACGGCTGTCAGCGTGAGCCTATTCCATGGGTACCGTCCTTTTCATTGTCAGCCCCGGGCTCCTGATCGGCTGCCATGCCCTCAGGTGTTCAATGTCGCTCAGGAACTTGCAGTCCCCTGTACTTCCAGATTCGGCGGTCAGGACATACAGCTCCTGCCCACTCATGACTCTGGCATCCCTTTCTCTCTATTAGAGCTTCGCTCTGGGGTCTGCTATATGCAGTTTTTAGCTTCCCTAGACCCTCTTTGTCTCTGCTCATGTCTTTTCCGTCTTCACAGATCAGCTCCCCCTCACCAACTGACTGGATCTTCCAGAAAGATCCTTTACCTCAGGCTTAACTGTCTTGTCATCTGCTCAGCTGCTCTTGTTTCCATGACAACTCCCCTGTTTTCTCTCACAGCTGACTACTTGCTGACTCACTAACCCCATCTGCTGGCCAGAATTTATAAGGCAGCTCCCCTTTCTGACCTGCAGCTGGAATTGTAATGTAATCTGTTACCTGGCATGGGGCCCCCCTCCTGTCTCCAGGCATGACTTTACCCCTTAAAGGGAGGCAATGTCACTGTGACAACCAGACTCTGGGGTGTCGCATGTATCTTATAAGAGGTATACATTTCTTGAACAATCATATGAAGGTGAATATATCTGAGCTACATGTCAGCATGCTGTATATTTGGGAGCCCAAATAATGGATCTAAATATGCAGTTGGCAACACTCAGGAGCATTGCAAACAGTTAACTGAGCATGCACTGGTTTGGGGCCAGTGATATGGAGAAGGGTGGAGGTGGAGAAGTTCAGGACCCAAAGGTAAGTAGCTGGGTATCAGATGAAGGGGCAGGAGAAAAAGTGTAAGGCAGCCTAGTTCTGATCGGGCACAACCTAGTAACCGCTGATATAAGGGATGTAAGTCCAATACTGTGATAACTGCAGCAGAATGTTGTTCGTAGCAACAAGTAAAATAACTTCTGTTGGAAGGAGATCCTGTGAAATAGAGTAGATGCAATAATTAGGTTAAAAAGAACTTGGGCAGCAGCAGCCATAATATTGTAAGTATCAAAATAGTACTCCAGCAAATATTACAAAGAGGAAAATCAAATACTGGATCTTTTAAAAATGTTAAATTCACTCAATTAAGGAAAAAGCTCTTTTCTGTAGACTGGGAATATGTCTTAGTCAGGGCCGCCATCAGGGCACTACTGCCCTGACTGGCGTATGGGGCCCCGTGGGCAGAGGGGGCCCGTATTGGGCCCGGTCTCCTCTGCTCACCGGGCCCCTACCAGCAGGTAAACCGGGTCCTTAGCGCGGCGCTACGGGCGGCAGCTAAACGTTATTGACATGCGGGCCCGTCGGCCCGCACATCAATAGTTAACAGCCGCTAGCCAATCGGAGGCTGGCAGCTGACATCAGCCACAGCGCGCACCTCGCCGGCATCTGATGTCAGTGTCAGTCGCCGACTAGAGCGCAATTCAGCAGCTTGGTGGGATGGAGCCTCGCCCGCCGCTGGAGCGCGGCCAGGTAAGGAGAACTTGTTTTTTTTGTTTGTTTGCTTTATTTTTTACAGCGGTGATCCGGGGGGCCCGGGGCAGAATGCTGGAGACTGGGGCAGAATACTGGAGACTGGGGCAGAATGCTGGAGACCGGGGCAGAATGCTGAACATGGGGCAGAATTCTGGACATGGGGCAGAATGCTGGAGACTGGGGCAGAATGCTGGAGACTGGGGCAGAATGCTGGAGACTGGTGCAGAATGCTGGAGACTGGGGCAGAATGGAGATACAGGGCATGATTGGAGACAGATGGGGCAGGGTTGGAGATAGATCGCACAGGATCATGGGGCAGGATGGATACGATGGAGATCATATGGGGAAGAATGGATACTCATGAGGGCGGGATGGGAGAACATATGGCAAAAACCAGGAATGAGACACACGGGGGTCAGGATGGGGGATATTATTACCATAGGGGCTAATTAAGGGATATTATTACTGCAGTGATGTATTTAATTTTTTGAGGATACTGTTTTAAATGGGGGGGTAGCGGTCCTGTTACTGTGCAGAGCGACACTATGTCACCTTTTTTTCTTCATGTGGTGTAATGTAGAAGTTGGGAAAAAATAAGTAATGTGCTCTGCAAGCTGAGCTCTAGATAACGGTGTTATTTCCTGCAGAGACATGCCCTGGCTCGAAGACGTGATGGCGATCTGTGCTAGATGAATGAAAAGCAAGGATGAAGGACTTCACCTAGAGACATCACTGGTGAGTTAGTATGTTACCTGTACACTGACACTATACACTGTATACTATATACAGAGGTCCTGTGTATAATGTCATCAGTGATCACTGTGTTACCTAAACATTATATACAGAGCTCCTGTGTATAATGTCTTGATCACTATATGACCTGTACACAGACACTGCATGCCAAATACAAATCGCCTGTGTATAATGCCCCTTATGGTGATAGTATTTTTTTTTTATTAATGATCAGTATTGTAGTATTCAGTCACCATGTGGTGGTAATATGTGGTCTGGGCATGGTGCGGTGGTATTTGTCCCTTGTATGTGCTATTAGTTGGTCACTTTGTAGTGGTAATATGTGGTCTGGTCATGGTGTGGTAGTATTTGTTCCTTGTATGTAATATTATTCGGTCACTATGGTAGTAATATGTGGTCTGGTCATGGTGTGGCGGTATTTGTTCCTTGTATGTGGCATTATAGGTCACTATGTGGTGGTA
This sequence comes from Dendrobates tinctorius, assembly GCF_039654945.1. Lineage (NCBI taxonomy): Eukaryota > Metazoa > Chordata > Amphibia > Anura > Dendrobatidae > Dendrobates > Dendrobates tinctorius. The sequence goes on from NW_027361714.1 coordinate 38,892,368, forward strand.
ATATGTGGTCTGGACATGGTGTAGCGGTATTTGTTCCTTGTATGTGATATTATTTGTCATTTTAAAAATTGAAAAATAAATAAAAATATACCTAAAGTGTATTGCATATTTTAACAAATATTTAATAGGTTACAGTAGAGTATAGCTCGGCCAAAAGTGTCTACCCTGTTATGTTGGCGGCTTAAAAAAATCTCTTGTCCAAAGCAAAAGCTGCCAGCTATATGTGTGATCTGGTAATGGGAACTGTTAATGTGTGATAGGTGAGAAGTGGAGTTTTTCCAAGAGAGAGCGGTGGGACTGTGGACAGTTTGAGGGGTGGAGCCTGGGCGGAGTCTCACGGGGACCCCGAAAATTTTGCCAGTATGGGGCCCTGAAATTCCTAGTGGCAGCCCTGGTCTTAGTTACATGGGATATGAAACATAAAGTGTAAGTGTATAAAGATATATTACTAGAATACTGTAGAAAGCTTAACCCCTTTACCTGCTTTACCTCCCTAGTCTGTATTCACCTTCCTGACCAGGCCAAGTTTTACAATTCTGACTAGTGTCACTTTATGTGTTAATAACTCTGGAACACTTCAATGGTTCCCACTGACACTGAGATTATTTTTTTGTGACGTATTGTTCTTCATGATAAAGGTAAAATTTATTTGATATACAGTAACTTACATTTATGTCAGAGAGTTATCTTACACAAAATAGTTAATAACTTTAATTTCCTACATGTCTGCTTTACATAAAATGAATAGGAAAAAAGGGAAAAAACAGCTCACCCCTCAATGTAGGTTGGTCTGCACAGAAACCTGCGATCCATGCCACCGTTAGACACAGGGAAGGAAGAAGTTGATCCAGCTTCTGATCCACAGTTCTGAAAGACATGGTTTAAAATCATGAAGTCTTTGCTTGACGGATGGCCATCCGTTGGATCCGTTTTTTTGCGGATCCGCCAAAATGTTTGCGTCCGCTGGCATGCCTGGACGGACCCTGCAACGTTTTTTTGCTGTAGGATCCGCATTTTACAGTGCGCATGCCGGGAGAAAGGAAGTCAGGGGAATTTAACCCTGAAATCCTTTCTGGTGGTGGAAAAAAAATTCTCTCTCTCTCTTTCCCTCTCCCTCTCCCTCTCTCTCTCTCTCTCTCTCTCTCCCCGGCCAGCGGTTCCTTTAAAATTCTTCATTCGGCGGATCTGTCAAAAAACGGATCCGGTGGCAACCGTTCACATCAGTTAGGAACGGATCCGCTTTTCTGCCCTTTTGGCGGATTTTAACTGACACAAAAAACTGAAGTGTGAAACAGGCCTAAGAGACAGATTTTGAGTTCCAATGCCAGTCGGTTCGAGTAAACACGACTATGCAGGCAAGTAAAAAAATAGTTACTTCAGCCATTTATGCCAAAGTATGGAAAATATTCTGCTCCAAGCCAGAGAATCCATGGAAATTTCTTCCAAACCTGACATTCCTAAGAACTTAGAATTTCTCAAACTAGAATTTGAGAAAGGATTAAGGCCTAGCACTCTGAAGCTGCAAATCTCAGCTCGTAGCACCTTCTTAGATTAGCAGAGCATCCCTGGGTATCTAGATTTCTTAGGGTCCCGTTACACTAAACGATGCACCAGCGATCCCGACAACGATACAACCTGGTCAGGATCGCTGGTGCGTCGCTACATGATCGCTGGTGAGCTCTCAAACAGGCAGACTCAACAGCGATCAGGACCAGTGAGGACGCTGGTATCCAAGATAAACAGCAGGTAACTAAGCGTCTGCTTACAGCGCTGGGAGCACGCTGATCGTTGGTCTCCCGCTGCCAAGCGATGCGTGCTGGCCAGCGGGAGACCAACAGTCAAAAAATGGCCCAGGACATTCCTGCATGATCAGCGATACCCGGCGGGGGGCTGGTCGCTGATGCGTGCCACACACAGCGAGATTGCTGGCGAGATCGCTGATGTGTCACAAAATCAGTGACGCATCAGCGAACTCGCTAGCGATATCGCTTTTTGTGAAGTACCCCTTAGAGTGGTGACAAGATTAAGAACTTCAATTAGGGAGTCAGTGCCACCATGGGACCTAAATCTAGTTCTAGGTGCTTTATGTAAACCCCCCTTTGAGCCTGAAAAAGAGGCCAATATCAGATTGCTTTCAATGAAGACAGCATTTCCAGTAGCACTTCCGCAAAACGAGTGGGAGAGATCCAGGCACTATCTGTAAGGGTACCGTTACACTTAGCGATGCACCAGCGATCCCGACAACGATATGGATCGCTGGTGCATCGCTAAGTGGTCGCAGGTAACTAAGCGTCTGCTTACAGCGCTGGGAGCACGCTGATCGTTGGTCTCCCGCTGCCACGCAGGCAGATCTCACCAGCGACATCGCTGGGGTCGGGGGTCGCTACTTACCTGTCAGACGCGGTGATCCTGACGTCCTTCCGCCCGCGTCCACGCGTCGCTCGTCGGCGCCACAGGAAGCCCTGCAGGAAGCACCTGACGAGAAATGATCCAGGACCTTCTCGCGCGATCAGCGATGAGCAGCGGGGGAGCCGGTCGGAGGTATCACATGTAGCGATATCGCTAGCAATATCGCTGCTACGTCACAAAATCGGTGACTTTACAGCGATATTGCTAGCGATATTGCTATGTGTAACGGGGGCTTTAAACTTGACCCATCCTTTTTCCCAAAGGTAGTATCCATCACAAACTTAAACCAGGAGATCATTCTAGCTTCCTGTTGTCAACACCCAAGGAATGCCAAAGAGACTTTATTCCATACACTGGATGTCAGAAGATCAGTGATGAGTTATATGGAAGCTACAGAGCACTGGAGATAAGACTCAAATCTGTTTGTCCAGTATTTGGGAGAGAACAAGGGCAAAAAGCTTTGAAAGTGACTTAAGCTAGGTGGATTACTTCAATCATATCAATCATATCATAGTAACATAGCAAGGCGTAGTTAGCAAGGCCGAAAAAAGACATGTATCCATCCAGTTCAGTATCAGTATAAATCCCCAGATCTACGGCCTTCTAAAGAATCTAATAACTGTAAGATACAATATTGTTATGCTCCAAGAAGACATCCAGGTCTCTCTTGAACCCCTCGACTGAGCTCGCCATCATCACCTCATCAGGCAAGGAATTCCAGATTCTCACTGCCCTAACAGTGAAGAATCCTCTTCTATGTTGGTGGAAAAACCTTTTCTCCTCCAGACGCAGAGAATGCCCCCTTGTGACCGTCACCTTCCTTGGTATAAACAGATCCTCGGAGAGATATTTGTATTGTCCCCTTATATACTTACACATGGTTATTAGATTTCCCCTCAGTCATCTTTTTTTCTAGACTAACTAATCCTAATTTTGCTAATCTCTCTGGTTATTGTAGTCCCCCCATTCCCTTTATTAATTTTGTTGCCCTCCTTTGTACTCGCTCTAGTTCCATTATATCCTTCCTGAGCACCGGTGCCCAAAACTGTACACAGTACTCCATGTTAAACTAAAAAAAAAACACATAGGAGTATAAAGTCCATTTTTATATATAAAACTATGAATTTATTGAAAATATACTGCATAAATAACAATACACTTATAAAGACAAGGATCAGGTAATGATGGCTAAGGTCACCAGTCAAAAATATATAAAGTGCTCTAGTTCCAGAAATATAAGCATAATTACAGGGTTAATGTTATTTATTTTGTACCAGCAAAGTCATTTGCATGTCCAACAAAGTAAGCTGCGTTTCGCTGCACTTTATTAAGGTGTGGTGATGTGTGCCAAAATGGGCCACTGTTAAATAACCCCGAATCAAGCTGTTCACAATCACGGCGCATGTATCCGGACATGCCCCCCGGAACATACATCACCCACGGAATGGTAAAGCGACGCTGCGTGCCAGCGCAGCCCAAAGGATATCACTGACATGCAAATGTCACCACCGTGCGCCACAAGCGATGCTCCATAATACAGGTGTCCAGAGACATGCGCACTGTGAACAAACTGGAAGGAATAAAGACGGAACAACATGCAATGTGCTAGAAATCACCATCAGATGAATCAGTGCGTAGAATTAAGAATGCTAGCGGTGAAAAATAGAGATGTACCAATGTACAAATACATGAATAATTTATATATACTTAATAGAAATATATAACTAGTGCAATACATTTATATGTACAATATCAAACCCCCCAGAGGATACATACAATACCACTGAAAATTAGATAATAAAAAAGAGAGAAAATGCAGAATATTACAAAGGATTAATATATGTGACTAAAATGTAAATCCACATAATATTCTGTATGATATGCCGGAGTTCTCCTGATGTTAAATTCAGATCAATCGTGGCCCACAGCAGGTCTTTATCTCGTCAACCATCCGAATACAAAACAACATACTTGATCACTAAAGACAAGCTAAAATAAAACAAACAGTAAATAAAATGACAAAGACAAAGACATGAAGACACACACTAAAAAATCCAGAATGAAAAACTTTACATACATTTACAAATAAGAGCTAAAACTCAGTTGCTCATTGAACCCTGCCGGTGCCACGGTATCAAGTACTGCAATCCACCATCACTCTTTTTGAGCCAGCACACGCCTAAGGTCACCACCTCGGATGCTGGCATGAACTCTATCAATACTCCAGGCTTGAAACCCTGCGGGATTACATTTATGTTTGAGACAAAAGTATTTTGGAATAGGCAAGCTTTAAGAGTACTGATGTCCAACACTTCACGGGTGGCATCAATGTCTCTTATATGTTCACGTATACGTACACGTACTGTAATTCTCTAGATGTTAATCCAATATATATTAACCTACAGGGACATACTGCATAATATACCACAAATGTGGTTCTGCAGGTGATGTAATTCCTAATCTTATATACATTGAGGCCATCCGATGAAGTGAAGGACACAGCACGTTTCAAGTTTTTACAGGCAAGGCAGTCACCACAGGGATAAAAGTCAATCTTGAAGTACCAACCCCAAACTTGGAGTTTGTTTTCCAAAATGACTCCTTACCAACATATCTCTCAAGTTTTACTTCTTCGTCCCATTATCAGAGGACGTTTTGGAAGGCAACTCTGCAGTATGGGGTCCTATTGAAGAACTGACCAATGCCAATTCAGAATCGTTCTCATCACGTCCCACCTGTGATTAAACGTGGAAATAAACCTCAATTCTCCATCAGTTTTCTCAGCTGCCGAACCTCTCATCCCCCCACCAATAGACCATCCCCAGAGGTACTCCTTAATCTCAAATAGCCCCTCTTAATACAGCGATTGGTATAACCTCTTTCCCTAAACCTCTCCCCAAGGTCCACAGCCAGTCTCTCAAATAAAAATCTGTAGCACAAATTCTCCTGGCCCTAAGAAATTGCCCTTAAATTTTACTTAAAGTCAGAAAAAGTTTCCACAAATGCTTTTGTTATTCCTTTGGCTATGATAGTGGTGCTGTATGATGAGAGGGAGGGGCTGGGGGGACGAGTTTGAAGAGGGGAGGGTGTGTGTCTAGGTCAGAGGAGCATGTAGAGAGGTTACAGCAGCGGTGCATTTTTCTTTTCATCCCTTAACTTTATGTGTGTTGATTCCAGCAGTCAAAATCATAAACCATCCACAACGGCATGACACAAGGTCCTCTGTAATTGGTTTCCAAAGTCACATGTCCCTGGCCATATAAAAAGTGAACATCTTGTTTTGCTGGTGCCATATGCTCAGTGTCACATGTCAAAGAGGTCACTCCTGCGCTAGTCCTGTTGCTGAAAGTGAACTTGTCCTGTGTGAAATCGATCTTCCAGCATCAAAGCAGATTGTGCAAAAACTGTGTGGCAGTCTCCAGAAACCCCATTAGCTCCTCCAAATCATTTGTGCCCACACTGTGTTTCAGTGGCAAATCAAAAAGCCAGATTTCCACTTAATAATCATTTGGCCTTATAAATTGTTGCAGTCTGGAGTGCCAATTAGCTACTACAAATTGTTTGTGCTAAAACTGTGTTTCAGTGGCAAATCAGAAGCCCAGATTTCCACTTAAAATTTGTTAAAATTCACCTAAGGTTGTGAAACAGCAGGGTACAAGAGAGAAAGGCAACATACAACATGAGTGGGAAAAAGAGAGGTCGTGGTGGAAGGGGAAATAGGCTTGGTGTTTGACATGTACGTGGGTTAGGTGTTAATGTGAATGAAAGCACAACTGAACAAACATTGTCTTGTCCTATCTAAAGACCACTGACAATATCTGTTACTGGCCTGACTAATCAACTCCCTTTCTTTGGCAGACACACAGCACTACACTTTGCACTTTGTAGATGAGGCTCAGAAAGAGCATGTACTCGAGTAGATGGCAAGCGCTGCATCCAGTGGCCTCTCCTCCTCTTCCTCCACCTTAACATCACACACTGCAATCTTCAAAGGTGGTCATTCTGAAGAGCTGTTCACACATTGTATTCCATGGGCATCAGAGGTCTGCTCTGAAGAATCACAGAATCCAGAGGAAGAAAGCATCTGCACCAATGCCCAAAATGTTTTCACGTTGGATCTGGGGCCAGATGAAATAGGGTCTGAGCATAATTCAGGCTCTCATCACCAGACGGTCACCTCCAGATGAGACTCAGATTCCAGAGGCATATGCGGACTGTACTGTGGTGTCAGGGCAAGAAGATGAGGAGGGTGAATCTCATAGTGAGGAGTGTCAGAACAGGGAGGATGGCGATGAGGTTGTAGATCCCACCTGATGTTAAAGCAGAGGTATGCAGCTGAGTAGCTCAGCAAAGGAGGTGGAGGAGGTTGCATGGCAGCTTCCCACACAGACATCAAGTTATGTAATCATGACAAGCACTGCATCCTCAGCCCCAACTCTACCTGTGACCAGCATCGGTCGCGAGTGTGCAGTTCTCAGGGGTGGCAAGGGTTGCCTAGCCTGGGCTTTTTTGAGACCACAAAGGATGACACAACACATGTTATCTGTCAAATTTGCAAAAAAAAATCTCAGTAGAGGCAAAAAATGCATTTATTTGACAACTACATTCATGAACCGGAACATGCGCGATCAGCATGCCTTAGTGTGGGAATCTCACTGCGCTAAAATATGGATTAGCGGGCCTCACCAACCACTGGACATCCCGTCAACCCCATCTGCTCCTTCTTCCTCCTCCATCACCATTCCAAGTGTTCACAGACAGGTCTCTGGCCGCTGAAACTACAATTGTTAAACCAAACACAGTTTGGGTGTGTAAGAGCCATTCAACTTTTATGGAAGTAGACATGACTGCTGCTTTTGTGTTACCTAGCACACTACATCTTTCTCAATCCACCATAACATCTCCACCTGCACCTCAATCACAGTCAAGTGAGTCAGGCAGTTTGTCCTGTTCTCCATACTCCGCCCTCTCTCACCACAATAGCCAGCTCTCGGTCCCGCAGCTATGGTGACATAAAAGGATGTTTCCTCCTACACATGGTAAAGCTAAGAGCTTGAACGCCACCATCTCCAATCTGTTAGCCACAGAAATGCTGCCATTCTGCCCGGAGTATACAGACGGCTTCCGAAAGTTGATGGCCGTTGCAGTCCCCCAGTACCAGTTGCCCAGTCGTCATTACTTCTGAAAGAAAACTGTGCCTGCGCTACACCAGCATATTGCTGATAACATCACCCATTCCCTGAAAAACTCTATGTCTGCCAGTGTGCATTTCACCATTGACACCTGGACGAGCAATCATCGGCAGGGGCATTACATCTCACTGACTGGGCACTGGGTTATTCTGGTAGCTGTCAGGGCAGGTGGTAAAGGGGCTGCTCCCCAAGTCTTTGTATCCACAAGGCTTGTGGGAAAAACCTCTGTATCTAACAGTTCTTTCACTGCTTCTGCCTCCTCCACCTCCTCTAGGGCCTCCACCTGCGCCCTCAACCTCCCCCTTAATCAGACACGAGTTCCAACAGTGCAGATAGAATCTCCCCCACCTCTGTATTGTGCAGCTATGGCTCACCGCAGTCAGGCATTGTTTGAATTAATGTGCCTTGGAGATCGCAGTCACACAGCTCAAGAGTTGTGGACAGGTATCCAGGCCGAGTTAGAGCAATGGCTGTCTCCAATAAAGCTGGAACCATGGAAAGACATTTGTGATAACTGTGCAAACTTGGTGGCGGCTCTACACCATGGCAACCTCACACACATGCCTTGCATGGCTCACGTCCTCAATCTGGTGGTATAGGAATTTGTGAACCACTATGCCGGCCTGGATGTGCTGCTGCAGAAAGCATGGTCACTGTGTGCTCACTTCCGATGATCGCAGGTCCTTAAATTGCATCGCTACAGAGGTATTCCGGCCTACTGGTTAACCGTTTGTATAGCGATGTTCTGACACATTGGAATTCTACTCTGTACATGTTGCAGTGGCTGTGTCAGCAGTGATGAGCCATTGTGCAGTATGTACTTTTGCATAGCCTGGGCCAATGCAGCCCATATGTGGTGCAAATCACGCCTGCAAAGTGGGTACAGGTTCATGCTGTGTTGGTGGTGGGGTAATACTCAAAGTTGCTTCCTCTGTTCCATCCCGCCAACCACGGACAACAGAGCGCATATCATTATCCTCGTCATCTCCTGACTGTTGCGTGTCCATCGCCTCATCCTCCTCAAATTGTTCCTCGGCTCCTGCATCTTCACTAACAGTTTGTCTGGTACCATAAGCCCCCTTGATCGCTATAAGCCACCCTTCCATGGCACCCGTTTGTGCAATGACAGGCTGGAAATTTGAGATATTTTTAACCCTTCCGCATCCTCCTCTGCTTATAACTCTTCCTCTGGGACCATTGCCTCCTCACACAGACTAGTCAAAGTGTTCTCAAACATGTAGATGACTAGAATAGTGATGCTGATGATGGCATCGTCAGCTCTAACCATCTTAGAAGCCATTTCAAAACTGTGCAGAAGGGTGCAATTTTTTGAAATGTGGAGTTCCAAGTTCGGTCTCCATCTGGTGGGTTCCCTGTTGTGTAAGGTGTGTCAGAGGCTTATTATAATATTTCTACTCTGTGGAAAGTGATGTCACTTTAGTGGTTTTTGACAATTTCTTTTTGAAATGTGGAGACTCCAAGTTGCCTGTGGTGGATGGTATGTCAGAGGACTATAATAATATTTCTACTCTGTGGTAATTGATTCCACTTTAGTGCTGTATGACAATTATTTTTTTAGAAATGTGGAGACTCCAAGCTCTCCATCTGGTGGGTTGCACGTGTAAGTAGGTCTCCCAGGCAGGCAGGCCTACACTTATTTTCAGTCAACTACCTGTGTTACTTTCCTTATATTTTTATATCAATATTTGTCTATAAAATTGATGTTTGTGCCATCTGAGGGTGGGTGAAAAAGAAAAAATTGGAGGTGTTGCATGAGGTATGAGGTACGGCTACTTTCACACTTGCGTTTTTTTGCTGCGCTTTTTTTGCGCACACAAACACATGAAAAAAACGCATCATGCGTTTGTGTGCGTTTTTTGCGGGTTTTGGTGCATTTTTTTCAAAAAAGCATGCTTTTTTTTGCGCATACGTGCGCATTACAATGCGCACGTTTGCGCACCCATAGACTTTATTGGGTGTTTTGCTGTAAAAAAACGCATTGCGTGCGCATGCGTTTTTTTGGGGCTAGTCGGACGCACAAAGAATGCAACAGGATGCATTTTGTGCGCCCGAGCGCACACTGCAAAAAAACACATGCGCATACAAACGTGTACGTGCGCATATGTATGCGCACATATGCGCACCCATGTTAAAGTATAGGGGAAAAAACGCATGCGTTTTTTTGCGCTAAAAAGCAGTGCAAAAAAACGCAAGTGTGAAACCAGCTGTAACCCAGCAAAGAAGGCTTACACCGCTCCCTTAATCACCAGGTCCTTATTAAAACTTCAATTTCAAGCTGTAAATGCTGGGCCAGAGCCTGATACCTCAGGCATGGCCCATGTCTAACTGCTTGTGTGCCATTATAACAGGTTCTTCTGTGGGTCAACTACCTGTGTTACTATTCTTACATTTTTTCTATCAATAGTAGTGCATAAAACTTTTATTTGTGTCACCTGAGTGTGGTTGGATTTAAAAAAAAAATGGAGGTGTTGCATGAGGTGTAAAGTCTTCCAGCTAAGAAGACTTACATCTATCCCTTAACCACCAGGCCCTCAATGAAACTTCAATTTCAAGCTGTAAATGCTGGGACAGGCCCTGATACCTCATACATGGCCCATGGCTGACTACTGCTGTGCCATTTGCAAATTTCTATGGTGGGTCAATAGATGTCACTTCTCCGGGTGTCTGCCACTAATTTTAGTTGTTTGGGAAGCTTTTTGTCACCCCTTAAGGTCTTGTCTATGCATTTGGTTTTGCCTCCCATTGAATCTAATGGGGTTCGGGTATGTTTGTCGAACCATTTGGCGAACAGTTTGGAGAACAGAGATCTGTTTGGCGAATCAGAACTGAACCGAACCTTGAAAGGTTTGCTCATCTCTAGTCCTTAACAGTGTAAGTGGGTGGCAGACCCATCTTTAACCCTATTACACTATCTTATAATAATACTTTTCTGACAAAAACCAAGGATAGTTGGTTAGCTCTGCAGAGATGGAGGAAGAAATGTAGATGCTTGAGCTGGGAGCTGTGGGGAATGTCAAATGGCTGCATATATTTTTTTACCTGCTAACATACCCACTAAGTGGCATACATAAAACAAAGTGGTGATTTTCTGAAATCTAGTACTAGCGTTTGTGTTCTCTTTAATATAGAAGCCTCACTTTTTGCTAGGGGTTATGCATTTATGCATTTCTTTCAGGCTCTCTTCCCATCTGTAACTATTATTATTTATTATTATAGCAATATTTATTCCATGGTGCTTTACATGTGTAAAGGGGAATACACAATAAAAACAAGAACAATAATCTTGAACAAAACAAGTCACTGACTGGTACAAGGTGAGAGAGGATCCAGCCTTCTAGGGCTGACAGTCTACAATGTTTGGGTGAGGATGCAGTAGGTGATGGTCATGCAGCGGTATGGGGAAACGAGTGTTACTGCAGATTGTATGCATGCCGGAAGAAGTAGGTATTCTGCTTCCTTTTGAAGGGTTGCACCGTATGCAAGAGTCTAATATGTTGGGGTAGAGAGTTCTAGAGTAGGGTGGATAAGAGGAGCTAAGAGGGGAGTAGAGATAGAGATCTTGTGAGGATTGGAGGTTGCGTGCAGGAAAGTATCGGGAGACTAGGTCACAGATGTATGGAAGAGACAGGTTGTGGATGGCTTTGTATGTCAAATTTAGGGTTTTGAACTGGAGTCTCTGGGTAATAGGGAGCCATAGAAGGGATTGACAGAGAGGAGAGGCTGAGAAATAGTGGAGGGATAGGTGGATTAGTCGAGCAGTGGAGTTTAGGATAGGTTGGAGGGGTGTCAGCGTGTTAGAGGGGAGGCCACAAAGCAGGAGGTTGTACTAGTCGAGGCAGGAGATGATGAGTGCATGCACTGGTGTTTTTGCAGATTCTTGGTTAAGGAATTTGCGGATCCAGGAAATATTTTTGAGTTAGAGTCAGTGGGAAGTGTAAAGGGCTTGGTTATGTAGTTTAAAGGAGAGATGAGAGTCAAGAGTTACCAAGAGGCAGTGAGCTTTCGGGACTGGGGAGAGTGAGCAGCCATTGCCTTTGATTGATAGGCCTGTTGGGGGGTGGAGTGAGAAAGTGAAAGATGCTGAATTCTGTTTTACCGAAATGAAGTTTTAGAAATGTAGCATTGAAGCAAGATAAAATAGTGTACAGACATTGTGGGAATTTGGTTAGTAAGGAGGTAATATCAGGTCCAGAGAGATAGATCTGTGTGTCATCAGAATAGAGGTGATACTGAAAGCCATGGGACTCCATGAGCTGTCCCATGTCGAAGGTGTAGATGGAGAAGAGCAGTGGTCCTGGAACTGAACTTTGGGGGACACTGACAGATAGGGGGCAAGATAAGGAGGTGGTGTGAGTGTGAGACGCTGAATGTCTGGTCTGTTAGGTGAGGTGATCCAAGATAGGGCCAAGTCTGTGATGCCAAGAGAAAAGAAAATTTTTAAGAAGAAATGATCCACTGTGTCGAAGGCAGAGGACAAGTCCAGGAAGAGAAAGACAGAACAGTGTCGCCTGGATTTGGCAGTTAGTAGGTCACTGGTGACTTTAGTCAGGGCAGTTTCAGAAGAATGATGCTGTCAGAAGCCAGATTGTAAGCCATTGAAGAGGGAGTGGGAGGCGAGGTGGGAGGACAGTTCAAAATGGACTTGTTGCTCCTGTAGTTTTGAGGCATATTGGATAAGTGATATGGGGCGATAGCTAGACAAAGAAGATGGGTCAAGTGAGGGCTTTTTGAGCATGGTTGAGATCGAGGCTTGTTTGAAGCATGAGGGCCAGATACCAGTTGTTAAAGTCAGGTTGAAGAGACGGGCAAGGGCAGGGATGAAGACTGTGGTGAGGTATGGGTTGAGCTGGGATTGGATCATTGCTAAATGTCTCATTTTTGAATACAGATTGAAACCTATGTGTGTTTTCACACTTTATGTATTACGTTCTGACCACAAGCAGCGCTGGCTTCTCCCCCTCTTTTTTCTTGATATTGGTTTTGTGGCTGACCACCACTGTAGCCGTGCACGCTGGGTCATGTACGCCATTCTTTCTGTTTTCTTAGTGATTGATCTAGGCTGCTGTTCACATTAAACGGCAGCCCTGCCCTGCCCTAGGCTTTATTTGATTACGCACCTGTATCTGGGCCTGGATCGTCTTTTATCTGTGGTGCTGGTCAGGCAGTGTGGAGGTTGGACCTGAAATGTCTGCATGGACCTGGCTAATCTTTACCTGCGCTTGTCCTCTCTGGTGCCATAGGAGCGATTCTGAAATGCTTGAGGTACAGTGTGCATGTAATGAGGTCTTGCTTTTATACATTTAGGAGGCCGCAATGGCACAGCGAACATAAAAAACGTAGAGTAGGACTCCCCATACGAGACTGCCTTGACGTGGCGGGGTAGCTCAAACAATTGATCAATTTTTTGCTAAATGTCTCATTTTTGAATACAGATTGAAACCTATGTGTGTTTTCACACTTTATGTATTACGTTCTGACCACAAGCACGCTGGCTTCTCCCCCTCTTTTTTCTTGATATTGGTTTTGTGGCTGACCACCACTGTAGCCGTGCGCGCTGGGTCATGTACGCCATTCTTTCTGTTTTCTTAGTGATTGATCTAGGCTGCTGTTCACATTAAACGGCAGCCCTGCCCTAGGCTTTATTTGATTACGCACCTGTATCTGGGCCTGGATCGTCTTTTATCTGTGGTGCTGGTCAGGCAGTGTGGAGGTTGGACCTGAAATGTCTGCATGGACCTGGCTAATCTTTACCTGCGCTTGTCCTCTCTGGTGCCATAGGATCGATTCTGAAATGCTTGAGGTACAGTGTGCATGTAATGAGGTCTTGCTTTTATACATTTAGGAGGCCGCAATGGCACAGCGAACATAAAAAACGTAGAGTAGGACTCCCCATACGAGACTGCCTTGACGTGGCGGGGTAGCTCAAACAATTGATCAATTTTTTGCTAAATGTCTCATTTTTGAATACAGATTGAAACCTATGTGTGTTTTCACACTTTATGTATTACGTTCTGACCACAAGCAGCGCTGGCTTCTCCCCCTCTTTTTTCTTGATATTGGTTTTGTGGCTGACCACCACTGTAGCCGTGCGCGCTGGGTCATGTACGCCATTCTTTCTGTTTTCTTAGTGATTGATCTAGGCTGCTGTTCACATTAAACGGCAGCCCTGCCCTGCCCTAGGCTTTATTTGATTACGCACCTGTATCTGGGCCTGGATCGTCTTTTATCTGTGGTGCTGGTCAGGCAGTGTGGAGGTTGGACCTGAAATGTCTGCATGGACCTGGCTAATCTTTACCTGCGCTTGTCCTCTCTGGTGCCATAGGAGCGATTCTGAAATGCTTGAGGTACAGTGTGCATGTAATGAGGTCTTGCTTTTATACATTTAGGAGGCCGCAATGGCACAGCGAACATAAAAAACGTAGAGTAGGACTCCCCATACGAGACTGCCTTGACGTGGCGGGGTAGCTCAAACAATTGATCAATTTTTTGCTAAATGTCTCATTTTTGAATACAGATTGAAACCTATGTGTGTTTTCACACTTTATGTATTACGTTCTGACCACAAGCAGCGCTGGCTTCTCCCCCTCTTTTTTCTAGTTATGAGGAATGGCTGTGAAGACTTTAGACATAAGTTTTTCTGATATTATCAATCTCCTGCTTGAAGAGTCAGGCAAAGTCTTCCATTAAGATGAGAGAAGAGGGAGGGTGTGCTGGGGGTTGGAGGAGAGAACTGAAAGTGTTGAAAGTGTTAAATAGCTGTTTAGGGTTGTGAGACAGTGAGGATTCTGGTAAAAGGGTAGGAAAGAATGAAAGCGCACCGATCTAAAAGTAAATGTATAATTAGATCGTAGGTGAATAGAGGTGCCACTCACCTTTTACAAATCTTGATATCTTGCATATAGGTCACTTAGGACCGTTAGTTGTTCAAAGGTGGATTTCTGCTGAGGTAGGTATGCTGCAAATCCCTGATAGCTAGTAAGTCACTCAGACCAAGTAACCATAGGAATGTTATCCAATACATTTTATACCAGGCTATTTGCGCTCCTGTAGGTGTAGGATCCAAGGCTTCTTATTATCCAAAAAAGGTTTTTAATATTTCTCAAGAAAAAGCACATACAACGCGTTTCGACAGTATAAAATGTCTTCCTCAGGTATATTGTGATGTGTTCCAAAATTGTGGATAGCGTTATAAGAAGTAGTATTATGCTAAACAGGGTGTGGACCACTAAAATGAGTTCCTAATACACCCACTATAGAACTGCTAAACAAGTTAGAAATCTGCAAGGGGACAAAACTTGTATGCGGCGCTGTTCACACTATGGCAATGCAAAGCATCCAGGTTAACAGCCTAGATGGGTCCACTGCATTTGTCTGGAGGCCTGGATGGGTAAACCTTTCTGCTTTTTTGCTGTTTTCTTCTATTATTGGAGAATTTTTAAGTCCTCTTTCTGTGCTATTTCAGTGTTAGGATTTAGTATTAGTGACCCGTAAACGTGGAGACCTTTGGCGCAGGTTACAGGCTCACATATTTTGGCCAAAATATCAGCTAATACTCCACATTTTTTAATGTGTTTTTTGCACTTTTTATTCAGGGTGCAGTTGGGCCCATTTCGTCTTGTAAACTGCGGTGTCTGTTCACATGGCATGCATTTTGACAGCGCTGGGCAGCCCGCCTGATCTAATAGAAGGGTGTCACTACTAGGCTGTTAACCTGGATGCTGTGCATTGCCATAGTGTGAACAGCGCCACATACAAGTTTTTTGTTGTGCATTAACATACCAGGCAGCCGCCCCCTCCATGTATTGGTAGGCTGTGAGCGGTTGTTTCATCGGTATTCTTGCACCTGTGCTGCCATCTTAATTATATGGGTCCACTGCATCCTGCATTTGTCTGGAGGCCTGAACGGGTAAACCTCTCTGCTTTTTTGCTGTTTTCTTCTATTATTGGAGGATTTCTAAGTCCTCTTTTTGTGCTATTTCAGGAATAACTTTCTCTAAGATAAGTAATGAAAAAATAGACTTCCTAGATTTGGAACTGTCTCATAATAATAAGGAAATTATTAGAAATACTTTTTAAAAAAAAAAAAAAACTGATAGTAATGGCTTCCTACATTACAACAGTGCACATTATAAAAAGTGGAAAACCAATATTCCCTTCAATTTCATAGAATTAGAAAATATAATACAAATACAGATGACTACATTGAACAGTCCAAAATTTTAATTTAAAAAATTTTATGATAAAAAATATCCAAAAAAATTACCTCTGAGTGCCTATGAAACAATTTTGAAAAAAACACAGGACGAATGTTTATTTAAACGAAAGGATGAAGTATATCAAAACAATAATGGAATTAAGAAAAATAATAGATGGCAATACAATTTCATAACAGCATACAACCGGAACAATAATGATATTAGGAGGATACTCACTAAATATTGGTATCTAATAATATTAGTGTGCGCTTGGAACACTCAAAGAAGAGGGAAATCTGAATTGGGTGGTTATAGAAAAAAAAAAAAAACCCTCTTATAAGTGCTCTTTATGTAGCTGGATAATAGCGAGAAAATAGCAATTAGTAATAGTCAATTGTAAGACCTCAGAAGAAGTGCTTAAGGGAAAAAGAATATATATAGATGCTGGTGGCAATCTTAGTTCCAACCTGACCAATCACAAACTAAAAAGGCATGAGTGAGGGTAAAAACCTGAAATCACTGAATAGGTTATATACTGCAGGGTAATTCTCCCTGATAGTAGCTTAAAAAAAAAAAAGTCAAAGTCAAATTGCAGCCTGTGAACGGCTGTGCAGAGTAGCCGCAATAGTAAATGCACAAGTCAGAGAGCGGTACCTGTAAAGATAATGCGATGCGAAGTCCTCACTCCAGTAAGCTGCTCCTCAGCGATCCCTGAGGAAGAAGACAGTGAGGCTGGAGTCACACTAACCTGCGCAAAATACTGTCAGTATTTTACATGCGTAATACGGATGACAGACCCCTAAACAGTGCTCCGTATGTCATCCGTAATCAAGGTGTGGTCGCGTATTTTGCGCATGTCAGCATCCGTATGTAATCCGTATGGCATCCATATCTCAAGATTTTCTCGCAGGCTTGCAAAATGGACATATAATGGAGCCCTATGACCGTTTTAATAAAGAAATGAAAGAATAGATATAGACACATAGAATGCATATATATAGAATACACATATATATATGTGTGTATATCTATTCTTTCTTTATTAAACCTGTCAGTGTGAGTTTACTGTATAGCGCACTGAATTGCCGGCTTTTCTAAAAGACACCGGGTGCGTATTTCTCGCAAGTCACATGTGTGGTCAGTGTGTAATCCGTATTTTTTGCGCACCCATAGACTTGCATTGGCGTACTACGGGCGTAGTACGCTGACAATCGCAGCATGCTGCGATTGGCATGGAGCCTAGAATACGGATGAGAAATATTCGGCTGGTGCGAGGGACCCCATAGAGAATCATTTATCCGTGTCTAATGCGTGCTTTTAGCGCCTCTCACTAGGCCGTATTCCTCACCAGTGTGACCCCGGCCTTAGTCTTTGAAACATGTTGGAAAGTCCATTGGTCCCCGTCGCAACCACCAGCAAGTGAAACTGACGTGGTCATGTGTTGACTCACATCACGAAGGTCCAGTATACCTGGAGCAGCTCACAGACGCCGGGAGCACGAGAGGCCGCTCACGTCTGCTCCACAGCAGGAGGTACACTGACAGGAGGCTGCCACCGTCCGGGGCAGGCCCTGTAACTCGTCTATACCCCAGTGTACAAACCCCCCCTCCTTTTCCAAGCGCTGGAGCAAAAAGCGCTATTTTAACATGCACCGTTTACTGGAGTGAGGACTTTGCATCGCATTATCTTTACAGGTACCGCTCTCTGACTTGTGCATTTACTATTGCGGCTACTCTGCACAGCCGTTCACAGGCTGCAATTTGACTTTGACTTTTTTTTTTTTTTTTTTAAGCTACTATCAGGGAGAATTACCCTGCAGTATATAACCTGTTCAGTGATTTCAGGCTTTTACCCTCACTCATGCCTTTTTAGTTTGTGATTGTTCAGGTTGGAACTAAGATTGCCACCAGCATCTATATATATTCTTTTTCCCTTAAGCACTTCTTCTGAGGTCTTACAATTGACTATTACTAATTGCTATTTTCTCGCTATTATCCAGCTACATAAAGAGCACTTATAAGAGGTTTTTTTTTTTTTTTATCTATAACCACCCAATTTAGATTTCCCTCTTCTTTGAGTGTTCCAAGCGCACACTAATATTATTAGTTATTTTACCTTATTTCTTTGACACCCTTGTGACAGGTGTCTTAGTGTTTGCTGCTGGAATTACACTCATACACAAGCGCCACTGAATCTCCATTTGTATAAATATTGGTATCTGTTGAAAAAAGATGTATATCTGAAAAAAATTCTACCAGAAAAACCTAATATCACATTCCGTAGGGCACAAACTATAAGAGGCATTATTGCCCCCAGCCACTTAAAACAATTATCACAGGGGTAACAGAAAATTAATCTAATAAAAAAAATGGATAACATGAATAAAAATAACAAAAAAACTGGTGTTTTGTGATGTAATTCAAAAAAGTGCTGTTGATGTAAAATCATAGATCACAATGCGACTGGGATTCACTGTTACAGCACAGGAGAATTTTTCCCAATTACACAGAAATTATCCTGCGACAGCCAATTTGTGGTATATGTTATTACATATGCCTGTGGCGTTCAATACGTGGGACGTACTACACAGTCCCTGAGAACACGTATGAATGGCCACAAGCAAAATGCAAAAAATGGCTTCATGAAACATAGTTTGTCTCGACACTTATGTTTGAAGCACAACAAACAATTCAACATAAAAGTTACACCAGTTGGGCAAATTCCAGAGAACTGCTCTAGTCGCACTGATAAATTAAATCACAAAGCATCCTATTGGATTTTTAGAATGGGGACTTTACATCAGGACGGATTAAATGAAGTCATTGAGGGAGTATAAAAAAAAAAGTGTTTTCCACAACTCTAATTAGCACTGCTTTTATAATCTGTGTTTTAAATGTATTTTAGTCACATATAAGCATTTAAATTCGCTATATAATTACATTGTAATTTTATTATATTCATTAACATATTTTATGTATTATCTGTTACAATCTAATTTTAACATGTTTTTTATATATTTATATAATGCATTTGCTTTTACTATTATGTCCTCTTGCAGATTTCCAACTTGTTTAGCAGTTCTATAGTGGGTGTGTTAGGAACTCATTTTAGTGGTCCACACCCTGTATAGCATAATACTACTTCTTATAAAGCTATCCACAATTTTGGAACACATCACAATATACCTGAGGAAGACATTTTATACTGTCGAAACGCGTTGTATGAGCTCTTTCTTGAGAAATATTAAAAACCTTTTTTGGATAATAAGAAGCCTTGGATCCTACACCTACGGGAGCGCAAATAACCTGGTATAAAATTTATTGGAGACAGGGAGGATATGAGAGATGAGAAGTAGGTTTGTTTTGCAGCAGTTATTGTGGACTTGAAAGTAGTAAAGGACTGTTTGAATGTGATGAAGTGCTCATTGGAATGGCACCAGGATTTGTTGAGACATCGCCGGCAGTGATGAGGAGCAGAGAAAGTGTTAGTAGGTAGGAGCAGAAGAGGGCATGAGGTGGCTGTCTGTGTTTGAAGACTGGGGATTTTTTGTGGAGGAACAGTTCTGAGGAAGAGGTAAGATGGATGGGGAGGATGGAGGGAGAAATGACCAGTTTATTACTAGGTGTAGGGATTATTATTATAGCACCATTTATTCCATGACAATTTACATGTGAAAAGAGGTGTATATATTAAAAAAAGAATTACAGTAATCGTAAACAATACAAGTCACGACTGGTGTAGGAGAGAGGACCCTGCCGGCGAGGGCTCACAATCTACAATTAGGGGGGTTAGTAGGAAGTGGAGGACTATAGGGGTGACAGTGGAAATAAACTGAAACGTTGTTTACTGTAACTATGTATCCAGATACCTTCAGTTGCCTTCCAGTTCCTTAATTAATTCCATTCCATTTTTCTGTTTTCACATTGTAATTTCTAAAGCAGATGTAAACAGATCCTAACAAAGTAGGATGATGTTTTGGGCTTTGTTATGGAAGTAAGAAAGTGGTGGTTCAAGCATCCGCCTTGCTGTTTAAAATTAAAATAACTTTTAATTGTGAAGATTAAAATTGTAAGAGCAAACACATGATAATAAAATTAGGGAAGAAAGAGAGGAATGAGGGGAGGGGAGATAAGAAGGACACGGGTCTACGAGTTTTGAGCTTAAAGCTCTTAGTCAGTCCTTAGACTTCTGTTATAGAACCCTATGAGCTATGGTTATATCACTAATAGAATAATAGAAATTTTATGTTAATGGCTACTGACCGTCATTGTGAAAAAACATTTCATTAATTGGCGCGTGATATATACAGCATACATTTGTTTAACCAACACATTTGAACTCACTTTTTTTTCTGTACTGCAGACAGCGTTCATAATAAAAACACACATTAAATAAGTTGATAAGGTAAATGCTAGTATGATATTCTTAGAGAACTGCCATGAAAAGCATGATTATTTATAAGCGGCTCAACAGTTTAATGATGGCAGATCGTGTAAACCCAACTGATGTTCTTTCTAGAAGGCAGTGAATAGATACTCAGACATGAGTGTACACAGTTTATTTGCATTCTGAAAACATTTTGAGAGAGAGCCACACATGCAGTGACTGCTTTAAAAGGCACCACAGTCTGAGTCCTGAGAAAAACACTTTAAGCTATAAAGCTAACGGAAGGACACAGACTCAATGCTGTTATTAGTGTAACATACTCCATCCTCTACATAATGTCCTTCTTTTTAATATATTTATTAATGACTTTGAAATTGGCTTTTAATGTGGGCCAGAGTTTCCGATAGAAAATAGATTCAGATGGCAGGCACGCCATCTAAATAGATGTAGGTGTTCAGTGGTAGAGAGTAGAATAAATTATGGAATACCATGGCACTCAAATGAGTTGATGTGAAATTTAATTGTAAAAGGTGAAGCAATAAATCTGTACAAGTTGATAGGTCATGTAAATTATGTAGTGGTTTTTCAACACTTTTAAGGTATGAGCCAACTATAGTGATAGAGAGTGGACAAATTTATACCTTGTCATTATGAGACAGAAAAATAAGTTGTAAATCTTAAGGAATAACTGTTAACCCTCTCTCAAGTAAAAAAATATGTCGAGCTGTACCATGGTAAAAAATGACAATCCCTGTTGTAATAAATTATATTGAGCAGGAGATAGTACTTTTGAAGAAGTATTGAAAACTAAATCTGTCCCAGTCCCTTGGACCTGCTCTGTACACTGAGTATGGAAATGTCTATGTCATCTAGTCCCTCAGTGGATTCGCTTGGTCTCGACGGTTCAAGGGGTTCGACATTTTTGAAAAAAAAATGTGGCTGACGATTGCTTAAATGGTTGTCACTTTCAGAACTGGACTAAAACCTGTCTTGGGAACAGAGGCAGTGTTGGTATTTGGAGGAGTTGCAGTCTACAGTTGTGGCCAAAAGTATTGACACCCCTACAATTTTGTCAGATAATACTCAGTTTCTTCCTGAAAATGATTGCAATCACAAATTCTTTAGTATTATTATATTATTATCTTCATTTAATTTGTCTTAAATGAAAAAACACAAAACAGAATGAAGCAAAAAGCAAAGAACTGTCTGAGGACTTGAGAAACCAAATTGTGAGGAAGCATGAGCAATCTCAAGGCTACAAGTCCATCTCCAAAGACCTGAATGTTCCTGTGTCTACCGTGCGCAGAGTCAACAAGAAGATTAAAGCCCATGGTACTGTGGCTAACCTCCCTAGATGTGGATGGAAAAGAAAAATTGACAAGAGATTTCAGCGCAAGATTGTGCGGATGTTGGATAAAGAACCTCGACTAACATCCAAACAAGTTCAAGCTGCCCTGCAGTTCGAGGGTACAACAGTGTCAACCCGTACTAACCGTCGGTGTCTGAATGAATAGAGACTGCATGGTAGGAGACCCAGGAAGACCCCACTTCTTACCCCGAGACATAAAAAAGCCAGGCTGGAGTTTGCCAAAACTTACCTGAAAAAGCCTAGAACGTTTTGGAAGAATGTTCTTTGGTCAGATGAGACAAAAGTAGAGCTTTTTTGGCAAAGGCATTAACATAAAGTTTACAGGAGAAAAAAGAGGCATTCAAAGAAAAAAACACGGTCCCTACAGTCAAACATGGCGGAGGTTCCCTGGTGTTTTGGGGTTGATTTGCTGCCTCTGTCACTGGACTGCTTGACTGTGTGCATGGCATTATGAAGTCTGAAGACTACCAACAAATTTTGCAGCATAATGTAGGGCCCAGTGTGAGAAAGCTGGGTCTCCCTCAGAGGTCATGGGTCTTCCAGCAGGACAATGACCCAAAACATACTTCAAAAAGCACTAGAAAATGGTTTGAGAGAAAGCACTGGAGACTTCTAAGGTGGCCAGCAATGAGTCCAGACCTGAATCTCATAGAACACCTGTGGAGAGATCTAAAAAAGGCAGTTTGGAGAAGGCACCCTTCTAATATCAGGGACCTGGAGCAGTTTGCCAAAGAAGAATGGTCTAAAATTCCAGCAGAGCATTGTAAGAAACTTATTGATGGTTACCGGAAGCGGTTGTTCGCAGTTATTTTGGCTAAAGGTTGTGCAACCAAGTATTAGGCTGAGGGTGCTAATACTTTTGTCTGGCCCATTTTTGGAGTTTTGTGTGAAATGATCAATGTTTTGCTTTCTGCTTCATTCTCTTTTGTATTTTTTCATTTAAGACAAATTAAATGAAGATAATAATACTAAAGAATTTGTGATTGCAATCATTTTCAGGAAGAAACTGAGTATTATCTGACAAAATTGCAGGGGTGTCAATACTTTTGGCCACAACTGTATAAACACAATTGAGTTGGTGATCTTCAGTATGAGGTAGGAATTGTAGGAGTCTTTTAAAGCTTTCAAGAGATTTGCGATGGTCCTCAAAGATTTTAGTAGTTTTATTTTTCAATTCAGAAAGGTCAGATGCAAACAATGTAGCTGTAAGTTGTTCTTCTGGTACAGTGATTTGTATTTTAATTTCGTTGATAGACTGTTGAAGAAATTCTATCTTGAAGAGTATAAGGTCAAAGAAACATGTATTAATGATGCTTTCAAACTTGTTGCAAAATTCCACATTGTCAACTTGTCAGCAAATAATGTACAGCGGCGTAAAAGTGTGGGCAGCCCTGGTGCAAATTACTGTTAGGCCGGGGCCACACTTACGAGAAACTTGCACGAGTCTCCCACCTCAATACCTGGCACTGCCGCCGCCACTCGGGACCGGAGTGTACGGCTACATGTATTTCTGTGCAGCTGAGCGCTCTGGTCTGAGTGCCGGTGTCAGTGCTGGGTATTGAGATGCGAGACTCGTGAGAGTTTCTCACAAGTGTGACCTCGGCCTTATTGTGAACAGTTAAAAGGAATCTGTCAGCAGGATTGCGCACGGTAACCTACAGACAGTGTTCAGCGCCCTTATACTGAATAAAATGATACCTTTATTGATGAAATCCATCTTGTGATTGTTGTTTAATGTTTATTTTCAATTTTGCGTTAATGATATGCTTATGCTCCAGGGCGGCCTGTGGGCGGGTGTTCATGTGGTGCTCTAATTATGTATTCATGTGTATGGCTTCTGACAGGTTACTGCTCCCTCAGTGACCTGCCCCCTAATTTACATAATGAATATTATATATATCTAGGGGAAAAAAACTCTTCTGCAGGCAGGCACCTGCGGTGGCACCTGCATTGCAGCCTGATCGCATATATGCTGTGCTTATAATTAATTTCTTTGCTGTTCTCCTGATATTCCTAAAAAAAAGTTTGAAAATGGCACCACTGGCGCCTGCGCAATAGTAGATCTTGGTGATCACCGATATCTGCTTAGTTGCTACTGCGCAGGCGGCACCATCATGCTAGAGAAAAGAAAATCTCTCCTCCAAGATGAAGCTGGCAGTACTTGCACAATAGCGGCTACCGGTGATTGCCGAGATCTGCTATTGCACAGGCAATTTCCTCCTTCAAGATGGCGCCTCCGGCGCATGCACAGTAACAGCTGTCAGCGATCCATCAATTCTTGTTTGAGGGATTTTCAACCATTTTTCCATGGCAAATTCTTCCAGTTCTGTGAGTTTCCTGGGTCGTCTTGTATGCACTACTATTTTGAGGTCTAGCCAGCCACAAATTTTCAGTGATGCTCAGATCAGGGTATTGTAAGGGTCATTGTAAAACCTTCAGCTTGCACCTTTTGAGATACTCTATTGTGGATGTTGCCATGTTTTTAAGATCATTATTGGTGATGAAGCAAACGTACTCGGATAAGGGAGTATCAAAGCATGCTCATGTGCTAACCGAGTGTCTTCGGGGTGCTCTAATACTA
Source organism: Dendrobates tinctorius (assembly GCF_039654945.1). NCBI lineage: Eukaryota > Metazoa > Chordata > Amphibia > Anura > Dendrobatidae > Dendrobates > Dendrobates tinctorius. The sequence continues at coordinate 38,916,521 of NW_027361714.1, forward strand.
TGATTCCCCGCAGCTGCATGTCTTGCAACTCTTCGACAACCGGAACAAAAGGCAGGGATTGCCTGCTTTTTTTTGCTTTAATGTGGTTTTGGTCAGTGTTTTGAGAAGTGGTTTGCTAAATGGGTTTTCAACAAATATTTGACCCCCTTTCATAAGTCCTAACTTTTCCGAATTGTTTTTTTCTAAAATATACTCATATTACCTGGACTGCTTCTATGGGCGCATCTTTGTTGGTCATATATTCTCTTTTGTCATGCAGGCTCTATGTATGATTTTGGAACTAGAAGCAGAAGAAATGAGAAGAGTATGTAATTTGTGGTGGTGGGGCTAACTTTCAATGAATGACAACAGTCTGAACACATTTGCTCAGATCAAATGTCACTCTCCTCCTCTGCTTGGATCTTGCTGAAGCTTTGGAGTGTCGTACCTTCAGCTGACAAGTTCTGCTTCTTGTTAGAAAGCATATCACTGCAATTTCAGCCGAAGATGCCAGTGCTTCCAAGCATCAGAAGGATGCAAGCACAGGAGGAGAGTGAAGCCTGATGAAAAGCACATCACAGCACTTTTCAGATGTAGACCTAGAGCTCCAAAGCATTAACAAAGTCAGATTAGGCTTCAATATCCTCCTCTATAAATAAACAGAGAAAACGTGGAGTGATTGAATCCAGAAAGATTTTTTATAAAAATATCAAACTTTATTATACATATACAAAAATACAATATTCATAGCAAAATTGCATATAAAATGTGACACCAAAGAAGCCAGGGAGGGAGACTCATGGGAATGAACCAGAGCACCAAATTAATCCGTCCGCTAAAGGTAACCCCGGTGGAGTGTGAGCAGAATGTCACTGCCTATATACTCCCCAATTACCACCATAATAGGTGAGAAGCGGTAAAGGGCTTCCAGGGCTCACCATAAATAGTGGAGGAAACAGCGATAATAATCTCACGTTATATAATTAAGTCATAATGACACAAAAGTAAAGTAGTGAGAACGCTTACCAACTAGTGCTCAGGAACCCAGACTGTAAGAGAGATCTCCGACACGCATTTCGCGCTTACAGATAGCGCTTTCTCCTTTCTCCATTTTGCCAGAAAACATCTTGATGATCCCTAAGGCTTTTGGGAGAATACTCTATGGACTGATGAGACAAAAGTTGAACTTTTTGGAAGCCGTATGTCCCATTACTTCTGGCATAGAAGGAGCACAGCATTTTAGAAAAGGAACATCATAGCAACAGTAAAATATGGTGGTGATGGTCTTGGTCTGTTTTGCTGCTTCGGGACCTGGAAGACTTGACGTGGTAAATGGAACCATGATTCTGCTGTCTACCAATTCTGTTAGAGTAGCTCTTTGACAGTTCAAATTAAGCAAATACCTTTTGGGTTTGACATCCCAATGGCATCAACTCTACTATTCTCCTTATGCATATATTATTCTATCATGCAAACAAAGAGTTAAACATGTTCAACTCTGTCGGGAATCCATCAGGAGAGAAAGCATTATTTTCCCAGACACTTCTGGCTGACCAATTTAAAATGATTCTATAAGTTTACAAGTTGAGCAAACTGCTAGGAATAAATGGAGTTGAACCAATAAAAAGAGTGAGAAATAGGCAAATCTGTAACAGCTGCATTGAACTAAAGGTCTTCACGCTGGTGCTGGAAGTAAATTTGTTGAATGTTACTGGCATTCATTGTTTCCAGCTTACAGTATGTTAATTAAATGATGTGATGACAGACAGGTACCACACTTACAGTAATCCTCTCTCTGTAATATTATTGCTATCTATACTGTTTCTAATGAGCTTGGAAATAGTTACCCAAAGAAAGCATTGCCTTTTGTGTTGCCATATATTATATTGACTTCATTAATGTTTAATTAGCTTTTAATATTGATTTTACTGGGACACGGCTAATAAACCTTATATAGTTTCAAAATGAAGCCGAGAGAATTAAGAAACCAGTGGCGTGAATGGTGCAAAAGTGGATATAAATTGTGTAATTTATTTAAGAATTTGTTACTTGCAGTGAGAACTCCATATATAGGACCCAGAGAAGTTGTTATTCTAGTTTTCATAGAAAAGTCCTGCAAAAAAAATGTGCACCAAAACATGACCCCAAGCTTCTTTCATTAAAGGTGGATTTGCTGAAATACCTTTGAGGCACATATCCATGCCCCACTGGACAGAGCCTGGACCTGTGCTGACCCCTCTGTCAAAACATAGCGCGTTTATTAGTATTAGGTCAGGTTAGATCTTCTCCATCTTCTTACTATAGCAGTGGGCCTGTCACTCAGTTAAGGACTTTGTAAGGCCTGTTTCACACATCTGTTTGTGTCCATCAGTCAAAATCCGCCGTTTTGCAAAAAAAACGGATCCGCCATTTTTCTTGGCGGATCCGTCTTTTTTCCCATTGACTTGCATTATCGGCGGATCTTGATGGATGGTCATCCGTTGGATCCGTTTTTTTACGGATCCGCCAAAATTTTGGCGTCCGCTGATACGACTGGACGGACCATGAAGCGTTTTTTTGCCTGGCCGGATCCGCATTTTTCACTGCGCTTGCCCGGAAGAATTACCTTTGGCAAAAATTTAACCCTAAACCCGGTTCTGGCGGCTGAAAAATCACTCTCTCTCTCTCTCTCTCTCCTCTATTCCAGACATGGTTCCTTTAAAATTCTACCTTACACGGAACTGTCAAAACAACGGTCCGGTGCCACCCGTTTTTTTCAATCCGCCTACAGATCCGTTTTCCGCCATTTTGGCGGATTTCGACTGAGCAGAAAAACGAATGTGTGAAACAGGCCTAAGATACAACATGCTGATTTCATGACACCATAAAACATTTTTCTTAGATTCTATGATTTAAAGAGCATGCGGCGCCATTACTAATTTTTCACAAAAGGAGGTTTCACCGTTTGAGGTTTTTTATGCGACATATTGATGAGAAATTCTAATGGGGCATTGTAAAATAAGGATCGTGACTGTTCTTAAAGGGAACCTGTCACATAAAAAAATGCTACTAAACTGTAGATATGGGGTTAATCTGCAGGATAATAGCATTCTGAACCTGCCCGTTGTCTGCATTTAGAGCCCTGACGGCTGGAGGAAATTCACGTGACAGGTTCCCTTTAAACTGAATGGTTCCCTGTGCAAATTTGCCCTTCGGAGCCCCCACGCCATTATTTATTTACTAAGAATTACATAAGTGGATATAGTTATACATGATGAAAACCGCTATGCAGTATGTGGAGCTAGCTATGTTCTGCATTGCTTCCTGCTGCAGAGAGACTTGCGGACACCAGGACATAGGGGTGACAAGTGTCAGACTGCTGTTCTTCATCAGATTTGCAGCTTAATCTTACTCATTCAAGCGCATGGGTCAGGCAAAAAACGGATATCACTCAGAAATGTTCTGTGTGCCATCCTAGTGCTGTCTGTGTTTACTGTTCATTGGGTAGGAGAAGCTTGGGAAGTTTTTTTTAAGTAGGAAAAACAGATGCCATACTAATGAAAAATGTAAATTTTTTCATGTGAGAAAAAATGACAGTCTGAATGAGGTCATACTATGCAGCTTGAGTGACAAAATTTACTGTAATTCAGTTTTTATATGCATTAACTTGAAGATTTGCAGGTGTTTTATATTTTCAGGGACATTGTGTCCTTATGGCAGTTTGTTGTAAAAAATCAAACTTTAATCGCCCTCACCGATCCAGCACCTAGTGTATGCCACAGCTCCTGGTGTCTGTTATTGTCTGCACTGGTGATATCACTTTGAGTGTAAAAACGCAGGTGAAATTACCACAAAAACTGCAGAAAATCCACAGTAAATCTGCACTAAATCTGCAGGCAAAATGCAGGTCATTTTACCTGCGGATTTAGCAAAATCCACGCGGAAAAATCAGCAGCAAAATCCTCAACGTTTGCACATACCCTTACTGACTCTAAGAGTTACAAAGGATAATTTAGTGCTGGACCAGGAGAGGGTGAGTAAAGTATTTTGGAAGAGAACCTTTTGGAAAATTGAAAACCCATTTAAGACCACCATACATGACAACAGATATCACATCCCTATTGTTGTGAATTCGCTTTCTGGCCTACCTCTGGTTACTAGTGAAGGTAGTGGAGCTGGTTGTATTAACAGAGGGGTCGCGAGTTTTCTTTCCAGGCTCCCTCTGGTGGTTACTGGAGGTAATGGAGCTGATCTAATTAACAGAGGCCTGCCACCTGATAATGAGGAGGATGACTGGAGATCTGCGGTTTCTGATTGGATTTAAGACAGCCGACTCCCTCTATCCCTGCTGGTGATTTTTTCCTGCCTCCTGAGGTCTTAGTTTCCAGCTCATTCCCTGCATGCTCAACTAAGTGTTCTTTTGCTATTGTTCACATTTGATCTGGTTTTGTCTATTTCAGTTTTGTGTGTTCAGCCAGCTCCGGCTGGGGCTGTGCTGAATTTCCATCCTTATGTTACTGCTTGTGCCAGTTTGTTTTTGACCCTTATTAGATTGGCCTCTTTTTGCTCTGCTTTCAGAATATACCAGAGTGCTGATATAGTGGGCGAAGTCTAGTGACTTCAGTATTTTTCTATTAGACGTGTTGGGCATTTTTTGAACCAGGGTTTTTTGCGTGATTGTAGACAGAGTCTTTCCTTTCCTGTCCTGTCTATTCAGTGTGGGCCTCATCATTTGCTCAGTCTATTTTCCTGCCTGTGTTTGTGTTTTCATCTTGTCTCACCGACAATATATGTTTGGGGGCTATCTATTCCTTTTGGGGTCTGCTCTGGGGCAGTTTAGATTTCCCCTTTCTTGCTTTAGGCTTATTTAGTTCTCCGGCTGTGTCGAGGCATCTAGGATCATCGTAGGTGCGCTCCACGGCTACTGCTAGTTGTGTGGATAGGATCAGGGGTCTGCAATCTGCTTAGTTACCAACCTCTCTGATTTTCTGTGGCTTAGCTTGGTCTGGCTTTCCTCCTCGGTGACCCAATCATAACACCTATACTATGGAAATTGTTTAATATGACCATACCGATACTGTACTGTAAAAAAGAAAGTTTCAAGCAGTAAAATCTGGATCGATAATCTGCAGCACATTTTACCCATGTGAATTTATCCCTTGTATGTGTCTGAGCCACAGAATATAGATTTGATGAATATATACACAGCTCTGGCAGAAATTAAGAGACCACTTCCAAATGCTCAGTTTGTCTAATTTTTCTCTTTATACGTATATATTTTTTAGTAAAATGTAAATTATTCTTTTAGTCTACAAACTTCTGATAACATGTTTCCGAATTTTCAAGTAATATTTTTTTTTCTGAAAAGGAGAAATGCTCAAAAAAAAAGTGCTTTCAGACGTCAAATAATGCAAAGAAAACAAGGTCATAATCATTTAGATCCAGTACAAACTTACCCTCACCCACAAAGCACTCCACAGCTCAGCACCACTCTACATCTCCTCCCTCGTCTCAGTCTACTACCCTACCCGTGGTCTCCGTTCTGCTGATGACCTGAAGTTAGCATCCTCAATAATCAGAACCTCCCACTCCCGTCTCCAAGACTATACATGTGCTGCGCCAATTCTTTGGAATGCACTTCCCAGGTCAATACGACTAGTCCTCAATCCCTACAATTTTAAGCGTGCCCTAAAAACACATTTATTCAGACTGGCCTACTGCCTCAACACATTAACCTAACTATCCATGTGAGGCACAGTCAAAAGTTTTACCATAACAGGTTCCCCGCATCATGTTCCCACATGCTTTATGCATCCATTAGCCCTCTGTGTCTGTACTGTTACACACTTAACATTATGGCTGGTCCAAACAATCAGGCAACTGTTACCACCCACCTTCCGTGTCTACCTTTTTTCCTCATAGATTGTAAGCTTGCGAGCAGGGCCCTCATTCCTCTTGGTATCTGTTATGATCTATGTGATTATTGTTATGCTGTAATGTCTATCGTCTGTACAAGTCCCCTCTGAAATGTAAAGTGCTGCGGAATATGTCGGCGCTATAGAAATAAAATTATTATTATTATTTAGAGACAACACTAATATTTTAACTCAGGAAGAGTTCAGAAATCAATATTTTGTGGAATAACCATGATTTGTAATCATAGCTTTCATGTGTCTTGGCATGCTTTCCACCAGTCTTTCACACTGCTTCTGGCACAAAAATTAAAGTTCTTCTTTGTTTGATGGCTTGTGACTATCCATAATCCTCTTGATTACATTCCATACTGCACCAGAGTCATCATCAGTTCAGGAAGTAGCGATCCTACAAGTCACAATCAACCCTTTAACGAGTCTTGCAATATGACTTAGGATAAAAAACAAATCAGAATTTCAATTTGCAGACACGGAGTTTCGGGCTATTGGTATCATGATTCTGGACAGGATGGTTTCCCCTCCACCCTGGTCAGGTCAGAGTTAATTTTAGTCCCGCCTCTCTTTGGTTTTGGGGCAGCTATTTAATGTTGGCAGTTCCTGGATTTGGTGTCAGTGATACTTCCGTATACTTGTTTAGTGGTTGCTGACCCAAGTGACTCGTCCTTAAATGTGTGCCTCTTCGCTTGTGTGCCTTGCTGTGTATGATTTGATTTGTCCCCTGACTTCTGCCTCTGTATCCTACTTTTGTATTGCTCTGTCTCTCCTGGTTATCTGACCCCCTTGGCTTGTCCCCGTTTACTCTTTGTCTTGTCCCTAGATGCTGCGTGTTCATATGGCTTCTGACTAGAGTTGAGCGATACCGTCCGATACTTCAAAGTATCGTATCGGATGGTATCGGCCGATCTTTAAAAAAAGTATCGGTATCGCCGATTCCGATACCGGAAGTCCCATTCAAGTCTATGGGACTTCCGGTATCGGAATAAGAAAAACCCTTTCCTGCCCTTGTACAGCCTCTCTGGGGTCTGTACGGGCCTTTCGGGGGGCTGTGCCGGCCTGCCAGGGGGTCTGTGCAGGCTCCGGTGGTCTGTGCCGGCCTGCCGGTGGTCTGTGCAGGCTCCGGGGGGCTGTGCCGGCCTGCCGGGGGGCTGTGCCGGCCTGCCGGGGGGCTGTGCAGGCTCCGAGGGGCTGTGCCGGCCTGCCGGGGGGCTGTGCCGGCCTGCCGGTGGGCTGTGCCGGCCTGCCGGTGGTCTGTGCAGGCATCGTCCGATGGGACTACAAGTCCCATCGGGCGATGCCTGCTACCATGACAGTGATTGACACATTAGCCAATGATGGGACAGTAGTAGTCCCATCATCCGGCTAATGTGTTAAATGTAAAAAAAAAAAAAAAAAAAAAAAAAATTACATGCTACATACATACTACATGCATGCTACATACATACTACATGCTACATACATACTACATATATACTACATGCATGCTACATACATACTACATGCTACATACATACTACATATATACTACATGCATGCTACATACTACATGCTACATACATACTACATACATACTACATATATACTACATGCATGCTACATACATACTACATGCTACATACATACCACATACATACTACATATATACTACATGCATGCTACATACATACTATATATACTACATGCATGCTACATACATACTACATGCTACATACATACCACATACATACTACATATATACTACATGCATGCTACATACATACTACATATATACTACATGCATGCTACATACATACTACATGCATGCTACATACATACTACATGCTACATACATACCACATACATGCTACATATATACTACATGCATGCTACATACATACTACATATATACTACATGCATGCTACATACATACTGCATGCTACATGCATGCTACATACATACATACTACATACATACTACATGCTACATACATACCACATATATACTACATACATACAATACATTCATACAATACATACATAGACATACAGTACATATAACATAGAGTAACATACTTACCAATACTTGTCACATTGTTCCCCGAAGCCATTGTCGTCTACGGAATAAATATTAACATAACAAACCACAAAAATACTCACCCACGATCCGAAGCAGTCCACGAGTGTGTCCCACGACGATCTTGGGTAGAGAACTGCAGCATCAGCTGTTGCTGCCGTTCTCTACGGGCTGCAGGAATCCAATGACGGAAGGTAGGTATCCTTCCGCACTGTATTCCTCCGCCACTTAAAAAAAAAAAAGTCCCTAGTCTCACTTTATGCCATTGCTGTGTGGGAAATTCCCACGCAGCAATGGCATAAAGTGAGACTAGGGACTTTTTTTTTTAAGTGGCGGAGGAATACAGTGCGGAAGGATACCTACCTTCCGTCATTGGATTCCTGCAGCCCGTAGAGAACGGCAGCATCATCTGATGCTGCAGTTCTCTACCCAAGATCGTCGTGGGACACACTCGTGGACTGCTTCGGATCGTGGGTGAGTATTTTTGTGGTTTGTTATGTTAATATTTATTCCGTAGACGACAATGGCTTCGGGGAACAATGTGACAAGTATTGGTAAGTATGTTACTCTATGTTATATGTACTGTATGTCTATGTATGTATTGTATGAATGTATTGTATGTATGTAGTATATATGTGGTATGTATGTAGCATGTAGTATGTATGTAGTATGTATGTAGCATGCATGTAGCATGTAGTATGTATGTAGCATGCATGTAGTATATATGTAGTATGTATGTAGCATGCATGTAGTATATATGTAGTATGTATGTAGCATGTAGTATGTATGTAGTATGTATGTGGTATGTATGTAGCATGTAGTATGTATGTAGTATGTATGTAGTATGTATGTAGTATGTATTGTATGTATGTAGTATATATGTGGTATGTATGTAGCATGTAGTATGTATGTAGCATGCATGTAGTATATATGTAGTATGTAGTATGTATGTAGTATGTATGTGGTATGTATGTAGCATGTAGTATGTATGTAGCATGCATGTAGTATGTATGTAGTATGTAGTATGTATGTAGCATGCATGTAGTATATATGTAGTATGTATGTAGCATGCAGTATGTATGTAGCATGTATGTAGTATATATGTAGTATGTATGTAGCATGCATGTAGTATGTATGTAGCATGTATGTAGTATGTATGTAGTATATATGTAGTATGTATGTAGCATGTAGTATGTATGTAGCATGCATGTAGTATGTATGTAGTATTTTTTTTTTTTTTTTTTTTTTTAACATTTAACACATTAGCCGGATGATGGGACTACTACTGTCCCATCATTGGCTAATGTGTCAATCACTGTCATGGTAGCAGGCATCGCCAGATGGGACTTGTAGTCCCATCGGACGATGCTTGCACAGACCCCCGGACATCAGCACAGCCCCCCGGCAGGCCGGCACAGCCCCCCGGCAGGCCGGTACAGACCCCCACAGGGTGCACAGACCACCGGCAGGCCGGCACAGCCCCCCGGCAGGCCGGTACAGACCCCGGGCAGTCCACACAGCCCCCCGGCAGGCCGGCACAGCCCCCCGGCAGGCCGGCAGAGACCCCCGGAAGGCCCGAAATGACGGCGCATCATGATGCGCACACACCGCGCATCATGATGTCAGGCCGTCAATCAACTGAACTTCCGATTCCGATGCCGAATTCCGATATTGAAAAAATATCGGAAGTCGGTATCGGAATTCCGATACAGCAAGTATCGGCCGATACCCGATACTTGCGGTATCGGAATGCTCAACACTACTTCTGACTCTTGGCTCTCCTTGACCGCGATTACTGTCTTTGCCCTGTGCTCTGTGTGCTCAGTGTCCTTCCCTGCACTCATGTATGGTGGCTCGCTCCCTGGTCACGTGATCGCTTAGTACCAGGTCCTGTGCTCACTACACTAGTCTCAGGTCTTTGTGCACTGTGTGCCTTCTGCCTGCACTCATCCACGCGCCTCCTGATAGCGCCCCCTAGGCAGCACCAGTGACACCTTAGGTGTCATTACATTTGGCCCTCATCAGTGCAAAGTATGAGAATTTATTTGGTTAGGTGAGAGGCTGTGGACTGAGGTCTAAGAGGTAATGTTTCTCCTTGTGGTGAGTGACGCTCTAGCATGTCAAGGTAAGCAGGTGCTTCCAACAGGTGGCGCTATAGAGTTCAAGTTCCTTTTTCTTTGAAGAGACAATTTGCATATTAAATTTTTTAGAGGAGTATTGCACAGTGACCAAACCCCAGTATGTCCTTGGTAGGGAAATGATGAAAGCTATTGTTACCAGCAATCATCAGACTGCTGACCATACAGAAACCACAGTACTGATTAACCCCTTAATAACCAGAGGTATTTTTGGTTTTGCATGTTAATTTTTTGCTCTGCTTCTTCCCACAGCCATAACTTTTGTATTTTTAAGTGAAAATGGCCATGTGATGGCTTGTTTTTGTAGGACAAGTTGTACTTTTGAACAACACCATTGGTTTTACCATGTCGTGTACTCGAAAACAGGAAAAAAAATTCCAAGTGGGTGAAATTGCAAAACAAGTGCAATCCCACAGTTGTTTTTTGTTTTTTTTTTCACCATGTTCACTAAATGCTAACACTAACCTGACATTATGATTCTCCAGGTCATTATGAGTTCATATATGCAAAACACAAGCCGCGGAGACACCATCACATGTTTCTCAACGCAAGCAATGACTAGCCTGGTCTTTCCCCGGGAGGGAACAACCACGGGAAGGGCAGTCTCCAATGAAGGAAACCACCTATGCCAAAACATGGCATCCATCCACAGACAGCTGTTTCGGGGTATTGCCCCTCATCAGTATGGCGTAGGAAACTGGCCAGTAGGAGCAATGCCTAGTAAAAGACTGTGAAAAATGAGGATGAATGAACTCATGGAGATCAACATCCAACACTGCGGAGACACCATCACATGTTTCTCAACGCAGTGATTCTAGGGCAATGCCCCCATCCTTATGAGAAATATGTAAATATTTGCAAAACACTATCACATGTTTCTCAATGCAAGCAATGACTAGCCAGGTCTTTCCCCGGGAGGGAACAACCACAGGAAGGGCAGTCTCCAATGAAGGAAACCACCTATGCCAAAACGTGGTATCCATCCACAGAGTTCATAGACACCAAACATGTCTAGGTTATTTTTTATTTAAGTGGTGAAAAAAATTCCAAAACTTGTTTAAAAAAAAAAAATAAAAATTTGCACCATTTTCCAATACTTGTAGCGTCTCCATATTTCGTGATCTCGGGTTGGACGAGGGCTTATTTTTTGCATATTGAGCTGATGTTTTTAATAATACCATTTTGTTGTTGATATGATCTTTTGATTGCCTGTTATTGCATTTTAATCAGGTATGTAGCTTCGAACTTGAAGAGGTAATGGTTTCTCAACCATTTGCTAGTCTCTGAACAATTAAAGGGAATCTGTCACCAGGGTTTTGCTATATAATCGGAGAGCATCATAATATAGGTCAAAGCATGGTTCCAGGGATGTATCACTTACCCAACTGCTTGGTATAGTTCTGATAGGATCCTTGTTTATCTGATATACAGCTCTAGCAAAAATTAAGAGACCACCACATCAAATCCCTGTCATGGGCAGCCAATTCGCCAGACCTGAACCCCATTGAAAACCTCTGGAATGTAATCAGGAGGATGATCGATAGTCACAAGTCATCTAAGAACTGCTTAAATTTTTGCGCCAGAAGCAGTGTGAAAGACTGGTGGAAAGCATGCCAAGACGCATGAAAGCTGTTTTTAAAAATCATGGTTATTCCACAAAATATTGATTTCTGAACTCTTCCTGAATTAAAACATTAGTATTGTTGTTTCTAAATGATTATGAACTTGTTTGCTTTGCATAATTTGAGGTCTCAAAGAACTGTTTTTTTTTTTTTTTAAATTTTAACCATTTCTCCATTTCAGAAAAAAAAAATATTGCTTGGAAATTCGGAGACATATTGTCAGACGTTTGTAGACTAAATGAACAATTTACGTTTTACTCAAAAATATACCTATAAAGAGAAAAATCAGACGAACCGAACATTTGGAAGTGGTCTCTTAATTTTTGCCAGAGCTGTGTATGTAGCAGAGCTAAGACTTTCGGACTGAGTATAACCCCATACACACAACTGAGTAGGAGCCACCTGGGTATACTGTGCATGGTCAGCAAGCTGCTAATCAGTGATTGGGGTGGGGGTTACACAGATTAGCCTGAATGCTTGGCACATGAGATGTAGTCCTGTAGTGATGATCTCCTGCTCATAAAATACTGATTGTATTAAAGCTACAACACATTGCCTAGTAAGGGACGCATCACTGTAATCAGGCTGTTGTACCCAATATTATGTTATTCTCAAATTAAATAGCAAAAACCTGCTAACAGATTCCCTTAAAGCAATTATAAATGCTTTTTAAGACCAAGAACAGGTTAGCTGTTTTCGAAGTGAAAAAATAATGGCTTGTCATCAAGCCTTTCCAAAAATGAGCCCTAAAGCCCTAGGAACTGTTTGATAATTGTGAGTATGATAAATTGTGAGTTTGATAAAGAGAGCATGTTTCCCAGCATCAGAAGAGTCTAGCACTATAAAAAACAGTTTTCAGGCAGGGAATGTGTGGCTGATGTGGCTGTGCAGTGGCAGAAGCCACAGACTAAAGAATTAGAACGGGCCATGCAAGATATGTGATGAAGTGTAGAGCCAGCAATGTCAGTCTGGCAGCAACAGTACTATAGTGCAGATGACATGACTTATATAGAAAAGATGTTTGGCTCAGTGTTGCCCATCGGCTATGGTGTCACAAGATCAGCATAGAACACAAAAAAAGGACAGTCAGGCACGCAGATGGTATTGCTGACTTAAACATTGGCATCAGCTGAAGGTGAATGAAAGTTGGCCCTGATTCATGCCTGATTAATTTTGACTTAAAGGTTTTCCAAATGTGCGGTGGATAACCTAGGCTGCTTGGTTGTGACAAAGCCACTAGCTGTTCTGATTACTCTCCCTGACTTTAAACTAGAGTTGGGACACAAGGACAGCACATCCATAGGCTAGTAATTGCCAGTGGTCCAAAGGATTGGGGCTAAGGGTATCAGTTTGACAAAGGACACAGTCTATGTATAAATGACCCTGGCTGCTCATCTTGTGTATCTCTGTTTACTGAATTGTCTTAGCTTCTTGCAATGGCACAAAACATCTGGCTCATCATGTTAGAAATATTGCTGCTGATACTGCTGCTGCATTGGCTACTTGTAACCCTAATGCTGACACAGGCGTTGCGTTGCCGGTTGTTTCAGAGGGGTCTGCTGCTCAGTTGGGCAGGCAGCAGGTGTCTGCTCAGCAACAGAAGCACAGAGCAGGTAACACAGCATATCCTGGTAGTAAGCCAATTTTGATTTCCTTTTTGAAGCCTTAAAAAATGCCCCAAATTTTGCTTTTATAGCAAAAGTCTGAAAGCATTGCTATCAGATAGTCATCACTTTTGCTTGATGGTAACAATGGGCCTATCATCCCACAAAAATTCCAGTATACAGCTTGCCATGCTCATTAGCATAACTGACTGTGGGTCGCCCTCCCAAGGCTGTGGGGTACTCAGTACCGGGCCGGTATCAGTGGGATGTGTCACAGCGGCGGTGACCTGGACCGTGGCCCTGGGCAATCAAGTAATAGGAAGATGTGAATGGTTTGAATTTTGTTAAATGAATAGTTTGTGACGCCACCTGTGGTGTTCGGCAAGGGAGGTGTTAAGTCGACACTGCAGACAGATCCTCTGGGACAGATGGTGTGGTGCAGCAAGGATGGTATAGCCCTCCACAGGCAGGGCTTTTCTCCCAGGGCAGTGTAGATGTGGAGACACTTAGATGGTGTCGTGTCCGGCGCAGGGGATGTAGCAGTGTCAGGTGGACGGACGCAGGAAGGAATGGAGGACACCAGGGCATGTAGTTCCAAAGCTTTACTCACAGTCTGTAGTGCCCGCTTCTGTACCGTGTCCTCCGGGTCAGGGACTCAGTCACCCTCCAGGCAAGATGGAATGCTCCCTTCCACACTCCGCCAACTTTTGTGCCTTTCCTGAACGTCTCCTCTATAGCGCCTTTAAGTGTGAAGATCTCCTAGTACTGAGTTACACTGGAGTTCTGGGTCGCCCTGTCCCAGGGCTGTGGGGTACTTGGTACTGGGCCGGTGTCAGTGGGATGTGTCACGGCAGCGGTGACCTGGTCCGTGGCCCTGGGCACCCAAATCAATGGTGGTTTGTAGTTAATGGAATGGAATAGTTTGTGACGCCACCTGTGGTGTTTGGCAAGCAAGATGTTAAGCCAACGCTGCGTGCAGATCCTCTGGGGCTGATGGTGTGTTGCAGCACAGATGGTGTAGCTCCCCACAGATGAAGCTGTAACCCCAGGGCAGTGTATAGGCGCAGGCGATGTGAGGAATGTTGGTACCCAGATGTAGCAGTGCTTACGGCGCTGGCGCACAAGTGAATGGAAGACACCAGGGCCTGTAGTTCCAAAGCTTTACTCACAGTTCGTGGTACACACTGGTGTCTGCCTCCGTGCCGTGTCCTCCGGGGCAGAGACCCAATCAACCTCCCGGGCAAGTCAGGATTCTCCTCTCCAACACCCCTATCAACATGTACCTCTCCTGAACGACTCCTCTATTGCGCCTTGTAGTGTGAAGAGCTCCAGTACCGTGGTACTCTGAAGTTTCTCCTGTCAGATGTTCCTAACAACTCTACTTGTATGACAGACAGCTGTAGCCTCTCTCGGGGACTCCCTTCTCTGGAGTCCTGGCTCTCTATTCGGTTGCTGTTGTGCAACTGAATAGTCTTGGATGGGAGTAGTGCATTTACAGCCAACTACTCCACCGGTGTCTGCTGCAGAACCATAAGTGTCCATACAACCTCGGGGACCGGACCCCGGCCTTGCGCTGAGAACCTATAGGCAGGGTTCCTCTTCCAACCCACAACTCCTCTCTGTTCACCTACTCCTTCGTTCCGCGCTGTTCCTTCTCTCTCTTATGGAAGCTTAGGTTGCAGTTCTACGTCTTTCTCCTTCTGTTCCTTTCCAGTGCCAGCTGACTCAGGTCACTGAGGTAGCTGCAGCACTCCTTCTTCTCTTCCTCTCCTAGGGAGCTCGCTCCACTAAGACCAGTCCTCAGCCTCCCCTGACTGACTGTCTTCCGCCGCCTTGACCTCTCGTCAGGCTGACTTCCTGTCAGCCTGCTCTCTGACTCAGACTCCCTGTCTGACTGACCTCTAATTCTAAACCTTCCCAACCTTTTATATGTCTCAACTCCACCCACCTCCCAGCACATCTCGTGTTATGAAGCAAGGACCCACAAAAGGTGTTCTGCTATCCTCTAAGCATGGAGCCGCAATCTGGTCCATTGCTGAACTATCCTGTGTGTGGGTGCATGTGTTGGAGTGTGGAAAGGAGTTCCCAACTTACCTAGGTGGTGGGGCATTACGCCTTAGGAGAAGGTGCAGTACATCTGTGGTGACTGAGCCTCAGGGGCGCCACAGTTCCTCCTGACAGATGTTCCCAAGAACTACTTGCACGGCAGACAGCTGTAGCCTGCTTCGGGGACTCTCTACTCCTAAGTCCCGGCTCTCTATCCGTGTTGCTGTTGTGCCCTAAAGTCTTAGATGGGAGTAGTGCATTTACAGCCCACTACTCCACCGGTGTCTGCTGCAGAACCATTAGTGTCCATACAACCTCGGGGATCGGGCCCCGGCCATGCGCTTAGAACTTCTAGTCAGGGATCTTCCTCTAACCCACGTCTTCTGTGTTCCCTTTTACTCCTACGTTCCGTACTTGTCTTTCCCTTCTATGGAAGCTCAGGCTTCAGTTCAATGTCCTTCTCCTTCCTTCCTTTCCCGTGCCAGCTGGCTCAGATCACTGAGGCAGCTGCAGCACTCCTTCCTCCATCCCTCTTCCAGGGATCCCCACTACTCCCGAGTGGCTTCCTCTCTCCTACTCCACCTCTGAACTCAACTGAACTTCAATCCTGGAACCCTCCCGCTCTTTTATATATATTCTGAACTCCACCCATCTCCCAGCACGTCTAGTGTTCCAAGCAGGGAACCAGCCAAGGTTCTCTGCCTCTCTCTAAGCAAGGAGCCGCAATGTGGTTTTGCTGAACTACTCTCTTGTGTGGGGTGCGAGTGTTGGAGCGTGGTCAGGAGCCTCCAACTTACCTTGATGGTGGGGCACCACACCTTATGAGAAGGTGCAGTATCTCTGTGGCGACTGAGCCTCAGGGGCGCCACAAGTGCCATGTTTATTCATTTTTATCACACCACTGTGAAGGTTGGTTGTCATGTCTATCGACACTGTGATTGTCAGCCTTGTCAACTGCCTGTGTCAACTCTATATCCCTCCCCACATCCCCATGCTGCTCTTACTCCTCTTCCAAATCCTGTAACATGGAAATCGACCTTGAAAGTCCCAACAGATACTGCCTGATTGTGAACTTGTGCAATTTGCTAGTCTTCATCCATCCCCAATTGCATTCTGGTGAGTGTTTTTCCCAGGATAAATATGAGCGGAATAACATAGACGTTTCCACATATGTAACTACTGAAAAATTTTGGCACTCCTTCGAAGGGCTTTAGTTGGTGTTCATAATCAGCTGCCAATGACAGATCTCAATGCAAACCATGCTCCAGCTTGGCTGCTGCATGATATAGTTCATGAACACTTTGAGCTGCTGGGTCGCCCTCCCAGGGCCGTGGGGTACTCGGTACCGGGCCGGTGTCAGCGGGATGTGTCACAGCAGCGGTGACCCGGACCGTGGCCCTGGGCGCCCAAGTAAAAGGAAGATGTGAATCGTAGAATGTAGTTAGATGAGTAGTTTGTGACACCACCTGTGGTGTTCGGCAAGGGAGGTGTTAAGCCGACGCTGCAGACTGATCCTCCGGGACAGATGGTGTGGTGCAGCAATGATGTTATAGCCCTCCACAGGCAGGGCTGTTGTCCCAGGGCAGTGTAGATGTGGAGACACTTAGATGGTGTAGTGTTTGGCGCAGGGGATGTAGCAGTGCCAGGCGGACGGACGCAGGAAGGAATGGAGGACACCAGGGCATGTAGTTCCAAAGCTTTACTCACAGTCTGTAGTGCCCGCTTCTGTGCCGTGTCCTCCGGGTCAGGGACTCAGTCAACCTCCAGGCAAGATGGAATGCTCCCTTCCACACTCCGTTAACTTATGTGCCTTTTCTGAACGTCTCCTCTATAGCGCCTTTAAGTGTGAAGATCTCCTAGTACTGAGTTACACTGGAGGTCCTCCTGACAGATGTTCCCAAGAACTCTACTTGTACGGCAGACAGCTGTAGCCTGCTTCGGGGACTCTCTACTCCTGAGTCCCAGCTCTCTATCTGTGTTGCTGTTGTGCCCTCAAGTCTTAGATGGGAGTAGTGCATTTACAGCCCAGTACTCCACCGGTGTCTGCTGCAGAACCATTAGTGTCCATACAACCTCGGGGACCGGGCCCCGGCCTTGCGGTAGAACTTCTAGGCAGGGTTTTTCCTCTAACCCACGTCCTCTGTGTTCCCTTTCACTCCTACGTTCCGTACTTGTCTTTCTCTCCTATGGAAGCTCAGGCTTCAGTTCAATGTCTTTCTCCTTCTTTCCTTTCCCGTGCCAGCTGGCTCAGGTCACTGAGGCAGCTGCAGCACTCCTTCCTCCATCCCTCTTCCAGGAATCCCCACTCCTCTCCGAGTGGCTTCCTCTCTCCTACTCTCCTTCTGACTGACTGACCTCTAATCCTAAACCATCCCGCTCTTTTATGTGTATTCTCAACTCCACCCACCTCCCAGCACGTTTAGTGTTCCAAGCAGGGAACCACCAAAAATGCTCTGCTTCTCTCTAAGCAAGGAGCCGCAATGTGGTTTTGCTGTACTACTCTATTGTGTGGGGTGCGAGTGTTGGAGCGTGGTCAGGAGCCTCCAACTTACCTGGATGGTGGGGCACCACACCTTAGGAGAAGGTGCAGTACCTCTGTGGCGACTGAGTCTCAAGGGCACCACATACCCCCCCCGTTAAACACAGCAAGGTAAACAAAGTTGACAATACAGGAACTTACAAATTTTTGCAATGCTGAATAAACATTTCTTATACTAAACTTCCCAATGTGAGAGGCACTCATTCTTTAACGTTGCAAACAATTCTTAATTACTATCTAAAATCCTAAGTCAAAAGTGCAATTTTCCATACAATACTTAATTCTAAGTGCTATTGTCTGTTACTCACTACCACGTCAGTATTCTTCATCAACACATTTTTTTTTTCTGTAGTGCACATTTTCTACTTTCTTTTAACTCTGAATGACAACCGTGGTGCCTGGTTCATCATCTACATTTTGAATTCTTTATTCTTTATTCAAATCTCTCATCTCTCTGTCAAAACATTCCTAGTTCTATATAAAAGCCATTTCCTAGTTACCCATACTCTCATAAGACACATCATTATCAAATACTTCACATTAAACTTTTCAATAATTCTTGTAAATGCTGGACACCGCTCCCAGCCGGGATCTCTTTCAGTGTCCTTTGATTGGAGTCATGCTCCAAATGAGGTAGACATTATCTTCGCAAAGTGTCCTATGTAAAACCAAGAGCGGGCACCTAAAAAGGTGCAAACTATTTACAATTGCAGTTCTGGACCATTCAGCATTCATGATCTCCTTAGTTCAATGGAAAGGCTGCCAACAAAACAGGGCAACCCTGGAAAAACAAAACTAAAACATAATGGAAAAACAAAGCACAACTGTGCAAATACCCTCCTGGGTAACGAGAGTTAGTTTACTGCAGGTTACTAGTGATGGTCCCCTCCTGGGGTTCTGGAAGCTGATGACTGGGAACTGCTACCAGATGTGATACTTTGGGTGTCTTCATCCTGTTGCTGGTTGCTTGCTAGTTCCGGTGCTCTGGTGCGTGGCCTAGCACCTAGGGATGCCGCAGCTTGTTGGCACTGATAGGTGACTACATGGGGACTCGGCAGCCAAGGGATCCCGAGGTCAATATTCCAAAGCGACCTAGACTACTCCAATCTCTGAAGATGCCGAATCGTGCGCGCTTGTTCCAGCTGTACCCTTCTCAGTAGGGACCTCTTCCACCTCCCCATTTCCGACAGTCTAGTGCCTCCAGCTGACTCTTCCAACTGCCCCATTTCGAGTTCCCGCAAGCCAGCCTCTGACAACGTGAATTCAGGGGGCAACCCATTATGAGGGCCGGGGTGTATACCTGGTGCCTCCCAGCGGTGCGGCCTCTGCTTCGGTGCAGGCGTAGTGGCAGTGGGCGCTGCCCGGTGGGACACCAGGGATGGAGGTGGAGCTAACGGCGGCTCTGGGTCCGTGGGGGTCTCTATAGGGATCTGTGCAGCCGCGTCAGGTCCGGACGGGGGCTTCTCTTCCTCCGCAGCAGCTCCCTGTGCTGTGTACAACTCCTCCGTTAGTAGCGGCAGGGAGGGAACAAGGTACGCTGCCGGTGGCATGGCAGCGGTTTCAGGCTCCACAGGGTCTGCATGGAAGAGGTCCGGTGCAGCAGCGGCGGTGGGTACCGGTGTCGCGGGTACCGCAGGTGTAGGCCCCTCCTGGGCACGCTGCAGATTCAAGGTCCATAGCGCTTCCTGCCTCAGTTGCAGGCGGCGCGTCAGTAGGCAATTTCATCCTCCAGCTGCTGGCGGTTCATCATGGATACTGGGTTGGAGCCTTCAGCCATGGCGCCGGGGAGATCAACTTCCCTGCGCTCCGCAAGCCTCCTCCCGTCTCTCTCCAAGATGGCATTCTGGCTTTCTTCTCCCTCCTCTCTCGGCCCCTTTCCCGCCACTGGCTTCTGCCCCTCCTTCTTGGGGCGGCGTCTTCTTCCAGCGCCTCCATACCAAGCCAGTATACGAACCCCTCGGGGGGTGGCCATGTTGCTGTCACATAGTAATTCAGGCAGGGGAGGCCCAAGACTGTTCGCGGTCTCTTCCTAGGACCTCCCATCTCGTCACGCCCTTCTTCTCCACGCCAACGGCCATTTTTAATGTTCATTTTACAGTCTATTAAATTGGGTCTTCTGCACATTCTCAAAAGTTTTAAGTCCAACAAATCTAAGGCACACAGAACCCGATGGCATCTGGTCTCGTCATCTTGTTCGTGACGCCAAGTTGGGTCTCCCTCCCAGGACCGTGGGGTACTCGGTACTGAGCCGGTGTCAGCGGGATGTGTCACAGCAGCGGTGACCCGGACTGTGGCCCTGGGCGCCCAAGTAAAAGGAAGATGTGAATGGTAGACTGTAGTTAGATGAATAGTTTGTGACGCCACCTGTGGTGTTCGGCAAGGGAGGTGTTAAGCCGACGCTGCAGATAGATCCTCCGGGACAGATGGTGTGCTGCAACAGTGATGTTATAGCCCTCCACAGGCAGGGCTGTTGTCCCAGGGCAGTGTAGATGTGGAGACACTTAGATGGTGTAGTATTTGGCACAGGGGATGTAGCAGTGCCAGGCGGACGGACGCAGGAAGGAATGGAGGACACCAGGGCATGTAGTTCCAAAGCTTTACTCACAGTCTGTAGTGCCCGCTTCTGTGCCGTGTCCTCCGGGTCAGGGACTCGGTCACCCTCCAGGCAAGATGGAATGTTCCCTTCCACACTCCGCCAACTTGTGTGCCTTTTCTGAACGTCTCCTCTATAGCGCCTTTAAGTGTGAAGATCTCCTAGTACTGATTTACACTGGAGGTCCTCCTGACAGATGTTCCCAAGAACTCTACTTGTACGGCAGACAGCTGTAGCCTGCTTCGGGGACTCTCTACTCCTGAGTCCCAGCTCTCTATCCGTGTTGCTATTGTGCCCTCAAGTCTTAGATGGGAGTAGTGCATTTACAGCCCACTACTCCACCAGTGTCTGCTGCAGAACCATTAGTGTCCATACAACCTCGGGGATCGGGCCCCGGCCTTGCGCTTAGATCTTCTAGGCAGGGTTCTTCCTCTAACACACGTCCTCTGTGTTCCCTTTCACTCCTACATTCCGTACTTGTCTTTCTCTCCTATGGAAGCTCAGGCTTCAGTTCAATGTCTTTCTCCTTCTTTCCTTTCCCGTGCCAGCTGGCTCAGGTCACTGAGGCAGCTACAGCACTCCTTCCTCCATCCCTCTTCCAGGGATCCCCACTCCTCTCCGAGTGGCTTCCTCTCTCCTACTCTCCTTCTGACTGACTGACCTCTAATCCTAAACCATCCCGCTCTTTTATGTGTATTCTCAACTCCACCTACCTCCCAGCATGTTTAGTGTTCCAAGCAGGGAGCCACCAAAGGTGCTCTGCTTCTCTCTAAGCAAGGAGCCGCAATGTGGTTTTGCTGAACTACTCTATTGTGTGGGGTGCGAGTGTAGGAGCGTGGTCAGGAGCCTCCAACTTACCTTGATGGTGGGGAACCACACCTTAGGAGAAGGTGCAGTACCTCTGTGGCGACTGAGCCTCAGGGGCGCCACACTGCTCATACAGATGCTCCAACATAAGTAATATTTAATTCCAGTGGTTTGTGATGACACAAATCAGGTGGCATTCTGTTAGACCGTTCAGTTTCTGCAAAGGAGGAGGAGGTGCTTTGACATGTAAGATTGGTTGAGGTCACTTTACTGGCTATAACCACCACATTTCTCAATTTTATATTCTGAAAGAAATGTTACACAATTAAGTTCAAGATATCTGCCATATGAGAGCATAACTTACTTTGCCCAAACGAAATGCAATCATAATGTTCCAGGCATTGTCACTCATGACAATTCTCAGCTGCAGGATGAGATTTACCATTTGATGCATAGCAGCAACATGTACAGTATGGCCTTTCTTAACCATTCTTTCCAGCCATAAAACCGCTTGTCGGCGCTTTACCTTGCATAAGGAATAGAATGAAGTTGGTATGAGAAATCAACTTTGTCATTGTGGCCTGTGGATGGTGGGAATGGATTTATGTCTATTGAGCAGGATCCTTCGGTGGCAGATAATTGCCACCTGATAGTGGAAACTGACGTACCACTCAGTTGCAGAGGCTTTACAACCTTTTCCCACTGCATTGATGCATCCCTGTTTCTCAAACACTCACCCAATGGGCCATGAAACTTACGTACTGTCCCTGCCCATAGTTGGTGTTTCAGGTGTTCATAGTGCACTGCACTTTGGAGCTCAAAGACAAGTTTAGAGAGAAACTTATGTTTTCTTGCACATATAAAGACTACTGTAGAAGAGAAATAGCGCAATAGTGCATTATCCAGTGTGCAGATAACAATTGCAAGTAATACACTCACCAAATGGAGTTTTGTAACAGGAAATGGAGGATTCGCTGCTGCAGAACCACAGATCCACGAGGGACCAACATAGAAGATTCAGGATAGGAAAAATGTGGTTAGACAATCCGTGCTGCGAATCACTAAAAACTTGGATTATTAATACAGTGGTCTTTATTCTATGTGTTTCAAAGTCTCACAGAACTCCTTCCTCAAGGAAAACTACCTGGTGATTTTTCCTGAGGAAGGAGTTCTGTGAGACTTTGAAATGCGTAGAATGAAGACCCTGCTGTAACTAAGCAAATATAAAGCAAAAAGTGCTTTTAAATAAGACACAGTTTTTAGTAATACTTTTTTTTTTTTTTTTAATAAAAAAATAGCATAAAAGCCATCCCACCACAACAAGGTAACTTTGATCGGGACAGTCCTACACTTCTAATATTAAAAACCTTACCATGTGTCAATGTTGGCAAGAGATGTTTGTTTATTTCACCTGGACCGGGTTACGGGTAGCCGTGAGAGATGGGCAGGTCTAGCTACACACATACCTCACCTCTGGGTGTGGTTAAGAGCCTACATAATGCAGGCTGTTGTTTGGCACATGGTCTGTGACTGGAGGTGTGGAGGACTCCTGTGTGTGTTTGCTAATACACTGACCTGAGCGGGCGGACCTGCACTGCTATATGGACTGTTTATTTTTCTGTTTGTTTTCACTTTGTGCAGCAGAAGGCTATCTTTTGTTTGTTTTAATTTACGCAGGTTTATGGAACCAATAAACCTGACTGAATATTTTTATGAAAACAGCTTCCAGTGCCTACCTCAAACTGCAGCTGAGGGAATAAAACCTTACACTAGGTTTATCACACAGTACTCAAGCAATACATCAGGGTTCCATGTATTGTTAATTAGCCCCAAACAGGAAATAAGACCGCTCCCACAGGAAGAACATCAGCCATTTTAGTAAAGGTAAAGTCTAGCTACAAAATACTTTCAAATGGTAAGGAGTGAAAGTGCAGCACCATATCCAATCGTGTTCGATTTCAGTGATTAATTGTCAATCAGCAGAAGACAGCAGAATCATAAATATTGAATATTTGACAGTAAGATGGAAAATGAGGAGAATGAGATGCAATCAGAGTGCGATACACAGTAGCCCAGGTACTACTAAAGGGTGTGACCTGGCTAACAGAAAGACAAGCATGACAAGAAGTGTGGAGGAGGAAAATCTCAGACTTGCTCTGACAGCTGGCCAGCTTCATTTTCCCAAATGAGCAGGTGATGTGCTAATGAAGAACCTTAATTCCTAGTCAGTACATCCATGACTTATTGTACTTGCACAGCCTGAACACTGGCAAAGAGTCATCTGATGACAACATACAAAACCACCCTCATAAATGATATGGCTGCATGTAAGACTCATCAAGATTGTTGTGACCAGAACTTTCTGGCCAGCAGCTTGTGCAGAATCACCTGCTCCAGAGTTGATCACAAAAAAAGCAGATACTGTGTCAGAGGGCCGATTAGCCACATGATGCCTGTGCTGTGTATCACTGAGGCCAACTACCTCCTCCACTGCTGACATCCCCTTTTCAGCACCCCTGTTTTGCTCCCAGTTCTTGTCCGCCATTGAAATATTATCATCGTCATCCCATTTTAGGCTAGCAGGTGCCTCTGTGTGGTAAATGGTCTGCGTTCCTTGCTCTCCTGCCTGCTTCTAATTTTGAGATTTGCTCTGGCTTAAAGGGCTGCTACTACTGCCAATGTCTATATCACCATGACTAGCAGAGCCGGAAACATAGCTTGGCTTTAAAATCTTGTTTTTCATCTCCTCTCTCCATCAGACCCCTTGTCTTTAGGTAACATAGGCTGACTATTAATCTCTCCCAATAAATCAACTGGAATAAGTTGTTCTGGTGCTGTATCATCATCATCATTCTTGATTTGGATGATAGTTGCCTCAATTTTTAAAATATCCTAATCTCTATGCTCTCCCACCTGATTCCCACCTCAAGATTTTCCCTTGTTCAAAGGGCTAATACCACTACAAGTGCCTCCACCACCCTGGCTCTCAGAATCAGCAACACAGCTTGGCTTTAGAATTGTGAACTACATTTCTTCCAGACCAGACCCATCTCATCCAAATGCAAAGGCTGACTGTTCATCTCTTCCAATAAATCAACTGGAAGAAGCTTTTCTGGTGTAGTATGTTCTTTAGCCTCTATGGTGCTGTGCGTTAGAAAACTAGATGTATAGCAGATGCTTTGTCCAATCAAATACAACTATAGGAGTTAGGCCTCTTTCACACTTCAGTTTTTTGTGTCAGTTAAAATCCGCCAAAAAGGCGGACAAGCGGATCCGTTTCTAACTGATGTGAACGGATGGCACAGGATCCGTTTTTTGACGGATCCGCAGAATGAGAAAATTTAAAGGAACCGCTGGCTGAGAGAGAGAGAGAGAGAGAGAGAAATTTTTTTTTTTTTTGTCCGGCACCCAGGCCTTAGCGTGTTGGTGTGTGTATAAAACTAATATACACACGAGCCGTACGGCCCGGGGGCAGCTTGGCAGAGGTGTTTGTGGTGCACACAGCAGAAGTGGCGTTGGAGACAGGGGTTTCATGACAATGTTGTGGACTGATTTTTCAAGTACTGCTCACACAACTGGTAATACTGCATCGATGGAAAGTGACAGGAGACAGCAGTTGTCAACTATGGTTACAAACTACTTTTCCTCCCATATCGATGTTCTCCCACACAGGTCATTCCCCTTTGACTATTGGGCCGCTAAACTGGACACCTGGCCTGAATTGGCACAATATGCCTTACAGGAGCTCGCTTGCCCAGCTGCAAGTGTGCTAGCGGAAAGAGTCTTCAGTGCAGCTGGATCAATACTGACAGAAAAAAGGACCCGTCTGTCAACCCAAAATGTGGATGATCTAACCTTCATTAAAATGAACCATGTATGGGTTTCCAAGGATTTTGTCCCACCTTCCCCTGATGACACATAGGGTGACAGAAAAATGGCTTGCTTTGGTCCTCCTCTTCCTGGGACTTGAACAATTTCACCTTTTGCATCAGCTGAATGTCCAACATCAACATATGCCACTTTCTAAAACTCCCTAACTGTGCTGCCTCCCCCCCATGGCCGGGGTCACCACCTAGCGCACGAAACCGTGCGAGTGCCGTTGCCCTGGACAGGTGGGTAGGCCGACTCTTGGGCGCGGGCACTGGCACAGGGTCCCTCATAGTGCAATCAAGTGTCTCTGACGGTGGTGGTGCACACCCGCCGTCAGACACACCGCCGTACTATGAGGGGACCAGTGCCAGTACCGACGCCCACGAGTGGGCCCCCCTTGCTTGGGCAGGGCCCCAGCATTTGCAATCTTTACCTCTCCCTGCTCCTCCGCTGTGTAGTCTGGGCCGTCAAATCCTTACTGGGCCTGACACCGTCTGAGCCTGCCTCCTGATCTATAGACATATATTTTGAATGTGTACACTATGCTATCCATACATGTTATCTGGGGATACGGTACCCTTTCTCACCTTTGTGCAATCACGTGTAATCCATACTGGGCCTGACACGTCTGACCCTGCCTCCTGATCTATAGACATATATTTTGAATGTGTACACTATGCTATCCATACATGTTATCCAGGGATACGGTACCCTTTCTCACCTTTGTGCAATCACGTGTAATCCATACTGGGCCTGACACCGTCTGAGCCTGCCTCCTGATCTATAAACATATATTTTGAATGTGTACACTATGCTATCCAAACATGTTATCCGGGGATACGGTACCCTTTCTCACCTTTGTACCATCACGTGCAATTCATACTGGGCCTGAGAACGGCTGGCGAGCTGTTAAGCAAGCTACAGCACCTGTGGTTTGCACACGTAAGTTTTTCATTTTTTCAGGAATGACGGTTAGGCCTAATTCCGGAACTGCGGTTGACCTGCGCTTACTGGGAAATCATCGTTCGCGGGTAATAATTGTAATCCCAGATCCCCATCACTAACGTTGTTCAGCGGGTTATCTGCACCTGTAAGCGACAAACGCTGGCCTTTTCAGTGTAGCGCACATGCAGCCACGGACATGTAAGGGCGACACACCAGTTATTGGCCAATCTCGCGTGCCAGAGCCTCGCGTGTCCCTCTAGTAAGCCGGACTCGGACCGCGGGGCATGACGGAGTCTTGTTCGTTAACGGAATTAAGCTTGCAATGTGTGCATCTTTTTTGTGGCTGGATGGTTGAGGTTGCCCATGTTGAGTCAAATTACGCCGTAGGCTCCACTCCTGGTGGTGCCCTTCTGGACATTCCTTTAAGGTTCAGCTTTGCAACCATACTGCCCACGTAAAACAAACACTTTGCCTTCATGAACGCTGTTTGGAGGGTCGTGACTTGTGGGAATAACGCCGCCCAATAAGTTAACCTGCTAGAGAGATCCTTTGTTGCTCCCAAGCATGACATCACACTCCCTAGGAGGAAGGTAATGCCACTGTGGCGACCGTACTCCTGGGGGCGACACAAGTGCACTGATGCCCAGCCACTGCTCGATGAATCTGCTGGTACATTGACCCAGACCACTACATTCCCCTCGCACGCTACACGGCCTGAATCTGACCCTGATGAAACTCAGGTTACCCTTCCCATATACAGTTCCATCTTACACGGTGACAAAGAGGAAGCTGCAGATGAAAGTGCAGGTTCGGCACACCCGCCGTCAAACACACTACCGTACTATCAGGGG
This sequence comes from Dendrobates tinctorius, assembly GCF_039654945.1. NCBI lineage: Eukaryota > Metazoa > Chordata > Amphibia > Anura > Dendrobatidae > Dendrobates > Dendrobates tinctorius. The sequence continues at coordinate 38,943,477 of NW_027361714.1, forward strand.
CCCTGTGCCAGTGCCGTCGCCAACGAGTGGGCCCCCCCCTGCTTGCTCAGGATCACAGCACTTGCAAGGTTGAAATACTGTGCAGTGAGATGGAAGATGGGGACGACAAGGAGTCCAGACTAGTACAGGGATTCCCTAGCGAGGAGACTTATTTCATTGTTTTCAATGTTGGGACAGCAATTTTTGGAGAGCACTATACTCTGGAGAATGATAGATGGGGCCCACCATACACTGGAACATTCCAAAGGTGGACATCAGACACTGGAGCAGCATTTACAGGGCCCATTATACACTAGAGCATTAGAAATGGGGCCCATTATTTTTGGAGCATTATTTGGGCCCATAAGACAGTGGAGCTTCATCCATGGGGACCAACATATACTGTAGCATTATGTGGAGCTCATCATATACTGTTTCAAACATTATATGGGACCAATGATTCTGTATGAAGAAATAGATGGGCCTCGTCATGAGATGTAAAAAGTGAAGCATTTTTCATTGTACTATACCGCTATTTCTCTGCCGTATCGGAGTATCATGAGTCGTGGTATGTGTTAAAGGGGCACTCTTTTGCCCAGGCCACATGAAAACCTGGAGCCAGCCCTACCCCCCACAACTTTAGCCAAATAACCCCCATTTTTCAGTGCGTAACTAGTATTATGAAGTTAATTAAGGTTGACAAGCTTAAGTAAGAAGAATTGATGCTTTTGGCATTCAAATGGGCACTGTAGGTGTGTTTCCTGTCCTCCTCTCACTGCCGACTTTAATTCCCCATTGACTTACATTGGGTTTCGTGTTTCGGTCAGACCCCCGACTTTTCCTTATTGTCGGCCGATTTTGCTCGACCCGACTTTTGGAAAAGTCGGGTTTCATGAAACGAAACTCGACCCTAAAAAAGCAAAAGTCGCTCAACTCTACTGGAGACTCCATTATTCTCTATGTGGAGTGCGGCTCTGCGGGTGGAGGTGGGTGCTGGAGGCCCCAATATTTATGTGGAGTGGGGCTCTGCAGGTGGAGGTAGGTGCTGGAGATTTACCATTACTGGGCACAGGTGGCAGTAACCTTTTCAGAGCTGAGACTATCTTGGTGCTTTTTTGCTGTCACTTTCTAAGAATTATAGCATTTTGTTCCTTTTCCTCTGGTAGATACATGTGACCCAAGTATGGAAAACAGGAAGTAACGAAACACATATTACAATGTCCCTTTCCTGTCCTCACATACAGTATAATGTTCCCACAGTATCACCATCCCCACATACAGTATAATGTTCCCACAGTATCACCATCCCCCCACATACAGTATAATGTTCCCCCAGTACCGCCATCCTCCACACGCAGTATAATGTTCCCCACTACCGTCACCCCCACACACAGTATAATATTTCCACAGTACTGCCATCCCCCACACAGTATAATGTTCCCCCAGTACCGCCATCCCCCCATACACAGTATAATGTTCCCCCAGTACCCAGTATCAGCCCTTTGTTTATGCAGGACTCTACTGTCTGTGCTGGTTCTCATCCTCCTGGATGAGGTGAAGTTTGTGTGGGGTCAGGGAGGGTTTACAGGGTGGATGTAGCAGAGCCGTGTGTGTGCGAGGTGTATGGAGCAGAACCGCGAGTGTGTGAGGTGTACGGAGTGGAGCCGCACATGTACAGAGTGGAGTCGCACGTGTGTGTTTGAAGCGGAGCTGCATGTGTGCGAGGTGTATGGAGCGGAACCGCATGTGTACAAGGTTTACGGAGTGGAGCCATTTGTGAACAAGGTTTACAGAGCATGGCCACGTGCGTACAAGGTGTACAGAGCAGAGCCGCATATGTACAAGGTTTACGGAGTGGAGCCATGTGTGTACTGAGTTGAGCCGTGTGTGTGTGCGCGAGGTGTACAGAACGGAGCCGTGTGTTGTACGAGGCATAAAAAGCGGAACCGTGTGTGTATGATGTATGCGGTGCCATACGTGTACAAGGTGTATCGTGGGGAGCATTCATACCTCCCAGTGGGACAGTCCCGATTTTGAAAGAGATACTGACCCGGCTGGGAGCTTACTTTTCGCGCGAACACAGGAGTACACGGCGGAGCCCCGAGGAGCACTTTAAAATTCGCATGTGACGTTCCACCGGAAGTGACGTGCTAGAAGCTAACCGGAAATGAGGTAATTTCGGGAGGAGATTGTGACGAAACCATGGAGGCACTTCAGGGAATGCTTCAGATCCATCACCGTATCCTCCTCCAACATCGCGGACAGCATGATCACCTTGAACTTGGGGATGCCGGCCATGTGAGCGATCATGATTTGTCCTGCATCGGGAGGCACTGGTCACTTTGAGCCTCTCATAATTTTTACTGGTGTATAATCATATGCCCTGAGCACCTCCATAAAGAGGGCCAGGCCCAGACAACAGGGTACAAACAAATCACTATTACTATCAGTCCAAGTGGACAATTATATACGTAAAGTTAATGATGTCCCTGTGCCAAGCAGTGCAGAGGATCAGAATACACTGAGGAGACCAGAGTAGCGGGGTTTGGGGAGAAGAATTATATGGGGCCCATTATACTGTATGAAGTAATATATGGTGTCCATTATACTGTATGCAGTATTATATGGGGCACATAATACTGTATGGAGCATTATGTGGGAATAGGGGATGACTTTCTGTTTGATGTGGATCTGACCGCTGGGACCTCCATGATCCTGGGAAACGTAGCTTTGAAGAGCACCATGTAAATAGAGCTGTGGTCAATCATACTCACTGTGGTGCCATTCACATGTGGCTCTTCAAATAACTCCTTAAAAAGAGTGATGAGGAGACAACAAAGTATAGCAAAAATTCACTGATCGGGGTGATGAGTGTTATAGTTTGTGGGCTGGTGGGGTTTGTGTGGCAGGGCTGCTTTTTTTGTCCCAGTCCGGCGCTGATGGTAGGTGATCGCTGGGCGCCTAGGGGGCGCTGGACGGCTGTCAGTTGATTCCTACAGGACTCGAATAGCCCTGTCCTTAAAATCAGCAAAGTCCAGATCAGGGTTTTGCAGGGTTATGATGCGCAACTGTCCTCTGTGGGTACTGGATAGGAGTCCTTCAATTAACTGCTCCTTTAACAGTTTATCTTCCTCCTTCACACTGTCAGGATCAACTTGCTTAACTGCTCGCAGCGCCTACTGCAGGTTAAGAGCATAGTCCCTGATACTGTCCTGCGTTCTCTGCTTACATCCAAAGAATCACATCTTGATATCGGCTGCAGTCCGTGTGTCAAAGGTGCTTCTCAGCTTGGCCAGAATCTTTTAAACAGTCTCTTTATCAGTGTCCTGCCAGGCTTTTACTTCTCTCTGCTGCACCTGTTAGCTGTTCAATAAGGATGTTCACTTTCTGGCTTTCAGACAGAGGGTATACTTTAAACAAACTGCACAGTCTCTCTTTAAATTCACTCAGGGTATGTGACTCACCCGAGTACTCTGGTAGCCAAGCTGCTCCCGGTAGGTAGGGCATAGACAGTGGCATTATGGGGACCGCTGCGGCGGGTGCTACTCCTTGCGGCGCTGAGGGGTTGGCGGCGGCGTCCGCTGCTGCATTACTGCGTGGCACAGACATTCTCTTCCCCACCTAGTTAACGTTAGCCAGGGCCGGGGGTTGAGTGAGCTTACCGGCGGCCGCTTCATAGGCCCGATGCTCCGGCTGTAGGCCTCAGCTTCTCCCACCTCTCATGCGCTGTCCTCTCTTCCCGCGCAGCACTTTACTTCTTCGCGCTCTGCGGCAGGCTCCGCCCATGAAGGCCCGCCTCATTTGTTTCCCGCTTGCGCCAAGCAGCGCGGCAATGGCGGCAATTGGCGCCAACACAGTCTTTTCACAAACAGTCTATGGCACACAGGACCCGGGGGTACTAGGCTCCGGAATCCTGTTCGTGACGCCAAGTTTTTGGGTCACCCTCCCAGGGCTATGGGGTACTCGGTACCGGGCTGGTGTCAGTGGGATGTGTCACAGCAGCAGTGATCCGGTCCGTGGCCCTGGACGCCCAAGTAATGGGGGAGATTGAATGGTGGAAAGTAGTTGATTAAATGAATAGTTCGTGACACCACCTGTGGTGTTCGGCAAGTGAGATGTTAAGCCGACGCTACATGCAAATCCACTGGAACTGATGGTATGGTGCAGCAAAGATGTAAAAGCTCCCCACAGGTGAAGCTGTAGTCCCAGGGCCATGTAGATGTGGTTGGCATGGGGATGTAGCAGGGCCGCAAGGGTAGGAAGCAGACAAAGACACAGCAGGGTGCATTTTCTGTACCTTTACTTGATAAATGCAGTCCAGGGTCCTGATTACAGATGGTACCGGAGCAGGCTAGCCTGGAAGCAGTTCAGGATTCTCTCTCAGCAGATGGGCTGTGCAGTCTCCTTCTTAGCGCTTATTTGAGTGAAATACTCCCAGTACTGAGTTACACTGGAGTTCCTCCTATTTCTATTCTACTAGCACTCCTCGTATGGCAGACAGCTGTAGCCGCTATTCCTCTCTTGGCTCACTCCGTGCTGTTGTGCCTCCGAGTCTTAGATGGGGTAGGGCATTTACAGCCTCCTACTCCTCTGGTGTCTGTTGCAGAACCATTAGCATCCGTACAACCGTGGAGACCAGGCTCCAGTTCATGCGCTCTCACTGGAGATGAGCCTTTCCTCTCTGCTCGATCTCTGCACTTCTCCCTCATGTCTGCACACTTCACCCTCCTCACACTAACTGACCACTCCTCCCTTCAATTTTGGTTCAGAGTCCCCCCTGCTTGCCTGGAGTGAAACTGTGTTGCATGTATAGGATAACTGCGAGAGAGACCCTTCACTGCTTCCAAGCATGACATCACCCTCCCTGGAGGAAGGCAATGCCATTGTGGCGACCATACTCCTGGGGGCACCACATTAGCAGAGAAAGGAGCTGCTAATTGTCTGGAGCCACGGACAGGGTGAGTAGTACCAGTGGAGCTGCGAGATAGGCGCTGGTCTCCCTGCTAAGCAGAGACCGGGCCTGCGGCTGAGGGCATAACAGTACCCTCCCCCTTATGCCCCCCCTTCTTCAAACCTGCCAGGAACTTTCTAAGAAGAACCGGGGCATTAAAGTTCTCCTCAGGCTCCTAGAATCTCTCCTCAGGGCCATATCCCTTGTGTCAACTAGAAAGAGTAACCTGCCCCCTCTTCTCTTCATGGCCAGGATGTCCTTCACTTCATAGACATCCTCGGAACTGACAGGAGAAGGAAATTTACCTGGATCCTGGAAGAAGCGACTGAGAACAACTGGCTTCAGCAGCGAGACATGGAAGGAGTTATGGATCCGTAAGGAGGCTGGCAACTTCAAACGATAGCACACATCGTTGATCCGGTGGAGCACTTCAAAGGGACCAATGCAACTCGCAGCCAGCTTATAGGAAGGGACACCTTAAGAGGATGTGCCTGGAAGACAGCCATAACTTTTCTCTGGGTTCGTAAGGTGGAGGATCCAGGCGTCTCTTGTCCTCATGCTTCTTGGATCGAACCGATGCCTGCTCCAGTGAGGTCCTGGTCCTTGGAGACGCAGGTCAATTCGAATGGCGAGGTCCCTGACTGCCAATTCATCTTTGATTCTTCCGGATAATCCTCGCCGGAAGGCTCCGAACAAAGGCTCATTGGTCCACTGGAGCTCCGAAGCCAGGGTACGGAAACGGATGGCATACTGACCGACAGAGAGATAGCCCTGTTGCAAATTGAAGAGAGACTCCATGGCAGATGTGGCACGACCAGGCTCATTGAATATCTTGCGGATGGTGTCCAGGAATTCCTGCAGATCAGACATGATGGGATCATTCCGCTCCATTAGGGGGTTGAACCAGGCTAAAACCTATCCCTCCAAGTGAGAGGCAAGGAAAGCCACCTTGGCCATGTCAGTCGGATAATGATGAGGCAAAAAACTAAAATGTAACAAGCATTGGTTGAGAAATCCTCCGGCCAACTTGGGGTCACCATTGTAACGAGGAGGCTTGCAGAGACGAGGGCTGGGTCCTGTAGTGGTTACAACCATAGAATGCAGTACTGGAGGCTGAAGGACTGGGGAAGCAGCAACCAGCAGTACTTTAGTTAACTGGTCCTCCACAGAGGTCATGTAGTCCAACAGGCGAGTCTGCATCTCTAATTGGTGAGTGAGTTCCAGATGGAGCTTTGCTAGCTGGGTCGCGTTAGTGGGCTCGGCAGCCTGTAGAGCAGACAGGTGGGTATCCAAGGTTTGTATAAAGGCCACTAGCTGATCCTGACTCTGTCAAAGCGCAGCCAGCTCTCTCTGGGCTGAGTATCGGTTATCAGCGGAGTCCATGGCCAGAACAAACTGTTACACCCACAGGGCGTGAAGATATATAGTGGACTCACTAGACCACTGATGGTGCAGTGGAAGCTGTATACCCGATACACAAGAGACAGGAGAATGAGCTTCAAAAAACCAATGATGTTTATTCAAGGAAGCAAACAAATGCAAAAGGTGCCTGAGGGAAGAACTCTCTGGACCACGACACAGAACCACGTAGTGGAGCACCGGGCAAGGTGTACCGCTATACAGGGGCTCCCCCGTCGCAGCACCAGGTGACCTTAATGCCGTGATACCCGGACCAGAGGGACGACCCATACAGACCGTATAGAGGAGGTGGCGAGAATCCGGAAGATCTGTGTAAACTTAGAAAGGCGGATATAGCCAGCAATGGTAACTGGATGATTCCCAGAGAACAGCCTTGGTCAGTCTGGGGTAGAAACCGGAGTGTCCCGAATGATCCAGGAGAGGGGACTTCCAGCAGAGGATTCTGAGGAGACAGAGATATATTAGAATATAGCAACAGCCTTCAGTATGCAGAGCAAAGCAGAGTGTGGCCTGAGTAGAAGCCAGCGATCCCACAGAATGAACATGTTGTTCAGGCACCACCCTCAAAGGGAGGATGCCTTTTATGCACAGAACATCACAGCACAGACAGCCCTAATAGCAAACAGGTGCCGTGGTGTTTTAAGTATGTGCAGGAAGCGGGGCGCGTCTCCTAAGAGCATTACCAGGAGATCTGCCAAGAGGACGCAGGTTCTAAGCAGAGAAAGGAGCCGCTGATTGTCTGGAGCCACGGACATGGTGAGAAGTACCAGTGGAGCTGCGAGATAGGCGCCGGTCTCCCTGCGCAGCAGAGACTGGGCCTGCGGCTGATGGCATAACACTTGCTTTACAAGCTATCAACCATCATTTAAATTGTTTCAGTAATTACTCTGTGGAACTTAAATCCTTTTTGATCGATGCACTTACATATTTGCTCAAACATAATTTTTTTATGTTTAATAGTAAATTTTTTTTTTGCAAATACTTGGTGCCCCGATGGGCTTAAAATTCTCCCCTTCTCTAGCCATACTATACATGGCATGGTGGGAAGAAAAATAAATTTTTTCTGATATTAATAATTTTTCTCCCCATATCCACTGGTTCAGTAGATATGTGGACGATTTGATCTTTATTTAAGGTCCACAAAAAATTCTAGATTCTTTTCATGTTTTTTTGAATTTATCATTTACTGTCAGTGGCATTGGTAACGAGCTGTCTTTTCTTGATATTTGGCTATCGGGCAATATTCAGGATCAAAAAATTCATACTTCTGTTTTTTGAAAAAAAGTTTCAGGTAATACTTTGCTTCTCTCTTCTTCCTCACATGACAGACACACCATCAAAGCAATCCCCTATGGGGAGTTCAATAGAACCAGACGTCTATGTTCTGATTTATAATTCTTTTCTTGATGAAAGCCGCATCGTCTCTCAGCGCCTTCTGAACAGAGGCTGCAATGAACGTGCAATCAAACATGCTTTCAATCAGGTATCTGAACAACCCAGATTTTTTCTCAAAAAACAGGTTCTTCTAGCTCTGCAATTACGTTCTCCACACCTTTATAGTCCTCAATTCAATGCAATTAAAACAATTATTCAGAAATATTTCCCGGTTCTTAACCAAGATGACAAACTTGGCTCCATTATTAGTCAAGGATGCCGTTATGTAGCTAAAAGGGGCTCCAGTCTCAGCAATGTGCTTTCTCCTAGTTTATTCCAAGAGCATTCATGTAAAAAATAATGGTTATCTGTGGAAGGTTTCCAGAAATGTGCAGATAGCCGCTGTAATGTTTGCAGCTTTGCCCATGATAAAACTAAAGACATTTTTTCTTTCTCAGTTCCTGGATTTGTTCAAAAGATTTCTTCATTTATTAATTGCAATTCCCAAAGTGTCATCTATTGTATTTTTTGTAACATATGTAATGTTCAATATATAGGATGTACTTCTAGAAAACTCATAAAGAAGAATTGCTGAGCACGTTTCTAATATTTCTGGCAAAAATGCTTGTTACTCTGGTGCTGTCACACATTTTGTGAACTTTCACCATGGAAATTCTGCATCTTTTAGATTTTTTGCTTTTGAAAAAGTGTTAAATCCTGCACGTGGAGGTGACAAACAAAAAATGCTTTTCATGCGGGAAGCTTTTTGGATTCTGAAGCTCAATACCAGATTCCCCCTAGGTATGAACTCCAAAAATGATTTATTTTATATTTATTAAGTGGTTATATATGCGATCTAATTTATTTTTGTTCATGAATAAATCGTTAAACATCCATTGATCTGTCTTATATGTGATTTAACACATTAATTTGTCTCTCAGATGCTTTTTCACTTTTTGTTTTTGCACATGTATTTTCCATGATTGTGTGATTTTTTGTTTTTTTTTTGTTTTTTTTTTTTTTGTTTTTTTTCTTAATCTCTTATGTTTCTGGCAAAAATGCTTGTTACTCTGGTATTGTCAAACATTTGTGAACTTTCACCATGGCAGTTTTGCGTTTTTTTTACATTTTACAGATTTTTTGCTTCTGAAAAAGTGTTAAACCCTGCACATAGAGGTGTCAAATGCTTTTCATGTGAGAAGTTTTTTTTTTTTTTTTTTTTTTTATTCTGAAACTCAATATCAGATTCCCCCTGGGAATGAACTTTAAAAATCATTCACTGTATTTTTATTGAGTTGTTATACATGCGATTTAATTTATTTTTGTTCATGTATAAACTGCTATACATCCATTGATCTGATCTACATGCGATTTAACCCATTATTTTGCCTTTCAGGTGCTTTCTCACTTTGTCTGTTGCACATGTGTTTTTCATGATTGTGTGCTTCTTCATTGGTTAATTTATATGTATATAATTGTGGCTGCACCAGTTTTATGTATCCTATGACTAAGAGTGCACACCATGTATTCGAAACGCGTCAGGCAACTTGATTTTAATATGGCTTAATTTGCCACAATAAAATATATATATTTTTCTTTATTCTTAGAGTGCCGTCAATCTCCTTTTTTTCCTGATTCCGCTATGCTAGCTAGCTTGGACCTGCACCCTCCACATGTGAATTGGCTCGTCTAATTTGGATTCATCTCGTGGCAGCTCCAAGTCCTCCCTCTATGCACCTCTTTGAAGGTATACTTGAATTGATGACGCGATAAATCAACAATGCTGTGTCGTGAAGGATAGCCAATAAGGTAGTATCTATCCGTCATATACCTGAAACAGCTTAATCAAACAAATGTGTGTAGTCCACATGAGTACCCATGCAAAAAAGCAGCAATTGTGGTTACTTATAAATTCAAAGTAAATTCACAATTATGCGTCTGACGATGTGTAGAGCATTGGTACTTGAAATAACCTTATGCAACATGAACATACGAAAGCATATATGTCCTATCCAATAATGCACATTTATAAGGTCAGGTAACCAGATTGCCCATAAGTAAGGGGCCTCAGCCCCATATTCACTGGGTCATGGCAAAAAAAATAGGGTTAGAGCAGCAGTAAAAGTATAACAATTGTATGCATCAATTCTGTCTTTCCAAACAAACCCTTTATCACCTAGTCATTTCAACAGCATATGACAAATACTTAGGGTTGTGGCAATGATTGTAGTCTTACAATTGTATGTATTAATTACATCTCTACAGACGAACCCTATATGCAGAATCATATGTTTGGCAAAATTAGTAAGGCATTTTGTTAGTGTGCGACAACAGGAATGGTCTCACTCGATTGTAGGGAGTATATGTCAAACCCCTTCTATGAATCGTCAGTGGACTCAAATGCCCTGTGGTCTTCCTTCTCCCGACACTTTTCGTCATCACACTTCAGGGGAGTTTCTGGGGATGTGTGCAATCATGCCGTACATTGCACACATCCCCGGAAACTCCCCTAAAAATTTTGCTATGTACAACATTATTTGTAATGGCAGTGAAGGAGGTGGACCTATCAGAATACTAACTGAAGCTGATGGTGTCGCTGTCAGATGCTACATCATCCTGCTGTGACTGAGACAAGAGACGTAACATATATTTCCTGACACCTTCTATATCCTGCCTACTGAAATGCTTGCTATACTACTGGGACAATGATGAAAGAGGGGTAAAGATGTCTAAATGAGTATCTAACTTTATCAGCTGTGAAGCATCCAGTCTGTTGTATGGTATATGTGATATAATAATGATGCATTGTTGTGGTTTCCATCTTATTTGTTCAGTATATTATTGTTATTATTATCATCATTACTATACATTTATATAGCGCCATTTATTCCATGGCGCTTTACATGTGAAAAGGGGAAATATAGACATAAACTTATAAGGCAAGGGACACACAAGTACAGAAGGAGAGAGGATCCTGCCCGTGAGGGCTCACAGTATATATGTGTAAAAAATAGGAACAGCACAAAATACCTTAGAGCAGTACACGCTTCTCCAGACACCTCAATGTCCTTAGATAATAGCGAAAAAAAAAAGAAAAAGCAGGACCAAAATAGTAGTGGTGTGAACTGTTTAATAGCCTAGTGGCGTGGCGACGTTTCGGATATGGCAATCCTGTCTCAAGCATTTTGGTGCTGCTTTTTCTTTTTTTTCTCTCTCTCTCTATATATAAGAGCTGCTTGGAGGCAGACATGAGAGTATATGAGGAGAGACTACAAGACCCCTGAGAGTAAAGATTGTCGAGAGAGCCATAATAATAAAGTCTTTGGAAACAGCAGCATTCAGAGAGAGCCAAGAAAAGAGGATAGAAGCTAAGAATTGCCTGGACTTTTCTCATTGACATGTGGTTGATGAGAGCTGAGGAAAGCCCTGTGTCTGTGATATACGAATGTCTTGTGTCACTGTATAATCCAGATTTCATTTGTGAAGTAAAGTTCTGTTATATCTGTCATGTTTCTGTTTATGTTCTTAAAGTTCACAGACAAAACTACTCTTACAGTATTGCTAACTGGTCCAATATGTTTGACAGCAGTATCATTTTTTGGGTAATTTTTGAGGGATTTGGAGACGAGGAACCAAATAATCAATACTCAATATGTTTTATGATATATTTTAATTATGTATTTTTTTACTGTTATTGTATGAAATACATATAAGATGTGCTTTTATCCTTTATGTAATAATTTTTTTATTGCTGTGGTAATCATTTAAAATGGTGCTGATGCCTATTTGCATAATTGTTCTGCCCATTCTGTGCAACAAAATATTTTTTAAGTGCTGGTCCAGCTATGGCCATTAGATGTCATAGTTTCTCTTTCCTATTCATGTGTTTGGAATCTTTTCCCCTCCATGGTTAATCTGTTCAGAACCGCCCCTTTTTCCTACCCTGGTCAACAACATGTAACCATTTCTGCCAGACTTATGAGGAGCTCACTTGTGCTCATTCTGCAAAACCACTGCTTATAACAAGCGGATTCCGGTAAGGTTTAATGCAATTATGTGCTATGCATCTGTGTTAGCAGCCATAATGCAGCCCTCATGATATTTGCAGTGCATGTTCAGCACCTGTAATGCTATTACACTGGATGTTAGTTATATGCATCCTCTGGTCAGTGAATGCAAAGCTGGCAGCCATGAGTTGTTTTAGATATCTCTTTCTCTTTCAGTGCTGTGTATGTTGTATTACTCAGCTTCTATATAATGCATGCAACCGATATAACAGCATCCTGTATCATTGCTACTGTGTGATAGTACCCTGTATTGCTGTGATATTGCCTGCCAGTACTGACATGCTGCATTATCTGTTTCTTATAGTTTTTACCTGAATCATCCACATTGTTTACAAAAATCTCTGAATCATCCATAACTTCTGATATCATCTACTACTGTAGACACAACAGCTTCTGCTCCCTGGTCTAGGTACCTGTCACCTTCCTTCTTCTGTTGCTTGGCAAAGACCCCTAGGTTCCTTTACTGTGGCTGCCGTCAGGCCCACGGCCTCATCCCTTCCCCTGACCGAGTCTACCCACTGTAACACTCACTCTCCGGTGTCCAGCCATCCGGTACCCCAGGCCTCCATTAGTCACTGCCGTCCTGTCCTGCAGCTGTCCTCTCTGGGCCACTGCCCTCTCTGAATGTCTGTCTCTCTCTCTCTTCTATCTCTCCTGAGCTTCTCCTTCCTTTGTCCTCTCCTGAGCTCTTCCTGCTGCTCTCTTCCTCCAGGGTGTCTCTCCTACCACTGGGACTCTCCTTCCTTAGATCTCCTCCTTCTGGAAATCCCCTTCCCAGTCCCGTGACTCTGCCCACCATGACTGCAGTTTCCCTAGCCTAAAGCTTGCTGTTGAGTCCTTTTCTCACTACTCTATGTCCCCATCTTGTGGCCAAAACCGGTACTACACCATCTTTCACTAATTCTAGCTGTTGTCCCATACATATATATACAAGTCAGAATAAAGCATTGTATACATCTCTTTACCTTTCCCTCCTTATTAGACAGGTCCATAGGTCAGTCCACCCCCTACAGTGGCATGAGACAAACTCTACAACCCACACAAGTAGCTCAGGTAGTGCAGCTCATCCAGGATGGCACATAAATGCAAGCTGTGGCATGAAGGTTTGCTGTGTCTGTCAGCGTAGTTTCTAGAGGTTGGAGGTGCTACCAGGAGACAGGCCAGTACAGCACAACCCCCATGCTACCACAAGTGTGAAAGCACAGCCAACATTCAAAAGTGACCAAAATATCAGCCAGAAAGCATTGGTACTGAGATGTGGTCTGTGGTCCCCACCTGCAGAACCAATCCTTTATTGAGTGTGTCTTGATAATTGCCAATAATTTCCATCTGTTGTCTATTCCATTTGCACAACAGCATATGAAATTGATTGTCAATCAGTGTTTCTTTTAAAGGTTTGGGTACAGTAGGTATGGTATATGGATGTTTTGCCTTAAAAAGGGGAGCTAAATCAGCTCTGAAGCACATTGCAAATAAATAATTTAAGAATACTCCACTGGAAGATCATAGGCAGCGCTATTTTTCACCATACGAATTTCACCTTCTTTCTGATCCTGCAGTATACTGTATTTCTCTTGATCAATATGCTGCCCCATATTGTAAAATATCCCTTTCTCTTCTCATCTTTAAATAGCCTCATCCTAATGTATATATCTTATCTACAGTATATAAAGCCCAATCCTGCAGAATATCACTCTTCTCATCTATATACAGACCATATTGCAATATATTAGTCCTCTAATCTATATTCCACTCCATCCTGCCTGTAGTAAATTATTCCTTGTGAGTTTACTGCTCCATCCTGCAGTACATCAATGCTGTCATCTATATACAGCTCTTTCTGCAGTAGATCACTCCTTACTACTTCCTGCATACAGCTCCCTCATACAGAAAATCAGTTCACTTAATTTTTGCACTTATTTGTGTGACTGGATCTCTATTCAATCCATGTGCACTTATAATGCTAGGCATCCACCCCTCAGTAAATACAGCCTTCTTGCTGTGATGGTTTTTTGAATTGTTTGTCCTTTCAAGTCAATTACTTCCTCTTATGAGCTCCTTCCTGTGACATCATCATTCATTGGAGCAGCTCCAGTCTTGCCCATCAAAACACAAAGAAGAAGAGCACAGAGCTGTCAAAACAAGTCATCAGTCGTGCTGTAAGAAGACATCATTTCACAGGAAATGCCATCACAAGAATGCTTTGTTGTGAAATGGTATGTCTGGATCAATTCATGCCTTCATCCCTTCCTAATAAGACAGGTATGGATGATGCTGTAGAATGTTTGTATACTTTGGCAATGGTTTTAGCTGTGGATGACTCATGTTTAGTACTGTATGCATAGGTGTATAATGCTAAGAATAGGGAAAGTATTAGGATGAGTAAATAAGATATAAGCATAGGAATAGGACAAGGAATTAGTTAATATAGGATAGAATTGGGTATAGTGCAGTTGGGAGGGGTAGTAGATATAATAGGTATACTTCATGGTTTTGGAGTGTCTGAGAGAGTTATAGTGGGAGATAAGATCAGTGACAGAAGGAAAGCAAATAAGGCCAGTGGTCCAGATAGTACAGAAAAGCACAGGAGTTTTGGGAAGCGGCATGCAGATGCCAGCCACTACTTTCAGTGGTCCCTCCCTGAAAATTCGGGGCCTACAACCCGAACTAGGTACAGAAGCGTCTTTTTCATCTCATAGAAGTGGGAGCCAGATGGAAAACTAGGACAGAGAAGTGGGCCAAAAGGCATGACAGCTGCGGAGCCGAAGAAAGCGACTCAGGGGCAAAAAGGGCTAAGAATAGAAGGTACCACATACGCTGGAAAAACTGACAAAGTGGACACATGCTGTACTGTACCTGCCATGGAACCTCTGACCTTGTTGAGTAAAGCTAATTTGTTAAAAATGGACCGTCTGTCATTTAGTGCGTGGTTGCATCCAGATTCGGGACCGTGGAACCCGCGAAGACTTCCAGTGCAAAAGTCACTGTTATGAATTTCACACAAACCACTCTACAGACAGAACATGTTCTACTTGTGAGGTGTCAGAATGGAGGAGAACAGTTTCCCCTTGCCCCTAATATAGTGGGAGAAGTCTAGTGACTTCAGGGTTAATTTTGTTATCAGAAGTGTTGGACATTATTTTTGTAGGGTTTTTTGGGCAGATTGCAGACAGTGTCTTTCCTTTCCCGTCCTTTCTAGTTAGTTTGGGCCCCATCGTTTGCTCAGCCTATTTTCCTGCCTGTGTTTGTGTTTTCATCTTGTTTCACCGTCAATAAGTGTGTGGGGGCTGTCTATTCCTTTGGGGTCTGCTCTGGGGCAGTTTTCCCCTTTTCTTGCTTTAGGCTTATTTAGTCCTCCGGCTGTGACGAGGCATCTAGATTCATTGTAGGAACGCTCCACGGCTGCTGCTAGTTGTGTGGTTAGGATCAGGGGTCTGCAATCTGCATAGTTACCAACCCCTCTGGTTTTCTGTGACCTAGCTTGTTTAGTTTTCCTCCTCGGTGACCCATTCATAACACCCATGACTATGTAAACTATATACTAATGTGCCCTCTTCTAATGTTCCCAAAAGGATGCCCTAACCGTACATGCACAACAGGTACACTATATTATGCAATAATATAATACAGAAACACAAGACAATATGTTGGAACTTTCTACACAATGGAAACACATACATGTGGCAATACCATTAAAGACGAGCAATAATACATATTTCTATGTAGCAGTACCACAGATGTTAATCAAACATTATCACTTAGCAATATATTTACAATAACATAGGAGGGCCAATCTGAGGAAAGGAAGCAAGAAAGACATCATATCTTACTCCCTTACAATGGCACCCTGTTTGATCGCACAGGTCACGTATAGCTATGAATGGCAATGGTAAAGATTTATCAATGAGAACCTTTTATACAGGTACGTTTTTAAATATATATAAAATCTCATTCCATGCTTGCTCAATTTGTTATTCAATATTATATTATATATAAAGATGTCACCATTTTCTATTCCTGATCTTATTGGTCTTTAACACTCTTTACCCCATCTCTCATGTCAGTGCTACGTAAGTAGATCAACTCATAAAAATCTCACCTCTGCTTTACGGACATTTCCTACATATAAATTAACCTTGATTTTTAAATCGCCGTTAATACATGTAATTTTTTTCCTGCAGATTTTCACTTTAGATATCTATTTTGCAATGCATAGGGTGAAATATACAACATATTTCCGATGTAACACATGAAGTTATTTTGGCGGCAACCCCTCGTCATCTTACTAGGACAGTCACAGAAACACTTATGCAATGTATTTGCAAAATTACTTAGCTTTATATTTAGATTACTTCTGTATTCACAGTCCTAGTATAGTTTTTCCAGATGCTCTTACATAATTTAGAAAAGAAAACTCATATCCTTTTTGAGGACACAAAAATACAGTTCGCTAATACCATGTGACATTTATAAATGGTTAATCAACTTGGTTCAAATGTTCCTTATGATTATTGGACTATTCAATTCCTTACCAGATTCATAAACTTTACATACCTACATAAAGAATTTCTTTGAATAATTGGAAATATATCTAGCATGACCTTAATTAAATATGGATTAGACTGTAGGAGTTTGCTAGGATTAATAATATAATCAATCCAGCTTTTCATTTTAAGTACTGTATCCATCAAGTGTTCATTTTTATTGAGCAGAACTTCTTCATTTTCCAGTTACATGATCCTGATCTTGCTGTCCCATAGCATATTTCTTAAGTGAAAACATTGCTTGCCAGCACTGTCTTTTTAGATTGTTTTACTAAACTATTCTGTCCGAAATCCCAATGTGTAAGTATGATGATAGTTTCCACAGTTCTGGCACTAAGTGCTAATCAAGTGTAATGCATAACAAGGTTGTCAACATGTATCATTGCCAAAGTTTCATATGTTTACTGCTGTCCTCATATCTGAATTGGACACTAATTTATGAACCTCAGATTTTGGACAGAAATGCTAGACGAAGTAGCATAGGTCCAACAGACCCATTATAGTCAATGCAGATGTCAACATAACTTAATGGCCTAGCATCACCCAGTACTCCGGCACCAACATTAGTAATTTTTTCTAGTAGTATGATCTCTTGCCAATTTTTTTAATGGTACAGGTGTCACAAGTCATTTTTTGAAAGTTGTGACAGCTCTGTTTCTGCTTTAATTTAAACATAGTTTTTACTTTTGGGCCAGCAAGGGTTAATGTCAGTTTCCTTGTTGGCATCTTCTGTGTTGCTGGTCAGCTGATGTGGATGGTGACCACTCCCACCATCCTTTAAATAGTCACCTGATGCATCAGCTGGATGTTGGTAATAGAGTTTTCTATGCAGAACAGCCTTGGAGTTGCATTTCAATGGTGTCAGTGGTTATCTGCTACTTCTGTAGTTTTGGGGTCCAGTTTCTGTATCCTGTGCATTGTGGAGCTTGGCACCAGAGTCTGGAGCTAAGTTACTTGTTTATTTACCTAGTCTGTCTAGTGCTTGTCACTATCCCCAGTGTTTACACCCTCTGCAGTGGTGAGGCTAGCATCCTTGCCGGCCAGTGCATTGGCCAGGGTTTAGTGAGGTGATATTAGGGACCAGGTACGTGATGGCGGCGGGGGGGGAAAGGACCTGCATAGAGCGTCAGCGAAGCACAGGAAAAGGCACAGGCTGTGCTAGGAGGTGCCCCATCCCTTGTTCCCTACTGTTAGTGGGTCGCCCGCCAGGGCAGTGGGGTACTCGGTACCGGGCCGGTATCTCAGAGGGAAGAGTCACATTAGCGGTGACCCGGTCCGTGACCCTGGGCGTCCATGTAAAAGGGGTTGAGCGTGGCGGATTAAAGTTTATAATTGGATGATAAATGACGCCACCTGTGGTGATCGGCAATGAAGGGTTTAAGCCGACGCTGCAGGCAGATCCTCTGGAACAGATGGTATAAGGCAGCAAGATGTAATAGCTCCCCACAGGTGGAGCTGTGGTCCCAGGGCAGTGGTAATAGGTGTTGAGGAAGAGGGTGTATTGTCTGGCACAGAGATGTAGCAGTGCTGGAGGGTTTGCAGGAAGAATGCAATGACACAACAGGGTGCAGTTTCCGTTACCTTTACTGTGCTTTGTAAGTGCAGTCCAGGGTCCAGATTACAGATGGAACAGAGTCTGGCCAGCTTGGAAGCAACTTAGGAATTTCTCTATGCAGATGGGTTGTGTAGTCTCCTTTCTAGCGCTTTCTGAGGTACTTGCAGTACTGTGTTACACTGAAGTTCCACTTGCTTGTTCTCTTTTAGAACTCCCTCGTATGGCAGACAGCTGTAGCCTCCTTCTTCTGGCTCACACGTGGTTGTTGTGCCTCAGAGTCTTATGTGGGAACAGAGCATTTACAGCTTCCTGTTCCTCCAGTTTCTGCTGCAGGAACATCAATATCTGTACAACTTTGGAGACCGGACTCCAGACCATTCGCTACAGCTAGAAGTGAGCCTGAACTCTGCTCAATCCTCCAGCTCTTCTCATCACATCCACGCAGGTTTCCCTCCTCACACCAACTAACTTCCCCTTCCTGGCCCCCAGAGAGCAGCTTCTCTCCCAGCTTTTTTTCAGAGCTCCCCCTGCTGGCCTGGAGTGGGAACCGTGCTGTGTGTTGTATTTAACTGATAGAGAGACCCTTCATTGCTTCCAAGTATGATATCACACTCCCTAGGAGGAAGGTAATCGCACTGTGGTGACCATACTCCTGGGGCGCCACATTCCCCCCTAGTGCAATTCAGTACTCCCGGACTGAAGAAAACATGCAAACATATTAACAAATGAACAATTGTAAATGTAACAAGATTTCAAAAATGAAAAATTACAAAAACCATAGCTCAAAAATAGTCCTGATGACGATTAGTCCATGCATCGGATATCCATGGTCCATTTCCTAAGCAGTTGGTAACTATGTACAAGATAGTTTTGGCCACACATAGTCCTGTGGCCCAATTGTCGATCAAAAACACAAACAGACTGTTCAAAAAGAGTCTCTGTAGGCACATAAGCTTGAAAAGGTTGCATATTTACATTTTATCATTCACATTACATATTTATATACGAAACCTTAGGGGTGGTATACCTTGGGTACTACAGACAGACCTACATAGTACTGGTGTTGTTGGGGACCTTTCTGGATGCCTTGTGTTAACTACTACTGGTGTAGTGTGTGTTGTACTGGATAGACTGCTGGTGGTTCTGCGTAGCACAGGGATACTAGATTTCCTAGGACCACTTCTACTCACTGTGGGCATGACAGATTCACCACTGGCAGGGTGAGAATTCTCTTGTTCCACTGCTGGTGTAGCATCCGCTGCTTGTACTTGCTGGCTTTCAGGGTGGTCTTGAGTCACTTCTTCTCTACCAGTTGAGGAAAGGTCAAAACTGGCACCACTGTGGCTTGATTCGCTCTAGTCCAATTTGCAGGGAATTCTCCGAGTACAGTACTGACCTTTTCTACTTCTTCTTCCTCTATGGGCTGAAGGTTGTTTTGCTCTTCCATTCTGTCCTTTAGTTGGTCAGGGCACAGTTTCAGATGATCCCTCAATACTGCTGATGAGGTTTCTCCTCTATCCTTACTGATAAGGCACACTTTGGTGTTGTCAAAGTTTGATGGTAGGATGGAGTAGGGTTCAGCTTCCCATTGGTCATCCAATTTATGCATCCTTCTTTTCCTCTTTAGGACTTGCTCTCCTGGTGACAAGGGAACTGCAGGTGCATGTTGACTGTAGATCTTTTCCGGTTTTTGTCTCGCATGAGCTAGAATCTTTTCTACACACTCTTGTACTCTACGGTACTGCTGCTGTCACTCTGTATCCCAGTCAGCATCTGGTGATGTTACCTCAGGTGTAAGGACTCCCATATCCAAATCAATAGGCAGCTTGCCAGGCCTCGCTCTCATTAGGTAGGCTGGAGTGCAGTTGGTGGAATTCACAGGAATGTGATTGTAAAGGTCTACCAGATCTTGCAATTTCTCTGGCCACAGATTCCTCTCTTCCAAAGGCAAGGTCTTCAGTAGATCGATCACCACCTGATTCGTCTTTTCACACATGCCAATGGTCTGTGGATGATACTGTGTTGTCCTGATCTTCTTGCAACCGTACACGTTACAGAATTCCTGGAACACTTCCGCCTCAATGGCTGGACCTTGATCTGTAAGCACTCTCTTGGGATATCCTTGTGGTCGACAAAAGTGCTGCTGGAATGCTCTGGCTGCTGTTCTGGCTGTTTGATCCTTGACAGGCATGACTACCAGGAATCTCAAGTAGTGTTCAACGATGGTAAGAGCATAAACGTAGCCTGAATGACTTGGGACCAGCTTCACATGGTCCAGGGCGACCAACTCAAGTGGTTGCTTGGTTATTATTGGTTGCAAAAGGAGCTCGCTGGCTGTTACGGTCCTTCCTGCGCAGGTTACATTGTCCACACTCCCGGCACTAATTTTCAATGGCCTTCCTCATACCAGCCCAGTAGAATCTCTCCCGGAGCAAGGCCTCCAACTTCTTTCATCCGAAGTGTCCAGCTCCATTGTGGTATGCTTCCAAGACCTTTGATGCCTCCCTCTTTGGGACTACCACCTGCCAGACCAACTCATGAGTGCGGGCATTGATACTCCTCCGACACAGCTTTCCCTCACAGATGAACAACTGGCCTCTTTCCTTCCACAACTGCTGGGTTTCTTCAGGAGCATCTGGACTTGGGCGTGAGTCAGCTTGCGACAGTAGCTCCTTTACCAGGCGGACTGCGGGGTCGTTATCCTGCGCTTCTGCCCAGTCATGATGAGGCAATGGATTTAGGGTGGCCTCTTTCATGATAGACCATCTGATTCTCACTCCTTGGGCACTTTGGGCCTCAATTGGCCGGTGGAAGGCAGGTAACTCTATTTCTTCAAGTGCCTCAGGGTCTTCTCCTGCATCTGGCAGATTGGGCATTTTGGACAGCGCATCAGCATTCTTGTGCCCTGCTCGGTACTTGATGGTGAATTCATAGTAAGACAGCTGGGCCATCCATCGGCGGGTTGCTGTCCGTGAAGATGGTAAACTTGGCTGAACCTAGGTAATGCTTGAATTGTTCAGTCACAGCCCAGACTATGGCGAGGAACTCCAGTTTGAAGGAACTGTAGTTGTCAGGGTTCCTTTCAGTGGGACGAAGCTTCCTGCTGGCGTAGGAGATCACTCTTTCTTTGCCATTCTGTACCTTTGACAGTACTGCTCCCAGTCCCACTTTGCTGGCATCAGTATACAAAACAAATGGTTGGTCATAATCTGGGTAGGCCAGAACTTCATCTCCTGTGAGAGCCATCTTCAGTCGAGTGAAGGACCTCTCCAGTTCCTCATTCCATTCAAATGTAGGACTCTTCTTCCGGGCTTTCTTGGCTGGCCCACCAGAAGATTTTGCATAGGCGTGGCTATCTCAGTGAAGCCTTTGATGAACCTTTGGTAGTAGCCTACCAACCTGAGGAATTGACATACCTCATGGAGGTTGCTGGGCTTCTGCCAGTCCCGGATGACAGTGACTTTGTCAGGATCCAGTGCCACACCTTCTGCACTCACTACATGACCGAGGTACTGTACCTTGGGCTTCAGGAGGTGGCATTTGGATGGCTTCACCTTCAGGCCAAAGTTGGACATGGCTTCAAACACCTCAGCCAGGTGCTTCAGATGGTCTTCATAAGTCTTGGAGAAAACAATGACATCATCCAGGTACAACAGGACTGTCTCGAAGTTCTTGTGTCCAAGACAGCATTCCATTACCCGTTGAAATGTCCCTGGGGCGGTGCAGAGCCCAAATGGCATATAGTTGAACTCGCAGAGACCCATTGGTGTAGTAAACGCTGTTTTCTCCTTGTCTGCCTCTTCCACGGGAACCTGCCAATACCCACTAGTGAGATCTAAGGTGGAAAAATAGTTAGCAGTTTTAAGTGTAGCTAATGATTCCTCAATTCTGGGTAATGGGTAGGCATCCTTATGTGTAATGCTGTTAATTTTGTCCTCCACCTGGTCGGATGAGACCAAGGGCTCTGCTGCCTGTATTGTGTTGTTACTGACAGTAAACAGCTTAGCAACTGTGGCATACCGAGGTATTGTGGCCTCCACTTCCCCACAATTCAAGAGGCGTACAGGTACTCTCCCTTTGCGGATATCAAGTACCCCTCTGGCTGTCAGGACAGTGGGCCGGCTATCAGAGTACACTGGCTCTACCAATGCTTGGTAATTTTTTCCTCTGAGACCTATGGCTGCCTGACACCAAATTAACATTTCACATCTGGGGGGTATCGCAATGAGGAAAGAATCACTCACTCTGACGCTGCCAATTTCTCCACCAGACAATTCTTCCTGCTGTCTTTGCATCAGGGCCTTGATCTCCTTCTGCAGGACTTGTTGTTCACTGGAACTAGCAGTCTCGGCCACCTGTTGCAACAAGACAATAACCTCGGCAAGACAATTTTCATTCATATTAGTACCTAAGGTCATCATTGGGTTACATTCTCGTCGATCAATGTCTACAACTATCAGACCTTGAGATTTTAACTCTACTCACCCCACTTTAATAGTAATCTCTTTACATCCTACTTGCGGCAAAGACTGGCCATTGCTGGCAACTACTGTGAGTTCATTACTTGGGCCACGAGTAAGTTCAGAGTCAGCCCAATACCGCTTGTAAAGGATATATGGCATAGTTGTCACCTGAGAGCCAGTTTCCAGCAAAGCGTTCATGGGGATGCCATCAATCACCACTGGGAGGACCGGTCGCCCTCCAACATACTTGGCTTGCAAGTTCTTTGGGCCTTGTGGACCTACTCCTGGGGGTTGGCCTTCTGCCCCAGGGGTTGCTCGTTTAAATAGCAGAATCTTGTGATGTGGTCTGCCTTGTGGCAGTGACGACAGATGGGACGTCCGTTCTGGTCATAGCGATCGTTGTCTCTCCCTCGGAGTGGCGGGATCCTCTTCTTCCGTAGCCACAGGACATCCTCTGGACTGGAGGCCAGCTGGATCTTCTCCTTTGCGGACACCTGCATGGACTGCACAGTTTTAGCAAGTGCAGCCTTACTTTTGGTCAGCTCTTGGACCTGAAGGCGCAGTTCTGTAGATGGATCATTATCCAGAATCTGTGCATCAGCCCCCACAGGGCTGGGAGGGAAAGATGCTGCTTCTTGATGGTATGTGATCGCTGGGCACCTAGGGGGCGCTGGACGGCTGACATTTGGTTCATGCAGCACCCGGATAGCCCTGTCTTGGAAATCTGCAAAGTCTAGGTCAGGGTTTTGTAGGGCTATGATGCGCAGCTGTGCTCTGTGGGTACTGGATAGGAGTCCCTCAATAAATTGCTCCTTTTACAGTCTGTCTCCATCTTTCACACTGTCTGGGTCAATCTGCTTTATGACTCGCAGCGCCTCCTGCAGGTTAAGAGCATAGTCCCGTATACTGTCCTGCGCTCTCTGCTTACACCCAAAGAATCTCATTTTTATTTCAGCTGCAGTGAGGGTGTCAAAGGTGCTTCTTAGCTTAGCCAGAATCTTTTTAACAGTCTCTTTATCAGTGTCCTGCCAGGCTTTTACTTCTCTTTGCGCTGCACCAGTTAGCTGCCCAATAAGGATGTTCACTTTTTGGTTTTCAGACAGAGGATACACTTCAAACAAACTGCACAGTCTCTCTTTGAATTCACTCAGGGTATGTGACTCCCCTGAGTACTGCGGTAACCAGGCTGCTCCCGGTATATAGGGCATGGACAGTGGCATAATGGGGAATGCTGCGGTGGGCGCTGATTCTTGCGGTGCTCTGGAGGCAGCGCTGGCTGCTGGATTCTGCGGTGCCATTGGAGCTGCAGCTGCGCTGGCCCCTGCATCCTGCGGCGCTGTGGGGGGTGAGGTGGCGTCCACTGCTGCATCTGCTCTTGCCTCAGACATTCTCCTCCCCCCTAGTTAATGTTTGGCCAGGCCCTGGGTTGTGCTGGCTTACCGGCTGCCGCTCTGCAGGCTGGATAATCGGGGGACGCCGGGACTGCAGGACTCAGCTTCTCACTTCCCACGCGCTGGCCTCTTCCCCTGTAGCACTTCACTTTTCTGCGCTTTTCGTCTGACTCTGCCCATGACGGCCTGCCTCTTTGGCTTCCTGCGCATGCCAAGTGGCAGGGTAATGGTGGCAATTGCGCAGATAGTCTATGGCACACAACACAATCTCTGGCACACAGGACCCGGGGACACCGGGCTCCATAAATCCTGTTCATGATGCCAAAATGGGTCGCCCACCAGGGCAGTGGGGTACTCGGTACTAGGCCGGTATCTCAGAGAGAAGTGTCACAGTAGCGTTGACCTGGTCCATGGCCCTGGGCGTCCATGTAAAAGGGGTTGAGCGAGGCTGATTAAAGTTTAAAAGTGGATGATATGTGACACCACCTGTGGTGATCGGCAATGAAGGGGTTAAGCCGACGCTGCAGGCAGATCCTCTGGGACAGATGGTAAAGGCAGCAAGATGTAATAGCTCCCCACAGGTGGAGCTGTGGTCCCAGGGCAGTGGTAATAGGTGTTGAGGAGGAGGGTGTAGTGTTATGAATGGGTCACCGAGGAGAAAAAAGCAAAACAAGCTAAGTCACAGAAAACCAGAGAGGTTGGTAACTATGCAGATTGCAGATCCCTGATCTTACCACACAACTAGCAGCAGCCATGGAGCGTGCCTACGATGTTCCTAGACGCCTCGTCATGGGCGGAGGACTAAATAAGCCTAAAGCAAGAAAAGGGAAAACTAACTGCCCCAGAGCAGACCCCAAAAGGAATAGATAGCCCTCACACATGTATTGACGGTGAAACAAGATGAAGGCACAAACACAGGCAGGAAAATAGGTTGAGCAAATGATGGGGCCCAAACTAACTAGACAGGAAAGGAAAGGAAAGACACTGTCTACAACCTGCAAAAAACCCTACAAAAGTCACGTCCAACACTTCTGATAGCAAAATTAACCCTAAAGTCACTAGACTTCTCCCACTATATCAGCACTCTGAAATATTCTGCGACAGAGCAAAAGAGACCGAACTAGTAAGGGACAAAAAGCCAATTGGCAAAATACTGATAAATAAGTATGGAAATTCAGCACAGCCCCCAGCAGGGACTGGCTGACCACACCAAAAAACCTGAATAGACCAACAAAATCAAGTGTGAACATTAGCAGAAAAACTTAGCTTTTGATGACTGGAACAGAGCTGAAAACCAAGAGCTGACAAGCCAGAAGGAATCACCAGCAACTGAATAGGGCGTCGGCTGTCTTAAATCCAATCTGAGACTCCTGAGATCCAATCGTCATCCTCATTCTCAGCCTCTCTACCTCCTGTTACCACCAGAGGGAGTCAGGAAGGAGAACTCACAACTGGTGAACCAGAGAATGAACTCACAACAGTGTAGTGTCTGGCACAGAGATGTAGCAGTGCTGGAGGGTTTGCAGGAAGAATGCAATGACACAACAGGGTGCAGTTTCCGTTACCTTTACTGTGCTTTGTAAGTGCAGTCCAGGGTCCAGATTACAGATGGAACAGAGGCTGGCCAGCTTGGAAGCAACTTAGGAATCTCTCTATGCAGCTGGGTTGTGTAGTCACCTTTCTAGCGCTTTCTGAGGTACTTGCAGTACTGTGTTACACTGAAGTTCCACTTGCTTGTTCTCTTTTAGAACTCCCTCGTATGGCAGACAGCTGTAGCCTCCTTCTTCTGGCTCACACGTTGCTGTTGTGCCTCTGAGTCTTATGTGGGAACAGAGCATTTACAGCTTCCTATTCCTCCGGTTTCTGCTGCAGGAACATCAGTACAACCTTGGAGACCGGACTCAAGACCATGCGCTACAGCTAGAAGTGAGCCTGAACTTTGCTCAATCCTCCAGCTCTTCTCCTCACGTCCACACAGGTTTCCCTCCTCACACCAACTAACTTCCCCTTCCTGGCCCCCAGAGAGCAGCTCCTCCCCCAACTTTGGTTCAGAGCTCCCCCTGCTGGCCTGGAGTGGGAACTGTGCTGTGTGTTGTATTTAACTGATAGAGTGACCCTTCATTGCTTCCAAGCATGACATCACACTCCATAGGAGGAAGGTAATGCCACTGTGGCGACCATACTCCTGGGGGCGCCACATTAGGGCCTTCCTCCCCTTTTCCTATCCTCTTGTTGGTGTTTTTTGTGCCATCCACTGGATCGACATTTGTGGGTCGTGACATTAGGTGACTTGAAAATTTACTAAAATATATTCAGTGATGAGCAAGTTGATTAATCTATTTGACAGGTTTGCTTGACTCTTTGATTATTAAATCCTTAATGGGACCTGTCTGGAAGATTTTATTGCTAAAACCAGTGATATGGCTGTATAGTTTGCCCTGTTACATCTATAATAATGACATTTTATTGTAGTGATTTAATGTATGAATTACAGCAGAACAACACATAATTGTGAAGGGCATTAAGTCTTGACAGGTAACCACACATTCTAGGTATCTCGCTTAGGTAACCCTACTGCCCCAGAGACTCTAGTACTTACTAGGGCATTCCACAGCTTGCCCTGTGTTACATCTGCCCTGTACTTACCCTATGTGTCTCCCACATGTAAGGCAAGTGAGAACTCCATTTATTCTTTTCTCATCATAAGTTCGCTCACCCACATGTAGTTCTTTTTTATACAACATAGCGATTTAAGTTTTCTATATCTGTCTTGTACATAAATTCTTGATAGCCATTGTGATATGGGTTATGCATGTACACTGGGTCTGTATCTGAGTGATATGGACATCCTTTGACTTATTGTCCACCACTGTGGTCCTATAGTCAGTGCCCAATATATGGGAATATATAGGTGTTTTTATGTTTAGCATGTGATACTTTGTAGAGTTTTATTATCATCATTATTATTATAAGTTTTATTATCATCATTATTATTATAAGTTTTATGATACTCACCATTGCTGTAACAATAGTGATTTAATGTACCAGCACTGAGAAATCAATCTTTGAAGCAACTTACAATTTAGATTGGGGTGTGTTGCAGAATAATTTGCTTGTTGCTTTAAGGCTAGCAGACTGGATTTCAACAGAACATGTATCAATTTAATTGTTAATCTAGGACTTGTGCAACTACACCACTAGCTTGGGTAGAAAAACCATTCTGTTATATACCCATCAAATTTGAACAAGGTGAATCCTAAACTTGGAGAATAGGTATCTCAGCATCAAAATAAAAAAAATATTCAGTTATGCAAATGAATGTGGTCATCTTTCTCTTTGTATATATACATACAGTGCGTATATATATATATATATATATATATATATATATATATATATACTGTGAGGTAGCGTTGTTATTGTTAGGGGATTCTCGCTAGGCAGCGAACAAAACACATCCGGCACCGTGTTTTCATAAATCAGAACATAGTCCATGCGGTTTATTCCTCCATCATAAACCCACAGAAGCAACATAAACGGCATAAAACAGCATAGTGTCCATTATAGCTTCACTCTGGTAGCAATGTCCAGCAAACACAGGCTCTTCAGCCTCATAATTATCTCACCCACGTCAGGGTTCTCTCAAGACTGTTGCTCCACGCTGCAAACATCCACTCTCTCCTCTGGGAGTCTCAGACGCTGGCAGCCATTACACCCAGCCACACACAGGCTGTTAGCCTGGAGACAACTCTCCTCATGGGACCTTCCGCTCTGGACCAACCAGGACCCTGCATTCACCTCATGTGACCAACCCTGGCCACATTATATGGTCCATAGCCACGCCCACCGGGTCACATGACTATGACCTCATCACAGGTCCTTCACACACTCACATAGTCTTTTACAATAGGGTTCTTAACCCCTTCCTGACATGAGACGTACTATCCCTTCCATGGGACCCGGGCCCCTATGCCCATGGATGGGATAGTACATCTACCGCGATCAGCGGCGCCCACGTGGTGAGCGCCGCTGATCGCGGCCGGGTGTCAGCTGATTATCACAGCTGACACCCTGCACAATGTGTCAGGGGCGGTCACGGACCGCCCCTGACACGTTAACCCCTTGCACACCGCGATCAAACATGATCGCGGTGTACCGGGGGTTAAAGGGAAGCATCGGCAGGGAGGGGGCTCGCTCCGTGCTTCCCTGAGCCCCCCACAGCAGCGCAATGTGCAGCGCTGCTGCCGGGGGCTCCTTTCCTGCAGGCCCCCGAATCCAAGATGGCGACGGGGGCCTTCGGGGGCCTGCAGGAAGCTGGCTTCCTCAGTGCCTGCAAAGCGCAGGCATGAGGAAGCCTTCTGCAGTGCCTGTGACAGATTGCTGATCTGTCACAGTGATCTGTGATGTGACAGATCAGCGATCTGTCACAGGACAGTGATGTCCCACCTGGGACTATTTAATAAAGTAAAAAAAAAAAATAAAAGTGTTAAAATAAATTAAAAAAAATCGCCAAATAAATTAGAAAAAAAAAAAAATATTCCCCCAAATAAATCCATTTTTTAGAAATAAAAAAAAACCAAAACAATAAAAGTACACATATTAGGTATCGCCGCGTCCGTAACGACCCGCCCTATAAAACTGTCCCATTAGCGAACCCCTTAAAAATAAAAATAAAAAACGAAGCAAGAAATAATGATTTATTATCATACCGCCAAACAAAAAGTGTAATAACGCGCGATCAAAAAGACGCATATAAATATCCATGGTACCGCTGAAAACGTCATCTTGTCCCGCAAAAAACGAGCCACCACACAGCATCATCCGCAAAAAAATAAAAAAGTTATAGCTCGCAGAATAAAGCGATGCAAAAATAATTATTTTTTATATTAAATAGTTTTCATTGCATAAAAGCACCAAAACATAAAAAAAGACCTAAATGAGGTATCGCTTTAAACGTACTGACCCGAAGAATAAAACCGCTTTATCAATTTTATCGCACGCGGAACGGTGTAAACGCACCCCCCAAAAGAAATTCATGAAACGCTGGTTTTTGTTCATTCTGCGTCCCAAAAATTGGAATAAAAAGCGATCAAAAAATGTCACGTGCCCGAAAATGGTACCAAAAAAAAGTCAACTCGTCCCGCAAAAAAATAAGACCTCACATGACTCGGTGGGTCAAAACACGGAAAAACTAGAGCTCTCAATATGTGGTGATGCAAAAACTATTTTTACAATAAAAAGCGTCTTTTAGCGTGTGACAGCCACCAAACATAAAAACCGCCATAAATAGTAAATCAAACCCCCCGTTATTACCCCCTTAGTTAGGGAAAAATAATAAAATAAAAAAATGTATTTATTTCCATTTTCCCGTTAGGGTTAGGGTAGGGTTAGGGCTAAGGTTAGGGTTAGGGCTAGGGTTAGGGTTAAGGGTGAGATTAGGGTTAGGGGTGTGTTGGGGTTCGGGTTGGAGTTAGAATTGGGGGTTTCCACTGTTTGGGCACATCAGGGGCTCTCCAAATGCAACATGGCGTCTGATCTCAATTCCAGCCAATTCTGAGTTGAAAAAGTCAAATGGTGCTCCTTCCCTTCCAAGCTCTGCCATGCGCCCAAACAGTGTTTTACCCCCACATATAAGATATCAGCCTACTCAGGTCAAATTGCAAAACAATTTTTGGGGTTCAATTTCTCCTGTTACCCTCAGGAAAATAAAAAATTGGGATCAAAAATATCATTTTTGTGGAAAAAAAAGATTTTTTTATTTTCACGCCCGAGCGTTATAAACTTTTGTGAAGCACTTGGGGGTTCAAAGTGCTCATCACACATCTAGATAAGTTCCGTGGGGGGCCTAGTGTCGAAAACGGGGTCACTTGTGGGAGTTTCAATAGTTTAGGTACATCAGGGGCTCTCCAAACGCACATGACACCCGCAGACCATTCCATCAAAGTCTGCATTCCAGAATGTCACTGCTTCCCTTCCGAGCCCCGACGTGTGTCCATACAGTTTTCTCCCACATATGGGGTGTCAGCGTACTCATGACAAATTGGACAACAACTTTTGGGGTCCAATTTCTCCTGTTACCCTTGGAAAAATAAAAAATTGGGGACTAATTGATCATGTTTGTGGGAAAAAATACGATTTTTTTATTTTCATGCCCGGGCATTATAAACTTCTGTGAAGCACTGGGGGGTTCAAAGTGCTCACCACACATCTAGATAAGTTCCTTAGGGGGTCTAGTTTCCAAAATGGTGTCATTTGTGGGGGGTTTCCACTGTTTTGGTACATCAGGGGTTTTCCAATCGCGACATGGTGTCCGATCTCAATTCCAGCCAAAAACGTCAAATGGCGCTGCTTCCCTTCCGAGCTCTGCCATGCGCCCAAATAGTGGTTTACCCCGACATGTGGGGTATCAGCGTACTCAGGACAAATTGCACAATAAATTTTAGGGTCCTCTTACCCTTGGGAAAATAAAAATTGGGGTGAAAAGATCATTTTTGTGGAAAAAATATGATTTTTTAATTGTACCGCTGTACGTTATAAACTTCTGTGAAGCCCTTGTGGGTTCAAAGTTCTCACCACATATCTAGATAAGTTCCTTGGGGGGTCTAGTTTCCAAAATGGGGTCACTTGTAGGGGGTTTCCACTGTTTAGGTACATCAGGGACTCTCCAAACGTGACATGGCGTCCGATCTGAATTCCAGCCAATTTTGCATTGAAAAAGTCAAACGGCGCTCCTTCCATTCTGAGCTCTGCCATGCGCCGAAACAGTCGTTCCCCCCCACATATAAGGTATCAGCGTACTCAGGACAAATTGCACAATAACTTTTGCAGTCCAATTTCTCCTGTTACCCTTGGTAAAATAAAAAAAATTGAACCTGAAGTATTTTTTTTGTGATAAAAAGTTAGATGTTCATTTTTTTTAAATATTCAAAAAAATTCCTGTGACGCACCTAAAGGGTTAAACTTCTTGAATGTGGTTTTGAGCACCTTAAGGGGTGCAGTTTTTAGAATGGTGTCACTTTTGGGTATTTTCTATCATATAGACCCCTCAAAGTGACCTCAAATGTGATGTGGTCCTAAAAATAAAATGGTGTTGTAAAAATGAGAAATCGCTGGTCAACTTTTAACCCTTATAACTTCCTAACAAAAAAAAATTTTGGTTCCAAAATTGTGCTGATGTAAAGTAAACATGTGGGAAATGTTAGTTATCAAGTTTTTTTGTGTGCTGTATCTCTGTGATTTAAGGGCATAAAAATTCAAATTTGGAAAATTGCGAAATTTTCAAAATTTTCGCCAAATTTCCGTTTTTCTCACAAATAAACGCAAGTTATTTGAATGAAATTTTACCACTAACATGAAGTACAATATGTCACGAGAAAACAATGTCAGAATCACCGGGATCCATAGAAGCATTCCAGAGTTATGACCTCATAAAAGTACAGTGGTCAGAATTGTAAAAATTGGCCCGGTCATGAACGTGCAAACCACCTTTGGGGGTGAAGGGGTTAAACACACCCCCTGGGTGGGTTTGGAGGTAACTAGTTCCTGACACATTGAACCAGCACCTCAGCAGTATTACTGCTGATTAACACACACGCAAATCTCCATCTCAAGGCCACCCACCTTGAGATACATAATGGCATTCCATATTTCACCATTCATCCACTTTCCTGGGACATCCATACAGCGCCCCCTAGCGGACACTGTGGTTACTACACCACAATACATAGATAGAGATATATATATATATATATATATATATATATATATATATATAATCTCTATCTCTCTATCTCCATGTGTGTGTGTATGTATATGTGTATGTCCGGGATTGGCATCTGCACCGTCGCAGCTACAGCCATAAAATTTTGCACAGTCACACGTCTGGACCCCGAAAGTGTCATAGGTAGAGTTGAGCGATACCGTCCGATACTTCAAAGTATCGTATCGGATGGTATCGGCCGATCTTTAAAAAAAGTATCGGTATCGCCGATTCCGATACCGGAAGTCCCATTCAAGTCTATGGGACTTCCGGTATCGGAATAAGAAAAACCCTTTCCTGCCCTTGTACAGCCTCTCTGGGGTCTGTACGGGCCTTTCGGGGGGCTGTGCCGGCCTGCCAGGGGGTCTGTGCAGGCTCCGGTGGTCTGTGCCGGCCTGCCGGTGGTCTGTGCAGGCTCCGGGGGGCTGTGCCGGCCTGCCGGGGGGCTGTGCCGGCTCCGGGGGGCTGTGCCGGCCTGCCGGGGGGCTGTGCAGGCTCCGGGGGTCTGTGCAGGCATCGTCCGATGGGACTACAAGTCCCATCGGGCGATGCCTGCTACCATGACAGTGATTGACACATTAGCCAATGATGGGACAGTAGTAGTCCCATCATCCGGCTAATGTGTTAAATGGAATGGAATTTCCCACACAGCAATGGCATAAAGTGAGACTAGGGACTTTTTTTTTTAAGTGGCGGAGGAATACAGTGCGGAAGGATACCTACCTTCCGTCATTGGATTCCTGCAGCCCGTAGAGAACGGCAGCATCATCTGATGCTGCAGTTCTCTACCCAAGATCGTCGTGGGACACACTCGTGGACTGCTTCGGATCGTGGGTGAGTATTTTTGTGGTTTGTTATGTTAATATTTATTCCGTAGACGACAATGGCTTCGGGGAACAATGTGACAAGTATTGGTAAGTATGTTACTCTATGTTATATGTACTGTATGTCTATGTATGTATTGTATGAATGTATTGTATGTATGTAGTATATATGTGGTATGTATGTAGCATGTAGTATGTATGTAGTATGTATGTAGCATGCATGTAGCATGTAGTATGTATGTAGCATGCATGTAGTATATATGTAGTATGTATGTAGCATGCATGTAGTATATATGTAGTATGTATGTAGCATGTAGTATGTATGTAGCATGCATGTAGTATATATGTAGTATGTATGTAGCATGCAGTATATATGTAGTATGTATGTAGTATATATGTGGTATGTATGTAGCATGTAGTATGTATGTAGCATGCATGTAGTATATATGTAGTATGTATGTGGTATGTATGTAGCATGCAGTATGTATGTAGCATGCATGTAGTATGTATGTAGTATGTATGTAGTATATATGTAGTATGTATGTAGCATGCATGTAGTATGTATGTAGCATGTATGTAGTATATATGTAGTATGTATGTAGCATGTAGTATGTATGTAGCATGCATGTAGTATGTATGTAGTATTTTTTTTTTTTTTTTTTAACATTTAACACATTAGCCGGATGATGGGACTACTACTGTCCCATCATTGGCTAATGTGTCAATCACTGTCATGGTAGCAGGCATCGCCCGATGGGACTTGTAGTCCCATCGGACGATGCTTGCACAGACCCCCGGACATCAGCACAGCCCCCCGGCAGGCCGGCACAGCCCCCCGGCAGGCCGGTACAGACCCCCACAGGGTGCACAGACCACCGGCAGGCCGGCACAGCCCCCCGGCAGGCCGGTACAGACCCCGGGCAGTCCACACAGCCCCCCGGCAGGCCGGCACAGCCCCCCGGCAGGCCGGCAGAGACCCCCGGAAGGCCCGAAATGACGGCGCATCATGATGCGCACACACCGCGCATCATGATGACGTCAGGCCGTCAATCAACTGAACTTCCGATTCCGATGCCGAATTCCGATATTGAAAAAATATCGGAAGTCGGTATCGGAATTCCGATACAGCAAGTATCGGCCGATACCCGATACTTGCGGTATCGGAATGCTCAACACTAGTCATAGGCTATGTTGTGAGGTGAAATTTTAATCCCGCGTGTTCCAATTCACCAAACAATTTGGCCTATTATTTTTATCATTTCTATTGTGTTATCGTCCTTCTGTAAAGCTGGAAATAACATAACTTATTACCATGCCAACACAGACCACCCTCTGACACAGACTGCAGGGGGAGCCCAGTATCACACAGTTTAGGATTAGATACACGGCTCAGCAGTCAGTATCACACAGGATAGGATTAGATACACAGCTCAGCAGACAGTATCACACAGGATAAGATTAGATACACGGTTCAGCAGACAGTATCACACAGGATAGGATTAGATACACAGCTCAACAGGCAGTATCACACAGGAGAGCATTAGACACATGGCTCAGCAGTCAGTATCACACAGGATAGGATTAGATACACAGCTCAGCAGTCAGTATCACACAGGATAGGATTAGATACACAGCTCAGCAGACAGTATCACACAGGATATGAATAGATACATTGCTCAGCAGTCAGTATCACACACAATAGGATTAGATACACAGCTCAGCAGTCAGTATCACACAGGATATGAATAGATACATTGCTCAGCAGTCAGTATCACACAGGATAGGATTAGATACACAGCTCAGCACACAGTATCACACAGAATAGTATTAGATACACGGCTCAGCAGTCAGTGTCACACAGGATAGGAATAGATACACGGCTCAGCAGACAGTAGCACACAGGATAGGATTAGATACACAGCTCAGCAGACAGCATCACACAGAATAGTATTAGATACATGGCTTATCAGTCAGTATCACACAGGATAGGATTAGATACACAGTCAGTATCACACAGGATAGGATTAGATACACAGCTCAGCAGTCAGTATCACACAGGATAGGAATAGATACATGGCTCAGCAGACAGTATCACACAGGATAGGATTAGATACACAACTGAGCAGTCAGTATCACACAGGACAGGATTAGATACACAGCTCAGCAGTCAGTATCACACACAATAGGATTAGATACACAGCTCAGCACACAGTATCACACAGGATATGAATAGATACATTGCTCAGCAGACAGTATCACACAGGATAGGATTAGATACACAGCTCAGCACACAGTATCACACAGATTAGTATTAGATACACGGCTCAGCAGACAGTATCATACAGTATAGGATTAGATACATGGCTCTGCAGTCAGGATCACACAGGATAGGGTTAGATACACACCTCAGCAGACGGTATCACACAGGATAGGATTAGATACACTGCTCAGCAGTCAGTATCATGCAGGATAGGATTAGATACACGGCTGAGCAGTCAGTAACACATGATAGGATTAGATACACAGCTCAGCAGAAAGTATCACACAGGAGAGGATTAGGTACACAGCTCAGCCGATATTATCACAAAGGATAGGTTAGATATACAGGATGTGTCAAAGAAGAGGACATATTCATTCCAAGAATTCCACTCATTCCATCTGATTTGTTTTTTTATTTTAAACGCCTCCAGTTTCCAGTTCAACTGCTATTTGCAATGTCCATTAACAATGCTCAGGGACAGTCCTTGAAAGTAGTAGGGATCGATTTGCAATCCCCATGCTTTTCTCATGGTCAACTTTACGTGGTCTGTTCAATAGTTGGAACTGTCAAAAATCTGTTCATCTTTGCACCGAAAGGAAAAACCAAAAATCTTGAATGAGTTGAAAATAAAATACTATCAATACTTGGGTAATCATTTAGTTAATTTGTGCTGTAAATCTGTAGTGTTGAATATATGATATGAAATGTTTTTATGTGCAATATAATCTTTATAATTTGTTATAACTAACCACAGTTGGTTATTATGCCCAGGCAATGCCGGGCTCTTCAGCTTATATATATATATATATATATATATATATATATCTATATATATCTATATCAAGAAAAAAGGGCAGCACTACCAAAATAATACAGTAGGTGCAAAACCTATTCAGCAGTGTCGAAACAGCCAAAATGACAAAAGGAAAAAAAATAGGCAGCACTCAAAATTAAATGTGAAAAAAGAGGATACTTTACTGATCCTCAGATGGCAACGTTTCAACGGTGACCCGTCTTTGTCAAGCAATGTGCTCATAGTCAATACAGACTTAAATAGTAGTAACACATGTGTATAAAATTCCAATGATTAATCCGTTTTACATATTCAAAATGGCCATTGTCATAGTAACGTTTACAAGTGCTCCATTAAACATATAGACATATGACCAAAGATCTAGAATACAAAGTGCAACAGTGCATATACAGTGCTTTAAAAAGACTCAACTTGCCTATAAAACTGATCATGACACAACCTATGAGGGTACTAAGGCTTATATAATTAAAAAAGTTAGTATACTTTACTTATATCTTTGCAGCTCTCTGTCAATGCTGGCTACTAGCTGTTGTCAGTGTTGTTCATTACCGCCCAGCTCCAACAAGTGACTCATCACTGCATGGCCGATCATTGCAGGGTGCCTGAGCCTGCTCACTAGACATACTGTTCAGAACTGACATTTTGCTTCAGGGCATTACAGCCCTTATGCTAAAATGCATATATTGGTGCCTGGGGTTGCGGTTTTTACACCTGGA
Source organism: Dendrobates tinctorius (assembly GCF_039654945.1). Lineage (NCBI taxonomy): Eukaryota > Metazoa > Chordata > Amphibia > Anura > Dendrobatidae > Dendrobates > Dendrobates tinctorius. The sequence goes on from NW_027361714.1 coordinate 38,979,593, forward strand.
ATGGTCACAAACCATAGAGGCACCCAACATGGTGACAACGTGGCTGTGTTGCTATTTTAACAAGAGATGACAACATCACACAGTCTCTCTTTACAGCATTAACCAATCCTGAATACCCTTCACCACCAGAGGTCACTCTTTATGTAGTTCCCATTCACTCTATTACACACATACCAGGCATTATTATACTGCAGTGAAATCACCATAAAAACTCATTCTATAGAAAAATGAAAAATATACAACTTATCTTAATGCCTCTTATTAAGTACCCTTCATAATCTTGTGGTCACTCTCGTCACAGCATCATGTATCTGGAGAGAAAATAAAAAGGATATAGTTATAAACATATCCATATATATAAAAACATCAGCAGCACATACAACACACAGAAGTCAGGCTACATGGAAGGTTATAGTCAAAAGGAGTTTCTCAAAACATAAGTACCTTAAAATCAACATTTAATCCTGCCGGTTTTAATGTCCCCAGCTCATATATCCATCTCATTTCTAATTTTTTTAAAACTTCCGTACGGTTCCCTCCTCGTCTATGTACCGGTACGTAATATATCATTCTAAATCTCAAATCTTTTTCTGTATGTCCTTGTTCATTAAAGTGCTTAGGGACAGGCAGATCTTTACGTTTTTTCCGTATATCACATCTATGTTGATTTATCCGTGTTTTTAAATCACATGTTGTTTCTCCAATATAATAGAGTGGACATTGACATTGTAACATGTATATTACATAATCGGTATTACACGTTAAAAAATATCTGATGTTTAATATTTGTCCAGTATGAGGATTTTGAAATAAAGAGCCTTTAAGCATTAATGAGCAGTTCACACATGATAAGCAGGGGAAACAACCCTTACGCTCAGTATTTGTTATGGTCAGCTGCTTAGTTTATTATCCCTTTTTTTCTCCTCAAACAAATCCCTCCTTTCCACCTCATCCAGTCTCCTTTTCTGTTTAGCTAATATACTTTTGGGGTACCCCCTCTGTATGAATTTTTTGCTCATATTATCGATTGTCTCCGTTAGTTTTTCATCTTTACTAACTATTCTTTTGGCACGTAGATATTGACTGTATGGAATTGCGTCCAGCATTCTCTGTGGGTGATTGGAATAATGGAGGAGGTTGTTACGATCGGTCTTCTTACAAAAAAGTTCAGTATACAACCTCTCTCCATCCTTCCTTATCAGCACATCCAAAAAGTTCAACTCTACTCTGGAGCATTCCATTGTAAATTTTATGGTATCATTAATAGAGTTCAAATAGTCAAAAAACTCCTGAAGCTCTTCACGTGATCCAGTCCAAGTCAGAAAAATATCATCAATGTATCGCCACCATCCCCCTACTTTGGGGAAATGGGGCGACACATAGGTGAACCTCTGCTCCAGGGCGGCCATCATGAGGTTTGCATATGAGGGGGCCATATTTGCCCCATAGCTGTACCCCTTATTTGTTCATAATACTCATCAACAAACATAAAATAATTTTTTGTTAATACCAATTCCAACAGGGACATTATCATCACATTGTCCTATGGGTTGAGCACACGTTCTTCTAGAAAGTTTTTTTGTGGAAATTTTTTTTTTTTTCTTTAATTTTTTTGAAAAAATATTTTTAAGAAGAATTTCTACATAATTTTTTTTGATTTTGGAGTAGATAATGGAAAGTATAAGAGATCCTTTTACATTTGCATACACAGAGGAAGATGGAGAGAGGATTGTTGGAGCCATAGGAGGTGAAGGGGTTTTTTTGAATACCCCCTCAATTTTGGATCTCAAAAGAGAATATGAGAATGACATGAAAAAAAATTGTCACTCAACAGTTACATCTGACAACCTTGGGCGAATATTATAAAGCACGTATGATCCCAAGAGGTTTGAGGTCAAACATTAGACCTAATCTCATGATGAATAGTGTTCCTTTCTGTACACGGTTTACTCAAATCTCTAATAAATATGCAATGGACACTATGCTATTGAACATGGAATATTTACAAGATGATATTAAATTTTTACAAGAAAAGGTGGAAGTTGTGTGTGCAAAAATCAAAAGTTACATCAAAGAGGAGGAGTGGAATGCGTTTTTTGTAGTAATCAAGGGGAGAATTGATAAAATGCGTACTGAACTAGAGGATAATAAACGAAAAAAGTGGATCCGGGATTCTGAAGATTATAGAACAGGAAATATCTATAACTGGCAGAAAGACAATTTAAGATGGAGGAGAAGAGGTCATTGGACTAATATGACGTATAAAAGACAGTTGATGGATAAAAATAATATAATTAACCATAAGTTTATTCCTAGCAGAAATAGATCACCCTCCTCAAGAAAAAGGTCAAAAAGGAGAGGAGGTAGGCTACAATGGAAAAGAGAAAAAAGAGAAAAGAAGCGGAAAACAGAAGAATTACAGCCAATCACCGAAACCAGTGACACGATCCAACCATCAGAACTAGTGATCAATTTACCTAAAAAGGTATTGACTGACTCACAATTGTCACTTCTGAATAAGGGTCCCTCTTTCTGTATGAATACACATGTCGATTGGTTTGACTGTAAAGTTAACTTGAATAGGTTTTTTAGAACAATTAAGTTGAAGGTATGGTTTCATAATAAGAGTAAATATATGATAAGTCAGGAGGCTGAATTATGTATAGCAAAAATGGATTTGAAAAAGAAAAGTCTATTTGTACCTCCAAATAGCTCTGCAGCAATAGAAACATTTGTTGAGGCAGTTACACGAGATATTGAATCACTGCGGTAAAAAAAATTGGATTGTTTCACTAGACCAAATTTGAGAACAGAGGAAGCTAAAGCAATGAATGAATTAATCCATGATGAAACAATTATTATAAAAAGGGCAGATAAGGGCGGATCCCTGGTGATCATGGATAAAGAAAATTATGTGGCTGAAATAATGAGACAGATAAGTGATCAAGATGTTTACAGGAAATTATCTCAGGATCCTAAGTTCCAGATCATTAGAAATATTGGGAATATTGTGAAACCTGCTTTCGAGCAAGGATTGATTAACAAAGAAACATTTGATTTTCTGTTACATATTACTCCAACGACACCTATACTTTATACTCTGCCGAAAGTGCACAAGTCCATGCGAGACCCTCCAGGGCGCCCCATTGTGGCAGGGACTGATTCAGTGCTCAGTCACATTGGGGTGTACCTGGACAAGATTTTGAATCCATTAGCACAAAGAGCCACATCTTATGTTAAAGATACTACTGATTTTCTTTTGAAGCTCAAGGAGTTAAAAGTGGGAGAAAGTGATTGGCTACTGTTATGAATGAGTCACCGTAGGAGGCAAATACAGAAATGCTAGCTAAGTCCAGAAAACCAGAGAAGTTGGCAGCTATCGGATTGCAGACCCCTGAACCTACAACACAACTAGCAGTAGCCGTGGGGGGTTCCTACGATGCCCTAGACCCCTCGATCACAGCCGCAGGACTATATAGCCTAAAGACAGAAAGGGAAATCTAAACTGACCCAGAGCAGACCCCAAAGCAAAAGGCAGCCCCCAACATATAATGACGGTGAAGCAAGAAGAAAGAACATTAACACAGACAGTAAGATAGACTGAGCAAAGACGGGGCCCAAGCTAACAAGATAGGAAAGGACAGGAAGGCTGCTGTCTGCAATCCGTGAAAAACCCTATGAAAATAAGGGCCAACAAACTGACAGTGAAAAAAGGCCCTGAAGACGCTAGGCTTCAAAAAGGCTATGTCAGTACTCAGGAATATTCTGAAGACTGAGCAACCGGCAAAAGGAGATTCAGCTCACCCCAGCAGGGAATGGCAGAATCCAGAAAAGCAAGGCAAACAAAAACAAAACACAAATGCTAACAGGCAAAGCAGAAAACTTAGCTTTAGAGGAGCAGGAATCAGACTGGTTTCCTAGAAGTCCACAGAGAAATCACCAGCAGGGCAGAAGGGTGTCGGCAGCCTTATATCCAGTCCGTGACTCCACTCAGCCAGTCATCATCATTAGGCTCAGGTGCCTGATAATCAGGCTCATTACCTTCCTTTACCAGAATAGGGAGTTCACCAGACCTCAGTGACGAAGGGGAAAATGAACTCACAACAGTACCTCCCCCTTGAGGAGGGGTCACCGAACCCTCAACCACGTCACCAGGGCGATCAGTGTGAGCCCGATGAAAGGCACGCACCAATCTTTTGGCATGAATATCAGAGGCAGAGACCCAGGAATTATCCTCCTGACCATAACCCTTCCACTTAACCAAATACTGGAGTCTCTGTCTAGCCAGACGGGAATCCAGTATTTTCTCTACCTCATATTCCATATTACCTTCAACCAATACAGGGTCTGGAGGTGCCACCCCAGGAACAACTGGTTCAACAAACCTCTTCAACAAGGACTTATGGAACACATTATGGATCTTAAATGTGACAGGAAGAGCCAAACGAAAAGAGACCGGATTAATAATCTCCAAAATCTTGTAAGGTCCAATAAATCTAGGCTTAAACTTAGGAGAAGCCACCTTCATAGCAATATTTTTTGATGATAACCACACCATATCACCAATCTTAAACTGGGGACCAATGGTCCTATGTCGATTGGAAAACCGTTGGGCCTTTTCCTGGGAGAGAGATAACTTATCCACCACTTGGTCCCAGATCTGGTGCATTCTCTCCACCACAGTGTCAACAACTGGGCAGGCAGAAGGCTCCACCTGCCCTGAAGAAAATCGAGGATGAAACCCAAAGTTACAAAAAAAAGGTGACATCAGAGTGGCAGAACTAGCTCTATTATTTAAAGCAAATTCGGCCAAGGGCAAAAATGAAACCCAATCATCCTGATCAGCAGAAATAAAACATCTCAAATACGACTCCAAGGTCTGGTTTGTTCTCTCTGTCTGCACATTGGTCTGAGGGTGAAAAGCAGAGGAGGACAACTGAATTCCCAGCTTGGAACAGGAAGTCCTCCAAAATCTAGACACAAACTGAACTCCTCTGTCAGATACAATGTTCTCAGGAATCCCGTGCAAGCGAACCACCTGTTGCAAAAACAGGGGCACCAACTCAGAGGAAGACGGCAACTTAGGGAGTGGTACAAGATGAACCATCTTAGAGAACCTATCACAAATCACCCAAATAACAGTCATTCTCTGAGAGACCGGCATATCAGAGATGAAATCCATTGAAATATGGGTCCATGGCCTCCTGGGGACCGGCAAAGGCATCAACAACCCACTAGAGCGAGAACACGATTTAGACTGGGAGCAAGTCCCACAGGACTGCACAAAATTCCTGACATCATGAGACAAGGTGGGCCACCAAAAAGAGCGACCCACCAGATCTCTAGTACCAAAAATACCTGGATGACCAGCCAAAGCAGAGCAATGAACTTCAGACATCACTCTCTTCTTCCACTGGTCAGGAACATACAACTTTCCACTGGGACAACGCTCAGGTTTGTCCTCCTGGAACTCTTGCAGAGCAAGTCTCAAATCGGGCGAGATGGCAGAAAGAACTACCCCTTCGCCTAAGATGGTAGCAGGCTTGGTCACCACAGGAGAATCAGCAAAGAAGCTCCTAGAGAGGGCGTCTGCCTTGACATTCTTAGTTCCAGGAAGAAAAGAGACCACAAAATCAAAACGTGTAAAAAACAAGGCCCACCTAGCCTGTCTAGGGTTCAAGCGTTTAGCCGACTCTAGGTAAATCAAATTCTTGTGGTCAGTGAGGACCACAACTTGATGTTTAGCTCTCTCCAACCAATGTCTCTCCTCAAATGCCCATTTCATGGCCAACAGTTCCCGATTCCCCACATCATAGTTACGTTCAGATGGAGAGAACTTTCGGGAAAAGAAAGCACAGGGATTCATTTTAGATGTTACAGGATCCTTTTGGGACAAAACAGCTCCTGCACCAATCTCAGAAGCATCCACCTCTACCTGGAAGGGGAGTGAGACATCAGGTTGCTGCAAAACCGGGGCGGAGGTAAATCTTCGCTTCAGCTCCTAAAAGGAAGCAACAGCCTCCGGAGACCAATTCAACACATCAGCACCCTTCTTAGTCAGATCAGTCAATGGCTTGGCAATACTAGAAAATTTTGCTATAAATTTCCTATAAAAATTAGCAAAACCCAAAAACTTCTGGAGGGCCTTCAAAGAAGTGGGCTGAACCCAATCATAAATGGCCTGTACCTTGGCCGGGTCCATTTCAATAGTTGACGGAGACAAAATAAATCCCAAAAATGAAATCCTCTGTACTCCAAAAAGGCATTTCGATCCTTTGACATACAGGGAATTCTCCCTCAAGATCCGGAACACAGTCCGAATATGTTCCACATGAGAATCCCAATCCTTGGAGAAGATCAAAATATCATCCAGATAGATAATCAAAAATTTATCGACAAAGTCTCGGAAAATATCGTTCATGAAGCACTGGAAGACAGAAGGGGCATTAGTGAGCCCAAAAGGCATCACCAGGTACTCAAAATGTCCCTCCGGAGTATTAAACGCCGTCTTCCATTCATCCCCCTGCTTAATGCGGATAAGATTATACGCCCCCTGAGGTCAAGCTTGGTAAACCAGCAAGCACCTCTAACTCTAGAGAATAGATCCGAAATCAGGGGTAACGATACTGATATTTAATAGTAATTTTGTTGAGGGCACGATAATCAATACAAGGCCTTAAAGAACCATCCTTTTTGGCCATAAAAAAAAAAACGGCACCTAATGGTGAAGAGGATGGTCTAATATGACCCTTCACCAACGCCTCCTTAATATAGGATCGCATAGCCTCGTGCTCGGGTACAGATAAATTGAAGAGCCGACCCTTGGGAAATTTTCACCCCGGGCTGAGTTCAATTGCACAGTCATAACTCCTATGAGGAGGCAAAGATGCAGACTCATTCTCACTAAATACATCATAAAAGTCCGCCAAAAAGTCAGGAACATCATGCGACTGAGGAGAGGTGGAAAAAACCGGAGCCTCACTAAAGGCACACCGACAACCCCAACCCACCACAGACACAGATTTCCAATCCATAACAGGATTATGAATTTGCAACCAGGGAAATCCCAGAACAACGGCATCATGCAGACCATGCAACACCAAAAATCTGCAATTTTCTTAATGGTCTGAGGCGACCCGCATGACCATCTGGGTCCAAAACTGAGGTTTATTTTTCACCAAAGGAGTAGCATCAATCCCCCTCAAAGGGATAGGTGTTATGAATGAGTCACCGTAGGAGGCAAAAGCAGAAATACAAGTTAAGTCCAGAAAACCAGAGAAGTTGGCAACTATCAGATTGCAGACCCTTGAACCTATCAACACAACTAGCAGTAGCCGTGGGAGGTTCCTACGATGCCCTAGACCCCTCGATCACAGCCGGAGAATTACATAGGCCTAAAGAAAGAAAGGGGAAATCTAAACTGCCCCAGAGCAGACCCCAAAGCAATAGGCAGCCCCCAACAAATAATGACGGTGAAGCAAGATGAAAATACTAACACAGACAGAAAGATAGACTGAGCAAAGATGGGGCCCAAAACTACCTAGATAGGAAAGGACAGGAAGGCTGCTGTCTGCAATCTGCCAAAACCCTATCAAAGACATAAGCCCACAAGCTGATATGAAAAAGGCCCTGAAGCAGCTAGGCTTCAAAAACTAAATCAGCACTCAGGTATTTTCAGAAGACAGAGCTAAATGAATTCAGCACACCCCAGCAGGGAATGGCAGAAATCCAGAAAACAAAACAAAACAAAGTCAAAGCACCAAAGCAAAAGGCCGAGCAGCAAACTTAGCTTTAGAGGAGCAGGAATTCAGACTGGTCTCCAAGGATCCCACAGAGAAATCACCCGCAGGGCAGAAGGGCGTCGGCAGCATTATATCCAGTCAGTAACTCCACTCAGCCAGTCATCATCATCAGCCTCAGGTGTTTGATAATCAGGCTCACTACCTTTCTTTACCAGAAGAGGGAGTTCCTCGGGCCTCAGTAATGAAGGGGAAAATGAACTCACAACAGTACCTCCCCCTTGAGGAGGGGTCACCGAACCCTCAACTACGCCACCAGGGCAATCAGGGTGAGCCCGATGAAAGGCACGCACCAATCTTTTGGCATGAATATCAGAGGCAGAGACCCAGGAATTATCCTCCTGACCATAACCCTTCCACTTAACCAAATACTGGAGTCTCCGTCTAGCCAGACTGGAATCCAGTACTTTCTCTACCTCATATTCCATGTTACCTTCAACCAATACAGGGTCTGGAGGTGCCACCCCCGGAACAACAGGTTCAACAAACCTCTTCAAAAAAGATTTATGGAACACATTATGGATTTTAAATGTGACAGGAAGAGCCAAACGAAAAGAGACGGGATTAATAATCTCCACAATCTTGTAAGGTCCAATAAATCTAGGCTTAAACTTAGGAGAAGCCACCTTCATAGCAATATTTTTTGATGATAACCACACCATATCACCAACCTTAAACTGGGGACCAATGGTCCTATGACGGTTGGAAAACCGCTGGGCCTTTTCCTGGGAGAGAGATAACTTATCCACCACTTGGTCCCAGATCTGGTGCATTCTCTCCACCACAGTGTCAACACCTGGGCAGGCAGAGGGCTCCACCTGCCCTGAAGAAAATCGAGGATGAAACCCAAAGTTACAAAAAAAAGGTGACATCAAAGTGGCAGAACTAGCTCTATTATTTAAAGCAAATTCGGCCAAGGGCAAAAATGAAACCCAATCATCCTGATCAGCAGAAATAAAACATCTCAAATATGACTCCAAGGTCTGGTTTGTTCTCTCTGTCTGCCCATTGGTCTGAGGGTGAAAAGCAGAGGAGAAGGACAACTGAATTCCCAGCCTGGAACAGAAAGTTCTCCAAAATCTAGACACAAACTGGACTCCTCTGTCAGATACAATGTTCTCAGGAATCCCGTGCAAACGAACCACCTGTTGTAAAAACAGGGGCACCAACTCAGAGGAAGACGGCAACTTAGGGAGTGGTACAAGATGAACCATCTTGGAGAACCTATCACAAATCACCCAAATAACAGTCATCCTCTGAGAGACAGGCATATCCGAGATGAAATCCATAGAAGTATGGGTCCATGGCCTCTTGGGGACAGGCAAAGGCATCAACAACCCACTAGAGCGAGAACACGATTTAGACCAGGAGCACGTCCCACAGGACTGCACAAAATTCCTGACATCACGAGACAAGGAGGGCCACCAAAAAACTGACTCACCAGATCTCTAGTACCAAAAATACCTGGATGACCAGCCAAAGCAGAGCAATGAACTTCAGACATCACTCTCTTCTTCCACTGGTCAGGAACATACAACTTTCCACTGGGACAACGCTCAGGTTTGTCCTCCTGGAACTCTTCCAGAGCACGTCTCAAATCGGGCGAGATGGCAGAAAGGACTACCCCTTCACCTAAGATGGTAGCAGGCTTGGTCACCACAGGAGAATCAGCAAAGAAGCTCCTAGAGAGGGCGTCTGCCTTGACATTCTTTGTTACAGGAAGAAAAGAAACCACAAAATCAAAACGTGTAAAAAACAAGGCCCACCTAGCCTGTCTAGGGTTCAAGCGCTTAGCCGACTCTAGGTAAATCAAATTCTTGTGGTCAGTGAGGACCACGACTTGATGCTTAGCTCCCTCCAACCAATGTCTCCACTCCTCAAATGTCCATTTCATGGCCAACAGTTCCCTATTCCCCACATCATAGTTACGTTCAGATGGAGAGAACTTTCGGGAAAAGAAAGCACATGGATTCATTTTAGATGTTACAGGATCCTTTTGGGACAAAACAGCTCCTGCACCAATCTCCGAAGCATCCACCTCTACTTGGAATGGAAGTGAGACATCAGGTTGCCGCAAAACCGGGGCGGAGGTGAATCTTCGCTTCAGCTCCTGAAAAAGGAAGAAACAGCCTCCGGAGACCAATTTAACACATCAGCACCCTTCTTAGTCAGATCAGTCAATGGCTTGGCAATACTAGAAAATTTTGCTATAAATTTCCGATAAAAATTAGCAAAACCCAAAAACTTCTGGAGGGCCTTCAAAGAAGTGGGCTGAACCCAATCGTGAATGGCCTGTACCTTGGCCGGGTCCATTTCAATAGTTGACGGGGACAAAATAAATCCCAAAAAAGAAATCCTCTGTACTCCAAAAAGGCATTTAGATCCTTTGACATACAGGGAATTCTCCCTCAAGATCCGGAACACAGTCTGAATATGTTCCACATGAGAATCCCAATCCTTGGAGAAGATCAAAATATCATCCAGATAGATAAACAAAAATTTATCGACAAAATCTCGGAAAATATCGTTCATGAAGCACTGGAAGACAGAAGGGGCATTAGTGAGCCCAAAAGGCATCACCAGGTACTCAAAATGTCCCTCCGGAGTATTAAACGCCGTCTTCCATTCATCCCCATGCTTAATGCGAATAAGATTATACGCCCCCCTGAGGTCAAGCTTGGTAAACCAGCAAGCACCTTTAACTCTGGAGAATAGATCAGAAATCAGGAGTAACGGATACTGATATTTAACAGTAATTTTGTTGAGGGCACGATTATCAATACAAGGTCTTAATGATCCATCCTTTTTGGCTACAAAAAAAAACCCGGCACCTAAGGGTGTCGAGGATGGTCTAATATGACCCTTCTCCAACGCCTCCTTAATATAGGATCGCATAGCCTCGTGCTCGGGTACAGATAAATTGAAGAGCCGACCCTTGGGAAATTTACACCCCGGGCTCAGTTCAATTGCACAGTCATAACTCCTATGAGGAGGCAGAGACGCAGACTCATTCTCACTAAATACATCATAAAAGTCCGCCAAATAATCAGGGACATCATGCGACTGAGGAGAGGTGGAAAACACCGGAGCCTCACTAAAGGCACACCGACAACCCCAACTCACCACAGACACAGATTTCCAATCCAAAACTGGATTATGAATCTGTAACCAGGGAAACCCCAGAACAATAGTATCATGCAGATTATGCAACACCAAAAATCTGCAATTTTCTTGATGGTCTGGGGTGACCCGCATTACCACCTGGGTCCAAAACTGGGGTTTATTTTTAGCCAAAGGAGTAGCATCAATCCCCCTCAAAGGGATAGGCGTCTGCGGAGGTGTCATCGGAAATCCACAACGTTTAGCAAAATCCAAGTCCATTAGGATTAGGGCTGCTCCCGAATCCACAAAAGCCTTGGCGGAAAATGTGGACAGGGAGCAGATCAGAGTAATAGCCAGAAGAAACTTAGGTTGAACACCCCCAACAGAAAACGTGTGTGCAAAGCGTTTCTCTCGTTTAGGACAGACAGAAATAATATGCGAGGCATCTCCACAGAAAAAACACAACTTATTACGCCTTCTGAACTCCTGACGCTGCTCTCTGGAAAAAACTCTATCACATTGCATAGGTTCAGACATTTGTTCAACAGGTGGCAACACCTCTCGTGCAGCTTTGCGTTCGCGCAGACGCCGATCAACCTGAATGGCTAATGACATAGAATCGTCAAGACCAGAAGGAACAGGAAATCCCACCATAGTATCTTTTACGGCTTCTGACAACCCCTTCCGAAAGAGAGCAGCCAAGGCATTATCATTCCAGGTAGTAAGTACTGCCCACTTTCGGAATTTTTGACAGTACAATTCTGCAGAATCACGACCCTGGCTCAATGCCAACAGGGTCTTTTCAGCCTGATCAATGGCATTAGGTTCGTCATACAACAACCCCAAGGCTTGAAAGAATGCGTTCACATTAGTCAGAATAGGATCATCTTGTTTCAAAGAAAATGCCCAATCCTGGGGATCGACACGCAGCACAGAGATGACAATTTTAACCTGCTGCGCGGAGCTCCCTGACGAGTTAGGCTTCAAGGCAAAAAATAATTTACAACTATTTTTGAAACTAAAAAATTTAGATCGATCCCCAAAAAATACATGAGGTGTAGGGATCTTTGGTTCAACAGCATGCGAACAAGCAAGGTAGGCGAAAATTCCCCACACTTCCGCAGCGAGTTGCTCCACACGATCAGACAATTGCTTTATCTCCATTGAGAGAAAAAAAAAAAATTCCCCCTACGGCCTCTGAGATATAGAGGAAAGAATATACACTCTTTTTTTTTTTTTTTTTAAACACAATTCTTTCCTGCTATTGAGTACCCTAGGATATGCGGTATGGCGGGTGATTCTGTTATGAATGAGTCACCGTAGGAGGCAAAAACAGAAATGCTTGCTAAGTCCAGAAAACCAGAGAAGTTGGCAACTATCAGATTGCAGACCCCTGAACCTATCAACACAACTAGCAGTAGCCGTGGGGGGTTCCTACGATGCCCTAGACCCCTCGATCACAGCCGGAGAATTACATAGGCCTAAAGAAAGAAAGGGGAAATCTAAACTGCCCCAGAGCAGACCCCAAAGCAAAAGGCAGCCCCCAACATATAATGACGGTGAAGCAAGAAGAAAGAACACTAACACAGACAGAAAGATAGACTGAGCAAAGACGGGGCCCAAGCTAATTAGATAGGAAAGGACAGGAAGGCTGCTGTCTGCAATCTGTGAAAAACCCTATGAAAATAAGGGCCAACAAACTGACAGTGAAAAAAGGCCCTGAAGACGCTAGGCTTCAAAAAGGCTATGTCAGTACTCAGGAATATTCTGAAGACTGAGCAACCGGCAAAAGGAGATTCAGCTCACCCCAGCAGGGAATGGCAGAATCCAGAAAAGCAAGGCAAACAAAAACAAAACACAAATGCTAACAGGCAAAGCAGAAAACTTAGCTTTAGAGGAGCAGGAATCAGACTGGTGTCCTAGAAGTCCACAGAGAAATCACCCGCAGGGCAGAAGGGCGTCGGCAGCCTTATATCCAGTCCGTGACTTCACTCAGCCAGTCATCATCATTAGGCTCAGGTGCCTGATAATCAGGCTCATTACCTTCTTTTACCAGAATAGGGAGTTCACCAGACCTCAGTGACGAAGGGGAAAATGAACTCCCAACAGGCTACTATCATTTGATGTAACATCTCTGTATACATCTATTGTCCATAAAGAAGGTCTGGAGGCAGTAAAAGAAGCCTTATCCATAACCAGTTTTACTAATCAAGCCATAGTGATGATAATGTCCCTGTTGGAATTGGTATTAACAAAAAATTATTTTATGTTTGGTGATGAGTATTATGAACAAATAAGGGGTACAGCTATGGGGGCTAATATGGCCCCCTCATATGCAAACCTCATGATGGCCGCCCTGGAGCAGAGGTTCGCCTATGTGTCGCCCCATTTCCCCAAAGTAGGGGGATGGTGGCGATACAATGATGATATTTTTCTGACTTGGACTGGATCACGTGAAGAGCTTCAGGAGTTTTTTGACTATTTGAACTCTATTAATGATACCATAAAATTTACAATGGAATGCTCCAGAGTAGAGTTGAACTTTTTGGATGTGTTGATAAGGAAGGATGGAGAGAGGTTGTATACTGAACTTTTTGTAAGAAGACCGATCGTAACAACCTCCTCCATTATTCCAGTCATCACCCACAGAGAATGCTGGACGCAATTCCATACAGTCAATATCTACGTGCCAAAAGAATAGTTAGTAAAGATGAAAAACTAACGGAGACAATCGATAATATGAGCAAAAAATTCATACAGAGGGGGTACCCCAAAAGTATATTAGCTAAACAGAAAAGGAGATTGGATGAGGTGGAAAGGAGGGATTTGTTTGAGGAGAAAAAAAGGGATAATAAAAGTAGAATTCCATTTGTAAGTAATCTCTGTGAGGAAAGTCCACAAATATCTAAGATCATAATGAATCATTGGCAGATTCTGAATAAGGGATGTCCACAAATAGAAGTTTTTAAAAAAATCCCAATTTTTGCATATAAAAAGAGTAGGAGTCTGGATGACAGATTGATTAAAGCAGACATTGGGTCCTTTAAGCAAACTAAGCAGCTGACCTTAACAAATACTCAGCGGAAGGGTTGTTTCCCCTGCTTATCATGTGTGAACTGCTCATTAATGCTTAAAGGCTCTTTATTTCAAAATCCTCGTACTGGACAAATATTAAACATCAGATATTTTTTAACATGTAATACCGATTATGTAATATACATGTTACAATGTCAATGTCCACTCTATTATATTGGAGAAACAACATGTGATTTAAAAACACGGATAAATCAACATAGATGTGATATACGGAAAAAACGTAAAGATCTGCCTGTCCCTAAGCACTTTAATGAACAAGGACATACAGAGAAAGATTTGAGATTTAGAATTAAATATTATGTATCGGTACATAGACGAGGAGGGAACCGTACGGAAGTTTTAAAAAAATTAGAAATGAGATGGATATATGAGCTGGGGACATTAAAACCGGCAGGATTAAATGTTGATTTTAAGGTACATATGTTTTGAGAAACTCCTTTTGACTATAACCTTCCATGTAGCCTGACTTCTGTGTGTTGTATGTGCTACTGATGTTTTTATATATATGGATATGTTTATAACTATATCCTTTTTATTTTCTCTCCAGATATATGATGCTGTGATGAGAGTGACTACAAGATTATGAAGGGTACTTACTAAGAGGCATTAAGATAAGATGTATATTTTTCATTTTTCTATAGAATGAGTTTTTATGGTGATTTCACTGCAGTATAATAATGCCTGGTATGTGTGTAATAGAGTGAATGGGAACTACATAAAGAGTGACCTCTGGTGGTGAAGGGTATTCAGGATTGGTTAATGCTGTAAAGAGAGACTGTGTGATGTTGTCATCTCTTGTTAAAATAGCAACACAGCCACATTGTCACCCTGATGGGTGCCTCTAAGGTTTGTGACCATTCCAGGTGTAAAAACCGCAACCCCAGGCACCAATATATGCATTTTAGCATAAGGGCTGTAATGCCCTGAAGCAAAATGGCAGTTCTGAACAGTATGTCTAGTGAGCAGGCTCAGGTACCCTGCAATGATCGGCCATGCAGTGATGAGTCACTTGTTGGAGCTGGGCGGTAATGAACAACACTGACAACAGCTAGTAGCCAGCATTGACAGAGAGCTGCAAAGATATAAGTAAAGTATACTAACTTTTTTAATTATATAAGCCTTAGTACCCTCATAGGTTGTGTCATGATCAGTTTTATAGGCAAGTTGAGTCTTTTTAAAGCACTGTATATGCACTGTTGCACTTTGTATTCTAGATCTTTGGTCATATGTCTATATGTTTAATGGAGCACTTGTAAACGTTACTATGACAATGGCTATTTTGAATATGTAAAACGGATTAATCATTGGACTTTTATACACATGTGTTACTACTATTTAAGTCTGTATTGACTATGAGCTCATTGCTTGACAAAGACGGGTCACCATTGAAATGTTGCCATCTGAGGATCAGTAAAGTATCCACTTTTTTCACATTTAATTTGAGTGCTGCCTATTTTTTTTCTATATATATATATATATATATATATATATATATATATATATACTATATTATATTATATATATACTGTACATATACCATATTTTTTGGATTATAAGATGCTCCGGATTGTAAGACGTACCCCAAATTTTGATGAGAAAAATATGATTTTTTTAATAAAATGGTGGTGCTTCTTAGGGTATGTGCACACGTTGCGGATTATGCTGCAGATCCACAATGGATTTAGCCCTGCGGATCCGCAGCAAATTCTGCTATGGTGTACAGTACCATTTTAACCAATGTAAAATGAAAAACGCTGTGCACATGCTGTGGATTTTTCTGCACAGATTTGCTGCGGTTTTGAATCCGCAGCATGTCAATTCTTTGTGCGGAATCCACAGCATTTTTACACCTCTTCCATTATAGGAATCCACAGGTGTAAAAACTCAGGGGAAATCCGCACCAAAACTGCAGAAAATCAGCAGGAAATCTGCACTAAATCCACAGGTAAAATGCATGTCATACCCTTATAATCCATTTGTCTTATTGCTTACTGGGGGTGGTGGCTGCAATGAAGCAGGGTCCCAGGGTCGGAGTAGGCAGGAGTGGGGTGATGCTGCAGGCTGAAGGCTGGGATAAGGAGGTATTCCGAAGTGCGGCGTGCCGCTGCGGGTGTCCGGTGCTTTTGCGGGTGTCTGGCGCTACTGCCCGATGCTGCTGCTGGGTGTCTCCGATGCTGCCAGGCTGTGCTTCGGTTGCCCAGTGGTTCTACAGGTGTGTCTGGTTGTGTTGTGGGTGTCTTTAGTGCTGCAGGTGCCCAGCGGTGCTTTGGGGTGTCCGGCGTTGCTGGGGCTCTGCCGACATTTTGTGACAGGCCAGAGCCTTGGCAGTTCCATGGTTTCCTTTGCAGTGGACTCCGGGAAAATGGTCGCCGGGGCTGTGCATGCACAGATGGAGATCTCGGCACCAAGATCTCGAGTGATGAGATTTCAGCGCTGAATCTCATCTCTCGAGATCTTGGTGCTGAGATCTCCATCTTCGCATGTGCCGCCCTCGGCGGCCATTTTCCCAGAGTCCACCACAAAGGAAACCATGGAACTGCTGGGGCTCTGACCTGTCAGAAAATGTT
The DNA here is from genome assembly GCF_039654945.1 of Dendrobates tinctorius. NCBI lineage: Eukaryota > Metazoa > Chordata > Amphibia > Anura > Dendrobatidae > Dendrobates > Dendrobates tinctorius. Next base: position 38,996,157 of record NW_027361714.1, read on the forward strand.
GGCAGAGCCCCGACAGCGCCGGAGACACCTGCAGCAGCACCGGGCAGCACTGCCGGACACCCCCGTAGCACAGCCGCTGCACCTGCAGCACCGCCGGGCACCCCCTCAAAGAGTTGCACTATATTGTCAGACAGAGTGTTACTCCTGTAAAGTGTCACAATGTGCCTCACATAATTCAATTTACAGCCTGTCCCCATAGCTAGTCTTAATGTGCTCCATATTCCATTATCAATGTATATCCGGAAGTAGTCAAAATCAAATTGCTAGTCACAATGCCATACCTATTGTCAGCCGAACTAACACAATAACATCTTACGTGGTGCAGGGCACCTCCTCTTTTGCACAAATAAAATGCAAAAGAATGTTTCAGCAGTGAAAAAATATAACAAAACTAAATGCTTAACAATTTGCATTTTTTTGTTTAATTTGTTGCAAGGATCGTGATGCCAACAGTAACAACCATCTACAACCATGATTTCAGCCAGTCTCATAGTAGAAATTGCCTCCTCATTCGAGCATTACCTAAGAGGCCAAATTTGCAACATTAAAAATATTTGGACTGCTGTATAGTCATGCCATTTTTATATGTCTTTTTTACATCCAATTTACATTTTTTGTAAAGTTCAAGTGTTTCTTTGGTAAAAATAAGAAGTTGCCAAGTTTATGCTGTAGGCAGTTTACCATAAAGTTGCTTGCAGCATAGTTGTATGACAGTTATGCTTAAAGTTGATTAAAGCCCTCAGGGGATTGTATACTGTACATGATAACAGAATCTGCTCGTGTAGATAGTAAACATTTTACATGCCACATTGAAATATAATAGAATGCTCTTGTTATATAATTCAATATGAATAGATGGTAAAAATTATAGAACTGCTACCGGTCAGAAATCTTATGTAAGCTATAAAGTATGTGACTGGAACCAATTTGTGGTTTAATTTTACAGATATACAAACACAGACTTTTTCCCGGAAATCCATATTACTGTTTGGGTTCGATGTCAAATAACGTTTGTTGAAAGGTTGCAGTGCAGCTAATCAACAAGCTTTTAGACTGTGGGCACTTTTTGAGCCATCACAGCCATGCAAAGATTGTGATTGGCTGGCACAACACGTGACCAGGCTTGTATAAACGCCGGATCAAGTTTGGTGCCACCATTGTGATCTACCTAGCTCAGAGACATTGTAAAATAAATAAGTAATTTAAAAACAAAACACTTGTTATCTCACCTATTTTTAACAACCATCCAAGGGAAAGCAGACAGCTGGCCTTATTAAGCGTCTGATTGACACCTCTCTATTATTAACCCCTGGGCTTCCATTAGCTGCACCAGAATTAGCACATCTAATGCATGTGCCATTCCTGGGACAGCTGAGGGCTGGTCTAATTAGTGTAAGAATTCCGAAATCTCCTTTGTGCCTGTTTGCCCTGATCCAAAATGGAGACTTATATCTCACCCTGCCATTGAACTTCCTGGCTGTCCTGATTATTTAAATCCAGGTTGTGTGTTCCTTTTTGCCTGAGTATTTTGTTGCTGTTGGCTCCAGAGCTCCTGCCTGTCTGCTGGTGGACTCCCTGCTGCTGCTGCTCATTACTCCCCACCTTCTGCTGCCTACAGTTCTCTGTGCATCTCCGTGATGCTGTCTGTGCTTAACTACTGTCTGGACTGCTAGTTGGAGCTTTCTTTTCTCATGGCATGGCTATATTAGTAACTTTCGCCTCTTGTTATTGGCAATAAATTTTGAGGATTATTGAGGCAAAAGAGTAACACCTATTTTCTGTTAATGAAAAACAATTTGCGGGAATTATTACATATTGCCTAGCAACTAGAGATAAGTGGAAAAGATAACATTCAAATTCACCTGTCTGCATGTTTTTCCTAGGTAAATCTATTTGCATAGAAGCTATGCTTCACAAATATAATAAATTATGCTATCTAGACCCCATACCGTAATAAATGTAAAAGTTAAAAATTACTTATACTCATCTCTCTGGTCCCTGTGCTCCACATCATCACTCATACACGCCTCACCGCATGCTCTGATCCCTGCAGCTCTTGCTGATATCCCTGGGCTTCTCACTCAGCCAGGTTCTCCAGCTCTGATTAGGTTAAGTTGGGTTTTATGCAAGTGCAGGAAAGGTCACTCATCGCAAAATGCACTGTGACCTGGCATGCACATGCACAAAACCCTACCAGGTCTCATCAGAGCTGGAAGTCCTGGTTCCGAGGTCTTCATCACGAGTGGTGGGGATTAGAAGATGCAAACAGACTGGATGGGTGATTTTGAGAAGTGGAGAGGCTAAAGAAGTTAAGCTTAGCGTGAGATGCGCTAGGATTTCAGCAGCAGGAATCAGGAGTTGTGATAAGTGATAAGATGTGACCCCCCTCTACTCCTCCTTGGTCAGACCTCATCCGGAATAATGTGTCCAGTTCTGGCCACCACATATTAAAAAAGACATCGAAAACTGGAGCCAGTTCAGAGAAGAGCTACCAGGATGGTTAGCAGACTGCAAAGTATGTCCTATGAGGAATAGTAACATTTTCTGGGAATGTTTAGCTTGCAAATAAGAAGACTAAGAGGAAACTTAATAGCTCTCTACAAATGTAATCACAAAATTTGCCCAATAAATCACATAAATTCCCAATCAAGGGTAATATACCATCAAAAATTCAATATCACCTTATGGTAACCAAATTAATCTTATTCAAAGAAGTCTGGTACCACACAATGGTATAAAGTTATGAAAATACATCTTTATTGATATAAAATACAATACAACAAGAAAGGTGTCAGACAAGGAATAAGGTACGAAAAAAGTCCATAGAAAATCCCACTATAGCAAATTGTCAGTGACATGAAACAAACCCACATGACATATAGTAACAAGGAGGGACTTAAAAACATATACCGCTAATATAGCAATTGTTATTGTCCATAACAGACATATATAAATACTAATGGCTGAATGAAATGGCCCCCTCTAAATATATTATACCCGAACAGCGCTAGCCGCAGGAAGGGTGAGCAATGAGGATAAAATACCTTGTAAGTGTCAGCTTGGCGAGGATTCCTGGACATCCCTTCTGCCCCGACGCACGTTTCGCACGGAAACACAAAGAGCAATGTCATGAAACAGAAAGGGAGAAGATACAGATTAAATATTAGAAAAAAATGTTGACCGTGAAGGTGATCAATGAGTGGAACAGGTTTCCACGAGAGGTGTTAACTTCTCATTTAATGGAAGTCTTCAAACAGACATTCGTTTGAGATGGTTTAGTGAATTGAGCGGAGTGTTGGACACAAAAACCCTGGATGTCCCTTCCAACTCTAACATTCCATGATTCAATGAGAAGTACTGGATGGGTGATAGTTAGGAGCATAAGGACTGTAGAGGTGAGTGGTAAAGTGAGTATAAGTATTTCTTTTTCTTTTTTGACCTTTTGATGGCCCTTTATCGGTCAGCAAAATGTTGACCAATGACTGCCATTTCACTGAATATGCGAGGAAACAAATTACAATAAAAGGCAATGTGGATTTTTGTAAAATTCATATAGAATTTGATTCCACTTGAATTTATTCTGTAATCTCTGCTGGTAACCTTTCCGATCTGGGAACAATGCAGTTCCATTGTCACTATACTGTGATTTGTGGGTGGCTTAATGGCTCACCCTAGCTTTTAGTGTTAATTTGTTTTAGGATTAACTTCTGGTTTTGGCTAAAATGAGTTTAAAAACTTCAACAAATATGAATTTGACAAATGCATTTATGAGTGGGTACGGTATATAAAGTGTGAAGCTTTCTATCTATTATTAAACAAGAGGGGATTATAGGGAGAAAAATGGGAAGTACAAGCTTCTAAGTGTAGTAGTTAGTTTCCAAAGCTATATACGCAGGGTGAATACACTCACCTATTTGGTGTCTTGAGATACTGCATGTAGATCCATAAAAATCATTCTTGAATTTGAATATCAAGTTCCATCATCATCCTTCAGGAGCACACATTGCTGGGAAAAACATTCACCAAGTATCTATTATTAAAGGTAGTGCACAGAAATGATCTCTGCTTTCCTAGTATTTAGAACCAAATTTGTAAATTAGCAAATAATTTAGCCCACATGCCACACACCAAGCTTTATTTTCAATAGTCTATGTGCAATGCATAATTGTATGTTTCACCAGTGGAGTTGTTCATTTATAGAGATCCTTTATAAATGAGACACAGATGTGGTTCTATTGCATTCAAGTATAAGGTCCACCTGTTACCATGAATGACTCTTTTTCCAACTTAAGGGTTCATTTAAAAACATGGTTTTATCATGGTGGTTGATAATATAAAACCTATTTTCCTTATTTATTTTCTTAAATAAAACAGCAATGATTTGGATTAATTGCTGACAGCAAAACCAACAACTGTCCTAAAATAACTGGTTTAAATTACATTGACTTCAGTTCCCACCATCAAAAAGCAAGTTTAAAGTTATGTGAGTTTTCTATCTCTTCACTTCTTTTCATGTGCATTTTTACAGTTAAGATGGGTTGACCGATGTGAATGCAATTCTCTGAAAAATACGTCAGATAAAAAAATCTCAGAAAAAAGGTCATAATTACTAATAAACAATCACAATACTAATATGCTGCAGGATATATGCGACGCCCGCTAGCAGCGGTGACCCTGTCCATGGCCCTGGGTGTGCAATGGAAATAAAGATAGGTTTGATGATGGGCTTTGGGGAATAAAGATGGGGATAAGTCATGACACCACCTGTGTTGTTTGAAAATGATAATATAACCGATGCTGCAGTTCAGATCCACTGGGGGAGTTGGTGACGCAGCAGAGTTGGTACAGCTCTCCAAGGGTAGAGCTAGGTCTCAGGGTAGTTATGATGAATAATGTGATGATGGTTGTTGTACTGCAAGGCACGTGATGCTGTAAATAAGTTGTGGGACACAGTGGAGTGTAGTCTTCACATTTTTACTCACAGTTCTTCCAGTTACTATCCCCAACCGGGGTGCTGTATCCTCCGGGTCAGTGGTCCAGCCAGCTCTCAGGTAATTCGGGGTGCACTGTTCCTTTCCTGGCCGTCTCACTGTGCTGGCTCCCATCTCTTCTGCCCTGTGTCTTCACATACAGTCTTCCAAGCCAGCAGCCTCGGATCCTGTTGGGCGACGTTCTCTTAGTCGGGCGGCACGGTGGCTCAGAGGTTAGCACTGCAGCCTTGCATCGCTGGAGTCCTGGGTTCGAATCCCACCAAGGACAACATCTGCAAGGAGTTTGTATGTTCTCCACGTGTTTGCTGGGGTTTCCTCCGGGGACTCCGGTTTCCTCCCACATTCCAAAGACATACTGATAGGGAATGTAGATTGTAAGCCCCATCGGGGACAGCGATGATAATGTGTGCAAACTGTAAAGCGCTGCGGAATATCTTAGCGCTATATAAAAAAATAAAGATTATTATTAGTCCCCTTGATCCTATCTGGTTGACTTTTCAGCGAATGTGTATGGAGTTGGCTGTAGCACATACAGTCGCTACAGCCTCCGGTTTGCTAGATGAGTCCTTAGTTTCCCCACTAGTCTGGGGAAAAGCAGCACAAACTGTCTTCCCTTCCTAACTCCTTCTGACTCTTCCTACAACTGTCACTCCTGTTACCATGACAACTCTCCACTACCAACTGTCAATTCTCTCTCCAGCTGCCCTACCCTTATCTACTTCCTCCACCCACACCCTCTACCTAGCTCCTCCATTGCCTAAAGAGGTCGTGTCCTGGGTAGTGCCCCCTCCTTACCCGAGAGTAGAGTACCACACCTTTGGCTGAGGTGCAGTACCTCTGTGGCGACAGGACCCTCAGGGGCACCACATATATACAGCCCTATTAATAAAAGTGGAGTTAATACAGGTGCAAAATATTGATGAACAACCACTAGCAAACTTATCCATGAAGTGTTGGCTGATTATTATTATTATTAGAGATGCACATGGGCACGGCTTGCACAAGATATGGCAGTCATGCAAATATGTGTATTGCACCATGCTGGCTTACAGCCTATTAGTGAAGCCCCATACTATTAAATCAGGTGGATTGGCCAGCATTAAGTGCACCCCACAAGGTTATACACATGGCACAGGAGTCACATATATATTTTATAAACCCCTTATGTGTGACATCTAACTACCTAACCCCATACCAAGTGTCAAGTACCAGCTAGGACATTACGCAGAGAGATCCCACGGCTGCCACCAATTTTTCAGGGGCCAGCATTCTACTGCCTCCAGTCAGAGAAATTAAGCAATTGATGGATGAGGCCAGGGCTGCTTCCAGGTTATTGTGTATTTCCCAGTGAATGTATCTATAATAATAAATGCCCTAACCAGCTTCCGGTTGTAACAACTTCCGTCCAGTTGTAACCGGTGACGTCACCACACACACACGCACATGTTAACCCTCAACACACCACACCGCCTCAACACACACTCCTCTCACCTTTCACCTCCACTCATGTCCACTCACTCTTTCACTCCACATACGTTCCTTTCTCTCACTCCGTTTTTCATACTCACACCGTCATCGTCGCTGCCCCGACATCTTCCTCCGCCGCCGCGATCCAGACATTCTCCAGGCCGCTGACATGTTCTTGCGGGACGCCATCTTGGATTTCGTGAAATCCCGCGATATTCAAGAAGGCGTCGCCGCAACAACATGTCGCTGGCGTGGACGACATCGGGATCCAAAAAGATGGCGTCGGTGAAATCTCGCGAGATTACGCCGACGCCATTTTGGATCCCGATGTCGCCCATGCCAGCGACATGTTGTTGCGGCGACGCCATCTTGAATATCGCGGGACTTCACGAAATCCAAGATGGCGTCCCGCAAGAACATGTCGCTGGCGTGGGCGACATCGGGATCCAAAATGGCGTCGGCGTAATCTCGCGAGATTTCGCCGACGCCATCTTTTTGGATCCCGATGTCGTCCACGCCAGCGACATGTTGTTGCGGCGACGCCTTCTTGAATATCGCGGGATTTCACGAAATCCAAGATGGCATCCCGCAAGAACATGTCGGCGGCCTGGAGAACGTCTGGATCCTGGATCGCGGCGGCGGAGGAAGATGTCGGGGCAGCGACGATGACGGTGTGAGTATGAGAAACGGAGTGAGAGAAAGGAACGTATGTGGAGTGAAAGAGTGAGTGGACATGAGTGGAGGTGAAAGGTGAGAGGAGTGTGTGTTGAGGCGGTGTGGTGTGTTGAGGGTTAACATGGCAAGAGGTGTTAACGACGTCGGCGAATCGCCATCTTGCATTCGTGAAATTGCGTCATTTACCTCACGCCGACTTGCTGTGCGGACGCTTGGCATTGCCTGTACCACCATAACTACTGCTGCCTTGGTCCTATGCCTGTTTACTGCCGGTGTCTAATTACTGGACCAATTTGCCTGTACTGCCATAACTACTGCTGCCTTTGTCCTCTGCCAGTGTCTAATTACAGGGCCAATTTGCCTCTACCGCCATAACTACTGCTGCCTTGCTCCTCTACCGGTGTCTAATTACAGGGCTAATTTGCCTCTACCGCCATAACTACTGCTGCCTTGCTCCTCTGCCGGTGTCTAATTACAGGGCTAATTTGCCTCTACCGCCATAACTACTGCTGCCTTACTCCTCTGCCGGTGTCTAATTACAGGGCTAATTTGCCTCTACCGCCATAACTACTGCTGCCTTGCTCCTCTGCCGGTGTCTAATTACAGGGCTAATTTGCCTCTACCGCCATAACTACTGCATTGCTCCTCTGCCGGTGTCTAATTACAGGGCCAATTTGCCTATACCGCCATAACTACTGCTGCCTTGCTCCTCTGCCGGTGTCTAATTACAGGATCAATTTGCCTCTACCGCCATAACTACTGCTGCCTTGCTCCTCTGCCGGTGTCTAATTACAGGGCCAATTTGCCTCTACCGCCATAACTACTGCTGCCTTGCTCCTCTGCCGGTGTCTAATTACAGGATCAATTTGCCTCTACCGCCATAACTACTGCTGCATTGCTCCTCTGCTGGTGTCTAATTACAGGGCCAATTTGCCAATACCGCCATAACTACTGCTGCCTTGCTCCTCTGCCGGTGTCTAATTACAGGGCCAATTTGCCTCTACCGCCATAAGTACTGCTGCCTTGCTCCTCTGACTGTTCACTGCCTGTGTCTAATTACAGGGCCAATTTGCCTCTACCGCCATAACTACTGCTGCATTGCTCCTCTGCCAGTGTCTAATTACAGGGCCAATTTGACTCTACCGCCATAACTACTGCTGCCTTGCTCCTCTGCCGGTGTCTAATTACAGGGCCAATTTGCCTCTACCGCCATAACTACTGCTGCATTGCTCCTCTGCCGGTGTCTAATTACAGGGCCAATTTGCCTCTACCGCCATAACTACTGCGGCCTTGCTCCTCTGCCGGTGTCTAACTACAGGGCCAATTTGCCACTACCACTTGATAACTACTGCTGGGCAATTACAGGGTCAATTAGTATCTGTTTACTCTACAATACTCCAGGACGCCTTCTTCACTGCCAGATAACTGCCAAATAGACTCCTTTACCTGTGCCAACATGAGTCATAACAAAAAGTATGCCAATGCCAGTGAAAGGAAAGCAGCTTTAGCACTACGACAAAAACAACGCCGTGCTAATGAGACTCCTGAGGAAAAACAGCATCGACTTGACAAGATTAAGGCTTATAAACGCCGTCGTCTCACACACGAATCCCCTAACTCTAAATCTATTACATTGGCTGAAGAAGCCTCTACACGCCATCACCGCCAACAACAGACGGCTTCTTCCTCATCATTATTAGTAGACTCACAACAGGATGCTTCCACATCAGCATATGGAACAAGTTACTACCACACTTCATCCTATATGCCGTTCACTGACATAACTAATCAGCAATCTGTTTCTGCCCTATCAATACCACCATTAGTCAATACCAACGCACAGTTTCTTCACATACAAGCTGCAGTTAGCCCGCAGAAAGTGCAACCAAGACAAATATATGTTGGTCTCAAAACTAGGCGCACCCCATCGGTTGGACATGCACTTCTACTACAACCTCACATTTTCACTAATGATGAAAATAGTATTACCGAACACAGCTGTGGTGACATGACCCATGTATGTGAGCATTGCGAAGCTTTGCATTTTGTAGCAGAGATACCTTCTGATAACAACTTTATGCTCTGCTGTCAAAAGGGTAAAGTCCATGTACCCATACTACAATATCCTGATGTCTTTACACGTTTGCTTAAAGGGCAAAGTGAATTTAGCAAAAATTTCATGGATAATATTCAAAGTATTAACAGTTCCTTTGCTTTTGCCTCCATGGGTGCAAATATTTCACCACCTCCTGGATATGGCCCATACTGTTTCCGCATACATGGCCAGATCTATCATAGAACTGGAACACTACATCCCTCAGATGACCAGCAACGCGCATTTGCCCAACTTTACATTCTCGATACCACTACCGCAAACGAACAACGCTTACGATGTAAAGAAAATCAAAAATGTACAAAACGGAACTGTCATGCCAAACATCACTATGGCTATTAAACAAGATCGTACTCAAGACCCTCGACGCTACAATAATCCCACTGTCAGTGAAGTAGCAGTCGTGTTTCAAAATGACAATGGTGAGCCACTAATGTCCACTCGCAGGATTTCAGAATACTCAAGATGGCATGGCCGCAAGAACATGTTGCCAGCGTGGGCAATGTCGGGATCCAGGATGGCGCCGGCGGAAGAAGATGTCGGGGATCGTGGAGCAGCGACGATGACTGTGTGAGTATGAGAGATGGAGTGAGAGAAAGGGTCGTATGTGGAGTGAAAGAGTGAATGGACGTGAGTGGAGATGGTGAGAGGAGTGTGTGTTGAGGCGGTGTGGTGTGTTGAGGAGGTGTGTGTATTGAGGGTTAACATGGCAAGAGGTGTGTCACTATCCTCTCGATGCGATAGCATCGGGCCTTAATCTACTATAATAAATGCGCTAAGCAGCTTCCGGGTTGTAACAACTTCCGTCCAGTTGTAACTGGTGACGTCACAGCACACCTCTTGCCATGTTAACCCTCAACACACCACTCCTCAACACACACTCCTCTCACCTTTCACTATCTCCACTAATGTCCACTCGCAGGATTTCAGAATACTCAAGATGGCATGGCCGCAAGAACATGTCGCCGGCGTGGACAACGTCGGGATCCAGGATGGCGCCGGCGGAAGAAGATGTCGGGGATCATGGAGCAGCGACGATGACAGTGTGAGTATGAGAGACGGAGTGAGAGAAAGGGTCGTATGTGTAGTGAAAGAGTGAGTGGATGTGAGTGGAGATGGTGAAAGGTGAGAGGAGTGTGTGTTGAGGAGGTGTGTGTGTATTGAGGGTTAACATGGCAAGTGGTGTGTCACTATCCTCTCGATGCGATAGCATCGGGCCTTAATCTAGTAGTATATACACATCTGATTCCAATGCATGAAATATTTGTATACACTTTGATACGGTTACCATTAAGCCCTGCAATAACCCAAAATAAACTAGCTGCCATCACTAATCATTTATTCAAGCCAATTGAACCCCCTTTTTAGTAATGTTTGGTCTCACGAGACTTCAGTGATGCGGATTATAAAGCAAAAGCAATGAAGCTATTAATATTTATATATTTACCTAAAAAGTAGGCAGCATTTCTAAAAATATACACAAGATATTACAAAAAGTGACAACACAAGACAGTATATACAATTGCCTAAAAAAATATAAACCTGTGGTCGTAGTAATGGCACAAATATTTCTTGGAAGCAAGCACTCCATTTAGGAATATGGAACAATTCTACAGCAAGCAGTATCTGCTAGCACTGAACATTGTATACATTGATTATAATTCAGAATCGGTTTTTATTAGATGAAAGTCAAGCCCACATATCTCCCCTCGTTGTCCTCAGATGGGGTTTGTCAGTGGGACACTCTTCCGTTCCTAGAAATTTCAAACCTTCAGGATATCTGCCATATTTTCCATAATGAGTTTAGCTTTATATACATAAGAGATGTGGCATATAGAATGTTATCCACTGGGCCGATATTAATGTAGGGCTGATGTGCAGACCGCACTGAGATGTAAGTTAATGTGTTATGTTTGCTACTTCATAACAGGCGCAAAAATATGTCTCCCATAAATATAGGAACTTCATTAGCAACAAAAAAAACAATATTCACAAATTGACTTTGGTGTCAGAGCATCTGATATGATACCTTTGAAGACCAGAACAGTTATCTCCAGAGGTGATAAATTTGTCGCCTCCAGCTTCCGGTATACTCTGAGTTCAGACTTTGTGTCTGCTCTCCAGCAAATAATCTACTTTAACATAAAAGTTCAATGAAGAATGTTTGCGCTTAAAACACTGACTCCTATGGGCTTAAAATGATTTAATGCAAATAAGGTTAAAACATATAAGACCACAAGTAGGTCAAGGCAGATGCCAGTTAGTTGCACACATAAATTAAAATAGAAATGTAAGTTAGATTAGCATACTTAGGTAGAAAGATGGTTAGCATCAGGTAGTAATCGGCCACAGGCAACAGTACATCAGGGTTAGTTTCCCATAGATGGTGCAGATAGCATGAGAGATCCACTTCTAAAGTGCATTGGTGTAGACTTCAAAAAATGTCCTTGTAGCAAAATCCCCTCTATGTTCTGTAAATGGTATTCCTGACAAAGTACGAAGATGTTGCATTCTAGATAAGACTGATGGATGGGAACTCGTTTTCGGCCCGGTGACAGCTGCTCCATGTGCCTTTCTCCAGGGGTCCACAGTAAGCCAGTCGCGTTGTGTAAATCCAGCATCCTTGAAGACCAGAACAGTTATCTCCAGAGGTGATAAATTTGTCGCCTCCAGCTTACAGTATGCTCTGAGTTCAGACTTTGTGTCTGCTTTCCAGCAAATAATCTACTTTAACCATTACCATTACATCTATGACACCAAGTGGCATAAATTTGGTAGAACAGCCCTCTGTTCAAAAATGCAATACATTCATTTCTACAGGTCTTGCTTCCTTTCTTCAGTGCTGTACTCTATGGGTCCAATTGATCAGAGCTGTTAAACCAGAATTCTGGGGTAAAATGGGCCCAAAAGAAAAAGGGAGAAAACACAGCACCTCCTGGTGCAATAACGTCAAGATGGGCTCACCGTAGAAAGTTATGCAGGGAGCAGGCAAATCATTGGGGGTTAGCAAATTGTGTAGATATGAGTGCACGAGGAACAAGCGGCAAAATCCACTCAGAAAGGTTTGCGATGCTTGGGAATCCACGCAAAATACTAAAATAAAGTCTGGAGGAAATGGTGAACGTTAGGTGCAACTATTTGAAAGTGTATAGATGGTATGAAAAGGGGATCCATCAGGATGTAGAATAAGTGAGTATTTTATTGTTAGAAAGTTTCTCAAAGACAAAAAAACAGCAAAAAAGGATGAAATGCATGCAATGTGTTTCAACACCGGACAGAAGTTTTCATCAGGCATAATGGACCCTAGTCACTGTCTGCAATATATACAATGTGATGAAAGAAAGTTTAAGTGAGGTGACCCCTGATCTCATTTAATAACTGGATAATACAAAAGTACTATAAAAAGTACAAAATAAACACCAGAAGGTACAATGAAAGCTGACATCTCAGTGCATATATTGCAAAAAGTGGCTATGGTCCATTGTGCCTAACAAAGACATTGGTCTGGAATTCAAATGCGTCATTCATGACATTTGCTCTAGCAATTGGGCAGACTCCTCAGGACTGCAATGCTTGGGCCACCGACCCAGTTTTGCCAGCTGCCGAAACTTTAATTCCGCCTTAGACTGCGAGCATGTGGTGCAGCGTTCACTAATGAATGCTGTGGCACATGCAACAAATTATTTATGACACAGGCTAGTGTCAGGATGTTCTTTGTGGTCAGAATTGGTGAGTTGTTTCGATGCAGACACAGCCGTAGTGTCTCCTATATCATGTATGCAGCAGCCTGTGTATCCTATGCGCTGTATATACAGTACAGTTGAAACTAGAAGTTTACATCTCTATATATATTTCTGTGTGTGTGTATATCACCAACCAATCATGAAGCATCTTTCATTTCACCAGAGCTGTGTAAAAGAAGATGAGCTGTGATTGGTTGCTATGATCAACAGTTTTCCTTGCAACCAATCACTAAGCATCTTTCATTTCACCAGAGCCGTTTTGGTTGCTATGAGCAACAGTTTTCCCTCTCCAGAAAACACCTCAGCAGCCACTGACATAGTGGGAGAAATCTAGCATTCCTGGAAATATATTGTCATGGTTAGGACATGGTTTATGTCCTGTTCTCACAGGGTTAACTTTTGCTGGCCTCTCTTTGGATCTGGGAGGAGTATTTATACTCACTCCAGACTAGGATTCCCTGTCAGCTATACTGTTATTCTGCCTATGTGTCTGACCCCCCTGGTGTGCGTGTACTGCATTGCTTGTTTGATTCCCGTGTATGACCCGGTCTGTCCCCTAACTCTGTACTCCGTCTCTCATTTTGGTACTATTGTCTTCTCCTGACCTCCTGGCCTGGCTATTGTTACTCCGTTACAGTTTGTCCCTATTGTACCTTCCATTGCCCGTTCTGGTTTTCTGATCTATTGTTACGTCCTGACTATTCGCTCTGTCTAACCCTTTGGTACTGTCCTGCTATCTCGTGCTTTGACCCGGTTTGATCTGGTTTACGTCCCTGTCTATGCCCCTTGGTAACTTGTCCCGTAGTTATCTTTCTAGGAGTTTCCCTGCAGCTCCTAGCTCTGTGGAGCTTAGGTCACGCCCCAAGCAGTCACGTGCTTCAGGTCCTGATAGTCTGAAGCATGCATCGTCACCGCTGCTGCCCCGCTCCACAGGTATCTTTGAGCACTGTTTTTGTACTCAGGACACGCACACTGGCTCAGTGAGCAAGTGCAGTGCAGTGATCCTGACATATATGCTCCCAGCCCCCCAAAAAGGAGCAGAGAGCACATGACAGAAATGAATTACCCCTTCCGTGCCCATATACACATCACACATCCTCCTTCCTATAGGCACATCTTCCCTCTTAAAGGGATCATTGGTATGGAAGTCAGGGCAAATCCCTCAGCGCTCTGACACTGACCCCAGGCCTCTCTTAAAGGGATGATTGGTATGGAAGTCAGGGCAAATCTATCCAGCGCTTTGGTACTGATTCCAGGCCTCTCTTAAAGGGATCTCCGGTATGGAAGTTAGGGCAAATCCCTCAGCGCTCTGATTCTGACCCCAGGCTTCTATTAAAGGGATCATTGGTATGGAAGTTAGGGCAATTTCACTCAGTGTTCTGGTTCTGACCCCAAGCTCTCTTAAAGGGATCCCCAGTATGGAAGTCAGGGCAATTGCCTTCAAATGCTCTGGTACTGACCCCAGGCTCTCTTAAAGGGATCTTCTGTATGGAAGTTAGGGCAAATCCCTCAGCGCTCTGAATCTGACCCCAGGATTCTATTAAAGGGATCATTGGTATGCAAGTCAGGGCAAATCCACTCAGCGCTCTGGTTCTAATCCCAGGCCTCTCTTAAAGGGATCCCCGGTATGAAAGTTAGGGCAATTCCACTCAGTGCTCTGATTCTGACCCCAGGCCTCTCTTAAAGGGATCCCCAGTATGGAAGTGAGGGCAAATCCACTCTGCGCTTTAGTACTGACCCCAGACCTCTCTTAAAGGGATCTCCGGTATGGAAGTTAGGGTAAATCCCTCAGCGCTCTGATTCTCACCCCAGGCTTCTATTAAAGGGATCATTGGTATGGAAGTCACGGCAAATCCACTCAGTGCTCTGGTTCTGACCCCAGGCCCCTCTTAAAGGGATCTCTGGTATGGAAGTTAGGGGAAATCCCTCAGCACTCTGATTCTCACCCCAGGCTTCTATTAATGGGATCATTGGTATGGAAGTTAGGGCAATGCCACTCAGCGCTCAGCGGGATATTAGGGGTAATAGTCTGGTGGCTCTGGCTGATGGGATGATGTGGGATATTAGTAGTCCGGTGGCTCTGGCTGACGGGACGATGTGGGATATTAGGGGTAGTAGTTGAAATGTTGCCACCTGAGGATCAGTAAAGTATTCACTTTTTTCCACATTTAATTTGGAGTGCTGCCTATTTTTTTACTTTTATTAACTTGGCTGTTTGGACACTGCTGAATAGGTTTTGCACCAATTGTATAATTTTGGTAGTGCTACCCTTTTTTGATATATATATATATATATATATATATATATATATCATTATAATTTGTTATAACTAACCGTAGTTAGTTACTATGCCCGGGCAGCGCCGGTCTCTTCAGCTAGTACACTATATAAAAAGACACATATCCATGTTTTTCTCAATATCTGACAGAAAATCAGAAGAAACCTTTCCCATTTGAGGTCAGTTAGGATTACCATAATTATTATTTGCCAAATGACAGAATAATGAGAGAGAATGTTTTAATTCATTTTTATTACTTACTGCAAAGTCAAAAGTTTATATACACTTAGATTACTATGCCTTTAACCCCTTAGTGACGGGGCCAAATTTTTAAAATCTGTCCAGTGTCCCTTTAGGTGGTAATAAGGCTACTTTCACACTTGCGTTTTTTTGTGCTGTGCTGCGTGCGCAGTGCAAACGCGCATAAAAAAATGCATCATGCGTTTTTAATGCGTTTTCTTGTTTTTTGCGCATGGTTTTTACAGAAAAGCATACGATTTAAACGCTGACGTGCGCATGACCATGCGCACGTCAGCGCTCCCATAGACTTTAATGTGTTTTTGGGTGACTTCCATGCGCATTGCGTGCGCATGCGTTTTTTGAGACAGGTCGGATGCACCAAAAATGCAACAGATTGATGTGTTTGCAACATCTGAGTTAATACCTCATACCTGTGGATATATTTTAATTCACACCTGAAACACACTGCTTCTTTGAGTAGCATCATGGGAAACTCTAAAGAAATCAGCCAGTATATCAGGAAGAGAATTGTGGACTTGTGTAAGTCTGGCTCATTCTTGGGTAGAATTTCAAGATACCTGAAGGTGTCTTATTCATCTGTACAAATAATTATATGCAAGTACAAACAAGATGGGAATGTCCAGCCATCATAACACTCAGGAACAATATGGGTTAAAACATTCTCTCTCTCATTATTCTGGCATTTGGCAAATATTAATAATTATGGTAATCCTAAATGACCTAAAGGGGAAAGGTTTATTCTGAATTCATGTTAGATATTGGGAAAAACATGCATATGTGTCTTTTTACATAGTACTGTATATGTAAACTTCGGGTTTCAACTGTACACCAGTCCCATTGTCTGCTTTGTGATGTATATAGAGCACTCCCAGTGTCTCCTATGTTATAGATTTACACGTCACACTGTATCCTATGTACAGTAATGTATATACTGTACACCAGTCTCAGTGTAGGATCCTGTCCTCCTTTGTGATATCGACATTCCAGCCTCTAACTAGTTTGTGCTAATAGTGTGGTGCAGGAAGGAGTCCACATTTCCTACTCAAAATCATTTGGGCTAATAACATGTTGCAGACAGGACTCAGGAGGCCCAATGTGTAATCAAAATCGTCATGGCCAATATTGAGATGCAGTCAGTAAGCCCCATTTGCTAATAAAAATCGTTAGGGCTAATACTGTGTTGCAGTCAGGACTCAGTTGGCTCCTTTAACTAATCAAAATCATTACAGCTAATATTGGGGTTCAGCCAGGAGGCCCCATTTGCTGATCAAAATTGTTAGTGCTAATAGTGCTGTGCAGGCCGAAGTCCACATTTCCTACTTAAAATCATTTGGGCTAATAGTGTGTTGCAGTCAGGACTCAGGAAGCCCCATTTGCTAATCAAAATTGTTAGGCCTAATATTGGGGTTCAGCCAGGAGGCCCCATTTGCTAATCAACATTGCAAGGACTAATAGTGTTGTGTAGGTTAGAGTCCACATTTCCTACTCAAAATTAGTTTGGGCTAATATTGTGTTGCAGTCAGGAGTCAGGGCTCCATTTGTTATTCAGAATAGCTACAGCTAATATTGGTATTCAGCCACGAGGCCCCATTTGCTAATCAAAATGATTTGGGCTAATACTGTGTTGCAGTGAGGACTCAGGAGACCCCATTTGCTAATCAAAATCGTTACGGATAATATTGTGGTTCAGCCAGGAGGCCCCATTTGCTGACCAAAATTGTTAGTGCTAATAGTGATGTGCAGGTCGAAGTCCACATTTCCTACTTAAAATCATTTGGGCTAATACTGTGTTGCAGTCAGGACTCAGGAAGCCCCATTTTCTAATCAAAATTGTTAGGCCTAATATTGGGGTTCAGCCAGGAGGCCTCATTTGCTAATCAACATTGCAAGGACTAATAGTGTTGTGTAGGTTAGAGTCCACATTTCCTACTAAAAATCGTTTGGGCTAATACTGTGGTGCAGTCAGGAGTCATGACTCCATTTGCTATTCAGAATAGTTACAGCTAATATTGGTATTCAGCCACAAGGCCCCATTTGCTAATCAAAATGATTAGGGCTAATACTGTGTTGCAGTGAGGACTCAGGAGACCCCATTTGCTAATCAAAATTGTTACGGATAATATTGTGGTTCAGCCAGGAGGCCCCATTTTCTAATCAAAATCATTAAGGCTAATAGTGTTGTCCAGGCTGGAGTCCACGTTTCCTACTCAAAATTGTTTGGGCTAATACTGTGGTGCAGTCACCTTACCGTTTGTCAAGTGACATGCATGTGGATAAGGGCTGAGAAGGACTTGGCCCAGCTACTGGACACACAGCTATGGGAGACCACATCAATATAATTCTCAGTTCGAAGGCAAGGCAGGCCACACCTTTTATATGCACATGATGCAAACGGACTGAGAAAAACCAACAGGGCCACCTGTGTCATTACAAAGAGAGGATATGACAGCACCACCACCACCAGCAGTGTCACCCAGCATCTCCACACCATCCCATGAAAGCGTTCAGCGGTCCATTCCCCTAACACTGGAGAGAAAGCAAAAGTATCTACCTACCCACCCATGAGCCTTGGTACTGAGAGACAGCATTTCAAAATTCCTGGCCTTTGAAATGCTGCCATTCTTGGTGGTGGGGATGGACAGCTTTAAAATCTTGATGGTGGTGGCTGTCCCACAGTATGTGCTTCCAAGCCACCATTACATTTCCCGGCAGGCCATCCGTGCCCTTTACATACATGTTACGCACAAAATCAGATGTGTACTGAGCAACTCCTTCAATGACAAGGTCCACATAACCATCGATACATGGACCACTAAGGGGATAAAACAACAAACTGATGAGTGGTTGCTTGTTTCCTGGAACCTCAAGTTCGGCCTGGTGGTTTTTGATAACGGGCGAACTTCCGTAGCATCTCTAGGCTAGGTCGGTTTGACATACATCCCTTGCCTGGTGCATGTGCTGAATTTGGTGATACAGAGGTTCCTTATAAATTACCCACATATGTCAGAGCTGATGCTGAAAGTGTGGGCCATCTATGCGCTTACGGCTTTCTCACCCTGCTGCTTGCCTGTCTGTGCTGCAGTATTGCTTCTGCCTTTCTGCTCATATGTGACATTAAGTACCAAAAAAATCCCCTGTTAATGGGAAATAAATAATAGCAGCATAACTCAAACAACAATATGTATCAACAAAGAACCATATCTCAACTATTAAGTGAGAATTAGGGACTAGAGGAGTTTTAGCTAAAAAAATTAAATTTTATTACAGAAATATTAAAAACAACAACAGAGCATCAATGCTAAAGCAGGCAGTGATAGACATAAATAATAAGTGATATCTAAAGAAGAAATCCAAGTGGAGAGAATGATAATAGAGAGCGTTACTCCCTTAAGGTACTCAATAAAAAGTCGCATCCATATAATATAAATATGATCTAGAAAGCCTTATTCATTAAACTGCCATATTTATGTAGTAGAGATAATGAGGAATATTTCTTTTGCCAAAGAATTTATTATAATAAATTCACTAAAGGGTTGGTTATCAGCTAAGGAAAAAATACAGAGTCAGTATTATATAGTGTACATACCGCCGTAAGCAGTTTTCACCTCACGGAGGATAGATTTCAAAAAGCTACACCAATCACGTGAACTCGCATAAAGTGGCAAGAGTTAAAAGTGGATGTAAATAATTGCCACAATAAGAGCCGGCAGAAAAGATTTTTTCCCCCTACAATAATGTTCAAAACGAACAGCATAAGCAAACAAATAGTTGCTCGGCAGAGTAAACCACTTATTAAAGTAAATAAGACTGGGCGCAATTTGAGAGGAAAATACAAATAGTAACCTCAGCAATTACTGGCAAAAGTAAGCCCATAGAAGTAACCGACTAAGGGCAAGGTAAGATATACTCTACTGTGCAGAGAAAAAGACCTAATGATACAAATTGGACCAGATAACAAATAAGCAATAGAGTACCGTAACACTTACATTAAAGTGACTATGTGCTGCCGCTGCCTGCCGCCTCTACGCGCGTTGCGCCTTGGCTTCCTCAGGAGGCGTGAGGTTTCAGCTGCAGCATGCACTGAGTCACTCTGCAGAGCAACACTACTTCACTACTTCACCACCGAGTGGTCCTCCATGCAGAACGTGTGTGTCATGCTGCACTGCTTTAAGTACTGCACCTACATGGCCAGTGCTGATGACGCCGTCATCAGCCATACTATATGCCTGCTTGAACAAATGCTTCAGGCGATGATGGATGACATTGTGGCACAGAAGGAAGAGGAGAATGAGGACCAAGAACCATTCACACCATTATCAGGCCAGGTAGCCACACATTGCTCGGAGGGTGGGTTCCTATACCAACAGCTGCTAGGTACACAAATGTACAGAAAGTGTACAGTTTTGGAGGATGAGGAGGAGGAACTATGTCCACAGCAGGTACTGGCACTCAAAGCAGCTCATGGGCACTGTAGCGTAGCTGGGGGGGATACAGAGAATCCAAACAAACAAATAACTGGTGTAGATCAAGCGTGTAAGCGCATGTTCACTCTAGCCACTGAAAAGAAAAAAACAAAGACAAAAACATAATAAATACATTGCAGTAAATAAATAGCATAGTGCATGAAAATAATATATGGCACTAAGTTAACATGTTTTATGATCAATATATAAAAGGTGTGGCCTGCCTTTCCTTTTAGCTGGGCATTTTATTGATGAGGTCTCCCAGGGCTGTGTGTCTACTAGTTGGGCCCTGTCCTTCTCAGCCCTTATCCACATGCATTGAGAAAATGGAAAATGGTCTTAGGAGCACAGGAAAGAGACTCAGATGAGAGATGAGGTTAATCCGTCTTCATCAGGTGTAAAAATCCACCTGATGAAGACGGCTCCTCTGTCAAAACGCGTTGTGGCTTAACCCCATCTCTCATCTGAGTCTCTTTCCTGCGCTCCTAAGACTGTTTTCCATTTTCTCATTGCTCCTATCCTCCATCGGAGGTTTTCGGCTGGAGCTGCGGTGGTGACCTGACATTCTAATCTGCCCCTGGGTTGCTTCCTAAGCGGTCCTCTATGACCGTGGAAAGCCCCGCAGGGCTGGGAGAAACGTGGTACCGGGCCTTTCAGGCTCTTTTAAGGGGGGGGGGAAGTGTGTCACGGTGGTGATAATGACCCGGTCCATGGCCCTAGGTGTCCAATGTAGATGGTGGAAGTTCAAATAAGAGGGAAGATGGTAGGATAATTGTTGGGGAAAGGGAAAATCATGACGCCACCTGTGGTATTCGGCTAAGGCGGCCGACGCTGCACTGCAGATCCTCTGGGACGGTGTTAGGGCAGCGGAGATGGTGAAGCTCTCCACAGGCAGAGCTGTGTCCCAGGGCAGTTGAGCTAGTGACGGTGATTGTGAAAGCAGGTAAGATGTTATGTTCCTCTTTCTTGGCTGTCTCTCTCTCTCGCTCTACGCCCTCACCAGCAGTGTCCCTCATCCAGCGGCCTCGTACCTTGCCGAGTGACGTGGGTCAGGCCCCCAGGGTCCTTTATCTCAACGGCTGCCTTCTGGAGGATTGCTTGTGGATTTGGCTGTCGCACTACAGTCACTACAGCCTCCAACTTACTAGTTGAGCCTTGTTTGGTATTTTCCACTAGATTCAGGGGTTGGTTCCCTTACTGCAGCCTGGTCCTTACTTTCCAGGATGTGGGCCCCATAGGTGGCCTGTCGCACTACCCGTGCCCCTAGGACCCCTTCTATTCTCCTGGGAGCTTCTTCTTATTAGCAGTGTCTCTCTTTCTCTAACTCTCCTCACGTCAGTCCTGCTCTCTCGCTGGTCCTGTCATCGACTGACTAGTTTCTGGAAGGATCTCTTTACCTCAGAACTAGCTCCTCCCACCAACTGTCACCTTTCTCACTCTGATTGGATGCCTATCACTCCACTACCTAAGCTCCTCCCACTCTACCTACCTTCTACACTTCTACACTACCTACCTTCCTTCTACACTAACACCCCACACCCTTTCCTAGACAGTCTGGGATGAGGCCATCCTCCCCAAGGGTACGCCCAGGTGCCCTGACTAGCTAGTGTGTGCATTGAGTGCAGTGTTAGGAGTCCTGGGTGGTAATCCCTCCTTACCTGAGGGTGGGACACCACACCTCTGGATGAGGTGCAGTACCTCTGTGGCGACAGGACCCTCAGAGGCACCGCATATGCTCATTACTGACTCTTATCCACATGCATGTCACTTGACAAACGGTAACGTTTTAAATATTAGAGTTAGGACTGTCCCAATTATGGTCACCGTGTAGTGGTAGGATGGCTTTCGCATTTTTTTTATCAAAAAACATGTTAACTAAATTGAGGGCAGAGCAAAGTACTGCAGTGCGCAGGCGCTGGGCCTCTCTGACCTTTCCTTATAGAATGTAGATAAGCCCTGAAAGGTGGTGGCCATTACTCATATCAGCTAAACCTGGTGACAGGTTCCCTTTAATATCCAAATGGCCCTTGGCAGAAAAAAAGGTCACCATCTCTGCTCTGCAGAAATTGAAAGTTTCATTCAGTTGTATATGGGACCTCACAATTTTATCGACACGAGCGCGGTGGAAACCTGACATAAACATGTATCTAATAGAAGTGGTACATGAACCTATAGAAGTGGTACATGAACCTATATTATCTTGCCTATTGCATGATTAAATTAACTTTAGACAAATAGCACTTGTTAAAGAACTTGGGAAAAGACAGCAGGTCAACTCATCTAGCATCGAGAATGAGCAACTGAGATATACTACAGTGAGTCATAAAGGGGGTGTTGCAGAATACTGACTTGGCACAAAATAATTTTGATTTACTTTTTAGTGTGGGGGCCAAGCAGTAGCTCTTGCAGAAAACTGAGGAGAACAATCAGGTAATGGTTACTCAGAAATCATGTGGGAGAACCAATACAGGAGGCATTATAAACAAGCTGGCTGTGCTGACACTCATGAACAAGTAGTCTGGCAATGTAACTGGAAATGTGGTCAAATCTGCAGTGGTGGCTGTAAGAGTAAAAAACATTTTACATATACAGCGCTGGAAGAACGTAGTTTTAGAATCCTAAGTGCGTTGCCAGAAACCACACTGCACGAATACTTCAGCATTTTTTACAGAGGGCTTTAAATGTGTGATTAATTACAAATGGAGAATGGAACATAAGATCTGTAAATAGTAAAAAGAGTAATATGTAAGTAAGTATCATTGCTCCCTGTGCAGGCAAACCTCAGTTCAATGAAACTGAAATTGTTGAAACAATGATATTAAGCACATAGACTGTTGATCATGGGCCTTTTACATGATTAGTCAACTTTAATTATGAAGGGGGTCCCAAATTCTGTCCTTAAAGGAGTTATTCCCTTTTGGAAAATCTTGGTCTCCAGGAGTAATTTGTTTTTAAAAAATTAACTGTGCTTTACCAACACTTCTCAGGTCCAGTGCTGCTCCCAGTGTCTGTTATTGGTTGCTGAGCTGGCGTCATGTTGACCTCACAGCAGACAATCACAGAGCTAAGAGGATCTGTCCGTGTAGATGGAATGTCTCATTGAGACTCTGGAGCTGTGGTGGAGACTATAGATGAGTGAACTTGTTCAGAAAACGTTCGCCAATATCAAATTCGGCCCAAATGTAGCTCATTCAGATTTGTTTCCGGATTCCTAAGCAGTTTTCCTAAACATCGTCAAAAGATGACCAAAGTCCAGTAAACGATCAAGTTCACTAAGGGCGCTTTCAGATGCCAGTGTTTCCAGTTGCAGCATGAGCCGCAAAATGTCCCTAACACGTGCACATGGACACACGGATGACATCCCTGTGTCATCCCTGTCACACGTACTGGCACCTAGGAATCAGCAGTACTGTTTGCAGCAAATGCTAAAGGGAAGACAGCTCACATCACAGTCCTCTGCTCTTGCTGCGATCAGCACTAGCAGGAGACAATGTTGAGAGTTGTTTTCAACTGATAACAGAGAAGGCAAGTGGCGGCTGATGGTAGTATTCATCAGCTGCCGGATGCTCTATAAATAAATAATTAATAATAAAAAATGACGTGGGGTTCCCCTATATTTTTGATAAACGGTCAGGCAAAACTGACAGCTGCAAGCTGTAACCCTCAGCTGCCAGCTTCAACAAGGCTGGTTACCAACAATAGAGGGGTCCCCATGCCATATTTTTGAATTATTTAAGTAAGTAATTAACAAAAATGGTGCAGGGCCCCCCATTTTTGACAACCAGCAAAGCTAATGCAGACAGCTAGGCCGATAAAGGGCCATGGATATTGCCATCCAGACTAAAAATTGCAGCCCATAGCCACCCCAAAGAAGGGCTCTTCCCACTTGCCCTGTGGCGATGGCAAGTGGGGTTCATATTTGTGGGGTTGATGTTATCTATGTATTCTGTGGTGACATCAAGCCCATGGGTAGTAACACAGACTCCTTTAATCAATCTTAATTAAACCATATTCACATAGTAACATAGTTATTAAGGTTGAAGGAAGACTTTAAGTCCATCTAGTTCAAGCCATATCCTATCCTAACTTGCCCTAACATGTTTATCCAGAGGAAGGCAAAAAAAACCCATGTGGCAAACAGTAAGCTTCACATTGGGGAAAAAAATTCCATCCCAACTCCACATACGGCAATCAGACTAGCTCCCTGGATCAACGTGATATTAAGGAAACTAGTGTATATGCCCTGTAATATTATACTTTTCAAGAAAGGCATCGAGTCCCATCTTAAATTTTAGTAGGGAATCACTCATTACAACATCATATGGCAGAGAGTTCCATAGTCTCACTGCTCTTACAGTAAAGAATCTGCATCTGTGAGTATGCTTAAACCTTCTTTCCTCCGGACGTAGAGGATGCCCCCCTTGTCCCCGTCACAGGTCTAAAAGTAAAAAGATCATTAGAAAGGTCTTTGTACTGTCCCCGCATATATTTATACATTGTAATAAGATCACCCCTAAGCCTTCGATTCTCCAAACTTAATAACCCCAAGTGTAATAACCTGTCTTGGTATTGCAGACCCCCTAGTTCCCTAATAACCTTGGTAGCTCTTCTCCCGCTCCAGTTCAGCTATGTCCTTCCTATACACCGGAGACCAGAACTGTACACAGTATTCTAAGTGTGGTCGCACTAGTGACTTGTATAAAGGTAAAATTATGTTCTCCTCATTAGCATCTTTGCCTCTCTTAATGCATCCCATTATTTTATTTGCCTTTGCAGCAGCTGCCTGACACTGGCCACTAAATGTGAATTTGTCATCCACCCATCCACCCAGGTCTTTTTTAGTGATAGTTTTGCCCAGTGTTTTACAATTAAGCACATAATTATACATCTTCTTTGTTCTACCCAAGTGCATGACCTTACATTTATCCCCATTAAAGCTCATTTGCCATTTATCAGCCCAAGCTTCTAGTTTACATAAATCCTCCTGTAATATAAAATTGTTCTCCTCTGTATTGATTACCCTGCAGAGCTAAGTGTCATCTGCAAATATTGAATTTCTACTCTCTATGCCCCCTAAAAGGTCATTAATAAATATGTTATAAAGAAGCGGACCCAATACTGACCCCTGTGGTACCCCACTGCTAACCGTGACCCTGTCCGAGTGTGCTCCATTAATAAACACCCTCTTAAACCACTTACACATAATTTCCCCTATCCCCATTGTTCTTATTTTATGTATCAACCTTTTGTGAGGCACCGTATCAAAAGCTTTTGAAAAGGCCATGTACACCACATCCACTGCATTCCCTTGGTGCAG
The DNA here is from genome assembly GCF_039654945.1 of Dendrobates tinctorius. Classification (NCBI taxonomy): domain Eukaryota; kingdom Metazoa; phylum Chordata; class Amphibia; order Anura; family Dendrobatidae; genus Dendrobates; species Dendrobates tinctorius. Next base: position 39,021,465 of record NW_027361714.1, read on the forward strand.
TCCGGAACTTACATCTTCATAAAAGATTATCAGATTAGTCTGACAGGAACGGTCCCTTGTAAACTCATGTTGATATTGGGTCTTGAGGTTATTCTTCTTCAGGTACTCCAGTATAGTATCTCTTAGAAAACCCTCCAGGATTTTACCCACAGTTGATTTTAAACTTACTGGCCTATAATTTCCAAGTTTAGTTTTTGTCCCCTTTTTGAATATTGGCACCACATTTGCTATACGCAAGTCCTGTGGTACAGACCCTGTTATTATGGAATCTTTAAAGATTAAAAATAATGGTCTATCTATGACTGTACTTAGTTCCTGCAGTACTTGGGGGTGTATGCCATCCGGGCCCGGGGATTTATCAATTTTAGTGATTTTTAGACACTGCCGTACTTCCTGCTGGGTTAAGCAGGTGACATTTAATGGAGAATTTTAATCCCTGATCATGTTATCCGTCATGGGAGTTTCTTGTGTAAATACTGTTGAAAAAAAGTCATTTAGCATATTGGCTTTTTCCTCATCCTCATCCACCATTTCACCCAGACTATTTTTAAGGAGGCCAACACTATCATTTTTTAGCTTCTTACTATTTATGTAGTTAAAGAATATTTTGGGATTATTTTACTTTCTCTGGCAAAGAGTCGATCTGTCTCAATCTTTGCTGTCTTGATTTGCTTTTTACAGAATTTATTTAATTTTCTGCATTTAATGCCTCATCACTACCTTCTTGCTTTAATTCTCTAAATGCTTTATTTTTGTCCCTTATTGCACCCCTTACAGCTCTATTTAGCCATAGTGGTTTCCTCCTATTTCTAACATGTTTATTTCCATACGGTCTATATTGTGCACAGGTCCTATTCAGGATGCTAATAAACGTCTCCCATTTTTTTTGTGTATTTTTATGTCTCAGGATATCGTCCCAGTTAATTGCACCAAGATCATCTCTCATCCGTTGGAATTTTGCCTTCCTGAAGTTTAGTGTCCTTGTAACCCCTCTACTACACATCTCATTAAAGGATACATGAAAACTTATTATCTTGTGATTACTATTACCCAAGTGACCCCCAACCCTTACATTTGATATGCGGTCTGGCCTGTTGGTTAATATTAGGTCTAGCAGCGCCCCCCCTCTTGTTGGGTCCTCAACCAGTTGTGAAAGGTAATTGTCTCTCATAGTTGTCAAAAACCTATTACCTTTGCTGGAACTGCAGCTTTCGGTTCCCCAATCTATTTCAGGGTAGTTGAAGTCCCCCATAATAATGACTTCTCCTTGAGTCGCAGCTTCATCTATTTGCTTTATGAGGATATTCTCTGTTGCTTCTATTATTTTTGGAGACTTATAACAAACCCCTATCAGTAATTTATTTTTTTCCCCCCTCCCCTTATCTCCACCCACAGGGACTCTACATTTTCATTAGATTCATATACTGTATATTATCACGCAGGATGGGTTTTAAGGATGATTTTACATATAAACACTCGCCTCCCCCTCATTTATTTGTACGGTCATTTCTGAACAGACTATAGCCCTGTACATTAACTGTCCAGTCATGGCTCTCGTCCAGCCATGTCTCAGATATCCCCACCATGTCATAATTACTGTATGTTCCAACAACATTAACTCCAATTCCTCCATTTTGTTGGCGAGGCTTCTGGCATTAGTATACATGCACTTTATGTATCTCTCTGTACCTCTATTATTTCTTAAATTATTAACTGTTCTAACCCCACCCCCCATGCCACCCCCACCCCCAATTTCATTATTTGTGCCCAGGTCTCTATCTGCACTGTCTTCCCCTCCAATAAAAGGAATACCCTGCCCGGTGTCCCTAGTTTAAACACTCCTCCAACCTTCTAGCCATTTTCTCCCCCAGCACAGCTGCCCCCTCCCCATTGAGGTGCAGCCTGTCCCTAGCGTAGAACCTGTAGCCAACTGAGAAGTCAGCCCAGTTCTCCAGGAACCCAAACGCCTCCTTCCTACACCAATTCCTGAGCCACTTATTAACCTCCCTAATCTCCCATTGCCTCTCTGGCATGGCACGTGGTACAGGAAGTATTTCCAAAAATACCACCTTGGAGGTCCTTGCTTTAAGCTTGCAGCCTAATTCCCTGAAATCATCTTTAAGGACCTTCCACCTACCTATAACTTTGTCATTTGTGCCAATGTGCACCATGACCGCTGGATCCTCACCAGCCCCTCCCAGTAATCTGTCAACCCGATCAGTGATGTATCAGACTCTAGCGCCAGGTAGGCAACACACCGTTCGACGATCCCTGTCTTTGTGACAGATTGCCCTATCTGTTCCCCTAATAATTGAGTCCCCCACTACCAGAAACTGTCTGGCCTGACCTGCTCTCCTATTTCCCCCTTACTGGAGCAGACACTCCTCTGGCTTTCAGAGGACATGCCTTGCTGCAGCAGTGCTACTCCTGCACTGACACTCCCCTCATCTGCCAACTTAACAAACTTATTGGGGTGAGCCAGATCAGGACTAGCCTCCCTGGCACTCTTCCCTCTACCCTACCTTCTAAATGTCACCCAGCTAACTGCTTCACTGTCCTGCAGCTCCAAACTAGCATCCCCCCATCTATCCAATTGAGCGTCTGCTCAGTGAGCAGAAGACTCCTTTCCATATTGTCTATGGATCTTAGTGTTGCCAGCTGCACATTAAGATCCATTATCTGGGCTTCCAAATGCACAAAGTGCTCACATCTCGCACAGCAGTATGCACTCTCGACCGGCTGTTCAAGGATTTCATACTTGCGGCAAGACATACACTGGATGGCATTGGCAATATTGGAGCACATCCTAATGGGGATTGCACCAGACAAAAAGATAAGCAAAAATAAATAAAAAGTATTAATAAAATATAACAGTAATTCAGTAATACCTCCCTTGGAAACTCCCTGAATCCTAAGTCACTGAATCACAAGTCACACACTTACAACAGTTCGCACTTACACTCCGGTCACACTCAGCTCGTTCATACTCGCACAGGCAGAAGATTTTTTTTCCCTTTTACCAGCACACCACCCTGCTGCTCAATGCAGTTCCGCCTATTTGAGTAAAGCCATTGTCCCCTGTAAGAAAATTAAAATAATAAACAACAATATTCCTGACCTGTCCGCAGAGAAAAGAATAATCCATTTGTTCCACAACAGGTCTATCTCTGCTACATCTAGATGGCTGGCTGCATTGTTGCATTATGCGACTATATAGACTGCCATCCAGCAGAGACACTGAGCAGCATGTGGTACTGCTGCTTAGTGTCTCGCTGTGAACTCCCATGACCTGACTGAAGTCATTGCTAGTGTAAGAATTTCGTACGTTTGCGGTGATATCAGAAATGAACTCAGTTTAACTCCCTGACATCAGCCCAAGTGCCGTGGGAAAAGTTGTAACAGTGCTCGCTCTGAAGTCAGTGAGTTGAAATACTGCCAGTGCCACGAGCGTCACTAGATAGGCAGCGGGAGCCTAGGGAGATAAATAAGTGGCTTAGAAATTGGTACAGGAAGGAAGGGTTTGGGTTCCTGGAGAACTGGGCTGACTTCTCTGTCGGCTACAGGCTCTACGGTAGGCATGGGCTGCACCTCAATGGGGATGGTGCAGTTGTGCTTGGGTAAAAAATGGTAAGATGGATGGAGGAGCTTTTAAACTAGGATCTGGGGGGAGGGAAGGTAGTTGTTCTGATTAGGGAATAGATAGAGTAGACAGAGAGAGGGAGGCAGTAGGAGTAAATAAAGATTTAGGGGGTTGGGATATGTAAGGAAAGCAGAGAGCTGAATAGGAGTAAGAAATGTGCTAATAATAATAAATGTCTGCTGGAAAAGGCAAGTAGTCTAGTAAACAAAATGGATGAACTGGAGACTCTTATGACTGTCACAGAATATGATGTGATGGGCATTTCGGAAACCTGGCTTGACGAGAGCCATGACTGGGTAACAAATGTAGAGAGGTACAGTACATTTAGAAAGGACAGGCAAGATAAAAAAAAGTGGAGATTTTTGCATCTTGGTAAAATCCACATTAATCCCTTCCCGACCAATGACAGCGTATGCGTCATGAAAGTCGGTGCCAATCCGACCAATGACGCATATGCTGTGTCATGAGTTTAAAGCCCCCCTGCGGGTCGCATGACCGGGGTCAATGAAAGGTCACCTGAACCGCAGATACAGGGGGCTGTGTACTTCACCACAGGGGGCGTGGCTTCGCCCTCAGATGGCTACGATCGCTCTGATTGGCTGTTAAAAGTGAAACAGCCAATCAGAGCGATAGTAATATTTCATCAATGAAATTTGATGAAATATTACTATCCAGCCATGGCCGATGCTGCAATAGCATCGGACATGGCTGGAGACCATGATCCGGCTCCCCCACCGACTGACGGCTGCGATGTGCCGCCGCCACCTTCTGACGGTGGTGATCGGCAGCAGCCGCAATAATCTGCTCCCCCTCCACTTCCCCCTGCCTTCCGATCTCCCCCTATAGCCCCCCTGGTACCTCATGAGTCCCGGTATCTCCCGGTGTCCTGACGTCTTCTCTCCATGGGCGCCGCCATCTTTCAAAATGGCGGACACATGCGCAGTGCGCCCACGAATCTGCCAGCCGGCAGATTCATTCATTCATTTTACAGGTACACTTTGATCACTGTGATAAACTATCACAGTGTTCAGAATACAAAAAAAAGTAAATAAAGCCCCCCTTTATCACCCCCATAGCTAGTGAAACATAATAAAATATAGAAAATGTATTTATTTTATTTTTCCTTTAGGGTTAGGATTAGAAATAGGGTTAGGATTGCAGTCAGGGTTAGGGTTGCAATTAGAGTTAGGGTTAGGGTTGGAATTACAGTTAGGGTTGCAATTAGGGTTAGGGTTAGAATTAAGGTTAGGGTTGCAATTAGGGTTAGGGATAGAATTAGGGTTAGGGTTGGAATTAGGGTTAGGGTTGGGGTTAGGGTTGGAATTAGGGTTAAGATTAGGGTTAGGGGTGTGTTGAGGTTGGGATTAGGGTTAGGCTTATGGTTAGGGTTATGGTTGGGATTAGGGTTAGGGGTGTGTTGGGGTTAGGGTTGGGATTAGGTTTAGGGGTGTGATGCGGTTAGGGTTGAGTTAGAATTGAGAGGGTTTCCACTATTTACGCACACCAGGGGGTCTCCAAACACGACATGGTGCCACCATTGATTCCAGCCAATTTTGTGTCCAAAAAGTCAAATAGTGCTCCCTCCCTTCTGAGCCCCGACACGTATACAAAGAGTGGTTTACCCCAACATATGAGGTATCAGCGAACTCAGGCAAAATTGCACAACAACTTTGGGGGTCTAAATTCTCCTGATACCCTTGGGAAAATAAAAAATTGGAAGCTAAAAAATATTTGTGGAAAAAAAATGATTTTTTATTTTCACGGCTCTGCGTTATAAACTTCTGTGAAGCACTTGGGGGTTCAAAGAGCTCACCCCACATCTAGATAAGCTCCTTAGGGGGTCTAGTTTCCAAAATTTGTCACTTGTGGGGGGTTTCCACTGTTTAGGCACATCAGGGGCTCTGCAAACGCAACATGGTGTCCGATCTTAATTCCAGCCAATTCTGCGTTGAAAAAGTTCAACTGCGCTCTTTCCCTTCTGAGCTCTACCGTACACCCAAAAACAGAGGTTTACCCCCACATATGGGGTATCGGCCTACTCAGGACAAATTGTACAACAACTTTTGGGGTCCAATTCCTTTTATTACCCTTGGTAAAATAAAAAATTGGGGGCAAAAAGATCATTTTTGTGAAAAAAATGATTTTTTATTTTTACCGCTCTACGTTATAAACTTCTGTGAAGCAATTTGGGGGTTCAAAGAGTTCACCACATAGCTAGATAAGTTCCTTAGGGGGTCTAGTTTTCAAAATGGTGTCATTTGTGGGGGGTTTCCACTGTTTAGGCACATCAGAGGCTCTGCAAATGTAACTTGACGCCCGCAGACCATTTCATCAAATCGGCATTTCAAAAAAATGTCACTACTTCCGTTCCGACGTGTGCCCAAACAATGGTTCCCCCCACATATGGGGTACCAGCGTACTCAGGACAAACTGGACAACAATTTTTGGGGTCCAATTTCTATTGTTACATTTGTGAAAATAAAAAATTGTGGGCTAAAAAATCATTTTTTGAGGAAAAAAATGATTTTTTATTTTCACGGCTCTGTGTCATAAACTTCTGTGAAGCACTTTGGGGTTCAAAGTGCTCACCACACATCTAGATAAGTTCCTTAGGGGGTCTAGTTTCCAAAATGGGGTCACTTGTGGGGGGTTTCTACTGTTTAGGTACATCAGGACTCTGCAAACGTAACATGATGCCCGCAGACCATTCCATCAAGTCGACATTTCAAAACGTCACTACTTCCCTTCCGAGCCCGACATGTGCTCAAACAGTGATTCCTTTCCACATATGGGGTACCAGCGTACTCATGACAAACTGGACAACAAATTTTAGGGTCCAATTTTTCCTGTTACCCTTGTGAAAATAAAAAATTGCCGGCTAAAAAATCATTTTTTGAGGAAAAAAAAAGATTTTTTATTTTCACGGCTCGGCGTTACAAACTTCTGTGAAGCTCTTGGGGGTTCAAAGTGCTTACCACACATCTAGGTAAGTTCCTTGGAGGGTCTAATTTCCAAAATGAGGTCACTTGTGGGGGTACTCCATTGTTTAGGCACACAGGGGATCTTCAAACACGACATGGTGTCCGCTAACAATTGGAGCTAATTTTCCATTCAAAAGTCAAATGGCGCTCCTTCCCTTCTGGGCCATGCTGTGTGCCCAAACAGTGGTTTATGACCACATATGAAGTATCAGTGTACTCAGGAGAAATTGCACAACAAATTTTAGGATCCATTTTTTCCTGTTACCCATGTGAAAATGAAGAAATTGAGGCTAAAAGAACATTTTTGTGAAAAAAGTACTTTTTTTCGGATCAATTTGCAATTAGGGTTAGGGTTAGAATTAAGGTTAGGGTTGCAATTAGGGTTAGGGTTAGAATTAGGGTTAGGGTTGGAATTAGGGTTAGGGTTGGGGTTAGGGTTGGAATTAGGGTTAAGATTAGGGTTAGGGGTGTGTTGAGGTTGGGATTAGGGTTAGGCTTATGGTTAGGGTTATGGTTGGGATTAGGGTTAGGGGTGTGTTGGGGTTAGGGTTGGGATTAGGTTTAGGGGTGTGATGCGGTTAGGGTTGAGTTAGAATTGAGAGGGTTTCCACTATTTACGCACACCAGGGGGTCTCCAAACACGACATGGTGCCACCATTGATTCCAGCCAATTTTGTGTCCAAAAAGTCAAATAGTGCTCCCTCCCTTCTGAGCCCCGACACGTATACAAAGAGTGGTTTACCCCAACATATGAGGTATCAGCGAACTCAGGCAAAATTGCACAACAACTTTGGGGGTCTAAATTCTCCTGATACCCTTGGGAAAATAAAAAATTGGAAGCTAAAAAATATTTGTGGAAAAAAAATGATTTTTTATTTTCACGGCTCTGCGTTATAAACTTCTGTGAAGCACTTGGGGGTTCAAAGAGCTCACCCCACATCTAGATAAGCTCCTTAGGGGGTCTAGTTTCCAAAATTTGTCACTTGTGGGGGGTTTCCACTGTTTAGGCACATCAGGGGCTCTGCAAACGCAACATGGTGTCCGATCTTAATTCCAGCCAATTCTGCGTTGAAAAAGTTCAACTGCGCTCTTTCCCTTCTGAGCTCTACCGTACACCCAAAAACAGAGGTTTACCCCCACATATGGGGTATCGGCCTACTCAGGACAAATTGTACAACAACTTTTGGGGTCCAATTCCTTTTATTACCCTTGGTAAAATAAAAAATTGGGGGCAAAAAGATCATTTTTGTGAAAAAAATGATTTTTTATTTTTACCGCTCTACGTTATAAACTTCTGTGAAGCAATTTGGGGGTTCAAAGAGTTCACCACATAGCTAGATAAGTTCCTTAGGGGGTCTAGTTTTCAAAATGGTGTCATTTGTGGGGGGTTTCCACTGTTTAGGCACATCAGAGGCTCTGCAAATGTAACTTGACGCCCGCAGACCATTTCATCAAATCGGCATTTCAAAAAAATGTCACTACTTCCGTTCCGACGTGTGCCCAAACAATGGTTCCCCCCACATATGGGGTACCAGCGTACTCAGGACAAACTGGACAACAATTTTTGGGGTCCAATTTCTATTGTTACATTTGTGAAAATAAAAAATTGTGGGCTAAAAAATCATTTTTTGAGGAAAAAAATGATTTTTTATTTTCACGGCTCTGTGTCATAAACTTCTGTGAAGCACTTTGGGGTTCAAAGTGCTCACCACACATCTAGATAAGTTCCTTAGGGGGTCTAGTTTCCAAAATGGGGTCACTTGTGGGGGGTTTCTACTGTTTAGGTACATCAGGACTCTGCAAACGTAACATGATGCCCGCAGACCATTCCATCAAGTCGACATTTCAAAACGTCACTACTTCCCTTCCGAGCCCGACATGTGCTCAAACAGTGATTCCTTTCCACATATGGGGTACCAGCGTACTCATGACAAACTGGACAACAAATTTTAGGGTCCAATTTTTCCTGTTACCCTTGTGAAAATAAAAAATTGCCGGCTAAAAAATCATTTTTTGAGGAAAAAAAAAGATTTTTTATTTTCACGGCTCGGCGTTACAAACTTCTGTGAAGCTCTTGGGGGTTCAAAGTGCTTACCACACATCTAGGTAAGTTCCTTGGAGGGTCTAATTTCCAAAATGAGGTCACTTGTGGGGGTACTCCATTGTTTAGGCACACAGGGGATCTTCAAACACGACATGGTGTCCGCTAACAATTGGAGCTAATTTTCCATTCAAAAGTCAAATGGCGCTCCTTCCCTTCTGGGCCATGCTGTGTGCCCAAACAGTGGTTTATGACCACATATGAAGTATCAGTGTACTCAGGAGAAATTGCACAACAAATTTTAGGATCCATTTTTTCCTGTTACCCATGTGAAAATGAAGAAATTGAGGCTAAAAGAACATTTTTGTGAAAAAAGTACTTTTTTTCGGATCAATTTGCAATTAGGGTTAGGGTTAGAATTAAGGTTAGGGTTGCAATTAGGGTTAGGGTTAGAATTAGGGTTAGGGTTGGAATTAGGGTTAGGGTTGGGGTTAGGGTTGGAATTAGGGTTAAGATTAGGGTTAGGGGTGTGTTGAGGTTGGGATTAGGGTTAGGCTTATGGTTAGGGTTATGGTTGGGATTAGGGTTAGGGGTGTGTTGGGGTTAGGGTTGGGATTAGGTTTAGGGGTGTGATGCGGTTAGGGTTGAGTTAGAATTGAGAGGGTTTCCACTATTTACGCACACCAGGGGGTCTCCAAACACGACATGGTGCCACCATTGATTCCAGCCAATTTTGTGTCCAAAAAGTCAAATAGTGCTCCCTCCCTTCTGAGCCCCGACACGTATACAAAGAGTGGTTTACCCCAACATATGAGGTATCAGCGAACTCAGGCAAAATTGCACAACAACTTTGGGGGTCTAAATTCTCCTGATACCCTTGGGAAAATAAAAAATTGGAAGCTAAAAAATATTTGTGGAAAAAAAATGATTTTTTATTTTCACGGCTCTGCGTTATAAACTTCTGTGAAGCACTTGGGGGTTCAAAGAGCTCACCCCACATCTAGATAAGCTCCTTAGGGGGTCTAGTTTCCAAAATTTGTCACTTGTGGGGGGTTTCCACTGTTTAGGCACATCAGGGGCTCTGCAAACGCAACATGGTGTCCGATCTTAATTCCAGCCAATTCTGCGTTGAAAAAGTTCAACTGCGCTCTTTCCCTTCTGAGCTCTACCGTACACCCAAAAACAGAGGTTTACCCCCACATATGGGGTATCGGCCTACTCAGGACAAATTGTACAACAACTTTTGGGGTCCAATTCCTTTTATTACCCTTGGTAAAATAAAAAATTGGGGGCAAAAAGATCATTTTTGTGAAAAAAATGATTTTTTATTTTTACCGCTCTACGTTATAAACTTCTGTGAAGCAATTTGGGGGTTCAAAGAGTTCACCACATAGCTAGATAAGTTCCTTAGGGGGTCTAGTTTTCAAAATGGTGTCATTTGTGGGGGGTTTCCACTGTTTAGGCACATCAGAGGCTCTGCAAATGTAACTTGACGCCCGCAGACCATTTCATCAAATCGGCATTTCAAAAAAATGTCACTACTTCCGTTCCGACGTGTGCCCAAACAATGGTTCCCCCCACATATGGGGTACCAGCGTACTCAGGACAAACTGGACAACAATTTTTGGGGTCCAATTTCTATTGTTACATTTGTGAAAATAAAAAATTGTGGGCTAAAAAATCATTTTTTGAGGAAAAAAATGATTTTTTATTTTCACGGCTCTGTGTCATAAACTTCTGTGAAGCACTTTGGGGTTCAAAGTGCTCACCACACATCTAGATAAGTTCCTTAGGGGGTCTAGTTTCCAAAATGGGGTCACTTGTGGGGGGTTTCTACTGTTTAGGTACATCAGGACTCTGCAAACGTAACATGATGCCCGCAGACCATTCCATCAAGTCGACATTTCAAAACGTCACTACTTCCCTTCCGAGCCCGACATGTGCTCAAACAGTGATTCCTTTCCACATATGGGGTACCAGCGTACTCATGACAAACTGGACAACAAATTTTAGGGTCCAATTTTTCCTGTTACCCTTGTGAAAATAAAAAATTGCCGGCTAAAAAATCATTTTTTGAGGAAAAAAAAAGATTTTTTATTTTCACGGCTCGGCGTTACAAACTTCTGTGAAGCTCTTGGGGGTTCAAAGTGCTTACCACACATCTAGGTAAGTTCCTTGGAGGGTCTAATTTCCAAAATGAGGTCACTTGTGGGGGTACTCCATTGTTTAGGCACACAGGGGATCTTCAAACACGACATGGTGTCCGCTAACAATTGGAGCTAATTTTCCATTCAAAAGTCAAATGGCGCTCCTTCCCTTCTGGGCCATGCTGTGTGCCCAAACAGTGGTTTATGACCACATATGAAGTATCAGTGTACTCAGGAGAAATTGCACAACAAATTTTAGGATCCATTTTTTCCTGTTACCCATGTGAAAATGAAGAAATTGAGGCTAAAAGAACATTTTTGTGAAAAAAGTACTTTTTTTCGGATCAATTTGTGAAGCACCTGAGGGTTCAAAGTGCTAACTATGCATCTAGATAAGTTCCTTGGGGGCTCTAGTTTCCAAAATGGGGTCACTTGTGGGGGAGCTCCAATGTTTAGGCTCACAGGGGCTCTCCAAATGCGACATGGCAACCACTAACAATTGGAGCTAATTTTCCATTCAAAAAGACAAATGGTAGTCCTTCCCTTCCACGCCCTGCCGTGCGCCCAAACAGTGCTTTATGACCACATATGAGGTATCAGTGTACTCAGGAGAAATTGACCAACACATTTTAGGATCTATTTTATCCTGTTGCAAATTTTGTTGTAAAATGGTTTTGTAAATTTTGTTGTAAAAATGAGAAATCGCTGGTCAAATTTTAACCCTTATAACTTCCTAACAAAAAAAAATTTTGTTTCCAAAATTGTGCTGATGTAAAGTAGACATATGGGAAATGTTATTTATTAACTATTTTGTTTCACATAACTCTCTGGTTTAACAGAATAAAAATTAAAAATGTGAAAATTGCGAAATTTACAAAATCTTCGCCAAATTTCCGTTTTTTTCAGAAATAAATGCAAAAATTATTGACCTAAATTTACCACTATCACGAAGCACAATATGTCACGAAAAAAATTCTCAGAATCGCTAGGATGCGTTGAAGAGTTCCTGAGTTATTACCTCATAAAGGGACACTGGTCAGAATTGCATAAAATGACCAGGTCATTAAGGTCAAAATAGGTTTGGTCATGAAGGGGTTAAAACCTGTGCTAAATGAAGACATTGGGGAGAGTTACAGCAATGTAGAGTCACTATGAGTAAATTACATGGGGATGGTAGTAATGGAAAGCTGCTAGTTGGAGTTTGCTACAAGCCTCCTAATATAGCTGAACAGGTAGAGGATGAAATGCTACAACAAATTAAAAAGGCAGCAAACAGTAACAGGGATGTTATAATGGGAGATTTTAACTATCCAGAAATTCAATGGGACATATAATCTTCTGGTTGTGGTAAAAGCTACAATTTCTTATCCACAATTCAGGACAATTACCTCTCTCAGCTGGTCAATGAACCGACCAGGGGAGGTAATCTGCTGGATCTGGTTCTGTCAAATAGACTAGATACAATTTTAGATCTACAGGTCAGGGAGAATTTGGGAAGCAGTGACCATAACATGGTAAGTTTCAATGCAATTTTCAATCAAACATTCAAAAGGGGAAGTGCCAAAATGTGGAACTTTGATTTTAACAAATTTAGGAAAGAGCTTAATCGTATAGACTGGGACAACATCGTGTTACCTGGGGATACCGAACATAAATGGGGAATTTTTAAGGAAATACTACTAGAATCCTGCAAAAAAACTTACATCCTCTGGTAATAAAATGTCAAGGAATAAAAAGAAACCATTATGGATGAACAGGACAGTACAAAGTTTAATAAGGCAAAATCAAAGAGCATTCAAAATCTTAAAAGCCGAGAATACTGAAATAGCATTTCAGGAGTATAAAGATCTGAACAAGAAATGTAAAAAAGAAATCAAACTGGCGAAGTTATCAACAAAGAAACAAATCAGCAATGACATTAAAATAAATCCCAAAATTTTTTATAAATACATCAATGCCAAAAAATAAATAAATGGTATCAGCCCCTTAACAGATGACAATGACAAGTTAATCGCAGAGGTCAAAGAAAAGGCAGAGATATTAAACAGGCACTTTTCATCCACGCCAACAAACTGTCTGTTACAGGAATCATTCAACAAGGCAAATATAAAAATTTACAACCTGATATAACTAGTTTTACACAAAAAATGTGCATTTACGTCTGAGCAATTTAAACATGGACAAATCCCGCGGCCCAGATGGTATTTATCCATGGATACTGAGGGAATTGAGCTCAATAATTGACAGACCACTGTCTCTCATATTCTTACACTCTCTTGTAACTGGGGTGGTGCCACAAGATTGGAGGATGGCTCAAGTGGTATCAATATTTAAAAAAGGTAAGAGGGTAGATCCGGGCAACTACCATCCCGTAAGCCTGACATTGGTAGTGTACAAATTTTTTGAGGGCATTATATGAGATGACCTGCAGATATATATTGCAGAGAATAATATAATAGCTAATAACCAACATGGATTCATGAAGAATGTCGTGTCTAACTAACAAGCTGAGTTTCTATGAGGAGGTGAGTGCAAATCTGGATGTAGGTAATGCGGCTGATGTGATTTATCTGGACTTTGCAAAGGCATTTGATGCAATTCCACATTACAGACTTATACTTAAGCTACAGAAGCAAGGACTGAGAGAAACTATATGCAGATGGGTAAGGAATTGGCTAAATGACCGGAAACAAAGTTATTGGGTCGCCTTCGCACACCCAGGGCCGCGGGGCACTCGGCACCGGGCCGGCGTCAGGGGAATGTGTCACAGCAGCGGTGACCTGGTCCGTCGCCCTGGGCGCCCAATATCAATGGCGGTGATGTTAATGGTGTTAGAGTTTATATGAATAGTTTGTGACACCACCCGTGGTGTTTGGCAAGTAAGATGTTGAGCCAACGCTGCATGCAGATCCGCTGGGACTGATGGTGTGGTGCAGCAAAGATGGTGTAGCTCCCCACAGGTGGAGCTGTAGTCCCAGGGCAGTGTAGGTGCAATGGATGAGGAGAGGCGCAAAATGGTATAGATGTTGTTACCCAGGTGTAGCGGTGCGGGAATAACTGGAGGACACCAGAGTGTGCGGTTCCAAAGCTTTACTCACTGTTTGCAGTTCACACCACTGCCTGCCTCCGTACTGTGTTCTCCAGGTCAGGGCTCCAGCCAACCTCCAGGCAAGATAGGACTCTCCCTTCCACACTCCGCCAACATGTACCTTCACTGAATGACTCCTCCAATGCGCCTTTAGGTGCGAAGCACTCCAGTACTTAGTTACCCTGGAATGCCTCTCTCTAGGTGTTCCTAGTCTTTACTTGTATGACAGACAGCTGTAGCCTGCTTCGGGGACTCCACTCTGCGTTCCGGCTCGCTATTCAGTTGCTGTTGTGTCCCAAGTCTATGATGGGAGCAAGGCGTTAGCGGCTCACTACTCCTCCGGTGTCAGTTGCCGGACATAAAGATCCAATCAACCTCGGGGACCGGGCCCCGGCCATTGCGCTCTCTGGACTGGAAGGGTTCTCTCTCTTTCTCAACCTGCTTCCCACCGTCCATCTATTCTCCTTCGTTCCGATCTGTTCTATCTCTCTCTTATGGAATCTGTAGTCTCCAGTCTATGTCTCTTTCTCCTTCTCTTCCTTCCCGAAGAAGCTCGTTCCACTAAGACCAGTCCTCAGCCTCTCCTGACTGACTGCCTTCCTCCGCCTTGAGCTCCTCTCAAGTTAATTAAATTCACCACACACTCAAACAGACTTTATGCAAATAGGTATTCATTTTATTACATGTGGGAGCCAAACAGGAATATAGCACACAGTGGAAGCGATATAAATAAATTTTATTTATATCGCTTCCACTGTGTGCTATATTCCTGTTTGGCTCCCACATGTAATAAAATGAATACCTATTTGCATAAAGTCTGTTTGAGTGTGCGGTGAATTTAATTAACTTGTAATTAGGACCTACTGGTCCGTTGCACCTGCACCTCGTCTATATTTGACTAGAGTGCACGCTAATTACCCAGTTGAGCTCCTCTCAGGCTGACCTGCTGTCAGCCTGCTCTCTCTCCCTCAGACCCTCGTCTGACTGACCTGAAATCCTACACCTTCCCTCTCTTTTATATCATCTAACTCCACCCGCCTCCCAGCACATCTCGTGTTACGAAGCAGGGTTCCACGAGGGGTGCTCTGCTAACCCCCAGCCTGAAGCTGTTAGGTGGCCCCACTGAACTATCTTGTGTGTGGAATGCAGGTGTGGAGCGTGGTCAGGAGCTCCCACCTTACCTGGATGGTGGGGCACTACACCTTAGGAGAAAGTGCAGTACCTCTGTGGCGACTGAAGCCTCAGGGGCGCCACATTATCATAAATGGTGCATTCTCTAAATGGGCTATAGTCAGCAGTGGGGTAGCACAGGGATCTGTGCTGGGACAGATTCTTTTTAACCTCTTTATTAGGGATGAGCGAGCATATTCTTGGGTATTCGGTACTCGGTGAGTAATGCGGTACTCACGGTACTTGGTACATTGCGAGTATTTCACTACTCGCCTCGCACTATTCGGTTCTCTCGCTCAGCAGTTGCCAATCTCAGTAATGCCGCACCCGTCTTGGTTGTGGGCGGCATTACTATGCTTGGCTGGCCACCCAGCGTCCTATGAGATGAGTCATCATAGCCTGGCACTAAGCCCTGCCACCGCCATTTTCTGCACATTGCATGCAGAACACAGCTAGTGTAGGGAGAGTGTGAGCAGCTGCTAGGGAGAGTTATGTTTAATGGTGCAAATCTTCCAGAAATCCTCTGTGAAACCCAAAAGCTCTTTTCAGAGCTGAAAGTAAAAGGTCACAGAATTAATAGTGACCGTTTTCCCAGCTTTTTTTATGTCACATTTACCCCTGCAGGCAGTTTTTTTGTGCTGTTGCAGTGCTGTGTTCACATAATCACAGCGAATAGTACGCACGCACAGTACTGCACAACTGACATGCAGCCAGCACCGCTGTCTTGTTTGGTGTCTGGGCTGCGTATTCTTGCCTTAAATCTCAGGGCAGTTTTTTGTGCTGTTGCAGTGCTGTGTTCACATAATCACAGCGAATAGTACGTACAGACGGTACTGCACAACTGACACGCAGCCAGCACTGCTGTCTTGTGTGGTGTCTTGGGTGCGTATTCTTGCCTTAAACCTCAGGGCTAGTGATGGGCGAGTCCTAAATTACTCGGAATCGCTTGACTCTAGCGAGTCCGAGCCCGGGACTCGCTACTCATTGCGAGTCTAGCGAGTCCAATGTTAATGAATGGGGAAGCGAGTCTTAGCGAGTAATGTGCGATTTACAAATCGCAGATGTGTCTCGGAAAGCGCTTGCATTGGCGATTTGTAAACCCCACTCGCAACAGTTTGTTGCTGCTGTGTCCGAGTCCAAACTCGCATTTGTTTGTCTTATTTAGCGCCGATGAGGCGAGGGAAGCGATTTTCTCTAGCACACACCATGCTTTGAGCACACAGGAAATAATCCGAGTTGAGTTGACACACACACACACACACACACACACACACACACAGAGCAATACAGAGCAATCATGGCCCGTGTCACTGTCAACACGCTGCAGTTGATTGATCTGGTGGAGGCTCGGCCCCTGCTTTGGCTCCCCACTGACCCTGCCTATGGGCATAACATCCAGCGGACTACAGCCTGGAGGGAGATCGCTCAAGTGATGTTCCCTGCACTGCTACGGCCACGACCTCGTCCCTTTGCAACCTCTTTTTTGGGAAATTGTGTTTTTTGTGACATTGTTGACAAATGCACAGTCACCGAGATGGAGTTAGGTGGTGCTGTAGGCGTCACTTGCTGGCAGGGTAAGTGTGTGTGCTGACACCTAGCAGTGAAGCTGCACACTAGTCCCTGCACTGTGCACTGCACTGTAAGGCTTGATCCTCCCTGCCTGCCTGCCTACAGTCTACACAGTACTCCTCTGTCCTCCTGGTAGCTCTCAGAAGAGCTGTTTGGGTTTAATATAAGGAATCTTGAAGTTTCCCTACACTAACTGACAATCCCTATGATCTGCTCAAGCATCTACCTCACCCTGCTCTATCTCAGATCTCTCAGGAATGTAGAGGAAATGGCGGTGGAAAAGGCTTATATACAGCCTCGCCTCTCATACATGACATAGGCATCACGATGGACAGAAGCCAATCATAGTCCTGCCACAACCAACATTACTGAATATGATTGGCTAACATGCTTGTCCATCTAAAAAAGTTTTCTGACCTAACACGCTAGGCTGTCTCGGAAGCTTTGTAGGAACATAACAGATTCTATATTTGCGAGTCCCGAATCCAGTATACAGGACTCGGGATTCGTAGACTCGCTCAGACTCGCTCACAATCGCTGTGTGTTGACATAGGCTGTCTTGGAAACTTGTAGGAACATAACAGATTCTGTATAAGCAAGTCCCGAATCCAGTATACAGGACTCGGAATCATAGACTCTCTCAGACTCGCTCAGACTCGCTGTTGACAGCGATGTGATATAGCGAGTCTAGCGAGTGAGAAAAAAAAACTCTGACAAAACTAGGATTGCCATTGACTTGCATTGGACTCGTTACTGTGCGAGTAATCACTGGGCGACTCGCCGAGTAACGAGTCCAGCGAGTCCCTTACTATTCGCCGAGTAACGAGTCCTAGCGAGTAGACTCGCCCATCCCTACTCAGGGCAGTTTTTTGTGCAGTTGCGGTGCTGTGTTCACAGCGAATAGTATGCACGCACGGTACTGCACAACTGACACGCAGCCAGCACCGCTGCCTTGTGTGGTGTCTGGGTTGCGTATTCTTGCCTTAAACCTCAGGGCAATTTTTTAGTGGCAGCACCCTTGTCTTGTGTGGTTACTGGGGTGCGTAATCTCACCTTAAACCTCAGGGCAATTTTTTTCTGCTGCTGCGGTGCTGTTTGTAAAACACAAAGCAGTACTAGGCTGTAATGCTACTTTCCACAAAGTACTAACTGCTCCTTGTTCCCCAATATCTACATCTGCAACTATGGCAGAAAAATCCAAAATTCCTAAAAAGGCTGTTATGAAGGGACAGGGACGTGGACATGGGGTCGTTGGTGTCCAACAAGGCACAGAGTCTGGGAGATCGAAGAAGGTTGATGCATCTAGGTTCCTGGCGAAATTTCCCGGTATGGAACATAAACGGGCCTGGAAGCCAGAAAAACAAGAGCAGATATTGTCTTGGATGGATGATAAGGCGTCAATGAAATGTTCTAGCAGCACCCAATCGTCCATGACAAAACAGTCTACTGTCCATACAGATAACGCTGGGTCATCCTATTCTCAACCTGCTCCTAGTTCATCACCCGGTCAGGAGTCACAGGAAACATTTGACCCCACCTTGGTCACTCCGAGGATCTGTTTGATCCATTTCCTTGCATTGCCTCTGGCCTCTCACCGCGCGACATTGAAGAGGAACGTGAGGGGGTATCGTCTGTTGAAGATGGCCAAATATTTGAAACCCCACGTCCAGAAGAAAGCCACTTTCATCCACGTGATGTGCCAGGTGAAGAGATGGAGGCTGATGGTGATGACACAGTTGCCATCTGGCCAGTCGCCAATATCAACACGGAAGGAGGATGACAAGGACGATGAGGTGGTCAAAGATGGGACCACCGATCCGACCTGGACAGTTGGCACGCATAGCCAGCACAGCAGCACAGAGGATGAAGTTGGATGTGTAGCACCAGCAAAGGTACCAAGGGCTACTGGTTTGAGCAGAGTGCAAACTGTGTCAACTGTTGCAAAGAGCAATCCCTCTGTGCCCCAAGTCAAGGCAAGGGTGCGTTCAGCCGCTGTCTGGAAATTTTTTTCCAATAGTCCTTCTGAATCAAATGTTGTCATCTGTAGCATCTGCCATAGGAAGCTGAGAAGAGGCCAGGGCTAAGGCAACCAAAGCACCACCAGTATGCAGAAACACATGGCAGCCAAGCACCCTAGTCAGTGGACTGAACAAAAGGGTACCAAATCAGTGTCTGCGACTACGGGTCAAACCACTGCCATGTCGCCTGTGATACGTCCTTTCCAATCAGCTGGGCAGGAAGCAGGTGATCATCATACCTCTTGCTCACAAGCTGCGGTTGCACAGACACAGGCCACAACAAGCTCATCCACTTGTTTGTCCCTGGAAAGCGTCCAATTGTCCGTGCCCCAGATGTATGAAAGGGCGCGTAAATACCAAACCACACACCCACAAGCACAAATACTGAACGCGCACATTGCCAAGTTACTAGTCGTGGAGATGTTACAGTTTAGGCTTGTGGGGACACAGTATTTCCATGATCTTTTGGCTGTGGCTGCCCCACGATACTCAGTTCCCAGCCAGAACTATTTTTCCCAGTGTGCAGTCCCCGCGTTACACCAGCACGTTTTAAACAATCTAAAGCATGCTCTCACCAACGCCGTAATCGGGAAGGTCCATCTTACAACAGACACGTGGACAAGTACTTGTGGCCAGGGACAATACATCATTGTCACAGCACACTGGCTCCACCTGGTGGAGGGTGGGACAAAGTCTCAAACTGGACCATCAATACATATCCTACCCATGCCACAAATAGTGGGCCCAACCTCAATCAGGGTTTCTGTCTCATCATATACGTCCAGTCTCCCCTCTTCCTCCTCCTCCACCTCGTCATCCTATGCTGAATTACCCTCCACATCACTCCCAAGTTGGGAAGTGTGCAGCAGCGCATCGGCAAAGTGGCAAAACGCTCTGCTGAAACTGATCTGCTTAGGTGAAACACCACACACTTAAGCAGAGCTGTGGCAAGGAATAAAACAACAGACCGATCAGTGGCTCTCCCCACTGCAACTCCAACCTGGTCTGGTTGTCTGTGACAATAGGCGTAACCTGGTGGCGGCTTTAAAGCTCAGGAATCTGGTACACGTGCCATGCATGGCTCACGTGCTGAACCTGGTGGTGCAGAAATTTATAAGAACATACCCTGACTTGCCATACCTACTTGAGAAGGTGCGCCATATTTGCGCCCATTTTCGCCACTCCTCAACCGCTGTTGCCGGTCTTGCAGCTCTTCAAAAGCAATTTAATTTGCCAAACCACAGACTCATTTGTGACCTGCAAACGCGTTGGAACTCAACATATCATATGTTGGCAAGGATAAGTGAGCAGCAGAGGGCACTTTCTGAATACCAGCTTAAACATGCCGGTCACACTGAGACTCAGCCAAGACACATAACAACTGTCGAGTGGGTGTGGATCGCTGATATTTGCGAGGTGCTTGATAACTTTTAGTACTGCAAGCTTATGAGCAGTGATCAAGCTATTATCAGCGTAATCATCCCTATGCTATGTCTGCTGAAAAAAATTGCTGCAGAATCAAAAAATGGAATCTGTTATGACTGGGTCACTGAGGATAGCAGGACCAGGCTAAGCCACCAGAAAACCAGAGAGGTTGGTAACTAAGCGGATTGCAGACCCCTGTTCCTATCCACACAACTAGCAGTAGCCGTGGAGCGTACCTACGATGCCCTAGACGCCTCAGCACAGCTGGAGAACTAACTCAGCCTAAAGCAAGAAAGGTGAAATCTAAACTGAGCCGGAGCAGACCCCAAAGGAATGGACAGCCCCCAAACATATATTGTCGGTGAGACAAGATGAAAATACAAATGCAGGCAGAAAAAGAGACTGATCAAATGATGGAGCCTAAACTGACTAGACAGGACAGGAAAGCAAAGAAACTGTCTGCAATCACGCAAAAACCTTGAAAAAACCAACACGTCTGATGCACAAAAAACACTGAAGTCACACGACTTCGCCCCCCCTATATCAGCACTCTGGTATATACTGAAAGCAAAGCAAAAAGAGACCAATATAACAGGGGACAGAACAAACTGACACAATCAGTAACATATGGGCGGGGATCCAGCACAGCCCCAGCAGGAGCAAACTGACCCGCACAAAGCAGAAATAGACAAAACCAGATCAAATGCAAAAAGATTAGCAAATGAACCACTTAGCTTAACCATGCAGGAACAGAGCAGGAGACATCATACATCAGACCTCAGAAGGCACAGGAAGAAAATCACCAGCAGGGATTGAAATACACCAGTCAGAAACTCCAGATCTCCAATCGTCATCATCATTATCAGGTGGCAAGCCTCTGTCAATCTGACCAGCTACACTACCTCCAGTAACCACCAGAGGGAGCCCAGAAAGAGAACTCGCAACAGTACCCCCCCTTGAGGAGGGGTCACCGAACCCTCATCCACGCCACTAGGCCGGTCAGGATGGGCCTGATGAAAAGCATGAACCAATTTTTTGGCATGAATGTCAGAAGCAGAGACCCAAGAATTATCCTCCTGGCCATAACCCTTCCACTTGACCAAGTACTGGAGTCTCCGTCTATCCAAATGAGAATCCAATATCTTTTCTACCTCATACTCCAAATTACCTTTAACCAATACAGGGTCAAGAGGCGCCACCATGGGAACTACTGGCTCCACAAACCTCTTCAGCAAAGATTTATGAAAAACATTATGAATCTTAAACGTAACTGGAAGAGCCAAGCAGAAAGCAACGGGGTTAAGGATTTCCAAAATCTTATAAGGTCCAATGAATCTTGGCTTGAATTTTGGAAACGCAACCTTCATAGGAATATTTTTTGAAGACAACCAAACCATATCACCCACTTTAAACCGGGGACCAATGGTCCAATGCCGTTTGGAAAACCATTGGGCCTTTTCCTGAGAGTGGGACAACTTATCCACTACATGGTCCCAAATCTGCTGCATTATCTCTATCACAGAATCCACACTTGGGCAGGCCGAAGATTCCACCTGTCCTGAAGAAAATTGAGGATGAAACCCAAAGCTACAGAAAAAAGGCGACATCAAAGTGGCAGAACTAGCCCTATTGTTCAGTTCGAATTCGGCCAAGGACAAAAATGAGACCCAGTCATCTTGATCAGCAGATATGAAACATCTCAAATAGAATTCCAAAGTCTGTTTTTTTTCTCTCAGTCTGCCCATTGGTCTGAGGATGAAATGCAGAGGAGAAGGATAACTGAATTCCCAGTTTTGAACAAGAAGCTCTCCAAAATCTGGAAACAAACAGGACTCCTCTATCACACACAATGTTCTCAGGAATCCCGTGCAAACGAACCACCTGTTGTAAAAACAAGGGCACAAACTCAGAAGAAGATGGCAACTTTTGGGAGTGGTACAAGATGGACCATCTTAGAAAATCTATCACAGATCACCCAGATAACAGTCATTCTCTGAGAGACAGGAAGATCAGAAATAAAATCCATTGAGATATGGGTCCATGGCCTCCTAGGCACCGGCAGGGGCATCAACAAACCACTAGAATGAGAACAGGGCTTGGACCGAGAACAAGTCCCACAGGACTGCACAAAATTCCTGACATTACGAGATAAGGCAGGCCACCAAAATGACCGGCTCACCAAATCTCTGGTACCAAAAATACCTGGATGACCAGCCAACGTGGAGCAATGAATTTCAGACATTACTCTTTTCCTCCACTGGTCAAGGACATACAATTTTCCCATAGGGCAACATTCAGGTTTGTCCTCCTGAAATTCCTCCAGGGCACGTCTCAAATCGAATAAGATGGCGGAAAGAACTACACCCTCATTTAGAATAGTAGTAGGCTCAGTCACATCAAGAGAATCTGCAAAGAAACTCCTAGAAAGGGCGTCCGCCTTAACATTCTTAGTGCCCGGAAGAAAAGGGACCACAAAATTAAAATGCGTGAAAAACAAGGCCCACCTAGCCTGTCTAGGATTCAAGCTTTTAGCTGATTCAAGATAAATCAAATTCTTGTGGTCGGTGAGGACCACAACTTGATGTCTAGCTCCCTCCAACCAATGTCTCCATTCTTCAAATGCCCATTTCATGGCCAACAATTCCCGATTCCCCATGTCATAGTTACGTTCAGATGGGGAAAATTTTCGAGAAAAGAAGACACAGGGATTCATCTTAGAAGTCACCGGATCTCTTTGGGACAAAACAGCTCCTGCAGCAATCTCAGAAGCATCTGCCTCCACCTGAAATGGGAGTGAGACATCAGGTTGCCGTGGAACCAGAGCAGAAGTGAATCTCCGCTTAAGCTCCTGAAATGCCAAGACTGCCTCTGGAGACAAATTCACCACATCAGCACCCTTTTTGGTCAAATCAGTCAGTGGTTTAACAATAACAGAAAAATTACTTGTAAATTTACAGTAGAAATTAACCCAAAAACTTCTGGAGAGCCTTCAAAGAAGTGGGCTGAACGCAATCATAAATGGCCTGTACCTTGGCCGGGTGCATTTCAATAGTAGACGGGGATAAAATGAATCCCAAAAATGAAATCCTCTGTACACCAAAGAGACACTTCGATACCTTAACATACTGTACAGAGAATTTTCCCTCAAAATCCGGAACACAGTCCGGACATGTTCCACATGAGCATCCCAATCACTGGAAAAGATCAAAATATCATCCAGATAAATGATCAAATACTTATCCACAAAGTCCAGGAAAATATCATTCATAAAAGATTAGAAGACAGAAGGGGCATTAGTGAGCCCAAAAGGCATCACCAGGTACTCAAAATGTCCCTCCAGGGTATTAAACGCCATCTTCCATTCATCACCGTGCTTGATGCGAATAAGATTACCGTATATACTCGAATATAAGCCGAGATTTTCAGCCCGTTTTTTTGGGCTGAAAGTCCCCCTCTCGGCTTATATTCGAGTCATATACAGTAATGGCCAAAAGTATTAACACCCCTGCAATTCTGTCAGATAATATTCAGTTTCTTCCTGAAAATGATTGCAAGCACAAATTCTTTGGTATTATTATCTTCATTTAATTTGTCTTAAATGAAAAAACACAAAAGAAAATGAAGCAAAAAGCAAAACATTGATCATTTCACACAAAACTCCAAAAATGGGCCAGACAAAAGTATTGGCACCCTCAGCCTAATACTTGGTTGCACAACCTTTAGCCAAAATAACTGTGACCAACCGCTTCCGGTAACCATCAATGAGTTTCTTACAATGCTGTGCTGGAATTTTAGACCATTCTTCTTTGGCAAACTACTCCAGGTCCCTGATATTTGAAGGGTGCCTTCTCCAAACTGCGATTTTTAGATCTCTCCACAGGTGTTCTATGGGATTCAGGTCTGGACTCATTGCTGGCCACCTTAGATGTCTCCAGTGCTTTCTCTCAAACCATTTTCTAGTGCTTTTTGAAGTGTGTTTTGGGTCATTGTCCTGCTGGAAGACCCATGACCTCTGAGGGAGACCCAGCTTTCTCACACTGGGCCCTACATTATGCTGCAAAATTTGTTGGTAGTCTTCAGACTTCATAATGCCAAGCACACGGTCAAGCAGTCCAGTGCCAGAGGCAGCAAAGCAACCCCAAAACATCAGGGAACCTCCGCCATGTTTGACTGTAGGGACCGTGTACTTTTCTTTGAATGCCTCTTTTTTCTCCTGTAAACTCTATGTTGATGCTTTTGCCCTAAAAGCTCTACTTTTGTCTCATCTGACCAGAGAACATTCTTCCAAAATGTTTTAGGCTTTTTCAGGTAAGTTTTGGCAAACTCCAGCCTGGCTTTTTTATGTCTCGGGGTAAGAAGTGGAGTCTTCCTGGGTCTCCTACCATACAGTCCCTTTTCATTCAGACACCGACGGATTGTATGGGTTGACACCGTTGTACCCTTGGACTGCAGGGCAGCTTGAACTTGTTTGGATGTTAGTGGAGGTTCTTTATCCAACATCCGCACAATCTTGCGTTGAAATCTCTTGTCAATTTTTCTTTTCCGGCCACATCTAGGGAGGTTAGCCACAGTGCCATGGGCTTTAAACTTCTTGATGACACTGCGCACGGTAGACACAGGAACATTCAGGTCTTTGGAGATGGACTTGTAGCCTTGAAATTGCTCATGCTTCCTCACAATTTGGTTTCTCAAGTCCTCAGACAGTTCTTTGGTCTTCTTTCTTTTCTCCATGCTCAATGTGGTACACACAAGGACCCAGGACAGAGGTTGAGTCAACTTTAATCCATGTTAACTGGCTGCAAGTGTGATTTAGTCATTGCCAACACCTGTTAGGTGCCACAGGTAAGTTACAGGTGCTGTTAATTACATAAATTAGAGAAGCATCACATGATTTTTCAAACAGTGCCAATACTTTTGTCCACCCTCTTTGTTATGTTTGGTGTGGAATTATATCCAATTTGGCTTTAGGACAATTCTTTTTGTGTTTTTTCATTTAAGACAAATTAAATGAAGATAATAATACCAAAGAATTTGTGTTTGCAATCATTTTCAGGAAGAAACTGAGTATTATCTGACAGAATTGCAGGGGTGTCAATACTTTTGGCCATGACTGTATACCGGGGGGTCGGAGGGGGAGAGGGGGCGGGGGTGTCAGGTCATACTTACCCGTCCTGACGCTGTCTCTTGAGCCCCCAGCTTCTCCGCGCTCTCTGTGCCTGCCTTCAGTGGTCATGTGGTACCGCTCATTAACACTCATGAATATGCGCATATTCATGAGTTTTAATGAGCGGTATCACATGACCGCTGAATGCAGGAAGAGAGAGCGCGGAGAAGCTGGGGGCTCAAGCGACAGTGTCAGGACGGGTAAGTATAGCGATACTCACCTGTCCTGCGTCCATGGCTGCTTGCTGCTGTCTGTCATCGGTCAGTGACTTCAGACAGCAGAGGGCGCGGTGACGTGATTAGTGCGCGCGGTGCCCCCTGCAGTCTGAACGTCACTGACTGATGACATTGCAGATAGCGGTGAGCAGCCATGGACGCAGGACAGGTGAGTATCTGACACCCAGCGACGGAGAGGTGAGTGTCATTTTTTTTATTTTGACATGCTGCAGCAGTGGCAGCACATGGGGGAATAATCTTAAGGAGCTTCTAATGGGGGCAGCATATGGGGGAACAATCTATGGAGCTTCTTATGGGGGCAGTATATGGGGGAATAATCTATGGAGCTGCTTATGGGGGCAGTATATGGGGGAATAATCTATGGAGCTTCTAATGGGGGCAGTATATGGGGGAATAATCTATGGAGCTTCTAATGGGGGCAGCATATGGGGGAATAATCTATGGAGCTTCTTATGGGGGCAGTATATGGGGGAACAATCTATGGAGCTTCTTCTGGGGACACTATATGGGGGAATAATCTATGGAGCATTTCCCACCCTAGGCATATACTCGAGTCAATACGTTTTCCCAGTTTTTTTGTGGCAAAATTAGGGGGGTCGGCTTATACTCGGGTCGGCTTATACTCGAGTATATACGGTATACGTCCCCCTGAGGTCAAGTTTAGTAAACTAACAGGCACTTTTAACTCTGGATAATAAATGAGAAATCAGGGGTAATGGGTACTGATATTTAACAGTGATTTTGTTAAGGGAACTATAGTCAATACATGGCCTTAATGAGCCATTTTTCTTGGCCACAAAAAAAAACCCAGCACCTAAAGGTGAAGAGGATGGTCTAATATGACCCTTCTGCAACAACTCCTTGATATAAGATCGCATAGCATCATGTTCGGATACCGATAAGTTGCAAAGCTGGGAAATTTACACCAGGGCATTAACTCAATTGCACAGTCATAACTCCTATGAGGAGGCAAAGACGCAGACTTACTCTCACTAAATACATCAGAAAAATGAGCCAAATAGTCAGGAATATCATGAGACTGGGGAGAGGTGGAGAAAACAGGAGTGTCACTAAGAACACATTGACAACCCTAACTCACCACAGACACAGATTTCCTGTCTAAAACATGATTATGAGCTTGCAACCAAGGAAAACCCAGAACAATAGTATCAAGCAAATTGTGCAACACCAAAAATTTACAATTCTCTTGGTGGTCTGGGGCGACCCGCATTATCACCTGGGTCCAAAACTGGGGATAATTCTCCACCAAAGGAGTAGCATCAATACCCCTCAAAGGGATAGGAGTCCGCAGGGGTATCATGGGAAAATCACAACGTTTGGCAAAGTCAAAATCCATCAGATTCACAGCTGCTCCTGAATCAACAAAAGCCTTGGCGGAAAATGTAGACAAGTAGCAGATCAAGGTAATTGCCAAAAGGAACTTAGGCTGTACCGCAAATGCGTGGACAAACGCTTTTCTCATTTAGGGCAGACAGAAATAATATGAGAGGCGTCCCCACAGAAAAAAACACAACTTATTACGCCTTCTAAACTCCTGACATTGCGCCCTAGACAAAACCCTATCGCATTGCAAGAGTTCAGAAGTTCGTTCGAAAGGCGACAACGCCTCTCGTGTAGTTTTACGTTCACGTAAACGCCGATCAATTTGAATGGCCAATGACATAGAGTCATCAAGACCAAAGGGGACAGGAAATCCCACCATAACATCTTTTACGGTTTCTGCCAAACCCTTCCGATAGAGAGCTGCTAGGGCATCGTCATTCCATTTAGTAAGGACCGTCCACTTTCGGAATTTTTTACTATATAACTCTGCAAACTCCTGACCCTGGTTCAAAGCCAAGAAGGTTTTCTCAGCTTGATGAACAGCTTTCGTGTCTACCTTTTTCCTCATAGATTGTAAGCTTGCGAGCAGGGCCCTCATTCCTCTTGTTATTTGTTATGATCTATGTGATCATTGTTATACTGTAATGTCTATCGTCTGTTCAAGTCCCCTCTGAAATGTAAAGTGCTGCGGAATATGTCGACGCTATAAAAATAAAATGTATTATTATTATTATCAATAGCATTAGATTCATCATACAACAACCCCAGGGCTTGAAAAAACGCGTCCACATTAGCCAGAATAGAATCTCCGGTTGTCAAAGAAAAGGCCCATTCCTGGGGATCGCCATGCAGCAGGGCGATGACCATTTTAACCTGCTGCACAGAACTCCCCGATGAGTTAGGTTTCAAGGCAAGAAATAGTTTACAATTATTCTTAAAATTCAAAAATTTAGACCGATCCCCAGAAAACACATCAGGAGTAGGGATTTTTGGTTCAACCGCAGATGATTGAGCAAGATAGGCAGAAATTCCCCACACTTCAGCAGTGAGCTGCTCAACATGATCAGACAATTGCTTAGTCTCCATTTAGACAAAAAATATCCTACTACGGCCCCAGAAAAAAAAGAGGAAAAAATATACCAAAAAAATTCTGACACTTTTTAAAAAAATCTTTCCTTCTTTAGAGGACCCTAGATTCTACAATAGGGCTGGTGATTTTGTTATTAATGGGTCACCGAGGAGGATAGCAGGACCTGGTTAAGCCACCAGAAAACCAGAGAGGTTGGTAACTAAGTGGATTGCAGACCCCTGATCCTATCCACACAACTAGCAGTAGCCGTGGAGCGTACCTATGATGCCCTAGACGCCTCGGCACAGCCGGAGAACTAACTCAGCCTAAAGCAAGAAAGGTGAAATCTAAACTGCCCATGAGCAGACCCCAAAGGAATGGACAGCCCCCAAACATATATTGTCGGTGAGACAAGATGAAAATACAAACGAAGGCAGAAAAATAGACTGAGCAAATGATGGGGCCCAAACTGACTAGACAGGATAGGAAAGGAAAGACACTGTCTGCAATCACGCAAAAACCATGAAAAAACCAACACGTCTGATGCACAAAAAACACTGAAGTCACACGACTTCGCCCCCACTATATCAGCACTCTGGTATATACTGAAAGCA
This sequence comes from Dendrobates tinctorius, assembly GCF_039654945.1. Classification (NCBI taxonomy): domain Eukaryota; kingdom Metazoa; phylum Chordata; class Amphibia; order Anura; family Dendrobatidae; genus Dendrobates; species Dendrobates tinctorius. The sequence goes on from NW_027361714.1 coordinate 39,049,971, forward strand.
AAGGGGGCAGAACAAACTGACACAAGCAGTAACATATGGGCGGTGATCCAGCACAGCTCCAGCAGGAGCAAGCTGACCTGCACAAAGCAGAGATAGACAAAACCAGATCAAATGCAAAAAGATTAGCAAATTAACCACTTCGCTGAACCATGCAGGAACAGAGCAGGAGACATCATACATCAGACCTCAGAAGGCAAAGGAAGAAAATCACCAGCAGGGATTGAAGGAAGTCAGCTGTCTTAAATACACCAGTCATAAACTCCAGATCTCCAATCATCATCATTATCAGGTGGCAAGCCTCTGTCAATCTGACCAGCTCCACTACCTTCAGTAACCACCAGAGGGAGCTCAGAAAGAGAATTCACAACAGGAATCTTTGCGTGCCCAGCAGCTGGGTATGGAGCAAGACTTCACAATGGGTGATCCTACCCAGCCCAGCCAACTAGCCGACTTCACCGCTAGTCACTGAGGCTGTGCTTGCAGCAGCTTATCCCTCAATGGTTCTCAGCCTGAACGGTTGCATCTTGGAACTTTCCTGGTTGAAAACTATTTATCCCCAGACATGGATTATGGCATGGGACAGAACGATAGACAGTTGAGGGATATGTTTTTTTATTTTTATTTTTGTTTTATTACAGGAGACCATGGCTTCAGAGGAATGGGCGATGATGTGAGCATGGTTTAATTTACATTCATTGAAGGAGTCTGTGTCAGTCTTTCAATTAAATTACATTATTCTGGTGGTGTTTGTTGTTTTATACAATATGACTATGGGGTTAGTAATGGGAGCATTTTACAGATGCCTCTTCCTCACTAACCTCTAGGCTTGATTTCACCTGACAATACAAAGGTGATATCATCCCCCAACTATTAACCCACCGCACCAGCGAAAAATGGAACGAGCCAGGCAAAGCACCAGAATTTGAACATCTAATAGATGTGCCTTTTTCAGGAGCGGCTGGGGAGTGCAATATGCATGGCCCATTTAAAGCCTGAGATGACCAGCCCCCAGCTGTCTGCTTTAGCTTGGCTGGATGTCAAAAATGGGGGGAGACACCCATGCAATTTTTTTAATTATTTAATTAAATAGTTTAAAAAATGGCATGGGGACCCTTCTATTCTTGATAACTAGACTTTCTAACACTGACCGCTGAGGGTTGCAACCTGCAGCTGCCAGTTTTGCCTGGCTGGTTATCAAAAAAACAGGAGAACTCCATGTAATTTTTCTTCATTTATTTAGAGTGCAAGCTGTTGAATACTCCCATCAGTGGTGCTTTCTCTGGCCTTTTTACTCGGTAGCAGGCATATGCTGATGGGAGCAGTAGTCACATCAGCCAATGCATGTGACCAGAGGTAAACTTTTTAACTCCAGTCACAGCTCCGATCTCACGCTGTCATCTAACAGATGGGCAATGACAACCACAGGAGTCTCCAGCAAACCCCGGGTTGTCATGTCAACCCATCGGCGTACCGCAATCACAAGTGTGCTGATGGGCGTGGTTTGTGATGCACTTCTGGTGCGTGTGTGGTAAAATGCTGCTGTCGGAACTCGATGGCAGCATTTAACATGTTAACAGCTGCAGGTGGATCATGATTCCATCCTGAGCTGTTAGGGGCATACGTCAGCTGATTATATCAGATGTCATGTGACTAAAAAGGTGCGTTGAGGGGAAGCGTGGCTTTTGATGTTCGATTATGTTGGTTGAACCATTCGTCTAACAAGTCGTCGAACATTGAAATGTTCTCCAAACCGAATACAAAGTAAAAAAGTTTGCTGATCTCTAGTGGAGACTCAGTGGTGGATCAACTGACAATGAGTAGAGCACAATATTTTTAATAACAAACTGGGCTGGGCTTTTCTGAAAATAGACAACCCCTCTAACTTCAAGAAGGCTGGTTATTACATTCAACCAGGACCAAGGCACCCACATCTATAGAACTTTTCTACACAGCTGTATTTGTGGCATAGGGAGTATGCACAAAATAAATATAGATACAAGCATGGGAATATGCTCACAACTACATGTACCAACACACATCTTTCATAACATCATCTGTTAATAAATTATTTTTTGGAGATGAGAAAATACAACAATGCCTTCATAACAGAAAGAACAGTTGATCCTTTGTTAATGATTTCATAGGGTACTTGGAGTAAGGGAGCTTCATGTCTGATCAATATTTCAGGCAAGGTAACTGCTCCATATAATTTAAATTTTTCTTGGAACATGGAGGCCAAAAATCAGCCACATGATAACTGGACAGATAGTTTGGTATCACTGACAGACACACACAGAAGAGGGTCCTTGTGCAAGAATAATATATGGGCCCTTCTTTGTCCAGTAGCTCATCATAATGCATATTTCCACCTGCTTTGGATTTAGAAGTGGGACCCCTTACCTCTTGGACCCATGTGCCCCTGTGTGGCATCACTGGGTTATCATCTTTCAAATCTTTTGTACCTTTGATGTCATTTTATTATGGAGTTATTTAACCAGGTGCCATAAAAATTATTTGCAAAAATATACATATATGTTATTTTAACCGCTTCCCAACCGTCAATGGAAGATAAACGTCGGCGCTTTCTGGGCTTTGTGCAGCGCCGACGTTTATCTACTGTCGGCGGATTTGTGCCCCCTGGGACCCCCACGTACCTTATAATGCGTGGATCCTGGCACACAATGAATGTGGTGACCCCCCAACCTCATTGAGACGTGATTGGTTCAGGTCCTGATGATGTCAGCGTCACAGCAGCCAATGAGATAGATCGCTGGGAAAGCTTGTTGTAGCAATGAGCTTTCCTGGCGATCTGACTCATAGTAATGCTGCTTCTCCTCTGATCTCGCACTGACAGGAGATCAGAGGAGAAACAGTGTTACTGCGTGACAAGCGCTGCTGGCAACAGCTGTTCCAGGCAGCGATATTGTCACAAAATAAAAACAGCAGGTACGCAGGTTAGGTTTAAGGGTATTGTTAGGGTTACTGTTAGGGTTACTGTTAGGGCTAGGGTTAGTGCTATAGTTAGGGTAAGGATTACTGTTAGGGTTAGGGATAGTGCTATAGTTATGGTTAGTGCTATAGTTAGGGTTACTGTTAGGGTTAGGCTAAAGTTATGGTTACTGTTAGGCTAAAGTTAGGGTTACTGATAGGGTTAGTTTTACTGTTAGGGTTAGGGTTACTGTTAGGCTAAAGTTAGAGTTCTTGTTGGGCTAAAGTTAGTGTTATTGTTAGGCTAAAGTTAGGGTTAGGCTAAAGTTAGGGTTAGGCTAAGGTTAGGGTTAGGCTAAGGTTAGGGCTATGGATAGGCTAAACTGAGGGTTAGGGTTGGGGCTAAAATTAGGGTTTGAGTTGGGGCTAGGGTTGGGATTAGGGTTAGGAGTATGTTGCGGTTAGGGTGGTGGTTAGGGGTATGGTTGGGATTACGGTTAGAGGTGTGTTGATGTTAGGTTTGTGGTTAGGGTTATGGTTAGGGTTGAGATTAGGGTTAGAGGTATGTTGGGGTTAGGGCTGGAATTAGAATTGGGGGTTTCCACTGTTTAGGAACATTAGGGGCTCTGCAAACACAACATGACACCTGCAGACCATTCCATCAAAGTCTGCATTCCAAAACTGAGTTCCTTCCCTTCCGAGCTCTGCCATGCGCCTAAACAGTGGTTCCCCCACATATGGGGTACCAGCATACTCAGGACAAATTGGACAACAACTTTGGGGTCCAATTTCTCCTGTTACCCTTGTGATAATACAAAATTTGGGACTAAAAAGATCACTTTTGTGGAAAAAAAGATTTTTTATTTTCACGGCTCTACATTATAAACTTTAGAGAAACCCTTGGGGGTTCAAAGTGTGGGGGGTTTCCACTGTTTAGGCACATCAGGGGCTCTCCAAACGCAACATGGTGTCCGATCTCAATTCCAGCCAATTCTGCATTGAAATAGTCAAACAGCGCTCCTTCCTTTCTGAGATCTGCCGTGTGCCCAAACAGTGGTTTACCCCCACATACGGGGTATCAGCGTATTCAGGAGAAATTGCACAAAAAAATGTTGTGGTTCATTTTCACTTTTTACACTTGTGAAAATAAAAAAAATTGATTCTGAAGTAAAATGTTTGTGAAAAAAAGTTAAATGTTTATTTATTCCTTCCACTTTCCATTCATTCATGTGAAGCACCTGAAGGATTAATAAACTTCTTGAATGTGGTTTTGAGTACACTGAGGGGTGAAGTTTTTAGAATAGTGTCACGTTTGGGTATTTTCTGTCATATTGACCCCCCAAACTCACTTCAAATGTGATGTGGTCCCTAAAAAAAATGGTTTTGTAAATTTTGTTGTAAAAATGAGAAATCGCTGGTCAACTTTTAACCCTTATAACTTCCTGAAAAAAAATTTGTTTCCAAAATTTGTGCAGATGTAAAGTATACATGTGGGAAATGTTATTAACTATTTTGTGTGATATGACTCTCTGATTTAAGGACATAAAAATTAAAAGTTTGAAAATTGCTAAATTTTCAAAATTTTCACCAAATTTCCATTTTTTAACAAATAATTGCAAGTCCTATCAAATAAATTTTACCACTATCATAAAGTACAATGTCATGAGAAAACATTGTCAGAGCCACCAGGATCTGTTGAAGCGTTCTAGAGTTATGACCTCATAAAGTGACACTGGTCAGAATTGAAAAAATTGGCCCAGTCACAAAGGCAAAAACATGCGCGAAAGGCTTAAGAATCCATTACAAATCATCCTTTTTAATTGTTTACTCATGATTATACAGTATTTTAAGGCATAAAGAATAACAACTGGCAGAAATGTATGTGTTTGCCTCCTATGCCCTCATTAGATGACTAAAACTGATTTCTGCTTTTAGAACTTTGTACAACATATCTGACAAATGTGAATTCACCCTAAAAGTGCTCATACATTTACCAATTTTGCTTTGTCGTTAATTCTAGTCTAATGAAAGCTTATTACTTTTAATTACTTAGGACTCAGACAAGTGGTTACAGAAAAATAAATTGCCAGAGCTCTTTACATTAGTAAAACTAATAAATATTTTTTTTTTGCAATGGTTCAGATAGTCAAATTGTGAAAGCGGAGTGGAACGTCATTCTAACACCAGCATCCACATGGTACAAGTCTACTAGAAATATTATTATGATGCTCTGTATACTTTAATATGACATGAAAGTACTCCTCAGAGCAATGACATTCTAAGTGTAATGACATATAGGTTATTAAATCTAGATAGAATAAAACAACTCTAATGTATTTCAAATAGTGTTGGTGGGGTTGTGTGTGTGGGGGGAGGTGGTAGAAATAAGCTCTCACATTCATTCTTTGTCGCGGATGTTGGCACTGGTCACATCTGCATTTCTGGCAAGTACCTCCATGAAGAATAAATTACATTTTGGAACGTAAATCTAGTAGCTTTTAAAGCGTTTGCCAGAACCTGAAACATTTGTGAAGGGGGGAAATATTCTTGATGGCTGTTCTGAGATTCCTTGGGTTTGTTTCTGATTATTTAAAGGCCCAGCTTCCTTTAGTAGTACCCATTTGCTATTTATTTGACTTTAGCTTTTGATCTCCCCTGTGCTGACACATCATAAAAATATATCCCTGTTTAAGTTGTATGTTGTACAGTTTGTTTCTGTGAGCAGCATTCTCGAGGCTTTCAGTGCTTCCAAAATAAGTCTTTCTTTGTATTTTGATGGACTCCAGGTGTTTATCGCTGTATTTTACTAATGGGTTTAACCACAAGATATGTATGCATGGAGTGACCTGAAAATGTAATGGCAAAATTATATGTTTGATGGCTTGTAGAGATAGAAGCATCAGTTTAATCACACAAAGCTCAAAAAGAACTTGAATAAAAAGGGAATGTAGTAATCACATTAATCCTGCATTGGTTTTTCATCAATGTGAAATTTCAACTCTTTAAAATCGACTGGATTAATCTGTTTATGTGTACATTAAATTAGAAAGGAATATGTACAATTATGAGCAAAAGGGCAAAAATGTTTTGAACTTTTGACTTTCAGGCTCCATATCTCACCATCCACTACTGTTTCAAACGTGAGACTACTATCATTTTATAGGCAATCATTTTGGATGTTTCATACATAGAATTGACTTGCAACTATTTTCCATATGGTTAGTTATGCAGATTCTTGTCATGTCACTGCATTGTTACTGTTTTGCTCCTCGTGATGGAAAAATCTTTCTTCCTTTATGCTACAAATAACAACCTGTTCTCCCATTAGCTCAGTGTGGTAATAGGTTAATTCGCAAGCAAAAGCACTGGTTCGTACTGAGGAGCAGCCATGAAGAAGATTTCCCAAGAAAAGAGAAACGGCATCATCATCGTCCACCAGCAGATGAACATCCAGAAGACATATTTAAGTCAACAAGTCAGCTCACAACAAGGTCTATCAGTTCTGGCATGAAAAACACGGCAGTGGAGGTGGTTACACAAGTCTGGAATGGTGGTCTGAATGAAGGTGAAGAAGTCTCAACTTCAAAATCATCATAAGAAACATTGGCTAGAGTTTGCAAAAAAAAAAAAGAAAAGTAGACATTAGAAGATTGGAAACGCGTGATTTATAGCAATAAGACAAAATTCAATAGACTAGGTTCTGATGGGAGGATATGGGACAGGAAGATGCAACGTAAAAAGGGGCTAACCATTCGAGAAATTGAAGGAACTGTTAAGTTTGGTTGAGGAAGCCTGAGGAGAGATGGTGGTCTCAATACTGAGAAGAGATGGGCTGACCCTTGGAGGTTTGGGTCTGTTGAGTTTGGACGAATTTTACAAAACAGTTTGGTTCGGGTACCAGAATGGTACACGAACTCAAACCCGAACCTGGATATCATACAAATGAATGGGGGGCCCGAACATCTGGTAGTTCCCACACTGTCATCTAAGTGACAGCATGGAAAACACATTCTCTGATCGGCGGTAACCTTACAGATTACCACAGGTCACAGTGCTGCGGTTTCCACAATGTTATACAGACGACAGCGTGGGAACAAGCAGCTATTACTGGTGGTGAAAATGTTACCGACGGGCATGTGTTGGCTGATGAGTACATCTCTCATCAGCATACGCCTGGTCTCATTGACAGCAGCAAGAGCAGGCATACGCTGATTAGAGTATTCACCAGCCGGCTCCAGACCATAGTAATAAAAATGTCAATGAGACAATTAGTGCAGTACATTTGTATTTTACTGTATATGCATTTAGCAAATAAATAAAGAAAAGAAAAATGTTGTGGGGCCCCCTTAATTTTACTTACCAGCTGAGGGAAAGCAGACAGTTGGGGGATGATGTTATATTTCTAGAAAGGGGCTAGTATCCATGAAGCTTCCCAGGGTATTAATATCAGGTCACAGCTGTCTGTGTAGCCTTTACTTTACTAGTTATTAAAATGAGGGCTCTCCCTAAAAATGTTGAGGGGTCCCCATATATTTAATAACTAGCAATGCCTGAAATACAGAACAGAAGCATCTCTACTGGTCACAGAAGGTGAAGAAAGTGTCAGAGAACCTCCAAAAGCAGACGAGTGGAAGCATGTGACCAAAAGAAGCAAGAAGACGATAGAGACATCACCAACCACACAACAGACAAACCGATACCAAGGCCTTGCGGAGGATGACGATGGTACACCTAAGGATGAGATACAACCAGCAAGCAAAGAAGAAAAGGGTACGCGGCAACACCCATAAGCGACAACAAAAAGTACAGCCAAGAAGCGAAGAAGAGTGGTAGTGGTGGGAGACTCACTACTGATAGGCACAGAAGCAGCCATCTGCAGACCGGATATAACCGTAAGAGAAGTATGCTGCCACCCAGGTGCGAAGATCAAGGATGTGACCGATAGGATACCAAAGCTCATCAGTTCCAAGGACGTCCACCCTTTTCTTCTGATACATGTTGGCACCAATAACACAGCAAGGAAGGATCTACCGACAATCTGCAAGGACTTTGAAGAGTTGGGGAAGAAAGTAAAGGAACTGGATGCACAGGTAGTTTTTTCTTCTATTCTTCCAGTAGACGGGCATGGCACCAGGAGATGGAACAGGATCCTTGATGCGAACAACTGGCTAAGATGATGGTGCAGACAAGGATTTGGATTCCTGGACCACGGTGTGAATTACCTGTACGATGGACTCCTCGCCAGAGACGGACTACACCTCAACAAACCTGGGAAACACACTTTCGCCAGAAGACTCGCTATACTCCTCAGGAGAGCGTTAAACTAGAAGAAGAGGGGATGGGAAGAAAAACGTTAGACATGAACATGAAACCAGATATTATACTGATGAATGATATGAGGTGTGGCAAAGAAGATGCAAGACAACATACTCAGACGGGAGGCAAAAAAATTTCTAAAACAATCAACAGAGAGGAGATTGGAACAAAGCAAAATTCTCTAAAATGCATGCTCGCAAATGCCAGAAGCCTGACAAACAAGATGGAAGAACTAGAAGCAGAAATATCTACAGGTAACTGTTGTGAGTTCATTTTCCCCTCCGTCACTGAGGCCTGGTGAACTCCCTATTCTAGTGAAGGAAGGTAGTGAGCCTGATTATCAGACACCTGGGACTAATGAAGACGATTGGCTGAGTGGAGTCACTGACTGGATTTAAGGCAGCCTACGCCCTTTCTGCCCTGTGGGTGATTTCTCTGTGGACTCTTGGACACCAGTCTGATTCCTGCTCTCCTAAAGCTAAGTTTTCTGTTTTGCCTTTTTGCATCTAAGATTTGTTTTTGTTTTTCTTGCTTTTTGGATTCTGCCACTCCCTGCTGGAGTGTGCAGTGTTCCGTGAGCTCTGTCTTCTGAAGGTACCTGAGTGCTGATTTAGTTTTTGAAGCTTAGTTGCTTCAGGGCCATTTTTATATCAGCTTGTTGGCTTTTATCTCTGATAGGGTTTTGGCAGATTGCAGACAGCAGCCTTCCTATCCGTTCCTATCTAGGTAGTTTTGGGCCCCGTCTTTGCTCAGCCTGTCTTTCTGTCTGTGTAAGTGTTTTCATCTTGCTTCACCGTCATTATATGTGGGGGGGGCTGCCTATTGCTTTGGGGTCTGCTCTGGGGCAGTTAGATTTCCCCTTTCCTTCTTTAGGCCTATGTATCTCTCCGGCTGTGATCGAGGAGTCTAGGTCATCGTAGGAACCCCCCACGGCTACTGCTAGTTGTGTTGATAGGTTCAGGGGTCTGCAATCTGAAAGTTGCCAACTTCTCTGGTTTTCAGGACTTAGCTAGCATTTCTGTTTTTGCCTCCTACGGTGACTCAATCATAACAGGTAACTATGACATAGTGGGAATAACCGAGACATGGTTAGATGAAAGCTATGACTGGGCAGTTAACTTACAGGGTTACAGTCTGTTTAGAAAGGATCGTAAAAATCGGAGAGGAGGAGGGGTTTGTCTTTATGTAAAGTCTTGTCTAAAGTCCACTTTAAGGGAAGATATTAGCGAAGGGAATGAGGATGTCGAGTCCATATGGGTCGAAAAACATGGAGGGAAAAATAGTAACAAAATTCTCTTTGAGGACTGTTACAAACCCCCAAATATAGCAGAAATCATGGAAAGCTTACTACTAAGGCAGATAGATCAAGCTGCAACCCATAATGAGGTCCTTGTTATGGGGGACTTAAACTACCCGGATATTAACTGGGAAACAGAGACCTGCGAAACCCTTAAAGGCAACAGGTTTCTGCTATTAGCCAAGAATAATTATCTTTCACAATTGGTGCAGAATCCAACCAGAGGAGCAGCACTTTTAGACCTAATACTATCTAACAGACCTGACAGAATAACAAATCTGCAGGTTGTTGGGCATCTAAGAAATAGCGACCACAATATTGTACAGTTTCACTTGTCTTTCGCTAGGGGGACATGTCAGGGCGTCACAAAAACACTGAACTTTAGGAAGGCAAAGTTTGACCAGCTTAGAGATGCCCTTAATCTGGTTGACTGGGACAATGTCCTCAGAAATAGGAATACAGAAAATAAATGGGAAATGTTTAAGAACATCCTTAATAGGCACTGTAAGCGGTTTATACCTTGTGGGAATAAAAGGACAAGAAATAGGAAAAACCCAATGTGGCTAAATCAAAAAGTAAGAGGGACAATTAACAGTAAAAAGAAAGCATTTAAACTACTAAAGCAGGATGTCACCGTTGAAGCTCTAAAAACTATAAGGAGAAAAATTCTTTATCTAAAAAAATAATTAAAGCTGCCAAAAAGGAAACAGAGAAGCACATTGCTAAGGAGAGTAAAACTAATCCCAAGCTGTTCTTCAACTATATCAATAGTAAAAGAATCAAAAGTGAATGTGTAGGCCCATTAAAAATTTGTGAGGAAAGTATGGTTGAGGATGATGAGGAAAAAGCTAATATATTAAACACCTTCTTCTTCACGGTATTCAGGGTGATAAATGAAATGCTAGGTGAAATGCCAAGAGACAAAGAAAACCCTATATTAAGGGTCACCAATCTAACCCAAGAAGAGGTGCAAAACCGGCTAAATAAGATTAAAATAGATAAATCTCTGGGTCCGGATGGCATACACCCACAAGTACTAACAGAACTAAGTAATGTAATAGACAAACCATTATTTCTTATATTTAGAGACTCTATAGCGACGGTGTCTGTTCCACAGGACTGGCGCATAGCAAATGTGGTACCAATATTCAAAAAGGGCTCTAAAAGTGAACCTGGAAATTATAGGCCAGTAAGTCTAACCTCTAATGTTGGTAAAATATTTGAAGGGTTTCTGAGGGATGTTATTCTGGATTATCTCAATGAGAATAACTGTTTAACACCATATCAGCATGGGTTATGAGGAATCCCTCCTGTCAAACCAATCTAATTAGTTTTTATGAAGAGGTAAGCTATAGACTGGACCAAGGAGAGTCATTGGATGTGGTATATCTTGATTTTTCCAAAGCGTTTGATACCGTGCCACACAAGAGGTTGGTACACAAAATGAGAATGCTGGGTCTGGGGGAAAATGTGTGTAAATGGTTAAGTAACTGGCTTAGTGATAGAAAGCAGAGGGTGGTTATAAATGGTATATTCTCTAACTGGGTCGCTGTGACCAGTGGGGTACCGCAGGGGTCGGTGTTGGAACCTATTCTCTTCAACATATTTAATAATGATCTGGTAGAAGGTTTGCACAGTAAAATATTGATATTTACAGATGATACAAAACTAAGTAAAGCAGTCAATACAAGAGAAGATAGTATTCTGCTACAGATGGATATGGATAAGTTGGGAACTTGGGCCGAAAGGTGGCAGATGCAGTTTAACAATGATAAATGTAAGGTTATACACATGGGAAGAAGGAATCAATATCACCATTACACACTGAACGGTAAACCACTGGGTAAATCTGACATGGAGAAGGACTTGGGGATCCTAGTTAATGATAAACTTACCTGGAGCAGCAAGTGCCAGGCAGTGGCTGCCAAGGCAAACCAAATCATGGGGTGCATTAAAAGAGGTCTGGATACACATGATGAGAGCATTATACTGCCTCTGTACAAATCTCTGGTTAGACCGCACATGGAGTACTGTGTACAGTTTTGGGCACCGGTGCTCAGGAAGGATATAATGGAACTAGAGCGGGTACAAAGGAGGGCAACAAAATTAATAAAGGGAATGGGGGAACTACAATAACCAGAGAGATTAGCAAAATTAGGATTATTTAGTTTAGAAAAAAGATGACTGAGGGGCGATCTAATAACCATGTATAAGCATATAAGGGGACAATACAAATATCTCTCCGAGGATCTGTTTATGCAAAGGAAGGTGACGGTCACAAGGGGGCATTCTCTGCGTCTGGAGGAGAGAAGGTTTTTCCACCAACATAGAAAAGGATTCTTTACTGTTAGGGCAGTGAGAATCTGGAATTCCCTGCCTGAGGAGGTGGTGATGGTGAACTCAGTCGAAGGGTTCAAGAGAGGCCTGGATGTCTTCTTCCTGGAGGGTAACAATATTGTATCTTACAGTTATTGTTAGGTTCTTTAGAAAGACGTAGATCTGGGGATTTATTCTGACAGAATTTTATAGGCTGAACTGGATGGACTAATGTCTTTTTTCAGCTTGCTAACTATGTTACTATGTTACTTTGAATATAGCCATGGATATGGGCCCCCTCCCAGACTAATAACAGCAGCCCTCATTCACCCCAGCAATGGTGCATCCATTAGTTGTGCCAATTCTGGTGCTTAGCCTTGCCTTGGTGGGTTGGCAAGTAGTGTAATGGTTTTGGGTTTGATGTCAGGTGTTTTATGTCCTCTGGCATCTAACCCAGGAGTTAGTAATAGAGAGGCATTTATAAGACACATTATTAACCCTATAAGTTTAAGTAAAAAAAACAGAGCAAAGTCCTTTATTTGAACAACACACTTCCCTACCCTCTTTTACCTATTTATTAATGCAACATCAATTAATATATAATCAATTATTTATTTAATCAACTTTAAAAAAAAAACAATGCGGAGATGTGCTGGTTATTGGGAATAGAGGAGACCCCAAGTCTTTTTTCATTATTTTTTTTTTTTTTTTTATACACGGTATGTCCATGCTAATACTTGACATGACTGATGGGGCCGGAAATGCCCACACAGGAAAAGCTTGTTGATTAGCTGTTCTGCAACTTTTCAGCAAGGTTTGTTCAAATACAAACAACAACACGGACTTCCTGGAGTAGTCTGTGCTCTGGGTCCTTGCACAGACCCCAAACTTTTTCAATCGGGTTCACCCATCTCTCAAGCTGAGCTGTATGTGAGTACCCTACAGACAATTTGCTTCTTACATTTAAGTGCTATACATATGAAAAGAATGGCATAGTGTTCCAGCAGGGCAACAACCTACAGCATACATTGAGATTGGCAAAGAAATGCCTCAAAGACAATGATGTAGAGTTGCTGGTTGGCCCCTACAGTTCCCAGACCTCAACCCAATCAATTACTTGTAGGTAAAGTTGAAGAAAAAGCTGTATACATACCCAAGTGAGTCGACTAGTATACACCAACTTTGGGAACATTCAAAGAGACCGGGGATCAAATTTCAGTCAAGGCATGCTTCAAATTGATCGAGAACGTGCCCAGAAAAATTTAGGCAATGTTGAAAGCCAGAGGTAGAACAAAACAATAAAAAATAAAATGTATACCTTTAGGAGGAAAACAGTAACAATACAGTGACATTACAAGAATCGGCATAATTAATCATATGCAAAATAGTTGCAAGTCAAATTTATGTATGAGATAGCCAAGATAATTCTCTATAAAAAGAGGGTAACCTCATGTTCAAAGCAGTAGTGGATAGTGAGGTATGGAGCCTGAAAGTCAAAAGTTCAAAATATTGCTGCCTTTTTGCTCATCAGTGCATATGGAGTAAAACCTTTTCCTGGGAAAATATAGGGCCTCGGTTATCAACATTTACACTAACACTTCAGAGATACAGTGAGGAAAAAAAGTATTTAGTCAGCCACCAATTGTGCAAGTTCTCCCACTTAAAAAGATGAGAGGCCTATATTTGACATCATAGGTAGACCACAACTATGAGAGTCAAAATGAGAACACAAATCCAGAAAATCACCTTGTCTGATTTGGCAAGATTTATTTTTCAAATTATGGTGGAAAATAAGTATTTGGTCATTAACAAAAGTTCATCTCAATATTTTGTTATATATACTTTGTTGGAAATGACAGAGGTCAAATGTTTTCAGTAAGTCTTCACAAGGTTGGCACACACTAGGTGGAATGTTGGCACACACTTGGTGGAATGTTGGCACATTTCTCCATGAAGATCTCCCCTAGAGCAGTGATGTTTTGGGCCTGTCGCTTGGCAACACAGACTTTCAAATCCCTCCAAAAGTTTTCTATGGGATTGAGATCTGGAGACTGTCTAGGCCACTCCAGGACCTTCATATGTTTCTTACGACGCCACTCCTTCCTTGTGTGCTTGGGATCATTATCATGCTGAAAGATCCATCCACATTTCATTTTCAGTGCCCTTGCTGATGGAATGAGGTTTGCACTCAAAATCTCACGATACATGGCCCCATTCATTCTTTCATTTACACTGATCAGTTGTTCTGGTCCCTTTACAGAGAAACAGCCCCAAAGCATGATGTTGCCACCCCCATGCAAAGTAGGTATGGTATTCTTTGGATGCAACTCAGCATTCTGTCTCCTCCAAACACGACAACTTTTATTTTTACCAAACAGTTCTACTTTGGTTTCATCAGACCATATAACATTCTCCCAATAGGCTTCTGGATAACCCAAATGCTCTCTAGCAAGCGTCAGACGGGCCCGGACATGTACTGGCATAAGCAGGGGGAGACATCTGGCACTGCAGGATCTAAGTCCCTGGTGGCGTAGCGTGTTACTGATGGTAGCCTTTGTTAAGGTGGTCCCAGCTCTATGCAAGTCATTCACTATGTTCCCCCTGTGTGGTTCTGGGATTTTTGCTCACCGTTCTTGTGATCACTTTGAACCCACAGGGTGAGATCTTGCATGGAGCCGCCCATTGAGGGAGATTATTAGTGGTCTTGTATGTCTTCCATTTTCTTATTATTGCTCCCACAGTTCATTTCATCACACCAAGTTGCTTGCCTATTGCAGATTCAGTCTTCCCAGCCTGGTGTAGGGCTACAATTGTGTTTCTGGTGACCTACAACAGCTCTTTGGTTTTACCAGTATGCAGTTTGGAGTTTGTCTGTTTGAGGTTGTGGACAGGTGTCCTTTATACTGATAACAAGTGCAAACAGGTGCCATTACTATTCTGGAGGACAGAGGAGTCTCTTAAAGAAGTAGTTACAGGTATGTGAGAGCCAGAAATCTTGCATAGTTTTTAGGTGACCAAATAGCTATTTTCCACGATAATTTGAAAAATAAATCTTGCCAAATCAGGCAAAGTGATTTTCTGGATTTGTTTTCTCAATTTGACTCTCATAGTTGTGGTCTACCTATAATGTCAATTACAGGCTTCTCTCATCTTTGTAAGTGGGAGAACTTGCACAATTGGTAGCTGACTACTGTAAATACTTTTTTTGCCCACTGTACTTATTAGAGATGATTAACCCTTTTACCCCCAAAGCTGTTTGCATGTTAATGACCAGGCCAATTTTTACAATTCTGACCAGTGTCACTTTATGCGCTAATAACTCTTGTTTGACATATTGTACCTCATGATAGTGGAAAAATTAATTTGCATTTATTTGTGAAAAAATAAAAATTTGGTGAAAATGTTGTAAATTTAGAACTTTTCTAACTTTTTTAAGCCCTTAAATCGGATAGTTATATAACACAAAAATAGTTAGTAAATATTATTTTCCACATGTCGACTTTACATCAGCACAATTTTTTAAGCATAATTTTTTTGTTAGGAAGATACAAGGGTTAAAAGTTAACCAGCGATTTCAATTTTTTTCAACAAAATTTAAAAAACCATTTTCTTAGGGACCACATCACATTTGAAGTGACCATGAGGGGTTCGTATGACAGAAAATACCCAAAAATGACATCATTCTAAAAACTGAACCCTTGGAGGTGCTCAAAACCACACTCAAGAAGTTTATTAACCTTTCATGTGCTTTACAGGAATTTTTGGAATGTGGAAGCAAAAAAATTAACATTTAACTTTTTTCACAAACATTTGACTTTAGACCCATTTTTTTATTTTATCATACTTTGTTGGGCAATTTCTCATGAGCATACTGATACCCCACATGTTGTAGAAAAACAATGTTTGGGCACATGGCAGGGCTTGGAAGAGAAGGAGCTCCAATTGACTTTTTGAATGCAAAATTTGCTGGAATAATTAGGGAATGCCATTTTGTGTTTGGAGAGCCCCTGATGTGCCTAAACAGTAGAAACCCCCCCATAATTGACACCATTTTGGAAACTAGACCCCTCTGGGAACTTATTGAGATGTGTGGTGAGCAATTTGAACCCCCAGGTGCTTCACAGAAGTTTATAACATTGAGTCATGAAAATAAAAAAAATTACATTTTTCACCACAAATGTTTTTTAGCCTCAAATTTTGCATTTTTCCAAGAGTAGCAAGAGAAATTGCACCATGCAATTTGTTGTGCAATTACTCCTGAGTATGCTGATACCCCATATTTGGGGGTAAACTACTCTTGGTGATGTTTTGGAATGCAGACTTTGATGGAATGGTCTGCCAGTGTTATGTCTTGTTTGGAGAGGAACTAATGTGCCTAAACAGTGAACAACCCCACAAGTGACACCATTTTGAAGCTACAAGGAATGTATGTATATGTGTGGTGTGTACCTTGATCCCCCAGCTGCTTCACAGAAGTTTATAATGCAGAGCCTTGAAAATAAAAAAAGTCACATTTTCTCACAAAAATGTTATTTTAGCCCTAATTTTTTTTATTTTCTTTCATTTTCACAAGGAAAGCAAGAGAAAATGGACCCCAAAATTCCCATTGACAGATGATGGACCTGAGTGGGGATGTGCTTTTCTTGTGAATTTAGTTGAAGCTTTTTTTGGCAACATTTTACATAACATTTGGGTTCACATTTATCCAGTGTTCTACGCTGAGCACATACTTTGGGGCTTCCATCTAAATCTCTTGACAGATGAAACCCCTGCGGCATCCATTCACTCTAATGAGGCAGCAGAGTTACTCTCGATTCTGTCCAACCTTTGTTCAGCAGTGCCCTTTTTTCAGAGGTGCACAAAACTGTGGCTGACAGCTCTTTTATGCACTACTAATGAAAAGATGGACGCTGCTGAATCACAGATCAGACTGTATCCACAGTGTACCCATCTGCCTCATTTATAGATAATTTTCTGTGGGTTCTGTCTGAATCACATATTTCAGAGATTTACACAGAAGCCCCGGTGTAAGCGCTCAGCATAGAGCACAGGAAAATGTGTGCTGAGCTTTACCGCCATCTTTGGTGGGCAGAATGAACAAATCAACAGCAGGTGAAGAATAGGCTTTATTTTTTACGCCGTTCTTGTGAAGTATAAGTGATTATATGACTTTATTCTTTGAGCTGGTGCAATCACAGCTGTACCAGACTTACATCAGGTTTTTCTGCTTGGCTGCTGTCACACACTAAAAGACGCTTTTTTTTCCCAAAAACAAATTTTTACATTGCCGTATTTTAAGAGCTATAATTTTTCCATATTTCGTCCGACAGTCAAGTGAGGGTTAATTTTATGCGGGACAAGTTTACATTTTATTGGTACCATTTTCGGGTTCATGACATTTTTTTATTGCTTTCTATTCTGATGTTTGTGAGGCAGAATAAACAAAAAACGACAATTTAGGATTAGTTTTTTTAATGTCATTTTGCATCTGCATGATTATAGTGAAACCAGTAATGTCGTTATTCATGATTTTTATGTCTTGGCGCTTTAAGGCTGTGTGCACACGTTGCGTTTTTTTCCCAATTTCGCAGTGTTTTTTCCACTGCGAATACGCAAAGAAAATGCATTCCATGCAATCCTATGGGATTTCGCAATGCTGTGCCAATGCTGTGGATTTTTCCCGCTGTGGAATCGCATAGCGGAAAAATACACAGCATGCTTATTCTTCTTGCGGAATCGCGGTGATTCCGCACCCAGAAGATTGCATTGAATTGCTCACTTTACGCATGTGGCTATGCCCACCATGCGTAAAGTGAGCGCTCAACGTGGGGATGGTACCCACGGTCAGGAGGAGAGGAGACTCTCCTCCAGGCCCTGGGTACCATAATCCTGTAAAAAATAGAATAAAATAAAATAGAGATATAATCACCCTCCGGCGGCCCCCGAAGTCCTTCCCGCCTCTCACCACGCTCCCAGCATCTTCCGGTTCTAGTAATGCTTTGCGCGAATGACCGCTGATGACATCGCGCTCTCGTGAGCGTGACGTCATCTCAGGTCCTTCGCGAAAAGCATTACTGGGACAGGAAGATGCCGGGAGCGCCGTAGAGCAGATCGGGGGCCGTCAGAAGGTGGGAATAACAATATTTTTTATTTTTTTAATTATTTTTTACATCCTATCTTATACTATTGATGCTGCATAGGCAGCATCAATAGTAAAAAGTTGATCACACTTGTCAAGCATAATGCCTGACAAGTGTTACCAATCTGTCAATCATATTTCCAAGCGATGCTTGAAATCGCTTGGAATGTGCAGGCACTCCACAAGCGAAAAACACTTGCAAAACGCTTGTTTTTCGTGGGAAAAATGCATGCAAATTTGCATGCATTTTACTCACGGTGGGAGTTGCAGAAATGCTGCAGGCATTTCCGCAGCATTTCTGCATGTGTGCACAAAGCCTAACACAATAAAAACTATTTGATAGAAAATAGAGAGAGAAAGAGAGGAAAGAAAGATCAGAGAGTGAAAGAGAGAGAGAGAAAAGAGGGGAAAGAAAGAAAACAGGGAGAGAGGGAAAGAAAGAACAGAGAGAAAGAAAGAGAACAGAGAGCGAAAGAAAGAACAGACATTTCCGCAGCATTTCTGTATGTGTGCACAAAGCCTAACACAACAAAAACTATTTTATAGAAAATGGAGAGAGAAAGAGAGGAAAGAAAGATCAGAGAGTGAAAGAAAGATGGGAAAGAAAGAACAGAGAGAAAGAAAGAAAAAGAGGAAAGATAGAACAGAGAGAAAGAAAGAGGGGAAAGAAAGAAAGAAAGAACAGAGAGAGAGAAAGAAACAGAGAGAGATTCTATAAAGATATTATAGAAGCCCGGCTCTCATTTTAATGCCCACCTGAGCCTCCTAGTGCAGGATCTGAAGCATTCCCTGAAGTGCCTCCATGGTTCCATCACAATCTCCTCCCGAAATTACCTAATTTCCGGTTAGCTTCCAGCACGTCTTTTCCGGTGGGACGTCACGTGCCAGTTTTAAAGTGCTCCTCGGGGCTCCGCGATGTACTCCTGTGTCTGTGGGAAAAGTAAGATCCCCGCCGGGACTGAGGGGCAGACTCTCAAAATCGGGACTGTCCCGCTGGATCCAAGACAGTTGAGAGGTATGAATGCTCCCCACCATACACCGACCTCATACACACATGGCTCCACACACTTCATACACACACGGTT
Organism: Dendrobates tinctorius; assembly: GCF_039654945.1. Lineage (NCBI taxonomy): Eukaryota > Metazoa > Chordata > Amphibia > Anura > Dendrobatidae > Dendrobates > Dendrobates tinctorius. Next base: position 39,069,052 of record NW_027361714.1, read on the forward strand.
CTGCTTTGTATGCCTCGCACACATGCGGCTCCGCTCCGTACACTTCGTACACACGCGGCTCTGCTCCGCACACCTCGTACAAACGCGGCTCTGCTCCGCACACCTCATAGACATGCGGCTCTGCTCCGCACACCTCGTACACACGCGGCTCTGCTCCGCACACCTCGTACACACGCGGCTCTGCTCCGCACACCTCATACACACGCGGCTCTGCTCCGCACACCTCATACATACACGCGGCTCTGCTCCTCACACCTCATACACATGTGGCTCTGCTCCTCACACCTCGTACACACGTGGCTCTGCTGCGCACACCTCGTACACACATGGCTCCCCTCTACACACCTCATACACACAAGGCTCTGCTACATCCACCCTGTAAACCTCTCCTGACCCCACGCAGAAACTTCCCCTCATCCAACACCATGACAACCAGCACAGCAGAGTCCTGCATACACTGAGGCCCCTGATCATGTGAACCATGACTCCTCCCCTCCTCTGACCTCATCACAGGTCCTGTGTGCACAGAACAGCCATGTATGAGCAACCCGAGCAGATGCAGGAGAGGAGAATCTGCTGCCACTCTCTTCAGGGACACACCGCCCCCTGTCTCAACTTTACTCATGGTAGATGCGCCCCTGGGTATATATATATATATAATATATAAAGCTCAAGTGTGTGTATGTATGTATGTGTGTGTGTGTGTGTGTGTATGTCCGGGACTGGCATCCGCACCCTCGCAGCTACAGCCACAAAATTTGGCACAGTCACACGTCTGGACCCCGAGAGTGTCCTAGGCTATGTTGTGAGGCGAAATTTTAACCCTGCGCGTTCCAATTCACCAAACAATTTTGCCCCTATCTACATAATGGGGAAAAAGTGTGTGTGTATCAAGCCCCGCCCCTCATTATGATGTCATAATGGTTGCCATGGCGAAGCTGATGTCATCATAGGTTGCAAGCCCCGCCACTCATTATGATGTCATAATGGTTGACTATGGGATGGAGGATGTGTGATGGGTATATGGGCACTGGACTATGGGATGGAGGATATGTATGATGGGTATATGGGCACGGGACTATGGGATGGCGGATATGTATGATGGGTATATGGGCATGGGACTATGGGATGGAGGATATGTATGATGGGTATATGGGCATGGGACTATGAGATAAAGGATGTGTGATGGGTATATGGGCACTCGACTATGGGATGGCGAATATGTATGATGGGTATATAGGCATGGGACTATGGGATGGAGGATGTGTGATGGGTATATGGGCATGGGACTATGGGATGGAGGATGTGTGATGGGTATACGGGCACAGGCCTATGGGATCGTGGATATGTATGATGGGTATATGGGCACGGGACTATGGGTTGGAGAATAATTATAATTTGCTATAACTAACCACAGTTAGTTACTATGCACGGGCAGCGCCGGGCTCTTCAGCTAGTACATATATAGATAGTGATTTTTTTAAAATTATTTTTACAACTGTTTTTTACTTTTTTACTGTCACACTATGAGACTTTAACTTTTTGCAGTCTGATTGCTGTTATAAGGTATATCAATGCTACACCTTATAGCCTGTCAGCCCTGCAGACACATTTTAGTTAGATCATGCACACATGGCAACGATCAGGACCCCTCGATGACATCACGGCATCTACTATCCAAGTGCAGAGGGGCTTTCTTCCCTCTGCCTGCTCACTAAGTGCAGAGATTGCAGCATTTAGGGGGTTAAAGTGCTGCAAGTGTTGAGATCCAGATGTCAGCTATCAGAATCAGTTGACACTCAGCGGTGATCACGCACGCACAGCCTATGTGCCCTGCAAAATCGCCTAGACGCATCCATACATACAAGTTCATTACGTACTAGCTGACATAGATGTATAGATACGTCTAAGATCGTAAAGAAGTTAACTATCCCTATAATGGCATCTGTCAGCCATTTATGCTGCTGAACCAAAGGCGGCACGAAATACAGACTGACTCATTACAAGGAAGAGAAAATATAGTTTTAGTGATGAGTAGTGTTGAGCATTCCGATACCGCAAGTATCGGGTATCGGCCGATACTTGCTGTATCGGAATTCCGATACCGACATCCGATATTTTTTCAATATCGGGCATCGGAATCGGAAGTTCAAAGTTGATTGACAGCCGAAATGACGTCATCATGATGCGCGGTGTGTGCGCATCATGATCCGCCGTCATTTCGGGCCTTCTGGGGGTCTCTGCCAGCCTGCCGGGGGGCTGTGCCGGCCTGCCGGTGGTCTGTGCACCCTGTGGGGGTCTGTACCGGCCTGCCGGGGGGCTGTGCTGATGTCCGGGGGTCTGTGCAGGCATCGTCCGATGGGACTACAAGTCCCATCTGGCGATGCCTGCTACCATGACAGTGATTGACACATTAGCCAATGATGGGACAGTAGTAGTCCCATCATCCGGCTAATGTGTTAAATGTTTAAAAAAAAAAAATACTACATACATGCTACATACATACTACATGCTACATACATACCACATATATACTACATGCATGCTACATACATGCTACATACATACATGTATACTACATGCATGCTACATACATACTACATACATACTACATGCATGCTACATACATACTACATGCTACATACATACTACATACATAATACATACATACTACATGCATGCTACATACATACTACATGCTACATACATACTACATGCATGCTACATACATACTACATGCATGCTACATACATACTACATGCTACATACATACTACATACATACTACATGCATGCTACATACAATACATTCATACAATACATACATAGACATACAGTACATATAACATAGAGTAACATACTTGCCAATACTTGTCACATTGTTCCCCGAAGCCATTGTCGTCTACGGAATAAATATTAACATAACAAACCACAAAAATACTCACCCATGATCCGAAGCAGTCCACGAGTGTGTCCCACGACGATCTTGGGTAGAGAACTGCAGCATCAGCTGATGCTGTCGCTCTCTACGGGCTGCAGGAATCCAATGACGGAAGGTAGGTATCCTTCCGCACTGTATTCCTCCGCCACTTAAAAAAAAAAAAAGTCCCTAGTCTCACTTTATGGTAAAAGCTGTGTGGGAAATTCCCACATGTAGCATGCATGTAGTATATATGTACTATGTATGTAGCATGCATGTAGTATGTATGTATGTAGTAATTTTTTTTTTTTTTTTTTTTTTTTTTTTTTTTTTACATTTTAACACATTAGTCGGATGATGGGACTACTACTGTCCCATCATTGGCTAATGTGTCAATCACTGTCATGGTAGCAGGCATCGCCCGATGGGACTTGTAGTCCCATCGGACGATGCCTGCACAGACCCCCGGACATCAGCACAGCTCCCCGGCAGGCCGGCACAGCCCCCCGGCAGGCCGGCACAGCCCCCCGGCAGGCTGGTACAGACCCCCACAGGGTGCACAGACCCCGGGCAGTCCGCACAGCCCACCGGCAGGCCGGCACAGACCCCCGGCAGGCCGGCAGAGACCCCCGGAAGGCCCGTACAGACCCCCGAGAGGCTGTACAAGGGCAGGAAAGGGTTTTTCCAATTCCGATACCGGAAGTCTCATAGACTTGAATGGGACTTCCGGTATCGGCATCGGCGATACCGATACTTTTTTTAAAGATCGGCCGATCCATTCCGATCCGATATTTTGAAGTATCGGACGGTATCGCTCAACTCTAGTGATGAGGGAAGAATATTGAGAGGTGTCCTCTAAAAATTAATTATGCTTGATTGACTGGTCTCTGGTGTAACTATTTGGCTACCAATGGACATTGTTAAGGTTAAAATTAAAATTTGTCTCTTCTCGCAGATTGTCATGGAAATGTTATTTGTAAAGAAATTTTTCACTGCGCATTTAATGTCCTTTACTGTGGTTTAGGGTCTCTCCAGTCCCCCAAGCAATATAAATGAAGAATATAAAAAAATTAAAATAAATTTATATTCTGATCAGCATTGTGAGTGTTTAATCCCTGGGACGGTACTGCGTGTGTGCAGGCAAGGTCAAGGCACACGTCATGAAAACGTGAAATTGTGATCTTACATTCAGCACTTGCAGCCGTGATCATAATATGCTGAATGAAAGATTATAATAATGTCATGATTTCCCAACATTGTGTGTGCATGCAACTATCCAGACCTCATCAGAGCTGGAAGTCCTGACCAAGTGTGAGACACCCCAGGGTTCAGCGCTCGCGGCAGTAGTCATAAGATGCATCTATCACTGGAGAGATTACAGTGAGGAGTTAAGGGGCAGGAGAGGCGAGCTGCAAGGTGAGTATAAGTATTTTTATTTTTTACAGTTTTTAACATTTTAATGGACATTTACAGTTTAGAAAAATGGTGATTAGTGAATTCCAAAAAAAATTCTTATTTTGACTAATACAGATTTTTATAAAATTCTAGTAGAATTTAATCGCACATTTCTACTTGTGAATGACCAAGATAACTCAAACATTAGACCCTAAAAGACATCCCACAAAATACTTTACACCACAAAACTGTGGCAATTGTATTTAACAGAGAGCAAAGTCAGCTAGAAATTGTTTATTTTGTGGTGCTAGTCAGTAGAGTTGAGCGATACCAGCCAATACTTGAAAATATCGGATCGGAATGGATCGGCCGATCTTAAAAAAAAAAAGTATCGGTATCGCCGATTCCGATACCGGGAACCAATGCAAGTCAATGGGGCCAAAATGTAGAATGTATTGTGGGAGGTGGAGGAGACATTAAAGCCATAGAGGTTTAGCCCAATCAAATGGAATAGCAGGAATTAAACTTTTTTTTTTAAAGACGTTAGGAGTTACAAAGATATTGACTATGTTAGCCTCATTTATATTTTGCCAGACATGTATGTCTTCTTCTTCTTTCTTCTTTCTTCTTCTTTCTTATTCTTCTTCCTTTTTTTACCTTCTTCTTCTTCTTCTTCTTCCTTTTTTTACATTCTTCTTCTTCTTCTTCTTCCTTTTTTTACATTCTTCTACTTCCTTTTTTTACATTCTTCTTCTTATTCCTTTTTTTACATTCTTCTTCTTCTTCTTCCTTTTTTTAAATTCTTCTACTTCCTTTTTTTACATTCTTCTTCTTCTTCCTTTTCTTACATTCTTCATATTCTTCTTATTCAACAATTATTATTCTACATATTCAACTTCTTCATCATCTTCCTATTCTTCTTCATCATATTCTTGTTTGTGTCAGGCATTCCTGTAGTTGTTATCTAGAAAAGTTAGAAGTTTACACCTTCCGTTCTGCCTGTCACAAAAGATTTACAACAGGATTTGTCCGCGTTCAGTTTGGCCTGCAGCAGCAGGCCTTTTCCAGGGGCACCACGAGGAGGAACGGACTCACCCCCATACACTGCTTAGTCTTCTTCTGCTTATAAATAAGATAATATCATTTGCTCAGAGTATTAGTCTTATGCTTAATGTTCTTCTGCTTTGCTTTTTTATGCTTCTTTGTCTTCTCTCTCTTGTTGTTCTGCATCTTGGTGGTTGTCTTCCTGTTCTTTGTCCTCTTGAACCAGCTGACGGTACTGGCACCCGTAGGGGCAGCAGAAGGAACAAGAGCCAATGGCACTACCGAGGACCAGCTGACGGTGCTGGAACCTGGTTACTAAGCAGGAGGTACCTGTGCTACAAAGCACTACCAAGGACCAGCAGACGTTGCCGGAACTCGGATACCGAGATGGAGGCACCTAGGCCAAAGGCTCTGACGAGAACCAGCTGACGGTGCTGGAACCCGGAGGGGTAGCATAAGCTGCAAGAGCAAATGGAAATAGCGAGGACCAGCTGACAGTGCTGGCACCCGGAGGGGCAGCAGAAGGAATAAGAGCCAATGGCACAACCGAGGACCAGCTGATGGTGCTGGAACCCGGTTACTAAGCAGGAGGTACCTGTGCTACAAAGCACTACCAAGGACCAGCAGACGTTGCCGGAACTCGGATACCGAGATGGAGGCACCTAGGCCAAAGGCTCTGACGAGAACCAGCTGACGGTTCTGGAACCCGGAGGGGTAGCATAAGCTGCAAGAGCAAATGGAAATAGCGAGGACCAGCTGACAGTGCTGGCACCCGGAGGGGCAGCAGAAGGAATAAGAGCCAATGGCACAACCGAGGACCAGCTGATGGTGCTGGAACCCGGTTACTAAGCAGGAGGTACCTGTGCTACAAAGCACTACCAAGGACCAGCAGACGTTGCCAGAACTCGGATACCGAGATGGAGGCACCTAGGCCAAAGGCTCTGACGAGAACCAGCTGATGGTGCTGGAACCCGGAGGGATAGCATAAGCTGCAAGAGCAAATGGAAATAGCGAGGACCAGCTGACAGTGCTGGCACCCGGAGGGGCAGCAGAAGGAATAAGAGCCAATGGCACAACCGAGGACCAGCTGACGGTGCTGGAACCCGGTTACTAAGCAGGAGGTACCTGTGCTACAAAGCACTACCAAGGACCAGCAGACGTTGCCGGAACTCGGATACCGAGATGGAGGCACCTAGGCCAAAGGCTCTGATGAGAACCAGCTGACGGTGCTGGAACCCGGAGGGGCAGCTGAAGTCACCCCTGAAAAGCAAAGTTGGCATGCCGCAAGCTGGCCGCAGTTACCAAATCTCACAGTCCTACAGGGGGTGCTTGTCTTACTGGCACTACGGAACAAGCCTTTCTTACCAAAACCCGCAGTCCACATAGGAAGCACCTAAACTGCTGGCACCCTAGCCTCGGCTAACCCAACCGCAACACGACATGGCAACTTGGGGTGGCAAACTGACATTGACACTTCCCGGAAACAGCAGGCAGGGCTGGAACCAAGCTGGGCAGGAGGGAGTACCCGTGCCAAAGCCAGTTATGAGCAGCAACTGGCGATGTTGGAGCCCAGGGACAAGCACTTAGCAGGCTGAGGCCTGATGTGCTGTCAATTGGGAGGCAGCAGGACAGATTGCCATCAAAACAGCAGGGGAACAGCTGATGTTACTGAACCCCACAAACACAGGAGCTAGTGTTTTACTCTGTGAAGACGGCACTTCCGAGCAACAACTGGCTGTGTTGAAGCCCAGGGACAAGCACGGAGCAGGCTGAGGCTGCATTGAAGAAATTTTAAGATCGGTTGTAGACTTCTGCTAGTTTTAACCAAGCTCCACTTAGGCCTGTGGCTTCACTGATTTTCGTATTTCCCCTGTCCTCCAACCCCGCCAGTTACAGCTCCGAAGTGGCGTCTGCACAATCCACACTTGTTCCTGTGTTACAGGTGTTCAGTCCGGTCAGTTAATCCCCTGATGTGTGTCCGGCAATGTCGCCTGCTCTGTCCACATTCCCATAACTAGTTATGGGAATGTGGACAGAGCAGGCAACATTGCCGGACACACATCAGGGGATTATCTGACCGGACTGAACACCTGTAACACAGGAACAAGTGTGGATTGTGCAGACGCCACTTCGGAGCTGTAACTGGCAGGGTTGGAGGACAGGGGAAATACGAGAGACAGTGGAGCCACAGGCCTAATTGGAGCACGGTTAAAAATCAGTAGTAGTACGACTGTGTAGGCAGCAGGAGACTTTGCCATCCACACAGCAGGGGATCAGCTGACGTTACTGAACCCCACTGAGACACGGGAGCAAGTGTCTCTTTCCGTGTGGACGGCACTTCCGAGCTACAACTGGCTGTGTTGAAGCCCAGGAAATAGGAGGGTGTAGGCAGAGGCCTACTGTATTTGGAATGTGGTGACAGCAGGAGAGACTGCCATCCACACAGCAGGGGATCAGCTGACGTTACTGAACCCCACTGAGACACGGGAGCAAGTGTCTCTTTCCGTGTGGACGGCACTTCCGAGCTACAACTGGCTGTGTTGAAGCCCAGGAAATAGGAGGGTGTAGGCAGAGGCCTACTGTATTTGGAATGTGGTGACAGCAGGAGAGACTGCCATCCACACAGCAGGGGATCAGCTGACGTTACTGAACCCCACTGAGACACGGGAGCAAGTGTCTCTTTCCGTGTGGACGGCACTTCCGAGCTACAACTGGCTGTGTTGAAGCCCAGGAAATAGGAGGGTGTAGGCAGAGGCCTACTGTATTTGGAATGTGGTGACAGCAGGAGAGACTGCCATCCACACAGCAGGGGATCAGCTGACGTTACTGAACCCCACTGAGACATGGGAGCAAGTGTCTCTTTCCGTGTGGACGGCACTTCCGAGCTACAACTGGCTGTGTTGAAGCTCAGGAAATTGGAGGGTGTAGGCAGAGGCCTACTGTATTTGGAATGTGGTGACAGCAGGAGAGACTGCCATCCACACAGCAGGGGATCAGCTGACGTTACTGAACCCCACTGAGACACAGGAGCAAGTGTCTCTTTCCGTGTGGACGGCACTTCCGAGCTACAACTGGCTGTGTTGAAGCCCAGGAAATAGGAGGGTGTAGGCAGAGGCCTACTGTCTTTGGAATGCGGAGACAGCAGGAGAGACTGCCATCTCCACAGCAGGGGAACAGCTGTCAGTGCTGAACCCCACTAACACTTGAACCAATGTGTTTGGCTCTGTGGAGATGACACTTCCGAACACCAACTGACGCTGTTGGAGCCCAGGATTAGGCGAGGAGCAGGCTGGGGCCTGTTGCTTTTGGCAGGTGAAGGCAGCAGGAGACTTGCCATCTCCACAGCAGGGGAACAGCTGGCAGTGCTGAACCCCACTAACACTTGAACGAATGTGTTTGGCTCTGTGGAGATGACACTTCTTAACACCAACTGATGCTGTTGGAGCCCAGGATTAGGCGAGGAGCAGGCTGGGGCCTACTGGATTTTGGCAGGTGAAGGCAGCAGGAGACTTGCCATCTCCACAGCAGGGGAACAGCTGGCAGTGCTGAACCCCACTAACACTTGAACGAATGTGTTTGGCTCTGTGGAGACGACACTTCTGAACACCAACTGACGCTGTTGGAGCCCAGGATTAGGCGAGGAGCAGGCTGGGGCCTGTTGCTTTTGGCAGGTGAAGGCAGCAGGAGACTTGCCATCTCCACAGCAGGGGAACAGCTGGCAGTGCTGAACCCCACTAACACTTGAACGAATGTGTTTGGCTCTGTGGAGACGACACTTCTGAACACCAACTGACACTGTTGGAGCCCAGGATTACGCATGCCGCATGCAGAGGCCAATGGGCAGCGGTTTTTATGGAGGTTGTTGACTACTACTGATTCTAACCATGCTCCACTTAGGCCTCTGGCTCCACTGTCTCTACTATTTACCCTGGCCTCCAACCCCGCCATCTACATCTCTGAAGTGGCGTCAGCACAATCTACACTTGTTCCTGTGTTACTGGTGCTCAGTCCCGTCAGTTGATCCCCTGATGTTTGTCCGGCAAGTTCGCCAGCTCTGTCCTCATTCCCACTACTGGTTATGTGAATGTGGACAGAGCTGGAGACCTTGCCGGACACACATCAGGGGATAAACTGATGGGACTGAGCCACAGGAACACAGGAACAAGTGTAGATTGTGCTGACGCCACTTCAGAGATGTAGATGGCGGGGTTGGAGGCCAGGGGAAATAGTAGAGACAGTGGAGCCAGAGACCTAAGTTGGGCACGGTTAAAAATCAGTAGTGGTTTGAATGTTGATGGAGCTGGTGACTTTGCCGTCCACACAGCAGGGGATCAGCTGGCGTTACTGAACCCCACTAACACAGGAGCTAGTGTGTTTCTCTGTGCAGACGACACATCTGAGCGACAACTGGCTGTGTTGAAGCACAGGGATTATAGTTCAGGTGGTAGAAAAATGAACACACCAACAGACCTGGATACAGTTGCCAACCACTAATTTAGTCTGTAAGAGGAATGGCAAAGTCTTTGGAGATCCAGACCTTGTTCATTTTCAGAAAAGTCAGCCGGTCAACATTATCGGAAGATAGTCGCGTGCGACGGTCTGTTAGTACACCACCTGCGGCACTAAAGACACGTTCCGATAATACACTGGCAGCAGGGCAAGCCAGCACCTCCAATGCATACTGGCTAAGCTCTGGCCATGTATCCAGCTTAGAGACCCAAAACTTGAAGGGGGAAGAGCCATCTGGGAGTACAGTGACAGGGCAAGACATGTAGTCTGACACCATCTGACGGAAGCGTTGCCTCCTGCTGACTCGAGGCGTCGCTGATGGTGTAGACAATTGTGGTGGACACACAAAACTTTGCCACATTTGGGCCATAGTGGTCTTGCCTTGTGCTGCGGCGCTGCCTCTGCTCCTTCTTTGTGCAGAGTTTCCTCCACTGCCTCGATGCACAGAGCTGCTTTGTAAAGCACTAGCAACAATGCTGTCGGGTGGAATGGAAAACATTATGGACTGCACCAGTGACTCTTCGTACTCCCGCAGTTTACGCTCCCGGTTCAACGTTGGTATGAGCCTTTGTACGCTGTCCCGGTAGCGAGGATCTAGGAGGGTGTACACCCAATAATCAGCCGAGACGAGAATGTGGGCGATGCGGCGGTCGTTTCTCAGGCACTGCAGCATGAAATCAACCATGTGCTGCAGACTCCCAACTGCCAAAGAACCGCTGTCCCCTGTTTGAGGCGTGACCTCGGCCTGCTCTGCATCACCCCACCCTCGTTGTACATACTGAGTAGAGGTTTGTGTACCTCCCTCCTCTGGAGAGATGTCTTCCTCCTCCATCGACTCCTCCTCATCCTCCTCACAAAGTGTCCCCTGCCTAGGCCTTTGTGAGGAAACGCGTAGCGCAGACTGTCCAGAAGCAGATGGCTTTTGGGACCCCTCATCCTCCACCTCTTCCGAAACCTCATCCCTTAGTGCTTGCAGTGTTTGTTGAAGCAGGCAGATAAGGGGGACAGTCATGCTGACTAGTGCATCATCTGCACTCGCCATCCGCGTGGATTCATCGAAGGCACGCAAAACGAGGCAGATGTCCTTCATAGAGGCCCACTCAATGGTGCTGAAGTGTGAACGGCGCACAGTGCGACTTGTTTGCGCCTGATGCAGCTGGTACTCCATGACTGCTGCCTGCTGCTCACACAACCGCTCCAACATATGTAACGTTGAATTCCACCAGGTGGGTAGGTCACATATGATGCGATGTTCCAGAAGGCCAAATCGTCGCTGCAGAGCAGCGAGGCGCGATCTTGCCGTGCTGGAACGCCGCAAGTGAGCGCACTCTATGCGGACCTTGTGCAACAGTGCATCAAGATCCGGATAGTCCCTCAGAAAGCTCTGCACGACCAAGTTAAGCACATGTGCCAGACATGGGATGTGTGTGAGGTTGCCTAGGCCAAGAGCTGCCACCAGATTTCGGCCATTGTCACACACTACCAAGCCCGGCTGGAGATTCGCTGGCCCAAACCACACATCGCTCTCCTGCTTGATAGCATTCCAGAGCTCCTGCGCTGTGTGGCTTCAATTCCCCAAAGAAATTAATTTGAGTACAGCCTGTTGACGTTTGGCCACGGCTGTGCTCATATCGGTCGTAACAGGCTCCTGCTCTGCTGTTTCTGAGGAACTTGAGTAGGAGGAGGAGTCTATGTGTACAGACTGGAGTCCTGCAATCCGTGGCGTTGGAAGAACACGTACAGCACCACTCTCCAGATCTGTACCCGGCTCCACAACATTGACCCAGTTTGCAGTGAGGGAAAGGTATCGTCCCTGTCCATGGTTACTGGTCTACGCATCGGTGGTCAGGTGGACCTTGCTACTAACGGCGTTTAGTAGCGCATGTTTTATTTTGCCCTCAACATGTTTCTGCAGGGCAGGGATGGCTCGCCTGCTGAAAAAAAGCGGCTGGGCACGTTGTATTGGGGGACTGCCAATGCCATTAAGTCCCGGAAGGTGTCAGTGTCCACCAGCCTGAATGACAGCATTTCAACTGCCAGAAGTTTGGCAATGCCAGCATTCAGAGACTGTGCTCGGGGATGGTTTGCCGAGTAAGGGCGCCTTTTATCCCATGCCTGTGCTACCGATGGCTGTGATGGATGGGAACGTGCTGCTATGGGTGGAATCTGACAGGGTCTCCGGACAACAGTGGCAGAGGTTCTTCCTTGGCGATCCTGTGAGGAAGCCGAACCAGCAGTGTGTGAGCTGGAGGAAGAGGCCCCAACACGAAGTGAAGAGGTGGTAGGTGGTGCTGTACGTTGGCCTACGTCTTCAGGGTGTCTCTGCAACTCCAACTCGTGCTTGGTGCGCACATGTTTCCACATATTTGTGGTATTGAGGTTGCTGACATTTCTCCCTCTTTTGACTATCTGATGACACAGCTTGCATTTGACAAAGCAAATGTCATCTGCAACTGTGTCAAAAAAGGACCACGCACTGCAAGTCTTGGGAGCGCCCGTTTTGCCTTTGGAATGAGGAATGCTCCTAACGGGTGCCGAAGTGGAGGGTACAGGCAACCAAGTCTTCCCCCTCCCTCTGCCTCCTGTTTTGGCCGGTAGGGGAATCTCTTCCTCCGAGCTGCTCCCACCACCTTCCTGTTCCTCACACCATGATGGGTCAAGGACCTCATCATCTTCCCTCCCCTCTTCAAACAGCTGCTTCTCTGGGGTTGTCTCGCCAGCACCGTACGCACCAGAAAGTGGCAACTGAGTCTCGTCATCATCTGATGCATACTGAGGTGTGCTGACCATAGGCACTGGCCCACTCGCCTCTTCAGATTCAGAGGGACAAAGAAGTTGCGCATCACTGCTTACTCCCTCTTCTTCACATTCAGGAATGCTGCTTGGCTGGCCCCCTCTTTCCAAGCCAACAGATTCCGAGAACAGAAGTAGAGACTGTGATGGCTCCTGTCCATGTCTCTCTGACTGCCTGGGCACTTTGGCAGGTGGTGAAGAGACAGATGGTTGCTCTTCGGTGCTCTGGTCCTGAGAGGCTGTGGAAGTAATTGAAGTCGATGCATTAGCTGCCATCCATCCGACAACGGCTTCAATTTGTTCCTCCCGCAGCAGTGGGGTACGTTGAGGTCCTACAAAGCTGCGCATAAAGGACTGTTGCCTGCTAAAACTGGGGGATGCTGATCCACTGGTGCCCGCAGCAGGCCCAGAATCCCCACGTCCTCTCCCTGCAGAATCCTCACGTCCTCTCCCTGCAGAATCCCCACGTCCTCTCCCTGCTGAAACTCCACGCCCACACCCACGCGCCTACTCCCTGCCTTCTTCATCTTGCCAGACTGCTTAAGATAGGCAGAAAAGTACAAAGGGGGGCCTTAGTGTGCTTATTCCTGAACAGCTGGTTACAGGTACAAGAAACACTAATTTTATGAAGTGTGTGTGTGTGGACTACACTTTAATAGGAGCTGATGTGGCCTACACAAGTTCCAAATGTAGTGTTTGGTGAACTTTTTTTGTGGTTTCTTTGTTGGAAACAAACTCAAAGTATGTGAACAAAGAATTGAAACTGATAGTATCACCAACTTTTTGGAG